>NW_027117393.1:4099922-5466563 GCF_038362705.1 Apiospora aurea | reverse complement strand
CCTAACCCTAACCTTATCGTTGTCGTTATTATTAATTGTCTCCGACGGACCAGCTTCGCAAAACCGACGGGTTTTACTATTTTATAAAACCTATTTCGTTTCCGACGGGCCAGCTTCGCAAACCGACGGGTTGTCGTCGTCGTTATTATCGTCTCCAACGGGCCAGCTTCGCAAACCGACGGGTTGTCGTTGTCGTTATTATTAATTGTCTCCGACGGACCAGCTTCGCAAAACCGACGGGTCCCACCACCCTATATAAAATATTTCGTCTCCGACGGGCCAGCTCCGCAAACCGACGGGTTGTCGTCGTCGTTATTATCGTCTCCAACGGGCCAGCTTCGCAAACCAACGGGTTGTCGTCGTTATCATTATCGCCTCTAACGGGTTAGCTTCGCAAAACCAACGGGTTTTACTACTTTATAAAAACTATTCTATTTCCGACGGGCCAGCTTCGTAAACTAACGGGTTATCGTTGTCGTTATTATTAATTGTCTCCGACGGACCAGCTTCGCAAAACCGACGGGTCCCACCACCCTATATAAAATATTTCGTCTCCGACGGGCCAGCTCCGCAAACCGACGGGTTGTCGTCGTCGTTATTATCGTCTCCAACGGGCCAGCTTCGCAAACCAACGGGTTGTCGTCGTTATTATCCTTTCCGACGGGCCAGCTCCGCAAATTGCAGGGCCCCACCACCCTATAAAACTACCCTAAGTAGGGCGGGGCCGCGACCGGCCAATCCGGCCGCGCTGTCCTACGTGAAGCCGTCCTACGGGAACGGGCCCGTGCGCGACGCGAACCCTACGCCAACCGGGCGGAATAGGGCCTAGGGAGTCACCGGGCTCTCCTCCTTCATTTAGAGCAACACTCCTCTCATCACCACGCATCTCCGTCTTCCTACCGTATACAGGACCTTGCGCTCGAATCGCATCGTGAACCTGTACACAGCTCTCCTGCCGAGGTAGCCTAGGTAAAGTTACAACTACCTTCGCCTTTTACATAAGCTTTATCCAATAGACTTTAAGCTTAATGGAGCCTTCGCCAAAATAATTTCATGTACCACACAAACTCATAAACTTCGGTAGGGAACTGTCGTAGCCCTCAATCCGCTTTTTACGCAATTGGCACCACGATCACCACGCCTTTTCTATCCTATTTAATACTCTACTCGCAATACCCACTGCGTTTTACATTGTTAAGAGGTAAGTTAGTTCTTATAGTTCGTTTCTATCGCCACTACCACCACGGCCAGGACCACCACGGCCAGGACCACCACGGCCAGGACCACCACGGCCACCTTAACATTTATATATCACCACACTTAGGTACCTGGATTGTAGGAATGTAATGCTGACCGAGTTTTAGATGTATTATTCAGTTTCGCAACTTTAGCCGACGTTTATTCTCTATTTATAGCTAGGACCACCACCACTAGGACCACCACGGCTAATATTAACGAGCTTACAGCCCGAGTCCGTGGAACAGACAACTCCGGACAGAATAACACCACTTATGTTTATTTAAGAATTAAATTAACACAATTAAGACCACCATAAAATACTTAAACTACTATATAGCTACCCTATAGCTACACTAAAGCGATTAAGACCACCACGGCTAGGGCTATTAATCCGCTCCTTACGCAATTGGCACCACGATCACCACGCCTTTTCTGTCCTATTTAATACTCCACTCGCAATACCCATTGCGTTTTATATTATTGAGAGGTAAGTTAGTTCTCATGGTTCGTTTCCACCACCAGGACTACCACTACCAGGACCACTATAAAATACTAGAGCTACCCTGTAGCTACCCTGTAGCTACCCTGGAGCAACTAAAACAACCACGGCCAAGGCCACTACGGCCAAGGCCACCACGGCCAGGACCACCACGGCCAGGACTACAAAAAGGTCAACATCCACGAGCTTACAACACGAGTCCGTGGAACAGACAACTCCGGACAGAATGACACCACTCATGTTTATCTAAAAATGAAATTAACACAATTAGGACCACCATAAAATATTAAAGCTACCTTGTAGCTACCCTTTAGTTACCCTGTAGCTACCCTAGAGCAACTAAAACCACCACCACCAGGACCACCAGGACTAACACCACCAGGACCACCAGGACCAGGACCACCAGGACCAGGACCACCATCACCACCAGGACCAGGACCGCAAAAAGGCCAACATCAACAACATGAAAGCCGTAGATTTCACTCTCGACAACGAGTTAACAAAGTCGATACGAGAAGAATACATCGAACCGGGCTAAGATAAAAAGAAACTCAACTAGAACCATTAAGAATAAGACCACCATAAAAGATTTAAGCTACCCTGTAGCTACCCTGTACCTACCCTGGAACAACCAGGACCACCACGGCCAGGACCACCGCGCCGTTTTAAACCCAAAGGCCGACTCAAACCCGTATTCCAAGATCCATCGTTAGAAAGGATATCGCCCTCGAGCGAACGTTAAACGGAGCAACGGCATAAAAATCGTAGATTTTATATAACTAGGACTACTAGGACCAGGACTACTATAAAATATCAGAGCTACCCTATAGCTACCCTAGAGCTACCTTGGAACAATGGGACCACCACCACCAGGACCACCACCACCAGGACCACCACGGCCGAGACCACGACGGCTAACATCAACGAGCTTATAGCCCGAGTCCGTGGAACAGACAACTCCGGACAGAATGACACCACTTATGTTTATCTAAGAATTAAATTAACACAATTAGGACCACCATAAAATACTAAAGCTACCTTATAGCTACCCTGTAGCTACCCTGTACCTACCTTGGAGCTACCCTGTACCTACCCTGGAACAACCAGGACCAGGACCACCAGGACCACCAGGACCACCACGGCTAGGACCAGGATTAAGACCGCAAAAAAGCTAACATCAACGACATAAAAGCTCTAGATTTCGCTCTCAACAACGAGTACACAAGGTTAATACGAAAGCAATTCATCGAACCGGGCTAAGAAAAAAATAAAACTCGAAAAATAAAGGCTAAAAACACGACAATATAATCGCTCGCCACGTCGCGAAAGCGTTCGTAGCAACTACCCCGTCTACCCGCCGCGTTCGGCAAAGCCACCCGGTATACGCTTCGTCGCTCGCGTCTATATCGAACGCTTCTCGTACCAGCCTCTGTAGCGACTGGCTCGTCCCGACGAGCATCGCTACCGGGAGCACCGTGTCGATCCACGGACACCCGCCCCCGGCCACCCCTTCGCCCTCCGCTCCTGTACACCACGCCTGCGGTAGCCCACAGCGGTAACAGCAGCTATACTCGCCGAATCGCAGCTTCTCTCGCCACGCGCTATACGCGGCCGCCGGGATCGTACGGCACGACGTAAATGCGTGCGAGATTTTTTTTAAGCTCGGCCGGCCGTCCTCGTTGTTGCCACTTTATAAAACAGACCGGGCATTTCCCTCCCCGTACCTCGTCTAGCCAACGTTGTAATACCCGGTCGGCCTCGTACTTCTGCCGGTACCACCGCTGGAGCCGGCCCTCACTTAGACTTAGGCCCGGGCCCTGACCCGGACCCTGTCCTTGACGTTCGCAACGGTCGCACGCGTCTCCTCGAACCCCCGCGCAGTCTAGGCCCTGCCCGTCGAGAAACGTCCCCAGCCCTACCCGCCGGCAGTCAACGCTCTGTACGAACCACGTCATCGCCTGCCGGTTGAGCTGCTCGACGTCGCTGCTCTGCGGGGCTTGCCACGCCGCCCGCCCGTCCCAAACGACGACCGAATCGACCGTCTCGCCCTCCCGCCGCCCGCCCCGGCCCGTTTGCTGCGCGAAGTCGACTAGCCCGTACGGTAGCCCCGCGTGTACCACCGCCACGATCCCCTGGACGTCGACCCCCGTCCCTAGCCCTGTCGTAGCCGCGATCCAGTGGTTGTCGGCCTTCCTTTGTATCCACGCCTCGAGCCGCGCCTGCCGCGTTGCCTCGTCCACGCCGCTGTGGTAAAACGCGCAGCCGACCTTGTCCGCTAACGCCTCACACGCTTGCTGGGTTCGGCAGTATATCACCCCCTTTTCGTCGTCCCGCCAGCGGCGCTGTAGCCGGATCACGGTACGTACTACCTCGTCCTCGACCGCCGTCGGGCCCGGCGTAACCGTCGTAACGCGGTATCGGATGTTCCGCTTCGTCGTCGGCGCCCGTACGATCGCGGCCTCCTCAGCTAGCATCGCCTGCCGGAACGCGCGTTCGAGCCGCACCGGCAGCGTCGCCGTGAGCAGCACCACGGGGCAGTCGAACCGGTGGAGCTCCCGGAGCTCTTCGAGCCGCGGCCGGTACGCGGCGTCCATCAGCACGGTATGGCACTCGTCGACGAAAATACGCCGAAGCAGCCGCCTCGCGCGTAAGCTGTCCGCGTACGCGAGAAACTCGCTGCTCGTCGCGACGTCGGCGCTTACGACGACGAGCCGCGCGACCCGGGCTTGTTCGTCGCGCCCTTCGACCTCGGCCGGCTGCCAATGTAAGCAGTCTAGCCCGGCGTCCGTTGCGCGCCGCACGAGGTCGTTAATCAGCGCGGTAAACGGGACGACGACGAGACTTACCCCCGCGTGCATAGCGGGTACCGCCGGCAACAAAATAGTACGCTCTTGCCCGCACCGGTAGGGAGCACAACGATTAACACGGCGTTTCCTTTTAGCGCTAGCACCCGACGAGCCGCGTCTTCCTGCTCCGCCGACCGCCAACGCGCCCCGTTGCCTAGTAGCGTTTTAAGCGCGCCGTCGGCTTTTTGTTGCCGCCGTTCGGCCGCGGGGTCGGGCGTAGGTTCGGACCGCTTCGCCGCCGGCGTCGTGGCCGTAATAGGATCTTCGTCCGCTTGCTCGTGCGTGCTGCGACGTCGCTTTTTCGGGGCTTCCTCGCCGTGGCCGCCGTGAGAATCGACGCCGTTCTTGCCGTGAAAATCGACGCCGTTATTGCCGTGTTCGAGGTAGCGGTGCCAGAGCCGGCTGATTTCGCGGAAGTTCGCTACCATCTGCGGCTGGAGCTGGTTCGGGAACCGGACGTCGACGGCGTAGTGCTGCCGCGCTACCGCGCTGCCGTGCGTGGCCTGCAGATCCCATACCGATTCGAACCGCGCCCCTTTGCGTGCCTCCCCGTGGCCGCGTCCTCGACCGTCGCCCCGTCGCCGCCCCGGTCGTCGTCGCCGGCGAGATCGACCTCGAGCTGCCGCACGACGAGCCCGCGGACCGTCCGCCCCAGCTCGATCGCCACGTGCCGGTAATCGGCCACCGACAGCTCGACCCCCACGTGCTGGCCCGTCACGCGCACGAGCTGCTTGCTGAGCTCGGCCGTCTGCCACGCCCCCCACCCGCCCGTCCCTCCAGAGTAGCGGGGCGAGCGCCGGCGCCGCCCCCTGCACGCCGGGTTGCGTCTCCACGAACCGCTCGAACGGGAGCAGCCAGACGACGTACGCGACCATCATCTTGCCGAGGCGCGCCGGCAGAAACCGCGCCACCTTCCGGCCGATGCCCCGGATCGCCTTGTTCTTATCGCGGTCCGTCACGAGCATAACTTCCCCGTCGAGTACGAAGACGTTCCGGAGCAGCTGCTGCGTATCGCCGTGCCGCAGCGTCATGATCTCCGGGCCGCGGCCGGGCTGTCCGCCCCAAACGTGCGTGTTCACGAGGTGGGCGCGCCGGAAGGCCTGGAGCCGGCCGAGCCACTCCCGTACCGGTCCGTTCCGCCACCGCCGTCGCTTGCCGTCCCACAACGCCGCGCGCGCGAGCTCGGCCAGCCGCGCGTGGCCCGGCCGCAGCCAGCGGTTCGCCTCGTGCGTCGCAAACGACCGGCCGGCCCCTTCGAACATCACGGTATCGACGACGCGTGCGAGATCCAGCGAGGCCGCCAGCGCGCCCCAGCCGCCGAAGCAAAGCTCGCCCAACAGCGCCTCGGCCTCGTCGACGACGGCGCACGCCCCCTGCCGGAACGCCCCGAGCCGGATCCGCTGGCCGAAGTAGTACAAGATCTCCTTCTCCGGCCCCGTTTCCCACCGCACCGCCGACGTCCCGCCCTCCTGCCGGCGGAACCCTTTCCCGTACGCCATCCAGCGCACGATCGTGCTGACCGGCGTGTGCGAGCCGTCCGCGAGCCACGCCCGGTGCTCCTGCTTAAAGTGCTCGACGGCGTCGACGTCAACCGCCTCGGCGTCGTCCGGCTGGCCTTCGAACGCCGCCTCGAGCAGCAACACCCGCCCGCACCAGAGCAGCCCCGCGAGCTGGTTCGTGTAGTTCTTCGCCGCCCGCCACGCCCGCCGCTCGACGTCGATCCCGAGTACGGCGGCGAAGTGCAGCAGCGGGCTCTCGAAAATCCGGCCCCCGAGTTTCTGCTGAAGCGAGTAAACGCAGAACTGGAAAACGGCGCGGCCCAACAGCCCCCGCGCGTCCCGGCCTTCGCCGTCGGCGGCGTCGTCTTCCTCCTCCTTCTCCTCTTCCTCCTCGAGCGCGTCGACGACGTCGGCCAACGCGTCCCACTGCCGGTCCGCGAATCGGACCCCCCGCTGCGCCTCCGCCTCTTGGCGCCCGAGCCCGTGCGCCCGCACGCAGTAGCAGAGATAACGCTGCCAGTACCCCCGGTACCGGGTCATCGTGTCGGCGTGTTCCTTCGCGCGGAACGGCCGGCCCGCCGGCTTGCTCGGGTCGATGCTCTCGAGCCAGCGAAGCGTCTCGTGCGGGACCCACGCCACCCGCTCGAGCGACCGCGCCACCTCGCCGTCGAACGCGCCCGCGAGCCGCGCCAGCCGCGCCTGCTCCGCCCGCGCGCCGCGGTCGCGTAGTTTCGCCCGAACCGCCCGCGAAACCGGGCCAGCGCTCGCCTCGTACAGCGCCACGAGGTCCTTCCCGGCTAGGTGCCGCGCCCAGCCCATCTCGCGCACCCAGACCGAGTCGCCGTCGAGTCCCGCGGGCGCTTCGGCGACACGGCGTTGCGCCGCTTCCTCGGCGGCTAGCTGCGTGCTGTACGCCGCGAGCATTTGCTCCCAGCCGTCGCCCGGTTCGCCGCTGCCTTCGCCGTCCTGTTTCTCTTCGTCGTCGTCGTCGTTATCGTCGTCGTCGTCGTCGTCGTCGGCGGCGACAATCCAATACCGCGCGTGCCGCCCCGGCGTATACGACTGCAGCGTGACCCGCGTCCAGCCGGGACTCGTACGCCCGTCCGCCGCGTCGGCGTGCGGCGCCTTTCGGGCGTGGTGCCGCATGTTGTTGTAGTTTACCGTCCGGTACGCGCACCCATCCCGCGCGCACGCGTAGCCGGCGAGCCGCGCGAGCCCTTCGACCGCCGCGCCCCCGTCCGCTGGGAGCGCGACCGTCGCGGGATCGCGCGCGCCGCCCTCGACCGACCCGCATCGCGCCAGCACCCGCTGGAGCCGCGCGCCCGTGAACCGGTGCCGGTTGCGGAAGTGCGCCGCCGCCGCGCCCACGCCCACGCCGCACAAGAGGCAGAGCACGACCCCTCGGGGCCGGTCGAAGGCGACCGCCGCCTGCGCGCCGTCGTCGTCGTCGTCGTCGTCGTCGTCGTCGTCGTTACTGTTGTCTCCATTCGGGGTCGCCATGTCGTTTTTTTTTTTTTTTTTTTTTCTGGCTTTGTTCTTGTTGTCGTTGTTTTGTTTTTGTTTTTTTTGTTTTTTTTCTTTCCCAATGAACCAAGCCGAAGAAAAAGAACCACACCAGCTCGACCACGCCGCCCCAACCCCAACCCCACGTGGGCCCCCCCGGGGGCGTGCGCGCGCCAATCGACGCGCGCCGTCCTACGTGAAGCCGTCCTACGGGAACGGGCCCGTGCGCGACGCGTACCCTACGCCAAATGGGCATACGTTCACGAAGAACGGCCGGTGGAATAGGGCCTAGGGCCTAGGGAGTCACCGGGCTCTCCTCCTTCATTTAGAGCAACACTCCTCTCATCACCACGCATCTCCGTCTTCCTACCGTATACAGGACCTTGCGCTCGAATCGCATCGTGAACCTGTACACAGCTCTCCTGCCGAGGTAGCCTAGGTAAAGTTACAACTACCTTCGCCTTTTACATAAGCTTTATCCAATAGACTTTAAGCTTAATGGAGCCTTCGCCAAAATAATTTCATGTACCACACAAACTCATAAACTTCGGTAGGGAACTGTCGTAGCCCTCAATCCGCTTTTTACGCAATTGGCACCACGATCACCACGCCTTTTCTATCCTATTTAATACTCTACTCGCAATACCCACTGCGTTTTACATTGTTAAGAGGTAAGTTAGTTCTTATAGTTCGTTTCTATCGCCACTACCACCACGGCCAGGACCACCACGGCCAGGACCACCACGGCCAGGACCACCACGGCCACCTTAACATTTATATATCACCACACTTAGGTACCTGGATTGTAGGAATGTAATGCTGACCGAGTTTTAGATGTATTATTCAGTTTCGCAACTTTAGCCGACGTTTATTCTCTATTTATAGCTAGGACCACCACCACTAGGACCACCACGGCTAATATTAACGAGCTTACAGCCCGAGTCCGTGGAACAGACAACTCCGGACAGAATAACACCACTTATGTTTATTTAAGAATTAAATTAACACAATTAAGACCACCATAAAATACTTAAACTACTATATAGCTACCCTATAGCTACACTAAAGCGATTAAGACCACCACGGCTAGGGCTATTAATCCGCTCCTTACGCAATTGGCACCACGATCACCACGCCTTTTCTGTCCTATTTAATACTCCACTCGCAATACCCATTGCGTTTTATATTATTGAGAGGTAAGTTAGTTCTCATGGTTCGTTTCCACCACCAGGACTACCACTACCAGGACCACTATAAAATACTAGAGCTACCCTGTAGCTACCCTGTAGCTACCCTGGAGCAACTAAAACAACCACGGCCAAGGCCACTACGGCCAAGGCCACCACGGCCAGGACCACCACGGCCAGGACTACAAAAAGGTCAACATCCACGAGCTTACAACACGAGTCCGTGGAACAGACAACTCCGGACAGAATGACACCACTCATGTTTATCTAAAAATGAAATTAACACAATTAGGACCACCATAAAATATTAAAGCTACCTTGTAGCTACCCTTTAGTTACCCTGTAGCTACCCTAGAGCAACTAAAACCACCACCACCAGGACCACCAGGACTAACACCACCAGGACCACCAGGACCAGGACCACCAGGACCAGGACCACCATCACCACCAGGACCAGGACCGCAAAAAGGCCAACATCAACAACATGAAAGCCGTAGATTTCACTCTCGACAACGAGTTAACAAAGTCGATACGAGAAGAATACATCGAACCGGGCTAAGATAAAAAGAAACTCAACTAGAACCATTAAGAATAAGACCACCATAAAAGATTTAAGCTACCCTGTAGCTACCCTGTACCTACCCTGGAACAACCAGGACCACCACGGCCAGGACCACCGCGCCGTTTTAAACCCAAAGGCCGACTCAAACCCGTATTCCAAGATCCATCGTTAGAAAGGATATCGCCCTCGAGCGAACGTTAAACGGAGCAACGGCATAAAAATCGTAGATTTTATATAACTAGGACTACTAGGACCAGGACTACTATAAAATATCAGAGCTACCCTATAGCTACCCTAGAGCTACCTTGGAACAATTAGGACCACCACCACCAGGACCACCACCACCAGGACCACCACGGCCGAGACCACGACGGCTAACATCAACGAGCTTATAGCCCGAGTCCGTGGAACAGACAACTCCGGACAGAATGACACCACTTATGTTTATCTAAGAATTAAATTAACACAATTAGGACCACCATAAAATACTAAAGCTACCTTATAGCTACCCTGTAGCTACCCTGTACCTACCTTGGAGCTACCCTGTACCTACCCTGGAACAACCAGGACCAGGACCACCAGGACCACCAGGACCACCACGGCTAGGACCAGGATTAAGACCGCAAAAAAGCTAACATCAACGACATAAAAGCTCTAGATTTCGCTCTCAACAACGAGTACACAAGGTTAATACGAAAGCAATTCATCGAACCGGGCTAAGAAAAAAATAAAACTCGAAAAATAAAGGCTAAAAAACACGACAATATAATCGCTCGCCACGTCGCGAAAGCGTTCGTAGCAACTACCCCGTCTACCCGCCGCGTTCGGCAAAGCCACCCGGTATACGCTTCGTCGCTCGCGTCTATATCGAACGCTTCTCGTACCAGCCTCTGTAGCGACTGGCTCGTCCCGACGAGCATCGCTACCGGGAGCACCGTGTCGATCCACGGACACCCGCCCCCGGCCACCCCTTCGCCCTCCGCTCCTGTACACCACGCCTGCGGTAGCCCACAGCGGTAACAGCAGCTATACTCGCCGAATCGCAGCTTCTCTCGCCACGCGCTATACGCGGCCGCCGGGATCGTACGGCACGACGTAAATGCGTGCGAGATTTTTTTTAAGCTCGGCCGGCCGTCCTCGTTGTTGCCACTTTATAAAACAGACCGGGCATTTCCCTCCCCGTACCTCGTCTAGCCAACGTTGTAATACCCGGTCGGCCTCGTACTTCTGCCGGTACCACCGCTGGAGCCGGCCCTCACTTAGACTTAGGCCCGGGCCCTGACCCGGACCCTGTCCTTGACGTTCGCAACGGTCGCACGCGTCTCCTCGAACCCCCGCGCAGTCTAGGCCCTGCCCGTCGAGAAACGTCCCCAGCCCTACCCGCCGGCAGTCAACGCTCTGTACGAACCACGTCATCGCCTGCCGGTTGAGCTGCTCGACGTCGCTGCTCTGCGGGGCTTGCCACGCCGCCCGCCCGTCCCAAACGACGACCGAATCGACCGTCTCGCCCTCCCGCCGCCCGCCCCGGCCCGTTTGCTGCGCGAAGTCGACTAGCCCGTACGGTAGCCCCGCGTGTACCACCGCCACGATCCCCTGGACGTCGACCCCCGTCCCTAGCCCTGTCGTAGCCGCGATCCAGTGGTTGTCGGCCTTCCTTTGTATCCACGCCTCGAGCCGCGCCTGCCGCGTTGCCTCGTCCACGCCGCTGTGGTAAAACGCGCAGCCGACCTTGTCCGCTAACGCCTCACACGCTTGCTGGGTTCGGCAGTATATCACCCCCTTTTCGTCGTCCCGCCAGCGGCGCTGTAGCCGGATCACGGTACGTACTACCTCGTCCTCGACCGCCGTCGGGCCCGGCGTAACCGTCGTAACGCGGTATCGGATGTTCCGCTTCGTCGTCGGCGCCCGTACGATCGCGGCCTCCTCAGCTAGCATCGCCTGCCGGAACGCGCGTTCGAGCCGCACCGGCAGCGTCGCCGTGAGCAGCACCACGGGGCAGTCGAACCGGTGGAGCTCCCGGAGCTCTTCGAGCCGCGGCCGGTACGCGGCGTCCATCAGCACGGTATGGCACTCGTCGACGAAAATACGCCGAAGCAGCCGCCTCGCGCGTAAGCTGTCCGCGTACGCGAGAAACTCGCTGCTCGTCGCGACGTCGGCGCTTACGACGACGAGCCGCGCGACCCGGGCTTGTTCGTCGCGCCCTTCGACCTCGGCCGGCTGCCAATGTAAGCAGTCTAGCCCGGCGTCCGTTGCGCGCCGCACGAGGTCGTTAATCAGCGCGGTAAACGGGACGACGACGAGACTTACCCCCGCGTGCATAGCGGGTACCGCCGGCAACAAAAATAGTACGCTCTTGCCCGCACCGGTAGGGAGCACAACGATTAACACGGCGTTTCCTTTTAGCGCTAGCACCCGACGAGCCGCGTCTTCCTGCTCCGCCGACCGCCAACGCGCCCCGTTGCCTAGTAGCGTTTTAAGCGCGCCGTCGGCTTTTTGTTGCCGCCGTTCGGCCGCGGGGTCGGGCGTAGGTTCGGACCGCTTCGCCGCCGGCGTCGTGGCCGTAATAGGATCTTCGTCCGCTTGCTCGTGCGTGCTGCGACGTCGCTTTTTCGGGGCTTCCTCGCCGTGGCCGCCGTGAGAATCGACGCCGTTCTTGCCGTGAAAATCGACGCCGTTATTGCCGTGTTCGAGGTAGCGGTGCCAGAGCCGGCTGATTTCGCGGAAGTTCGCTACCATCTGCGGCTGGAGCTGGTTCGGGAACCGGACGTCGACGGCGTAGTGCTGCCGCGCTACCGCGCTGCCGTGCGTGGCCTGCAGATCCCATACCGATTCGAACCGCGCCCCTTTGCGTGCCTCCCCCGTGGCCGCGTCCTCGACCGTCGCCCCGTCGCCGCCCCGGTCGTCGTCGCCGGCGAGATCGACCTCGAGCTGCCGCACGACGAGCCCGCGGACCGTCCGCCCCAGCTCGATCGCCACGTGCCGGTAATCGGCCACCGACAGCTCGACCCCCACGTGCTGGCCCGTCACGCGCACGAGCTGCTTGCTGAGCTCGGCCGTCTGCCACGCCCCCACCCGCCCGTCCCTCCAGAGTAGCGGGGCGAGCGCCGGCGCCGCCCCCTGCACGCCGGGTTGCGTCTCCACGAACCGCTCGAACGGGAGCAGCCAGACGACGTACGCGACCATCATCTTGCCGAGGCGCGCCGGCAGAAACCGCGCCACCTTCCGGCCGATGCCCCGGATCGCCTTGTTCTTATCGCGGTCCGTCACGAGCATAACTTCCCCGTCGAGTACGAAGACGTTCCGGAGCAGCTGCTGCGTATCGCCGTGCCGCAGCGTCATGATCTCCGGGCCGCGGCCGGGCTGTCCGCCCCAAACGTGCGTGTTCACGAGGTGGGCGCGCCGGAAGGCCTGGAGCCGGCCGAGCCACTCCCGTACCGGTCCGTTCCGCCACCGCCGTCGCTTGCCGTCCCACAACGCCGCGCGCGCGAGCTCGGCCAGCCGCGCGTGGCCCGGCCGCAGCCAGCGGTTCGCCTCGTGCGTCGCAAACGACCGGCCGGCCCCTTCGAACATCACGGTATCGACGACGCGTGCGAGATCCAGCGAGGCCGCCAGCGCGCCCCAGCCGCCGAAGCAAAGCTCGCCCAACAGCGCCTCGGCCTCGTCGACGACGGCGCACGCCCCCTGCCGGAACGCCCCGAGCCGGATCCGCTGGCCGAAGTAGTACAAGATCTCCTTCTCCGGCCCCGTTTCCCACCGCACCGCCGACGTCCCGCCCTCCTGCCGGCGGAACCCTTTCCCGTACGCCATCCAGCGCACGATCGTGCTGACCGGCGTGTGCGAGCCGTCCGCGAGCCACGCCCGGTGCTCCTGCTTAAAGTGCTCGACGGCGTCGACGTCAACCGCCTCGGCGTCGTCCGGCTGGCCTTCGAACGCCGCCTCGAGCAGCAACACCCGCCCGCACCAGAGCAGCCCCGCGAGCTGGTTCGTGTAGTTCTTCGCCGCCCGCCACGCCCGCCGCTCGACGTCGATCCCGAGTACGGCGGCGAAGTGCAGCAGCGGGCTCTCGAAAATCCGGCCCCCGAGTTTCTGCTGAAGCGAGTAAACGCAGAACTGGAAAACGGCGCGGCCCAACAGCCCCCGCGCGTCCCGGCCTTCGCCGTCGGCGGCGTCGTCTTCCTCCTCCTTCTCCTCTTCCTCCTCGAGCGCGTCGACGACGTCGGCCAACGCGTCCCACTGCCGGTCCGCGAATCGGACCCCCCGCTGCGCCTCCGCCTCTTGGCGCCCGAGCCCGTGCGCCCGCACGCAGTAGCAGAGATAACGCTGCCAGTACCCCCGGTACCGGGTCATCGTGTCGGCGTGTTCCTTCGCGCGGAACGGCCGGCCCGCCGGCTTGCTCGGGTCGATGCTCTCGAGCCAGCGAAGCGTCTCGTGCGGGACCCACGCCACCCGCTCGAGCGACCGCGCCACCTCGCCGTCGAACGCGCCCGCGAGCCGCGCCAGCCGCGCCTGCTCCGCCCGCGCGCCGCGGTCGCGTAGTTTCGCCCGAACCGCCCGCGAAACCGGGCCAGCGCTCGCCTCGTACAGCGCCACGAGGTCCTTCCCGGCTAGGTGCCGCGCCCAGCCCATCTCGCGCACCCAGACCGAGTCGCCGTCGAGTCCCGCGGGCGCTTCGGCGACACGGCGTTGCGCCGCTTCCTCGGCGGCTAGCTGCGTGCTGTACGCCGCGAGCATTTGCTCCCAGCCGTCGCCCGGTTCGCCGCTGCCTTCGCCGTCCTGTTTCTCTTCGTCGTCGTCGTCGTTATCGTCGTCGTCGTCGTCGTCGTCGGCGGCGACAATCCAATACCGCGCGTGCCGCCCCGGCGTATACGACTGCAGCGTGACCCGCGTCCAGCCGGGACTCGTACGCCCGTCCGCCGCGTCGGCGTGCGGCGCCTTTCGGGCGTGGTGCCGCATGTTGTTGTAGTTTACCGTCCGGTACGCGCACCCATCCCGCGCGCACGCGTAGCCGGCGAGCCGCGCGAGCCCTTCGACCGCCGCGCCCCCGTCCGCTGGGAGCGCGACCGTCGCGGGATCGCGCGCGCCGCCCTCGACCGACCCGCATCGCGCCAGCACCCGCTGGAGCCGCGCGCCCGTGAACCGGTGCCGGTTGCGGAAGTGCGCCGCCGCCGCGCCCACGCCCACGCCGCACAAGAGGCAGAGCACGACCCCTCGGGGCCGGTCGAAGGCGACCGCCGCCTGCGCGCCGTCGTCGTCGTCGTCGTCGTCGTCGTCGTCGTCGTTACTGTTGTCTCCATTCGGGGTCGCCATGTCGTTTTTTTTTTTTTTTTTTTTTCTGGCTTTGTTCTTGTTGTCGTTGTTTTGTTTTTGTTTTTTTTGTTTTTTTTCTTTCCCAATGAACCAAGCCGAAGAAAAAGAACCACACCAGCTCGACCACGCCGCCCCAACCCCAACCCCACGTGGGCCCCCCCCGGGGTGCGCGCGCGCCAATCGACGCGCGCCGTCCTACGTGAAGCCGTCCTACGGGAACGGGCCCGTGCGCGACGCGTACCCTACGCCAAATGGGCATACGTTCACGAAGAACGGCCGGTGGAATAGGGCCTAGGGATTTCGTTCCCGAATTAAATCGTTCGTAAGGAAAATAACGTTTATATTAACTAAAGCTACTCGTCGCCGAGCTCGGCTCGCTTTTTAACGTTAATTTTATACGGCGCGCCGGGCGTGCGTAATAAGATTAATTTTTTAAATAATTTAACGGCTTTATCGTTACCGTTATTATATAATCTTTTTTAATTCCTTACTTCGTTTTATCGGATTTATACTAAAAAGTATAAAAAAACGAAGCGCGGAAATAATATAATAAAAAAAAAAGGTTTCTTTAAAACGGTTAAACTAATTAGTAATCTATTTAAAATAATAAAAAAAATAATACGACGAAGTTTAAAAAATTACACCGAAGTTTTAAAGGTTTAAAAAAGGCTTATTATTATACTTATAAAGCTTACTTATATAGTTTATAAGCTTATAATTAAATTATACTAAGCGGTTTTAATTCGAAAAAGGCCGGAACCCTAGTTCTAATAAAGTCCGTATCGCGAACCGAAACTAAAAAAGTAATTCTCGTCGAAAAAGTCTTAAGTTTATTAGCTTTTTTTTATTTAAATAATTTTATAACGACGTACGAAAAAAGAAAGTCGCTATAAATAACTATCGGAAATAAACGCTTATAGCGGGAAAAATAGTAATTATATTACTTATTTACGTAACGCGAATATACTTTATTTAAAATAAATAGTTTTATAGCTCGTTAAAAATAAGTGCCTATTTTTAATAAAACCGACCTCTCCGTTATTATATTTTTCTCGTTTTTTTTTAAACGGTATTATTTTGTTTATAGTTATTAATACTATTATAATTAACGCCGAGTAGTTTTATAAGTTTACGGCCTCGTATAAGCTAAATAAATAGTTCCGACAGGATATAAAATAATAGTTGTAATTATTAGAGAACCCCGAGCTCGAGGCGGACTTAAAGAGCTTAAGGGTAGGATCGAAGTCGCTATTTAAAAAAAAGCTTTTACGGTAATAAAGTTTCGGCGGCCGCGGCTTTACCCGTAATTTTTAAGTTAAAAAAAAACCTTTAATTAAATTACGTTGTAATAAAAATGTTTACGCTTAATGAACTTACGGCCGTATTTTTTATAGTTTTTCTAATTAATATATTTATTTTTTCGATATTTACGCTTATTATATTTACACCTATTATATTTACGCCTATTATATTTACGCTTGCTACACTTACGCCTGCTATACTTACACTTGTTACACTTATATTTGCTATATTTACGCTTATTATACCGATATTAATTTTTCGGTTATTTCGCCGGCGGGTACGAAAATAGTAAATAGCGAAGCGGCTTTTATTATATAAAATTTAAATATAATATAAACGCCGAGCCGTTTATTAATTTTTTCGGTAAGGAAAAAACGCCGCCGGGTTTTATTATAGCGTCGACTAAATAGTTTAAGCGTACCTTTAAAAATAAGTCAGGTCGAAAGGTCGAAAATTTTCGAGCGGCGTAAAAAGCTTAGCTTACTTAAAACCGCGGACCCAATACGAAATAAACGGCCGAGGTTTTAATATTATTCGCTATTTTTTGATAACGAGGACGGTTTAAACGTTAACGAAAACGAGTTATTTTCGTTAAAATAAATAACCGGCGATAATAACGAGCGCGGCTTTAATTATACGGGTTTTCGAAGCCGAAACGTAAACGGGTTATTATTATCGAAATAAACGCCGGCGTTTTTAAACGGATTATTCGTGCCGCAGTTTTTTAACGCGGTTAAAACTCGGTATATTAATAACGCGGCCGAGATTTAACGGCGGGATAACGCGCAGCGATTAACGGCTTAAAAAAAGTTATAAATCCGTTAAAAGTAGCCGTTTAAAAACGAATTATAACTATATTATATTATTAAAAAATACGGCTATAATTAAATTAATTTCGAAAAGTTATTATATAATATATTATAAATACCGCGGTTTTAATAAGTAATTCGAAATAAGGCGCGAAACGAAAAGTTTAAATAGATTTTAAATAATAATTATATACCGCCGGGCTTTAATAACGTAGCTTTATTAAGCGCGTAAAAAAAAATACTACGGAGTAAAAGAAAAAATTTAAATAGGCGCGAAGGCGCGAAGGCTTAAAATACGGATTTATTCCCCGTAAATAGTTTTTTATAACGGCTATATTATAATATATTTTTAAGTTTTATTTTTAATATCGCCCGGCGGAAGCGATATATTAGCTACGAAAAGAGCCGGACGAATTTACGGTTACCTCGTTTTAAAATACGTAATATATTATTTTATTTAATATGTTTTAATAATTACTATTTTTATAAAGGATTTAAATACGGTTAAAATAAGGTATATATCGTGGCGCTAAGCCTACGTTATAATAGCGAATAAAGAACCTTTTTTTCGATTAATTATTAGTGGCTATAACGTAGTTATATTTATTAAAGTTATATTTATTTAGTCGGTTAAAGTGTTTTTTTATAGCTATTTACGATTAGAAATACGAAACGTGGTTTATTCGGTAAGGTTAATTAGTAAAGTTAATAAGGTTAATAGGGTTAAAAGGGTTACGAGGGTTTAACGAAAAATAAGGTTTATTTATACGTATATAAAAGTGTGATATTTAAAGCTTTTATAAAAGAAGGTGTAATATTTAAAGCTTTTATGAAAAGAGGTGGGGTATAAAAGGTTTTATACGGTAAAATAAGCCTTTATATAGCTATTTAATATAAGTAAGCCCGTGTTCGTTAGCGGCCACGCTAGTCCCCTATTAAATACGCACGACGAGATTTTAACGGGCTTTAAAAAAAATTCGTATGCGTCGAAACGATTAAGAATTATAAAAATAAATAGAATTAAAAGGACCGGTGTTATAAGTGTTTAGGCAGAGTTTAAATATATTAGAAGTAAATATAGCGGTGTCGCAGCCGTTGAAAAATGGGAAATAGGGTGTAAAAACGACTATAGAATTTTAACTAAGTTTATCATTAAACCATTAAAAACAACGCTAAATACGATATAGATTCGTAGCGTTAAGTTTATATTATAATAGCGAATAAAGAACCTCCCCCTCGATTAACTATTAATAATTATAACGTAGTTATATTTATTAGAGTTATACTTATTTAATTAGTTAAAATATTTTTTATAGCTATTTACGATTAGAAATACGAAACGTGGTTTATTCGGCAGGGTTAATTAATAAAGTTAATAAGGTTAATAGGGTTAAAAGGGTTACGAGGGTTTAACGAAAAATAAGGTTTATTTATACGTGTATAAAAGTGTGATATTTAAAGCTTTTATAAAAGAAGGTGTAATATTTAAAGCTTTTATAAAAAGAGGTGGGGTATAAAAAGTTTTATACGGTAAAATAAACCTTTATATAGCTATTTAACGGAGGTAAGCCCGTGCCCGCTAACGGCTACGCTAATCCCTTATTAAATACGCACGACGAGATTTTAACGAGTTTTAAGAAAAGAATTCGTATGCGTCGAAACGGTTAAGAATTATAAAAATAAATAGAATTAAAGGGACCGGTATTATAAATGTTTAAACAGAGTTTAAATATACTAAAAATAAATATAGCGGCGTCGCAGCCGTTAAAAAATAGGAAATGAGGTGTAAAAACGACTATGGAATTTTAACTAAGTCTATTACTAAACTATTAAAAACAACGCTAAATGCGACATAAATACGGCCACGCTAATCCCCCATTAAATACGTACGACGAGATTTTAACGGGCTTTAAAAAAAGAATTCGTATGCGTTAAAACGGTTAAGAATTATAAAAATAAATAAAATTAAAGGGACCGGTATTATAAGTGTCTAGGCAGAGTTTAAATGTATTAAAAGTAAATGTGGCGGCGTCGCAGCCGTTAAAAGATAGGAAATGGGGTATAAAAACAACCATGGAATTTTGACCAAGTCCATCACTAAACCACTAAAAATAACGCTAAATGCGATATAGATGCGTACTGCTCGCATGTTATATTAGCAGCTGTGGCGGATGGGCCTCTGGCGTATGATACCGGCAACGAAATAGCCTTCGAAGCTACCAGTGAGTTAGATATCAGAGAGTTTGCTTTCCCCGTGGTTAAGTGTATCTAGTATGAGCCTAAGGGCTTCTCCGCAACATGAGCAATTTGATGACTTGTTGGAGACCTCTGCTTTTCCCACTGTGAACCTGGGCTTCACGGCCTTCGTGTGTCGAACTAGAATATGTTTGGGAGAATCAGCTACTGTTACGCTGCACTATGGCCATGCCGTTGCCTGCTCCTCACAGCCAGTCACAACAGCAGCTCTTATTCTCGGCTCGGGATTGGTCCGGTCATCTACCATGTGTTTGCCAGTCGACCAGGGGCTGCCGTAATCACAGACTGGGGCACTCGGAGCTCTTCTACAACCCGCTGCTTCCACCGAGTCCGCCTATGAGGTTGCTGGAAGATGGAGGCCGACGGTCCATCGTGGATTCGGATAATGAGTCACCCAGACTCCGCCAGAAGGTGGTGGACCTTTTCTCGGGGCTGTCGTCGAAACTTCGCAATACCATACGTCGCAACAACACAAAGTCAGAGGCCCAGGCACCAGATGGCGTCCGGACTAAGGTTGGCTTCCAACCACCACAGCAATATTCAGCAGCCCCGAGTTTATTCCCCAATGTCCCTTACTATCCGGGGCAGCTGAGAGACATCGCTTCGAGCTCGAGGTGGTCGGTGGGGCCGACATGGCCGTGCATATCTGATTTGCCATTCAATACCAGATCATTTGGTACACTGACGCCTATGCACCCATCTATTCCTTACCACCTCGCCTTCTATCATCTGGAAGCGGCACGCCGATGTCTCGAGAGAGACGGCAGAACAACAAAGGGCCATGCAGTAGCCATCACGCAGTGCATTTGTCAAGGGGGATTCAGCAACGCTCAGACTGGACATAACTACTCGTGGTCGAGTGAGATATACTTTTGGCGCCAAAGATTTCTGCAGAAGCAAGAAGTTGCCTACCGTGTAGATGTCCGAGCAGCCAACTCTGGGGATTTCAAAGTGACCATGTGCCCTCATTTCACCGTGTCTCTGGTGAGGCTCAAGGTAAACGACGGGGGCGGCGGGCTCAAGGCATCGGGGCGCATCACCTACAAGCCGCCTCGTTATCGCCATGACCGAGGGGTCAGATGGGAAAGCGAGGATGGAAGTCTGGCGGAGATGCATATTTGCACGACTTGCCACTGCGACTTGGAGCAAAGCCTCGAAGTTCGGGGTCACGAGTTGCACGTGCGCTTCACCGTGTACAGGAACCTGGGTACTGGGGTAGACCGGTTCGATACGAAGTGGAACGCGCTTTTGACGGGGAAAGGCGCTTTGCAGCAACGGCCGCCCAAGTACTCTTATAGCCAGGAGAGGCGCAGGCACATTCTGAAGGACCAACCCAGCACTTATGGCGTGTACCAGCAAGTCTGGACTGTGGCTCATCGCCTCAAGCGACCAAATGTCCACTTGGTGACGTTCAAGACAGCCTCCGGAGATTTTACGGCGTTGTCTATGACTAGCAAGGCTGTTGCTGAGAGAAGGAAACAAATGTTAGCATAATCTGTATAATGTCCCACATCGTCTAATGTGATGATTCCGCGGTTTGTCCCGTTGGTACTGGCGTTCATTCACCTGTGTGTTGCTCGCCGATCCCTCTTATCTTACGATGGGCAGTACAGTCAGATCCATCATGATACAAATACACATCCACTGCCCCTTCTCTTTCTCTACTCCCTCCAGGGTTCCTGGGACGTACACTCATCGTCCTGTAGGGATGGTACCGCGTCACATGGTGTTTGAAAAGACAAGCGCGACCAGCATCAACAGGTAGAGGAAAATACCACAGCTGCCATACCAGGAGAAATGCTCAACATGGGTCACGGCCTCGAAAGACATCTCGTAGCCCAAAGAGAGCGCGATGCCCTCAGATGGCCCACAGTCTGAGGCGAAGGAATACCGGCAAGAAGCAGCACGACTCCAACAGTGGTAGAGCCATTATCAATCGGTAACAACACCAAGATAGCATCACCGAGGGAGGTGACATGTGCCAGAGCACAAGGAGCATATTGTCGGCAGGGAGCAACGCCGTTGCCAACCCACCGGTATCAACAATGAACCCGCCACGTTGATCAAACGCACCTGGTTTAATGAGCGTTGATTGCAATTGTGCCTTGAGGCAAAGTCCCGGGTTCGGTTTCGGTCTCGTACCATCGTCGGTGTCGTGTCGTGAACAGCCCCAGCCAGCAACGCGCCAGTAAGCGCTAGTGCTTCTACTAGGTACACAGCCACCACGACTCCACCAATGTCATCGCCAGGCTCAAGCTGGGGTCTATCAGGATAATCTATATCTAGCCGGGACTTCTCGTCTTCTTGTCCATTACCAAATTATTCCACTTCATCCTTTTTCTCAATTCTTCCCCGTCAAAATCATGCTTCGTGGGCAGCGCAACGCGGATGGTGGCCGCCAGCAGCGCGCCGGGCCGGTGGGAATGCTCGTGCGTGGCCTAGCGACAGGCATCGGTCTTGCCACCGAGAGCTATCAACATCACAAGCAGAAGAAGGCTTCCAAAACAGCTGCTGGTAACGACGCCGAAGCCGCCGCGGACGCAGACGGGGAGCTCGGATCGGAAAACGAGGCGCACTTGTCTCGTCAAATAGATGAGGTCGTGTGGGAACTAGACGAGGCGCAAGACCAATTGGCGGGCCATGATCCGGCAGTACCCAGCACTTCGACAGAGCAACTCTCGGCCCTCGCCGACTCCTTCATACGCGACCATCCTCCGCCCCGATACGAGCAACAGGACGGCGAGGAGCACCACGGCCAACTTGCTCTGCCCGTCGTCATCACCCAGCGGCGTCCCGGATCCCGTACCCGGGGCTTCGTACATGCTTACTCACCCCTGCTTGCCGACGTCGGCGTCGACCAGGCCACCTTCCTCCACTTCCTCGACAATCTCAACAAATCGGTCGAGCCCAGTCCGTGGATCCAAGCCATCAACTTGGCTTCTTTCGCGGGATACGCTGTACCCGAACCGTTCACCATGATCATCTCCATGGCCGTCAAGAGGGTGGCGGACGCGAGCAGCGAACTGCACAGCCGGTCCAGAACCAACAAATTTCTGGACCAGGTCAATGAGTCCTTTTTCGCCCCCGAGGATTGGTCGCTCTGATCATGACGTGGAAGCCGAGCCGCCAAGGCGAGATGTTGACCATGGCGGAATTCGACATGGAGTCTTCGGTTGCGCAGGCCTCGAAGCAGGGCCAGCGCCGCAATCGGTTCGAGAGCTCGAGCGGGGCCTCTTCGTTTGAGTGGCCGGAGACGGCACCCCTTGTGTTCCCTGTTCTGGATGAGCTGGTAGACTCGGGCGGTGACGCCGGCGAGGCCAAGAAGCAGTCGGCCATGAAGCGTGGGGGACACTTCGTGGGGCAGTACATGGACAAGCGGGCGAGGGCGACGTGGGCTGGCGAGAACCCCGACAGCTCCGTGGCCAACGCGGCGGGGCAGGAGCAGTTCTCGTCTCGATATGCGGATCCCAATCATCCTGCCAGCAGTGGAGATCCTGTTGCGTTGTTGACAGGAGGGTGAGTGACGCCGCCGGCAGGCTTCCTTTCCAATTCCCGGGACTGACCATTCGCAGATTTCTCCAACGTCCATTGGCTAGGAGACGGCGCGGCGGTGGACTCCTGGGTGGACGCGAGGGCGGCTTGGGGGAGGGGTAGGCATGCAGACTCGAGGGGCGGACTGCTTGGTGGCCTCCGGGGCCGCTCGGCCCGCGGCGATGATGGGTCTGCTCCGGGCAGGGGTAGGCTGGGCGATTCACGAGGAGTTGGTGGCGTTGTTGGGAGTGGCATTGGCCCCGTTCACTTGATACGAGGTGCCAGGAAGCTCTTGCAGGATGTGAGTAACACCGATCCAGCCCTAGATCGGGGGCGACACTAACTCTTTCGCAGGATGTGCTGTACTTGATGATCGTACAGCGGCCGACGGAGGAGCAAATGGCGGAGGCAATGGAACACCTGCGGATAACGGGGCAGCGTCGCAATGCCTAGGGCTGTGAACTGTCGTTGCAGGGGTGTTCATGTCGTGTGTGACCCCCAAGGGGCGCTGTAGGAGTGCGAACATCTGTCACGGATTGGAATGTCGCCGAAGCTGGAGTCGGCGATCTGATCGTAATGTAGAGTTTCGCCGAGTTGGTTTTGTTACTGAGTAACCTACGACCTTGACCTAATCGTGCGGGGCATGCCGTTACTCAGGGCATGACAGCTTAGAGGTAGGTACTCGAAGTGGGGGTCACAGCGCTGACCTGGAAGCGGGCTGTAGGGAGTTTTCCAGGCTTCCGGTCAATCATCAACTGCAACGGCTGTTCTCACTCCTTCGCTGCCAGAACACGTATGTTGCATTTGCCCTGCAACTAGCAATATAGAATGCTGGAAGTGGTGGCCAATGGTCTCGGATCCAACTGATTTGTCGATCGATTAATCAGGCTGTCTACGTAGTACGCAGCAAGTGCAGAAGGTAGCGCAAAGATCTGATGGAGATGCCTGTAAGCAGGCAGTGCAGTGCGCCTAAAGTCCCGCACAGGATGCAGACCCCACTAAACAGCAAGCCCCTATCCCGGCCTGTTAGTGGATGGGAACTGCAACCTGCAACCCAGCTCGTAGAATCATCCAAGAGCGGACTGGTTCATTGGTGCTCTTCATTCAGTTGTAATGTAGCAATGGCCTCACCATTAGTAGTGCTCGAAAGCTCCGTGGCATCTTCGGAGACGAAGCTATTCCGGCGGACATCGAATCGCATGAAGGAGAATCATGGTCCCCAAAGGTGGGCATTGCCATTAAATAACGACATGCTCAGCACTCCGCCTGCACGCACCAAGTAAGCCTGGCCACCACACCCACTGAAGGGTACCCGCAACCTTATTTCGACATCCAGGGAGGATCCACCAGCCCCAACATGCAGGGGAAGGGGTTTTTCGACGGGAAATCACTCAATTGATCACGAGTGTGTACTTGTTGCTCAGTTCTATTGAGGCCGTTATTTATCCGAGGTCAGGCAGTAAATCCAACGTTTCTCCACCAACTACAGCACATTCACGATGCGGCGGCAGCTTTCCGCTTACCCGCAAGCCTCGCCGTCCACCCCAGTAGAGCAGACCCCGAGAGCATCGAGACCCCACAGAACACAATGAGGCCGAGCATGTCATAGCCGCCGCCATCGCCGCGCTCCGTCACGGTCGCCGTCTGGATGGGAAGGCCGGTCAAGCTGGCGACGGCGACGACGACGAAGAAGGTGCCCAGCATGACGCCCAGGTCCGAGCTGTGGCCGCCCGCGACCTCGATGATGGCCGGCGTCATGAGCGACACGAAGGCGCCCGACGTGAACCCGAAGACGATGGCGAAGACGATGAGGCCGCCGAGCGAGTTGCGGTAGCTGATGGGGAGCCAGATCACCAGCACCGACGCGCCGGCGAGGAAGGAGCACAGCGAAATGGCTTTCAGGGACGAACCCAGCCGGTCGGCGTACATGTTGGGCAGGATGCGGCCCGGAATCGAAGCGGCGCTACAGCGTTCCCAACGTGCATTAGTCACCGAAATGAACCAAGCCAGGATGATCACGCCAACAAAACTTACTTGATGATGGAGACTGTGTACAGCGCCACGCCCGTTGTCGACTCGTTACCCAACGCGAAGGCCGGCAGGTAGTCGAACGGGCCGAAAAGGCCCCAGAAGACGAGGAAGGCGCCGGATACGTAGAAGAGGTAGGCGGGCTTCTTGAAGGTGGCGAAGCTGATGAGGTTGCGACGACCTGCCCACCCCTTGGGAGCCATGGCGGGGCGGACCAGGAGGTTGGCTGTGGCCAGCAGGACGCCGATCATCAGGGCGCACCAGCGAATCGTGGGGCGGAACCCGATGCCGTCAAACAGCCGGGCCAGCATCACCGGAAAGACGACGCCACCTACAGCAAGCGCAAAGGTGTTAGTTGCTTGTTGCTATTCCCTGAAACATGGTGTTTCTGAACCTTACCGCAGGAGCTTCCGCTGGCGACGATGCCGAGAGCCAGCGCCCGCTTCTTCTTGAAGTACTGTCCGGCCACGACCAGACCCGGGATGAAGGCGGCGGCAGACCCGAGGCCGAAGCACAAGGACTGGGCGAGGAAGATCTGCCAGTACTGAGTCGCGAAGCTGAGGCCAATGAGCCCGGCGACGGAGAGCACGAAACTCAGCGCCAGCATCGGCCGCGCCCCGAACATGTCGACGCCGAGCCCGACGGGCTGGGACAGAAAGAACATGAGGAAGAGCTGGGTGGTCAAGATCCATGATATGTTGGAGGCGGATTCGCCTTGGAGGATGTCGGACTGGTAGATCTCCTGGAATGAGCCGAGCCTGGGTGGAGACGGGTTAGCTGGTTGAAAAGAGCGAGATGATCATTCGGTAGTCCTGCGACCTACGCGTTGATGAAACCGAAGGAGCAGAATTGACATAGCCAGCCGCCGGCGACAGCGAGCCACGCCCGACTGCCGCCATCGGGAGGAGCAGCCGGTGCCTGTGGGGGAGCTGGTGTGGTCACCGAGTTGGGCTCCGCATCTGGCGTAGTTCCAGGCTTCAGCGATGCCTTCTCTGTGGACGACATGTTGTTGTCGGATGTGGCATCCGTTCCAGTTTCGTGGTTGACAACAGGTTCAAGCGGGGTGGGCGGGTGCAATTGATTCGAGGATCAAGAGACCGAGGCGCGTGTTGACGCGAAAGGAATGTGGTTGTTGGTTGCAGCTGATTGTAACGGTTGCGAGGCAGGCAGCTCCAGAATGGCGCGGGATGCAACCTTATAATTACTCCATGCAGCGCAGTTCCGCCCAGTTGGTTCACCTAGCAGACAGCAATCTTACGCTAGCATCCACCGCGGTCATGAACGCGACGTTTGGAATCGCCGTCTGCTCACTGTTCAATCAATGGACTGGGTTTCTCGGGACTCGCGAGAGCGCGACCGAAGCGAACCTGAAAGCGAGCCAACACAATCTCAGGTTGCACAACAGAGTCCCATGCTTTTCCTCGGGTTACACATCAGTATCCCAACCAACATCAGTGCGCATTTGAATCACAGCGACGGGGCGAGCCCGAAATGTCGCGAAACGCGAGCTGAGACACTGCTCAAAGAGGCTCCCTGGTGGCTGGTTGGGTTGAGGGGGGTCAGCCAGTGTACCAAGGTATCGACATGAGAAACCTCGCCACATGATTGATTGTTCTGCACACGAAAAGCCAGCTTCTGAAAGCCATTCAGCCACTATTAGCTAAGATGTTGCAATCGCTCTACCTCGTTGGATCTTGTTTCGACGAAACAATTACAGCTGCACTGGTTACTGGGCCTGCTAGCATCCCGCAAGCTGCACGTCCTTCCCCAGACTTGCATGGGCTGAACTGAGCCAAGACGGGACGATGACAGCTCGCCCACTGTGGATATGACAGAGTCGCAACGCGGTTCCTTTCCGATTGGCCAAACTACCTTCGTCAATCACTCTGTATTGATTGCGGCTCGTTTGACCCGACACTTCAGCCCCCATAAGCAGAAGCCCTTCTCCTGCTATGCTGACCTAATACTGGAATACATGCTATTGACACCTACTGTCGGGCGCTCTTCTACATGCACTATATTGGTGCCTTGAGCGGCATGAGGTCTTCCTCCATCTGCGCTCGTCGCAACAACGCCCCCAGTCGCCCCTTGGACTCCAGGAAGGCGTGCTGCCACCGGAATGTCCCCATGTACCCCTCCCCCGTGCCAACCTGATCGGCATCTGCGCGGCATTCCTGCCACAGGCGCCACAGCTGCGGCCCATGCAGCGCAGACCAATCGCTGGCCTTGTCTTGAATGAAACGGTCCACATCCTCTTCGCCCTTGCCAAGAGGAAAGGCGTACGCCGGGTGGATCGCAAAGAAGGACAGAGCCAACTTGTCATGATCAGCGCGCAGGAATACCTCGACGTGCTCTTCATTCGCCACGCAGTGTCCCGCCCCGCCATGATGGTGCCCCTCTTCGGTTTCGCGGTGCTCGCGAGTGCGCTGCGGTTTGGTCTCGTCGCGTAGCGAGGAGTAGACAAGGTCGGTGTAGGCCTTGTATGATCCATCAATGCTGTTACCCATCACGACCATGTGCGGCGTCGTGGGATCACTGAGCCCCATGGGCCCTTCTAGCGACGTCTGCCGTATACGCCAGATCGAGGGCCCTTCGATGCCCTTTGTCTGGATTGTCGCATCGTGGACTTCATTGATGGAGTCTTGATGACATTGGATGTCCGTCTCGTCATCTGCGGCGAGTGTGGCGGTGAAGACATTCAAATGCGTGCCTGTGAGAGACCGTTAGAGTCCTGTACTACGCGACTAGACAACCCAAGTAGATCGAGCGCACCTTGCGGACAGAAGTGTCTGTCTACCAAGATCAGCGTTTGGCCCTGGCGCGTAAGGGTCTCGCGCTGCAGGATGTACCCCGGAAAGCAAGCTACCGACTTGAGTCCGAGTTTGGAAACTCTTGTAACTTCGCGCACAAGACTGAACCCGAGCACGAATTAGTCAATCTTCGTAATCAGTGTGGAACGTGAACTCCTTTTATCTACTAGCCTTAGCATGCTGGGTCGGATGGAAGAGCCCCGAGCGAGCGACTGCAGCCACTCGCAGCTCGTGTCCGAAAGCCAGATCTGCATCTCGCGGAACTCGTTCTCGATCCGCCGGAGCCCAGGTCTCTTGCAATGGTTCCCCCAGCGAGGCTGCACCAACTTCATCGTCAACTCATCGGCCAACTGCGGCTCGAGTTTGCCGTTAGGGCTGCCGTTGTAGTAGGAGAAGGCCTTGTATTTGGACAGGATGTAAGAGAAGACGACCAAGCGTACGACGACTTCCACGTCATGGATGGGCCAGCTTGGTGCACCGCCTAGGTCATCCTCCGCACCATCACTGTCATCTCCACACGAGGAAGCAGCGGTGGATGCATCACTAGAAGCAGCACTGGAATCAGTGGTGGAAGGAGCCTGCGACGCCGGCTCTGTGGACCCGAAGAAACCATCGACCGAAGAGGCGCCCGAAACTACCAACGATAGAGGGGAGCAATCTGACATATCCAGACTCGACCCTGTCGCGGTGCTCATGCCAAGAGAAAGGAACCCCAGCTTCTGGTCGATTGAGTCTTTCTTCAACCCTTGCCACCCGAGAATCTCCAAGATCCTCTCTGGCGTGTCTTGTTTTGGCTTAAGGCCCAGCACCGTGGGCTTCATGTTGGCTTGGGTGAGCTTGGCACACACCTGCCCGGCTTCATCGATGACAAGCCGGAGGCGTCTTTGGGTCTCCTCGAGGCAGTCTCTCAAGACTCTCCAAGCAGCGTCGTTGTTATCAAAGTGCCGTCGGTAGATGGAGAAGAGGTCCAGGAACATGCCGGCCCGGAGGTGACAGCCAGTCTCCCCGACGTGGGCATCGAACGCCATGTATCCCGGGGCATCGTCACCTTGATCCGCACCCACGACGAGGTGGTGGAAGAGGCTCAAGGCATCAATAGCGTCAGACCCAGCTCGGACAATATCAGCACAGAGTACGTGATACTCGTCCTTGCGGCGCCCCTTTGTGATGCCCTCGCCGGCAGGGAACAGCAGATGGGCCATGGTGACAGTATCTTGGGCTTGGATGAAAGCAAAATGGTATATTGAGAGGCGCAGAGTCCAGTAAGTAATCCAACTTGATGTTGCTTTGGAGGCAGGCTCTGATCTCGGATTTTCGTGGGCTCCGCCCGAATATGAATACGACCAGTCGTTCTGTTACTCGACTCAATCTAACATTGACTTCTTTCACCCAATAGAAACAAGCTTCTGGGCATAGCAGATCCTTCGTCTCCTAGTTCTCATCACCGTATCTCCTAATCACCCCGATTCGCTTAGATTTTCCCTTTTCAGAAGGGGCTCAGATACATCCATCAGCCTCACAGCTTTCCCCGATGGACCGTTCACCATAACCAACACCCGTACATTCTCACCTGCCGCAGATCTCGCCCATACTGCCGACCGAGGACGGCTTCGGTCTACACGGGCTGAGAAGACGGAATCAGGCCAGCCATCCCGGAATTGGTGTCTGACAAGGGAGGCTTGCTACACCGACTTGGCACCCAAGTAGAGCTCGAGCACAATGCAGCGCGGTATGTTGATGCATTTCAGGGGCCGCCAGTTGGGCCAGAGCTGACAATTCTCATGCTCGTACGGGCATCAGCTCTCATGGCGCCAAGCTGCAGATTTGACTCCGTGGCAAAGTGCGGCGTTGATGTGCTGTCGTAACCTGGCGAATGGGTTTATACCAGTGGAAGCACCGCCAGCGGCAGTCATAGCGAATCCGAGACATACAGATAGAATAGCCACAGGTGCAGTAAAGTACTATGCGCCTCTTGCCATGGACGACCTTGGCGGTTGGTCTGATATAACGGCAATATCCGTCCGATATTACAGGTAATGTTCTTGCCGTCGAAGCACATTGTGCATTTCAGCTCAAAGCCCGCCGAGTCAGCCCTGGGCTGTAGACTGCATCATGGCAAACGCCACGGGACGCCTTTTCCCTTCGCCGTGAGCGTCTGGCTTCTAGAGCCCCCTTCGCCACTACTTCCTGTAAGCCAAGGCGCAAGCTCTTTCTTGGCGCCTTGTTTGCTTGGGTTAATCCAGGGGGTGATCCATCAGCATGCAGGTAGAAGAATTTCCTCGACACATTTCGAAGCGCCACCCAGCGGGGTTCAGCCAGTGACGGGGTTTGCTTAAGTGACGTGTCTCAAATAAGAATGTAACGTTGGCTCGGTTCATCCATTCCATCCCTTACCCATGGGCGAAAGCTCGTGCCTAGGCTAGCCAGGTCTTTGACAAGGCAAGCCAAAGGCCGTCTGCACGTCAGACCCCTAGTCACACCATGCACAGGTGGCGAGGAAGGCTTTCAGGTGGCCAATAGATGCATTTCTAGATTGCGCCCTGGGAAAGGACGTCGCTATCGAATGGAACGTCGAACGACCATGATGGTGGCAGTTTCAGCCGTCTTGTTGCGTTGAGCTGCACAGCTGTGAACCAGCAAAGACCCTACTTGAGGCCGTACGAAGGCTCCAGAAAGGGTATACGGTCCCTGTGTTATACCACCGTCAACCCTCTATGGAATCCAGTGACGGTGAAGTACGAGCTGTGCATAAGTACTGATATACCGCCGAGGAAGATTAGACCGTTCTTTGCTCAATCGTCTCGGTCATCTCCCCTTATTAATCATCCAAGAATACACTCAGACGTCGTTTCCATTCGCTCCTCTTGTCATTGAGTACGGGGACCTCGAGTGAAGTAAACAAGATGCAGTCAACGAGATACTCCGAGTTCCTACTCACAGATCCTCGGCAGCCGAAGCTCACTTGGCTCTCAACTGTCGTGGGAGTCATCGCCTACTGTCTCATTGTGACCAGATGGGTTCGTTCTGCGAGACGCCTTGCTTCCCCCAATCCAAGCCGGCTGCCCAGACTACTACTGAATACTGATGTCCCGTTCTTCCAGGCACCGATCCGCCGAGAGGTCAGGAGGTTCTGGCTCCGGCGTCAGGGATACCTCGTGGACCACAACGGCGCCGCGATTCCCGAGATCAAGGGAGAGTCGAGGTTTTCACGCTTCAACCAGGGGTGGGTTGAACCCTGTCATTTATCGCTTTCGACATTGGATCAGGCTAACAGAGATATCCAGTTACCAACTGTCGACTCAAGCCAGCTTGACGGCAGGGAACGACCCCTGCTTGGTCTGGAACGAGGACCGGCCGGAGATCATCCTCACCCAGCCGGAGCACGTCAAGGAGTTCTACAGTCGTAAGGCGAAGGGTACGTAGTTTCAGGGACGGTCTTTCTCCAACCCGCTGACCCAAAATGCCACAAAGAGCACCGCAAACCCACCAACGCCTGCATGGGCCACTACTTTGGCCGCGTCATGGGCCAGTGCGCCGGCGCCGTCAACGGCGACCTGTGGCGCAGCATCCGCAGCGTCTTCGACCCGCACTTCAGCCACCAGTGCGCCAAGGCCTTTCTCGGCCCCATGCGGTGCGAGCTCTCGCGCTGGCGGGGACAACTCCCGGCCGTGCCTGGGCGGGCCGATTTCGTCGTCGAGGCCCTCGAGACGTGTCGGATCCTGCCCTTCAAGATCATTGCCCTCTCTGTGTACAGGGATGTGCTGACGGATGAGGTGAAATCCCACCTGACATCCCTCTCATGTGATGATGGCTGACCCGTCGACCGCGTTCTCACCAGATGTTTGATGAACTGCTGCAGCTGAATGTTGTTCACGACAAGGTCCTCTTGACCACCTGGTTCGGGAGGCGTGAGCGGTCCAGCTTTTACAACATGCTGCCCACGATGGCCAAGAAGAACATGGACACATTCGAGGCCGAGTGGGAGGTTTACAATCTAAACGTTGTCCGGATCGCCACCGAGGTAGGAGCCCACTCCGTTGCTTCTGGTAATCTCAGAAAAACGCGCATGCTAATCTCGGCCTGGACTTTCTAGAAAGGCATCGCATGCCCCGTCAAAGACATGTACGAACAAGTGAAAGCGGGCACCATCGGCATCGTCAACTGGCTGCAGACCATTGACGAGATCCTCTTCGCCAATCTGGATGTGACCTCGGCGATCTTGGCCTTCCTGCTCATCAACCTGGCCATGAACCCCGACGTCCAGACCGAGCTGAGGGAGGAGGTCCTGGCTCAGCACCGGGAAGCGAACGGCAGCGCGGCTTCGAGCGACGACGTCTATGAGCGCTACCTACAGCGCAGCGACACTCTGCTCGAGTACACCTGCATGGAGTCGACGCGCCTCTGCCCGGCCGTCTGGTTCACGCTGCCCGAGTACGCGACCGAGGATCTGTGGATCGGCGGATACCGCATCAAGGCCGGGACCTGCTTCATCATCGACTGGGCGCGCCTCAACACCGAGAGCCCCGTCTGGAAATCCTCCATGTCCGAGGAGGGGGAAAAGCAACATCAGCATCACCAGCATCACCCCGGCAAGACCTTCCGCCCCCAGCGCTTCCGCGACCTGTCTCCGCTCGACTACCGCTGGAGCATGCTGCGCTTCGGCTTCGGCGCCCGCAAGTGCATCGGCAAGAACTTTGCCGTCCTCATGATGAAGGGCTTCCTGCTCGAGGTCCTGGCCGAGTACCGGCTCGAGATGGACGGCCCGCCGCCCACCTCGGGCGGCTGGGGCGCCACCAACGTCGAGCTTCGCAATGACCGCTTCACCGTCATGCCGCGGCAGAACGTTCGATTCTACAGCTTGGCTGGCTAGGTGTGAGGTTATGGGAAGATGATGGTTGGGAATGTGGTGGGCAATATGTTAGCTGGCTGGGAGATTCACCAAGCTTTCGATTACGAAGATCTTACAACTGGTCCTTGAAATTGATGTTGGGGCCTTTTTGATGCCAATTTTCACAAGAATTGATTCCTCGGCTTTGTTGCACATGAGACTGCAAATGGGTTAAGGCCTGCGACGGCGATGGCGAGAACATGTTTCCTGGATCACTGCGAACCTTAATCTCATGTCCACGCCTTATGAATGGGCGGTCGTGCCATCTCCATTGCCATCTCACCTTCAATAGGAGAAACGTCAGTTAGCAGTATATTACAAGATCCAATCCAGACCATCTCAAAGTTCTGTTCACACCCAAAGACGCACCTTCCCGAGGCATCACGAAGACACGACATCTACGGCTACTTTGTTCAGCCTCAATACCACCCCCAGATTCACAATGGCCTCTCAACAAGTAACAGCCCAGCCTTTGATGCCGCAAGGCCCAACGGCAGTGGCTTCCACATTTGAACCTCCCAGGCATATGACACGGGTCGGCCTGGCGAACTGGCCGTCTATCAAGTACGCCGGATTCTTCGCGACCCGACAAGTATGGTCCTGCGGTGACGAGACAATAAAGAAACCGCAGCCACCTGCTATTGCTCAACATGCACAGTCATCATCATCTATCGAACACACCTCTTCAGCAGGAACCCTTGACTCCGGAACCCAGACAGATCGATGTGTCCCTGCAGCCGTCGCGGAGCTTCAAATCGCAGAGCCGGCCAAACCCCCGAGCGAACCAGAGAAGCCAGCACTGATATTCGGATCCATAGCTTGCCGACAGAAGTTTGATTTCAACCACCACCCGGCCGATCGACCGCCGGTGCAAATACGAGAGACGCCGGTGGCTGCACCATTGTCACTGTTGTCACCAAACCCCAAACAAAAGTCACCCGTTAAGCCCGCGAGGCTTACGTCGAAGCCAGTAGCCCAGACGACGACAAGCTCGTACAGGGAGAGATTACCTTACAATGCAATAAGGGTTATCCACCAAGCCAGTATACGGTCGAAAAAGCTGGCAACGTCTGCCATGGACATGCCAGAGCTGGGGGACTGCATTGCCATATACAGCGACGGCAGCGCGCAATTACAAGGCCAGGGGACCGCCAAGACCTCGGCAGTCACTTACAGGCGTAGCTATGATCGAACCAAAGCAGGGAATGTGCCATGGATCGACAAGACGTATGGCGTTATCGGAATCAGAGGGTCGAACGAGGCAGAAATAGTGGCAGTCGCTGAGGCGGTGAGAGTTTTGGAGCAGGAGGTCCGATCCTATGCCGAGTCCCAGAAGATAAAACTAACGAATACCTCGGCACCGCTTCAGGTCTTCCTCTTCAGCGACTCCAGGTACTGCCTCGGCATCCTTGACAGAATGCTGCAAGCTTTGTGGCGAGGAACGCGTTTTACTGGACGCGACTGGACGGTGGAAAGTCTCAAAGCCAACGTCGTGAAGCTCGTCGAAACTATTGCCGCGACCAATCTGGAGGTGCCTTTGGAATTCCGATGGATCAAGGGCCATTCGGGAATCCCAGGCAACAATCGCGCAGACAAGCTGGCAGCTAGGGCAATTCATATTGCCGAGTTATACTTTTCGGGCCATGAAAAGCATGTCTCTCCCGCCAGACATGAAGTTGTCGAGATGACCGAAATCAGGAGGGTGCTTCTAAACGGTCGGGAGGACACGCTGCCCCTGGATTTGGCTCCATTGACAGATGAATCGTATTCAAGCTCCCGGAGCACAACCGAACCACAATCCGATACAGACAAATCTCCGATGGTATCAGGTGCAATCCAGCCTGCTATCGATAAAACCAAACGAGACCCCAAACCCCAAGAGAACAATCCTGCTACAGACGGCCAGGCAGCTGCTCCCCTTTCAGCCGTTGATAATACGATTGCAGACCTCGGAAGAGAGGTTCGGGGACAACGCGACGAAGAACGAAAACAGAGCGAACAGACCGTTTCGAAGTTCTTGGAGGCACTGGAGGAGCTGAAGAAAGCCCCGCACGTCACGACCACGCTGGTGGCCGGGGGTGAGGTGGCAGACCCGGAGCCCAAGCCGGAGAAGCAGCGGAAGCGGAGCATTCTCGTCGCCAAGATCCGCCGGGCTGGCCAAAGACTCCGCGGGATCGGTCGGAAGTCCAAGTCGAGGGAGTAGCACGGGGCCAACACGGGAAACATGCAGGTGTCGGATGCTGGCAACTGGATGACTGCGGGATGGTGATTGGACTGATGAAGTGGCACACAGTTGACTTCCCAGCAGTTGGGTAGATTATGACACCTAGTCTCAGCGGACTTTACCCGCCCATTATGAGATAGAGAAGCACTCCCCAAGCTGTGTGAACATCGGAGAGATCCGCGCGTACGACCTCGTCTTCGCAAAGCCCACCCCACCTGAGCCGCAGCCGTGGTCCGTGGCTCGGCCCGCATTCGTAAAGCGACGAACGGAGAGTGGCTGGGCTGGCCCGCGGCAGTCGCGCGCGGGGTCTTGACTTTGGCCCCGGCGGTCCCAAGTTTTGACTTTACGCTTTCATGACGGCACTTTGATGGGGCTCAAAACGGCGCCGAAATCCAGGGACGAATGCGAACGAGATGACTTGACTTGGTATACGGGTAGTTCCGTACTGTATAGAACCGCTCCCTATACGAAAACGAAGGAGGTCTACACCCAGCCCCAACTTTAATCCCAGTTGGTAAGCTAAACATACCTCGGACCAACTAGATTTTAGAGATGCTATGCCGGAAATCACCTGGTAGTCCGATCATGGCCTATCAAGCCGAGGCTAATGCAGGGTCTGTGGATGCCCTGGCCCAGTCTATCAGACGGTTCCGGCCCGGCTGGGTGGCTTTACGTCACCTCCTCGGTAGAATCGGAGCCCCGTACCGAGTCGAAAGTCGGCATGGTATTGCAGGAGCGATTTTCCCGTTTTGGCGCTGAATCATGAAATATGCGAAATCCGCTGGGGTATGCCGGCGATATTCAGTCTGATGTGCATCCATTCACGTGCAGACTTCAGATCGAGATGGAAAAGTCGACATCGGACATCCAGGGCCGTCCTTCCTACATACTGATGGCATTTCAAGAATCTGACTGACTACTGGGTTCTGGGTCGGCATAACTATCCTATTCCAGCAATAGTGCCGATCTTGACCTTTGTCGTTCGCAATCCCGTCTTGTTCTGGCTTTACAGTTTTTCTAAATTAAGGCATTGCCAATTCAGCCCAGCAGAAGCTGTCTCTGGGAATAGTTGATGTCGTGTTGGGACCGACCCTTCGTCCGACCGATGGCAACGAGCTCAACCGTCGTCTTGTCATTGGAGCGCAAGTCGGATGTTGAAGGCGGGCCAGACCGCGACGCGGACCCCTTGCTCCCCAACCGAGAGACGACGGACCGCATGCCCCGTAGGGGCGGATAGAGCGTTGGGATGGTCCCACACACAATCATCAAGAAGAGCTCGGCCGTGACCCATGTCAAGTCCTCGCGGTTGGCTAGCTCGGCGAGGTACTGGGTTTTGATCCCCGAGCAGATGGAGGTCAAAATGTTGAGGGAGAAGACGATGCTGAGCTGAATTCGCCCCGCCGTCTTGTTCTGTAGAGACCAGAAGATGGTGATGGGGATAAGAGCGAGACTTGCGTCGGCGAATGTATTGAATGCTAGAGATCTAGTCAGCAGCCAGTTCTTCCTCATGGATAGCATGAGAGGAAACAAATACACGCCACACTTACAGCCTGTAAAAGTACCGAATCCCGACATGACAAGTGGGTTAATACAGTTGAGTTGCCATTGACTCGCTGGTCCCAAAGTCGCTTGGGTGGACTGCATTGAGCGAATGTGAGGATGGAACACGACAGAGCTATCAGACTGGCCGATGTGATTGTCATACTCCAAAGGTAGACTCGCTGCCAGCGCAGTTCTGTTTGCCGAATGATGCCGAGTAGCAGGGCAGACACCGAGATCTTGCCCGCCGCCACGCCGATGATGCCGAACACTTGACTGGTCCAGTTGAGGAGTTGAACTTCGGCCGTGTTATCCTCTCCCAGCAATGCAACATGCCAGATATGACGGGTGCCGCCACGGGAGGCATATAGAGTGATCGTGATGCTCCAACCCACGAAACAGAGCTTATTCGAGTCAGCCTACGCGCCCTCAAGGTTATGATTCCACATGATTCCACACCGGCATACCATTGATATAATCATGAAGAGATCATCCCCACCGAATACCTTCACTTGGGCACGGAAACTGATGCGAAGAGCGACTGAGACAGAAGCAAGAGCTGTCAAGACCCAAGTCATGATCGTAATAGCCTGCCCTCTATCCGGGATCACTCCAGCGAATTCTGCTTCGGCCGCAATTGCCAAGGTAGCTGGAGTAGGTGCTAACAGTGATTCAGATAAAAAAGGGTAGTACAATAGCAAAAGCCAAAGTTCTATTATGCGTGACGGGACTGCATTGCCAACCAAACCGCCCGGGACATTCTCAAGATCCAAAATCAAGTCTTTGCCTAATCTAGTTGGGCCGACAGAAAATAAGAAAGTCGCAAGGGACCGGACGCCACCTGTCCCAGCCAGCCCAGTACGCTGGGAAGGGAGCGGTGCATTATCCGAAAGCAGTACCCCTTACAGATGGCAATGGTTTGTTGACCATCTGCCCGTTCCAGAGCAAATGCCCACTGAGCGTGCAGGGCACGTTTCTTGCCCTCTTCCTCGTCATCTTAAAACGCCCTCAGGGATACTCGGAAACGAACAATCAGCAAACCAAGCATGGCCGCCCCCCAGCTCCTGATTGACCAGTTGAAGTTGCTGATCGAGTCGCCAGAGACCTACGGGAATGAAGAACAGCGCCACGAGATCAAGCGGTTGGGCCGTCTGGCCTCTGTCGCGCTCGAGGCTCCATTCGAAACCATGCAAAGACTGGTGTACTCGGTGAGGATAAATCGCATTTACTTTCGCTTCCCGAGCGTTGTACCCTAGTGAAATGACGCGGTCGCTTACCCAAGATAGCTACTGCCCCTGGTCGCTGCCCGAATCGGACAGGACTGCGCGCTGTTTTCCACTCTGGAGGCAAGTCAAGGCCCAAGCGATCTCGCTGAGCTCTCGGGCGCTAGCGGGCTCGAGCCACGGATCCTGGAGTCTATCATGGACTACCTCTGCACGCAGGGCATTGTTGTCGAGGCAGAAAAGCAGCGGTACATGCCAACAAAGCTGTCGCATCTCCTTCTGGTGCCCCTCTTCAACGACGCCGTCACGCACTTGTACGTCAGCTGCACGCCTGAAAGGTCACTGATGCCGGCTGACATAATCCGGTTGCTAAAAGTCATGACAATTGCCTGCCGGGGTTCGCAGCGCTCCATCGTATTCTGAAGGAGCCCTGGGACAGCCATATGACGGCCTTCAAGCTTGGGCAGCATACCGACGAGGACTTTTATACGTGGCTCGAGACACATCCGGCCAACCAAGCAGCCTTCCATCGCTTCATGGAAGCGCAGTTTGCGAGTCTCCCCACGTGGCTCGATGTGTTCGACGTCAAGACCGAGCTGGGCCGTGATGCCGGACCCACGGACATCATGTTCGTCGACGTCGGTGGCGGGAATGGGAGCCAATGCCCCGGTTTGACGAAGGTTTGGCCCGACATGCCGGGTAAGATGATCCTACAAGACAAGCCTCAAGTGCTCGAAAAGGCCTTACGAGTAGATGGCATGGAGATGATGGGCCACGACTTCTTGACGGAGCAGCCGGTGAGAGGTACGTCTTCCTGTTGACCTTGCTCCAGCAAAATGCATGATTGTGCAGATGCCTAACCAGCCAAAGACGCACGAGCCTACTACTTCCGCCAGGTCATGCACAACTACGACGATAAAATCTGCATCGCGATCCTGAAGGCGCATGGCGGGGCCATGGGTGAGCATAGCGTGATTCTGATTGACGACAAGGTCCTGCCGGATGACGGACCACCCACTGGCTCTCCTGGGGTGGAGTACACGGCGGCTCTGAGTCTGGCCATGAAGGTCGTGTTCGACTCCATGGAGAGGCGGGAGTCGCACTGGAGGGACCTGCTACACCGTGCGGGCCTCGCCATCCAGGATATCAGGAAGTTTACCCGGTTTCACGACGCTATCATAGTTGCCAGGAAGGTGTAGCGCAAACTGAAGTCGATTTAGATCTCCTTAATGAAAGCACACTCCGTATAGGTCGAAATGTGGCTGGTCATCGTCCATGTAAGAGGATATATGGACCGCAATTGATTCAAGGTATCAAAATCCCATTCTTGTTACAACGCGAATCCGACGCCGAATCAGCTCACCAATCGTAGTCATAAGGCCCGTCAGCACCCAAATCGGCCACTTCTTCCGCTTCTACAATCTGTGCGTAATTCCGGTCCCTGAACAGCTGTCTCAACCCATCCGAAGCCCCCTTCACCTCCTCGTCGCTTAGTGGTCCCTCTTCCTGGAAGTAATAGCCAATGCATCCAAGCACCCTGTCGCGGCCGCCATCGGGGACGGCGACGGGTCCGTCCCCGCGGCAGGCTCGGAAGGTCCAGTAGTTCTCCGCCAAGAAGCAGCGGTCTTCGCTTTCCTCGAGGCCGGCATCTTGGCGCTGCTCTAGGCCGTCCCGGGCCGTGACTCCCGCGTCTCGGAACCCGTCCCAGTGATCACTCGGGCAGGCGGCCTCTTCGACGAAGAGGTCCACACTCCAGCCCGGGCGGCCGCGAAACCGGGTCCGAATAGACTCCGCCCACGACGGGCCATAGTCGTCGAAATCCTTCTCGCACCCGCCCCTTGTGCCGTCCATTCGCCGGTTGCCCGCAAAGGCGTCCTCGGCCGCGCGGATGTTGGCCCGCACCTCGCGGAAGCCGTCGGCTTGTAAGAGAGACTCGACAAGGTCGGGACCGTGGGCAGCCTCGTGTCCGCTCAGGCCCGAACTCATCCCGTCTTCCAGCACGAGCAGGTCCAGTTCGAGGCCGGGGAACAGCCCCAATAGAGCGCCTACGTGGAAACCCCGGGCGTCGGGTTCGGGCTCGAATCTTGGGCTGGAACTCGGAGCGTCGTCTGCCGCACGGTAAGGTAGTTTGAAGCAGACGATGCTGTAGCATACGTTCAAGTACTTCAATTGTCGGATCTGCTCCGGATTCATGGACATCAGGCAGCGCAGCATGTCCCAGGCATCCATGCAGCAGATTGTGACATGCCGCAGGGCGAGGGGAGAGGCTTCGGCGTAGATCTGTCGACAGACTTGCAAGAGGGCCAGTCGTGGATCGATGCTTCTTTTCTTCTCGTGTTCGGAACGGTCTTGTGGGTTGTTGCGATCAAAGACGAGGTCGCGGAACAGAAATCTGTAGATCTCATCGCGGATCTCACGCGGAAGTCGCAGGAAAGGGAAATGCGTAGTCATGATGAGGGGGATTGCCGGTTTACATCGTGGTTGTTTGCCAGATCATTAGCCGGAAGGAAGTATGCCTACTTAGGAATCCCGCACGTTGAAATACACCGCAAGTTGCCAAGACCGGATCCTCCGCGGCCCAAACGACCAGGCTGCTGCCTAGTGTGACCCCGGCTGGAATGATATATGACTTGTCGCTAGATGCACCGGCCTGTCTATTGATTGCAGTGCTAGGGTTAAAACTACTTCCTTTGAGAACTATCTTGCTACCAGGACTAGTCGGCGTCCCTTTGCGCAGTTGAGAAGGTAGCATTGAACACCTGGCATCTCCAGCGTGGGATCCCAATCAATCCGGACGAACTCTTCGGGCAGAAACAAGACCAAGGAAAACATCGGCGGGCAGTCAAGACACGTACCAAGGCCGGGTCACGCAGCGAAAGCGTTGTGGCTAGTGAGAAAACCGGCTGTGCAATTACCTCTAGGGCTCATATCCGTTCCCGTGCCATATTCAAGCTTCTGTGCGCCTCTTGTCTCGTAACCGGCTTAATGGACGTTCCCGGGCCCCTTCGATCCAAGATTCAGGCACGTTTATCCCGCTCAGTCGCCCGCCTAATGGCCAAACCAGCCGCTTCCAGAGAATCATACGAGATGCTACCTTCTCATGGAAACAGCGAAGAGGTCGAGGAGATCCAGCAAGAAAGAAAGCCTGCTTATCAATCTCCTTGGCGAAATGGTCGACAAGTTCACAGATAGGACTGCACGGTGTGTTTCTGACGACTCGTTACAGTCATTACAGGATTGCTGGAACAACTACCGGCGTGACTACGTCCCCGAAGTACTGCGGACGTTGAAGAACAGTCGGATGACGGAGGAAGAATGCAAGAACGCAGAGATCATCGGCGTGATGTGGGAAGACGAAGACAGTGGCGACTGATCGGAAGAGGCCACCGTGGAAAGTATGACCAGCCAATTTTATCGCAACTCGACACGATTATGGGAAATGTTTAACCCACGGTTGGGGCTGGACGCCATCAAAAAAGAAAAGGGTGTCCGGTACGTCAAGGAGAGATGCGATAGCGAGGCCTGTATCGCTGAAAGGCAGGAGTACGGGTCTCGTCGTTGCCTCATCATCAATGAGACTTCGAGGGCCCATAAAGTTCTGTCAACCCATGATGCGTTGCAACCATTGCCCTTTCGGCTGTTTGGGCAAATGGGCCCGTGGAGGGCGGCCGTGCCCATCGCCTCTGATGGACCAATCTGACACTGCACTAGCCGCCAACTGCTCCCAGTGTCTGGCTGAGCTTCAAGCTGAGAGATCACCAACCATGGATCAGAACGGGGAATGTTTTCGATGTCCGTCGTCACTGGAACCCGGCAGCTGGTAGGAAGACAGGCTCTGCGCGTAAGCTGAAGTCTGATTTGGGTTTCACCGGTCGCTGCACGTGACCCCTTAGTGTTCCACACGGGCGGTCACTTCTGCGAACCGAGTGTCTTGACTTATCCAGCTTTCAGCTTACGTACTAGGAAGATAAGCTTTGGCCCGTCGATAGGGAAGGCGGTACTCGGCAAGGCGCGTGATCGGACGAACATGATGGTTGGGATGCGCAGGAGGATGCAGACCCTAGGCGAAACTGCCATCGTGGATAAATCGGAAAAGGAAGCTCGAGTGAGGATGGCAGAGGATGAGCAACCTGGAGGCAATGATGCGCGATAAAGGACATTCATGCGCCCTGGCCTGCCTGCGATCTGCGTCCAGGATGTCGATAAGGATTTAAGCGAGCGTGGGAGCATGGGAGCATGGGAGCATGGGAGCATGAGAGCATGGGCACGGCACGTTGGGTTGGAGAAGGTCGGGTCGGCTATTATTGGAGGTGTACCTGCGTGAACCAGTGTGGCGCCAATAAGGTTGACTGACCCAGGGTGGTATTCTTCCAGAACACATGTTCCTGTGTCTTGTCCCTGGGAATGTCTCGTGCAGGCAGTGCCCGACCAACGACACCGCATTCCTGGCCAACACAGCACCCCACCAACGCCATCATCAGATTCCCAACTGTAGCCGGCCCCCGTCCACAGTCCAAGGGCGGGACTTTTAGCAGGCTGTGCAAAATGTCTGGGCTGTTGAATAAATACGCGCACCATGGCTGAGACAGACGGTTTCTGGATTGTCCGATGTTGCCAGGCCAGGAAAGAGAAACGCCCGAGACGCTGGTCTTTGGACAAATATATATTGCATATATCGTGCGTTGCTCCTTGGCTTGCTCTTGCAGAATATCGTCACACTCTTCCGTTGTATCTCTCCCTCATGAAACATGAGACCCAACATGACGCTTCGTGCGACGCTTGTCCTACCGCTGGTGACTCTGCTGTCCCTTGCAGCGTCGGTGTCTGCCGGCTACAATGCCAATGAACAGACAAACGTTGCCGTCTACTGGGGGCAGAACTCGTACGGGCAGGCCAAATCCCAGGAGCGGCTGAGCGTCTACTGTGCCAGTACGTAGCACCGGATAATGGCCATGGTTCATCCCGGAACACCAACTGACACGCGACCATCGCAGACTCCAAGATCAACATCATCCCCCCTGGCTTTCATGAACGGCATCAAGACCCCCATCACCAACTTTGCCAATGCCGGGGACAACTGCACCGCGTACGCGGGCACGCAGCTACTCAACTGCCCGCAGCTCGAGTAAGCGATTGCCAATGCGACTTGTGACTGGCTGGTGCAACAACAGATGTAGCTGCTAACAGAGGCCTATGATCAGGGAAGATATCAAGACTTGCCAGAACAACGGCAAGAGCATCCTGCTCTCCCTGGGCGGCGCGACCTACACCGAAGGCGGCTTCAGCTCCGCCGCCGACGCGCAGGCCGCGGCCACCAACGTGTGGAATCTGTTCGGGCCCAACACCGCAACGGCCAACCGGCCCTTCCGCAGCGCCGTGGTGGACGGGTTCGACTTTGACTTCGAGTCGTCGACGACCAACATGGCGCCCTTTGCGGCGCAACTTCGCTCGCTCATGGACGCGGCCACGGCGGGCTCGGGCAAGCGCTACTACCTGTCGGCGGCGCCGCAGTGCCCCTACCCGGACGTGGCGACCAACGACATCCTGGTCAACGTGCCGCTCGACTTCGTCATGGTCCAGTTCTACAACAACTACTGCGGCGTCTCGTCGTTCCGGCCGGGGCTCGCGACGCAGTGGAACTACAACTTTGACACGTGGGACACGTGGGCCAAGCAGACGAGCAAGAACAAGAACGTCAAGGTCCTGGTCGGGATCCCAGCTAACACGGGCGCCGGGGGCGGGTACCAGCCCGCCAGCGCCATCGCGTCGGTCGTGGCGTACTCCAAGCAGTACTCCAGCTTTGGCGGCATCATGGTTTGTAATCCCACGAGCACGTCCTGTCCATGGTGTATACGGGCTTTCGGTGTTTTCGAGACGGGGAACCATGGACAAAATTTCCCCCATTGTGCAGATGGTAAACATACGTACTGACTTGTATGGTTGCCCGACAGATGTGGGACATGAGCCAGCTGTATGCCAACTCGGGCTTCCTGGACTCCGTCTACGCGGCTCTGGCTTCAGGCGGCACCAGCCCACCTCCTACCCCCACGACCACGCCGACGACCCTGACGACGACGACGAAAACACCGAGTTGCACCGCAGCAGTGTCCACCGTCACGGCCACCGTCACGGCTACCGTCACGGCTACCGTCACGGTCACGGCGGGTATGGCCACTACTACTGTGTATACCACTAAGCCCGCCGAGCAGACCACCACCCCGGCGCCGACGCCAACCGGCTCGCCTGAAGGCACGGTGAACCAGTGGGGACAGTAAGTGTTTCCTTATCTTTTGTTCCAGTTCGAATCCAGCATATTCAGCACGATGCCGATGACTGACCTATTGATCGCTAGGTGTGGTGGGCGAGACTACACGGGTCCGACGCAGTGCAAAGCCCCGTATACATGTGTGAAGTCGGGCGAGTGGTGGTCAGACTGCCGATGATTGGGTGCAAGTGAAGAGGTAGTAACACTCAATGGAGGATTGGGCTAGAGAAGGGGTCGGGTTCTGGCATTTTTCTGTTCAATCACGACACACGATGACGACATGTATTGACGCTACGATGATACACGGAAATGGGAGTTTCTGATTCAGGGTTTGCAACATGGTTTTTCGGATGACTTAGAAACGATTTGGGGGCGGATTCACTGTTACGTAGCTAGATAGATGAGCATCAGGCGCGAGATGACGGAACACTTTCAACCGAGATGGGTCGACGCAGTTCAACTTGTGACGAGTAGTGACAGAAGGTATTGAGCCGTTCTGCAGCTTGCTTCCAAGTTGGCTGGTCTCTCCTGCCGACCGCGATCGCTGCAAGTGGAGATGCCGTAGCGTCGGCAAGGCCAACCGAAAATGGCGTTGCCCACCTCCACACACACAAACCGGCCCGGGACCTTATTCAGCGATCAGCAGCCACCTCGAGTGCGCATCCCCCAACGGGCTTCGTCGCGATCTGAACATCTTCACCCCGGATCAAAGGCTTGAACGACGGAACTCGCTGTCATACAACGCACTTTCCCTTTTTTTCCCTTTTCTATCCCTTGACATCGTCGAGACACGTCTCACTTCCAAATGTCTCCCTCCACCATCAGCTCGGTCTCCCCCGCCGAGCTCTTCCCCGCCTCCGCCATCCCCGCCGACGCCGCCGGCGCGTTCCCCGCGGGCTACCGGCTGCGGCCGCTGCGGCGCGACGACCACGCCGCCGGGTTCGTCGACTGCCTGAGCGTGCTGACGTGGGTCGGCGACATGACCGAGGCCGAGTTCCACGAGCGCTACGACGACATGGCCTCGTCCAACGGCACGTACTTTTACCTCGTCATCGAGCACGAGGGGCGCGCCGTGGGCACGGGGGCGCTGGTGGCCGAGAAGAAGTTGTACGTTTTACCTTCTTTTTCTTTCCTTTCTACTTGTTCTCCCCGTGCGGTCACATGAAGCCGAGACGGCAGGATACTGGATCCTCTACTGACTACGGTACAGCATCCACAACCGCGGCAAGTGCGGCCACGTCGAGGAGATCTCGATAGCCAAGGCGCACCAGGGCAAGGGCTTGGGGCTCAAGATGGTGCAGGCCCTGAACGCGCTGGCGGCGGCGGTCGGGTGCTACAAGACCATCCTGAACTGCGGGGAGCGGACGGAGCAGTTCTACGTCAAGTGCGGCTATCACAATTCGGGCATCGAAATGTCGCAGTACTTTGAGGAGGCCGTGGACTCCTACCACAGGGGCTGATGGCAGGTTGATAGGTTCAAATGGATGGATGGATGGACTGGTGGGGGGTTAGGTCGCAAAAGTCCGAGCCGGCGAAGGTCTCCAGCGTCTAGACCGAAGCGAACCGGAGAGTGTCCCGGGTGCATGTCGGTCGTCAGGGTCATCAGTTTTAATATCTACCTGTGCATTTACATGACATGACCAAAGAAAGGTGCGCGCACAATCGATTCTAGTGTGACGCAACCCGAGACCTTCGAGGTGTTGGCCAGGTGGTCGAGACACCGTTGCTCAGTGGAGGAGATAGCAGGTTCTGGTTCATGCAAGTCATCGTGACATTGCCTGATTGGCTGCGGTGCTCATCAGGTTCTGAGAGAGAGAGGGGGGGCAGCGAGAGAAATGGCAGGTGGATAAAGTCTTCGTGGCGGTCAGCAGTAAAGGAGAAGGGGGCGCATTGTATTGCCTCTTTTCTGTGTAGTCAGACACACATGCTTTGACAAGGTCCTCGAGGTAGGTGGCTTTTTCTCGTTCTCGTTCGAGGAAAAAACGATGGAACGAACGCGCGCATGTGGGAAAGAAGTTGAATTTGCGGTGAGAGGTCCGGAATTCACTGGCTTTTTCAGCCCTGGGGGAGCTTCTGGCTACATCTTCGCCAACGAGCAGATAAGTTGGGTCCCTGGTTGCCGCGTTGGCAATTCCCAAGTCGAACCCAGTCGAACCCCTGCCCAGGATCCGCTTGTGATAGATTAAATTGTGGAGTGGCCATGTCTCGACACCAGCGTTGCGCATGTTGGAGGTTCAAGATCAATCTGTGTGTTGGTCGGTACGACGAGTTGTCTCTGCCAGGGTCTGTCTTCTATGTGGTGTTCGTTGAGTATGTGTTTCCTGAGCAAGTGTGGAAATGCCGACGTGACGATAGAGATCAGGGAGTGTCAAGCCGGCAAATAAATGTACCTAGATGACGCGAGAGGAAAAAGAAGACTGGTCAGAAAATGGATGGAAGAATCCCAGCTGGGATCCAGCCCTCTGGCTGTTCAGGGACCAAGCCAAGTGGGGGTGGCCAAGTCAAAGCGCACCCCCCCTCGAAGGAAGGAAAGAAAAAACAGCGGCGTTCGGGAAGGGGGGCCCTGACAGCAGCTCTGGGTGACTGGGTCGGACTCACGGGTGAGCGTCAGGCGCGGAAGACGGAATACATATTCCAGGCTGGTTCGTCATATCATATTGTCTTCCCATATCGCTCCGACCCAACAGGGAGGGAGCTGGCACTGGCACGGGAGCTCTTGACCGGTTAGGAAAGAGAGGGCATCGTGGCTTAGTAAGACATCTCGGTAGGCCATGCACGGCATCTTGAGGTACTACTTACATAGGTATTGGGCACTTGGCTGCTGAGGCGCTGTAGATGGAAACAATCCCATTGCCGGTTGGCATGGCGTTTTAACCTACTCGATGCACGGCAGCAGCCAGCAGGGGTACAAGTGCAAGCAGCCAACGGTTTGCCGTGCTGGATGCATCGTCCCCAGCTGCAGACAAACCTATCATAATCAGGGCATGGCATGGCATGGCGCCCAACACCACCACACTGCTGATGGTGTATTACGGCTTGTGCCAGTGCGTGTGCATGTGAGATTATCTGGTTTCTGTCCGTTTCATCGCCCACCAGCGTCGTCTTGTTTTTGTCAAGCCGTCCGTGCCTGGGAATGCTTGACTCGTTTTGGTGCCGCGGAGCACAGACACAGACGACGTGTTTCCCAACCCGACCTTGCCTTGCTGCACTTGCTGCACGAAGACGAGACCTGGGAATCGGATGCAGGGAAAACCAAGAGAGGGGGTTGAGAAGAGCCTCTCTTCCTCTCAGCCTTTTTTCGAATCGAATCTTTTGAATTGCTGGCGGACCCAGGGAGTTTATAGCGGCGCGCCCTAGATTGGCAGATTCATGCTGGTTGATTGATGGTGACGCCGGCGGAGGAGGGACCGACAGGGATGCCTTCTTTTTAGGTAAACAAGAACTTCCATTCGTCATTTTGGCCAGGACACTTCCTCCGCTGCGTGGCTGCTACTAACAGGACTAACAGGGGGAGCTCTGCAACCCCTGCCTCGACTCTCGCAAGTGCTGCTTAAGCGGCCCACCATCAGCACTGGCGGCCCACCGTGGGCGCTGGTTAGCATGTAAACATCCCCGATTGTTGTTCAAGACCTGCAGCCGGAATTTGGGGTCATCCCTGTCCACAGCCGGGTGCTGTTGTGTTCTGGTCACGCTTGCATCGGCATCCCCCCCCAGGACACCCCCCAGGACACCCCCCCAGGACAACCCCCAGGACAACCCCCCTTCGCTGTCACCATCACGGAATCTGGGAGCACTGCCTGACAGCCACTAGCTAGACTGACAGCTAAACACGGAGGTCTGTCCTGGACCAACGCAAAGCAGAGCGCGTAGTCGACGACGACGACGACGACGACGACGACGACGACGACTCGGCGGACGAAAAGGGAGCTGATGCTGCACACTAAACGATGTCAGTACATCACATCTCAACCATGCAGCCCTGAGTCTACTGCCTACCTGCATACTCCGTACTTGCTTCTGATCTTAAAGCCTCAACCGATTCCACACTCAAATGGTCTGGCATGGAATTTGGCACTTGATCATGTACAACACAGCATGCAGGACGGACGACAGAGTTCCACCAGCCGTCCAAACAAGGACAGACCAAGCAGCGATCTCTCTCCTTCTCATCACAGACACACACACACACACACACACACACCGTCACGTCCCATACCGCAACATTTCTGCATACACTTTATTACTTGTACTCGAGCGCCAAAAGAAGAAACCATCTACCTGCCTGTAGTCTGTGTGTATGTGCCTGATTGACTTGACTGGCTTGATGAGATTGTCAGCGCCCCCTGTCAGGCATCAGCCATTTGCGCCTTCGTGTACCATGTCGATTCACATTCCTGACATCAGAGACATGCGGTATACCCGTTCTTGGATTTGTCTGTATTAGGTACCAATATATGCATCCTGCTGTGAAGGAGCAAGAGTTGGCGCATCACCGGTTTACAGGTTTACCTATTTGCCTCTGTCTCCATGGCTGCCAGGAGTGTTTTAGAGTGCAGAACGTTTGACGAAAAAGAAGGCCGCCGCATCGTCGTCAGTGTCGTCTGAGTTGGCGCCGTTGGGCAGTTTCCCGCTAAAAGGGACGATCAGTTCCTTGGAGGGTGCAGTACATGCTCGCAGTACATGCGGTATTGACGCGCTACCGGGTCCATCCCACCCACTACGACACCCACACTCGAATCCGGTCCAGCCTTTCCCTCCCTCCTTTTCCTGGCCCTCCTGGAGCTTGGCCTAGTTGCAGTTGCAGGTACCTCGAGTGCTGTATCCCACTACGATTGTGCATGGCCGCTCACCAAAGGTACATGTAACCTAGCATCCAGCAGCAGCAGCAAGCAAGCAGGGCCTGCATCCACGCATCTAATCTGCAGGTCGCCGAACTACCCGTCTCAAACCCTTTTTTCAAGGTTCTGCAGGTAGGGGCAAGAGGAGTAGTTAGTAGCAAAAGGAGCAGAGGAGAGTAAGAAAAAAAAAAGAAGAAGAAAAAAGAAATAGCTGCATGGATGTAGGCTACCTTGCTTTGCTTTGCTTGTGCTTGGCTTTTGCAGGCTTGCACCTTGGCCGGGGGGCCCGCAGCCCATCGAATCGCCTTTTGCAGGACGGGCTACTTGTATGAGTAGCCGCTAAAGTCAGTGAACTCCCGCGCTTGGTCCCCAATCCCCGTCTTTTCCCAGCCAGGTCACTATTGATTTTTCCCATACCGCACATTGATTCATTGCATTGCAACTTTGACATCCTCGCCCATTTCACACATACCTCTTACTTACCTACTTACTACCACGACTACTACTACTTTCTGCGCGTATCACCAGCAGCAGCCGCAGCTTCGAGGTCGTCGCGTATTGTCTGGCTGTTGCATGTCCATTAGCCGTGCCTTGCCCGACCGAGTCCCGTGATCGTACGTAGCATGCTGCACCTCTTGGCCGTGTCTGTCCATGCGGTTTTGTTGAGGTTGCCCTAAAGAGACGGATTCGACCACGGAACGCCCGACTGGTGACGCTGGGATCGTCCATAAATCCAAAACCACCACCCCGAGAAAGAGAGTCGTGTTGTTGACGTCGCATACTACCTGTCGCCCGGATTTGTCGCCGACTTTACGAGACTCGACTTGAGCCCGACGAACGAAGAGGCAAGACGAATCAACGGTCGAGACCAAGAAAGCATTGGAGCTTGTCGGGTTTTGGGTGTGCCCCCCAAGTGTTTCCCAATCACGGGAGGGGGAAGTAAAAGAGCTGAGCTGCGAAAAGTAGGAGGGAAAGGAAAGGTACTTACAATTGCCTACAAAAGCCCGTAGCTGGTAGTTCGGGTTCCAGAAGCCGGGCCTGGTTTTTGGTTCGGTTTGGCCTTTGGGGGGGAGAGGACTGGGAACATTTCGAATATCCACACCGTCAATTCTTGGTTCGTTTGTTTTTTTCCCCGGCGCCATGGATTCACGACAGCCACTTCATCACCATCAACCACCACCACCACCGCACTTGCAGCAACCGCAACAACAGCCCATCGGCGTGCCTTTTGCTCGCACCGCCGGCGCCTCACCGCCCTACGGCCGCTCGCCATTCCCTCACGGCCCGAACCCTGCGACCACGCCCTCGCCCTACCCGCCTGCATCGCATCCGCAGGCGCATCCGTCCCCGACGAGTCCTGCAGGTTCCGTTGCCGCTGCATACGAGCACCAGCACCAGCACCAGCGCCACCCTTCGGACCCCGGCTTCTTCGCGCATCAAGCCGCCGCACGACCGACTTATGCCCCCCGAGCACCCCTCGCATCCCGTCCACACCCACTCGCGGCACCCGAGCACCTCGTCAATAGGCGCCCCGATCCATCGCAACATGGCGCCTCCTTCACCGCCCCCGACCTCGCAACAGCACCCGCAACAGGCGCAGCCGCCACCCCCGTCGCAGATGCCGCCCGCAGGCCACCCCATGAACCACTACGGACACCCGTCTGCGTCGCGAGGACCCCCCGTCAATCTGGGACCACCAAGCGCTTTCCCGGCGGGCCGAGAGCTTCCCGCGCTGAACTCCATCCCCAGGACAGGCAACGCTGGCGGAAGCATGTCGATATCCGCCATGCTCGGTGGCGGCGGCCCTCCTCACCGAGAATCGACACCCGGCCACCCGTCCAACCATACCGCCTTCCCTCCTCCGCCGACCACGACGGCGGCTGGGCCTGGTCCCGGGCCCGCCTATGCGAGCTCAGTGCATGCCTCGCCCAGGATGCAGAATGCGACCGAGTACAATGGCTATGCTCGAGGGCCGCAGACGCCGCCCGAACACATCCGCCCGTACGACGCGAGGGATCAAAGGGGCAGTGTGGCCGGCTCGCCTCCCCAGGCCATGTACGGGACACCCGAAGTGGCGCGCTTCGGCACGCCCCAGGCGTATCCCCAACGTGGGCCGCCCATGGGCCCCGGCGACGACAGGAGAGACCCGAGCGGGAGGATGCCCGCGGCCAGTGTGCCACCGAGGCCCAGCAGCCAGCCGAGGGCGTACGCCGCCGGCATGCCTGGGCGCCCGGTAGAAATGGGACGTGGACCCCCGCCGCAGCCTCAACCACAACCTGGCGAGCAGATGTTCGGACGCCGCGACGAGATGCGGCCTGGACAACAAGAATACAACCCCGAGCGGGTGCCGCGACCCATGTCGTTTGAAGAGCAGAGGAGGTTGATGGAGCGCGACCGCGAAATCCGAGATCAAATGGACAGAGAGGCCGAGTACCGCGAGAGGGAACGAATGGAGCGAGCCCGGTTCGAGGAGCAACAGCGACCGTTTATGGCAGAGAGGGAAAGGATGGAACGCGACAGGATGGACAGAGAGCGCGAGCTGGGCATGATGCGGGAGCACGGCATGAGGGAACGGACTTCTTCCGACCCGAACCACCCTCATGCGCAGCAGCGGCCTGTCGATTATGGTCCGCCAGGCCCCAACGGACACGGGCCGCCTCAGGGGCCGCCTCCATACGGCAGGATGGACCCGAGAGAAGCCGCGGCCTGGCAGCAGCAGCAGCAACAACAAGCACAGACACAACAACAAGCGCAACAGCAGCAACAGCAGCAGCGTCCTGGCTTCGACCAACCGCCACGAGGTCATTACGATCAGCAGTTCCCGGGCCAACGACCAAATGACTATCCCGTCACCAACGGCCCTGTCTATGACCGCTATCCAGCCCATGCGCAACCCCCCATGGAGCGATACCCGTCGGGCGGGCCCCCCACCGCAAGGCATGCCGATGCCCCAGCAGGGCCAAGCAGGACCGCCGCCCCCTCAGCCGTACGATTCTCCCGAGCGACATAGGTTTGCGCAAATGCCGCCGCATCAACAGCAGCAGCAGCAGCAACCCCCGCTCCACCAGCAGCATCGTCCGCGACCGAACGAAGAGGGCCCCCTCCGCCCTCGATAGCATACAACAATGGCGGCCAGGGCACCCTCCTCTACGAGCCTTCGCGGCAGCAGCCCCGTCCCATGGACGAGGGACAGGCACCTCCTTTGATGCGCCAGCAGTCCAACAACGGGCTCCTGGCCATCGGCGAGATCAACCGCAAGGGGCGTATTTCTCCCTTGCCACAGGCGGTGCAGGGCGCACAGCCGCAGCATCAAGGCCCGGCGGGGGAGCCTGGCATCAAGAGCGAATTCGGCCGCATGTTTTCTGGCATAGGAAGCGGTGCTAGCGGTCTGGGTTTCTCGAGTCCAGTGCTCTCGGGCGCCGCCATGCCCTTTACCAACTCGGGGCTCGCCCGACGCGACGATGTCGAGCCGCCTCACAACGAGGGGCCGCCCGAGCCGCCGGTCAAGGCCGTGCGGAAGCGCAACCGGAAACCCAAGGACGTCGACGGCAGCAAGGGCGAGGATGATGACAACAGCCCCGGCCGCAACACGCCGGTCGGCCGGGCCAAGCGGCCCAAGACCCACGCTCATCATCACCATCACCAGTACGTATCATTGTCGCGTCTCCCCCATATTGCACGTTCCCTACTAACTCTTCATGTTGAACAAGCCATCACCACCATCACCACCATGGGGCGGAGAGGACGACCTCTCCACTCCATGCCGGCAGCGCCCCGCTCAAGAACACGAAGTCGACCACGCCCATTCCGTCCCCGACCGGCCTGCCCAAGGACTTTGGCCTCACCCACAACCACCAGATACCCCGTTCCAACGGAGCTGGTCCGACCTCGGCCCCGAAACAGGCCGTCAGTACCACGCCCGTTATTGTCCCGAAGACGAAAAGGAGCGTGAACTCCCAAGCGGTTCTTGATAGCGTCGCACATAAGCCGCGCAAGCATCTCGGGGATGTCGTCTACGACTCGAGCCTCACGCCCGCCAAGCTCATGTCGCCGTCGCGATTCGGCTTCGCCTCGACGCCGCGTCCGCTGCCCATGGCGATGATCCGGGACAACGAGAACTCGACGCTCACGGTGAAGATCCCGCGGGCCCATCTTACGGCGGTGGCGCGCGAGGAGATCACGACGCGCCGCGCCATCTGGGGGACGGATGTCTACTCGGACGACAGCGACGTGGTGGCGGCGTGCATCCATGCCGGCTGGATTCGCGGGGAGTGGTCCAACGACATCGACACCGACCTGCTGGATCTGCGGGTGCCGCCGACCAAGGCCAAAGGCCGCAACGCGGCGCCGCCTGCTGCTGCTGACCAGGGCCCCCAGGAGGTTCTCACGTCGCCGCCGAGCACGGGACCGGTCCAGGTCCCCCACCACCGCGACCTGCACGTGACGCTGCTCATTCTGCCGGCGCTGGAGAAGTACGCGAGCAGTACCCGGTTCGGGATCCAGAGCCGCGAGTTTGGCGGCACGTACAACGGGCGCAAGAGCAGCCACGACGGCATCAGTTTCATGATCACGGCGATCCGCTGGGTCGACGGGGCGGCGCCGCAGAGCCGGCTTAGGGGCAAGGCGCGGCGCGAACGCATCCGGAAGGCGATGAGCGAGGTCCAGCGCGCCCACGTGCTCGACATCGGGGAGGAGACTCGAAGAAGCAGCTGCTGCAGAAGAAGTTGCCGCCGGCCCCGGCGACTGCGAAGGTTCCGGTCAGTAACGGCAATGCGGATGGCGATAAGGAGAACAGCCACCCCGTCAACGGCAGTAATGGGGTCGTGATGGACGCGAAACCGTCTTCGCCCCCGGCGGCCGAGAAAGCTCACCAAGAAGAAGCGCGGGAGCCCAGCAGTCATGCGGAAGGGCCTGCCAAGGTGGACGTCGTGCCGGCGGCAGCGGAAACCGCCAAGGCTGGGTAAAGGACGTTCCGGTGACCTTGTATCGTGCCGGCTGTTTAAACGAACAACATTCCGGTGGTGTTTTATTATAATGTGAAGAAAGAGATTGGGAGAGGGTGTGTATATATACGACGTCACATGAGAACAGACGGTTTCTTGGTTGGGCGATGTGCTATACGGACAGTAGGCACTCATCCATCTACTGCGGGCATGGCAGGGTAGGAGGGGATGATGGGACGGAGGGCAGAAGTTGATTGACTACGCATCATGGGTTCTCTCTCACTCCCCGCCAATCGTCAGCGATTTCAAAACTGCGTGTTGCTGTTGTTGTTGTTGTTGTTGTTGTTTTCTATTCGCGCGTGAGATACCTTAGTCAGGCTGGACTGGATGGTTCAACGGGTCATTCAGCATAGCGTGGGCGTTTTTACCTTATTTCCATCTTCGAACAAAATCAACTTATTTGAACGAATGAATACATATGGGCGCTTTCCGATTCGATTTCATGGTCTCTACCTCGCGTGTTGGATCACTCCTTTCCCTCATTGATTTTGTGACAGATGCATGAATGCCCGACATGTAGGAAAGAGTAAAAATGTGTGTGCGTTCTCTGCACAGCACTGCCATAGGCACTGTCTTTTCCACTTCGATGCGGCGCCACCTCGGGCCCGTTCACCGACGAGCTCATCTCATCTATGCGACATGAATGCGTCTTGTGCAGCAGGATGGGTCCATGGTCTTGAGTGGGTTGTCGGGTAGCTTGCTTGGGGCACAGCAGATGTGTGCCTTCTAGGTCATTAGCGAGATACAACAAATCCTGAGGGTTTCACGGGGGCATATACGATCTAGGTGTGTTGGTTTCATTTATCGTGTATTATCTGAGATTTCATTCTACTTCGCTAACCGTCGCTAAATAGAAGAGAAGGTGGTTCATCATAAGGCGTGCGTGTCTTGCAGGGGGTATCGGACGTGGCTAAAAGAATGATGCTGAAGTGTCTGTTTGTTTCTGCTGTAGCAGTCAGGCATGGAGATCGTCTGGCTACCACCAACTCTGCCCCTCGAGTCGGAGTCTAGAGCATCAGGGCACCGGCGACAACAGCAAAGGCAGCAGTGATGAAGCCGCTGAAGGCGTCGATGGTGGCGGCGGCCGACTTCTTGCCGTCCTTGGCGGCGGCGTTGTTGCTGGCCTCGGCCTGGGCCTTGTTGAGGGTCTTGCAGGTGTCCATGAGGGTCGAGTTGGCCATCATGGCGTCGAGCTGGGTCTGCCACTTGGCGGCCTTGTCCTGGAAGGCCTTGATCTTGGTCTCGTCGCCCTTGAACTTGGCCTCGAGCGCCGTCTGGTTCTTGGCCATCTCTTCGGTCTTCTGCATCGCCGCCATCTTGAAGCACTGCGCCTTGGTGTCCTGGACCGAGCAGAAGCTCGTCAGGGTGGCGTTGCCCTGCATGGCGCTGAGGTCGGCCTTGGCGGCGCTGGCCTTCTTCTTGAAGTCGTCGATCTTGGTTTGGTTGTTCTGTGGCGCGTTAGCTTTGGGGGTTGAGCATCGAGGGAAAGGGACGGAGGAAACACACCTTGAACTTGGCGGTGAGCTGGGTGTCGTTGCCGGCCATGGCGATCATCTTCTCGGCGAACTTCATCTTGCCGCACTCGCCCTTCTCGCGGGCCTCGGCGTTGATGGTGGCGCACTCGCCGACGAGGGTGGCGTTGGCCGTCATGGCCTTGAGCTTGGTCTCGGACTCGGCGACCTTCTGCTTGAAGTCGTCAATCTTGGTCTGGTTGTTGTTGAACTTGGCGGCCAGGGCCGTGTCGTTGGCGCCCAGCTGCGTGATCATCTCGAGCTTGGCCATCTGGAAACACTGCTTGCCGATGCTGTTGGCGCCCTTGTGGTCGCCGCCCTTGTTGTCGCCACCCTCGGCGGAGACGGCGATGGCCAGGATGGCCGAGACGAAGAGGTTGGACAACTGCATTCTGACGGGTGGAAACGTTGACAGTAGATCAAAGTAACAGATTGGTATATACAAACAAACAAACAAAAAGTGAGTCGGACCGGCGACGAAGAAGTGAAGATAATAAATAAAAGGGTATGAAGAATGTAAGAGTGGTCAATAGGATCCTGGACTAGCCGATGAGGAAGAAAGAGAGCCAAGCCAGGCAAAGAGGACGGACGAAGTCGTCTTATATGCAAAGGCGGCCCCTCGGCCATCGGCTGAGGCTCACCTCATGTTGTTTCTCTGCTAGTCGGAGACGGTTCGTCTCGGAACCGTTTCCCTCAGCAGTTCGACAAGTGCAGGCGGGCTGACAGCGTTTCAGACAAGCCACAAGGAAGTCGAGTCGTCGGCGTTTCGTCTTGGCGCCCGCCCCGGTGCGACGGTCCAGTGACGGTCGTCCCCATCGGCCAAAATAGTTAGTTACATCATCGCGACCCGGACAGGGCCAACCCTGCCGTCTTGGCGCAACTACCGAAACATTGGAAGGGGGACTGCACCTTTCGATGCCTTTTCGAGACGATGCGACGAAGAACGAACGAGGCGGGCCAATCAGGGGTCGCGCCGGCGCCTGGAAGTGGCCTTGTTTCGCGCTGAAACACCTCAGCGCCGACCCCTAGAAGCCCCCCAAAATAGCCAAAGTCAAAGCCAAGCAGCCAGGATATGCTGGCCTGCCACGTTCGGGACCGCAACTGGAAGCGAGCACCACGGCGCACCCAGGCACCGTAACGCATGGTCTGCCATGGGCTTCTCACGCGATGCTGGCCAGACGCGAGGATCCGCGCCCATCTCCCATTGGCCAAGACTTCAGATCCGGGGCAAATCATCGACCAGAATCATGACGGGTCGCACACTGATGAGGCGTCTGATTTGCTTCCAGGTTCTTTTCTTTTTTGCTTCCTCTTCCTGATCTGGCATCGCTCTCACTCCCGCCAATGCGCGTCCATCTCGACGTCTATCGATATCGATCTACTTTTGGTTTGGCTTCTTCGGCTGGTAGCACCACCACCGATGCGACCGTTACACACGGGCCCGCAGGTTGCGGTGGCCGGCCCTTTCCAACGGCCAGGCCATTCACTTGCATCGCGAGACGGCGACCTCGTCTCTGCCAATCATCGCCATCTGCCACCGCCCATGCTCCCATGGTAGTGGACACAAGTTGAGAAGAAGCAGAAGAAGAAGCTATATGGATATCTCCAGCCGTTTCACGTAACCACAGAGTAATAAGCATATAAAAGTATAACCACTGGGGCCACGACGCCAGCTTCGTCGGTCGGGCCCTCGGGAGAAAACCGAAAAGTGCCCGCGGCTGGGCTTCAGCCAGGCCCCCAGCTGTCCACAGGTTTCAGATATCACCAGAGCGGCTGGTCGCGAAATCGTGCGATCATGTCAGACTTGCTGCACATGGCCTGATATTGGGAGTTGCGGTTGGATATGTACAGGCTCTACCCAACTGTTATAATGTATGGTTCAAAATGTCTCCTTCCGCATTGCGGTCTCGTGCCGGAACGCTGGCACTTGCAGATGCCACAGCTGGTGTATCTTTCCAAGTCACCTTGACTGCGGTGGCCACATGTACAGAGCCTCGATGATGGGAAGTGACACTCAAGGGATACAAGCACAACCCCATCTACCTTCTCGGGACTGCAGCGCTCTCGGAGTCGTCAAAAGTGGCGGCACGCCATGTTTCTGTTCTGTGCTTGCCGGCGACAGTATCTTACCGCTGGATAGGAGAAGCCCAACCGACGCCCCAAGGTGGGAGCCCTCGCTGTCATCCCTTCTTTGTCCCTTTTCTCGGCGACTTGCATGGCCGCCTTGCTGGTCGGCACGGACCGAGGCAGCTCGAGCTCTACGACCCCTTTGCCTTCCTGGACCTGAACATAAAGGTGGGCAGCTGGGATCCGGTTCTCATACCTGCGTGTTCAAGATAAGATGCTCTTTCAATTCATCCCTTTGTCATTTCTCGCTTCTACTTGGTCGTAAGGAGGCAGCAATTGCCATGATCCCATTGGCCGTCTTTGATAGGGGCTGGCTACGGGTCTTCAGTGACCAGCGCCTTCGCAGACCTCCTGGTCTAGGAGAGCACGCTCCTGGACATCGGCGGCTTTGGGCTTGACCTAGATATTGAGATAACCCGCCGCCGCACCGGCTAATGCAGCGTGGTCGTCCGGTGCCACTGAAGCGGTCTCTACTTGATGGTGATTGTATCTCGAGAAAAGGAGGCTTAGGTGGGCGTGCATTGCCCTGGGCGTCTAGCCGGCACTTGCTCATACTATTATTACTACTTTTCGTTCGTATCTGGGATATATATAGCTCCAGGGTCATCGACCTCTGTTCGGGTGAGAGAAGCTACTTCTAGGCCGCAGACGAAAATGATGCAATGGATGCCCTTCACGTGCATATATTTGCGAGTACTATCGAACGCTCCAAAGACGAGAAGAATTCCTATAACCGACGCTGACTTGCAAGGACTGGCGTTGGACTTCTCAATTGGCCATGCATCGCTAAGCATCTGTCCTTGCCCGTGTGTGTCAAGATGAGCAACTCTGTGCAGGTCCTTCGGGCATGGATGTAGACGTGGAAGTCATGGCCTGGCCTGAACGCTTCAGGATGACGCAACTAGGGTCAACGAGTGTGTGCCTTCCTTACTTGCCCTCCAGTTAGCCTCGACCTATAATCCCATACCTTGGACTTTCCAACGAGACCGACTGTGCCATCTGGACAAACCAAAACCTGCCATCTTCCCACAGCTTGCAAACTCCCGTCCAACCCGCCCACGCTTCCAGAGCAGCAGCACTCGGTCATCATCACACCATGTCTCCTTCAGGATCCCTCTTCACCGCTACCGTCGCGGCCATCATGGCCATGATGATGGCCATGCTCGTCGTCAACATCGCCCTGCCCGTTGTTGTTACTGCTACTGCCGCCGACTCCCCGAAGACGCCCAGACCCCCGCCAAGAGAGGCATCGGCTGGCTGTACGACCACTGCGACGACGACTGGTCCATCATGCCGCCCTACTACTTCGTGGGCAAGTGCGACGCCCGACACCCCCCGGACGCCCGAACCTGGCTCACCATCGACCTGACCGGCTGCTACACCGTGACCGACGACGGAGAACTCTCGGTCGACAACCAGCGAGTGTAAGTATATCCCCTCCCCCCCTCTTTCGGACACCTACTGACTTGGTCCTGATTTGTTTTGGCCCAGTGGCGGCATGGGCAAACGATGTGACCGCTGCACTCGCTGCTCCGACCTCGACAAGGACGTCTGCATGATGTGTGTCTGCAACAAGACAGACAATACGCGACACTGGGCGGTCAAAGATCTTGGTATGTATCGTGCCTCCATGCCCGTTGCAGGCAGCAGTCCCGTCCCGGGCAACCTACTGATCTGAGAATTACAGACGACGATCTCTTCGACGATGTCGACCATGACCGCATCTTCTGCGGCGAGTGGTGGGGTGGTCCTTACTGCGGCTACCGCGGCCTGCCCCCCAAGCCGGCGATTCCTGGCCAGGCTGCCTACATCCCGACGCTGTGGCCTTGAGCAGGGGCAGGATACCGAGTGCCACAAGGGAAGAAAGGAGATGGAAGATGTGAAGATGGAGAGAATATAAGTCATTGACCTGGGGTAGCAGCCTCTGACGTAACAGACGAGGATCACTTGGTATGCATCTACTAGAGATCGATTGCCGTACCTTCACACTTGTTAATGGAATGGACGCATTGAACACCCAAGCCAGCTCGGGTACCGTGATCACCGTTTTCACTCTGGGACGAAGGGGCTTTCAAAGGCAATTGGTATCATTACATTGACGTCGTGTACAGTATGGGGTATCGTAAAAACATGAAAGCAAAACGTTGGCCAAGGCGTAAGCAACATCGTCTCAGTAGCCAACAAGCAGCGTGCAGGCCACCGCCACTCCTTCTCCTATACGGCCAAGAAGCGATTCATCACAGAATCGTCACAATCATCACTCCAACCAAGCCCAGCTCATCAACACCCGCCCGCTGGCCTCGGGCGCCAGCTGCGTGAAGACGCTGATGGTGGTGTCCAGGTCCGCCGGCTGGCAGCCCGTGCAGCGATCCACGACGGTGACATCAACGGAACGATTGCCACCTCCGGCGCCGCCTTCTTCCTTGTAGTCCCGCTGGATGCGGATCTTCTTGCCGCAGAGCGGGTTCGCGTTCGGGTTGCCGCCGCCGTCGCGGTTCGCGCCCGCGGCGTCGAAAGTGATGTGGCTGACGGAGACGATGGCGTCGCTGTCGGTCGAGGTGATGCCGCACGCGCCCAGGCCCGGGCCGTAGTAGGTCAGGTCGCCGGTGAAGACGCCGTGGTTGGAGGGCAGCGGCAGCTTCTCGGTTCTGGAGTGCTTGTGGGACAGGCCGACGCCGAGGCCGATGGCGAGGGCGAGCACGACGACAAGCAGCAGGGCGGCGAGGCAGAGCAGGAGGAAGCGGCGCGAGCGGCCGCCCAGGTACGTGCGGTGCGGGGGCAGGACGGCGTCGAGGCGTCGCTGCAGCGGGGATCGGATCGGTGGCCCTCCAGCAGCAGCAGCAGCAGCAGCAGCAGCTCCTTCATGTTGTTCTCCTTCTTTGGCGGGCGCGTGCTGGGTTCCGTCACTGGGTGCGCGAACGAACAGAGGGGCATTCCTGCGGCGAGGAAATTCCTTGATTCGGTCGAGAAGGGAGGCTCGGGGCGGGTGTGAGGGCGTCTCCCAGTCGGGAGTCTGGTAGACGGGCTCCGGGTGTCGAGGTTCGGCCATTGTTTCGGTTCGTATCGACTGATTTGTGTCTGACGGGAGAGACAAACAAAAATCGCAATCGGATAGGGCGTGCTCGCCGTCGGTCGGCGTCTGCTAATGGAATGAGGGGAAGTGTAAATGCCGTAGTGAGGACCTACCTGGCAGCGATTCCCATGGCGAGCAAGTGTCACACACGAGGAAGTGCAAGCCAAGAGTTGGCCATGGTTGGGCCATGGCTGGCGTGCAGAATCAAGGCCGTCGGCGCGCCGAATGATGTCTTGGTTGGGATGCCGACATGCAACAAACATGCCACTGCCAATGAAAGAGGGCTACGGTTACTGAGTACATGTACCTATGATGTAGTGGCCTGCCTGCTGATGAGCCACTGGGAACCAGCCACTAAGTTGACTGCCAGAAGCCTAGCCTAGGACGCCTGGAACCCCGGCAAGCTCAGGAACCAGGAACCGCCTGGGGCCCCGCTGTACGTAGTGGTACCTACTTAGGTTAGTGCTGTAGGCCAGGCACGGCTGGGCTTCCTAGGCTTCCTAGGCTTCTAGAGGCCTAGCTCGGCCAATAATGCGTGCCTCTATCTGCTGAAGTAGCCGCCAGTGCAGTCGGTCGGCAGTGGCGGATCTGCTCTCGCCACCATCGTCGTCGTCCCTCTGGCTCGACTGAATTCCGGACTTTGCATACATACATGTACGTACAGTAGGTAGGCAATTCAAGAAAACGAAGACTCCAAGGACGTTCGCTCATCGTCGGATGCATCGGGATTGCCCGGCGTGTGTTCAGTTGCCAATACGAAATCCGAATTTTACAAAGACAGCAAATCTATGCGCATGGCCTCGCAACCTCGTCGTGTCCCATCGTGTCGGGCACGAGTCGCAACCTTGCTTCTCCCGTACTGCCCGTCTCCCTGCCCGTCTGATTAGGAAATCTGGTAACAAGTGGTCTTCCCCATTCTAGGGGCCCAGGGCCCAGTGCACCAGGTTCATCTGGGTGGGCTTTCTTCTTGGCTTCCCCAGAGCTCATCTCCCTGTTCGCCCCTAAAGCCAGCGACCGGCCCCGATAGTGACCCCGGCATTGGGCAGCGACGTGGGTACCATCGCCAATCCTCATTAACCGCCCACGACCCAGACTGCTCTCTCGCCCATGCCGTCCGCACCATGCACCACGTGCTGTCAGGGAGTAGGGACTGATCCCTCCTGTTCTCGGCTGTGCTGCACGACACCTTGTTGGCTTTTCTAGGTAGGCCTCATGGGCGACTACTCCTGTTGGACTGACTCGGCAGCTTACCTTGGTCCTCCTGGCCGTTGGCGGCGATTTGATGGCACGGATTGCTCGCCATGACGTCGCGCAGCGATCCTTCATCAGACTTGCCGGGCCAAGAGAGGACGGCCAGCAAACAACAACTCTGATCGGGCAGCGAGGCCCCCGGGAAGCTTATGTAGAAGAAAGATAAGTGGGCGACCGTGATATCTAGGTGCCTGGAGCTTTGTCACCGGGCCCCGAAAGGGATCTACTCTGGCCTGACCCGGATTGGGGAGCCCGACTGCTTTGGCATCTGGATGCCGGTCCTCCCTAAACCGGCCAAGCTGCCCATGGATCTTCCCCGTGACGTTGCCTGTACCAAACACCTGGGTGGACAGGGTCTGATTGGGGAGGGACGATTCCCAGATTGCCTTCCACTAGTAGTATACCGGTCAGGGGCCAGGGGGTGCTGACAAAAGGTGGGGGGTTCCACCACGTCACAAGAGTCTTGTGCTGTGTGCCTACATATCTGCGCCGGCGCCAAGCAAGCAGCACGAAAAGGGTCTCGCGGCGGATGTTGGTATTCGGGAAAGCGCAGACTGCCCGTAAGCGAGACAGACCGTTATGCTTTACATGTCACTAAATCGGCTGTGCTGCGGGAGATCGTCCGGGCCGCGTGCTGAAGGTAGCACTGCCGTGTCTGCTTATACTCCCTTATACATACGCTCACGCCCAACGAAGCTGACGTTACATTGACGTGCAGAGGATGGTCGGTGAGCTGGAGCATGGGCCTTCTCCAAAGCGGTAAAGGACTGGCATCGGGCTATGCCATAAGCAATGATGTGCACAAGGAACCGCCATGCATCCACCCGAATCTGGTCGTCCTCATTTATTGGCCCACCCCTGCTCCATCATCTAGCATCTAAGTCAGCATCCTCGTGGGCTGGGCCGGCACCGCTTACCCCGGAACCTTCACCTGAGGATCGCCGCACGGGGCTCTGTCGGCATTTGCGCTTGGGAAGGGAAAGGAAGGCAAGGGGATAATGGAGGGTGGGCATATCGACACCGTGAGGGTCGAGGATGATGAGGCGTCCCCTACCCGTTCGTTCACTACGTATTACTTCGGCTTCCGTGGTCCCCAGGAAGAGAGTGGTGAGGTGGTTTTTTTTTTTTCTTTTTTTCCCCCCTTGACAAGACCGGGAACGGAAGACATAGCTCTTTCGAGATATAACTGCCGCGGCTGCCCACTATATCTTCATCTTTTCCGTGTTCCAGCGTGAAGGTAGGAGAGATCTCGGCTCCTGTTACCCTGAGGACGTATATCACCACATAATCTTAATATCATGGCTACCTCTTCCATCTTCCGGTCCACCCTCTCGGCCGCGCTCCTTCTGTTGCTGCTACCCTTGGGTCTCCAAGCCGCGCCTACGCCCGGACTCATCGTCGCGAACCCGGACGCCACCAATATCGTGCCCGACAGCTACATCCTCAAGTACAGAAAGGGCGTCAGCCATGAGGTCCTCCAACGGAGCCAGCAGTCGGCGCGGGACCTGATGCAGCTGTCGCGCCGCGGGGCCGCCGCCACGATAGCCTCCGACGCCGCCGCCCCAGCCAACCTCCTCGCCGACGCCGCCTCCCCCTTCCTGCTCCACTTCTTCAACATCAGCAGCAGCTTCCACGGCGCCCACGTCCAGGCCGACCACTCGACGGTCCGCCGCATCTCCCAGGACCCGGCCGTCGAGTACGTCCTCTACGACACGTACGTCACCAACGCCGGTTCGGCCGTCCGCCAGCCCGACGCCGTGTCCAGCCTGGCCCGCATCTCGCAGTCGGAGCCGCTGCAGAGCAAGGAGGGCGACTACACGTACGACGAGTCGGCCGGCGAGGGGGTTACGGTTTACATCATCGACTCGGGCATCTACGTCGACCACCCGGACTTTGAGGGGCGCGCGCATCACGGGTACAACGCCTTCGACAAGGACGTAAGTATAACCTGCTCCTCGGCTTTCTCCTTCCCGTTTTCGGCCGGGCCTCTTTGGCTTTTGGTACCAGATTTCGAGGTTGTGTAAAGGAGGAAGAAGATGAAAGAAGGAGGGACAGAAGGAGCTAACAATCACATCCCTTCTAGTCCAACTCCCACGATGACAACGGCCACGGCACCAACGTCGCCGGCATCGTCGGCAGCGCGACCTTCGGCGTGGCCAAGAAGGCGGAGCTGGTGGCGGTGAAAGTGCTCGACTCGCAGAGCTGGGGCACCTGGTCCGGCATCATCGACGGCATGCAGTGGGCGGCCGACGACGCCAAGACGCGCCGCCGCAACGTCGGCCGCGCCATCATCAACATGTCCATCCAGAGCGACCGCGTCGACGCCATGAACGACATGCTCGAAGCCATCCACGACGACGGCATCCCCGTGGTTGTGTGTGCGGGGAACTACAACGTGAGTCTGACTCTACCCCTTGAAGTAGGACCTCGACAGTAGAACACACTGGCTAAGAAAAAGGGGAACACCTCGGGGTAATACAGAAAGACGCCTCCACTGTCTCGCCTGCATCGGCACCATCTGCCATCACCGTCGGCGCCATCGACGAAAACGACAACAAGGCTGACTTCTCCGACTATGGCGAGGACGTCGACATCTTCGCGCCCGGCGTCAAGGTCGTCAGCTTGTCGCACAACGGCGGCACGAGTACCTACACCGGCACCAGTCAAGGTGAGTCCCTATTCCAAGCCAGTATGCATGATGATGAAACTGACCTTGTTCCCAATACAAAAGCCGCACCCCACGTTGCTGGCATCGCCGCTCTGCTGATGAGCTCGGAAGGCCTCAAGGACCCGGACGAAATCGCGTCAAGGATTCGCAGCATGGCTTCCGATATGGGAGCCGAGGTCCAGGCGAACGCCCAAGGTACATCGAATCTCATCGCGAATAACGGTTTCTATTAAGCGGTAGCGAATACCGTATTGCATTTGGGTTGATGATGTCCTTTTGGCATGGCGTTGTTGTAACTTTGTAATGTTCTCATGTTTTGTCTTCTCTACGGCGTTGGGATGACACGAGGAAAATACCAGATAATGAAACTGCATGTGGTCAAGGGTTTCTGCCACAGGAATTGAGCTTTCGGTTTCGCGAGAAATATGCACACGCGCTTCGCGATGGTCTTTGATTGCTGCCTCTCCTTTATCACACGACTTGTTCATCTCCCGTGCTCGAATCTGTCAGGCCATGCAAAGAAGCTGCCCGGTGACAAATCATCCATCACTGCTGTTCTCTCCAACATAGAATCAGCAAACCTCGAGCGGGAGTTTCAGTCAGCGAGGCCGGTGTTCAGCACTGTTGGGTGGTGGTGTTGAAGCAGGCCACCCAGCCGTTGTCCTCGACGGACATGGTGTCGTCTGTAACACCGTGTTATAGATTAGTCCCTTGCTTTATTCGGGGGATATCCGAGATGATGGATGAACGATCGACGTACTAAGGTTGATGGTAGTAGGTACCATGTCGCCGTTGTCGCCTCTGCAGTGGCAGGACATGGCGAAATTGTCAATGGTGCATTGATCGCAGTTCCGCAGGCCTTTTCCGCCCTCTTGCGGCTGGAGTTGGCCATTGACTTCGGCAAAGCATCTGCGCGCGCACCACGGTCAGTATCGTGTTCCCTCTCACAAGCAAACCGGCTCGACGCCGGGTTGGGAGGGTAGATGGGGTTCGGGAATCAAGAAGAAACTGACTCGTCGAGATACATCAGGCTGCAGACAAGATTTTGTTCCTTGTCATAACAGTTTCCGCGGAGGAACCAGACCCAGTGTCCGGGGTTCCAGAGGCTCACGCCTGCGCAATCCTGTCCGACAGAGCCAAGATCGGCAGAAGCGAAGCGGGCGGCAAGAGCCGTAATGGAGGCAGCGATGTAGGCACAGGTCTGCATGGTGACTTGCGGGTAGATTGGGATAACGGTCGGTGGTATTTGCAGAAGGAATTGGGGCGTAAAAGGACTGTTGAGTCGTATGTATTATGGAAAGCAAAGAGAAAAACGGCCAGAGGGGTGGGTGGTGGCCGTTGCCGACCGACTAAATACAAGTCCAGTGAAATTCAGCAAACGCCCACCCTGTCGTCGTGATGAAGCCGTATGGCAAGTTCATTCACTTCTATCACCAGGAATACGGATGGGCATGTTCTATTACTCGAATACGTCAGGCTCTACTGCCATAGCATATAATGCCGCTTGATGACAATGTCTTAGTCAGATCCACGCGAAAACGCCTAATCGACAGCTGATCGAGACATATAGTTCCCTCACTTCGAGTCGGCGCACTTGACGCCGTCCAGGCCGAAGCAACCCAAGTAGCCGTCATGGTCAGTTGAAAGAAGCTGCCGGCTAATGTCAAGACGACTTACCCAAGCCACGCTCGGTCGTGTAGTAGTAGCCGTTCTTGTCCTTGCAGTCGCAGGTCAGGCGAAGCTGGTCGGTGACGCAGTTCTTGCACTTGACGAGGCCATGGCCCCACTCCTCGGGCTGGAGTGCGCCATCGTCATCGACCGCGTAGCAGCTGTTGATCATGTCAGTCACTGCGGCAGCTCGAGGAAGGTTGAGTTGGGGAAAACCTACGAATCCAGAGAGGCGTAGCTGCAGACACTGTTGCCCTTGTTGTCCAGGCAGTGTCCCTTGAGGTACCAGACCTGAGGTGCCGGATTCCAGATCTCCCATTCCGAGCACGTGTTCTCGATGGGGCCGTCGGCAAAGGCGAGGCCGACGACGAGAGCAAGGAGGTATGCGAAGATCTGCATGGCGGTCGTGGGCAGAAGGATTGACGAAGGGGAATTGGTTGATGTTTGGTGGGATTGGGAAAAGGGGATTGAAGATTGAAGGGTGTGTTATTAGGCGGCCGAACAATGTGGTGTGTTGTGGTTGTGGCTGAGAGCAATGGTAGTTGAGAACTGGTTAAATGGGCGTGCAACTGCGGTGAATACAGTTAGGATGAGATCCACTGAATGCTGGAGCGATGTCTTCGGTGCTGAGGCCGGCGGCTCACGGCGTCGGGTTGACTTTTGACAGGTCAAAGTAGCGACATCAAGCCCGGAACGAAAATTCGTCACTGCTTTGATCTTCCATGACTGAAATCACACCAGCATGGGCGTAATTGCCAAGTCACGATTGGCCAATACAGCACGTCAATAATAGTATCTGGCTATATTTCTTGATACTGTACGCGTGCATGTCTCCTCTGAGTCTGGTGTGCAGTAGTTGTACTCACATACTGCTGAAACGCACCGGATCAAGTCCAATATGATCTCTTGCTATTGTTCCTGGAACGGGTAAGTTTCTAGGACGAGGGGTATTCCATCTATGCCAACACACATGGTAAAGGCGTTAAATGGGAATCTTGCTTACTCGGACAGTCTTTTGGTATAGTAAGACCTGGCTATCAACCCCTGTCACCCCGAATATAGGTCGATCATGGCCGATGCGCGCAATCCCGAAGCGGCCCTCGAGTGGGGGCCGTGGCTAATAATAGAAGAAGCTGCCGATAAACTAATCAGATCCGACTAGACGAGGGCCAGTGAGTGCCTTGCATTGGTGTTACTACAGCCTGTGCGCCTGCAATATGAATCCCTGGCATGGTATCAGGCCCGGCAAGTCTTACTGCGCCGGCGACCATTCCGTCGGGCCGCACGAACGCCCCTGATAAGGCTGGGACCGGGGCCATCACGACTATATATGCACCAGCTGATCTGCAACGAAAAGGAGCATTGGCGTTTCCGCACATATCAGTTTCCCAACTGCTCTTGGGCTCTTTTGGCAGATAGGATGCGGTCATCGCTTTTCTTCCTGGCAGCCCTCTGCTTAGAGAGCATAGTTGCCCTCCCACAGACAGGCATTATCGCCTCAACAACAGCTGCTCAGCATACCCAAGTCAACAACAAAGCGAGTATCTACCAGGACCACGCCGAGGCTGCCTTGGAGAGATTGCAGCAGTGGTACAACCATGATACCGGGTTGTGGACCAGCTACAGCCCGTCCTGGTGGCAGTCAGCCAACGCACTGACGACGCTGATCGACATGGTGCAGATCGGCAGCCCCAAAGCCAAGAAGATCGCCGACACGGTGATCCCCCACACCTTTCAAGCGGCCGGCGCCTTCAACGTCCGGGAGGGCCACCGACTCAAACGCGCCGCCGCCGTCGACAACACGAAGGAAGAAAAGAACCCCTACAGCAACGGATACTACGACGACATGGGCTGGTGGGCTATGACCTGGATCAAAGCCTACGACGTGACTGGCAACAAGACGTACCTCGCGACCGCCGAGGCCCTCTTTGCGGACATGACGACGGGCTGGGGCACCAACTGCTCGGCCGAGGGAATGTGGTGGGACAAGCAGCACACGCACGTCGACCCCATCGCCGACACGCTCTTCATCGAGGTGGCCGCCTGGCTCGCGAACCGGGTCCAGGCCGACAAGAAGAGCCGCTACGCCGACTGGGCCGTCCGGGCCTGGGACGGGTTCAGGCGCAGTCCAATGTACGTGTCTGGAGAGCACTACGTAACGGCGGGCATCAGCGTCCAGACGTGTCGGCTGGGCAAGAACCCGCACGGGTACACGTACTCGAACGGGGCGCTGGTGAGCGGGCTGGTGGCACTGTCCATTGCGACGGGCAACCGGGACTACCTCCAAGAAGCCCACAAGGTCGCGCACACGATCATGAAGATCATGTCCAAGGACGGCGTGCTGCGCGAGCCTAACATAAATCAGGCGCACCCGGGCCAGGCGGCGCCGCAGTTCAAGGGCGTGTTTATGCGCGGGCTCATGCGCCTGCACGCCGCGGACCCCCGGCCGGAGTACCGCGAGTTCGCGCAGCGGTGCGCGGACAGTATTTGGGACAAGAACCGGCAAGGCGCCGCGGAGCTGGGTCCGGACTGGAACGGGCCATTCCATGGGCCCGCGAACGCGAGCCCGCATAGTTCGGCGATGGACGGGCTTGCGGCGGCGTGGAGGATGACGGAGTGAGGGACAGGAAAGGGGAAAGCAGGGCCTAGGTGCCAGGCCATCTGGCCAAGCTTCTTGTCTAACATGTTGGCTCTTCCCGGAGACTATCCCCTTCAGGGCAATGGGCTCGGATAGTGCGCGAGCCAGACAGCTACTCAATCAGACATTATAGTGTGAGCAACGCTTTCACCCAGAAGTATATAACGGTTTGTAGAGATGTTGGGTAAGCCGTAGGCAAATCCGTCATTCGGCTCCTCAAGCCCTTCCGCAATGTCACTCACACTGATGGCCAATGTTTACTGTCACACGCTGTAACAGTAAAAAGAGAACGACTCAAAGGAAAAAGGAACATCGCGGCACAGGCTGCCCTCCTAAACGATGCCCGGGGTCGCCGGACCGACTAGCGCGGAACAACAATTGAGCCGCCAGTGGAACAGGACTAGGTTCTAGGCAACAACAGGGGCGGCATCCACCAGCCGATTTTCTGCGCTTATATCTTCTGCCGTTGGCCCGCCCCTGGCCTCTGCTTACTACTGACTCGGGGCAACGCGAACTCTCCTTGAAAGTCCGGCCCAACTAGCCCCGGAATGGCGTGGCCGAACCTCTATACTCTCTCGTTTTGGGCTATAATCGTTGCCTGGTGGTACGCGACATGGTGCGAACACTGGAAGGGCTCTCACACCCGGGCCCCCGTGAACTACGCTCGTTGCGCCGAGCTTCACAACCAGATCCTGGATCTCGGAACCCGGAAGCAGCTCGCCCTGGGTGATGGCAGCAGCAACCCGAACCCGACCAAGCCGCAAGTGCGCCAGCACCCGAACTGGTTCGAGCACTGGGGGAAACGCGCCGAAGCCGTGCGTCCTATGCTGTCGCCGGACCTGGTGGCTTTTCTCGAACGGGCCGGGGACGCGGGCGACGACCACTCCTTTTTTCTACTACGTCAATGGCATCGCGTCGCCCGAGGTCATGTTCGCCACCCAGGCAGCAGGCATGGTAGAAGACCCGGCTGACTGGACTCGCTACGTGACGCTGTACTCGGCCAACCTGCTGGCTTCCCATCCCGACGGTCTAGTGTGAGTAGACTACTCCCTGCAACGGGGCAGATTACAGAAACGTTGCGCGCGCTTAAAAGCTTACCGTCTGTGTCTAGATTCGACCAAAAGAAAGGCTTGGCCATTATGCAGATGGATATCATGGACGGGTTCGTCACCCAGAATGGGCGGCAGAAATGGTATCCTCTCGAGGTCGTCCTCGGCCAGTGGCTCGACATGATAGAAATGGGGAAGATACAGGCCGTCGCCGAGGGTGCGAGGACGAGATCGGAAAAGTTCGACCCGTGGGCCATAGTGGGATACAGCGAACGCCAGCTTGAAGAGACCTTGGAGGTCTGGGAGCAGCTCCTAATCGCCATTGAGGCTCGGATCCCGAACTATACGCCATCCAACGACTCCGCAACGCTTTTCGACGACAGCGAGATCGATCTGGAGGATGCCGGCGTGCTCCCCGGGTTCGTATCCGAGTTTGTGGCCAAGGCCCGCCGCCCCGCGTTCAACCACATCGCCCCGGGTCTCGGCCTCCGCGACGCCGAGTCCTTTGCCTTCCAGCAGCCCTTCCGCGCCGTCCCGCTTGTGTACCCCTACAACCGTCCGGAGTACCCGGGCAGCCCCACGACCCAGTTCCCCATCCTGCTCTTCGCCTCGTCCGAGGACCTTAGCTACGACGCGCCCCCTTCTTTCGGCGACGAGAGCATCTACAACCAAAACAACGACCACGTACCCCCCTTCGAGAAGCCCTGGAGCCAGGTCCGGTCTTACCCCGCGGGCCTCTACTTCACCCGGACGGACCAGGGCGGCCAGAACGTGTTCGAGGACGGCGTCCAGCTCGTGCTCCCCTTCGGGATCGGCGGGCGCGGGTATGCGCGCACGGCGGACGGGGCGCGGTTCGGCGAGAACCTCGAAGCCAAACAGGACCAGCCCGAGGGGCACGACAGTCACCACGAGCTCTTCCAGCTCGGGTACTCGCCGTTCGTGGCGTCGCACGAGGTAAGGCTGGTGCAGGTGCTCCGGGTCTGGGTCGGGCTGGTCGAGAGCGGGGCCTGGAAGGTCGGGCCAGAGGGGGTGTTGGGCGGGACGGAGAAGTGGCGGGAGGCGGACACGTGGTGGCATTGGAAGAAATACGTCGTGCCGATGAGTTGGTGATCATGGTAAATCTAAGTAGCATTTCAAGATAGTACAGAGCTTCAACTTGGGGCGCTCGTCGATTCCAAGAATATATAGCAATATCCATAGAAATGTAGTCGAGCCTGAGCGTGCCTTGTCGGGTCGCTTGATTGCTTCTCTGGCAAGATACCAGGGGATGCTGCTGGTCATACTTGTCTACCTAATCCATGGTTATTCCAATGCCACGCCTAGTAGCCACTGGCCTCACCACTGTCTCACGAATGGGACAGCTTCTAGTCTAAGCAATTCTTGCCATCGACAAAAGCCGCATCCAATAGCATCCACCTTGATGGCCATTGGCTCGTTCGCCTCTGCGGCATTGCAGGCAACAGGCTCGGAGCCTTTTACGTCATCTCCGTAATCACATCTACCTGCCCTTTGCATTTTGCTCACCCTATATCCGTCCACTCCACTCCAGGCACTGCGTATCTTCCCTTCTTCTACTTGATGAACACGAGGTTCCAGTCACGATCCACCCGCCAGCAGCAGCAACAACAATACCAACACCAACACCAAAACCACCAGCACCAGCACCATGGCCACCAACACGTTCGCGCCCCCGAGACCTACACCATCACCAACCAACGAACCAGCAGCAGCAACAGCACGGTGGCCAACTTTTCGTTTGGGGCGCTCATGTCCGTGCTGGCCATCATCACTGTCGCCGTCACCATTTGGATGGCCGGCCGAGGTAGGCAGGAGATGAAGGTCAAGATCTACGGCCTTGAGTCGCAGGACCGAGTCCACATCCAAGGTTGCGGATCTCGAGGCCTTTTCCCGATGTTCGTTTTCTTGTTCGAAAAATCAAATCTGTCCCACGGTTATTCTTGCGAGGACGGATCCTAGATCCCAAGTCGTTTGCCGCCCCGTCGCGTTGCGTACACGACACAGTTCTTTTCTGGAGTTCCAAGTTCCAACGGAGTAAAGCCCTGGGAACTCGTCAAGGAGCGAGCAGACGCAGCTAGTAAGCTGCACCGCTCAACTCACGCCAACCACCGTGAGACCTGACTTCCGTTGCACGGGCTGGGCCCTCTGGAGCGCCATCTGGGGCGCACTTTGGTGGACAAGGTAGGCCATCGGAAGGACTTCCTAGATACCTAGCAATGCAACTTCCAGGACCATTCTTAGACGGTTTAGGAGGCCTGGTCTTGGTCGATGTTACAGCTACAACCAGCGACTTGAATAATCACAGACGGATAGTTTTAGCCCAGCGGAATGCCTCCGTACATTCTACAGGCCATGATGGCTACCATCACTGCCGATTCGATGAGTCCTTTGAAGTCCCGGCTACCTGCGCCCCCGTTGGGTGGAAAGCGAGTCATTACAGCAAGTTATGGCAGTTGCGTGTCCAGAATAGTTGCCCACAGCGATTCATTTTCAGGCACCCATATCTAATCTGCTTTCTAGTCTAGACATGCGAAAGAGGCAATGTGCTTCGGAATCGAGATGCGCGCCATGGCTAGGGATGACCAAACAGTGACAGCCAGCCCCCTTTGCACCACGGCAACGCCCGCGGTCGAACTGGCTCTGAGGTAAGCAGACAAGACCATCTCGCTCGTCATATTTCCCGATAAGCATCTTACTGTAGTTTTGAAACCGGTGGTGGCTTAGGTAGTCATAGTAATCAAACATAGAAGCATATCTAATGGGGCTTGGACGGCCAGCATGCTATTTGCATCCAGGCACACATAATCACATGCTTCCCATGATCCTTTACCAGTTGATTCCATCTTTAAGTCAGGCATCGCCACCCTAACACGTCACTTTCCTATGCAGAGCCCAATGGTAATGCAATGGTACAGGTAGCCAACATCAGGCACTTGTTTTCCCGCCAGCATCCACATTTATAGCAAGCTACCGACTCATGCTATGGATACGTGTACTACGTGCTAAGTATATCTATCTCATGCAGGATGTGGCGGCCCGGGAGCCAAGACGCCAGATAGTCCGTCCACTATTAGTGACGAGCTGGCGCCGGGTCCAGCGCATCGGACTAGCCAGCTAGCACACGCCTGTTATCAAAGCCCCATCTCGGCTAGTGACGCGATGATCCTGTCAGATAGCAGGTAGCCGGGATGGCACAACGTCTTTTCGTCCCGTAGTTGCTCGCAGCCTAGCAAATGCTATTTCCCGCACAACTTGGATGGCCCCTGTGCCGATCCACGGGTTTCAACCCAAGAACGGCGTCAGGGCAGGGGTTGGCTACCTAGTAACGCTACAGCCATTCAGCAAACACGACGGGCATATATTGCTGGGCATCTCCCGTTCGTTAAGCCTGTCCTCTGCATCTGCAAGTCTATCAGTGTCCGTTTTCTTCCCTTCTCTTCAAATATTCATTCCCCACTCCCGAGCCTGGGAATTCACGCTCCTTTTTCTTCAACTGCCGACCACTCTTTCACGGCCCCGGCCACACGCGAGCTAGCATCGCCAGCTCCTTTACCTTCTTTCATTCAGCTTCAACTTGGCCGACTTGGGAAGCGAGCCGGCCTACGCCAGAGCCAGCCTACAATATCAACAAGTCACAACACTCAACACGTCGTAATTTCGCATCATTCGTATTGCACATACTCGGTTACGTACACACCACACAGCAGTCAGTAGCAAGAAATCGCCGTCCATCACACCGAACAGGAAGGCATAGGACCCAACAAACATGCCGCGCACTCTCCCGTACCGCCTACTATCCCAGCCGCAGCCCATGACGCCCCTCAAGGCACCCAACCCCCTGGGAAGCCATCCCCTGACGCCGCCGGCGCAACAGACGTCGCCCCGCCGGGCTCGATCGCCATTGCCGCAAATCCGCGTGACACCGCCGCCGTCTACTTCTCACTCGAGGATGTAAACGTGGTTATGCTGCTCCCACGGTATCCGCATAGGAAATGGAGAGAAGAAGGATTCAAATCACCACTTTATGTCTCAGATGGTAGATGATTGTGGGAATGCGGGACGTTCAGGTAGTGATGGTCTTGGCTGTTTCAATCGCTTTTACTCAGTGCAGATTCGACATCTGTGAGGCAGACAGGCAAGCAGGCAGGTAGGCAGATAAATGCCTTGCATTCACCCAAAAAGGACCAAAGAATGAAGAATACACCGGGGCTAGATACCCGTCGTAGATAGTACACCCCGTTGGTGTTATCACCGAGAAAATGCAAAACGATTCAACAATCAAGCCGAGTCACCGTTCGCAAGTAACGCCATCCCGTACCACAGTGAACGAAGTCACGCCTGTCTGCCATGCGAAGCACCCTTGATTCCTGCCATACAAGTCCTGGAATAAATCTATAAGTACATGGAGTAGCCAACGTCCTCCTACGCCTCAACTGCAGTCCAGACCTCTCGACCACTACAAGAGAAACCCACACCAACGCGTGAAAAGCAAACCCATCTCTTCCAACATCATGCCCTCCTCCGCCGAGTACCCCCAGCCCCAACTCCCCCGTCTCGGCCACCTCTACGGGCCCGCCCGCATCCTCGCCTACATCTGCCGCCCCGAGCCCCCCGAATTCCCCTTCATTTGCTCCCCATCAACAACATCAGCAACATCAGCATCCTCCTCAATCTTCTCCTCCAGCCACCGCCCACCATCGCCAGACCTCTACCCCGAACTCGAAATCCTCGACAACCTCTTCCTCCACATCTCCCCTTGGCGTCCCCACCCCCACAACACCCTCCGCGCCCTCGAGCGCGCCGTCTCCTCGGCCGTGGCCCGGCACCGCTACTGCTACTACGACGACTACCCCAACTAGCGCAGCTTCAGCGGCCGCCCCGGCCCTGCCGTCCTAGCATCAACAGCCGTCCGCGCCAGCGATATAAGAATCAACCTGCGTAGCACCGAGCCGCGGCCGACCGTCTTCGGCGATATGCGCCACTGCACCTCTTGGATGCGCCCCTTGAGCGCGCTGGGCGAGGACGAGCTCCGCGACGTGCTGGCCGGCATCGCGCGACGCCGCGAGGTCGCCGAGGTCATCGTGCTGTTGCGGCCGGCAGCTGTCGTCCGCGACAACGAGCCAGCTGGCGGTGAGGGCGGCGGCGGGGAAGATGGCCATGTATCTCCTAGCAGTTCCTCTTCTTTTGCCTCGTCAGATTCTACAGGCGTCGTACATGTCGACGACGACGACGATGACGAAGCCCCGCGTTTCCAGCTGGATCACCAGTGGTAGTAGTAAGTAGCACCAGCAGCTCAATGACATCCAAACAAGACGAGACAAGGCACATCACAGACAGAAACAGTTTTTGAATACGTAGAAAGGGTATGCACAACGATATATCCAAATGGTCCCAAAATCCCAGATAAGTACCTGGCCTATGTGAAAAAACAACCTTTCGTTCTCGCCTCGCCAGCTCCCATCCCCACGCGCCAAATGCCTTTTTCGCTTCACTGGCAACCTTTTTTCTTCCTCACCTTCCGGGGGTTCACAGCAACTCCTGGACTCTCTCGCATCTTGTCTCTTTCTCTCTCTTCTCTCGCGGAACGATGCAGAAAACAACGATGTAACACACAGGGTAGTAGTAGTAAGTAGCAGTAGTAGTATGATGATGAGAAGTATCCAATAATGAGGAACACCGGTGCGCCGAACCAACCCCCCCGGTCTTGATATATCGTACACAGGGCGATCGAGAGCTGTAATCCCTTCTTTCCAGGAGAAGAGGTTCCCCCCATGTCGCCAAGTATTAACGGAACCTTCGTGGCGCGTCCTCTCATTTACAAGAACAGGAACATGGCTTGGGATGTATTGGTCAAAAAGGTGGCCAAGATATGACAACGCGAGTTGAAATGATGAACAGCGCCGGTCCAACGCTCAATCCAAGCGCAATCTTGGAGCAATATGCAAGCAATTCCAAACCACGCCGGCGGTGAAGAGCAAACTCCGCGATGCAATGAGAAGAAGCGCTAAAACGCAAGGTCCCAAGTTTTGTTCCCCTCCATCGCAGGCTCCCCAACAAGGTACGCCTATCTGAAGGGGACCGTGAGGTCATGTCGCCGCCGCTAGGTTCCATTCGTGAAGAGCTGAGCCTGCTTCGATGGCCATGCTCATGAGTTGTTGGTCTTCAACCGCTTTTGGTTCTGCATACGCGGCGTCGGCGGCTTGCCCTTGGCGCCCATGATGCCGTTCGCCTGCGGACCCATGCTGGCAGGCGTCGGTGCTCCGCTCTCGTCTTCCGTCTTCACCGTCGACGGCCTCCTTCGCTTGTTACTCGCAGGGCTGGTGTTGGCGCTCGGCCCACTCGAGCTTGTTCCCTGCTGGCTCTGCTGCAGGGCCATGCCGGGTGCCTGCATATGCCCTGTCGCGGGGCTGCCGATATGCGGCGACCCGGGAAGGGCATGGTGGGCGGCGGCCGGGGACGCTCCCATCTGGAATTGGCCAAAGCTGGGCGTCCGGGGGCCCGGGCCCGCAGGGGCGTTACCCTGCTGTTGGCCGTTCATGACCATCTGGGGGCCAGTGACGTGGTTGGCATTGTACATCTCCAGAGCTTGGTAAGGGCCCAAGTTGGGGTTCGCCACAGAGTAGCTCATCAGGGGCTGCATGATGCCAATGACCTCGGCCAGCTCGAGATACTGGAAGACGTGCTCCGTGATGCCCATGTTAGACTTGACGGCCGAGTCGGGAAGGCTGATATCCGGAGGCGCCGACATGGGCGACTTCATCTGCTTCGCCTTGCCCTTCTTGCTCATCTCGGGCGACTGCTTCGCATCGGACGAGTTCAGCCGGTGCCAGTCCTTGATCCAGTTGTGGTTGGGCTTGGCGGCGTCGATAGCCATCTTCCTCGAGATGAACTCGTCGTGCGACGTTGTCGTGAACTCGAGCAACGCCAGCTTCTGCTCGGGGTCAAACTGTGCGCGCAGCTTGCCGGTCCAGACCACATGGGAGCTTTCGTACCAGTAGGTGAAGCTGGCGTTCTCGTTTTCGACCACATGTGTGGCACCGAGGCCTCGATCACGGGTGCCGTTGCCCAAGTTCAACTGCAGCTTCTTCACTCCACTCTGGAAGTGTGCGTGGAAAAACCTTGGCAGGGCCGGGACGTGGATCTCGTACGGTTTCTCGGTCGACTCCTCGCTGTTGGAGTTGTCGATGATGTACAGGCTGAGCTGGAAGACGCCCGAGGGGCTGAAGAACTGCCGGACGAAATTCGACCAGTACATCAAGGCCTCTTCGTTATCGCCGCCCTGCAGAGCTCATCGTTAGCCAAGTTCTACCGCAATATCTCCAAATGCCACCAGTACGTACCTGGAAGCCGCTGAGGTGCTCGCAAAACTGTTGAAGCTTCAGCAAGTAGTGCCCCTTCATGGCACCTTCGTTCTTCATCTGCTGCTGCTGCTGGAGTTGCTGCAGGTTGTTGGCCAGCTGCTGCTGCTGAACCTGCTGCTGCGCCTGGGCGGCCTGGAGCATCTGCGGCGTGGGCTGCTGAGGCGGGTTCGGCTGGGCGTTCTGCTGAGGACCGGGTTGGCCTTGGCCCTGGGCTTGTGCCTGGCCCTGCTGTTGATTGGGCTGCGGCCCGGTATTCGGCGGCTGGCTGGGGGGTTGACTGGGCTGCCCACCGGACGGAGTGGGCGTGGACTGCGGTGGTTGTGTGGTGGGTTGTGACTGAGGGCCCCCTTGTTGTGGTTGAGGTTGTCCTTGGTTTTGCGGCTGGTTCTGAGCTTGGCCCTGAGCCTGCTGCTGAGCCGCCTGCTGGGCCTGTTGTTGAGCCTGTTGCTGCTGTTGCTGTTGAGCTTGTTGCTGGGCCTGCTGCTGTTGTTGCTGCTGAGCCTGCTGTTGCTGCTGCTGTTGGGCCTGCTGCTGCTGCTGCTGCTGCTGCTGGGCCTGTTGCTGTTGCTGGGCCTGCTGCTGAGCTTGCTGCTGCTGCTGTTGCTGAGCTTGCTGCTGCTGCTGCTGTTGTTGATGTTGTTGTTGCTGGTTATGTTGTTGCTGCTGCTGCTGTTGGTGTTGCTGCTGATGTTGCGCCTGCTGCTGGTTCTGGGCTTGCTGCGCGGCTTGGAGCATCTGAGCCTGCTGTTGTGCTATCAATTGAGGGTTCATTTGCCCAGGGTGACCAGGTTGGTGACCATGTTGTTGCATCTGTTGTTGGTTTGCAGCTTGTTGCATGGCGATTTGTTGGGCAAGCATCTAGAGACGACACCACGTATGAGACCCAGAAGGAAAAAGAGATAAAAAGCTATAGGAGGAAATTCTCTAGTACTTACTTGTGCCTGCTGGGGATTGCCGCCGCCCTGTTGTAATTGTTGAGCGAGATGCTGCTGCTGGATGTGAGGGGGAACACCGACCGGTCGCATGTTCTGGCTCCTCATGGCCGCAAATTGCGCCGCGTTCATCTGGTTCATCGGCATGCCCATGGGCATGTTTTGCGGGTTCATGCCTCCGTACATACCTGCCGACAGCATGGCCTGTCGCTGCTGCTGCTGGCGCAAGAGCTGCTGCTGTTGCATCTGGGCGGCGAGCGCGGGGTTTCCTTGATTTACTGGGAAGTCGAACCTCCATTAGCATTCCCATGTCCGCGACGAAAAGACTTACGCTCGACATTCAGTGGCGGGCGCGGCACACAAATCACAAGGGGGGCGGCGTGCGAGTCGAGGCGAGGGGAGAAGAAAGACTTACAGGCCATCTGGTGCTGGAGCTGGAACTGCTGGTTGGGGTTCAGGTGCTGCAGGGCATGCGCCTGCGCGTTCTGGGGCTGCATGCCTCCCATAAAGGCGGCCGGGTTGGGCTGACCGCCAGGCGCAGAGACCATGCCGTGGCCGGCCATCTGCGGAGGCATACCCGGCTGGGCCCCAGGCTGGCTCGGGTTATGAGCCATGCCGGGAGCCATGGGGTGTCCTGGATGGACGCCTGGATGTTGCTGCATTCCGGGATGGAAGCCGCCACCAGGTCCCATACTGGCCATCATGGTCCGTATCTACAAGTGTCTCGTCGTCGACTATCCACCGACGTGGATACCGACGCCTAGACCTCCGCGCTATTTCATAAAACGATCCAATGGTATTGGGGTGCAAGGCCCTCGGGGGTTCGAGGTCGGCAGCGGGTGGGTGTAGGTGGAGGGAAGTCGTCACGCGCCAAAGGAACAGCTCCCAATCGTGGTCCGAGTCGAAGGAAGTCGGAAATGCGGTGTCGCGACGGGGTCCCCTTTTTTGCCTCGAACACGCGGAAAACACGAGAAGCGCGGGTCAAGCCACGAGCGGCTTCGCGACGCCGATCGTTTTGGTGGTTATCGCGGATGTCCACAGAGAGTAGTAATCGACAGAAGGATCGGGGGGTTGATGCATAAGACGGCGGGATTGGGGGCAAGAAGGGTCGACGCAGAGGCGGGAGTCGGACAGACTGGGGATGCCTTGGATGACGCGAAGCAAACGGTGGTCAGGCGAAGACGCCAAAATCTGGGAAGGCCGGAGGAGGCAGGAAGAGGTGATGCGTGGTGCTGGCCGGGTTGGTTTGTGTGGTTTGGGGGAGGCGCGCGATTACAGAACACGCCAGGCAGGGCTGCTTGTTTCGACAACCAGCCTAGGCCGCAAAGGGATTGATGTACGTGCGAATAAGCCCGGCCGACAGACAGGAGAGCGAGGGCGGGAGGAAATGGGAAAAACGACAGGACTGTTTTGGATGCAACCTCCGGAAGGAAGGAGAAGGGCAATAACGATAATGGTATTCCGTTATGGTAGACCGGTAGGAAGGTATGTAGATGGTCCCCCTGGGAGTGTTGCGCAGAGTGAACTGGGCAGAGCTGGGGGGTGATGGTGGTGGTGGCGGTGGGTGGATGTTGGGCCCCGACCGAATGGGACGATTGATTTGGAGTGGCTGATTGAGAGAGAGGGCGAGGTTGAGAGGGAATCTGACGGGATCAGAGCAGAGTGGATGGAAGAGACAATTTGGGGGGGAATTGGCGGCAGCAGGCAAGCGATTAGGCTAGGTACGGCCGACGGGAGTCTGCGAGTCTGTGAGGTGGCTGTCTGTCTGGCTGGCTGCTGTCTGGCTGCTCTGGCGTCCAGTGTGTGTCTGGCGACTGGCGACTGGCGAGCGGCTGAGCGACGGGGAATCGGGGGGAGTGTGTCTGGGTTCCTGAGTGCAAGTGGGTTGGATGCGCCCAGTACCGGCGCAAGAAAAGCGGGCGGTGATCGCAGGAGAAAAAAAAGGACGTGGCCGTGTCAGATATTGGGCTGCTTGTTTTTTTTCTCTTCCCTCTTGCTCTGGTTTCCCACCCACATTCACCCACACACACACACCAGCTAGCTTAAGCAGAGATATGCACGTATCGGTGTCTGTCAGCGACGCCCCAGCAAGGTAGGTACCCGTCGCCAAACGTGGTGTTCAGAGCTTGAGGGTGCTCCAATCCTGGATAGAATCGGCAGAAGATGCGAGGTAGGCATGTGCCAAGTGCAGAATGAGCCAAGCCCAGCGACCAATCAGCCCGTGTCGGCTCTGCTTGGGTGATGTGGGCTGGCTTTGGCAAAGCGCGCCCGATATCTGGAATCTGGCTTGGTATATCGGGACCTGACGTTCAGAACTCCCGCTTGCACTGCACGCAACAGGCCGTCGGGCAAAGAAGGGGAGACGACTAGGTTAGGACTGGAACTGGAAAAGGCCGGCTGGGAGACGGGGGCAGGGACTCCAGGGAGGAGGGTCCAGTCCGGCTTGCTTGCTGCGACGACGACTCGACTATGAGAAAGTCCCCGAGTGTTGAATGAAGGGTGGGAACACGAGCCTGACCTGCTGCAAAGATCCCCCCACACCACCCACTCTGATGGGTAGAATTATTGTTTTCCCGAGTCCCGATGCAGCCTTCTAGCCCCACGCTGGTAGGTTGCGGCAGGCCGTCATGCAGGTAAGGTAACTATGCACGTATGGGGGCGTGCAGCTTCGATCCTCTCAGGCTAGGGCCTCTCCAAGCTCGCTTGTGGCATGGAAACAACGCGATGTTGCAAGCCCGGAAAACGTGATGTCCCGAGTTTTTCCCACGATCCAGACCAATTGGAAGAGTTGGTGGTGGTTTTTTTTTTTTTTTTTTTTTTTTTTGGCATCCCCTCGTGACCTGGTCGGAATCGAACGATGTATGTAGAAAGTGGCCGCTTCAAATCCCATCCCATGCGATGCAATGCGGGCTTGATGAGAGATCGGCAGAGCGCGCGGCAGTCACCGGGCACTATGCAACTATCACGTATATGTATGTGTAACAGGGCACCTCTAAGCTTCCTCCTCGCGCGCCCCAGGCGAAGCGCCAATTTGCGGGGCGCCACCCGGACGGACAACTGGGCACTGGGTTTGCTTTGCTGCTGTTGTTCGCCTGCACTGCACCTGAGCAGTAGGTTGGGCGGGCGCGGGAAGAGGCGGGCGATTTACTAGCTGACCTCGTGCCTTGTTTTACGCTGGCTTTTCCCGCAAGGCCGGTCTACGTCTAAACCTCAGTGCTTTTGAAGATTGGAATCTGATCATTGAACAATAACAACCACGTGCATTACTCGTTGGGGCAGAGAATACGCGAGACCATGGAGAATTCCACGCGGGGGGGCGTGCTTGAGGAAGAATCCGTTTCAGAAGACGCGTGAACTGCGAGGGGGTGGGTTGCTGTTGCTTGCTGTTGCTTGCTGTTGTGTGTCTTCTCCTCCTCCCCGAAAGTTGAAACTCGGGAGCTGCTATTTATATACTGCATGAAAACTCTGCCGTATCAGGCTCACCTTTTTTCTTCGTTACCTGGAAGCCTGGAGAGGATTGCGAGTGACCTGAGGCTGAAGATTTCCGGTCAAGAGGAAATGCTTACCTATCTATACGCGAGTGCACAGGCCTGGGATTCCCCAACGGCAGCAGGCACTTCCGTCTATTTTTAGCCTGTCACGGTCGGTTCGACTTGATGAGGCGCAGCTGCCAGCCGACTACAGCTCGACAGCTACCCAGACAGGAAAGCGACAGTTCGACTAATCGAATCTGCCTTCTGTTCAAGAATATGAGGTGTGTCAGCGATTGATTCGGATGCAATCAATCGCAATCATGTTTGCTTCACTTCGTTGCGTATGATTTCAAATTGCATGGCAATTTGCCATGAGATTGGCATGGGTCGATACAAGAGAAAACGAAATTCCAACGAAGTGAAGCCGTGTAATCCTCGACTGGCCGCGCTTCCCAGCAAGACTACCTGGTGGATGGGCATCAAGACTCAAGCAAAGAATTCATCAATGATGCCTAGATGTTCTATCCAGTCTTCACATTCCAGGCAGGAGCAACGTATCAGCTGTGCGATGCCAATTGTGTTACACTGAAAATCTCTGCACTCAAGGGAAGGAGCACACCAGAGCCAACATGATACATCAAGAACCACCTTTCACGTCATTGATATGGTCACTGATGCTAGGCTGAGAACAGCCACGTTGCCGTACCGGTGCATGGCTTTTTGCCGGCCCAGAGCTCCCACGAAGGGGTTTACGGCTCAGATCGAAGATCCCGGACTTAGAGCATGGCATGTGTGATACGCCGCTGGGTAGATTCGAGCAGTCAGCTATGTCACTCTAACAATTGCCAGGTAGACCCTTGGAGCCTCTCCAGTTGGGCTGGACCAGGCAGATATGTCAACCTGCACATGACATGGAGAGTCCAGATCGGAATAATGTTGTAACTCTGGATCATCATCTCTTTCGATGTTCGAATCGGTCGAACATATGCAACGCCTGGGGTTGTAAGCTGCGTGGTCTCTTCAGCCTGTGCCGATTGCTTCGCACAAGAGGGAATATAGGGCCTTCTAATGAACACTTGATTCAACTCGCGTTCCTTACGACAATGCAACATCTGCTGATCTCTTTTCAAGCCTTCTACCCTCTGTATCGTTTCGCCAGAATTCCATGAGCACCAACACTGACATGCAGAAGTTTACTTGATGTTGTCGTGCACTCTCTTTGCCGTACAAGTCTTCCCGGCACTCCTAGTATACGAGCATATGTGTCTCGCAGCATGAAGTCCCGGGGTCAAATAAAGATAACACGGTTCTCTCTGACCATCTATTCCTGGAAAGGGAAGAGTTTTTGGATATCCACGACTGGACTTACCATGCTGCAAAATAATGGCCGAAGGCAGACACTTGACAGGAACAGAGCACTTACAAAGCGCAGGGCATATCCAAATAATTATAGATCTTGTCAAGAGTAGACGCAAATATGACATCTAGGACCGAGTAACACCAAATGCACCAAGATGAACGACATCCTAACAGCGCAACGGAAAACCTCAACTCTGGCCAACTGTTGGATAGCAACAACGTGAAGAACACAGCCGAGAGCACCACCTCATTGAAACGATCCACCGCCAGCCAAAGACAACGGGTTCGGAGCATGTCCCGGCTGCCGTGGCGTGCCCGTCCAACTAAAGGTCGGCGGACGGACGACTCGGCGCTCATCAGCTGGTACTAGCTAGGTAGACAACGACATACACGGTTTTAGACGCTGCTGGGTGCTGGGCGCGGCTTTGCGTATACGTGTGTCCAAGTACTTAGTGGATGACATCTGGTAGTCATATGCAAGGTGTCTGTCTGCTGGGTTGGGTGACATGGCAGGAAATGAAGTCAAGAGATAACGCGGAAGGCTGGTCCTCAATTGCATTCAATGGGCAAAAGTAGACAAGAAAGCATTGAACCAGGTAAGCTTGGATAGTGACCAGCCTTCGACTCTCTGGTTGTCAATCGCAGCATCCAGTGATCTGCAGTTCCTTCTAGAAGCTTGACGTCGAATCCCGGGGTAATTGCTTCTGTTGGACGTGAGCCTCCAATCTGGTGGTTCTCCTCGCCTTTGCCGCAAAGTCGAACAGAAGTAAGAGTTCTTGGGAGAAAGGAAGGGCAATTGAGACCAGTTGAGACCTTATATATCCCCCCAAAAGAGTGTTCCTGGCTCTTCGAGAGGTTTCTTGTCCTTCCCGAGCCCCATCGACGTTGATGTCAATCAGGTGCAAGACTGCGCCAGACACTCGGGAGGGTCCGAGGCTAATCCGTTTTGGGCAGGCGGTCACGCTTTGGCTCGCCCGTCGGAAAAACAGCAGACCCGCAGCTAGCCACTTTCCAGAGCTTTCACGCGAACTCCCCACCTTTAATTTTTTTTCTGCTTTCTCTGCCAGAGCCTTTGCAGGCAAGTACAAAATGCCGGCCAGATCCTCTCCAAGATCCAATCCTCAGTTCTCTTCCTCGCCAACCAACCATTCACTGCACTCATCATGCGACATGAGTTGCCGAGCCTGCTGCTGGGTCGGTCTCTGACTGCCGCAGATTGATTGTTTCGTTCGCCGGATTGATCGCAAGCCAAGCCTGGTAGAATGGGCGCTTTCTCTTTCTCTCGACACGACACCAATCAATTCTGCGGCGCGTCATGCAATGGTAAGACTTTTCCCCTCCCGCCCTGCCTGCCTTTTTGGCACTCCAGCATCACAGCACAATCTCCCCAACATCCTCCCATCTGATGACAACCAAAGAAACATGTCTTCTTTTCCCAGCTAGAATCGACCATGAACGAAGCTACAATTCGGGCACGTCGCGACAGCGGCCGCCTGTTACTTGCCAGTATAATTTGTCTGATTCAATCCTCGGCCCTTTGCGCTTTTTGCTTTTGCAACTGGCGCCGGAGGTCGTGGCGGGAGGATCACTTCACTTCAACACTTCAATCTTCGTCTGACAGGCCCAACTGACCATTTCAAAAGTGTAGCCATCGCAATCGCAATCGCAACTTTCTCGCTCGAACCCAAACACCAGCAACCTGCACCACTAACCTCGTAGTCCTCGCGCTGCCTCCAGCCGTGACTCCAAACGGTAAGCCGGCATTTTTCTCTTCTTCACAAGCACACCTCCCCGAGTCCATATGATTCAATATTCCACCTAATTCGCAGTTTCCACTCGAGCTTTCGCCTACGAGCCTTTAGAAAGCAGATGACGGTTGCAAGTCCTTACCTTGGATGTATGATGGACATTAGTCAACTATGATTATTCACGTTGCCACCAACCTCTCCCCAGACCACCTGGCTAACATGCACAAGATTTCAATAGGTTCCTCTTCGTACGTACGCCATTGCCCTCGCTCAATGAGCTGGCTTCCGGCCCTTCCGCAGTCAAAATAGAAAATGCAATGAATACAATGAATACAAAAAAAATACCCATACCACTTCCGCTGAACCTTCGATGCCGTTGCGACATGTGGCTTTGCAAATTTTTGTGTCGTGAATGCCACGGTGATGAATGGCCGTGATTCTCTAGATGCCAATGCCAATACACAATGACGGGCAAACTTGGCCATTGCAGAGTGCTCTTGAAGCGTGTCTACCAACTCCTCCAAGTGTGCTGCTTATGATGTCTTCGTGATACCGCACACGCAAGCAGCCATCCCAAGCAAGATCCAAGCAAGACTTCGTCGAGGCTACTGTTCACCATGCAATTTGGCCTCGTCACTTTCGTCACCAGCAATCCGAATCGCATCTCGTAAGGGTATCAATTCTCCCCATGTATAGAAAACTCCCCAATATTCTTAACCAGCCCAGAAGAAGGAAAAACTCCAAGAAACATGATACTTCTCGAAATCAAAATCATCCAATTGCTCTCTGTGTTGTTGTCCCTGTTGCCCAACTTTTTGCAACAGGTCATGCATGTACTTCTTTCCTACATAGATAGGAAAATGTCAAAAGACAATTTTATTTCCCCTTTCCCCCAGCGCCAATGCAAGCAAGCAACCCCGGAAAATGAAATCTTGAACCTTGTTGTTGTCGCCAAGTGTTGATGCCTTCTTGTCTTGCAAGATGCTCACTCACTTGTCAAAGTCCATTGCCGCTGCTCCCAGAACGCCAAATCCATGATGATTGCTAAATACAAGCCTCGTCAAACACCAACCCACTTCCAAGCCTTAGATAGGAAAAACAGAAAAGAGGAGAGATAATAGGAGAGAAAGCGGTGATTGTCATGGTCTCTACCCAGCAGCCCCAACCCCCTCCCGCAACACCTGCGCCTGTGGCTGCGACGACGGCTGATGCTGAATCGCCAACCCGCTCAGCCCGGAATGGCTGCTCCGCGCCGAAATGATGGACGCGCCGCTTCCCCCTCCCCCATCATGCCGCTGTCATCCCTCTTGATCCGGCCGCCGACAATACCACGCCGGTTGCGTCCCGTGCGGCCGCGGCCGAGCCAGTTGAGTTTGAGTAACCGTCCGAGCTCCGTGACCATATTCCTACCCTCATCGTTGGTGCCACCGGCATCCATTGCCGGCCGCAGCGGCAGCAGCCGATGCAGCATTCGCAGCGGCCGCGCCCGCCGCCGCCGAAGAGGACTGGACGTTGGCCTCAAACGGCGCCAGCCCGCCCGTCTGCACGCTCGCCAGCACGCTCAGGCACTGCAGCATGCGGCCCACCATGTCCGTGACCTGCTTGCCGCCCAGCTCCACGTTCTGGTCGCGCTCGCGCAGGCTCGCGTTGCTGCCCGAGTTGTTGCGGTCGCGCCCGCTAATGGCCGGCGTGAAAGGTCGTAGCAGACTTGACGTGCCCTCCGAGCCGCTGCCGAAAGAAACATTGGAAATGGCGCGGGAGCGCGACGGGTTGCTGCTGCTCTCGTAGTTATTGTTGTTCAGGAGTGTCGAGGAATTCGAATTATACGAGGCGACGGATGGGTCGAGGCTCATGGCCGTGCCGGGTCGTTGGGCTACCGGCGGTGGCTGCTGCTGCAGCGGCTGGAACTCGATGTCGCGGGGCAGGCTGGTGCTGAGGATCGCGTCACTCGGGGGTGGTGGCGAGGCCAGAGCCAGGCTGGCCAGGCTGGAGGGTAGGTGTTCGAGCGACAATCGCGAGAAGATCATCTTCAATTTGTCGTAGCGCGGGAGGATCAAGGTGTCGCGGTAGGAAAGCAGGACCAGACGCCGGATGTCGAGGGTCTGGGTCGGGGGTGGCGGGTATGGCGAATCGTTGTTAATGCTGGGTAGGACGGCACTCCAAAAGTCGCGGGCTTGGTCAGCCGTCATGAGGGGGCCGCTGCCCGAGAATTCGAGGTCGAGAGGTAGGAAGACGGCCTGCATGTAGGGCAGAATCGACGTAAAAGTGAAGACCCATAACTCGGCGAGGGCGGGGATCAGCCGATCTTCGGGCGTCCTGCGCAGGGCGAAGTCGAGCGACAGGAAGCCGGTCGAGAGCAGCTCCCGCACGTCCTCGATGATAATGTGGGCGGAGCGTCGCTGGATGGCGTATTGAATGTGCATAGTCACGACGCGGTTGAAGTCTTCGATGGGGAGGCGCAGGTCCTCGCCCTCGAAAATGGCGAGGAGTTTGGCCTTGAGGTAGGGCCAGGCGTCGTCGAGAGTCATGCTGTTGAGGCCGTATTTGGAGCTGTCGACGGGGTCGAAGAAGTTGAGGTTGGATTGGGTCAGGGATATGTTGGCGCCAAGACTCGAAGGACCCGCCCATTCCGAGGTCGAACTTGTAGGGTTTAAGGTGAAGGCGGACTCGTTGTCGTGGGCCATGCCGAGCTTTTCTTCTTTCCGCTTCTCGCGCAGGGCCCGGCCGCCGTGGCGGAGGTCGAGCCCTGACACGGATTTTCCGAAACTCGACGTGTTTGGGCCGGGACTTGGCGGCACGTTGAAGTTGTAGAGGCTGGACGGTGCGCTGGGGTCCACGGGGCGCGAATTGCTGGCCGCCGACGACAGGGGCAGGTGGTAGTCATCCTTGCTCGACAGCTTGTGCTTCGATCGCGACAGGAAGTGGTGCCGCTTCTCCTTTTCCTTTTCCTTGTCCTTGCCGCTGCTCTCCTTCTCGGGCGGGGCGTCGATGGCGCGGATCGTGGCCGAGGATGAGTTATTTAGACTGTAGATAGACTGGGTCTCGGCCAGGCTCGTCGTGCTGAAGTTGGAGCGTTGTAGAGAGGCAAGTGCCGACCCGATCTTGCTGGGGCTGGGCAGCGGTTTGACACTCGCCTCGCCCTTGGTGTCGATCTTCTTGGGCCGTGAAAATAGCTTGACCTTGGACTTCTCGGCCTTGGCCGGCTTCTCGGGAATCGTAAGCGGCGGCGCAGGTGGGAAACCAACAGGCGCAGGCGGGCGGTACTCGTCAGAGGGCAAGGCTGGCGACGACTGTGGTGAGGATCGGGGGAAAACGACGTTTGCGGCTGTAGTGGCGGCCTGGTTTCCTACCAGGCCATTGTGATATCTTCCCTCGGCGGGGGCGTGAGAGGCATTATTTAGATGGGCATCTCGGGGCACACTCGCTTCGGTGAGGCTGAGGGCGGGCGGGCTGAGTGGTCCTCCCGAGATGGCGGTTGGGCCGTTGGACCTCGACACCTGACGCTTCGTGGGTTCGTGGCTATCGCCGCTGCCTTGGAAGGGGACGGTTTGCGATCGGTTGCGACTGTGATGTTGGTGGGCGGCCAAAGACTGGTGCTGCATGGCCGCCTGTGCTGCTATTTGACTGGCCGACAAGCCTGCCGAGGCAGGAGCGGGCGGGATGTTGCCCTGGGACATGGTGGTGATTTGTGCGAGGTTGGAGGAGTTCGTCGAGGGCAGGGTGGTGTCGAACATGCCTTGGGTCTGTGAATGCTTGCGCGAGTGGTGGCCGAGTCGGGTCGTGGGGAGGGTCAAGGGCGAGGCATTCCGCAGGCTCGAAGCCGTGTCTCGGTTGGCTAGGCTGGGTCGGGAGAAGTTCTGGGGGTTCTGGGGGTTCTGGGGGCTTTGCAGACTAGAGGCGCTACTGTTTGGATGCGTGGTGAAACCGGGGAACGAAGGGCTCGTGACGCCCACTGGGGTCTGTGGGCTGCGTGCTTTAGGCAGATTGAAGTAGGCCGACGAGGTGGCCGCGGTGGTGTCGTCGCTGGAGGAGGTGTCGATGCGGCGGATCTGGGGTCGGCTCGAAGACGAAGCGGGCGTAATTTGGTTGCGTTGGGAGGAAGAGGAGGAGGAGGGCGGCCTGGGGTCTCGTTCTCGTTGTTCTCGTTCACGATCTCTCCCCGATGCCGCAGCGGCCGCCGCAGCGGCTGAAGAGGAAAAGCTGTTGGGCAGCGGCGAGAAGCTCCCCGGCGCCCGCTGCTGTGAGCGACCCGACTGCATCTTGGGCGAGCTACTCTACGATGACCTCGGCCAGAAGTGCAAAGGCAGGCAGGCAGACAGGCGACAACAGGTCGATTAGAAAAAGACCGGCTTTTGGTCCAAGGCCTTTGGGTGGCGCCAGTGCCTTCGCAATTGACATTTGATACTAGATGGAGATGGTAACGGGGTCCACCAGCGCTGGTTCTCACTGTTACATCTTGGACGACGTCAGCCAAACACTTCCAAGGATGAACGGATGGGGGGAGCGAATGTGACGATGTTTTTCAATGCTGCCACCCGGAACTAGAACTAGAACTAAGAATAGGAATAGGAATAGGAATACGAGATACAGAAAAGAGAGAGATTTGGGATTAATTCGATTCAACCAGACAATTAACCTAGGAATGAATGTACCGGAGGTGTTGGCTGGCTGAAATCGATTACGCCTCCTTCGATCCCAATGGACCAAATCTGATCGACGCTGGGCTGCTGGGCTTGGGCGCCAGTGCCAGTGCAAGTGCCAGTGCCCCGCGCGCGCGCCTGTCCCGGGGCGCTGAAAACCAACTTGACCAACCACCATTCCCCCTCCAGGGTGCCTGCCTCTTTGGCTCTGTGGCTGCTGCTGCTGCTGGCTACAGGTAGAGACAAGCAACACGAAAAAAACAAATCAAAACATGGCAATCTCCAACAAACCCATTGCTTTTTGCCTCCCTGTCTTTCTTCCCATGACTCGGCGTGTCCGTACAGGCTTTCCTGACCACCTGCAGGGAGGGCTACAGTGACAGCCTGACAGGGCTTATGCTGACGGACGGTCACGTGAAGCGGCGCAAACCTCCAAGAAACAAAAGACCTCCAAGTACCTCTCAGCTATATCGTACATCGTACATCTTGCTCAACTCTCTGCCCCGGCCCTGACTGGTTCCTTAGGGTCGAGACATTTGATTTTGAATGTGGTTCGATACCACATGCACCCAATTGTCGCTTTGTTGTTCGGCCCACCGGCCACTGAAGGCTAGAGGTACGCCGCTGGCCTTTTCCCGCAACAATACACAGCCCCCTTGGACCCAAAAGTAATACAAACTGGAGAAAAAAAGAGCCCTTCATGCTGGATGTGTCGTATCGAGACATCGCCGACTTATTCTGAATATGAGCAATGGCGACATCTACTATCAGCTCCCTGTACCCAATGATACCAGGCGAGATGTGCAGTTGAACTGCTTCAAGTCACCGCGAGGGCCAGCTGCGACCTGGTTTATCACGAGGTCCCCTGTCAGTCCGCCATAACGGAACATTGGCCACAGACTGCTGTAGCATCGACCGCCTCAGGACTTGGCACGCCGATTGCCCATGTTGACTTGCTTGTAAACCTGCAAGTCGGCTATACAACGCAAAACAAAGCGCTGTTCGTCTTCTCTCGACATCGGAATAAGGTTTAAAGGCATGTATATGTGTGTAAGTCAGTAGCCCTGGTAACCCGAGGGTGTTACCCATACATCTCCACAGTCGCTCATGCACGTCATCGACCCAGCTATCACAGCACCACAGCTTCTGGACATGTTTCCATCCTCTCGGGTCTTGAGAACTCGACAGTAGGTATCCAAGACTGCCTGTCTCTTGGTGTGTTTATGGGCATGTAGGCTACGTGAAGTGCCTCCTTGGAGCTTGATATGTCCAGCCAGGCGGCTCGATTATTGGTTGGAGTGGGGGACCCTATCTTGTGTCAGCAATCCCTGCAATACGCAACACCGAACCAATATTAAATGGCATGGGGTTGACACGGATACAAGCTGGCATCGTTCGGTATTTAGGCTGTACCGTAATGCCACAGGCTGACCAGTTTGATGCTACATCATCTCCGGCCAGAGTAGTTGAAGAGTTCTTCCTTGTCCATGTACAATGCTTCCTGGTTCCGCTTGGGTCTCGCCCTCTACCCCCGCCTTCGCCAAGTAGCTAGCAAGTCTTGGGTCGTTCGTCCAAGATTACTACTGCCCACGAGATTCGGCAAAGTGCAAGCTCTCCCTAAGAACCCGTCACCGCCACCAAGAGCAGCAACGAAGACGTTCGCCCTTTATTGTTCCACTATTCACCTGTTTCCAGCTCTGTCGCAGTTGCCAGGTTTGCTTGTGTCTCACGCTCAGTAGCACGATCCGGCTCCCCTTCTCAAGAAGAAAAATAGACCGTCGTCTTGCGGAAGAGCACCGATAGTCTGGTAAATAAGATGCAAGGCCGCTTTTGCTTCTTCTTCTTCTTCTTCTTGGCGAAGCTGAGAGAGCCCAGACCCTATAGGGATTTTGCCGTTTTCTATATAAACGCACCTATCACACCCCCGTCCGCCCCGCAGAGCCGAGCAATTCCAAGCCATTAGGCGGCACGATTCGTGAAGCCGGCTTTTCCAGCTTCGGACTGGTCGCAGATTACTTTCTGGAGTCGTTCCCACCCCCGAGCTTCCCAAAACCTGGGGATTCCTTGGGGCCGTTGGTGTGAGCAGTGGATTGTAGTTGGCGCATGGCCAAGGCAGATACACCTTCAGCCGGAGACTGGGCAGGACATTGGCGTTTGTTTTGATCAGCACCAGCAGGTCGTTGTAGCGTTGCCTCGAATGGCCTCGACTGCGAGACTTCCACTTTCCATTCTTGCCAAGTGAGGCAACCCTGGGTGTGGGTACACGAGGGCAGCAGCTCCGTCAATCAGAGCTCGAGGTTCCATGACTGCTACCCCTTGGCCGCAGAGATGAGATGAAGGCGTATGAGCAGGGGAATGCACGCCGAGCTGAGAATAAATGAAGAGGTGATTCCCACTTGCTGAGAAAATGTCACTGTTACCCCGCCCTCCCCATCTTTGGTTTTGCTCCTCAGGGGACTGCTTCCTGTCCACGGTAGTAAACCTGATTACTTACACGCTTTTGCTGGGTTTGAACACCTGAAAGGGGAAGCCACTGCCAAAATGACGCTCCCTACCTTTCCCAAGATCTATAACATCCACTTTGTGGCCATCATCGCCACGCTGGGCGGCATGCTGTAAGTGGAGCCCAAGCTCTCCTTCTACCCCTCGCATAGTCTCCTGTCTCTTCCCCGTCATGGTGTTAAGACGGCCTCCTCCTCCAGCTTCGGCTTCGACATCTCTTCCATGTCCGCCATAGTCGTCACCGATCAGTACCTCGACTACTTCCACAAGCCCGCCGGCGCGCTACAGGGCGCCATCGGCTCCGCCCTGGCCGCGGGTTCCGTCCTGGGCTCGGCCGTCGCGGGCCCCATCTCGGACAAGATCGGCCGCCGCGACTCCGTCATGTTCGCGTGCCTCTTCTGGCTGATCGGCACGGCCGTGCAGGTCGCGTGCCAGAACGCGGGGACCCTGATCGCGGGCCGCGTCATCAACGGCTTCACGGTGGGCATCACCTCGGCCCAGGTCCCCGTGTACCTGGCCGAGATCGCGCAGGCCGAGAAGCGCGGGTCCATCGTCATCATCCAGCAGCTCGCCATCGAGTTCGGCATCCTGATCATGTACTTCATCGGCTACGCCTGCTCCAAGATCCCCGGCCCGGCCTCGTTCCGCACCGCCTGGGGCACCCAGTTCGTCCCCTGCGTTTTGTTGATGATCGGCCTGCCCTTCCTGCCGCGCTCGCCGCGCTGGCTCGCCAAGGCCGGCCGCCGCGACGAGGCCATCGAGGTCCTGGCCCGCATCCAGGCCGGCGGCAACATCGCCGATCCCCTCGTCGTCGCCGAGCTCGAGGAGATCGAGACCACGCTGCAGGCCGAGCGCGAGGCCGGCCCGGGGTTGAGGAAGTTCTTCCGGAATGGCATGTGGAAGCGGACCATGGCGGGTGTTTCGGTGCAGGCCTGGCAGGTAAGTTGAATTTTCCTCCTCAAAATCATTCGTTGGGCTATACTTATACTCACCAACTTTTCCCTACTCGAATAGCAACTCGCCGGCGCCAACACCATCGTGTACTACCTCACCTACATCGCCGGCATGGCCGGCCTGACGGGCGACGTCGCCATGATCACCTCGGGCGTGCAGTACGCCGTCTTCATCATCTTCACGGGTGTCATGTGGCTCTTCATCGACAAGACGGGCCGGCGCCCCCTGCTCATCTACGGCGCCATCGGCATGGGCATTTGTCATTTCGCCGTCGGCGCCGCCATGGCCACCAACTACGTGCCCGTGCCCGAGGGCATCGGCGGTAATCCCAACGTCATCTTCAAGGTCACCTCGGGCCACGCCGCCAATACCGTCATCACGTTCTCGTACCTGCTAATTGTGGTGTACGCACTCACGCTGGCGCCGGGGTGCTGGATTTACGCGGCCGAGGTCTGGTCGCTTGGCACGCGTGCCACGGGCATGTCCATGGCGGCCTTGTCCAACTGGGTCTTCAACTTCGCGCTGGGCATGTTCCTGCCCCCCGGCCTTTGCCAACATCCAGTGGCGCATCTTCATCGTCTTTGGCGTGCTCTGCATGGCTGCAGCTGGATGGTACGTGAGACTCAGAACTCGCATATCCCGACCCCTCCTTCCTCTCCCTACCTTTCAACACTAATACTTGATCACATGCTGACTTTGAATATAGGTTCTTCGCTTTCTACCCCGAGACCTGCGGCAAGACGCTGGAGGAGGTGGAACTCATGTTCGCCAAGGATGGTCCCGCCCCCTGGAAGACCCGCAAGGGCGAGTCCCGTCTCACCGCCGAGATCCAGGCAGTCGTCGAGCGCAAGACTTGTAATGATGAGCCAAAGGCTGTGGAGGTAGCTGACAACCATACGGCTCCGGAGGCCCCGGACAGCAAGATGGCGGACACGACTGCCACTAAGGCTGTATAAGTCAAAGGACCTTTGGTTTCGGTCGGGTCAGGCATATATAGGAGGCTGTAAAATGCTGCTACAAGTGGCACTTAGAAATACGTCTCATAAAGAGCATCGAACTGTTGTTGTAGAAGTGGACTGAAACTCATAGTACTGCCATATTAAACGCCTTCGTTGATGATGACCCCAATATTGCATAGGCGATGCCCCTTTGTTTTACCTGGTGGTTTCCTGTCTATCTGATGCAAGATTCTTAGTACTACCATATCCAATCTTTGCATAGCCATGGGTTATTCCTAGTTTCCAGCCTCAGATATTGCCTCGATTGGGTAAAATGAATGTTGTTTGATCTGGGAGCCACAGCTACTTCGTCTTGCTTGATTTGAACGGCACTATACGAGAGTGGAATAATCGTCGTAAAGTTGAAGCCTGGGGATTTGGAGTGCTCATGTTCTCTTGGGAACTCCGTGTCAGCAACCTCAGTCAGCCAGTCGCCAATCATAGCCAGCGGCTGCAAACCAGGCGCTGTGTCCGCCGTACAGTAGAGTTTGCAGATCATGGCTATCGTTGGATATGAGAGGCTCGTACGACAAGGACGTACGATTTGGATGGTCCTCACACCTGGAGCGAACTGGGCATTAATACCATAGGACGTCACACACAACAACCTTTCGGCTCAGCCTCCGTCGGACCTGCGATCTCTGAGGTATCATTGGTTGCTGTTGCTCACCTGGCACGTCTTGCCGTCTTGTCCCGGCGGTTGACCACCCGGACTTTTGGATCGGCAAAACAAGTCAAACTGGCACTTCATCTGCGTGTGACATGGTGTGACTCGCACCCCAGTGGGAATAGCTTCAGTAAGGTCGGCGAACAGACGGACTGCTGGAAACGTTCTTATTTCTGACAGGGGCTCCTTTCAAAACAGGGTGGAGCTGCCTGGCGGGCGGCGATTGGTTCCAAATACGGCGCCATCGACGACACTAGGGAACCGTTACACCAGCATGGGGATTGAAACATGGGGTATTGGCGAGATATACCGTAGTGGAATAGAACCCACCTACGGGCGACGCACTGAACATGGTGGATGCACTGGCCGGATCAAGTTCTTCAGCCGGAGGACAAGGCCGCGGCCCCATCTCGTACCCCGGCAGCATCCTTGACCAGCCGAGGCCGCTGGTTCATCTGTTCATCTGCCTTTGCATGGTTTAGCCAATTAACGCCGGAATACCGGACCCGCTCGATTTTCCTGCCTTGGTTTGGTATCGTATTGAAGTCTTTTTTTCTGCGGCAGCCTCCGCTCACTGGGGCCTCTAGGTCCGAAGCCCGAGCACATCTAGGCGATCCCGCAACGTTACCCTATGAGAGGTGGAAGGCGTGAAACCAGTCCTGGGTACTTCAATTTTGCGACCGTGCCCATTCTGAAGAAGGCAGGCTGATGGCCAAGGAGGAAGACCAAGATGTTTGAGGCTCTATGTAGGACGGGGAGGGCTTTCCTTCCCCACGGCCTGTCGCCTCTGTCTATAGCTGTATCTACGTATATAAAAGCCCACTTCTGTACGTGTTGTCCATACTCTGTCCTTTAGACTCGTACAAGGCGACTTATATGTTATCTGTTTGCTATTTCGATTTTTCCCCCTTCTTTTCTACGGGCCCTGAGGTCATTTTCGTTCTTACCCACAAGCCGGACGTCTATCCATATCTTCAATTTGATACCCCATTCTTTTCCTCGTCCTCCCTTGCATAATTTTCCACTCCTACTTCTGATTTCAGCCATGTCGTCCCTTCCGAAGACCACCATCTTCACAGCCCTGGCCGGCGCCGTTGCCGTTTCTGCCCACGCCACGGTCAACAAAGTGACGGCCAACGGCCGGGATTTCAACGGGTTCGGCATTGCTTCAGCCCCGTCCGGCCCTCACCCCCAGCCCCCAACAGCGTCAACTGGCCCAACGACGCAAACGAAGGCTTCGTGCCGTCCTCGGCCGTCAACGGCCCGGGCATCATCTGCCACATCAACGCCACCAACGCCCAGCTCAGCGTGCCCGTCGCCGCCGGCGAGCCGGTCGAGATCACCTGGACCAAGTGGTCCGAGAACCACAAGGGCCCCGTCCTCGACTACCTGGCCGACTGCGGCGGCGACTGCGCCACCGTCGACAAGACCGCCCTGAGATTCTTCAAGATCGCCGAGGCCGGGCAGCTGAGCCCGGGCGCCGGCGACGGCCAGCCCGGCCGCTGGGCCGACGACCTGATCATCGAGAACGGGCTCAAGTGGAACGTGACCATCCCCGCCAGCATCCGGCCCGGCAACTACGTCCTCCGCTCCGAGATCATCGCGCTGCACAACGTCGTGCAGAACGGCGAGGCGGAGTTGTACCCGCAGTGCGTCAACCTGCAGGTCTCGGGCTCGGGGACCGAGGTGCCTGACGGTGTCGCGGGGACGGCGCTCTACCAGGCTAATGACGCTGGTCTCAACTACAACATCTACAACGACGAGCAGAGTCCTGCTTACAAAATCCCCGGTCCCGCCATTCCTGTTGCTGGCAGCAGCGGGCCTGAGGAGGTGACTAGGGAGGCAATCCCTTTCCGGGCGTAAGCGGCGGCTTCCAAAACTACAACCCTTTTCCCAAGGCGGGACGGCCGGTAGCTTCGCCAGCTGGCGGGATATGTGAGGATGACTTGCCACTCCCGTGCAGTTGCACCCTTACCGTGAAGGCCTCTGTATGTATAAGTATAAACAACAGTATCCCCTTGATGGTGACAGCGCTGCCCCCCTCCCCCCCATGTTAACAACTAAGCCTGTTGATTACTTCATTGCGGAAAGTGCCTACCTTCAATACCAAGGACAGCGTTGTCGCCACCAAGGGGATACCTGTACATGAAATGTTCCTACATCATACAACCATACAATCTTGAATAGAGAAATCAGATGAGCCACGAATGAGACGACCCCTGTTAGGCGAGCCAATCAAAAAAATATTCCTTACTGAACCATGAAGTTGGCTGTCCCCAACTCTCGACCACTGCGAACAAGCTTGACCGTCAAAAGGCCATTCTCGTCCTCAAACCCCATGCGTACGGTAGCTTCGAACCGGTACAAAATACTCCTGTTGTCACTTGCGTACTTCCTGGGGACCTCACCCCAGTTCACCCCTTTCAGTTCGACGCGGATGTCCCCGACGTGCCGGACTCCTACAATTGTTAGTCCACGCCGTGTCCCCAAGGCGCGGTAATGGGCGCGTGCAGCAGAGAGGGCTCGAGGAGGGACGAAATAAGCTCACCGTTGTCTGTGATGGTTTCAGGGGCCACGTCGTTTCCGCAAGCGTAGACGGCCATGACCACAGTGTCCCAGCTTTTCGAGGAACGATTATTGAGGGTCCAGGTCATGGGATAATCAACGTATTCGCCCTGTTCAACCTCGGATCCCTGGAGAGATTTTGGAGTCAGCTTGGCCTCGGACCCTGCCCCTTACGGCGTTCCCATACAAAGGTAGCTGGTAAGGATTAGTGCTGCAGTACCTTCTTCATCAGCCAGCGAGGCAAGTCATGTTGATACTCCTGGTTGTCCCACTTGTCGACGCGTCGTTGCATGCCGGGCGTCATGGTGTTGATATGTCTCTCGGGGCTCTGAGGCTCGGGCATGCTGAAGCCATAATGGCTTTGGCACTTGACGGTTTCGGGGTTTTCAATGGCCACGACTTCCACGATCGTCCGAGGTTTAGGCTTTGCCGGCAAGAAGGTCGGCACGGCTTTGTATTGTTCTTCCATGTTTGGGGGATTGGTCCGAACTGGACTGTGACGGGAGGTAGATAGGCAAGACGGCCATGTCAGACAAATAAAGAAAGAGTCGAGCTTGTCGAGATAAGGAGGGCTTTATGCATGCTTTTTAATGTGGGATTACTTCAACACGAGACTGGGTGGGTTGTTCCGGACGGCCCATCCCAAGGAATAGAATGGGCAGCTCGGAGGCTCTGCAGCTCTCGTACGATAGGTGAGACATAAGGGTCTTACGGGGTCAATTTTTCCTGCATGAACCTGCAGCGAGCTGAAGCGGATGGTTGGGTCTTACAACAGAAATCCTTGCCGCTTTTAGCCCTGTACGCCTGGCGCCCAGCAGCAGCCTTTTTCTTCGTAAAAAGCCGGGAAGTTTTAACCAGCACCAAGGCACGAAAACCAAATAGCCACGGGCTGATTATGGCCTCGCAACAACTTGCACGAAACGCTAGCAACATCTGCCATCCCAGCCTTTTGCTCAAGATTGGATCCCTTCGCTCCGCGAAACGGCTCATAGCACCTCTCATCCGGTCTTGGCGTAAGATCACAATGACAGACAGAAGGGGGCCTTAAGGTTCGAGATCTCCCGGAGGGTATTGAGCCAAGAAGGTTGCGTCCTTGGACTTTGGCACGGATCCCGAGGGAGTCACCGACAGGCCCAAGGCGCCAATGTGGATCCCGGAGTCTCTCGTTTCCCGTAATACCTTGTTGAAGAAGCAGGAGACCGGGAAAATCCCGGTGCACCCGGACCTTGGGTCTGCTGGCAACGGCTTTCGCGCCCGACCAGCGTCGCTCGCGCGGACGAGTTCATCAATAGCCGCGGTACATTGATCCCATCAGCCAAGAAGAGCCAGGCCCCAGGTAACGATCTAGATGCCAATGTCGCCCAGTCTAATGCGGGCGTCTGGATCTCCGGCGAATAGTCGATAGCGGTCGGCGCCTTATCGCCCTCCATCTCTCTTGGCATTCTTCAAGCAGGCGGGCAGCTGAGAAGATAACATGATGCTGACATGGAGGGAGTAAATCGTTGAAGATTGGATGACGGGGCAGTCAGCTAGTTCTGTGGCGTCCCCAAGCCATTGTGGCTTTCCTTGGCCGGCAAAAGCGGCATGCCTCCCTCCGGTTGTCGCTTATTTGCTTTTATTGATTCCCCCCCTTTTTCCCTCGGTCTTGTCCATCCTGTATAGCGGCCAACATTACGTAGGAGGACCCTTGAAAACGAGCCTCTTGATATGCAGGCAGGCTATCGTCGGGATGCGGACACCAAGTCCCTGTTTGCTGGAGAGGTCACGTAATGGGTGCGGCCATGGGGTGGTTCAACTCGGTCGATTACTCATCGGATCCGACGTTCCAGTTCCTCACGTAGTGATGTTATCCTAGATTCGGATGTATTCGGTATCCAAACAGCCCTTTCAAACCCTCCGTGCAACCTCTAAAGCCCCCACCCTTGCCGCCTCAACTTTCTCCTTCTCATCCTCCGGCACTCGGTCTTCCACAAGCAGCCCCACCCGCGCCGCGATCCCGAACAGCCTTGCCTTCTCCTCGCGCGCGGCCGTATCGCCAAACACGCCGTCCATGTCCTCGAGGCTCTTGCCGCGCGTCTCGGGGATGAAGAAGTACGTAAACACCAAGGCGATCAGCGCAAACGCCGCGAAGAAGATGTAGGTGCCCCAGCCGAGGCGGTCGAGCATGTCGGGCGTCACGAGCCCGATGACAAAGTTGCACATCCAGGTCGTGCTCGTCGTGACGGCCATGGCCTTGGAGCGGTTGCCGAGGTTAAAGATTTCCGACGGCAAAACCCAGCCGATGGGCGCGAAGGAGTAAGAGAAGTTGATGTCGTAGATGTACACGAACGCGACGCCGACCCAGCCCGCGGCCGGGTGCGCCGGTAAGGTATCGCCGTACCCGCCCAGGATGCCGCCGACGATGACGAGAGAAAGGCAGGTCCCTGCTGCGCCGCTCATGAGCAGGGGCCGCCGCCCGACCTTGTCGATGAGGAAGAGCGCCGGCAGCGTCGAGAGCGTGTTGACGATGCCGTAGACGCCCGTGGCCAGCAGGCCGGTGGTGCCGCCGCTCAGGCCGAGCTGGGAGAAGATTTGCGGGGCGTAGTAGATGATGGCGTTGCAGCCGATGAACTGCTGGAAGAACATGATGCAGCACCCGATCGCGAGCCGCTTGAACGACGGCCACGTCGACACGAGGTCCGCGTACTGCGCCACATACAGCGCGACCCCGCTCTTCCCCGGGTGCCGGTCCCGCGCAATGGCTTCGTCGAACAGGACCTCGGCCTTGATGGCGAGGTACTCGTGGCGCAGCCCCTCCGAGTCCGGGTGGCAGCGGCGCAGCTGAGCCAGGGCTTTAAGTGCCTTATCCTCCCTGCGGCGCATCAGGAAGTAGCGCGGCGACTCCGGAAAGAACAGCATGCCGATCCCCAGCACCACGGCCGGGATGATCTGCACCGCGAAGGGGACGCGCCACGCCGTTTGGGATTGCCCCGTGCAGCCCTCGGGGCCGACGTCGCGGATCGGGTGGAAGGTGCGTTTTGGGGCGTCCCGCCCGAGTAGGGGATTTCGGGGGCGCAGCGGTGCCCGCCGATGAACTGCGTGCCGTACTCGAGCCAGTAGCTGACGAGGATGCCCAGCGTGATGCTGAGCTGCTGCAGGACTACGAGGGTGCCGCGGACCGTAGGAGTCGACACCTCGGCTGTAATCACGGCAAGTAAGAACCTGGTCCGGTTACGTCTTTCGCCTAAGAGGAGACCAACTTACACATATACTGCGGCACCACCATGGTCAACATCCCCACCGCAAACCCCGCGACCGCGCGCCCCGCGAAAATGGTCTCGATGTTACTGCCGCCGGCCTGGAGCGCCGCGCCCAGCGTAAAAACGACGACGGCCAGGAGCATGCTGCCCTTGCGGCCCAGCTTGTCGGACACGGGCCCGTTGACCAGGGACCCGAGCCAGGCGAGCAGCAGCAGCGTCGAGACGAACCAGCCCTTGTAGCCGGCGTCGAGGTAGACGCGCGGGAAGTGCGCGGCGAAGTTCTCCATGGTCAGGACGCCGCTGACGACGCCCTGGTCGTAGCCGAAGAGGAAGCCGCCGAGGGAGGCGAACTGGATGCGGGGGTTGGATTGGTCAGCGAATAGATGCAGCTACTGGCGGGACGTGGCATATAAAGAAGCGACTTACGGCGGAGAGGCCGAGGATGTACGGGTTCGCCCGCAGTTGACGCCAGACGTCCTTGTCCCTGCCGGACGGCGCATTCACGTCAGTCGCCATGACTGGTAGTATCACTCTACAATGAGGCAACTAGAAGTAGGGATGGAAATTCCAACCATTGGAACCTGCAATTGTTGGGCAACCTGGCACCCAGAAGGAGGTGCGGGAACAGTGACCATTTATGCATACGAACCGGCGTCGGCACCGGTTGCGGTTCAATGGCACGATACTTGGGAGAAAGAGAGGGGTTTAAGAGTCGCTGCAGGTCACGACTCAATCCCTGTTACGGGGCAATACCATTGGATCATCGCTTTCCCGGTCACCCCACGGGGAAGGTGTGTGACCCCGTCCAAACATCAGGTGTGCGCCGGGGAAAAGAGTGGGCAACCCTCTCCTCACCCCATTGCGGAGTAAGATGTGAACAGCGGAGTCGTCGCGATGATGCGGAGCGAAAAAGGGTGGCCCGCACGACTGTCGTCCGAGCCAATGACGATTGCCCGCTTCCAGAGAGCGCCAAGCCCGCCGCATTTTGCACCGGCACACGGCAGGGCACCAGGCACCAGGCACCAAATCAAGAAACGCACCCCAACAAGCTCCCGCAGGATGCATGTGTAGTGGTAGTGTTAGTGCGGCGTCGGTCCACGTCGGGGTTGCAGCGAGTAGCTCGACCGCCCTACCCGGGTCCAAGGCGATCGGCTCACTCCAAGAATCGGGCGTCATCGGCGGGCTCCTGTTGTCCGTCCAAGCAGTGGTGAAATGCCGCCGTCTTTGCTGAAGAAAGCCACCGGCTACGACGAATGCTACCACGTACTACAAGTCATATCCCGTGTGTAACCATAATGGCTGCTTCAATGACAATGGATTTGGAGAAGAACGTCGCGACATTGCGAGGCCGAATAGATCGTCTACTCGAGCAGCAAGAGTCAAATGCGCGTGGGAGAATCCTAATAGCTCTCGCGGGTGTGCCTGGGTCTGGAAAGACGACGGTATCGTCAGCTCTGCTGGCCTCTCTATCTGAGTCGGGTCGGAGCCGGGAAGACGTAGTGGTTGTGCCTATGGTATGTGGATAGATTGACTAATCGGCTGAAGTTGGGCCTCTGTTTCTTCTCCCTCGTTGACAAAGCAGTAAGCTAATATCCGTTCCCAGGACGGCTTCCACCACACCAAAGCAACCCTAGCCGGCTTCAGCGATCCGGATATGGCCTTCTGGAGACGAGGTGCCCCCTTCACGTTCGACGCCGACGGACTGTTGGACTTGATTGCCGCTCTCAAGATCGGGCCACTCACCGGGCCAGACTCGGAGGAGCACATCTTCGCTGCTCCGAGTTTCGACCACGCAGTGCAGGATCCCGTCGTGGACGACATCCGCATCTCTTCGCGGAGCAAGATCGTCATCATCGAGGGCAACTACACACTGCTCGACGAGCACCCGTGGAACAAGATCGCGGAGCTTGTCGATGAGAGGTAAGTCCTCCACTTTTGAACCTTCTTGTCCGGATCCATTGACTGACGCGAGGAAGATGGTTCGTCGACGTGCCGCCAGAAGTAGCCAAGGAGCGCCTGGTCCTGAGGCATCTCGCCGCCGGTATCGAGACGTCGCGGGAGGCCGCCGCGCACCGAGTCGAGGAAAACGACTTGCCGAATGGCGCCCTGATAAGATCGAAGCTCTTTGAGCCCGATGTTCGAATTGTCAACTGAGCTTCGTACGTAAGGGGGACTGGTCAATTGACGCAAGGAATCACTCATAGATTCGGGTCCGGCTCCGGCCAATTGAACGAGTTGAGCAGCTCCGCCGACTCGGCCGTCCAGAGCGAAAAGTCCATCGTGGTGGGGTCGAACTGGTTCATGGTCTCGAACGGCATCATCATGTTGTCGGGCTCGAGCGGGAGCAGATGGTCGAGGATGTCGGCGCAGCGGTTGGCCAGCGGGTTGTCGGCGAGCAGCCGGCGCAGGACGTCGCGGACCAGGTCAATGTCGCTCTGCCATTTGGGCAGCTCGGGGGATTCCTTGTCGCCCAGGATGGCCAGCGCGATGACGAGCGAGGCATGGAATATGAAGTAGCTGGGGCTGAGTCAGTGCGCCGAAACTTGGACATAGCGATGATGATGATGAATTGCAGAACTTACACTGAATACCAACTCACAAGCCTTGTGTGGATGCAGTTGTTCAGGTACTGATGGATCGACACTACTGTGGAATGAGCAGCGTCGACGCCGATGTCGCGGCAGAGGTTGTCTTGGTTGTTGGGCGCAAATGTCGAAGCAGGCCCTTGGTGGCGTTCAATCGCGCGCTTCAGCACAATCTGCCGGAACAGGATGATCTTCAGGTTCCACAATCGCCACCACAGTCGCGGCTTGGCAAACAAGTACCATTCCTCCCGACAGGGCACGTCTCGGTCAGGCTGAAAGTAGGGCGGCAAAGTCTTGGACCAGGCGTCCAGGGTGTTGTTATGAATGAGCGCCTCTTCGACGGAGACGCCCGTAGACAAAAGTAGTCGGTTTGAGATGTGATTAGAATGCAGGTGAAAATCACTCTGCGCCTTGATGCCCGAGTAGGTGGTCGGCATCTCGGACTCGTCGGGTAAAGCGGTCGTCCTCGGAGTCAGCATCTTGATGAGGTCAGCAAGCGATCATGTCAACGACAAGGCGGGAAAGTATATCAACACTTACATCGTCGCTGATATTGAGAACAGGCTTCGCATCCATCGACTCGCGACCAGGCAGGAGGATGGGTCGGCCAAATGTCGTTGAGGCGCCAGAGTCCATCAGGTACAGACCCCACCAGACACGCCGGCGCATCTCCCGTTGGAGCAAAGTGATCTTCCAGTTGGGCAATTCTCGATGTAGACCCAGACTGAGCGCCATGCGGATGGCCAGACCGAGGAAGTTCGATCCAGTGTTTGGTTTGTTACGTTTTTGGCTCAGGTTACTCAGCAGCACCAAGGATTGGACCAAGGTCAAGTTTGCGCTCTCAAACAGCGACTCGTCTTCGCCAAATGCGAGAGCCTGGTGGTACAGGTCGTCGTGGAGGCCGTCCTGGTCGTGGTCGAGACACCAGGCGCCGAGAGCCAAGACGGTGCACTGAAGCATCTGCCAGGAGCGTTGAGGAGGTCGAGGGATGATCTCGTGATACTGAGCTCTGAATGTGGCTTCATGGATGAACGGGTACGATACATGGTAGACGGAGAAGTAGGACTCCATGAGCCTCGTCATGACTTGGGTGGAGGCCAGCGATTGTGACAACCGCGAAGAAGCGAGCCCGTGGTCGGACAGTCCAGGCGACTCGGGTAGCATCAGAGTAGGGTTGCCCATCCAGAACAGCAGGGACCGCAGGAAGAAGACACCAGCAGTCGAACCTGTAGCCGATCGTTAGATAGCCTATCGAGACAAGAGTTTACCAGACCTACCTAGGTACCCAGCCCCTTTAGGCTCGACGGAGAGGGCAGCCATGCCATCGGCGATCTCATTGGCGTCTTCTTGCCAGTCAAAGCCGTCTGCCTCGTCGGGCACCGCTTCGGAGATCTTGGCCGCACCATCATCTGACCCAGGTGTCGTAGTGGGGGCAAAAGGAGTCTGAGCCGTGGAGGGCGACTGAGCTGATGCCGAGGGGGCTGGCCGATCCTGTACCGAGCGAAGCCAAGGCTTCATCGATGTTGAGGTCTGGCAGCCTTTGTGCGACGAGCGCTTCAAGCTTGTTCAAGCGACGCTCTACGCTGGTGAGATATCTGGGACGTATAATGTTAGGAACCCGCAGGCCCGATGATGCAGTGAGCAGTCGGCCAACTTACACGCGTGTCAGTGGGGACCGAAGTATGCGGCCACTGTAGTGGCATGTCCTCCGGGTTTGGAGACATGCGCCGCAAGTTGGCCGCTCTCTCGAGCACTGGAAACCTCATGTGTGAGTCTCGAGATCTTTAATACATAATCAGGACCTCGGTTGATGGGCATACCTTGAGCTTCTTTGCGCGGCAGGTATCGCACTGTTGGGAGTCTGGTCAGCGAACAGAAGGGCGACGTCGAGGGAGTTTCAGGAACTCCAAGGACTCCAAGGACTCCAATCAGGCAGGGACTGACGGCTAAGGGGCTTAACGGTGGTGGGGCTGGTGCAGCGTCCATCTTGTTCGCGCCCAAGCCGCGCTCGTGATCATCCACGCTACCTCGACCTTGGCTCGGCAAGTGTCGGAATCATCCAGAATCGAGTCCCTCGGGATCTAGATGCGGTAAGTGCCCATGCTTGCAGGAGAAAACAAACTGTCGGTGGTGAATGCAGTCCCAAGAAACGTCGGGCTGGCGGGCAGTCGTGGAGGGGTATTGAGAAAGGCCTAAGGTTAGGTTAGGTTAGAATGTGGACACCACCCGGCCAGAGCCGGTTTTGGAGGGGTTTTCAAGACACGAGCACGAAACACTACACTAAACTTGCCGCCTGTCTGCTCACGTGACTCACGGTCGCAAACGGCATCGTCAATCCATCCTATCACCCCATGCTCAACTCGGCCCAAATGATCAGCCCAGTATGCTGTCATCCAATCGCTCACCGTGTAAACCAGGCATGTCGCATCTACCGTTCAGCTCGAAGCGCTCGAGGCCGCTGTAGGTTGATACGCTGTTATTGAAGAGTAACTATTTCTCGCTCCGCCTCGGACTCGCGCGCCCAGTGATGGCCCATGTAACAGCCTTCGGAATAGGCCATTTCAATCAATACAGACCGCTGTCGCATGGTCGAAGGACCATGGGTCATCAGCAGCCGAAAGTCATACACGACCGAATGAGCTCGCGCTTTACACGCCCGATGTGACGCGTATACGTCACAAACTGCTATATTTGCCGGTTCATATTCATGGCCAACACTAAGGTCCCCCAGAGCGCCCTGCGAAACCTGGCCCGGGCTCTGACACCCAAGTTGGCATGCCTCTTGCACGAGAATCAACCAGAAACTTTTTGGGGGTCTGGTCATCATGTGTATGTGTACCAAGGTATATTGAGTATCGAAGCACTCCAAGGTCCTTCGAGGGGTGTAATCAAAAGCAACAGTGGTGGAAAGCCACCGTCCTCGAGAGACGGAGGGGAAAGCCCACAAAAGAAGAATATCGACCATTCAAAGAACCAGCGCGCGCAATCTTCCTTGGAGTTGATGGACAAAATTCGTCACGTCAACCATCAGTTCTTGGGAAACCTCTGCGTGACTTCCACGACCATGTCATCACCTTCCACCTGCTTGCTCATGCCCAGACTTGGCTTCTTCAGGTCAATCCTTGGGACTCTCAGCCCAGGTGTCCCATCCACGGCCCTTTGACCCTCGCCCACCACCTTGAACTCGTACCTCCACAGGGCCCAGGCGATGAAAGACAGCACCTCAAAACGACCAATCGCCTTCCCGCTGCAGCGCGTGATACCCTGGCCCCACGGCTCGTAGTACTCGTGGCGCTCGAGCCCATAGGATGATGAACAGGACGCGAGCACACGTATCGGTGTCGAGCCCTGCCTGTCCCATCTCGTCTTCCAGCTCGTTTACATATGCCACCCCCGCCTCTTCTCTTCTTACGCGGCGTGTCGAGGTATGCCGTGATGCCCTTCAAGACCCTTTAACGAGGCACTGTAACCGACTTCGCCATGAAGTCCGGGTATTGGTAGGTGACCATCCAGGAGTGGATGTCATACTGGTCGTAGACGGTCAAGAACTCTGGTGTCTGCCCCTCGAGATACGGACCGAAGGAGCTGCATGTTTGCGCCCCGATGGCCACGTCGCGAACCCAGCGATGCAGACTGACGACCTTGGTCGGCCCAGCCGAAATGGCACAGGGGCTGTTGGCTTGCTCACGCTGAACCCGAAACGTGGCGAATGGAAATCTGGCTTGCCGCCTTTGACTAGAAGCTCCAGATCGAAGTCCCTGATCAGCAGCGCAGCCGATAGCAGCATGATCCGTTTCGCCAGCAGACGTCCTGGGCAGGCTTGCTGGCCGCCTATTATGGAAGAAAGCAAAGTCAGTACATTAGCTAATCAGCCGTCTTGGAATGGCGTAGAGCAAAAAAAGTCTTACCCCCGAATGGGATCCAGGCACCCTCCAGACCCTCCAAGGAATACTGAGGTTCGCCTTCGGCATTTTCGGACGTGGCCGCCGGCTTCTTCTTGATACCGCTGCGAATACTCCGGAAACGGACCATCTGGCCTGGCGCCATGGTGCTGTTCTTCCTTGGGGCCAATACATACGTCGTGAGTTGGATTTCGTTTTATCCTTTGTGTCATTGCAGCGGACTGACAGCAGACCCGTAGAGCGTCTTCTTCCTCCCCTTCTGGTTCCAGGGCGTCAAGGGGATCAGCCCGGTCTCGACCGGCGTCGACTTCATTCCACTACTCCTCTCCCAACTCGTCTCCCTGATCGTCGTCGGAGCGATCGTGAAGCAGTTTGGGCTTTACGTGCCTTATATGATCGCCGGCGAGCTAATCTGCATCGGCGGACAGGCCATGCTAACCCAGATCCGTCGTGATACCAGCACACTATACTGGGCAGCTTCGTTCGTGGTCTCCGGCCTGGGACCTGGAATGGCCATGCAGCTGCCTTACACTGCAGTCGCCGTCGTCCTGTCCGATGATGACATCCCAGTAGGCAACGCCATTGCCGTTCTGTTCTATCAGCTCGGCGGGGCGATCTTCATCTCCACGGGCCAGACCGTCATCATCACGACGATCCTCGACCTTGACCCGCAGCGTCTGCCTGGTCTACCAGCTGGAGCGGTGCTGGCTGCAGGGGCCGCAAACCTCCCAACACTCGCGCAGAGCCCCGAGCAGCTTGTGGTATTGCAAGATATATGGAACTCCGCCATCGTAAGAACTATAATCATGACAACCGCTGTGGTGGGCGCCGCTGTTCCCTTTACCCTGGGCATGGAATGGCTCAATGCTGTCAAGGTTGCCGAGAAGCGAAAGAACGTCACTATCGAGGCGACGGACTCGGAAAAGGCAAATGGGGATAACAATGCAGGGAAAGCTTCTGGTGATGTAGGGGCTCCACCTGAACATGGAGACGCTGGACAGGTGGCATGATCCGGCTATTTTAGGTGGCCGTTGGCGCGAAGGACGGCATGTAGAGGACGTATCATGGGCAACGGGAAGTCATCCAGTGGGGAAGCAGTACCATCAGCTCGAAGGTCCTGTGGAATCAATGTTGTTATACTGATGTAGCTGACCTGGAGTCTGTCCCTGGTAGTCGTGTAAGACATAGAGAGCGACCACGGTGGCGGAGACGATGGGGAAGGTGGCCATGACCACACCAATGATAATGAGATTGGCGCCCGCCTAAAGCAGCCATCACGAGTCAACCATCTGTAGCGCAGCCCATAGTTCGCAAACCCCATACTTTGACATTGGTAACGGCGAAGATGCCGACAATGAGCCCGACGTGGAGGCCGTTGTTGAAGCCAGATGGGATGGTCCAAACCAAACCGAGTCCCGACTTCTTCGACCAGCTCCGTATAGAAGTTCACAACGCCCAGAGCAGCACCACCATGGTGACTGAGATCCATTGCCAGTGGTACATGGTCTTAGCAAACGATTGGTTGAGTCCAAGGACATGCCTGAACAAGCAGTATTTGGCTCCTGGTCCGGCCGTACAAATATGTACTCACAGCCCTCGTTGTGGAATCTGCAAGTGTGCTCAAACACTGGGGGTTGACGACGATGTTCAATCCGGATAGAGTTGAGGGTACTCTATCCCTACGCATCATCACCTCGTTGGTAGCCGCAAAATGACGAAATCTCTCGTTAAACGGTAAAACAAGAACGGAAGCCGTGCTGTCGGGGGCAATGGCTTGGCCTCGTCCTCTGGGGTCATTGACGAGTTCTTGGGCGATACCCTCGTCCAGAGCTCTAGATAGGGCATCGTGGAGGGCAGGCGCAGCTGGCTTGTTTGGATCATTGGTATCATCATAATCGCCGTCATCCTCCTCTTCGAGGTGATGCCGTTCATCTGCAATGTTCGGCGGGACTGGTACCGAAGAATTAGACTCGATATTATACCGACAGAGAGTTCCACAAGGAATTGAAATGGTACTTACCGTAGTCTCGATCTCGGGAAGGAGTGGCGGTCCTTTGTTGATGATAACGAAAGTTATCAGCAGCAGCAGCAGCAGCAACCATGTTTGACGGTGAGAAAATTGTTGACATTGTCCCAGCTGCATCCAGGTGGTTCCAGAAAGATACCCAGAACAGCAGCAGTAGCAGAAGCCGTAGTAGCAGCAGTCGCAACAGAAGCAATGGATCCCATCGGGTGGATGGAGTGATTGCTAAGTCTCAGTGACTGAAACCCCGTTCCTGTGCCTTGTTTCTTGTGTAAGCGAGAAGATGTGTAGCCGCTTGGTGTACTGTGAAGAGATCTTCCCTTGTCGATTGATGGACTTAGCATCCGATAAGGCACCACTACGGCATTAAAGCGCACGGAACTTGAGCTTGCCTAACCTGTTGGCACGTGTTTGTCCCCCTGGCGCGTGTATGTATGTGTCTGTTCCCTTGGCGTGCGCGTGTGTGTCCCTAGTGTGTATGTGTGTATATTTGTGTGTGTCCCATTGCCGTGTATGTGTGTCTGCATGTATGTGGTCCCTTGACCTAGAGAGAGCGATGAGAGTGAGACCTTCCCTGTCGGCTGATGGACTTGGCATCCGAGAGGCGGCCTTCAGGGAACACATGCGTGACTAGTGGTGAACTTGGCTTCCCACAAGTGATGGGCGGTGTGTAGGGTTTGTGTTGTCGTCTTTTCGCCTACTTAAGGGTTTACAAGGCGATGGAGCTGCTTTGGCTTCAGCATTGATAATGCCTACTAGACCTGAACAGGGTACGCTGTAGATTGATGACGAGCGTCTGACCCACAGTCTCCGATGGTTCAGGCCCCATCCCCTAAATATATTTTAAGGGATGGGGTGACGACAGCCACTCCACTTGTTCTCAAAGAGAACACATAAAGAAACGGTCAAGGGATAATGATGGCCAGTTGGGGGTGATTCAGGGGGGGCTTTAAGTCCTGGTCATGGCCAGGCACCGCAACCGACTGCAGCTCGACGGCGGCGGCGGCGGCGGCTTCATGCTGTTGTTGCTGCTGCTGCTTCCACATCTTCCACGAGAAGTAGACGAGGCTCAAAGCCCCGCCGGCGACAATTGTCCAATGGGCGAACGTGCCCGCCACGAGGTACCAATATGGCCACGAAGAGTCGGTCGCCATTGTGCTGCTGGGGTTGCTGCTGTTGCTGGGGTTGTTGGTGGTGATGGTGTTTGCTTGCTTGCTTGCTTGATGGTTGGGGTCAAAATGTCACTTGAACCTCGTGTTCACCAAGTAAAAGAGGGAAAAGAGGGATCGCTGCGGGCGTATCATGACCAGAAACTAAATGGTGCAGCCCGATCTGTTCGCTGCTTCCTTGACACTCTCACCTACCTGATGTGTTTAGCTAGTATGTCGCGGAAACCACGAGAGGTCCTACAGCTGCTTCCTAGCGACCGACGTCATCATCATGGGTTGGAAGTTGGGCAGTGGGAAAGAGCCGAGTCAATGCCCATGAATGGGTCACTACGCCGCGTTGGAAACATTGGAAAGGCCGTTCGTTGTTCTGTTTTTGGTGCACCAAAGACGGTATAAGCAAGTATGGAATAGCACGCTGCTCGCACCAGTTTTATTCCAACCTGTAAACTGCACTAATCAGGTAAAGTTTAGTCCCATTGGAACAAACGAAAGTTCAACTGTCCTGGGGTTGAACAAATGCCGCATAAATCGCCGGTACAGAGGGCGTTGAATACATTTCTCCGGTATCCAGGGCGTAGCTAAGTACCTATTTACGTATCTATTACTGGGAGGTATGGCACTTCGATTTTCCATCCCTCTTTCCACTTTCAGTGACCCTGGCCACAATCACCCTAAGTACACGATTTCTCCCAGGAAACACCATCGTCATGTCATCACCATGGACTCGGGACGAGCTACCACAAGCTGCCAGATCGGGAACATCTGATCCCGATCACGAATGGTTTGGACACGTGGCATGCGTTTGCCATTCCACCAGGGGCTGCAATAATCATGGGGAACTAGAACCTTTTTACAACCCCCTACTTCCACCAAATGCGCCAATGACGTTGCTGGAAGATAGCAATGGCGAGTGGTATATTTCGGAAAAGGGTGATGAGCCGTGCGCGCCCGCCCTGCCGCCTGACCCTGGTCCTGTAATCCGAGCCCCCCTCCTTCCAAGTTCCGCAAACATATGTCCTCCTTGTTTAACTTCATACGTAGCAGCAAGGCATCAAATAATGTTCCGGCACGTGGCGAAGAACAACAAGTCTTGTCCGGTTCTCATGCGCAGAACGAAACCGAGGGGAAATCTTAACCACCTCCGGAATACTCCCCCCATCAGCAACTTCGTTCCTTACGTGCCCTATTACCCGGGCCACGCCGTTGGAGACACGTCAATAAGGGAACCCACTAGCCATGACCTGCGGTGGAGGACCGAGCTGCCGTTCGATGGGGGAACATTCGGGACGCTCGCGCCCCTGCATCCGTCCATGCCTTATCACTTGGCTTTCTACCACCTACACCGTGCACGGCAAGTGATCGAGCGAGAAGGCTGGGCAGATGAGACAATGATTGTCCCGCCCTTCATTTGCAGCGGCACGTCCAGCCCCAACGACAACGGTCCCAGTTACGCAGGGTCGAGTGGGCTATACTTTCAGAAGAAAGAATTCCTACAAAAGCAAGCCAGAGGAAAACAGTGTATTTACTCAAGTTATACAACTGGCACAAGCTCTCAAACGGCCAAACCTACGTGAGCATGTCCCCTTTAGACGCTTGGTTTGACGTTGCGGTATCGTACAACGTCAGTACTGGTGTTGCGAGGAGATGTGGAATGACCCACGAGGGATCGATCAACCCCGAAGTCTTGTGGGAGATGGAAAGTAGGCCTTGAAAAATTAATAACAGATTCTATTCTTTCGTCTCGCTTTCTATATATGTATTTACATTCAATTCATAACATGATCGTGACGTGATATGCTCTTTGAGATCTTCGTCTCCTGATATCACTCGTCTGTCCTTCATTCTATCCCAACGCCGTAGCAATGCAACCACCTAAACCGATGGTATCACCTTAAGCAGCCACCTTCTGGCTCTGCAAGAACTCCTGACTGAAGGGGTAAGTGGTGTACCCCTTCTCCTCCATGGCGTTGTAGAACGTGTCGCGGTCGTACGGCGTCAGCTCGATGCCCTTCTGCACGCGGAACGGCAGGTCCGGCGTCGAGATGAAGTAGCGCCCGAACACGACGACGACCTCGTGGTCCTTGTACTCGGCGTCGACGACCTCGCGCGCGCTCTCGGGCGTGAAGCCGCCCGCGATGAAGACCGGGGAAGTGCGGTCCCACGCCTGGACCGCGAACTCGACCTTCTCGGCCGACTTGGTATCCGCCACGTCCAGGTTGCCGCCGACGCGCGACTCGACGACGTGGAGGTACGCGAGCTTGAGCTCCTTCAGGCCCTGGATCAGGTGCGTGAATTGGGGGGACCGGGTCCGCCATCTTCATGCCCTGGAAGGGGGACCAGGGCGACAGTCGGATGCCGACGCGCTCGGGGCCGACGCCGGGGGCCTCCACCACGGCCTTGGCCACCTCGAGGGCGAAGCGGGAGCGGTTCTCGATGGAGCCGCCGTAGGCGTCGGTGCGCTGGTTGGAGACGTCCTGGGTGAACTGGTCGATCAGGTACCCGTTGGCGCCGTGGATCTCGACGCCGTCAAACCCGGCGAGCTCGACGGCGTTGCGGGCGGCCTGGGCGTAGTCACGGACAAAGTCCTTGATCTCCTGCTCCGTCATCTCCTCGGGGACGGTCTTGCCCTCGGCCTCGGGCAGCGGGGAGGCGCCCTTGACCTTGAAGGCCGGGTTCTCCTTCTTGAGGGCGTCGGGGTTGGCGACCCTTCCCAAGGCCCAGAGCTGGACCCAGATGAAGCTGCCCTTGGCGTGCACGGCGTCGGTGACGTCCTTCCAGGCGCGGATCTGCTCGGGGGTGTAGATGCCGGGCACGTTGGGGTAGCCGCCGGCCTGGGGCGAGATGAAGGTGGCCTCGGTGATGAGCAGCGTGCCGGGGACGGAGGCGCGCTGCTCGTAGTACTCCTTGACCATGGGCAGGGGGCACGTGGTCGCCGTCGGCGCGGAAGCGCGTCAGGGGCGCCATGGCTAGGCGGTGCTGCAGGGTGTTGTTGCCCACCTTCAGGGGCTGGAAGAGCTTGGAGGACTCGGCCATGGTTGTGGTTGTGTGTGATTTGAAAGAGTCTGGTCTGGGGTATCTAGGGGAAAAGTCGCACAAAAGCTGCTAAAAATAGAACGGTAAGAAATGGATGGGATAATGTAGGTAGAGACGATCGAGGTCGAGATTGAGTTCCGGGTTGCAGCAGAGTAGCCAGAACAGGCTGGTTGTCTACTTATATATCCCGACACTAGCAGTCCGGAATCAGGGCCAAGTCTTCCAGAAGCTGCGCGCGACCCAGTATTCCCACTTCTTCCCTTCTCCTTGATTACACAAGCAACCGGCTTGAATCTTGACCGCCCCCCAGAAGAGGCAGTAACCTAGTAGGGGAATAGTAGAGCCACCACGCCCAACCGCCCCAGTCCAGTTTCGACTTTAAAGCCGGATTTATAATCGGAACCAGGGGGAGGGGCCGAGCCAGTAGTACGTATCCACCCTTCCCTCCATCTCTGCATCCGCATGAATAAGCCCATCATCGCCCATCCATATCGGGCCGCGCGAGCGGATTGTACCTTTCGCTTTCGCGGGGGAAGGGGGGAACAAAATACCTCGAGAAGGTATGCATTTAGGTGCGACCAGGCTGCGGCCCGTTGATGTGCCAGATCGGGTGGACCGGCCAAAGCTTCATCCGGATGGAGAGCATCGTGGGTTGCGGTGATTGGAGGAGCCGGAGTTGGGTGAGTGATGCAGTGGTGAGCTTTTTAGGACCATGGATCGGAGGATAATCCAATCCATCCGGGTCTTTTCTTCTGGCCGCCATCTCTATCCACCACGGAACTACGCTAAGCCAGGGCGATCGATCTATCTGATCTCTCTGTCGAGTTGCACAAAGATTCGTGCATCTCTGCGCCTTGGCGTCCATGACTTACAGAAAGAGCCAATCACGACGAAAAAGAAAAGGAGCCCGAGCGTCGGCTTCAAAAAATGCTGACAGGTCGGTTGTTTCAGACGTACAGAATTGAGAGAAGCTTCTGTCACCTCGCTGACAAAAGCCTCGTAGGTGGAACGTGAGGCAAGTACATGATGCGGGCGGTGGTGCGGACTTAGTACTGACGGCATCTGCACCCATCGGTTGCGTGCTGCAGCACCCTGCAGTAAGTAGCCTGCGCAGGCTGCAAACACCGGGAGTTCAGTCAGTCAGTTAGGTAGGGACTTTGGCAAGATGCAGCAGGAGTGAGAAGGAATTCGGTGACATTCTATAGGTATTCCCACAACCAGATAATACATATACACACACATCCGTCTTTGTAATGCATGTACAACCAACCCACCCGGACCCGACCCAAGCGATCCAACGAAACTCGAACCATTGCGCACCATAGGGTACCGACGAATCCCATGATGCCGAAATCTTCTTCTCGTCGCAGCCGCACTCACTCGCACCACTCTGATGTTTGTTCCGCAACCAACCAATCAACCAGACGCGCCCCAACTATGCGAACCGTATCATGCTGAAGCAAGCAAGCAATCAAGCAACTAATCAAGCGATCGAGCAACCCACACCACAAGATCGATCAACTTAACTTTGAAATCAGGTTAAAAAACAAGTTCGGTCAAATCAAATAGAGACATGGTAGAGGACAGGACAGGATTTGCAACGCAACGAAATATGGTTTCTTACATGCCCATGACATGCATGGCGCCGTAGCCCAAAGTGACCACGACGCCCAGTGTCATGATACTGGCGGGGATGCCCCGGCTGATGAAGTGGTTCACCGTCAGGTATCGCTGGCCCGTAGCGTCTTCCTTCATAATGGCAGCTTAAGGAAGAAGAGGGAAGGGCAATGTCAGTAAACCGTCTGGGGCCTGGTGGGATTAATCTCAACAGGAAGGACTTACTGATGTTGGGAAAACTCGTAGTCGGCAGTGCCATGGCGCCCGAGCACATGAGGGCGCACGTCATAACTAGCAGGTTAGGATGGGGCTCGTCCAGGCCGCGGCCGATCTCGGCGACGAGGGGGAGGATGATGAAAGCAGCAACACTGTGGCTGATGAAGGTGGCAAACACCATGGTCAGGGAGGCGAAGGTCAGCACAATAGCATACAGTTCAAGGCCGGCGACGCGGCGGGAAATGTCCACGGCGACGGTGTGGAGCAGACCGGACGACTTGACCGACTTGCCAAGCGACAGGCCACCGGCAGCCAGGATGATGATGGTCCAGGGGAAGTTGTTGAAGTCGTCCTTGCTCAGGATGCCGGTACCGAAGAAGACGACTATGGGCAGGATGGCAATCACGCCCATGTCGCCAAACGTCGACTCGAGCGAGTGGCTGGCGCACCACAGGAAAATGGTCGCGATACACGTGGCAACCGTGAACCATTGCTTCGCGGTGAACTTCTCGCGGACGACACGCACCGGCATGATGGTGCAACCCTTCCCAGGGTTGAACGTCACCAGAAGCAGCATCCAGATGCAGAGAAGGGACACGGTGCCGACGGGGATGACGACAAAGAACCACGTGCCCCACGACGGCTGGGGGTCATGTTGTCGAGCGCAATGATGTTCTGCGGCGACGAAATAGGCGACAGCATACCACCGATGTTCGAGGCCAACGCAATTCCAATGATGATGGCCTTGGCCATGTTGGAACCCTGGGGCAGGTTGCGCAGGATGGGCTCGAGGATGGAGAAGCACAGCACGGGCGCGGCAACGTTGCTAACCCACATACTGGCGAAACCAGCCACAAACATGTTCACCACGAGAACCGTCCGGGGGCGCGTTCCGGCCTTGGCTAGAACAAAGGTCGCAACACGCTTGTCGATGCTCATCTTGCTGACGGCCGCAGCGACGGTGAAACCACCTAGGAGCAGCATAATGACCGGCGTCCACATGGCAGCGAAAATATAGGCAGTCGCCTCCTTGGAGTCCAGCCGTCTATGCGACTCGTCGTCCGAGCGCGGGATGTTGAGGACGACGGCGAGGAAGGGAATCAAGAGGGCCGTCACAAAGAGCGGAATGGCCTCGGTCGCCCAAAGCAGACTGACGAAGGCCAACATGGCGGCGCAGTTCTGCTGCTCGGGACTGGCCATGAACGGCACGTAAAGAAGGATGATGAAAATGGCAATGACAATCAACAGTGTGATCACAGGCTTGCCGTAAACCCAAGTCGGCACGTTGAACCGGCCAATGGGGGTATTGAACTCCTTGGTGGGCGACATGGGCGGGTCGTCGCCCTGCAGCCTCGACTGGCTCTCGCTGACACCGCCGAGGAGGCCATGGCCGAGGCTGGCGGCTTCGGCGCGCCGCTCGAGGCCGATCAGCTCGCGCCAGACCGTGTTGCGCTCCCAGACGACGTGCTCCCGCAGGTGAGAGCGCAAGTCCCTCTTGGCGAGTTCGAGGTCGCCCTGGGTGGCGCAGTCGGCAAAGGCCTGCTCCAGCCTGTTGATGTAGTCGTCGAGCTGGGCCATGGTCTCGGCGCGGAAGGGGTAGGCGGGCTCGACGGTGCCGGCCATGTACTTGGAGCGCAGGTCGAGGTCGACAATCTTGTCGAACTTCTTGAGGATCTTGCGGAAGCCGGTGTGGTTCAGCTGGACGTACGACTTGAGCTCGCAGAGCTGCACGTAGAGGCCGATGATGCGCTTCTTGAGCATGATGGACGACGTGTACATCTCCTCGATCTCGGCGTAGTCGGTGAAGCCGCCGGCTATACTCGTGCGCCGCGTGGATCGGCCCATGTCGGTCGAGGCGCCGAGGTCGGTGGAGGCGTGCATGGCGCTGGGGATGGACCTGCGGCGGCCGCCGTGCTGGCTCGAGGTGGGCCTCTTGTTGAGGGCGGCCGTCTCGTCGTCCTCGTCGCTGTCGCTGTCTCCGTGGCCGTCCTCCGTGGAGCGGGCGCCGCGCGAGGGCCTCCGGTTGTTGGCCAGGTTGCGGATGTTGTCGGCGTCGGACCGGGACATGTTCTTGATGGTGGCGCCGCCGCCGTTCTCGTCGCGCAGGTCGCGCAGCAGGCCCTCGACGTCTTCAAAGATTTCCTTCTCCTTGATCTGGAAGAAGGAGGTGATCTTCTCTAGCTCTACGTCTAACGCTCGCGAAAAGATGGTCTGGGGATCGTCCTCGCGGAGGAGCGGTCGGGTCTCGACATCGTTGCCTTGCTGCGGTATGCTCTTCTCTAAGGAGTAGATGCTAGGTTTGGGTAAATACGTTAGCTCTGTAATGGGCACGGCATAGACAGGGTGGGGGAGAGCAATGACGAGTACGAATAGTAGCTCGGCTTTGGGTGTACTCACAGCTTCTTCAGGTTGCTGTAGGCGATGTAGTGGCTGCTCCAATCAGGAACAGCGTTGAACTGGATGCTATGGGAGAACTTCATCTCGTCGCGTTCGTCGAGCCAGCGGCGTTTCTCGTCTCGCTTGGCTTTCCTCCTGGCTTCCCTAGCTTCCCTGTCCTTTTCCTGTTGGCTGAGGACGACGATGGTGTCAAGCTCGTAGGAGTCGTCGGCGTCAGCGTCAGCGTCGGTGTCGGTAGCGAGCGGTGGTGACGATGATGATGACGATACAGTGCTAGTGCTAGTGACAGGAGCAGGGGCAGGAGCAGAAGTGGTGGTTCTTGTAGTAGTAGCTTCGTTCCCCCTCTATGGACGGATGTGCTGGTAGACCGAGTCAGGGTGTTGTCGTGTTCAGCTCGGATCGCAGGATTGGTGTCGCGGGAAGAGGAGGGGTCCTTCGTAGACTTTGAAGGCGGAATGGTGGCTTTTATCAAATGGGCAGACGAGAGAGAGAGAGAGGAAGGAAAAAAAAAAAGTCAATCAGATGTATCCCGACATGTATTTGGATTGATGTATGCAGACGACTGGATCTTGGGGCTGGCTGGCTTGGGTCGGTCACAAGTCCAGGTTGGTTCAGGTTCGGTAGTGTCGAGGTTCCCAGAATCCCAGCAGCATGCAATCAATAGACCGGCCTACATACGTTTGCTTCGCTTCGGGGGGACGGGTTCTGGGACGGGGGGCCTGGTTAGCTCTCTCCCCCAGTCATGGCAATCAATTCAATCAATAGGACGAGGTGGTCTGGGCTGCTGTCTGGATTATGATGGATGATGCTGCTTTGCTTGCTTCGTTAGTGGAGGTGGAGCGTGGAGGCAGAGGTGGATGAGGCAGCTTAGGTTCCAAGGTTCCATCATCCATCGCCAGCTGCAGCTTCCGGCGTTGCAGCGCAAGAGCTTATTAACCGCTTGTGCGTTTGCTTGTGCCACATCAGGTGCGCGAGCTGCTTGCATTGGCGACAGGCGGCCACAGCTTGCCACAGCTTGCCACAGCTTGGCCCTTTTTTTTCTGCCCTACTACTACTACTACTATCCACCGGCTTTTTTAGTGTCCAACCGTGCATCCTTTCCAGCACTCGTCCACTCACTCAACTCACTCACCGCGACGCGACGGGCAGCCTGGAGTGGACCGCTTGCTTGGCTCGACTTTTTGACATCGACTCCTAACAGCCAGTACTTGGCGCTTCTCCCTTCTTTTCTTCTTCTGTCGTTCTTCTCGTCACTTGGCAGTTTTTGTGTGTGTGTGTGTTGCCTTGCACGCATCTTCCCGCCAAGGCCCCAAGGCCCCAAGGTTCCTGAACGGCCCTGACTTGTGATTTGACCAGAAAAAAAATGTGCCCTGAGGGTAAGGGGGTTTGAATATGGCCTGATAACTCTGCATCTGGCGATTCAGGCGCCATCTGCAGTTTTTGCAGGTGCCGTTGCACAAACCCCCCACACTTGGAGACGACACCCACTAATAGCAACGCGCGTGTGGCCGCTCTGACAGTCGCGGAATCTTGATGATGATGATGGATGTGCCTTGCCAGGCTCGTGTTAATGTCGAGCCAATGTCACCTTCTCTCTCTCTCTCTCTCTCTCTCTCTCTCCAGAGTCCAATCTCAGACATGTCATATGGAAGTACCTGCTCGACTCTAACCCGTAAAGTCAGCTTCATGTACATCGGCAGTTCCCGTCGGGGAAGCGCATCTTGCAGCAGATTCGCAGGCTTTTGGTTGCATCTTCCAATTGACCGCTAACAGGCCCCCAACCAGGGGCGGGCTCCGACCCCGACCCCGGACCAAAACCAATTGATTCTTTGCAGGATGACGTAGAGCGATTGCATACCGACAGCGCGCATCCAACTGCCATAAATATAATTGTATATAACCGCGTTGACCGCAAGAATATTAGTTGGTATGCAACGGCAACTGCACATCACTACATAAACCTCCGTTTCAGCCCATGAAGCGTTCCATCGCCGCCCGGACATAATCGAATCAGTCCTCCGGTCATGACCGGCACACGGGGAAGGCAAACCTGCTGCATCGGGATATGCACACCTCCAGACAGCCACTGCATATGTGGAGAACAAACGACGGGCGCATCCTTTTTTCCTCCAGTCCAGAGACCAGCCCAGACCAGACCAGACCAGACCAGGCCGGAAACCCGCATTCCTTCCCCTCGACTAAGATCATGGTCCAACGACGGGAGCAAGATCGTCAAGATCTCAATCTTGACATATGTCGGGACACCAGGTAAGATCTCGACCTGACATATGTCCGGAAAATCGGTAAAAAGATGCATGACTTTTTCCGCCAACTACGAATCGGGGCTGACATGCCACTGTCCCTCCAATCCTCGATTTGTTTCCCCCCAAACGTTTGGGCCTCCTGACTTGACTAGGTCGTCCATCTCGGTTTAAGTACGCTCGGAAAGCACATGCCGACCAGCTTGGAATCGCAGCACCATCAGCACGATCCCCTTATGTGTACTTTCATTGACTCTGATTACGATTTCACGATAACAACATGGTGGCAACTCAGCTCCGTCGTGACTTGGGTATGGGGGGTTTTTTTTTTTTTTTTTTTTCTTAGGCGACTGACGGTGGTATAGTTGTCCCCTTGTTATTCGCCTTAGAGTAGAGGATAGTGGTATATTCGTCCCTTGGCCGATGCTTCGCTCCTCAGACCAGATCAAAGAGTCAACGTGGCCAAATGCCTCTCGAGCTCCCGATCGCTCTGCCGCACCGCCGCGTCCGCCGCCGCCGCGTCCCCCATCTTGCGGTACCACGCCTCGAGCACCTTCAGGTCCTCGAACCGCTCCCCGTGCTCCCGCTGCTCCATGTCCGTGATGTAGTCCATGGCCTGCCGCCGGAGCGCGATGGCGAGGCCCAGTCTCGCGTCGCACTCCTTGCCGCCACCATCAAAATAGTTGTCGTTGTTCGTCGACGTCGTGCTGTTATGCCATGACGCCGGCGGCGCGATACCCTCCCTCATATTGCTGTCCTCCTCCGGTGTGAAGAGCCGCTGTTTCTGCTGCTGTCTCCGCCTCTCCTGTTCAACCTCCCACAGGCTCTCGTGTATATTCGCTTGAATGATCAACAGCAACCGTCTCTGCAAATCATCCATCGGCCTCTCCCCCTTCGCCCCTCCTCGCGTTCGATCTTGCGCAGCCCGTTCAGGTACACGTCGGCCTCCTGCCACCAGTTCCCGACCTCGTCGGCCTTCTTGAACGCGTGGAAGATGGCCAGGTCCAGCCGGATCTCCTTGGGTAAAGCGGCGCTGATATCGTCGCACACGTGCCAGTGCACCGGCCCGCCCGTCTCGCGCTCGAGCACTTCTATTAGTTCCCGCACCAGCAGCTCGCTGTTGCAGGCGTAGCGCTTGATGGGCTCGGAGAGGGATTGTCGGTGCGACGTCGCGAGCAGCAGCCGGCGCAGCATGTGCCGCAGCTTCCGCTCCGGCGTCCACGGTTGGCCGTCGTACGAGGCGGGCGGCGGCACCATGGCCTCGAGCCGGGGTAGCGTATTGGTCACGAGGTCGACAAAGGGCGAGGAGGCGCGGCTGCCCGGCGGGTAGGACCCGATCAGCCGGCTCATGTTCTGGCACAGCTCGTACAGGCCGTGCACCGAGCAGTGCCGCAGCTGCGGCGATTGGGCGATGTAGCGCCACACGACCGGCAACTGGGTATCGGGGCCGGCGTACATGGTCAGCTGGAGCAGGCGAAGAAACCCTAAGAGCGAGGGGTTCTTCAGAAAGGCGCCCACCGATTCGTACCCCGGGCGCATGACGGCCGAGGAGGGGCACTGCAAGTGCGGCGTCTCGTCCCTCAAGGTGCTTAAGCAATCGTTCACGTCGAAGAGGCGCACTATTTTCCGGTACACCTCGGGCGTCACGTACATGATCTTGTTGGTGTCGCCGGGCCGCATCTCGCCCGTGGCCCAGGCCCGCGCCGCCATGCCGTCGAAGCAGCGCAGCAGCTGGTCCTGCACCAGGTAGGTATCCGGCAGCTGCGGCCGGTTGTCGTAGAGGGCGTCCTGGAAGTACACCAGCGGTAAGCTCTCACCCGCCGGCTGGCCTAGTTGTTTCTGCCTGTAGTCCCGGGGTGGTGTCGTCGTAGCTGTTGTCCCCAAGTATTGCGCGCAACAGTCCGGTGCATGCATCATCCCAGTCGTCCGTGTAGATCCGCGACTAGTGCCACGGTAATGGTTCACGTGCATTGCATTGTTGCCCTGATGGGCTTCCGCCTTCTCCCTGGTCAAGGCGCGCCTATTCTTGCGAAACCCCCATTTTGAGAAGCGGTCCTTGTACATCTTGTCGCTTGCGCCAGCGTTAGCAGACCCCTTCAAGAGTAACGGGGCAGAGAGCGGTGACAGGATAATGGCAATAGGGCGGTTGTGGTGCTAACCTTGCGTTGAAGCCCTGCTGGGCCATGATCTGCTGGATCTGCTTCAGCGACTTGCCCTGCTGGATGTACAGGTGGTGGAGATGGGCCTTGTGCGTTTCCCAGACCTCGGCCGGGTACTGCTGGATGGGCCTTCGAGTGGCGGATGAGGCAGATGAGGCGCTGGCGCTGGCACTGGCTGCACTTGGCGCCGCGGCAGCAGGACCCGTGGGGAGTAGTATGGGATGATGATGATGGTGCGGCGGCGGCGGCGGCTGCGGCCGGCCGTACCGGGTATCGTAGGGGCCGGCATCGTCGGCATGAGTCTCCTGCTTCACCGAAGCCGCAATAGGCCTCTTGGCGAATCGTTCCGCCTCATCATCTTCTTCTCGACGGTGAGGCTTATCCTCCTCTGATTTGACATCTCCGGCGCTGCCTGCACGCAGAACAGGCGGCGATCTGGGCTCGTCTGCGTTCAGTACAGATCGCCAGAATAGAGACGAAACGGGCTTGGAGTCTGGATCAGAGTCGGACGCAGACTTGGCCATGTTCCACGGGGACTTGGCCCTAGTGCTGACATGCGCCAGTGTGTAGGCGTGGATGTGTGTGCGTGGCGCGCGCGTGTCAATACGAAACGCGGTGCTGAGAGAAAAGCAAAGCGCGGTTGTCAGGAGCCCGCGACTTGTCAATGGCGGCTCAGACGGCCTCGCTTCTTTATCAGGTCGGATGCGGGAAAAAAGAGTAGGTAGGTTGGTAAGATAGGACGATCTCGAGCGAGGGAGGTCGAGATGATTGAATGGGTGCGACGGGGTTACATAAATCAGGGGGGGTTCAATGTTCAATCCCCGCATGCTCCGGGGGTGCACCGCACACCGTCGGACCAGGGGTGGGTGATTCTGACTTAGCAGCAAAAGTCGCCTGCATGATGCTTCGACGAGTCCTGTTCGTTCTCGAATTCCTAGTGCATATGTCTTCGGTGTTGTTTGTCGCTAGGTTAATTGGCGACCCTGGTAATCGATAAGTCGGTTTGGTTCTTTTCGTCGTCTCCTTGCTCCATGATTACGGCGCAGCAGCTTCAAGCGTTCGGTCTCTCTCGGACCGTCCAAGGAAGACTGGAGAATCGATGTATCAGGCAGGTCTGGGTCTACTTATGCATGCTACCGGATTCCGCCAATTCAGGCGCAGTACACGTATATGTCGTCGCGGCTATTGTATTCGAATCGGCGATGGATGCGCGTTCGTGGGTATTGACAATGGCCATGGTGTTCGATCTGGGCTGATACGTCTTTGCGTACCTAAGGCAGCCTGCTTGCTGCTGGACCTTCTGCAGTACAGTTGCTGCAGGGCCACGAGGGCCGAGCAGTGGCCCCAAAAATGGCCTGGAAAGCGGGGGGGGTTTCCAGTGGGGGGCGCAGTGTCGCTCCCACTGAAAGTTCCTTGCACGCTCGTGGTTAGTGGGCCCGCCTAGCAGCCACCTGCAATCTGCCGAGGGCGGGCGAAATGTCAGAACAAAAAAAAAGTACGACGCAGTGAAAAGTACGTTCGCTACGGGGCTACGGGGCCTGTCAAAACCAAGGCTCAAGCGATGTTATGCCCGGGATTACGGATTACTGCCCACTCGTTCGCTGGCTGGTCTTTCCTATTGCCTGGCCTGAAAGTAGCTGCATCGATTCGATCGCATGCCTCACCGACCGGCTGACGGCATTCAATCATTCCACGTTGCACTGACAGGTCTCTGCATAGTACCGACCCAGTATGCATCGCAGAATGCATTGCCTCCCGCGCTACCTACCAAAAGTACGGCGGCGTCCCAAGCTGGTTCATTGACAGACTCCCGCAAGGGCTAAGTCCGGAGTTGCGGACGAGCCCCGGCTATGTCAGCAAATACTCAATGCAAAACAGGGCCATCGGCCGATTCCCGACGGCCCATCACTTGATCGTCCATTCCTTTACTCCCATCTCGATTTATGTTCTCCTTGTTCCCCTCTGGGTACGTACCCAATGCCATCAATGGCCATCCGAGACGGACGGGGAGAGAGGAGACAGCGGATAGCGGAAAGCGATGCATGCCTGCCTCTGCAGCGACCGTTTCCCCATATGCAAGAGTCTCCTTCCGGGATCCCCATTGCTTTTTCTGGTAACAGCTGTGTCCCGGGAATATCTCGACCCTGGCCGATTAATCGCTTATCCGTGTAATACAGCGCTAATCGAGCAGCAACTCGGGTCCAGCCAGCCTTGCAAGCGCACCTCTTTGCCTTATTTGGACTACGCGATGCTGCCACCACCTCGGCTTCCTGGTTCCCAGGTTCCCACGCATGCGAATGCCGTAGACGGATGCCTCTTCTGGGGACGAGTCGATCCTTCTGCAACTCTCGGTACGCGCATGTGGCCCGCTTCGTTCACACGCAAAGGCGCTCTCGCTCTGTCATTTACCATTTGCATCATGACTTACACTGCTTACAGGCCTATCGCTCACTCCCTACCATCCGCCACGAGATGATCCGGTGGCACCCCGCCTCTCTTCCCCCACGCTTCCTGCCGAGCAATGTAGGTGATAACACACTCACATGCACGCAGAGCCTTGCATGCATGCCGTCTATGTTTCCGAGTCTAGCGAGCTTGCTAAGAAGCTGACAGGCGTTCATCCCCTGCAGGTCTTCACCCCCTCCACGCCGAGGTGAAATGTGCCGCCAATCAGGGGTCTCTCGTCAAGCACGAGCATTCCTCGTCCTACTGCTACCAGGTCGGGGAAAGAATTGAATATTGTAACAAAGTAGATGTGCCGAATGAATGGCTTCCTAGACTAACTATATGAACAGGGTATATGACTAACAGTGAAAACCCAAAACTCCCAACGACGTGCCAAACCGCAATGCTTGTTTTCTTCTTTTTCCATCTTTAGTTCTTTTTATTTCGCGGGTCACATATTCGGAAACTAGGAGGTAATCAGGCGTCTTTCTTCCTCTCCGCTCCTGATCTCCTCCCCTCATGCTTGTTCGATGCTCCCGTCCCGCGTCTGGTACGTCACCGTCATCGTCCGCGTCTGGAAGATGGCCTTCTCCGAGTCCCCGTCGCTTTTGTTCGGCCGCGCGTCCCACATCCGGCTGCACCGGCTGTTTGCCCCGGCCCGCGTCTCGACCGTCTGGAGCTGGTCGGGCCGCAGGTCCACGTCCTGCAGCGACCCCATCGGGTACCCGGGGAACCCGTCGTCGTAGAACCGGCTGTAGAAGTGGCGGCGGCGCCGGCGCCGCTGGCTGCCTTTGACGCCCTTGGCCTTGTGCGCGGTGCCGGGAACCGGGCTTGGCGTCAGGGTGTCGCGGAGGTCTTCGTCGCCGCCGATGAAGATGCAGTGGAAGAAGCGCCGGAGCGTCGGGGAGGCGCCGCAGATGATGAGGAGGTTGGCTTCGACGCATGTCCACTTTCGCGCGCGCAAATCCTGGATGTCAGTAAATCGATAAACTCTGAGCCGCGGCCGCGCTCGTTGAGAAAGCGATGCTTGCTTACCATGGATGGGCGCGCCATAGCCCAAGGCTGGTCTTTGTCCCTCAGAGCCGGCAGCAGGACGACAAGACGCACGACCGAGGCCGCCACCGTCAGTCCCCCGACGGCCAACATGACGGCCAGACCCGCCTTCTGCAGGCCGGACATCCTGAACTCCGGGAGCGTCGGCATGGGGAGCACCAAGACGGCGGCGTTGGTGGCGATGTGGAATACGACAGTGGCGGCGTATAGGGCGTCGTGGTTGATGCACTTGCCCCCCGCCACGGTCCGGTCCCAGCCCTTGGCGATGGGATCGCAGCCGAACAACAGGCTGAAGAAGGCGCCGAGGGTGTATCCGAGCACCACGGCCATGGTCGCGACGACAGTCCAGCGGAACCACCCTCGGGGACTGAGCCGGCGGTAGTATGACAGGATGGATAGCTTTGCCAAACCGGCGCAATGGGTGTAGATGAGCGACACCACTAGTATCAACTGCGCCACGTCGAGCACGAGTAAGTATATATGCGTGCAGGTGAGCCCTGGATCTGACAATCTCATGCTCCGGGTGAGGATGTCCTTACGGTGTGGTAGAGGCTGTATTGACTGCCGGAAAGTTCCCACATCCGAGCTCCCAGGAGTTCGGCGGCGAACATGTAGACCAGCACCGCCTGCGTGCCGATAGAGGTGAACTAAGTAGTGTTGTCAGTACCGCGTCGGCATTCTGCCGTTGGGTTATAACCCTCTTACCCAAGCGAGCACCAAGCATACTGTGCAGAAAATCAGTTAGCTTCGAAGGTCTGAATGCCCTGAGAGAAACCGAAGGGTTCGGGTCCGGCCTACCATCTTCCAACCTGAACTCCTTCAACAGCGCGATCTTTGTATACAGCCGCTGTACCATGAACAGCAGCGACAGGACATTGCCGGCGGCGACGATCCAATAAGTGACGACATCCGTATCCTGTCGGGGGTGGTCGAGGTCGACGATATAGTCCCCGGGGGCGGGCAGTACTGTGGCTACGCCATTGGCAATCGACATTTCTTGTTGGGAGGGCGTGGCAGGTTGTTTAGTTGTGGCGTGACTGTAGCTGTTTATAACACAGCCGCGGCAAGGAGGACATCCTATTTGCTAAGCTGGAATGGCACGCGATGGTTTCTTCAACAGGGCGGCGGGCACCGGTGTTATATCCCAGAGTGGACAGCGGCCCAGGCAATTTTCTCTTGTTCAGGGGGGTCTTACCCAAAGCAGTAAGGCTGTAAGTAATGACGACCAAGAGATTGCGATGAGGCCAGGCAGCGGCCTGGTTTTCCAGAGACTCTAGACCGGGAGAGCTGGAGCGAAAGTTGAAATCGCGGGTGATTCCTCATTGGGTTTTCTCTCCCCGTCGTCCCCCGCGGTCCCAAATCAATGCTACGTTAGCGCTGGGAGTCACAGGTAAAGCTCACCACCGGTATCACATAGATTAAAGATGAAACTTCTTTTTCCACGGATAGGAAACATGATGTGCTCTGGGCTGCCTCAATGCGACTCCGAATCGTGCAGCGCGCCAGCGTGTGGGGACTCGGTTGCATCGATCGTGACGTGACTCCACAATGGGAGGGGAGGCACGCCCTCGCGTATCGTAACAATGAAACCAGGTCTTTTTGGTTGGGTGGGATCGTGGAAAATCCAAAAGAGGGGACAGATTACGAGCCACGCAGAGGCAGCAGGGGTCAGAACTCTAAGGCTTAGGACGTGTTTACTTTTTGTCAGCCAGCTTAACTTTCTGCCGCGCACGTCCCCTTAAAGGGGCTAGGAGCATATGTCCGGTGACGGCCCCCTTTTTCTACATATCAGCCAACAGTTCAGCAGTGTGTTTACTTCGACCCCTTGGCTGAAAGAGTAAAAAAGCCGGCTGACCGTCATATCGTCTTTTTTCGTCTCGTCTCATCAACCGACCAATCCTATCGACCTACTCAGCTTTTTTTCGATCAGCAGCATCAGCTACGATTTTCCAGCTCATCCAGCTTTTCGAGTGCCTTACAGGGCCTTACAGGGCGTAGAGGGGGCGCTGTAAAAGATGCTGTAAAGGGTGCTGTAGCTTATAAAGGGTGCTGTGTGGCATTGCTCGCGCTCGGTCCTCGAACCGGCGTGCGTTAAAATTGGTGAGTGTGGCATTGCTCACGCTCGGCCCTTAACGTACGCTCGATCTCCCGAAACGTTGATTCTTATTTCGAATAAGATTCGAATAAGCCGGCTGAAGAGGTGCGTGCATCGAAAAAAAGTTAAGCTGGCTGACAAAAAGTAAACACGTCCTTAGTATACGTGTTGCCCGCGGGGAAAGGATCTGCAGCAAATAACCGGCCGGCCCGCAGACCTTGCGGCCAAGTTTGACGGCAACCCACAGACACTGGGCTGAAACATGGCATTGGGGTAATCAAGTCAAGTCAATGACATTTGCTCGCGGGAGTATGCGTTAGGCCCGGGTAGCGTTTCTCGTAGCCCACGCCGTCGGGTATTGACACGAAGGTTCGCGTGGGCACATCCGAGGTCTGCTAGGCATCGTTATCATTTCTCGCGGTGGTATGTATACATGTTTGTTTATCGACACTCGAGGCTTAGTCTTCCTGCCCGAGGGAGAAAAAGCCGTTGGACAGATGACGAGGAAGACCCCTGCTCGTGATAAACCCAAGTCCCCTTCCCCGGCTTTAAAAGACTCCGACAGAACAAGGGTGGTGGTCAAGATTTGCAGCGGGACTTCTTCACACACCATAGAAGAAAAGTCTCAACAATCCCCAGCTCTTTCGAGCAGCTACTTATCCCGTCTCCTATCGTTGAAGGGGTATAAGTAGGTACTCACTAGGCCGAGTTTGATGAACGGTTGGGCTCTGTCGTCTGTTCTCAGTCAAGCTGCGGGTTCTAGAAGGGAGAATGGTCAGAATGGGAAGCACTAGGCCGTACTAGACCTGATTGCTAAACGGTGAAAGGGCTGCTGTATGAGATCATGCTGAGAATACACCTATCCATATCCGGTTGTTCAAGATCGGTGTGGATTCCCGACGAGTCCATCCATAGTGGAGGTCCAGGAGCTGCTCATAAGCCAGCATCGGAGGATGCTCCGGTCAAATCCACGATGGTTGGTCGCTTGACCACCGGAGAATTACGACATACTGCTACGCTGCATCGTACCAAAGACTGATCTCGATGCACACGTCCACCCAAGGGCGTGGTAGTACTGCATGATTTAATGTAACCGCTTTTTCACATTCGCATGCCACTCTTTGTGATAAATCCTCAAGACCAGTCAGCGCCAACACCTTCCACAGCTTGTCCGCATTGCAATGCAATATGAGTCTTGGCACAGTCTGGGGTCAGAGGGCTGGCGTTTTTTCCCTCTCTTTCTCTCTCTCAATCATGAGCCACCGCCGATCCCCCGCCCCTCTTGACCCTTGCCTGATGACGCTTCTCGCCAAGATGGTGCCGACAATTTTGTAACGCTGTAGCACCGCCATATTCGGTGCGCATGAGTCGCTCAGAGTCGGTGTGACGTTGGTAACATGGAATGATTTCTCACTATAAAGTTCGGCCCCAGGCCCGAAGTCTCTCAAACTCGAAACCTCGACGGGCTTGGCTATCTTCCAGAACTGCGTGGTTTTCCAAATCATCTTTCAGATCCACCCACGAGGCTACCCTCGTGACAGAAACATTAAACCCGTACTATGGCAGCTGAGGTTGCAATGACCATCCGACAAGCTCACTACACTCCGGCACTCGAGGGCCACAATGTGAACGAAGTGGGTGCCATCGCGGCTTTCATGCCAGACCGAATGCCACTTCTTAAAGTCCCCTTTCCCACCCTATCCGCATCAGGACCGCGGCGTTAAATTTTACTTCCTTACACTTACATTAGCAAACAATTGTGGTCTTATAAAAAAGTAAGGAAATGAAAACACACGGGATGCAGAGCCAGTCGACCTCATCTGCCGAGAACAAGCACCGTTTATCGCGAGAGGCCATGTTGCATGAATGTCGGCAGCTCGGAACTTCGAGAAAACGAGTCAGAACAGTTCCGACGGTCTTAAAACCAATCAGCACTGTCACGCCTGCGCCACCGTCCTTGGCGAGGTGCGGAGCCAGATGTTGCTGTTCTGCCGCGCGCGCGCACCGCCTCGTCCGACCTCAACATCACCATCCCCGGACAATCGAACATGGCAAGATACACCAATTCCCAGGGAGTCGAGTCGGGCATGACGGACTACTACGATAGGCCATCGCTTTCAGCCGGTGCGATCCGGCAAGCGCACCGGGGTTGAATCAGAAATCCCCGTTCTGTGGTTTCGCTAGCGTAGCAATGCTCAGATGCTTCGGGGTACAGCAGGTGGTCCCTGATTCGCCGTCTTTTGGAGAGTCAGCAAACTGTTCGGACGTAGGATCTATCAAAACCTGGAATCTGACCTCGTAGGGTGGTATGAGGTGTTGAATTGTTGTTTTATCCCATAAGGCTATGCCCATGGCGCTCTGCTATTCGGAGGCTGCGAACCATGATTATGCAGTTAGATGCGGATCCAGCACCTTGCTCGAAAATCTCCTTGAGGACAAATTGCTACAATAGACAATTGGTCTTGTCATCCTCTTCTCGGTTGCTATTTGGAAGCTTCGTCAGACGGTGGTGTTATGGTAAACCCAGAGCTTACGTTGCTCTCTCAGTGAGAATTCATTCCTTTGACTAGTGTTTCCCTCCGAAGTGCCCGGGGGTAACTCAGATCATGTGATGTCAAAGCCCGGAGTATCTTGAATTGGGATCGAGGGTTGCAATTTGTGGTCAGCAATATTGATGACGGCAGGATCCTCTCGTGGTTTCTGACCATCCGTGGCAATGTTCACCACAAGTCGTTGGTGCTGATATGTGAGACTTGGAAGACAGTCTCTATTTTCGAAGTTGCGCGTAGCTTGAGTAGATAGGTAGCCTCCCGGATACGGGTTTGTCCGTACTTCAATATTCGTGGACATCCAATCAGAGTTAACCCGGACCAACCCCACCAACAACGGATCTAACAAGAGCTGAGCTACCATTCCATCTGACATTCGCTGGGCTAAGCCTTATCCTCTGCTAGTTACGGTAAGATCTTAGCGCAGCAGCAGGGTGTGACCTGCTGACAGGCGCAGTAAACGGAGCTTGCTTTAAGAACCTTCCGGATTTGTGTCACTCCTGAGGTCAGCCGCAATGGCTAGTCCAACGACATCCAAACAGGGTGTGCAAAAGAGCTTCTTTTCGGATCAGAAATCTCTCCGGGGCATTTCGAAGGGTCTCCCGTGGTCCAGTCAATGTGCCCATATCATGTTGCGTTTGGAATCGCGCTTACCGCACCCTGACATACCCATGTGCTCAGCGGCTGGCCTAGACCTCGAAGTATGCAGCACCCCTTATCGCGATGTCCCAGAATGTCTCGCCGGACACCTTCTGACCTTCCAATCTGAGAGACGGTGACTGATGAGACCAACGTGTTTGGTGCGGCGTGTCTTTCGGGGAATTGTTGTATTTGCAATCAACAAGATTACTCTGACCACCACGATACTTACACATACGTCGAAGGGTTTTGACTGCGGCACGGGACTGCAATGGCTCGTCTCACAGGATGGACGAGATGCCTATAAAAGGCCTGGCAAGGCCGTGATGACCGAGAAGTGAGCCAGACACAGCAGCATCCACCGAGCTACCCATTCACCTCAGAAGGGCAAGCGCGAGAACAAAAACATGTCTCGTTTCACAGCCTTGAGTCTGGCTTTCTGCCTGGCCACCCTCTCGACTGCTACTCCGGTCGCGGAGCAGTCCGGCTTGAAATCTGTCCACCCCATCGGCTTCCTCCCCCAGGCGAGGCGGACGACCAAATATGGGCCGCCGTCGCGCCCCCTGAAGCCGTCACCTTCAACCAGGCCGACCTGCGCACCTTGCACAACATCACCTCCGCCCCCGGCAGCGAAGGCGACGGCTCCGTCCCCGTCTCTACCATCCAGGAGCGCTGGGCCATCGGCAACGACGACCGGGTGCTGTGGACGAACCGGGAGTACCCCTACTCGGCCATGGGCAAAGTCACGCGTCCCGGGTCCTGGTGCTCCGCGTCGCTGATCGGCCCGCGCATCGTCGCGACGGCGCGGCACTGCTACGAGTCCGGCGTGCCCTACCGCTTCAACCCGGCCTACGACAACGGCGAGACGCTCCCCGGCGCCAACGCGATCTACGTGCTCATCCCCTCGGGCATGCCGGACGAGGGCCCCTGCAACGAAAAGGAAGACTGGGTCCTGTTCGTGCTCGACGCCAACCTCGGCGACCAGCTCGGCTACCTCGGCGCCAAGACCTACGACGCCGAGTCCCAGGCCGGCCGCGCCATCTTCTTCAACTACGGGTACCCCCAGGACAAAAACGGCGGCAACCGACCCTACCGCATGCAAGGGATCTCGGTCACCCGCAAGAAGCCGCGCTGCGACGCGTTCGGCCCGCTCGATACCGACGTGGACGCGTCGCCGGGCAACTCGGGTGGGCCCCTGTGGGCTTTGGAGGACGGGTCGCGCTACCAGTACGGCGTCACCAGCAACGCGTGGTTGCTGAATGACCAGCTGCTGTACACTTCCTTCGCCGCGGGGCAGAACTGGGTGGCGGCTATCATACAAGCTCGCCAGGACTACCCATAGAGGAGGGAAGACTAATAAAGTGTGGCCATGCGCGGGGAAAGATTAGAGTCATTTTGTGTTGAGATGGGTGTTTATATACTGCCCTCCTTGGCCTAAACGTAGATGGTTAGGTACCTACTTAAATATAAATCTCGACATTATGAACTGTGCTGTACTGCGATTTTGTGGCTGCGTAAAGCAGATCAGAATCACACTAGTTCTTGGTGAAGCCACTTTTGCCCCTCTTGCCCAGCCAGCCCTACAACACGTCTAAACACAGAGTCACATCACGTATTCCTCTGGAAAGCACATCTTCCAGTTCCAGTTCCCCGGGTTTGCATGTGGAGTGCTCCAGGATTGGTTGGTTCCCACTCTTTCCCCTGCATCTAGCCGGATTGGACAGTATAGTCGCATTGGCTATCCACAAAATCTACGGCGGCCCGCTTGTTGGTTCTCAAAACAGCTGATCCTGGTGGCAGGGTGTTCCTGGGCGCCTATCGGACTGTGACGCTGTTGGTTGCTTCCATTATTTGGGAGATGGCTGTGTCTGTGGGAGTTTTACCTAAGGGCTCCTCGGACCAGAAATTTATAAGGTCTCCTGTTTCGTAATCGCAACAGCGGTCTAGTGCCTTACCGCATCCTTGCGAAGCTGCCCGGGCGATATGCTGAGATTGGCAATGCGGCTGCGGACTTCAAGAGGCATATGGTCAAGTTGCTGGATGATACGCCGGCAGCGCTGAGTAACGGGAAGCCAGGATCGGGACTGATCATGGCCTCTTTCGTGCGCGCTGCCGACCTTTACCACCGCGACCACCCGCCCGGGGCCGAGGCGGGAGGCCGACGCAAGTCCCGCCACAAGGGGCCTGTCTGCGGACGAAACCCTGGGCGACCTGTTCGGCATCAACTTTGCCGGCTATGACACCTCGGCCAACACCATGGCCTTTGCCGTGCTGTGCATGGCCGCCCACCCCGACGTAAAAGCGTGGGTGGCCGAAGAGGTCAATCTCGTAACCCGAGCCTGTGCGAGCCGCGAGGATTGGGACTACAAAGTCCTCTTCCCGCAGCTCAAGCGCTGCCGCGCCGTTATGCACGAGACCCTGCGGCTCTTCCCGCCCATCCCCGCCTTGCCGCGCATCACGCGCACCCCCGCGCAGACGCTTCCCGTGGGCTCGGGCTCTCGTCCGACCATCGCATTGCCCGCGGGGACCAAGGTCGCGGCCAACCTGCGCGCGATGCAGACGCACCCGAAGTACTGGTCCGGCGACGACGCGGACCAGTGGCGCCCGTCCCGGTGGATTGCCAACCCCGCGCCGGCGGGACTGCCGCCGACCGACGAGCTGCTCGCCCGCGAGGAGCTGCTGATGCGGAGCAAGTCCGTCTTCTTTCCCTGGGGGGGACGGCCCACAGAGATGTCCCGGGAAGAAGTTCTCCGAGGTCGAGGTCACGGCGGTCATGGCGTGCCTTTTCCAGGCGCACCGTCTGTCGATGAAGAGGAAGTACGAAGGGGACAGCGACGGGGCGGTTTATCAGAGGTTCGAAAAATGCGTCACGGACCTTGACCTGAATATGCTGGTGAGGCTGAGAAACGCGGACCAAGTGACTTTGGTGTGCACAGAGGCTTGATGCTCTACCATTGAGAACCGAATTGTGTGACATCCACCACGAAGGCAGTCGAGTAACATTATGCATCATATCCTTCCACACTATAGGAGTCTCTTTCTATTGTGAGGATGAGTACTCAAGTTTCAGGGACGTCATTGTGTTGCGGACAGAACTGTTTTATTCACAATGTGCACATTCACCTCAGATCCCTGAAGGGCAAGGAGGGTTTTGGTCTAAAGACACCCGGGGCGCAGCAGGATGAACAGGGAGAGTGTTCCATATGATGGAAGGTCGGCTCTACTGGGCGTTTGGGTGCAGGCGGGGGTTGCGGTCATCGAGTATCGTTAGCCATAACTGCTGCAGCTCTTGAAGGCGTGGTTTGGCTTCAGCATAGTAGCATTTAATTTGATGGGTAAAGTCAATCTTACATACCAAAGCTGGTGAGGCATGTGTGAAAACATATTGCTAAGTGTGGTTGTGTAAGTGCCATTGCCTTGTTCAGTGTTCTGAGCTCAGGGATTACAGTGAGATGCATGTAAGTGATGAGATTGAACGGTGGGCCACAGCCTGGTAGAAGCCAGCTGCGCACCAGAAGAGGTTTTTATCTAAAGAGCAAGGTGGCAGTAGGTAGCAGGACTTATCACTCCCTGAAGCGCCTGGGTCCGGGATGTGTGTTCTGCCGCGCTTAAGGGCTGTCGTGACCTAGCAGTTAGATAACCTTGTGGAGGCAGTGGAATGAAAGTGATAGGGAAACTGTTTCGGATGAGCTACCTCCCCAGGAGGTACCAAGTCAGAGTATCAAGTGCATGTTAACGAGATGTGAAGAATCAGTAAACAATTCATGTGATTTACTGGCGTACTTTGGGAAAGCTGGTGCCCCAAGCTCGGCGATTCCTCTCAGGCAGAAAGAGCTTTCATTCAATGCTTCTGAGCATTGAATAGAACATGGCTTGAACAATCCATATTTAACCACTGCTCATTCTGGAGGTTCTCTGCTTCTTCACGAACTTCTCTGCAACCTGCACAAAAGGAAGTGCAATCATCAGCGACATCATCAGCAACCCCAAGATGGATATCGCAAAGACCATCAACGACGCTGCCAAGCAGATTGCCGGCTTGGACTTCGGTCGAGGCCGAGCCTTTAACAAGCCTCACGTCGTCTTTGCCGCCCTTGTCGGCAACAATGTCGACCAGGTAGTCCAGGGCATGACCCAGGGCAAAATCACCGACGCACTCGAGACCCGCCTCGCGGCCACACTGTCTTCACTCGCCTTCGTGGTAATTCGGCATTCAACGTCTACATTGCCCTCGAGATGAACCCTCTTTCCCCCTCTCGGCAGCCGACGTCGAGTCCATCTTCTCGCCGCTCGTGAAGGCCCGCGAGCGAGCCTTGTCCACCAACCAGAGCTCCGGAAACGCCCAGAAGTCGAGGCTCGTCCTCGCCCTCGACGCCATCTCGAACCTCCACAAGAAGGCCAACGATTTCACTCGGGTCAACCACTTGATCACCCTGAAGCCTAAGCAGGCCAGTCGCCCCTCAATGCTCAAGGGAGCCAACAACAACAACGCCGGCTTCGTCGTCGACAACAACACTATCTGGCCCCCTGCCCACTTCGGCCCCATCGACATTGCCCATCTTTGCCAGCAAGACGTGCACACGGCTCTGTTCGGCATCACCCCCGAGACCCCCGGCGCCGCGCCCGCCTACCCCACCGACCAAGACAACCCTGTCACCCTCCGCCGATCCTTGTCGTACGAGAGCCTTACCAAGAACAAGCCGGCCTCAACTTGGGCTCTGTATCCCGCCCCGGTCGCCTTTTTCGACGACAAGTCCCGAGAGGACTGGTACACGCTCACCGGCCACAAGAGCCGCTTCTATGCCACTTTGGCCGAGCTCGCAGAGTACGCCAAGCAGGCCTTTCGCCAAGCCGGAATCGATCGCGTCATCTGCATGATGACCCCCTGGTTCTACGACCCCAAAGAGGTCGCGACCCTGGCCGCCGATGGAGACCTCGCTCTGCCTATCGCCTGGCAGAACCGTTGCTATCGCTCCGGAATGACTCTGGTCATTGACCGCGACGGCAAGACCGAGAACAACCGCGCCTGGAAGTACAAAGTCGTCCTCTTCCAACCCCAGACACCCCGCTACCCTCGCGCCGCCCCCACCGACCCAGCCCGAGCCCAGAAGCGCGACGAGTGGGTCAACAAGCTGTTCGACAACGTCTCGAGCGTCGTGCGTCCCGTCTCCAGTTGCTGGACCGGCGGCACCCTCAAGCCCGGTGGTCTCGACCATGGCAGTGGCCCCATGGCCAGCGGCGGACGCGGTGTCGGCCCCGACTCGGTCGAGCTTTCGGCCGCCTTGGTCTCACAGCTCACGGAGGACCATGTGAGCCTCACTACCGACTCGATGTCCCTCAGTGCCCGCCACTTCCGAAACGTTGGCGCCCGCCAGTCTGCTTGGGATGCTTGATTCACAGAAGGACGGCATGGTTTCGACTGGTTGGTCTGGAATACGAGCAATGAATGACGAAATGACGAGATGACGATGTCTCTCGATGGGCATAGATGGACATAATGATAGCTAGACGTCCTAGGCACATCTACCGAGAATACGATCTGATGAACCCCCAATTGTAACCGGTTTCGGAAAGAAGTGACTGTGATGTGTTGCATTTGTAGATGAATTCTGGTAATCGACCACGATTTGATGCGGCTAAATCGACTTCTGTAGGTCAGTGAAACGATTTCTTCCTGACGATGCCATGACTTTGTTGATGCCGAGATATCCTGCGGGTACTCGCGCCATTATGCAAAGGTCAGAGCCTCAGCAAATGCAGGTGCTAGATCTACGAATGTGCATGGGACTGATAGCAAGTGATAGCCGATACAGCTGGGATGCTTGAAACCTACGGTTCAAATACGACTGTGTGCAATTGCTTTTTACACCAATCGCCCTGTTGACCAACATTATCGTCGCCAAGTCTGCAAGAATCTGGTCTGCGGCATCTCACAAATTGACAGGCAAGTAGGTGGCGTAGCAGAAAAGACGACTGCATTTGATCAATTACAACAAACTTCGGCCTTAACAGATGCATCCCAATACAAACATGACCACGGATGACGCGATGGTCCAGTTGAAGTTGAGGAGTCATCTTGTAAACGCTGGACGGATTGATTGAAACCCAGCTGAGATGCTGTTACGAGATGCGGTAGGCTGCTTTGACTGCCCTACACTTATCTCTGATTGAAAGCAATTGGCGAAAGAGCTGGAACAGTTACCAGTTGATCAATCCATGGTTCGAATACCACTGTGTGCAAAGAGTTTTTCCCTTGTGCTTTATTATTACAACCTACCGTACTGACTGCCCAACACAACGGCTGGCACTACTTACCCTCCCAATGATGAGCGACTTGCAAATCTTTAATTCTGACATTTCGAAATACGGCAAATAACAACAGTCATGCGTTAACATGTAGTCATGTGTCGATGTCTGCTTACTCACCTGCGATGTTGTTTCGAAGCTTACGAATTAATCACTGACAGAATGTGACGTTATGTTACGATCTTAGTAAGATATACCCATAAATAGTTTAAAAGAAGGACAGTAGATGCAGACGGGAAGCCCTGATGATAAACGGTTAAAGATTGGAGGGAGGAGAAAAGAACAAAAAGAAAAACAAAATGCCGTGGCCACAGCAAGTTGCTTCCCAGAGTTTTCTATGATCACCAGGCAAACCGTTTTCGGGGGGACGAACCTCAAGCCTTCGGGGCCCTGTCAAGGGTGAACACCTACTCTCCTCTAGGAGCGGGAAGTCCGTCATCACACAGTTTGACTTCAAGTCTCGCAGCCTGCCAACTGCGCCACCCGGTCAAGCTTGCTCGGGACTGTTAGGAGATGTTTGGTCTATTAGGCATTATGAACCCCCAGCTGCAGCTAATTCTGAGGGAGCTATGGCCACTCAGTTACTTACAGGCACCTACTGCACCTAGCTACCTACATGTAAGGTGTCCAGGCTGGAACAACTACAATTAGGTCACCTTGGCTACTGCTAACAGCTCCCCTAACCCCCCTCTTCAATGGTCTGATTTTATCTTGTTATTGCAATGCATTGCACCCATGCATACATTATTGAGATAGCTCTGTTAACAAATCAGACCTTGCGCGAACGTGTAGGAGGAGACGGCAAGACCACACCGCCTGCCAGCCCTCAACACTGATAAGCCACGCACCATCAACCAAACTCGATTGCCCAGGTACTTTCCAATCCCTCATTGCGGCGCCATCTTACTCATGCCACGGATCTTGGCGCCATATTTGTACAACAGAAACGGCACAGGCGCCATGAGCGTCGCGAGGACGGCGGGGATGGTGAGAGCCTTGTGCGGTCCCAGCCGCTCGTACATGGGGACCGAGGCGGGTATCACGGCCCCCGCTATGATGTACCTCACGCTCGTCATGACCGCCAATGCAAAAGCGGCGTGCATCTGGTAGACGAAGACCGTGTAGATGAAGGTCGTGGTGAAGATGGTGACGAGGCCGTACCCGAAGAAGACGGATCCGACGATGGGGACCCAGATGTTCACAGACGGCTAAAGTTGAGAAAAGGATGGTTAGCAATCAAGTCAAGTTCTTTTCTGTTTTTGTTGGAGGGGGATAATTTCGGAACGTACGTAGCATGTCCAGGCCATCCACCAAAGGGACACGGGAAGGGAGATGGACCCGCCCAGCATGCCGTACCACAGACATATCTCGGGCATGAGCGTCCCAGCTTCCGCTGCCTTCTTTGTTTAGTTGTAGACGAGCGGGATGAGCGGTAGAGCTAATACGTCCCCCACCAGTAGCGCCGTCCACAGGATGAACGTAAGAGGCCGCGAGATACCGTACGTCTGTTGGAAGATGAAGGGGTAGCCGTTGAGGATGGTGAACAGGACAAAGTAGATGACGGTCAGGTAGAAGGTGAAGATGAGGATGATGGGTTCCGTGCGGACCATCAGGAAGGGCCGGTAGATGTTGACGAGCAGCCTGCGACCCAGCGTGTGCGCCGTGGCGTGGTTGCCGATCCGGTGCCGGTCGTCGCCCGTCAGCTCGCGGATGTGCCCGGCCCGCCACTCCAGCAAGACGGGCCGGTACGTCTCGGGCTGCCACAGGACCACGTAGACCAGGACGGCGCCCCCGAAGATCAGGGCAACCCAGTCGGCCCAGCGGAACCCGAGGCGGGGCAGGTACGCGCCCACGACCGGGCCAAGGAGGGGCCCGGCGTACGACGTCATGGTGGCGAACGGGACGGCGTAGACCATCTGCAGCGGGCCCCAGACGTCGGCCATGCTGCCGCCAGCGGCCGTCATCGGGGTGGAGCCGAAGAAGCCCGTCAGGAAGCGGAACGCGACGGCGCCGCCGTAGTCGGGGGCCAGCGCTTTCGCCATGACGAAGATCAGGAAGAAGGCAAAGGTGGACATGTAGACGACGTTGCGCCCAAAGGTCTCGGACACGGTGCCGGCGAACAGGGCGCCGACGCCGCTGCCGACCAGGTACAGGCCCGTCGTCAGGGAGCCGGCCACCGCGCCGACGCCGTAGTGGGCGTTGAACTCGGGTGCGACGGGGGCGTCGATGGACGAGACCAGGGTGATGGCCAGGGTCAGCAGGCAGACGGCCAAGGTGACGGCCCATTTCTTGGCCAGGCTCCAGTTTTGCGGGTTGAGCGGATCGTCGTCCTTCCAGCCGACAATGTTCGTCACGGCGCCATCGTCCTCGGCCGGTCGCGTACTCGTGACGCCCGGGAGTTGCGGAGGCACAGAGGCAGATGTTTCGCTGTCATGGCTGCTACTTGTCGGTGTCGGGCTGTTGGCTCCGAAGGACGCCGAGTCGATCGCTGCGGCTGAAGGGCGTTTGCTCTGTGCGAGATCATGTTCGACCGCAGCCCGAATGCGACGGTACTGACGAAAGGACTGCATTATGGGAATGGGGGTATCGTAGGCTTGCTCCGAGGGGAAATTGACACTGAAAACATGCACATCGTATAGGAATTGTCCTGGTCGGAGCGAACTCCAAGCTGATATTTGTACTATAGCTAAAGCATCAAAGTGTAGTCTCTCTCTCCCATTGCTAAGCAGTATCTGATGATATTTTTATTACAAATCTCCCTGGAGTTCAACCGGGTGGCTTCAATTCCGACTTGCCTCTGGTTTCTCGACGGTTTGAGCAATACAGAGCTGACATAATCGCCGTTGCTGGACCCCCTTTTTTGAGTGACCCCCAACGGAGTTAACCCCTGTCTGACTGTCGTCCCTGTGCCGCCGTGGGACCCACCGGAGTCAACTCCTGGATCCCTGTCGTCTGATCGTCTGACATGCATTTGGACGTTCCCAGCCTGTCCCGAGAGCGGCACCTCTTGGTCACCTCTTCAGTCATTGCAAATCACTCTAGCCCTGTTCCGCCCTGCCAACTTTTCAGCATTCACTTACCCGCCTGCCCGCCGCGTTCGGAGTTGACTCTCAGCTCCCCATCGTGGACGCGAAAATGGAGCAACCGCCCGACTCCATAATCCCAAATGTGGTTGCGCCAACTCCCGCGGCGCCCGCGCGCGTTGCCATGACCGGCGCCTGGTCGCCTGCCGAGGACGATCGATTGACCGCGGCAGTATCCACGCACGGCACCCGCTGGACGAATGTGGCCGCCGATGTTCTGACCCGCACCGGCGAGCAGTGCGCGAAACGGTAGAACGATCACGTCAATCCCGCCCTGGAACATGGCCCGTGGTCTGCTGACGAGGACAAGTTCCTCTTGGATTTGGTGGCCCTGCACGGCCACAACTGGAAGCTCATGGCCGATGCCTGCCTCAAATCCAGATCGTCTTTGGCCATCAAGAATAGATACGCGCTTCTTGCACGTCGCCAGAGACGTCACAAGAAGAGGCAGATGGCGCCGAACGGAACGCATCAGAGAGAAACGATAGATGACGCCATGCAGAACATGCATCCGTTACCTGGCAGTTCTCTACACATGAATCGGGGGGACTACTTGGGCCACGGCACATTACCGTCTTCTCTACCGCCATACTGCACTACCGATGCGTCCACCCTTCTGACTGCACAGGAAAACATCGATACAATACCGCAGCCAAGCCAAGGCTACTACTCCCGGCAGCACGATGAGGAAACGAGCCAGTTTATGTCGTGTCTGGACTAGTTGAGACTTGACGTCATAGCGAACGTTCCCGGCGGTTCGACCGGTTCTTCAAATGACATGGTGCTCGCCACCGGAGGGGGCCGGCACAGCCAAGCACAAGACTCGCTGGTGACCAAAGGGGATAGCCGTCCTGGGAGTCCCGAAGCGGGGGTCGAGTTCTCGGTCACCTGCACGCGGGCGAAACTCAAGGCGATGGTGTGCCACGCCTTTGAAGAGGCCATGTTGGAAGTGGCTGGACTTCCCGACGAGTCGCAGATGACAGTCACGTTAAGGCTCAAGAGGTGACAGGGTATCATTTAATCGTACTAGCCAAAATGGTGAGGTGGACTTCGACCCATCCTGTAAAAGAGTTTTAGAGATAGAAGAACTGCCTCAAAACATATCACTTCGGATCGACCAAGAGAACGAAGAATCCTAAAATGCACCATGGGAGCGAAGGTTTCGCCAAGCCAGGAGATCCCATAGTATTAATTGAATCGTGACCAGCAAAGTTTTCCAGTTCGTAAATCTCTTTTATAAGTTGTACAAAAGTCCCAGTCAAATTCCGACGCTCAACTCATATCATCATCGGTGTAGTCAAGACCTGACCCAGAAGTTGAAGATAATGCCTCCCTCATCAGATAATTCATCGGACCAATCGCGTTCAGCGTCGAGGAACGTGTGGTATGGCCACCTGCCCTGTGCCTGCTCTTCCAGCAAAGGATGCGATTTCCACCGGATGATCCTACAGTCCGAGGCATTCTACAACCCTCTGCTTCCCCCAATGCCCCGGCGAAACTGCTATATTATGAGGACCGGCCGCGCATGGTAGAATCGAGTTTCTCCAGCATAGGCGGTCCAGTGCCAAGTCAGGCACAGGGCAAAGAAGACATGCCTTCATCGAGCAGACCGGACAAGAAATTGCCTCCTTTACCTACACGCTCCCAGCCGAAAAGTCGTGTTGGCGTTTTCCGGGGTCTGCCTACCCGACTTCGCAAACTTTGGTCGCACGAGGAATCCCCACTACAGACGGATGAAGTCGAGTCGCACACCGACGACGAAGACAGTCCTCCTGCATATTCCGCCGAGCTCGAACAGACCAGCACAGACATCCGAACGCCACCGCCACCGCCACCTTGGTCCGTCTTGGAAGAGTCTACAGACGTCTCCTTCTACCCGGGACACCGCCCGGGCACCGACACGTCGTGGAGCCAGATGTTCGTCAAGGTGGGACCCATGGACCCCCTCGTCGTGCCCCGGACAATACTACCGTTCGACGCCACCTCGTTTGGCACGCTCGTGCCCATTCATCCCGCCGTGTCCTATCACCTGGCGTTCTACCACCTCCACTGGGCACGCCGGGCTATCGAAAAAAGCAACAATCTAGATAGGTCCGTCCACCTAGCGGCGTGTGCCGGCGAGTCCGGTCCAACGACGACACGGGGCGGCGGCCCCAGCCCCAACTTCACGTGGTCCAGCGAGTTGTATTGGCCGTCACGGCTGATGCAAAAGCAAGAGCTTAGTTTCCGTGTTGATGCGCAGGGCGCCGCAACCCAGGCCACTGATACCGAGATCAGCATGTGCCCTCACATCACCGTCTCGCTATCGAGTCTGAGGGTCGACACCAAAGACGACGGCGAACTCAAGGCGTCAGCACAGATATCCTATAAGCCAGCGACGCACCCGAGAGTCGACTGGGATAGCAAAAGGGGCAATTTGGCCAAGATCCACCGTTGTACGATCTGCTTTTGCGACCTGGAACAAAACCTGGAGATACGAGGGCACGAGGTCTGCGTCCGCTTCACCGTCTACCGGGACTTGGGCGACGGCATCGACCGATTCGGCCCCAAATGGAGGTCGCTGCTGACGGGCGAAAAGTCTGGGACCCGACAAGCCTCCCAATCAAAATACATAACGTACAAGAATGTTTGGCAGTCTGCGTACTTCCTCAAGCGACCCAGTGTTCAACTAGTCACTTTCAAATCGAGGTCCGGGGATTGGACGGGGTTGGACGGGATCAAGATGAAAGATTCCAACGTAAGGGAGGAGGCACGGAACGTGGTCACCTGGTTAGAAAGGACTTGACCACAGCGCGGAATCTTTAGCTAGACAACCCATAGAGAATAAATCAGGAAATAATTCAGTTTCGTGTGGCAATCCGTTCTTCTTAGGCACAGCCTCCGGTACATCTCGACCTAGACCCCAATCCACCTCCCATCTGTGCATCAAGATGGCGAGAGGTCGTCGACATAAACCTGTGGCTTTGCTGTGGCACGGATAGAGTTTCGGGACTTTTTGTGTGCTCTTGCTTTTAGCCGTTTCCCCGCGCCACCCCCTTTCTCAAGTGGCAGACAAACTTGAAAATCTTATCAGCGAAGCTGCCAAAGCTACGTTTCACCTATACATTCAGTTGGAACAACATGGTCCTTACATAGTCGTCCTCGTTGTGAGACCGCTCATTGCTTGCTTTTGTATCTCAAAGTGACAAAATCTGGCGTGTGCAGGTCTCAATTAGTCTGTATCTAGCCTGCCTCTTCAGCCTCGATCAGCTGTACAGTTTGTATTCACGGCCACTTCGTGGAAGCCCGCTAGCCAGTATTAGGGGTTAGTGTCTCGGGGCTGAGGGGGCTGAGGCCTGCTGACTCATCGGTATGGAGCCGGTTCTCCCTGTCGCCCCATTTCCGGTTTTTGTTTTGAAATCATCACTGCGTTGCTTCACTTGGCTTCTTCATGCTGGAAGCACCTGTATTTTGAACTATATAAAGTTCAGCCTGCCATCGATCACCTCTGATTACTATATGATTCCCAAATCCCTGTGGCTGGGACCGGACAATAGCTAAACAGCCCAAGACACAGACCCCACCGCCTTAACACACGCCGCAGCCAACAGAGTCGGAAATGGCATCCAACAACTCGGACAAGAGCACTAAAGCAGCGCCTTCACGCGACGACGTTGAGAGAGGCATCGTGGCACCTGTACGATATCCCGAATACACCATCTATGACATCTACTTCCTGCTCCTCGGCCTTCCATTTTCGTTCCTCGCCACATTCGGCCTGAGGCATTGGATGGACGTCCCCAACCATAGAGACCTTCCGTCCCTCGACCACGAGGCCGAGCGCAGATGGGTGAGTTGGCATTGTCTTTTACCTCACTACTACTTCTGCAGATAACACAACCGAAGATAAGTTCCTGAGGAGGAATGCTGATCAGTTTTGTCAGAAACGGAACTTCGTCTTCCAATTCGGCGCCGTCATCGCCCTGACCATCCGGCTCTGCCGCTTCTGCTGGCGGCACAAGTGGGACCTGCCCGTCTAGGTGACTCCCGAGATCGGCGGCTTCGTCTCGGCCCACGCGCTCCGCTGGGCGTCTGGGAGGGACAACGTGGTGGACGCCTACACCTGCTTCATGCCCTGGACGTACCTGGGCACGCTCGTGGTCTATGTCGTCTTTCGCCTCCGACAGCCCGAGCAGCTTCGCAAGCTGCACTAGAACATGGGCTACCTCGAGAACCTCGGCTTCTGTCTTGTTGGTGTTATTATCGTACTTCAGAAAGCAACAATACCCGCAACAATACACTATTAGCAGGGCAATGTTCACGAAAGACATTCGCCGATAATCGGCACACGGTATAGAATGAAGGGCCCTTCTATTCTTCCAAAGTCGAGTACTTGCTGATTGCTCTACTACTGCCGCATCGTCCCCGCCGCCTCAATCAGATTCTCCTAAGTCCTTCCACCACTTGGCACCATCCCCCGCCAAGCCTTGCATGTTATTCACCAGCTAAGCCGACTCAATTCCTAGCCTTGATGCAGGAGGTGCAGACCTTGCCGCTGTAGGAGCCGTGCTTAGGGCAGTTTCCAGGCATCTTGAATGAGTGTTGGTACTTGGTTGAGTTGCTTGAAGTTGTGTGTTTGTTGAAGTTGTGGGTGCTTGCTGTTGGTACAAATCTGAGACTTGAAGTTCGAAGTTTGTAGTTTGCTTGAAGTTTCTGGGTTGTAGCTTTGGTCTTGGTGTTGTTGGAATTGTTTGGTTTGTTGTTGGGTTGTCTTGGGAAAGATTGCTGACATCGGCTTGGTATTTATACCCCCTTGGCTGGACTCGTTGCACTCACTCCGCCCAACACCTGTTCATAAGAAGGTCAACGATGCCTGTGTCAGTCGGACGTGTTGCCATACTAGGATTAACTTACCAAGTGCTTGATTGGTAGTAATTTGCAGTGGCAGGCCCAAGAGGGTACGCTGGAAACCAGCAGCGTGTATCAGATACGTGCCTCTTGCGTTCATGTTTCGTATACGACACCATCATATCAGGTCCTAATAGCTAAGAGGGATTTGGGGACTGCTTCCGGGGCACACAGAAACATGGACAGGTTGCGCAACTCTTGGCTGGGGTTGAACTCAAGGAAACGCCGCATAACTCGTGCCAACTTGTATACGTTGATGGCGTGAGACTGATGCGGGATGCGGAAACTTAAGCACACAAGCGCCTACATGCTGCAAGCAGTATATATCAATATAAAGAGGGTTTGGCTTATGTTGACCTTGAACTTCTCCATCATGACTTATACATTTGCAGTAACGAGCCCATGCGCCCCGCTCTGCTGTATTCAATGTCTTCCCGAGCTTACTTCGGCGTATCCCACCAGTGCGCCCATCAGATATCTTTGCGGCATAGTTCCAGCTGCCTCTGGTCATGAACCGGCTCGTCCCCGATCTCCGCCATCTTCTCCTCGAGCTTCCGCGTCATCGTCCTCACTATCTCCGCATATTCCGGGTCGTGGTAACAGTTGAACAGCTCGAGCGGATCCTTCTCGCAATCAAACAGCTCCCACTCCTTGTCCCGACCCTCCTCGCCCCCGGGGCTCGGCCGCGCCCCCTCGAGCCCCAGGTCCTCGCAGTACCAGTAGATGAGCTTGTACCGCTGGTCCCGGACGCCGTAGTGCGCGTACGCGTGGTGGATGACGTCGTTGTGCATCCAGTAGCGGTGGTAGGCGACCTGCTGCCAGTCCTCGGGGGTCTTGCCATTCAGCAAGGACCGGAACGAGTACCCCTGCATGTACGTCGGAACCCGCACGCCCGCGAGGTCGAGGAACGTGGGCGCGAAGTCGACATTACTAATAATGTCGTCGCAGACGGACCCGGCGCGGATCTCGCGCGGGTACCGCACCAGGAACGGCATCTGGAAGCTCTCCTCGTACATGAACCGCTTGTCGAACCAGCCGTGCTCGCCGAGGAAGAAGCCCTGGTCCGACGTGTAGATGACCACCGTGTCCTCGGCCAACCCCTCTGCATCGAGATAGTCGAGGAGGCGGCCGACGTTGTCGTCGATGCTCTGGATCGTCCGCAGGTACCGCTGCATGTAGCGCTGGAACTTGAACTCGGCGAGCTCGGCCGGCGTTTCGAACGTGAAGGCCTGGCCCGTCTCCTTGCAGACGAGGGGCTGCATCCCGCGCGGGTCCGCGGGCGCGGGCACTTTCCGGTCGACCCAGTTCCACCGGTCGATCATCTTGACGCCCACCTCGGCGGCCGGGCCCTCGGGCTGCACGAGCTCCAAGTCCGTGTACGTCAGGTCCTCGGCGACGCGCATCTTGGCGACCTTGGCCGCGTTGGCGCGGTTCTTGTAGTCGTCGGTGAACGTGTCGGGCAGGCGGACGGGGTCTTTGTACAAGTCCTTGTGCTTCGAGTCGTACTCCCACGACCGGTGCGGCGCCTTGTGATGGCACATGGCGAAGAAGGGTCGCGACTTGTCCCGCGTCTTGATGAAGTCGATGGTCTTGTCCGTGATGATGTCGGTCGCGTAGCCGGGGACCCGCACCGTCTTGTCCCCTGGCTCGAGGAACTGCGGGTCCCAGTACTCGCCCTGGCCCGGGACGACGCTCCAGTAGTCGAAGCCCGTGGGCTCGTGGTCACGGCCCTCGCCGAGGTGCCACTTGCCGATCATGGCGGTCTGGTAGCCCCTTCCTTCCCCTTGCGGTAATGAGGCCGACCGCAGCTGCTTGGCGACGTTGGGCAACCGCTTGTTGATCTTGGAGTCGAGCGTCACGACGCCGTTGACGTGGTTGTGCGTGCCGCAGAGGATGGCGGCGCGGGAGGGGGTGCAGATGCTGTTGGTGACGTAGCAGTGGTTGAAGCGCATGCCCTCGTCGGCCAGCCGGTCCAGGTTCGGCGTCGAGTTGATGCCCGCGCCGTAGCACGAGATGGACTTGGCGGCGTGGTCGTCGGCCATGATGAAGAGGACGTTGGGGGACGGGTTGGACTCCATCTTTGATGTTGTTGTTGTGTTTTAAGTTTCGGATAGGCAGTGTAAGTCCGACTTGGTGATGATGTATGCGATTCGATCAGTCCTTTTGTCAGACACAGAATCCAAGAAGTATGATTTTGGGCGACTACTAGAAGCGACTGTGATTATCGCGGGCAGCGAGCTTTAAGAGCCAATGACATTCTATGATTAATACAAGCAACGTCCCTCCGGCTTAGGAGCCGGGCATCATGGGATCCGGGGCGGGGAGATACGTTCGCGGGGTCGGATTCAAGAGTGGAGTTTGCTGAACTGCCGAGCACGCTCTACCCCTGCTTGTCACCAGCCCAGTGGGCCCGTAAGATCTTCCACATTGGTCTCGGTAGTCGGCGAACGTCCCACCAGCAGGACTCTACATTGGCGAACTGGGTACATCGACGTCATAGGTATAATCCCGGCAACCCAGTTAACATACTTGGGTTTCGGGTTCCGGGGCTTGGGAAGCTTTCGTCGCATCTTGTCAAATGCAGTCGTGCGACGATCCGGTCGAGAAATCGTGCTGCCACCCTCTCGCGGACCAAATGTTCAGGTTCAGAGCGCTCAAGTCCATAGATTCGGGCCCGGTTCCCAACAAGGCCAGCTCCCCGGAACTGTCCGCGGCCTCACAGAGTGCTTGGCCACTTGCAGTACTGCTGTTAAGGTCCTCCTGACCACGCTCGGAGAACATCACGACACGTGCGTTAGCAGGCGCCGACGGCACGTCGGGATACGTCGTAGCAGTCGTAGCTGCTGACCCGCTAGACCCCGTGTCCCTGTTATTGTATCCGGGGGTGCCAATTCCGCGGGCATCCTCGTCGTCCTCGTGGAATTGCGCCTGCCTAAAGGCGCTGTGGACTCCGAGGTTCGTGTGCTTCTGGATGGTCATGGCGTATCGGGGACGGCCGCGGCCAGTGTCTTCTGAATCCCCATCAGATGCCTCCTCGGGATACACTGGTGTACCCGAGATATAAGCCGTAATGATGCGGTCCAATTCTTGCAACGTCTTCCCCAACATAGCAGATGAGCCAAATAGAGGTTGCAGGATCGCGAGTGTGTCCCTGGCCAACGTCGTCGCCATCTCGGCTGTGGTGTTTTGATTTTGAGGTATAAGTTCCGAGCCGCTCAGGAATAGAAGCAGCCGCGATGCGTGGTATCCGCCAATACAGATATCTCTCGGCGGGAAAAGAAGCGGCAGTCGGAGGTCGTGGACGTCGTGGATGATGTCGATGATCGCGCGAGCGTGTCGCAGACAGGCGGCCGCCGCCTGCGCCACGTAGCCGGGCGTACAGGCCCGGATCACGTCGTCCGGGGCGGCCTCCTGGTAGCCGGAGAGGAAGATGCGATAAATGTCGCAATGAGACTGATGCCGGCCGATCTGCACCGCGATGTATCGCACCAGCCACCTGGAATGTGCATATCGCTTCAGCTCCTCGGCGGTGTAAGGCGGCGGCTCTGCGGATTTTAGTGAGCTCAGCATGCCTTCGACTAAGCCTGTTATCTGGGGCATCGCGTTTACTTGTTGGTGAGAGAGGTTTCGAGTGAGCCGCAGGATGTCCCGCCGGATGATGCTCAAGCGGATGTAAAGCTGCAGGAGTCCACCCTCGGTGACGCCATCAAGCGAGGCCGGAGCCGATCCAGACTCGCCGTCTCCATGGAAATCCTCCTCCGGGCACGGCATTCTGAGGTAGATGAAGTCCGGTGGACACGCACCGGACTCCGGGAGGCCGACCGAGAAGTAGTTGTCGATCAGCATGATGGACCAAGTCAGCCGCCTCCGGACCTCCTGGCTATGGTGATCCAGATCGAGCCTCTCGTACTGCAGGCGCAGCGCGCTCGCCGAGCGCGACGCCATGGACAGGAGCATGTAGCCCCGCTTGAAGTTGCCCGTCTCGACGCGGCACAGGACCGCGAGCAGGAGCGCCTGGGTCCGGAAGACCGTCGGGCTCTCCATGGTGCTCCACAGCAAATCCTCGGCTTTTTGGACCCATGTCGCGACTTGCGAGGGATAGTAGCGCGGATAGCGGAGCACGCTCGCGGTGTAGGCGCAGAGGGCGAGCAGCAGCGCTTCGTCGATGGTCCCGTCGAGGCAGCGCTTCGTGACGGAGACTTCGGAGAGGAACGCCGAGCCGGGGTGCGCGTAGATATGGCGGAAGTAGTCGTTGATGATCTGGAGCTGCTCGTGGACTTTGGGAAAAGGCGCAGCCTGTTTGGGCTGGACTGTCGACACTTATATTCGACATTGAACTTCGCCAAAACTCGCTCATGGCCCCTCCTGTAGAAGCGGCAGCATCGTACCATCCCAGGAGGGAACTGGCGGACGGTGACAGCCCTTCTCCCGAATAGCTCCCGGCGTACTCCGGCGCCGTGACAGACTCCGGAACTTGACTCAGAGGTGACGCTAGCGAGGACGAAAGTCCTCCGCCGCCAGAGCTGCGCCGCCCCCGACGCGATGCCCGGGGACTTTGCCGACATCCATGGCGGCTTCCAGCTGTTGAAGGACCGGCCAGATAACCTGTATTAGTCTCGAACCCGGCGTGGGATTCCCGTCTCTTGGAGTCGGGGTAAACACAGTCTTTGGATCGGGTCCGGCACGACTCGCAAGCCGGACGCTCGCCGGTGCACTTGGACTTTGTGGCGCGGCACGGCGTACAGGCCTGAGGCCTCCGTCTCTTCTCGAGCTGTGTCGACGGGGCGCCCTCGGGGTCTCTTGGAGGCACCGCAAACGAGCAGGGGTACTCCAAGCGCTCGCAGTTGGAACAACGAGGGGGCCCCTCCGCTGCAGCGAACCTTGACGTTGCACGGTCAGCTCGCGCTCCACATGCGGACGGAGCGGGCATGCCCCTTTCAGGAGGTACTCACTTTGCGGGTGCGACACTGGACGCAGGTATCAGCCGATCTGGGAGGAGGCATGTTTCGGGATCGTAGCTCCCCGGCGCGCGTGCTGTACCTTGGATACTCCCCGGCGGAAAACCCAGCTTTCGGGATGGCAAGGAGTATATTGATTACTAAACCTAAACGAACCATGAGTCGTCGGGCCTGTATCCTCAGCCTATGAAGAAAACGCGGGGAAAGTGGAGATGAAAAGCGGGAGGCCAAGAAGCTCGTAATTACTGGTTGGGCACTCTGTTCATCCCGAGACATGGCCACAAGCCAATGGAGAAGCAAACGGTGATCAGGCAACTCTTTGAATTATCGGACGAGTCTTTGAGTAGCTGGCGTGTCCTTGGGTGACGTCTTGATTGACTTCCTACCTCGAATCCAATCTTGCCGAGCCACGAGAGCCAAAGTGGATCGGGCCCGGTTACACTTGATTGGTGGCAGCAACATCGCGTGCTAATTACGTACCGGATCAGCACGCAATATCCATCTAGCCCAATTGGCCAGATGGATACTCCGTTCCCTCTCCTTGGGAACAGTCCCCGACAACTGGCCGCAGTGGCTCCGTGTGTCTATGTCATCTACTCGGGGTCGATCAACAGACCTGACTCAATCTTCCTCGGCCGGGACCAAGGGGCCGGTTTCCCCATCGGTCAAGACATGGACGTCCGCCATGAGCTGCTCCATCGTCGCGCGCCGCTGCTCCGGCCCCCCGGCCGGCTCCGCGTTGGGCTCGACCCCGGGCTTCCCATTGTCCGAGGCCACCCAGTTGTCCGTCGGGTTGCGGTGCGCCTTGCCGAGGTCGTCCTCCGCGCCCGGCGGCCAGAACGGCTGCTCGTTGGCCTCGTCCTGGTACTGCATGCACTGCCCGAAGTGCACCTTGGGGAACTGCTCGTAGAAGGCGTCGTGCTCGGGCGCCATGGCGGCCGTCAGGGAGCCGATCCGGGACTTGGCCTCGGGCGGCTGCAGCGCCGACCAGGGGTCGCGGCAGCTGTCTTTGGTGCACGACTTGGTCACCATCAGGATCGAATTCAGGCGGTTGATGAGGCGCTTGTGCTCCGCCGTCACCTCGCCGCGGGCTAGGTTGTTGATTTCCCAGGGGTCGGCCCGTTGTTCGAGTCATCAGCCATACGTTTGGGGATCGCATAGACGGATCTTCGCGTAACTTACAGAGATATTGTACAGCTCCATCTCGTTGGTGCACCAGTTGAGAAACATCCAGGAGCTCTCCTCCGACACGATCCGCAGCGTCTTGTAGCTGTTGTTGTCCAGCTTCATGCCGGCGTACTCGGGGATCTCGACGATCTTGTCGCCCCAGAACTCGATGTTGATGATCTCCTTGGCCGAGCCGATCTCGGGCTTGAACTGGGGGCGGGATCCTTCCACTCCTCGAGCAGGCTGCGGCCGTCGAGGAACTCGGGCCACTCCTGCTTGTCCAGGCCCATGATGTCGAGGAAGGTCGGCGCGAAGTCCAGGTGGGCGCTGGCGACTTTCGACTTCACTCCGCCCGGGATCCTGGGGCCGCGGACGACGAGGGGGAGGTTGGTGTCTTGGACGTAGGGGAGGGCTTTACCGCCGGGCAGGCGATGGGCTCCAATGTGGTACCCGTTATCGGACGTGAAGATGACTAGCAAGTAGGTGTCAGCAAGCTGCCCAATACTCGGCCCATACGTAAAATGAGGCACATACCATAGGTGTTATCCAGCTGGCCCTTCTCTTCCAGCTTGGCCAATACATCCTCGATGATTTCGTCAACCCCCTGGATGGCCCGGATCCTCCCCAGGAAGAGACGATCAGCCGAGGCCTCTGCCTCGCGGTCCATCAGCTTCATGTCTTTCAAGAAGACGCTCTTTTGTTTCTGGATCTCGTCGGACGGGTTCCAGTTGGCGAACCGCGGGGCCTTGGCGTCGGGGAACTTGTCCGCATGGCGCGCCTGGGGCGTTGGCGGTTTGCTGCCGGCCACGTGCGGCGCATACGGCATAACCGCCAGGAAGAAGGGATCTTCCGCGTCGAGGAGACGTTCGAGACGATCAATGCTAGTCTCGGGATTAGCTACCAGATGGGTCACCAAGTAGGAAGGGGACCATGGCTGGCTGGCCAGGGACACCGTGATCTTACGCCTTGATCCTGACAACGTCGTTGCTGTGAAATCCCCGGTGCTGGACCGGGCGCTCCCCGTTTTGGGACATGACCACGTTGTTGTAGTCGTTGATGTATGGTTCGATCTGGTTTTGGACGTTAGGCTGCTGGACCCCCCTATAGTGGTATCTGGTTTCCAAGGAAACATACCAATGCATCTATGTGATCCCATCCTTTAGGCGGAATGTGGTAGTTGGCCTGGCTATATCCATTGAGGAACTTCCCAACATCTGCAAGAAATGTTAGCCTAGGACTTTCAAATTGGCCATGTGACCTACACTCGGCTTTGTAGCCCGCCTTCTTGATCCAATGGGGGAGATAATTCTCGTTCTCCCCGGCGATTCGCCACTTGTCATAGTTCCCCCTGTTATGCAAAGGCAGCGTCAGTAAGCTGTAGCAATCCACTGCCGTATAGACGCCGAGAGGTATAGCGACTTACCCCGGCGGGCGGACATGCGTGATGTTGGTCGAGTGCGCAGCCTGGCCGCGCAGGAACGAGGCCCGGGAGGGGCAGCAGTTGCTGACGGTGCCGTAGTGGTTCTCGAACTCGACGCCGTGGCCCATCATCTCCCGCTGCAGGACCGGCATAAAGTCCAGGGAACCCAGGAGGCGGTCCTGGTCGTCGGACATGATGATGATGACATTCGGCCGCTTGGCGGCCAGGGCCGAGCCGGACAGGGCCAGCGTGGCGGCGGCTAGGGATGCGATCGAAACATGCATGACTTCGATGAGGCTGGGTCAGCTTGGCGAAACTGGAGGAAAGGCGATGCTAAGTTACGAGACCTCGGGATGGTCTTCAGGCTATATCAACCGAAACCTGTGGCCTTCACCGCATCGGCGATTGCATGTACACGATGCGTCGGGGAATTACCCAGTTACAATGCGCCATAATTCCCTTGCAAGTCTACTGCGGCTCCATCGTCTACGCTAGGATGTTTTATAGCGGCTAATTACTGGGCTGGCCCGCTTATCTTGGTCTCTCCATGTGCCGTCGCCAACTAACGCGACCGGGGCTTTACTACCAGAAAAAGGCGGCGAAGACTTGGCATCATGGGATCGACGCGGCTGCCCTTGCCGTCGAGCTAAGGTGCGACCTCCGTCCGCCGAGGCGGGGTTGGCAGGCATACCACTTTGATAAACTGCTTTTTACCAATACTCGCGCTGTAAAAAAAAAGGGGCGGTAGTCGGCGATCCACTTGGACAACTCCGCAGATGCGGGGTCCCAGAGGCAGGGGCAGGCTGGCGGGGGCAGGGGGCAGGGGGCAGGGGGCAGGGGCCCTATGCCACGCAGCCAAAGCATTACACACTCCGGTGGAGGTGGAGCATCCCACAACCGACGTGACCCAGGCCGTTGTCACGTAACGTACCTGGACCTGGGCGTGCATATTTTGTCGCCTATGGTTGGCTCATCGCGTTCAAAATAGCAACACACAGTCTCAACCGCCTAGCAAGGCGGTCCTCTACAACGCATTTCTGACCGTCTATCTGACTCTAGAGGGGCTGCGAGCAGGATGTTGAATTGGATCATACGTGGTCAGAAGTATGCGTGCTTGCTGCGTACAGAGCAGCGGCCTATCTGCCCAAGAGGAGATGATAACACAAAGATAGATTGCACTTAAATAATCCAGGCTGCGCCTCCAATCTCGTAGCCACTTTTTCACCAGAATCACGCTTGGAACCAAAAGATATCGCTTGCTCAAATCACTAGGCTAAGCCCAGGGGCCAGATCACGGCGGCCCCTTGTTACTAGACCGCGGGTCGTCGATTCGCTCTGCAGACCCCAGTTTGCCGTCGACGTCCGAGCTTGTAGCGTGGTCGTTCTCCAGATCGGTAACGGCGGCTGCGATACCAGTCGCCCGGAAGCCTATTGGAGCCATACAGTAAGTACTTGTGCGCTCTTTGCTCGGGGTCAAACTTCCGAGTGTATGCTCTTGACCGTCTTACCTCTACTTCTCCAAGCGGGGACTCTCTTCTCGAACATCTCGTCGACCTCTTCCAGAGACCTAGAAGAGATGGTTAGCAAGACCGTGGTTGGTCGTCAGGGTTTTATCCATACGGAGAGGGAGTACATACTTTCCAGTCATCTCCGGTACCAAGAAGTAGATCAAGACCAGGAATACGACGGAAATGCAGCCGAAGACGAAGCCGACCTTGGATCCGAGGTCGGCATAAGGCGCCTTGAGCAGGTAGGGCAAGGTGAAGGTGACCAAGATGTTGCAGAGGTCGGAAACGGTCCAGAAAAGCATGTTTGACTTGTCGCGTAGAGAGGTGTGAGGAATCTCGGCCTTGATGACAGTCATGCTGCGAGGCGATGGTCAATATCCATCTCCGAAGCAAACAGGGGATAGGGCAGAGCCACTCACGTCGACCCAAACGCAATCATGTACACGCAGGGGAAAATGATGGACATGGCCAAGATGCCGTGCTGCACCGACTTCGCCGGGTTCGCCACGGTGCCCAGGCCGCCCATGATCATGAGGACCGCGGCTGTGACGGTGCCGACCGTGAGCCCGACGCGGCGCCGGCCGATCTTTTCCACCAAAGTGATGACGAAGATGCAGCCGCCGAGCAGGCCGGCCCGCTTGATCAGCGTGCCGGCGAAGGGGTCCATGACGTTGATCTGCTTGAGGAAGACGGTGCCGTAGGTGGAGGCGAAGGCCTGACCCGTCAGCTGGTTGGCGCCGGCGGCTACGAGGCCACCGAAGGTGCGGCGCTACACGGATGGGACAATACGGGTTAACGAACATGCACAAATTCTGGGCTGGACGATGACTCAACATCTGTGAGGGTGCCGGCTTACCTTGTTAATACCCCTGAACAGCTCGGCCCAGCTCCCCTTGGTCGGCGCGTTGTCAATCATGTCCTGGAGAAGCTGGGCCTCCTGATCGGCGGGGTAGTCCTTCTCGGCGCCGTGGATGTAGTAGAGGCTCTCGACGGCCTGCTCGAACCTGCCCTGGCGCAGCAGCCAGCGGGGCGACTCGGGCAGCAGCCAGGCCAGGCTGAGCGCCAGGGCCGGGAAGGCGAACATGATGGCGATCGGGATCTTCCAGCTGTCGTTGCCGTGGAGCTTGCTGGTGCTGTTGGTGATGACGGCGGCGATGAAGCCGGCGAGGACGTGGCTGAAGGCGTAGATGGCGACCACTGTTTCGATCTAGTTAGTTCAGGTTCAGTGGTATAACCGGTCCATTCAGGAGTAGCAGTAGGATAAAGTCGGGTTTCATAAGAAGATCGACTTACTGGAACCACGAACGGCGGCCGGCACGATTTCAGCAAGCCACATGGGAACCAGCCACGCCTCGGCCCCGACGTGAAGGTTGATGATGATCCTGCCGGCCAAGGCCCACGCATACGACCTACCAGCGTAGCAGATGGCCACGCCGATGATGCAGATGCAGTTCATGCTGTAGAACACGGCCCGACGACCAAACCGTTCGCCGATCTGCGAGAAGATGATGACGCCGAAGGCATATGCGACCAGGGGAAAAGCGTTGAGGTAGGCGAGGTGGTCGACGGTGAAGTCGTATTTCTTGGTCTTGGCATTATACTCGCCGAAGATGCGCTCGTATGCTGAGGAATTGCAGTAAGTCAGCTGATCGTCGGCTATTACTGGTTGTTACGCGTGTGCTCCTGGAAAGGGGGGCGCCCACCGTTCATGGCCTGAACCGTAGATAGCACCGAGTTCTCGAAACCGTAGGCGAACACGCTGGTCATCAAAACCATGGTGGCCAGGATCAGGTTGGTCGAGACATGCTTGGTCGCCTTGTAGTTGTGGTCGCGGAGAAAGTGCCCCATCTCGGCGGTGGTCGTCCAAGGACAAACAACTACAGAAGCCGTAAGTTGACGACGAGGCAATGGATATATCCGGGCCAAGCAAAACAATGTTCAAATGTCGCTCGGAACTCTATGCAGTCTTGGGCTGGAGAGTAGAAGCTTCGAGGACTGGGATCCATTTAGCTTAGTTTGATAGCTTGTTCAAGCAATCAATCCCAACTTACCTAACCCAGCAGCCAGCAGTATGTCGTCAAGCACGCAATTGGTGGAGCAAAACACATGCTCGCTATCGAAAGTCTGGGGTAACAGTGAAGCCGTCAGCAATGGGGTCCCGGTGGCAAGGGCTGGGCCAGTATCTAGCCGAAATTCGCCCATGCTCCAGCTTTTTGCGATGATGCCATCTCTTGGCGCGGTACTCGGCGAACACATCCTGGGCTCTTGGCGATCGTCGGGGTCGATTCCGGACTAGCGGGGGCTGCGTATCCGGTAGTCGGCGATGACCCCTGTCCCCGGTAGTCGGATGACCAACCATCAATATCCTGTACCAGTAAGACCAGCATGCTCAATCTCGCCTATTAACGCGGCTAATTACAAGTCGCCGGCAAACGGAAAGGAGTACCACAGGGCATTTCGATAAAACAATTGGCACCCGGTCTACATCACGGTAGCTGTCCATAAACCGGCTCGGGTCTAAACTCCGATCGCCAGCAGCAGTCAATCCGACAGACACGTCCACCGTCGCCAATATGGGAAAACGCCCCAACTTCCTCATTGTCGTAGCCGACGACCTGGGCTTCAGTGACATCGGACCGTACGGTGGCGAGATCAAGACGCCATGCCTCGACAAGCTGGCCCAGGACGGGCTTACCCTGACGGGGTTCCACACGGCCGCCGCCTGCTCCCCGACAAGGGCGATGCTGTTATCGGGCACAGAGTTAGTACTTACCCATTGCCTGTCATGTCTCAAGATAGCTCCGCTCAAAAGTTGTGAGCAATCACATTGCAGGCCTGGGCCAGATGGCCGAGTTCCTGCGCAACCGGCCCGAATTCAGGGGTCGACCAGGGTACGAGGGCTATCTAAACTTCCGCGTCGCGTCCGCGGCCGAGGTCATGCGTGACGCTGGCTACTTCACGGCAATCTCGGGGAAGTGGTAAGCCCGACCGGATCACTTATCACAGAATAACTCCATTACTGACGCATGAGCATAGGCATCTCGGATTGACCAAGGAGACGTGCCCGTCAGCGCGGGGCTTCGAGAAGGACTTTTCGTACTTGGCCGGCTGTGGCAACCATTTCAATAACGAGCCTCAACTAGACGCGGGCGAGATCAAATTGCCGCCCGTCAACAGCGACGGGTTATGGATGGAGAATGGCGTCTTCCTCGACCGCAAAAAGGACGTGCCCAAGGACTTCTACTCGACCAAGACTTTCACAGACAAATTCATCGACATCCTGAAGGACAGAGACGGGGAAGCCGCCGCCAAGCCGTTCTTTGGCTATCTGGCTTACACCGCCCCGCACTGGCCCCTGCAAGCACCTCAGGAGACCATCGCCGAGTATCGCGGCGTGTACGACCAGGGTCCGGAGGCTTTGAGAAAGCAGCGGCTAGAAAGCATGACCAAACGCGGGATCATCGGCCCCGATGTGGTTCCGGCCCCCATGTTCGGCCGGGAGCACAAGGAGTGGGCCGACAAGACGGACGAGGAGAAGCTCCTGTCGTCACGACGGATGGAGACCTACGCGGCCATGGTCCAGCTCATCGACGAGCAGCTGGCGCGCGTGGTCGCCCACCTCGAGTCCACGGGCGAGCTGGACAACACCTTCGTCCTGTTCATGTCCGACAACGGCGCCGAGGGCAAAGCGCTCGAGGCCCTGCCGATCCTGAACGGGTCGCCCCTCGACGACGTCGTCCACCGGTACTACGACAACCGCCTCGACAACATCGGCAACGCCGACTCGTTCGTGTGGTACGGCGCCCGCTGGGCCGCGGCCGCCACGGCGCCGTCGCGCGCCTTCAAGACGTACACGTTCGAGGGCGGCATTCGCTGCCCGTGCGTGGTGCGGTACCCGAAACTGCAGCGCGCCAGTGCCGGCGCCATCTCACACGAGTTCACTACGTGCATGGACATCCTGCCGACCATGCTGGACCTGGCGGGGGTGACGCACCCCGCGCCGCAGTTCAAAGGGCGCGACGTCGTGCCCATGCGCGGGCGGTCGTGGGTGCCGTACCTAAGCAACAACAACAACAGCGTCGACAAGGTACACCCGGAGGATACGGTGGCGACGGGGTGGGAGCTGTTTGGGCGCCGGGCCATCCGACGAGGCGACTACAAGGCCATCTTCATCCCGGCGCCGCAGGGGTCCGACGAGTGGGAGCTGTTCGACATCACGCAGGACCCGGGCGAGAACGACAACTTGGCGGGGAAGTTCCCGCAGGGGCTGCAGGGGCTGCTGGAGGATTGGTCTAAGTACGTGCAGGATACGGGCATGTATGATATCCATGAGACGGTGGGTGATGCGGCCAACGCGCCGCCTCGGAAGAAACAGGCAGACTAAGTAGTCCTAAGTTAACAAAGCAAACCCTTAGGTTGATCATTCAAACGCAGAGGATTGTTATGGTTCAAACGGTGAACCGATGCCGAAACTCGCGTTGATGCCGTGAAGTAGGAGTCAAGAAGCGCTTCGTGCTACTGGCATAAAACTGGTGTTCAAAGTTAACAATTCTAGCCAAGTTTGGTTATTCGCGTGATATAATGTGACATGTCTTGGCGGCTGACTGTTCAACCTGATGTGCTTACCACTACAATCCCAACCACCAGCTCGTCTTCTCAACAGTAAACGTGCCTGCCAGCGCCACATCGACACTGCTCTGGCCAACCAAGACATCGTAGGTCCCAGCCTCCATGATCCATTTCCCCGCATCTTCGTCCCAGTAACTCGCGGCATAACGCTGGGGGATGTCCACCGTCACATTGCCCACACCTTTGGGCTCCAGGTGAATCTTCTCGAACCCCTTAAGCTCCTTGGGCGGCCGGTTGATGGATGGCCGTTGCTGGGCCACATAAACTTGCACCACGGCCGCGCCCGCCACCTCACCAACGTTCTTGACGCCGACCGCCACCTTGACCATCTCCTCGGCGGCCCTATCATTATGCTGCTGCTGCTGCTGCTGCTGTTCCTGGGAGACCTGAAACCCGCCGAGCTCGAACGCGGTGTACGACAGCCCGTGCCCGAAGGGGAACAAGGGCGCCCGCTTGGTCTTCTCGTAAAACCGGTACCCGACGTAGACGTCCTCGCCGTAGAGGACGCGGCCGTTCTCGGACCCGAAGTTGAGGAAGGCCGGGTTGTCCTCGACGCGCTCCGGGATCGTGTACACCAGCTTGCCCGACGGCGCGGCCCCCTCGTTGCCGCCGTAGGGCGCCTGCACCAGGGCGGGCACGGCGGCGGCCCACGGCATCTCGACGGGCGTGCCGGACTGGATGACGACGGCGGTGCGGGGGTTGGCGGCCGAGACGGCGCGGATGAGGTCGTTGGTGCGGCCTGGTAGGGCCATGTCGGCGCGGTCGAAGCCTTCGGATTCCCATTCGGCCTGCATGGACACAGATATTAGCTCCTCATTACTCTTTGCAGTGATATTTGATGTCCTGGGTTCGGTACTTACGGTCAAGCCAGCGCATATGACAACTTGTTCAACCTCCTTGGCCAGCGCCACCGCCTTGGCGATCTCCTCATCGGCGTCGATGACCTTGGTGCACCCAAGCCGGACCCCGCCGCCGCGCATGGCCGTCGCGCCAACCTTGCGGATCTTCTGCGTCGGGCTCGACCCAAATTGCAGGAGGACCGCCTACGTCCTCCCCGCCTCCAGCGTCTTGGTGCCGCGCTCCTCCAGCGTACCGGCGCCCATAAAGGTGGCGCCCTGGCGCTGCGCCGTCGCGTTGTCGACCACCAGCTGCCCGTCGACGAAGACCTTGGCCTTGCCCCGCACGGAGCAGCCGAACTGGTACTCGCCGCTCTCGGCCGGCGTAATGGTCCCCGACATGTCCATGTACCAGACGTCCTGCCGGATCTCCGGGTGACTGTAGTCGACGAGCAGCATGTCGGACAGGTCGGTCTGGACCACGTCGCGACAGACGCGGTTGCCGGGGTCCTCGGACGGCGGCTCGTTGAAGAACCGGCACGTCATGCCCGGCTCGCCGTCTTCGCGGGTGCTCATCATGCTGATGGCGGGGAGCTGCTTGTACCCGTGCGCGCCGAGGGTGTACTTTACGTCCGTCGCGTGCTGGGCGATGCCCTAGTACGGGGTCGTGGTATAGGTCGGGCGCAGGGAGGCGGAGCCGCCGCCCGCGTATGCTGCGATCTTGGCGTTGGGGCCAATCACGGCGACCTAGATGAAGACGGGCGAAATAAGCATCAGCTGGCTTCCTTATCACGGAGGATGGTTCAGGTAGACAAAAGGGTGATTTATAGGTACTTACTGATTTACTCTTGTCCAACGGGAGGACGGAGTCCTTATTCTTCAGAAGCACGATACCGGCAACGGCAAGCTCGCGCATGAGTGCGCGCGCCTCCGCCGTATCGTTGACATCTTCCGACACATTGCCTTCCGATGCGATAGGTGTGACTTTGTTCGCCAGGGTTAACAAGTTGCGAACCCGGTCGTTGAGGGCATGCTGTGACACTTTGCGATTCCCTAAGGATACCAGCAGTTTTTGCCCACGCATCCTGTTGACTTTCGGCGTAAGTTTTGTATCTCTTCCAGAGGATGAACTTATGGGGTACTCTGCGCATCCAGTTACTACCGTGACAACACCGGAGTAATATGGAATAAAGAAGGAATAACGCCAGAATGTCACTTACCGCGGAGGACCCGGCATCTCCAGGTCTAAGCCGGCATTGGTAGACTCAGAGGCCGAGTACGTCCCAAACCTGATCGCCTCCTTTAGTCAGCCCCAATCACTCAACGCCAGGTGGACAGAGGCACTACACCAGGATATACATACCAGTCGCTCATGATGAGCCCGTCGAAGCCCCATTCCTTCCTCAGCACCTCCTCCATCAACCGAGAGTTCTCACTGACGTGGACCCCGTTGAGCCGGCTGTAGCTCGTCATGTAGCACAGCGGCTTCACGTCCCTCTGCGCCAGCATGAACGGCATTAAGTAGATCTCCCGCAGCGCCCGCTCGCTCACCACGCAGTCGACCGCCTGCCGCTCGTGCTCCTGGTCGTTGCACACAAAGTGCTTGATGCACGCCGCGACACCAACATTACTCTGCACGCCCGTGACGACGGCCGCGGCCATGGCGCCCGACAGGAACGGGTCCTCGCTGTAGCTCTCGAAGCCGCGGCCGCCGAGCGGGGACCGCAGCATGTTGACCGTGGGGCCGAGCCAGATGTGCGCGCCCTGCGCGGCGCACGCGCGGCCGAGCAGGACGGCGCCGGCGCGCCGGAGCAGGGCCGCGTCCCAGGTCGCGGCGAGGCCGGTGCCGCAGGGCAGGCAGTGGGAGGGGGCGCCGTTGAAGAAGCGCTGGCCGCGGATGCCGTTGGGGCCATCGCTGGTGCGGAGGCTGGGGATGCCGAGGCGGGGGGATGTCGCGGGTGTGCCAGAAGTCCTTGCCTGTGGGCAACGACAGTTAGAGGTCGATATACTTGGCTTTAGTGGCGTGGGTGCTACTATTCATACCTGAGAGCAGACTGATCTTCTCGTCGGCTGTCAGCTGCGAGATGAGATCTTCGACGTCGAAAGGCCCCGCCATTGTGATGATAGGCTGGAAAGGTGTCAAAGCACGTGAAGCTCGCTTCCTCGGATATGTGGATGGCAAATCGTCTTTATCATGGAACGGTGTATCTTGAACAGACAGCCAATAATACTTGGCGCTTTTTGGGTCGGACTTGTAACGGACTATGTGACCTCGGAGGTTGACCGACCCATAAAAAGGGGGGATTCGGGGAGCTTTCCGGAACGGTCCAGGAACCCCGCGATGACATCGGTACCCTTGCCATGTGGGCATTAATGTGACACCCCGGCGGCAGTCGGGGATCAATCAAACCAGTCAAGTATAAACTCTGTCCTGCTGTCTTCGTCCTGGTCCAGTTTCAAGCCGACGCTTGTCTGTCTCCAATTCGAAACCATGTCGTGGAGCCGCCTCATTCGCTTCGTCAGCGATGACGATGAGGTGAACTACGGCGAGCCGAAGATCAACACCGCCTCGGACCTCGAGTCTCTTCTGGGGAAAGGCGAATTGGTTGCGACCGAAGTGTCGGGTTCCAGCCCATTGGATGGCGCGGCCGACGGGAAAGAATTGAAGGTCAAGTCACTCCTTGGACCGTTGACTCCGGAAGATGTTCCCATTGTCCGTTGCATTGGGTTGAACTACATCAAGCACAGTAAGTTGCCCGGGCATATATCTCACCTACGACGGAGATTTGCTGAACGGACGACACGATACTGACAATCACTGCTCGTCGTCTCCAGTCCAAGAGGGCGGCCGGAAGCCACCGCCGTACCCCTCCGTCTTCATCAAGCCATCTGCATCCATAGCCGACCACGGCGAGGATATTCCCATTCCCAAGGTCGTGGTGCAGGAAGATGGCGAGGTCGACTACGAGGGTGAGCTCTGCATCGTGATTGGCAAGGCCGCTAAGGACATTCCCAAGCACCAGGCGCTGGACCACATCGCAGGCTACGCGACGGGCAACGACGTCTCGTCGCGCAGGTGGCAGCGCGACCCGGCCTACGCCGGCGGGGTCCCGCAGTGGTGCTTCTCGAAGGGCTTTGACAAGTGGTGCCCCATGGGGCCGATATTGGTTTCCCCAACGGTAAGCATCGGTGCAATCTATTTGCCGTTCCCCCACGGTGGATACCCTGGGCTGACCTCTGTCTTTCATCTAGGTCGTGGGTGCTGCCGAGAAACTGGCTCTGAGAACATGGGTCAACGGAGGGTTGAGGCAAGACTCGGACACCAGCGATTTGCTGTTCGGAGTCAAAGAGATAGTAGCCTTCGTGAGCCAGGGGACTACACTCGAGAAGGGCACAGTGATCATGACCGGAACGCCTGCTGGAGTTGCCATGGGGATGAAGGAGCCGAAGTATCTCCAGGATGGAGATTTTGTCGAGGTTGAGATCGAAGAGTTGGGGAAGCTCCGTAACAAGATGGCTTTTCAGTCTTAGATAAGGGCCAGATGATTTTGAGATATCATCTTTGAGCTTGGCAGCAAACTTCCATATAGTCTTGGTAGCTCGATTTAGCACTTGAACACACTTGTGACGTTCATGGCCAGGACCAGTGTTGTTGAAGATGGCTATGGTAATTTGGGACGAGATGCGTTTCTTCAGCGGTAAACCAGCCACGATCCTTTCACACGAAACCAAGGTAAGGTACATTGACCGCCCGCGAAGCTCCTATCACAACATGGCACGTTGCCGTACTCTGGGGATGCTGATGCAACTCGACCTCGGGACGATTCCGATTATGGACGTGGGGTTCGGGGGCCTTCCGACGTCAGGTCATTCCCCACTACTCCAGACACGATCGTCAACATTGGCCCATCCTCGAGCGGGGGTGGTTCCACGGATGGTGCCCTCGGCATTTGCGTTCCCCGGAGGAAAGGGAGTTCCCCGAGTCACGCTACCTGAATAGTTGCCGTTAGTTACCCGGTTGCTAAAGGCCTAGGCTGTGAAGCCAAACCACAAGTTCTCCATTAACACCCCTTGAATCAATCTTACTATTTTTCGAACCCCCCACGTTACTACATCGAGACAGTTCCTGCGTTTCATTAGTAAGTTGACGTTCCGTGGCAGTTTCTTCCTAGAAGAGAAATTGTTGACGGAATCCTCGCAGGTCCTCCCAAATCTGTGAAATTTGAGCCAAGTTCGCAACACTTTTCAACAACCATGGCATCTGAACAGACCAAGCCGAACGGCACCCCGGCCGGTTCCGGAGAGGAGGCGAAGGCAGCCTACCTCCAGAGCCTGCCCTCCAAGAACCTGGCCCCGCTCTGGACCGTCATGGGCGCCATGGTGCCGCCGCGGCCCGCGCCCAAGGCGTCGGTGTCGCTGTGGCAGTACGAGGAAGCGCGCCCCCTCCTGCTTCAGGCTGGCGAGGTCGTTGACGCGAAGGAGGCCGAGCGCCGCGTCCTCATGCTCGTCAACCCGAGCATGCGCGCGCCCTACACCACCGACACCCTGTACGCGGGCCTGCAGCTGATCCTCCCCGGGGAGACGGCGCCGGCGCACCGGCACACGGCGTTTGCGCTGCGTTTCATTGTCGAGGGCGAGAGGGGGTTCACGGCGGTGGATGGGAAGAAGATCTACATGAGCCGGGGAGATGTCATCTTGACGCCGAGTTGGCATTGGCATGATCATGGGCACGAAGGTGCGTAATGTGATGGTTTCCAGTGTTTACTGGGTGGGGAGGGTAGAACTGACATAAGCGACACCAGGCGATGGTCCCATGATTTGGCTCGACGGGCTTGACCTGCCGCTGTACCAAGCCTTCCCGACCAACTTTGCCGAGATGTACTCGGAGAGCCGGTATCCAAGCGAGTAAGTCTTCTCTCTCTCAACGCCCATATGATGACTCAGACAGAGCCCATTGACTGACGTTTCCTCCCAGACACTCCGAGGACGACGCCCTCCTCAAGATCCCCTGGTCACGCGTGCAAAGGAGCCTGAACTCGCAGCCTGGAAACCACGCCATCTACCACTACACCCTCCCCGCGTACACCCTCTCCCCCACCTCAGACGGCTCCATCCCGACCAACTCGCCGCTCTCGCGCTCCATCGGCGCGCAAGCGGAGCGGATCCAAGCCGGCACCGCGAGCCCGCCGATCCGCGAGTCCTGCTCGTTTGTTTACCATTGCTTCGACGGCTCCGGCCGGACGCTGCTCACGCTCGCGGACGGGGTCGGGAAGGAGGAGGTGCACTGGAAGCGCGGCGATACGTTTGCGGTGCCGGCTTGGTCGGAGCGGGTGCATGTGGCGGACGCGGGGGACGCGGCGAGCTATTTGTTTGCGGTGAATGATTTGCCGCTGCTGCGGAACTTGGGGATGTATAAGCGGGAGGGGGAGGATGGATTGGACTGATGGGGACGAACCCTCTTTCTCAAAGCTTGGATATGTGCGTTTGAAAGCATGAGTACTTGTAGATGGAATTATGTAGTTGTCACAGGTTACCCAAGGAAGTTATGAACTACCGTTGACATTATGACTACCACATGGGACTGATACAAAAATCATACAAAGTTGCCGTCCAAAGCGCTGATGGCGTAGTTTTGGCCCTCTTCCGCAAAGTCATTCGGTCAATCGTAAGCCCTCACCGGCCACCAAAGAAAAATTGCCCGAGACGGCAACGCCAAGTTGCTTATCTTGGCCCAGCCCTTCAGTCCGGGCATTTCCATGGTCACTGTTTGTTAAGGGGTTAGGCTTAGTAGCAAACAAATCTGGTCATGATGTTGCTGTTTCTCACTTACAGCGGTTGACCTGGGAGCAATATGCCCCGGAACGCTCGGCATATACCGTCCCAAAGACCTGGCGGCATCGATCAGAGAACCTGCTTCCGTAGCTATCGAACCGTGCCAGCCGCATCGAGATCTACGCCGTGGAAGCTCCATCTTGGCTCTCGGAAGCCAGATCGCGTTGGATGCCAACCCCCTGCGCCAGCCTAATGGCGGTGCCCACGGCGGCCCAGCATTTACCGATCTTGCCCGTGCTCTGGAGATAGTGTGCCGTCAAGAGGTAAGCCTGCACTAGGTAGGGGGTGGCGTGGTCGGGGTCTGCGTTCCGTAGCAGCTCTTGCGATCTGTCGAAGAAGGCCGCGGCGCCCTCCTTGGATGACGCGGGCCCGCCGCCTCCGGAGAAATGATGAATACAGCCGAGGGCGAATACCAGATTCAGGGTGACGTGAAAGGCTCTCGCGGCGTGGACGGTGGTGAAGACTGGCTGGTCGTGGCTGCCAGTACTATCACCTTGTTTCTCGTAAACGTAGTTGTATCTTGTGATCGAACATTGATTAGCAAGTGTTTGTCGGGCCATTGCCATTCTGAACCAAATAAGCACACATGGGGGTTGGAATTTCTCACCCTTCCATGAACGTCGATTTGTGCAGGAGTGGATGTACTGGCTGGACGTAGTTCCAGTACTTCTCCAGGTGAGCATCCGCCGTCTTCGGGGCCGGGAGGACCATCTTGCCCATGAACTCCTCGACCAGGCCTTCGGTCTTCTTCTGGGTGGCCTAAACGGACGCGGACGAGGAACTGGCAATCACCGCATCGTCAAGTCCTAGGGAAATCCTGTGGCCCCTTTCCTTGGCGGCCGCATCCTTCTCCTCTCTCAGGACCGCCGCGGAGCTGGAAGGGCTCAACAATGCCGTCCCCCCAGGCTCATGTGTCGTGCTTTCTGGAACACTCGTGAATCCCCTGGGCGCATGAGCATCTGATCGTTGCTCGCCGCCGCGGTCTCGGTTGATGACATCGTCATTAGGGGTAGAGATGAGGGCTTCTTGCGAGCGATTGGCGTTTCCGCGCCGGAAAAGGGGAGTGCCAAGCTCCTGTGACCGGAGAGATCCCGCACTGCTTGGTGTCGGGGTCACACGGGGAGTTGCCTCCCCGCTGTCCCGCAATGGCGGAGGAGGTGTTGGAGTACCTGGAATTGCGACGATGGAAGCCTGGATTCTACCGTTAGTGGTAGTATTGCTCCTCAGACGACGTCGAGCGCTGCTGGGCTCGTCACGATCATTTGGACGGAGCGTTGGTGGAGTCTGCCGCGCAAAGTGTTCTAGGTCCCGTTCCAGGCTCCGGATATTCGACTCGAGCGACTGGACGTAGTCCGACGACGCCGACGGTGAAGGTGTCTCGGGATCGGCCGCTTGGATGGTATCTGGAGAACCGCACTTCTCGGCGGGCAGCAGCTTTCGCTTGCAGGGCCCGCAAACGGGGCGGACCTTGTCGCATGTGGTTCTCCTTTCCCGGCATTCTTGGCATGCCGGATTCTCGACCTTGCGGCGCTTCGCGGGACGGCGCGGTGTTTTCTGTGTAGTTTGCGATGGCATGGTGCGGGTGTAAGTGGGATATGGGCTCTCTCCTGGTATTGCAACGTAAGGTGAAATTCGAGGAAGCTAGGTTACAGGATGATTGGACAGTTATGTGCTGGCAAAAGATTGGATGAATGATGTTTATTTGTTGCTAGTTATTGGTTGAGAGTTTGCGCCGAGCTCGTGGAAGATCAATATTGACATCAAGAAGCTTCTTGATATGAACCTTGACGAATGTTATTCGAGCCTGCGAGCTTTGCCTGCGCGCTTGTTGGCGACAATTGAGTTCCTCTTAATGCACCGCCAGCATATGCTTTGGATTTTGTAGTATTTTCGTTTATTGTCAACCTCGTTGCTTACGGCGGCTCTAGTTGCTATCATCACCGCCTACAGCCGCCTTCCGCCTGGCCTCCAACTGCTCCCGCGGCGGCACCAGGTCGACCTTGGGAAGCCGGTCATTCTGCGCCCACGGCACAAAGTCCGAACTGTCCACCATCCACCGCAGCGCCTCCCGCTCGAACTCCTTGATCACTTCTCGAACCTCGGGCGTCTCGGCCAGGTTGTGCAGCTCGTGCGGATCGTCCTGCCGGTGGTACAGCTCGGCCGGCTCGTACAGTCGGTAAATGTACGTCCACGTCGGGTCGCGGATCGCCAGCGCCTTGCCGACCCAGACGGCGCCGTCCTGGTGCTGCAGCGCGGCCTTGAGGTCGTAGGGGTAGGGCGACTGTTCCAGCAGGGGCTCCTCGCTCTTGAGGAAGCCGCCCTCGGAGTAGGCGTACCTCTTGTGCTCCTTCGCGCCGTCGACGAGCACGGGCACCAGGGACTGGCCGTTGTGCGGAAAGTCCTGCCCGATGCCGCACAGCCCGAACACGGTGGGAATCAGGTCCACCATCTCCGACATGACGGCCGAGGTCTGCCCGGCGGGGAGGGAGGCGCCCGCGATGATCAAGGGCTCGTGGACCAGGACGTCCGAGAGACCCGACGGCCACTTCTCGATCAGGCCGTGGTCCCCCAGGTACTCGCCGTGGTCCGTGAAGAACATGGAGACGGTGTCCTTCCACATATTGGATTCGTCCAAGCGGGCAATGATGCGGCCAAATTGGTCATCCAGTCGCGAGATCATGCCGTAGTACGTCGCCTTGATCTCGTTCCAGATCTCGGGCGTGGCGCGGTCGGTGCCGTACCGCTCCCGGATGTTCCGCATGTACCGGGGCTCGTAGCCGGTCTTGTCCTCGTGTTTCGCGATGGGCGGCATCCGGTCGCGCGCGTACTGCGAAAAGTACGGCGCCTCGACCTGGAAGGGGCAGTGCGGGAAGAGCAGCGGCATGAACAAAACCCACGGCTTGTCGGCGGGCGGGCACTCGAGCCACGTGAGGGCGGAGCGCACGACGGCGTCGTCGTAGTCCCTGGCCTGGTGCGCGTTGCGAAGCCCCCGGTAGAACAGACGGTCCCAGATGCTCTCGTCCTTCTCGGGTGCTGGGGGTCGCCCGGGTTCGGCTTGCCGAACTTGGGGACGAAGTCGGGGGGTCTCGAGGAAGCCGTACTCGTCGAGGCTGAGCTCGGTGACGGTGGGGGGCGAAGGTGTCGCCGCGGGGCGCGAGGCAGGCGACGTGGTACCCGTTCTCCTTCAGGGACCGGAACAGGTTCGGCTCCCAGGGCTTGATGAGGTTGTGCAGGCTGCGGTGGCCGGCGACGTGGGGGTAGGCGCCCGTGAACATGCTGCAGCGCGACTGGGAGCAGACCGAGGCCTGGGTGAAGCAGTTGGTGAAGAGGGTGCCGCGCCGGGCGAAGGCGTCGATGTGCGGGGTCTGGACCGGGTGGCCCGCGGGGCTCGTGCAGCCGAGCGAGTCGTAGCGGAGCTGGTCCGGCATGAAGATGACCAGGTTCGGCCGCGGGCCGCCGTTGGGGGAGTCGATGGCCAGCGGCAGCGGCTTGGGGGATCTTGTGTGGGGGCGGAGCTGACATCTTGGCGGGGGATGGGCGTTTTGGCTTGGATGGAGGTGAGGTTTCAATTGCAAGCCGCCAGGTTCATTGGCAGAATCATTTCATTGAAGCTTCGTGCAAGTGTGTACATATATGCGGACGACATATTCACCGTGCTCTGTAAGTTGGGTCACTGGCGATTCGGTTATGCTCCGAATACGCCATCCCCTCATGCTCCAAGACCGGGAAAGCTCCCGAGGGACTTTGCCAAAATGGACAGTTACTCCCACTACATCGTTCGCCGACTACCGAGCGACCCACACCCGGCTGAAATGCGACCCCGGGTTATGCACGGTAGGATGCCTTGGACAATCATCTTTCTTTATGTAATCCCAATCAGGAGCGGGTTGTTTAATCGAGATTGGATTAGTACGACAGCTTGGCTTGTGGAGTGCCGAGAGAGATGGGTTCTGGGGATGGTCACACGGCGCTTGCTAGGCTTGTCAGACAGGAGGACGTCAATCGATTTGGCCGCATCTGCGTCTGAATCGATCAAGCCAGACTTCCATTGCGACTGGACTGCTCTACGGCCGGTGTGGTGTATGTTGTATCGTACTTGTAGAGCAGGCAAACCTTCAAACACTGCTGGCTAGCATATCCGGGCGGATCTAGTTCCGCCAAATGGCATTGGCCAACCCCACTGACTGTATTTTGGAGGCTCTGGTGAATGATGGCATCCCGACTCGGCCGAACATTAGTTCAATCGGCTCCCGAAGACATGCATCGCGAGATAAAATGCCGAGGATGTTGAATTGGGACGATGGAGTTTCTAATGTAGAAGAGAAAGGCCAGTCGAAAAAAAGGGTGTTCTATCCTTCCCGTAACGGACCGACCGGATCTTGGTGAGGGCTTCTATTTGTCTGAGCCCAGGCGGGTTTCGGTGATAACAGCTACGAAATTATGACCTCATCATGCGGCCCCACGAAAGCATAGCTCTCCCGCAAGCTCCCAGCCCGCCCTGGTCGTCTCGCGACTGAGAGCGAACCAGCGAGCGAGCGGTTACGTCGTTGTGCCTGACCTAGACCTGGAATTTTGCCTGGATCTTGGACGGCCGCATGCTATCAGTCTGACGGATGCTTCGGAGCCCAAACCAGTTCACAGATTTGGTAGATTGCCGTGTTTCCATATATAAACAATCCATTTCCATTCTCTCGACTCCTCTCGGCTCGGCCTGGCCTGCTCTGTTGCTCCCACGCTGTACACTACATCCCTCTCTCCCCTCCGCGTGTCGCTGCCTTTTTGCCCCGGTCGTCGTCGCACACTAGATTTCCTCTCTTGAAAAAAAAAAAAAAAAAGTAAACCACAAATCGAAATGTCGAAGACCACGGAAAAGCCAAAGTCGGCCATCGAGCTGTACTCGCCGACTTACTTCGCAGCCTGCACCTTGGGCGGTATTATTGGTACGCCGCATTGAATTTGTCTGTCGCGAGACGAAGAAACCTTGTTTGCTGACTTGCCCGCCTAAACAACAGCCTGCGGTCCTACACATACCTCGGTGACCCCTCTCGATCTCGTCAAGTGCCGCCGCCAAGTCGATTCCTCCATCTACAAGTCCAATGCCCAGGCCTTCCGCAAAATCTACGCCACCGAGGGCCTGAGGGGCATCTTCACCGGCTGGGCGCCCACGTACGTCGGCTACTCCTTCCAGGGGGCGGGCAAGTACGGCTTCTACGAGGTGTTCAAGTACTACTACGGCGAGAAGCTGTTCCCGAACGCGCCCAAGACGCTCGTGTACCTGGGCGCGAGCGCGACGGCCGAGTTCCTGGCCGACATTGCGCTGTGCCCGTGGGAGTCGATCAAGGTGCGCATGCAGACGACCATCCCGCCCTACGCCAAGGGCCTGGGCGAGGGCTGGAGCAAGGTCACGCAGAAGGAGGGGGTCGCGGGCCTGTACAAGGGCCTCTACCCGCTCTGGGGCCGCCAGATCCCCTACACCATGGTCAAGTTCGCCAGCTTCGAGAAGACGGTCGAGTTGATCTACAAGCAGCTCGGCAAGCCCAAGGAGGCCTACACCACGCTGCAGCAGACGGGCGTCTCGTTCCTGGGCGGCTACATTGCCGGCATCGGGTGCGCCGTCGTGAGCCACCCGGCCGACGTCATGGTATCCAAGTTGAACGCGGACCGCAAGGCGGGCGAGGGTGCCATGACGGCCGTCGGCAGGATCTACAAGAACATTGGGTTCACGGGTCTCTGGAACGGCCTGCCCGTCCGTATCGTCATGATTGGTACCCTGACGGCGTTCCAGTGGTTGATCTACGATTCGTTCAAGGTCTACCTCGGAGTAAGTTCTCCCCACCTTCTTGCAGTGCCCCGACGAAAAAGCTCGACTAACACTTTGCAGCTCCCGACAACTGGAGGTCACTAGACGGAGAATACTAGACATGAAGGAAGCTAAGATTTTCTGTTACGGAGTAATCTGGTTGGGATTAGAATGGTGTTCTCGGCGTTATGGTGGTGACCTAATATCTCCGTTTAGATGGATTAAGTAGCGTAATGAACTTTGATGACCTACAATTTATCTGCCATGCCAAAACCGTGCTTCCCCAGTAGGAAGATTGATTGCACATGCAGCTCATAAGGCTGCGGGAGCTATTTTTTGTCGAGACACGCTTTGTGACACAGCACGTCCAGATGATGCTGGAAAACGAAACAGATCCATGCACCACGAATCCCGCCCCCGAATCGACGCTGGAAATGCTTCATTTCCCGCATTCGGCTTTTATTGCCATTTTCCACGGGTAGAACCAATCAAAAACCGCGATGCAAGGTTGGAGGTTGGAGGTCGGGGGGCATTTATGCCATCATCATTCCCAACTTCCCAAGCAGCAAGGGTCCGTTCCCCACGCCGCAGCTCGGCTTCTGATTAGGTCAAATGACATGCAATCCATGCACCCAGCTCCAGCTCCAGCGCCCGAACGACCAAACAGCCAAAAGAAAGACGATCAGGACTACGGCTACATAGGCCTCTACTCTACAAACCACAACACCCACCTCTGCCAATCCGATACCTAATTGCAGACGAGCAGGACGATGTGGTAGCGATGCATTCACCCCCCCCAGATTCTTCACCTGATGTGCATCTTCACGTAGCCCTAGCCTGCTGGAGGCAGAGTGCCCGCCGCCATGCTTTCTGCCTTTACCGCTCGCCCCATCATCGAGCTCAAGACACGCGACAAGTCCAAGATCGAGACCATCCTCGCAAATGGTATGCACTCCCCTCTCTTCTTTGGTCACCGCGACCACCTGCTAATCAGTTGTGAAATGTCTCAGGCGATCGCGTGCTTGTGGGCTTGAACACCGGCTCTCTACGAGTTTACCGACTCAACAACCTCTCCAATGGCAACGCCAACAACAACAATAACAACAACAACGGCAATGCGAACAACGGCACCACCTCCTCTCAGCCCAGCAGCCTCCCCGACAACTTGACGCCCCCGAACTCCAAAGCCGGCCCGCCCTCCTCAAAACCCACCGACCTCCTGCGCGAAGTCGAGAAGTTCTCCACGCGCGCCGTCGAACAGCTGGCCGTCATCAAGGAAGCCAACACCCTCATCTCCCTCTCCAACTACCACGTCTCCCTCTACGACCTCCAAACCTACGAGCTCATCGAAACCATCCAGCGCACCAAGAATGCGAGCTGCTTCGCCGTCACCAGTAATATTGTCAAAGATGGCGCTACGGGCATCCCCGAGATCATCTCCCGGCTCGCTGTGGCCGTCAAGAGGAGGCTGCTACTATGGAGCTGGCACGAGAGCGAGCTGGGCGACGACGTCACCGAGGTAGTCCTACCCGAAGCGATTCGAAGCGTGACCTGGGCCACGGCTACCAAGATTGTCTGCGGTATGAACGCTGGCTTTGTCCTCGTCGACGTCGAAACTTCCACCACGACCGAAATCGCCGCCGCCGCCACTGCAGCTACGGGGCAGGCCAGTAGATTCGGAGCGGCCAGCATGGGCTACATGGGACTTGGCGGATACATGCCCAAGCCGCTGGCGGCGAAGCTGGCTGATGGCGGCATGCTGCTGGCCAAGGATATCAACACTCTGTTTATCGACACGGACGGCAAGCCCACAGAGAAGCGTCAGATTCCATGGCAGAATGCACCGGACAGTATTGGCTACAGCTATCCCTACATACTGGCCCTGCAACCACCGAGCAAGGGCGCCCTCGAAGTTCGAAACCCCGACACCCTCAGCCTCCTGCAGAACATCAATCTGCCCGGGGCGGCTCAGCTGCACTTCCCGCCACCGACATACAGCTTGGCCCATGCTGGTAAAGGCTTTCACATCAGCAGCGACAGGTGCGTTTGGAAGATGGACGCCACCGACTACGACTCCCAGGTCTCGGATCTCATACAGCAGGGTTTGCTCGACGAGGCCATCAGTGTCCTGGGGATGCTGGAAGACGCGCTACTCAAGGATAAGACCGGGACTCTGCGCGAGGTCAAGATGCGGAAAGCCGAGGTGCTGTTCAGAGCCAAGCGGTACCGGGACAGTATGGATCTCTTCAACGAGGATGAAGTGCGAGCCCCTCCCGAGCGAGTATTGAAGCTGTTTCCGCGGATGATTGCGGGAGATTTGTCCTGGGAAGCACAGGCCGACGACGAGACTGTGGCGACGGCATCGGAGCCCGACCAGCAGGAGGAAGACGGGCATTCGGAGGAAAAGAATACAAACGGAGACGAGGGCAAGGATGAACCCATTGATGCTGCGTCCCCATCCAAAGCGGCCGCGGCCACCTTCTCCAAGTATTGGCCCCTCGGCGGCGGACACAAGAAGAGCGACTCGGATGCTGCTTCCATCATGTCGACGAAGAAGGGCCCAGCCGCAACCTTGAAGGATGACGATGCTTCCAGTATCAAAGGGTCGGATGTTGCTTCGATCGCCAACGCCAAGGATGAAGGGCCCCTGTCTGGCGACGACCTAAAATCGGCCGTGGGAGAACTGAGGTCATATCTTGCCGGCACACGTGCTCGCCTCCAGCGATATATCGACCCCGTCACCGGGAAGCTAAAGCGTCAGGCCTCGTCCTCGACAGAACCTTCCCAAGGCTCAACTGAGGATCCATTTACTACTTTACTTGCAGGCTCAGCAGATCCCGAATCTGACCAACATTTGGCGGAGACGTTACGAAGCACCTTTGTCACCGTTGATACCGCGCTTTTCCGAGCTTATATGTACAGCACGCCGTCCTTGGCTTCATCTCTCTTCCGCATTGCCAACTTTTGTGATCCGAAGGTCGTGAACGAGAAGCTTCTCGAAAGCCATCGCTATAACGACCTGGTGGAGTTCTTCAACGGCAAGAAACTTCATCGCGAAGCATTGACGCTGCTGCGCCGTTTCGGGACAGCATCCGACGAGCCCAATGGCCACGGCGAAAAGCCTGCTGACGTACATGTTGATGTTGCTCAGGCGGACGATCCCCTGGCAATCCCCATCAATGCATCGGAGATTCCGCATCAGCTACGCGGGCCCCAACGGACTATTATGTACCTCCAGGCTCTGCCGCCGGATCTGATCGACTTGATCCTGGAGTTCGCCGAATGGGTTCTCAAACGTGACCCCGATTTGGGCATGGATATTTTCTTGGCCGATTCGGAGAACGCGGAGACGCTGCCAAGAGAGCGGGTAGTGAAGTACTTGGGCGACATCGACGAGCTGCTCGAAATCAGGTATCTCGAACACGTAATTGGCGAGCTGGGAGACGCCACGCCGGACTTCCACAACAGGCTGGCCGAGCTTTTTATCGAAGTATTGAAGGCTGGTGGAGGGGACGTCAACGGTGGAAACGAGGGTGAGAAGGCGCCGATGATGGAACGTCTGATCAAATTCCTGCGGGAGAGTCGGCAGTACAGTCTTAGTCGGGCTTACAGCATTATTCCCCGAGATGGTACGTTCCCATTGCTCCCCGAGAGTAGGCCGGTTCAACTTTTCGAAGCAAAATGCTAACCCATGTGGTAGATTCGGCTTTTTACGAGGCGCAGGCCGTGATCTTGTCGAATATGGGCTCCCACAAGCAAGCCCTGGATATATACGTCTTCAGAATGCAAGACTACGCCAAGGCTGAAGAGTGAGTTGGATCAAATCCAGGAACGACTATTGATCGGTAACTGACAAAGGTGCATCGCTATAGGTACTGCAACCGTATACACAAACTCCAAAGCGAGCCCAGCAGGCCCTCCTCGCCCACGTCCCACAAAGACTCACGCCCACTGTCTGCCAACCCCACAACATTCTCTGCAAGCCTGCAGACTCAACCCCAAGATCAGTACAAGGACGATCCAGACGGCGCGCCGTCCATCTACCACACCCTACTCAGCCTCTACCTCACCCCGGCCCCGCCACATAAGCCGAATCTCGAGCCGGCGCTGGATCTGCTCTCAAAGCACGGCTCGCGCCTTCCCGCCGCGTCCACGCTGTCCCTCATCCCTGACGACCTGCCCGCCAACCGACTTTCGTCGTACTTTAGTGGCCGAATCCGGGCGGCCAACTCGCGCCTGGCCGAGTCGCGCATCATGGAGGGCCTGCGCAAGACGATGCTGGTCGACACGCAAGCCATGCTCCTGCTCGGCGACGGTATCCCTGGAGCTGCTGGTGCTGCTGCCGCCCATAGCGGTAGTGGTGGCGGCGGTCGCAACCGCCGCGTCGTGGTCGGCGAGGAGCGTGTCTGCGGCGTCTGCCACAAGCGGCTCGGGAACAGCGTCGTGGCCGTCCTGCCCGACAATGGCGTCGTGCACTACGGCTGCCTGGGTCGGACGGGCGGCGTTGGGGCTACAGGGAGTTTGAGGGGGAAGGGGCAGGTGGCGGGGTCTTGGGGGAGGAGTTCTTGAGCACCGAATACCGCTGTATGACTATTGCCCGTCAGGCCGCCGTTGAAGCACGAAGAGGCGACGGCATTTGCATTTTGCATTTTGGTATGTACATACATGTCAGCATTGAGATTAGGCCACACTTGTCATTCGCGAAATGGGAACGACGATGACAATGGAATAGCAAGCAAGGCGCGCGTAGGTGAGAGTCGGACCAGCATCAGTGGGGGGTTTTATATGCATGAATGCGGGATGAGTTCACGAAAGTCTCTTTTGGCGGTTTTTTGAAGGGGTACGGGAACGGAAGAGAAAGCGGCTTCTTTCTCTTTGATGTAGATATTGGCAGCGACGATTGGCTCGGGGACAGGGTTGGTTGGACGATGATGATGGCAGGTTTGGGGATGTGAAGCCAGCTTCTGGTGGTGGTGTGGAATTTGGAAATACCCGTATAGAGAATGCAACGTTATGGTTTTGTTTCCGTGTATGAGCCACTTTGTATATGTTCTACTATGGCGCATGTGCTCTTTTCGTGAGGTGGGACAGACTGGGCATGGGGGGGGTAGCTGTAGATAACAGGTCTTCTATTCTAGTTGTAGAGGAACACTCTAAGTACCGGCGGCGTCTTTTATGAGAAACATGGTTCGCCTTCTATGCTGCCCACTTATTGAAAGCAGAACTGAGTAGTGATGGCAAGACTCCCGCAAGATTTTGGATGGCTTGCGTATAGCTTGACGATGCCCTCCCCAATCAGAGCCTACACGGCGTGCAGTGATGCAGTGGAGGGCCTGTGCCTCTAACTTGGTCAACGGCACTTTGGTCGCACGCCCCCGCCCAGTTATGCGGATTTATCGTCGGCGTCGCCTCTTTGGCGGTGGTATGAATTCCCGTGTAGTGACGCCCGGCCTTGGGGATTGGACTGGACGGGGAGAGGGTTGACCATAGTGAGGATCGTTTTGCTGCCAGTTCTCTGTCATATGGTGTACAGCGAGAAGAATGAGGGGGGTGGCCAGGAGGATGAGAGTCAAGCAAGTCGGCATTCCCTGGAGGCGCCGCGGCGGCTGGCGTGCTGTCATACTTTGAGCCGGGATGCGGAATGGCCACGGGTTCGCGAGAAGGACGCCAGAAGCCATGTCGCACCAACAGTACCCAATCAACCTCGTGTCCTTCTTGTATCGAAATCCCATGGCCTGCAACACTTGCTGCGCGCGAATCGCACATACAATTCTTCTTCCCTTCCCGATGTCAATGTGCCGATTTCCTTTCCTTCCTCTTCTTCTTCTGCCGGCTTCCGTCCTGAGATGGGTAGGTATGGTAAGCCTCGGGGGTCTTTCGCTTCTTTCGCCCGACACTCCAGGTCCTCAAACCTCGTCGTCCTCTTCCACGACCTCCTCCCCGTAATTCTGCTCCTCCGCGTCCTCGTCCGCGACGATGGCCCCGTTCTTCTTCTGCTGGGGCGTATTGGCGCCGCTGCCGTTTCCGTTGTTCTTCTTGCGCTTCTTGTTCTTGCTCGACGTGGGCTCCGTCGTGGCCGCGGGCGCGGAGCTGGGGTCCCGGATCTTGTCGGCCTCCATGCGCGCGGTCAGGGCCGCGTTGACGCGGGACTGGTGGTCGGCGACGGCGGCGCGGAGGCGGGCGAGGTAGGCGGATTTTTCGGATGTGGTCGGAGTGGCTTCGGGGCCGTCGTCGTGGTCCAGGGGCAGGTCGGTGGTGAAGGTGAAGGGGTCGCTGTGCGGCGCCTCGGAGTGGGTTTGGAGGGTCGGCATTGCGAAGTGGAAGGAAGTGGTCGTCGGGTTGAGGCGGCGACGGCGGGGATGACAGTGAAAGGTGAGAGGGGTCCAAGACGGAATTATCCAAGGGTCGGGAAGGAAACTGGTGAGTTGGTAAACTGCGGCGTTGGCGGTGGTGATGATGCGCTGGGCAAAATTGGCAATTGGTGTTGAGTTGAAGGGACAGTGGATGGTGGGGTAGCGGGGTAGCTCTTTTTCGACTGCTGCGGCTGGAACTTTTAGTGCTTGGATTGGATGCCAATTGATAAGCCGCGTGGCGTCACAATCTGCTGTTTTATAGCAACCCCGGTTTGTTACCAGACTGAGATACTTGGACAGTGGCACTGCGCGTATCCCTGTTGAGTCGAGCTCAGATAGGCCTGGTGCTCAAGACCCTGTAAACGTAAATTCCCATCGCGACTGGGCAACATCTTCATGCCAGTCCAATTCAGCAACGAAGTCGACAAGTCTCACATGGCGTCCCTTGCTTCCTCGTTCACCGCTTCGCATTTCCCGAATCATGTGCCGCCAAGGATGTTGAATCTTGTTTTCGAGTCACATCGCCCTCGGCCTCATAATAAGACATGAGTTGCCGGGATGACGGACAGAGACCCCATTGGCGTTCAGCCGGCACTAGCATGCATGTATATACAATTTCACGTACGATTTTAGCTGCTAATACAAGTTCAAGACATTTATTACAGGGGGTGGAATGTGTATAAATATCTTGCGTTTTCCCCGTCCTCTCAGGTCTGTCTAGCATCCCTCTTTTCTATCTGTCTGGAGACACTTTTCTCCTCTTGCTCACACACCACTCTGCATACAGCAGAGCTCCATACAAGCGACACAAGACATACTCCAAACCTCCCCTGAGAGCAATCAGGATTTACACAAATCTCCCATGTCGCCCCATTAAACAAAACAAAACAAAACAAACAACATTTATTCAATCTTATACCTATCGCCAACATGGCAGACGTCGAAATGTCCATGGACATCGCCTCTGGCTATGATCCATTGGCAGTTCAAGCCGAATATAACAACTATCTTAACATGGACGAGTCTCGCAATAAATTTATCTTCGTATGTCAAAGCTTCTCGTCGTCGGTATCTTGAAGAAAGGCAGGCATCATCGCATTGATGATGGTCTGCGCCTCATGCCATGCATGCAATGAGTTAATCTTGTGTCGTCGTAGTCTTTGATCCAACACCTAGACGACTGTGCCGTCAAGATCCGCCGCTTAGAGGACAGCATTAAAACACTTAACGAAAAGCCCAACAAGGACGATTTTAAACTATCCCAGTTCCAAACTGAGGCCAAGGGTCCAGCTGGAGCGAGTACACGCTCTGGAAAACGAAGCTGTCGAACTCCGGCAGGAGAACACGGAACTTGTATGTCCCCCAATGCGCTACCCTCAGCTACCGGCTTACTGACCTGTACCGTTATCCGTGACAGGCCCGTCTTATGGATGATGATTATATCGACGACCCCTTCGTGGCCGTCGTGGTCGACGGTGACGGCGCCATCTTCACGGACGAACTGCTCAAGAATCCTGCGCTGGCAGCCGACAAGCTCAAAGTGGCAGTGCGGGCACAGCTCCTCGAGATGCCCTCGCTGCCTATTACTATCCCTATCGTGGTCCGCATCTACGCCAATTTACACGGGCTGGCCAAAACGATCGCCGCCAATATGATTATCAATTATAACGACATGGTTGACTTTCCTTCCTTATTCAACTTTGAGTGCGACTACTTTGACTTCGTCGACGTCGGGCGGAGCAAGGAAGCCGCAGACTCCAAGATTAGATGCAAGTACATAACGTGGCACTGTGGGAACTGGACGGACAGCCTGACTGACACATGCTCTAGTTATTCTTAACCACTACTATCAAAACAGACAGTGCAGGAGAATCTTCCTGGCCGGTGTGACCCACGACGCCGGCTACCTGAATGACTTGAAAGAGCTCAAGGGCGATCAGGGTAACCGCATCACTCTCGTCGAGTCGTACCCGGCCCGCTCCGAGTTCAAACGGTTCGGGCTGCCCATCAAGTCGTTCCCGGGCGTCTTCCGTACCGAGATGCTGCCGAGCGCGGGTACATTCAGGCCGAGAAGACAGTCCGAGGAACAGATGGACCAACACACAACCAGCACCGACACTGCGCTCGTGAGAAAGAATAGTCATCCAGGCCCGGTAGATAAGGCGAGCCCCATGCAACTGGCTCCAATTGTTCGCGAAATGCTCCAGGATGGAGGGCGGAATCGGGTCTACTACAACCGCAACCGCGTCCGCATCGACAAAGTTTTGCAGCACCCAGGCAGCCGCTACGCGCCGCACCAAGTTAGCTTGGAGAGGAAGAGAGGGGGCCGCAAAGGCTTCTGCAACGACCACTACCTTGGCGGGCGCTGCAAGCGAGTCAACTGCACCCTCATTCACGACGAGAAGCTGGACAGCGATGAACTCGTGGTCCTCCGGTGGCTGGCTTGCACGCGTTTCAGTTGCTTCAACGGCAGCGACTGCCGCGATTTCTCCTGTTACTTCCCTCATACCTGCCCCTATCCCAAGTACGAGTGCCGGCGCGACTGCAGCTTCAAGGTCCATCTGGACGCTGGGCCGGATAGCGATGACAGAAAGCCACAGTAAGTCGACCAAGCTTGACATCCGTACGAAGAGTGTCATGAGGATTGATGTCCGGTGGCTAATGTTGTTCTTTCTTCCAGATATGTGCTATTCGACGATTATGGCACGGAGATGATTGAGCTGGAGGATTGAAGTCGCCTTTTCTTTTCGTGTTTTTACAAGTGGAAGGAGCCGAGAACATCCTCGTGGCCCGTGCAGCCGTTCATGCCCCAGGTGCCTAAGTGTACCTGCATGTAGTTTACTTCTGACCAAAGCGAATACAAGATACGATCGCCAGCAGCCCACGTGTCTGTGGGTGATACCCCGGAAGTCGGGTCAAGGTTTTCGTAGCGTAGTACGATTCCATCTTCCGCCCCTGCCATTTACCTCGAATCAAAGCGTCGATCTACCTGTTCTAGTGCCCAACGTGTGGGACTTTTGGGCATGTATGCATATGTCAATGCTAAAAATTCAAGAATGGGACAGCGCCTTCCTCCGGTCCTGGCCGCACCACCATCGAAGTGCCCGCCTGCCAAGCAATGCTCGTTCCTGCAGGGAAAGGGACGGGACGCTATCGTTGCGTATATCAGACGTGCCTTCCCCTCCCGTATTCCAGATCACTGGCAGGCCCCGGGACTCACTCGCCCTCTTCCGAATCTCGCAACCATGGCCAGAACCATGCCTCTTCTCCCACACAACAACCCAGGCCATTCCCATCTGACCACTCCATCATCAGACTGCAAATCCGCCTTTCAGCGAGACAATCCAGACTCATTCCCGTCCGGACCCCATCACACCTTTTTCTCTAAAGTCTCCCTCGCCGCCGTCATGAAGTACGTTACCTTCTTTGTCGCGATCCTGACCACTGCCTGGCTTGCCACAGCCCGGCTCATCACGCATGGCAACTTCACGCATGGCAACTTCACCTCGCTCGACGCACCCTACAGCGCTCTGCCCCATGTCAACGCTCCGAGCTCCGGCACCAAGGTCTTCTGGCAAGACGACGAGACCTGGCACAGGCAATGCGTGACCAACCAGGTTGAGCACGTCTCGCCTGGTGACAAGTCCATCTTCAAGGCCGACTGCTACAGTCTCGCCGGCAAGTACTACAAGATGCCAGGGTACTGGACCGTCTCGGGCTACGCCAGCTGCACGCCCGGCTACTGCGGTCTTCTCGCCACCTTCGACACCTGCTCCGTCGCGGTAGCACGAACCGACGGCCATCCGGAGCTCGATTTCTAGTATGTTGTCCATTACTCGAACCCCTGACTGAGGCATATTACTGACGTGCGGCAACTACAGCGTCGGCAACAGAGATATCTACTTCTGGCTTCATTCGGCCATTGGCTCTTACTCGGACGCGCTCAAGATGGGCCTCACGATTGGTAAGGACGAGTGCCAGTCTGAGCGAAGCGATTTCGGATCACATCCCGAAATTTGCTGGAGACTTTACAAGACACCAAACTCTTGAAGACGACCAACAAGGGATCGGGTATGGGACCAGCATTCATCAGATGACGGATGCTTTTGCATGGTGTGGCCACTGTCTACCGCACAATGAGATGACACTGCAATGCTCTATTTGGAGTTGCATGCATTTGTTGAAACATTGGGGGACATACTTAGGATGGGCTTTGAGGGACATTTTCACCAATGCAGCAACCTGGACGACGGGTGGACTATCTATAAGCTTCAATCAATGTGACACTGATTCTTTGGCAATTTCTGGTTTGCTCCTGTGCAGCACGGTGCACCTTTTCGTAAGCCTGCAGGTTGCTTCCCTTTGATTTCCAATGCAGGACCATTCAACAGCTAGACGTGTGAAGTGGACAATGGAGATATCGCTGTTTTGGCAACAACTTAATCCGCACAGGGTACATATTGAACCGGCAAACGAATGCACCCACAGGGCCTCCTAAATAGCCGTTGAGCTTATGAAAGGTGAAGCGTGGCTTTCCCTTGTCATACCTCACATATATAGTACTGTGCTCTCTCCTGGATTCCAATGATGTACCAACTCCGCCACTGGTTATCCCAATGTAAGCTAATCACCGTCATTCTATGAGTATCACCAGCTACGTCGCCATCAGCAATCGAGAACATTTATAGACCCAAAAACACAGAACTGTGTTTGTACTACTGGAGTTTCACAGTTTCTCCCCGAGAAGGCATACGGCAAAAGAAACACGATCCAGAGAACTGTGAGACTATGGAGTACCCAGCTGAGCCCAGCGATGACTCCTCCCCCCTCAACTCCGAGCAGTTCGACATAGAGCAAAGGATTCTCTACCCCACTCTATCCCACTACCGACGGGAATATGCTAGGCGAGTATCAGAAGATGGAAGTTCGTCAGCAGCGGTTAAAGCGGAAGAGATCGGCGACGATCTAGACGACCCCTCGGACCTTTGGAACGCACTGGCCGAGGTGATTGATTTGACCGGGGACGAGCCAGCTGCCAAACCTCCGAGACGAACACCGTCCAACAAGAGAGGAGCGAAGGTGTTGTTGAGTCGCCGGAACGAGCCCATCGAGCCGCGGCTGCTGGTGGATGACAGAGACTCCATCGTGAAGCGAGGCCACTTTGTCGAGCTCGAGGCTGCCTTGCCCGACCTCTGGGATACCTCGTTTCTGCTCGTCCAGGAAGTGCATCGACCCACCACCGACGACGGTAGTGACGAAGGCCTGATTCTCCGGGGTCTGCCATTCACGCGCACTCGGTGCCTACGCGGGAAACTGCCCCGGCACCGAAACGAGGTCTGCCTCATCCTGCAGGTCGACGCGGACGATGACCGGCCCGATCATGTCCAGGCCGCCATCGACATTGCTCTCCGCCACGCCATGGGCACACGCCATTTCCACTTCACCAATGCGATATTCCCATCCCACCGATTCGATGGTACATACAATTCCGCGGCGGACGTCGAACGCTATGCTCCCCTGACATGTCGCTGGAAGTACCGCCTCGTGTACAAGGACGCCGCGTCTCGGCTGAAGGCCAAAGCGGTCCCCATCGAGTTTGTGTTGGCTCATATCGACTCCGATGACCGGATGAAATCAAGGTTCCAAGTAAAGGACTCGGTCTTGATGAACCAGTGGCGCGGCGGCAAAGTTGAGGGTGGCTCGTACGACATGATGGAGGGCGTGGACCTTGCAGTCCGTGAAACCATGGCGCTAGACGACGAGGATAGCTTGGGGGCTACGCAACCCACCCCTTCACACTGGATCCCATCGGTGAAGCCGGTCGGCCAACGCTACACCTTCGGCGACATGTTCTCGGGCGCCGGCGGCGCCTCCTACGGCGCCAGGTGCGCCGGCTTCCACATCCGGATCGCGTGCGACCACTGGAAGGACGCGCTCGAGACGTACCGCCACAACTTCCCCGAGACGGAGCTGCACGGCAAGGACGTCTTCGCGCTCCTGGCCGAAGCCCCCGACGGCGGCCCCGAGCTGCGCGTCGACGTGCTGCATCTCTCGCCGCCCTGCCAGTTCTGGTCCCCCGCGCACACGGTCGCGGGCAAGCACGACGAGCAGAACATTGCGGCGCTGCTGTCGTGCCACCGGCTGCTCCACAAGTTCCGCCCGCGCCTCTTCACGCTCGAGCAGACGTTTGGGATACTGGATCCGCGCTTCGAGTACTACTTCAACGCCTTGCTACTTGGTTTTACGCGGCACGGATACTCGGTCCGCTGGCGCGTCCTCCGCCTCGAGAACTGGGGGCTGCCGTCGCCGCGGAAGCGCCTTGTGATGCTCGGGGCGTGCCCTGGGGAGCGGCTGCCGGATTACCCGCCGCCCACGCACACGCAGGACCCGGAGCCGGGTTCCGGGATGAAACCGTACCGCACCGTCTACCAATCCCTTCGGGGCCTGCCGCCGCCCGATTTCAGCGTCGACGGTACCAACGATAGCGTTCTGGCCAGCAACGGGAACGGGAACGGGAACGGGGACCCTCTGCACCGCGTCCAGAAGTTGCGCGACGACGTCCCCTGGGACCCGGACGCCGGCCTATTATTAAGGGCCATCACGTGCAACGGCGGGTACGGCAACCACCACTGGAGCGGCGAGCGCGACTTCACGCGGCGCGAGTACGCGACGCTCAACGGTTTCCCCCGGGGGTACGCGTTCCGGGGGCGCCACTACCAGCGGCAGATCGGCAACGCGTTCCCCGCGCGCTTCACGCGGACGCTGTACCGGCACCTGCGGCGCTGGCTGGAGCGGGCGGACGCGGGGGCGGTGGTGCCGAACGCGGAAGATGGGCAGGAGAGGCGGTTTGGGGAGGGAGGGGAGGTTTCGGATGAGGAGGGGGGAGCAGGTTGTGGGTCAGGGGTTGGCCGATGGCACCCGGGCGGGAACGGTGATGGCGTGGACGACGAGGAAGTTGTGTTTGAAGGTCGGCGAATTCGAAAACCACAGCCCGCTCCCTTGCGTGTGATCGAGTGGGAAGATGATGAAGACGACGATGGTGCTATGCAGATTGATGGGACGGGCGGCGGCGAAGTCATTTTCGTCTCGGAGAGCCGGCCGGCGTTCATGTGCGTGGATGCGAACCAGCGGGCGCCGCCGCTCGGAGAGCCTTGGAACTTTCCAGCGTCTTCGCGGGAGGATCCTATTGATTTGGATGCCAACGAGGACGAACCACTTTGATGACCGAGGACCATCTTGGACGGGCAACGGGGAGGAAAGAGATGTCGAGTCCAATGAACGGAAGGAAATACTTGGGGGGCATGTTTGGGTTTGGGTTTCTGAGATGGCTAAAAGAATTCAATATCGATCAGGAAGACATTTTGTGCAATACGCACGTAATACTGACGGGTGTGCCGTTGTTGCTGTCGTTGACCGAGATCTCATTGTCCGCTTTGCTAAGGACCCCCTGAACGGGTTCCGCGGGTTGCCGAGCGGCCGGTGTCCACATCTTGCCGAGTCGGATACGGGCAAACCTTTCAACACCCAAGTAAGCGGTCGCGGGGCGCAGACTCGCATCCTTCCTGACCTTAGGCGAAAGGTGGGAGTTCGACTCGGAGAATCTTTGATCATTTAACTCCGAATACTAGCATATCCGCACAATCCACAATATGCCGAAGTCCTTCGTTTCGTTGCCTGCGGCACAGAAAGGCTCGTCTGGGACTGAGTCGGCGTGTTAAAGCGTTGCCAGCAGATGTTATATAAGACACCCGTCGCCCGTGTGTGAAAGTGTAGAGTTTATTATGATACGAACAATCCACACGTAAAAATCCGGGACCCCGATTACGTACCTTTCCAACCCGCCATTCAAGTCTGCCCTCGGATCAACTGCTCTCTCCCCTGCAATGGCCTACAAAAGTACCATCCTCATCACCGGAGGAACCTCGGGTCTGGGCTACCACGCCGCGCTCGACATCGCGCGCGCCTGTCCGGCCAGCCAAGTCATCCTCTCGTCGCGCTCGGACAAGGAGCAGGCGGCCGCCTCCATCAACCAGGCGCTGGGCCAGTCCAACGTCGTCTACGCGCCGCTCGACCTGGGCGACCTGGCCGGGGTGCGCGCCTACGCCCGGGAGTTCGCGGCGGCGCAGCACGCGCCCCTGCGGGCCCTCGTGCTCAACGCGGGGCTGCAGTTTCCCGGCGAGGTGAAGACTACCGTCGACGGCCTCGAGGCGACTTTCGGCATCAATCACGTCGGGCATGCGCTGCTGTTTCATCTGCTGGTCCCGCATCTGGCGGATAATGCTCGGGTTGTGGTAACGTCCAGTGGAACCCGTAAGCAGTTACCGCGCCAGCACACATAAAACCGAGTCCGCTGATGCTGATCATCCGAGTCCCGCAGACGACCCGGAGCAATGGTCCGGCATGCCGCCCCCCATCTACGCCAGCGCCGAAGCCCTGGCGCACCCGACCCCCGAGCTCGCCGCGTCGCACAGCGGCCGCCAGCGCTACGCCACCAGCAAGCTGTGCAACGTGCTGTGGACGTACGCCCTGGCGCGGCGGCTGTCCGAGCGGTGCCCCCAGCGGGGCATCACCGTGGCGGCCCTGGACCCGGGCTTGATGCCCGGGACGGGGCTGGGGCGGGAGGCGGGCGCGGCGGCGCGGTTTCTGTTTTCCCAGGTGATGCCGCGCGCGATCCCGGTCCTGCGCGTGCTCGCGCGGACGGGAAATATCCATCGCCCGGCGGAGTCGGGGGCGGCGCTGGCGCGGTTGGCGGTGGGGGAGGAGGAGGAGGTTAGGGGGGTTACGGGGAAGTACTTTGAGGGGCGGAGGGAGATCCGGTCTAGTAGGGACAGCTACGATGTTGAGAAGCAGGAGGAGCTGTGGCGGTGGACGGTGGGGTTTCTGAGTGGCGGGGACGAGGAGGCTAGGAGACGGTTTGAGGAGTTACGGTGAAATCAGCAGAAGAGTCTTTCATTTAGGGAATGCGTGCATGGCATTGCAAATATTGGGACTAACTAGGCACCTTTGGAACTACAAAAATCTCGCTCGCTACCTTTTATCCACACTTCAACATGAAACCCCACAACAACTACCCGGGTGGTACTTTGGGTGGTACTTTAGGTAGTATTTTGACATTGCAGTCCCTCCTGTTCCCTGTCACTTCCGGCGTGGTCGTCGCCTACTTCAACTTGTTCCTCCAAGCCGTCGTCTCGGGTCGGCATGGCCCAAGGAGACCATGCGTCGGCTCTAAGCGGCATATTGGTATAGTTGTCGATGGCGGACCACTGTTCTTGGTCGTTCTGCCTGGAAACATCACTGACTGGACTGGCGGGGTGGATGATGGTATCCATCCCTTGGCTCGAGTTTATATCAGAAGCCGATATGTACTGCAGACTTGATACATCCTGCGACCAGGCAAGGTCGTGCTGAGAACCTGGCTCGGTGTTTGCGGTGTGCGGCAGGGAAGTCTGCACACCGGTCCAGCCGTTCATCGTGGCGCTGTCGCTTCGGCCTTGGACCGGTTGATGGCGATCCATGTCGTTGTGCGCAACTGACGCAGGTCTGCTGCTGGCATGATGCCCGGGCCGGCGCCGACGGTTGCGGCGGGAGTGTCGGTCCCGTGAATGCTTAACCATGACCATAGTTAGTAGACAGGTATACAGGAGACTTAGGTTGACATACAACTCTTTCTGCCATTTCGCAAACCCTGAGTGTTGTGTGGATCCGGACTGGTATTTGGCAAGGAGCTTCTGTGGTAACGATCACAACGACATTGCGAGCATGCCGCAATTCTCCAATTCATAGTAGCTGACGCCTTGCATCTTTTCCAACGGCACTGAGTTGAGTCTTGGCCTCCAGCCGGGTCCCTATGTGCTCCCTCCCCCCCCCCCTCCCCCTCTTTAATTCTGTGTGAAGAGACGAGTCATTTTTGAGCTGTCAAAACCTTCTGTCTACATGATTGGGAATTGCAACCGGCAGTGTTTCCGTTATACCCGTTGCCTCTGCCCTATACGTCCAACAGCGGTGGATGCGGAAGCTGATGGTGTAACTAGTGGACGCCATCGAGTAGGAACCAATGGCTTATTCCCATGGCACACCAAACTATCGGTCGGCTGGAACTGCTCGAGGTTTACCGCTAGACGGGTAGCGATAACATTGTCTGCCATGTACGGGCGGTTCGTAGCCACGCTTGCATGATATTTTAATTACCTACCCATCGCGGCCGGCTGGCCACAGGAGACCCGCGTCATGTTCACAGCCATGCAGCGGTTATTCCCGGCATTTGGATCAAGTATAATAGTAGCATGGGCCAAAGTAAGAGTAGGAGACCCCTGTAGATATCCACAGCTTCGTCAAGGGATACGTGGAGATAGACGAGTCAAATCACATCTTGTCTTTCCCGGTCACCGCAATTTGTGATCTTTTTGATCGGGCAGCAATTGTGGCGAGACATATCAAAACTCAGCCAATCGCTCTCTTTCGTGTCGTACGAAACATTTTCCGGCCACCAGAATTCGGATAAGGTCAATATAGTGATAACCAATCAATGGATGAGTACCACCCTCTTGCCCGTCTAGCTTCCCCAGGCCGTCTGTCCGTTCCCGTCTGGAATGGCCCACCCGACCCCGAATCCGGGCCCTTGGGTATCGACAGCAGAAGTCTAATGCGAAGTATTACTGTATAGCTGCGGCCTGCTTTCTGAGATCAATGCGCCTATTCTGCATGCACGTGCCCAGCTCTAATACTACCAGCCCCAACCAACAGGTGGCTACGGTGGGAGCCGGCATGCAGACTGGCTGTTATGTTGACTCGTCCCAAAGCCTGATATGTGCCCGCCCTCCCGCTCTGGTGAGGTATCCCCAAGCAAATCATCTGCAGATGCGGGACGGTTTGGCATGCGGCCTCGGGGAGGGGGGAGGGCGGGCGCTCGAACAATGAAGCGCAGCCACATTAGCGTGGCAAAAAAAAAGGAAAGAAGGTTGACAGAGCACAACAATCACATTAGACTGGCTACCGGTACATTTCAGGGATATCCCATATAACATGTCAGAAACTGCTTCGTCCCATTCTGCAAGGCTCGGAACAACAAGATCAAATTCCCAACGAACGACCGCACTCCATCGGAAGAGGGCTTTTCGATGAAGAAATATTTCCCAGTGGCCTAGATCGTTCCCGTATGATACGTCATCACGAATCGTGGCGCATGTGGCCAGCCTCAGACTTCATCTTCGAGCGCCTTTGGGGTAGTAGGCCCCGAGTCAAGTAGGAAAGCCATTATCTAGCCCGGGTGGAGAGCAAGATGCATCAAGATGGTGGCCCGTGGTATTTTCAACCTCACGATAACCAATCCCAGAATCTCCCTTGGCAGCTGGCCAGGGCTTGCTAGTGCCCATGGTACAAAGGTTTACCGATGAATCCACAATAACACAAACCCGAATTATCCAAACAATTCAAGTAGCCCCGTAGAAGATTCGTTGCCAATAATGATCGTGTGATTGCTCGAAAGACTTAGTAGTTAACATACCAAGACGCAACTCCTCGGACACGTATTCCCCCGATGGAAAATTGTTGCTTTGATAGGATTATTTTGTGCTGTACGTTTCCAACACGAGCACTGACGTTTGATAGCTGGGACTTGGCGGTCTGTGTGCCGACTGCAATCCATGGGCCGGGAGGCTACCCCAACACGCATCAAAGGGAACTGGAAGCCATTCGGCTCTTCACGTACGCAATGTGCTCCGAAAAGAAGGATGGAGTCACATTTGGCGGTCTTGATCTCCAGGCCTTCCCGAGTCTGAAACAGCTCTCGTGGGCTGGTGTTTTTCTGGATCATGTGGGCGGCCTGGCCAGCGTGCTCGATAGCGTACCCCATCAACTGGAGAAGCTGGATCTCAACATGTACCTTTACTACTCGCCGGATTCAAGGAATATGCCCGACTGGGATAGTGAGGAGGAGTCCGAGGATGGAAACCCGGATGAGTCCTCGTTATCCGTCTCCTAGGGGGTATTCAGGCTGACACGACCGAAGCCATTATCGTTTCCCGCTCTCCGAGACCTTGGTGTATGCCATATCGACATCAATTCTACCGACGTGGGAAGGATCTTTGGTTCGATTGATTTCACTCAACTCCAGAGCCTGCAGCTTCGGTTCTGCTGTCTCAGTGAATTGGTTCTGGATCGTCTAGCCACCACTTCTCGGCCGCGCACCCTCAGATCCTTCGCTCTTCAAGAGTCCGATGTTTCGTTTCCCGGATCCCCGACGCGCGTCGTTCCATTCCTGGAAGACTTCGAAGGGCTGGAAGACCTTTTCCTCACTATCCCCGCGACCATGGAGACGGCGACGGCCATATGGCGGGCCGCCGCCGGACACCACAAAAAGACGCTGCGGCGGTTTGTCTTCCACCAGCGACGACTTACGGGAGTCGACTACGTCCCGCCATCCTGTGGGGAAGAATGGGACCAACTGGACCTGTCTTTGGAATCTTCTGGGTTTGAAAGCAGTCCTGATGAGAATTCGCTTGGGTACTCGGACCTCAAGAGTTTGGTTCTCGGATGCTCGCCGGAATGGATGGTGAGTACTATGTCCTCCTATCCCAATGAACTGGTCCACAGAGATTCGGGGACTAATATGTGTGTTACTCCAGACCCGGATTGTATCCCCCTTTTGCCAGAAGACGTCGCTTCAAATCCTGCACATGCGAAGATCGGGACCAGAGTTTGCACGAATCGCCCGTCTTCAAGGAAAAGCACCACGCGTCAAGCCCCGGGTCAGGAACCCCCTTATTTCAGATTTTGAATATGATTATGAACAACCTGACGATGACGAGTCCGACGATGACGAGTCCGATGATGACGAGTCCGACGAGTGCAGTGACAGTGAGGGGCACACCGGCCACTCGATTGGCGCATCAGATGTTGGACGGTCTGCAAATGGCGTCGCTGCGAGGGGAGTCCGGGCCGCCCGAAGGAGGATACCGGTCGGATGCGTTACATCCCAGTCAAGCTGGGATGCCGGCCCAGGTCATTGCTAACTACGGCCGGCTGCCAACGGACCGGCACGAGTTCCTGCAGTGGGTGTTTGGGCCGCAGGGCATCCGCTCCCTCCGATTGTTCCTCTACGGCGACTTCTCCTTCAATGGCCGCTTCAAGGACGATTGCAAGCTGATGTGCCGGAACGAGACACCAGAGGATGAACAATTCGCTGCTGCGGGCATGCGTCGGAAGTCCCAGGGGGGCGAAGTAGTAGCCTGGGTGGTGGCGCCTAAAAACGCGGAATTGGCCAGCTTGTCTGCATCTTGGTTGTCTTCGCGACCGACGTGCCAGAATTGAACCTGGATTTTCTGCTTCTGTGTCATGCAAACAACGCAGTATAGGAGCTGCTGGAACAAGTCTTGGTTCTGGAGCGGCAGGCCTTGTTTGTTGGCGAACCCGTTGACGACCCAGGTAAAGATCCACTCGGTCATGCTGGAGACGAGGCAGGTCGAGTGGGACTTGACGATGGCGGCTTGCGCATCGGGCTGGCCATTCTTTCGGCAGGCACCGTCGACGGCCACGATGAGCGAATGTTCGAGGTCATCCTCCAGATGGGTGAATAACAAGGGGAGATCCACAGATTCACGGTCGCTAAGAGCCCGGCCCAAGTGCTCTTCTGGATAGAATCTCGTAGCCATGGCTGCTATTATCGGATAGGTGAGCGCCGCCGGATACGAGGAGCTGGGTATCGGTGTCTCGTCACGAAGAACTCGTAGCACCCCGCAACTACAGACCCTCTTTAGGTACTTCGGCAAGTTCCGAGTGCCTGCTTTAGGGCGGTCAGGTGAATAGTTTTTGCTTCAACCAATGTTACCAGGTCTCGTTCTGGGTTCGGGTAGTGAACTTGAAAAGGGGCAAATCAAAATATTTCTCTATCTTGTTTTAATACACAAAACATAAAGCCCAAATCTCGTACTATTATGCGCAGAGTTTCGAATCCTAACGCGATGCAGGATCAGAAGCACAAGCCACTGGACACTGATGAGCTCTGGGTAAAAAGGGACATGCTGATTACCTTGAACACATATCCATTGACCAGCAAAGCTCAGACTGAATGCAAAGGGCCATGAGACGTAAATCATGATACTTATATTTTAATTTATATGATATAAGCTACTTTTGGTAACTAGATTTAGAAACAAGAAACAACATAAACAATGCAAAGACTACGTAGTAGCAACAATTATTCGCGCACGGAGAATCATTACTTACTTGGGCATGTGAGGCATCGATATAGCGTCGCATAGACAAAATATTCGCCTTCCCTCGAAGTAGCTGCGACCATAGTGGATGAAGAGCTGCTCCCCGGGGTACAGGTCGCGGTTCGCCTCGAGGAGGATCGTCTGCCGGCGCCCGATCATGGCCATCCTGACGCCGACGTTGGGCTTGCAGTGGTGGTTGGCGAAGCGGGTGTAGTTGCCGAACTCGCGCGCGTCCACCGTGGCGACGCCGCCGAGGTCGAACGCGTACGTGTAGTTGGGGATCCGGCTGCCCCGTCCGCTCGCCGGCACGAGCTCGCCCAGGTACTGCCCGAGCATCTCTTGCTTGCGGATGGGGCGGGCCAGATCGTCCTTGAGGAAGAGGCCGAGGCCCATGTCGCCCGCCTCCCGCAGCTCGACCGCGCGGTCGAACCGCCGGACCGGGCCGCGCAGGTACCGGGCGTAGCACGCGTCGCCTTCGCACTGGTCGCCGAACTCCTTGCACACCTCGCAGGCCACGTCGTCGATCCGGAAGCGGAGAATTTCGGCGATGTTCAGCTCGGTCTCGCTCTTGTGGGGCGGCGGGGGCGGCGGAGGGTTGGGAGCCGCTGCCTTGGCCCTTGCCTCGGCCCTGGCCGCTTTCTTGGCCGCCTCCTTTGCTGCTATGCGTGCCGACCGCCGCAGCAGCGGTCCCGCAGGCGCAGTGGCAGGGCCAGGGGCAGGGGCAGGGGAAGGAGGTGGGGGAGGCGGGGGAGCCTGGTACAGCATTTTCTTGGGCCATCTCTCCTTTTTGATGACGTGTTCCTGGACGTGTCGCGGCCGGTCCTTCCTGTTGTGGCCCACGTTCCTCAGTCGTCCGGAAGCGCTCCTGTACCGAAAGCTCCGTTTCTCCCCACGGGATGCCCTGGGAGAATGGGGGGTCGACTGTAGTCTACTTCCACGATCAGATCCTCATAATCGGGATCCTCCGGCACGAAACGGATCGCGTCCAGTGCCTTCACGTTCTCCATGTTCTCCATGATTCGCTCGCTGGGCTCGATTGGCTCAACGATCGGGAACCTTTCGGCTGGGTCTGCGATTGGGAACATTGTTTCGGTTGTTGACTTACACAATGTGGTCTTGTACATCTATTTTGCTGATACAGTACCCCGAAGCGAACTTGATGCTTGAGACGTCTTCGTTTCGAGAACTGTCAGCTGGTTTGATGGATGCTTGCTTTTGCACTTGTCTATGCCAAATACCTCCTGAGCAAGAGGGCCGTCGAGGGTAGTCTTATACGCCCCGACTTGCGCCCAAGTCTTGTCAGGAAATAATGCCTTTGTGAATAAAAAGGAAACACAGCTTCTGATCAAGGCCATTGTAGAGAACAGGCGTTGCTTTGATGCAGGGGATGCACATTGTAGTCCAAGAGGATGAACAACTATACAAAAGGGAATTGTGTAATAAGGACCCATTATCGCTTTCAAGGTTCTTTCCGATTCTTTTCAACAATGAAAATTGACAAGGAAAGGGAACATTGCATTTCAAAGGCTCAGGATTCAGTTCAAGAAATGCGGCTTAAACAGTGCGTGGTCCGGGTGGTCGAGGAGGATAGTTGTCAAAATCGCTAGTACTTTCAAGACACAGCAGGGTAAGGTGGTAGTCAAGTTCTCCTACCCCGGCCTCTACGCACCGATATTAGTATATATTGTATTGTTATTTTCTTTTTCCTTTTTCTCGTGCTCCAACAGTAAACATCACAACCACTGCCCGACCACCCATGTGCGGGTTAGTTAAGCAAATAGGGTGATAGGGGTAAAGATTTCACCGTGACGCAGCCCCTCTTTTTTGATCACCCCTTTTGAAGGTAATATCTTAGGGACTAATTAACCGTAAAGGGGAGGGGTGATAGGAACCAATTTTACAGCGCCAAATCTCATCCGACTCGCTCAGATAAGTAATGTCAGGACGCAAACCTGCGTGCAGCCGGAAGCCAGTCTGTCTTGCCCAGAAGGCCTGCTTTGAAGAGGCGGAAGAGAGGAGGAGGGGTGGGTTGCAGTTCACTGCAACACACCCCTGTTACCAACCAGCTGTTTGCTCCCATTCCCAAGGCAGCAAGTCGCCACAGCGAATGTTACGCGTCATGGCCAAGGTCCGTCCTGGGTTGATTAAGCGACGCGTCTTGGGCAAGATTCCCCCGAAACCTCATTCGCCAATCACACGGCCCGATGCATTACCGCGTATCATCAACAGTAGCCATCGCGCCACTGCAAGCCATAACAGGTTGATGTTATGCTGCTCTTACCCAAACCCTAACCCTGATGAAACCAAACCACTCGCCCTCTCCCTCTGCCTTTCCCCCTCTCTTTCTCTCTCTGTCTTTCTTCCTCTGTCCTATCCCTTTATTCTTCTTCTTAAAGGTCTCCTCCCCTTCAAAATTATTTGTCTCAATCACGACGTGCATCCCCATCGAAAGCACCGGCACTAGGGTGATTGTCATCAGGTGATCGACGCCTTTTGGTTGTCGAGCTTGACATCGCAACAGCGCACGATGGGACTCCAACAGATGCCACTCGAAGTGCTCTGTCTGATCTTTTGCGAGGTAAGGTGCCATCCTATCCAGCCTTGCGAGACATTTCAGCCCAGCTAACACTGCATGGTTTCAGTTGACAAAGACGGAAGACTTGGCCAGCCTCTGTCTGGTCTAAAAGAAGATCAGGGCTGCAACATTGCGTATCCTTTACCAATCTATTACCCTCGGTACCGACGACCATTCGTGCTTAACCAATACGTCCGATGGGTTTTCCCACATCTTTCTGGCGGCTTATGATGCTGAGGAGTTCGTTCTCGCTCGCAAGCACGGGTATTTGCAATACACCAATTCTCTGTCTATCAAAGCCCCGTTCTATAAAGTGGATAATGGTCATGAACACTGCTTCCACACTTGTGAGGAGGCGCAAAGTATCGAAGATCAAATAGCAGGCAATCTCCTTCCTGTGTTCAACGCATGCAAGGAAGGCATCTTGCAAAGTTTCAGGTGGGCTGCCCCGGAAACTGTTTCTGTTGTCTCCTTGCTCTCTGGCTGACTATTCTACAGCTGGGAAACTGGTACTTGCCCTCCTCAATCGATACTCGGTCCTACAGGCTACCATCCGACAAACCAGAGGAACATCACTTCACTCCGACTCGTTACGACCGGAGACTGTGCATGGACACTCTCAAGCAATCCGATGCATCCCAAGGTTCCTCCACCCCCAGCATTATCGAGTTTCTCGAAGCTGAGAGAGTTCTCCTGGGCTGGCCTATCTTCCACTGATTTCAACTCATTGAGGGCCTTGCTCCTGCGAGTGGGTCCGCAGCTAACCAAGCTGGAGCTCAACCTCGAGTGGTATTGCCATCAGTTCTTCCAAGAGAGGGAGAGGGTTCCAATGCCGCCGTTCTCCGAAACTGTGCTGAGGTTGCACCGCCCTGAGCCCCTTGTGTTCTTGGCTCTGACGAGCCTTTCTCTTTCCAACATCTGCCTTGATGCCCACAATCTCGCGATTGTCAAGTCCATCCCCTTTTCCAATCTTGAGCATCTCAAATTGCACTTCTGTCCCGGCACGGATCGTATCCTCCGGTATCTTGCTGCGTCACGATCGATCGGTTTACGAACCTTTGCGTTTGAGATAGGCTACTACTATATTACACATCATGATGAAGAGGCAGAGATGGCGGCTATCACCGAATTTCTCGAGAGTTTTCAGGGCTTGGAAGAGCTCTACATCAACATCTTGGACACTCCAGCCCCGCCGACGAAAGAGATTTGGCAGTCTTTGGGACGTCATAGAAAGACCTTGCGGCGCTTCGCTTATCATCAGCAAGAGGTTGGGCACCCTGCGCGGGGAGTGGAGGAACTCAAATCATGTATAACCGATGTGTTGGATTTGGGGTTTTCTGAGATCACTGACCTGGATATATTTTCCTTGGGCCATCCATTCCGCCACCTAGACCTACGTGGTATAGGCCTAGGGTGCTCCCCAAAGTGGTTGGTAAGCTTGGCGTATGACGCCCCTTTGAACTCGTCTAACACGCTTGATCAGACACCGATACTCTCTCCCTTCCGATACAAGACTTCGCTCCGATTGCTGCACATGCGGCGATCCGGGCAAGACTTAAATCAAGATGAGGATCTCCTCAACACACCTGGTTTCGCGATGATCCATTCCGAAATCCGAAGATGCCCGTAAGGTGTTTCGGTCAGATCTGCATCACTTCCTGCAATGGGCTTTCGGACCCCACGGCATCCATTCCCTCCAATTGGTTGCCTACGGGGATTTCTCACACAACGGCCGATACAAAGAGTATTGCCAGATGATTTGTCGCAATGAGATATCCGAAACAGGGTTTGCGGGCGCCGAACCTACGTTCTACCGCCAAGTGACAGAGCAGGATCGAGGGCTCATGAGCCTGCTCGAGGAGAACGACGACCTCGTTTTGGCGTGTCCATCGGATAGTCTTTTCACCGGATATCCCCCAACAGAGTTGTGCGCCGGTTGACTTGGGACCGCGTCCGAGTCGGAAAAAAAACCATTTTGCTATTTCACCAGTTCCTCGCTATTGTGACGCCCCGACTTTCGCCCGCACCCCTGGACATGGGACTCAAATGGGCAGGCCCCCTTTACGCACTTGTGGACGTCGTTGGCATTCTATTGTTTCGAATGACTCCATCCCCTCGCTGATCCTTTTTTTTCTCCTTCGTCCTGTCTCTCCTTTTTATCTGTCTCTTCTGCTTTCTGTCTCTTCTTCGTTTTTCTTCCCGTTTATCCTTTATCGCTTGCTTTTGTTCCCTCTCTTTAATCTCCGGGTTCGACGGCATAATCAGTGTGTAATTAAGCTACAATCTTCGGCAACTTACCTGTGGTTATTCGGTCTCGTTTTGACGTGTTCATATGCAGAAAGAGGCAGGAAATGGAAAATGAGAGCATGGAGTCGAACATGCTCCGCAGGTTTATTGAGTGTGTACATTGGCAGTCTGACGGGCTCTGTTTTCCTAGCGCAGGTCACCTAGTATTGAATAGAGAACTGATTTCTCCATTGCCACTGGAATGCTATAGCCGTACATGCGATGCACAATCTGACACCATCAGCGACCCTTAATTACCCGGAACAGCACTTAAACGCCAACGGATTGGCTAGAGAATCTTGTAGCAACAATACTTTCGCGATGAGTCACAACTACAAAGGATGTGGAGGTCTAATGTTATTCGACAATCATCAAGCTCAGAACCATGACCGTCTTTACTTCCTCCTACGGTAAATGGACTAAGTAAGCTTGTGAAGTAGTCTCCCTGTCGCAGTGTTCCAAGTACGTTTCTACTCGGTAATGTCCAGCTCATCGTAATGTCGGTAAATGCCCTGAGAGTACGGCTGCCTCCGGTCGCTGGCGAGGTACTCCTGGATCTTGGGCCGAGACTTGACCGCCTCGTACAGCTCAAACACGCCCTTGTGCTCCTTCTCCATGGCCTTCATCGCCTTAGGGAACATGAACTTCAGACCGTCGACGCACTAGACAGACACACTTATTAGCCGAAACGGCGCTCTCATCTCAAACATATGACACATGAGGGGGAGATTACTCACATGGAAGAGAACTAGATCCGCATATGTCAGATGCCCACCATACAGCCAGGGCCCCTCGCCGCTGGCCTTGCCCTTGAGGACCCTCTCGAAGTAGCCGAGGTACTTGGGCAGGCGGTTCGCGACATAGTCCCGGGTCCGGCGCAGGCTCTCCTCCTTCTGGTCCTCGTAGTACAGACTGACAGCAATGGGGTGGTGGCAGTCGTGGACCTCGTTGGATAGCCCATCAAGCGCGGTCAGGACGAGCGCGTTGAGCCGGTAGATGGCGTCCTCATCTTCAGAGGAGGAGTCGCCCGCGAGGCCCAGGCGCGGCGCCAGGTACATGAGGATGTTGGGCGTCTGGCTGATGACGAGGTCGCCGTGGCGCAGCATGGGCGGGGCCAGGTACGGCGGGTTGGCCTCGTCGCCCAGGTTGGACGCGCCGATCATGGAGAGGACCGGGTCGGGGCCCTGGTGCGCCGTGTCGGTGTAGGTGGCGCCGGCCTCCTCGAGCAGCAGGCGGACGTGCTCGCCGCGGCCGGGGATGCCGGGCCAGTAGATGAGCTCGTAGGGGACGCCGTCCTTGGAGGTCTTTTGGCGCTTGGGGGCGGACATGGTGGTGGTGGTGATTTGGTTGTTGATGGGGGTGGATGAGGTGAAGGTGCGGGGTGTAACAGCTTGCTTTGGGCGGAACGTCCGGTAACAAGCTGGGATGCTGCTGTGAGTGGTGGAGACCGGTGCTCGAAGTGCACTGGAGATTGCAATTGCTTTACTTGGAGCTGGAAAGAAGTGTCTGCAAGTAATCATGAACAGATTGCCATGCGTCTGTTTGAGAAATTTGACAATCTTGGAAGACGAGAACGTGAAACCGGGCTTTGGAGAATGTTGGAACCTGCCTCATCCTTTACATCATACTTCCTTCGGCAAAAGCACCTGCATGCGGGGCAGTCGGCTGATGGTGGGGTTGTCGTCCAGCCACACGGCCGCCCTGCCGAAAGCCCGAAGCTCTCCCGAAAAAGAATCACCAATCCAAGGCTGCGTCGGCAGCAATGCGATCGATGTCCAGAATGAAAAAGGCAATGCATGTAGTCTATCTGTCTATATGATTCCTGGTAGCTTTGGAAGTTCTATATCGTGTGCTGTCTATTTCAGCCAACTCAGAAATCTGTAACCCAGTCGTTGGGTACATCAGGGTACAGAACGGCAGTGTCTGGCTTCTGCAAGGTGGGCGGCGGCTTGTCCCGAACCTCCTGAACTTTACAGTCGATCCGCTGCGTCCCCTTCTCCTCCTTGAGGACGATGGTCAAGCACCCGTCCAAGCTCACATCCCAAAACACCCCGCTGTGATACGACTCGGCATTGAGGCCGCGCTGCCAATCCTTCATCTCCAGGATGTGGGTCATGCCGTTGTACGAGGGGATGTAGCCCAGCAGATGGTCGGTGGCGGCCGCGAGGTTGCTGTAGGCGCCCAGGACCTTGTGCTCGAAGTCGACGTACTGGCCGTGCTGGATATAACTGACCAAGTAGACGGGCGTGGAGCTGCTACTGCTACTGTTGCCGCCGCCTCCTCCGCCGCCGGCCAGAGCCATGGCCTTGTGCACGGCGTTGGGAATGGGGATCTTCTCCAGGCCGGCGATGGCGCTGCCGGAGCTGGGCGCGGGGCTGTTGCGGAATTGGCTGACCTGCTGGAGCAGCGCTTTGGGATACCCCGCGTCCTGCCAATTCTTTATCCATGCGCCGGCGGCTCTGGCAGCAGAGGCCGAGATGCGCGGTATCTCTTTTGGGGGCTGCTACAGTCCAGCGCAAACTGATTAGCAGATTAGATTCCTAGATCAGTGAGGTTACACCACGCATGGCGGGATAGGATAAGCTGACGGTGGCATTGCCCCTCGATGATGACGTCGCATCAGCGGCGACACGGTTTCCAGTTGCTTGCTTCTTAGCCGGGGGAGCCCGGTCGGGTTTCTCGTCTTCTGAGTCGGAGGACCCGCTGACAGACAGCTCTGAGAAAGGATCGTATCTGTGTCTTGCCATGGTTAAGATGTTACTGGTACTTGAGTTGTTCAGTTGGGCGGCCGTTGAAGCAGCCGGGTGTTCATGCCCGATAGCTCAAGAGCTTGGTGACGAGGGCTTTTAGTGGGGCCACACCAACTGTCACCGAGCTACACCGTCAATTCAGTGTCAGCCTGTAGCAGCTACATGTCTCGGATATTGAATGTATCTGCAGACAAAAAACAATTGCAGTACTCCCTGCCATCGACAAATACTTCAAAGTATCACGACCAGGTTTTGTGGCTTATAAAAAGGATAAAAATTTAGCTCGTGCCCTGGATCGAACAGGGGTTGCCAGAATATTGATCGGTAATCAGAATCTGGAGTGATAGCCACTACACTACACAAGCATTTGTGCGCAGTCGGTCTGCGACTGGAAATAAGACCACTTAAGATAGACTATAGTGCGTTTTTCAAAGCTTAACATCTCGACAAGAGAAATCCCAATCCTTCGCTGCTCAGCATAAAGGCACCCAGCGAATCTTTTGATCATCCAATTAGAGCGTAAAACTACAGAATAAAAATTCCCACGTTGATTAAACGAAAGCAGCGAACGAGTTCCTCCGATGCATGGACTCCTTACGTCAGTGTGTGTCAGGCTTTACGACCTCCACTCAGGCATCAATCTCCGTCGGTCAAAAAGCTGAAGTCTGTTTCGACAATAGGCGATCAGATAGTGACCATTACCTTTTGTGGTACTTTAGTAGTGTTGAGATCTCTCCGATTGGATGCATCAGTTGATTTTTTCATTTTCTGGGCTGTTGATTACTGTCATTCTGCTCTATGAAAGTGTTACACCTAAACAGTGTCGCGGCAGCGCTATGCAATAAAGTGGCACGTGGCCTTCGGTGTCCAATACAATACATCGCGTTGCGCATGGCTGGGCTTTCCTCGACCGCCGTCCTGGAACTCGCATCAGAGTCGCTTCAGCTCTTGCTGTCACGGGTTGGGGGAACTTTGACAGGTGCTTGGCTCCCTCTGCCTCGCCTTCAAGCATACTGGTCGGGAGTGCTGGCCCAAACGTGTTTTCATTCGCGTCCAAGGAAGGCTTTGGCCCATCGATGTCGAGCTCGCTACGTTAGGGCAGCTAATGGTCAGTATGGCAGTGTTTGTGGGGGGGGAATAGGGGTACCCTGTTTGGGTGCATCAACTCACTGGCGAGCGCTGGTGTAGGGTTTGAGACTTAGAATACTGGGCCTCGCGCGGGTGTTTAGATCAAAAGGGGACATGGTCGCTCCTCTGCTGGTCTTATACTCAGTAGGTATCAGTATGCGTTAGTAAAGAACGTTCAAAGTGTTAAATGGGGGCTTCCTGTTTATGATGACCTGATTGCCGTCTTTCGCGTCCGACTGCGGACGGGGACAGGTAACATGCAGACTCACGTGATTGTTCTTGGAGCCGTATCGCTGCATGATGTGGCTGTATCTGCAGTTTGCAGGCCATGACAGGAGGGCTGGGCGTTGGAGTTGTTCCGGTGGGTGGTGGTGACCCAGATTGAATCAGAGTTGATCTTCGTGTGACTCGCACCCTAGCCCTCACTATGTAGCTGAGCCAAGTAAGCTCTCATATGAGCGCCATTATGGCCCCTGGTATAGAATTCCCATCTACCCTCGTGTGGAAGGGGCGGGTCGAATCACGGGACGTCTCAAGACAGCTAGTTGTCCCTTCTGATGCTTTTGTTGGTAGGCAGAGATATATATAAGAACCTGAAGGGCTATATAGAATGGCACGAAAGCGAGACATATACGCATGCATACGTAGGAACCTCCATGGGGCTAGAAGACGGAGATGTGGTCTCCGTTATCTAGTCCGTTCTTGATGACGATCACGCCATCGTTGTGTATTATGATTATATCCTGGTTCTTTCGAACTCTGGCGGTAAAGGTCGAGTTCCCCGTTCGCCATACTGACGGTATAAAAAAGTGTTTCTGGAAGCCCGTATCGCTGAGTCCGTCGCCCAGCTCGACAGAGCAGACCCAGCCGTGGCAAGAGATGAACACCAAGTACGGCAGGTTAAACCGTTTGACCGTGCCAATGATGTAGTCCACGTCGGGAATATTCGCCACGTTCCTGGTGCGCCGCAAGTCTGTAGTTTCCAGGGACGGGGCGGTTGTGGAAGATACAGGACTAGAGAGATCGAGGACGAGGACCTTCGTGGTGGTGACCTGGGCCGACGCAAGGTACAGGACGGACTGACTGAGAGGAAGCCTTTGCGCAAAGATCAGGTCTCCCCCTTCACTCGAAATAGAAATGGCGTCCGCCTCCACCTGGGCTTCCAGGTAAGGAATCTCGGCTGGGAGGGTGGCCGTGGCGTCTTCTGCACTCACTATTGGCATCAGGTCGGCCCAATTCAGGATCTTCACCAGGTTGTCCTCGACCAGGATCACCTGTGAGGGAAACAAGGGGCGGTTGAACCATTTCCACGCGATTCTCCTGCGTCCTGTGACGGAAGCCACTTGGGCTTTCTTGGATATCGACCACACCATATCGACCCCCGAAGACGAGACAAGCACCAAAGCGCCCGCCGGATCGAGGAGGACTTGGCTGATGGAACATCCTTGGCCCAGCGTGCTCTCGAGAAGCGGCTTCGCGCTCCATTGCCTCCTCTCGCCCGTCTTGATCTGCATGACCCGAAAGTGGCCTGATGTGTCTGCGCTGACGGCGACCTTGGATTTGTAGGACCAGTCGAGACACGTGACGCTGGTGAACCCGCCACGGTGTTTGTAGATGTTCCTCATCGTTTTTCGAGGGTTGTCGAGGTTGCAAGTATCCACGCGGCCGTTGTTGCGTCCGCAGAAGGCAATGCCGCAGGCTTCACAGCAATGTATGACGGTGATGTCGACGGACTGGTCCACAACCGGACCGTTAGGCTCGTCGAAGATCCGACGCACCGAGTCGCTGGGCTCGCTCCCATTGGAGTCGGCGTCTTGGCTGACAAGCACCATTGGCTCCCACACGTTGGTCTGTGCCCCCCTCACGTCTATTAGCCGGAGGTTGTCGCTAGTGAAGGCAATCGATGTGATTGGATCCCCTTTCATGGGAATTTCGTACAGGAACTGGAGCGTCTCGAAGTCGTAAAGCTTGATACCCCCGAACCCATCGTAGCCGACTAGGGTCTTTCCGTTGGGAGATATGGCAAGCCCATCGAGCCCGGCATCTACCGACGCCACGGGTTTGCAGGTCGTTGTGTCAAAGGTTACCACGCATTGGTCCCAGTACGACACCACCAGGCGCTGATAGGCCGGATTGGGGTTCAAAATGGCGGAATGCACCAGATGGCCCGCTTGGCTGTGCTTGTTTGTTTCTTGTCGTATGCAAGCACCAATCGGTCGTTGTCTCTCCAGCGAGTACAGCTGAACAGGCTTGCTTCTGTACACAACGACCATGAGCTGGTGTTCGAGAGAAATCTTGACGGCATTGGGTGTGAGGTAGTTTCCCGGCTCCTTGGCGTCGATGAATGTGTCGGCCCATGCATGGGTGTGCACGCGCGACCCGTTTGCCGTCCGCCAGCTGGTGATCTGCTTGTCTCTAGAAGCGGCCACCAGGCTCGTGCCCGTCTCGGTTAACGCCATGGCGAGTGTTTGCGATTCGGTTCTGACACTCAAGAGTTCGGTGCCAGATGCAACGTTCCAGAGTTTGACATAATGGAGTCCAGATGATGCCAAAAGCTTGGCAGTAGCCCCAAATTCCAAGATGCGGACGGATTCCCCGTGGTTGATAGAAGACATCTCTTGGCACGTGGATGTTCGGTAGATCCTGATGGTCCCATCGGAGAAACCCACGGCAAACCGCTCGTCAAGCGTAGCCAGAGCGGTGGCGTTCGTCTCGTGGTACACCAAGGAGCATATCCTATCGTCCCAGCCAGAGTTCCAAGCACCAACAAGTTTGATACCGTCTTCCGCGTAGCCAAAATGGCGATACACTGCCGATTCTCGGGGACAAAATGGCGGGACCAGGGTGTGGATGGAGGAAGGGTCGCTGAGGAGATTGACGCCGAATTGTGTCACGATTCGTGGTAAATCCAGCACCCATGCGCTCAAGTCTTCGGGCACTACGGGGGTGTGCTTCGCTCTTCTCGAAAGGTAGCTTGATAGATGCCGGGAAGTGCGGATCAAACAGTCCAGGTCCCGAAGATGGGCCACGCATTCGATCCAAGAAAGCACGTTGGTACAAAAGAAGTCCTGGAGAAGGTTGAAGAGCTCATTGGATGCCGAAGAGGCTCGGAATATGTGCTCGCTGAAACGTTGACAAGCGTAGTCCGCGATGGTGACTTTGCTTATGCCCGAGGACGCCACGACGCTCCGTTTCCGCTTCGAGTACTTCAGGTCTTCGCTCAAAAGGTACTTCAAGCACGTAGTGGCCACCAGGCGATGGCCATCCGGCAGATCGACCCGAAAGGGGGAGTTGAGGGTGCTCATGGTGAGAAACGCCCTGGCTGTCTCGTGTACAACCCGTATATTGGATTGCTTGTCGACGTCGAGGAACTGTCCACTGAGGTAGGGGAGGTGTACCTTGAGATCGCGGACCACGGTCGTGCCCAGGCCAATCTTGATGACATCTTTCATCTCATCCACCGTAAGGGTCTTCATCGAGCAGATGGCCCAGGTGATGATGTGCTTCACGATTTCATCCGCCTGGTAGGACTGTCCAGACTCAAGGCGGCGGATATTGCTCGTGTACAATTCGCTCATCTGATCTGGAACTCTGTCGAGGACATCATGGACCTCTTCTGTTGTGACGACATCGCGAAGCTTCTGCATGACCAGCACAATCCAGAGGAAGCTACCGCCGGACTTCTCGACAATCCTGTTGATAAGCTGTTGGCGCTCACCATCAGTGACTGGCAACTTGGGAGAATCCTTCTCCACATATAATCTGATGTCCTGCAGGGAGTCCTCCGGCCTGACGGTCTCAGCAATGGTCGGGAGCGCGGCGAAGAAAAGCTCAATGGCTTGGCCGGGCCTGCTCGTGATGAAGACCTTGAGGGGTACATTGTTCTCGATCTTGGCCAGTAAGGACCAGTAGTCATCTAAGGAACCACCATCACTGGCCTCGTCCAGTGCATCAATCACCCAATAATGTCTGTATTATGATACTCGTCGTCAGTAACGCGTTCGGGGCAAAAGACGAAGGAAGAGCAACAGAAGCAAAAACAATACCAGGGAAGGAGCTTAACTCACGGACGGTTGAATTCTTTTTGGAATATACAGCCAGTAAAGACATTATGCCATATGGACTTATGGCTGCGCACATCAACCGCCGTGCCTTGCTTCGTCAACAGGAACAGCGCTTCTCGCACAACTGGATTTACCCTCGCCATCTGGTACGCCATGGATCGGAGAAACGTGCTGAGGTTGGATGTAACTCGCTCTCCGGTCTTGAAGAAATAAGAGCAAGTCGGAAACCCTCGCAGGCGGTCGATGACGTGACTGGCGATGATGGACTTGCCACATGCCGGAGGTCCCTTCAACCAATAGTAGCGAGGAGCATCCGCGCCAAGCCACTCACGGAACGAGGGTTTCTGTGTAAGCCAGAAGCAAGACCCATTGAGCCGGGCATCGTCTAGTGTGGACAAGATCTCATCGGTCTGGTGAAGACACAGATAGCTTTCTACTGCACGCATCTGCTCGCCGGTACTTTCCGGCGGATGCGGTTCTTCGTGCGTGCGAGCAACATCAGGCGTGTGTGCATTCACGGCGAGGGGCCTTGAAGAAACCGCTCGGATCTCCTCCGCGGTTATCGCCAGGCGGTTCCTGAGCGATCTGTAGTTCGATTCCTCGGTACTCGAGAACTTGGTCAGATCTCTATGGTTCGCATTCAGCAGCTGCGAGCGCTCCTCGGCGTAGCCTTGACACGTAAAAAGTTAGCGCTCTTGGGTTCTGGAAGACCCGGGAGTTTAACAATGAAGGTGAAAGAGGCGACGGGATTGCAATACCAAGTGTTGCCGACTCATAATCAACCACGATCCCGAGCGGCTGGATTGGTTGGGTCTCATAGAAGGTATGCAGGCGGATGCCGTAGTAGTGTAGGCGGAATTGGTCGTTGAGGACGCGGATCAGTTCCGACTTTGCCTCTAGTCCTGTTATGTAGTGACGGTTGGTACCACCCGCATGCAATATGTTGTTGAGTGTCGTGGCCAGGCCGGCACCCTTGTGTGGAGTACCCAGAAAATAGAAAGAATGGAATCGACGGGACAGGCTAGAAAACCCAGGATTTGTTCTCGCTAGAATGCACGCCTTTTTTATTACCAGGCCGCCCATGCTATGTCCAAGCAATACTATGTTTGTGTCTTGGTCTCTGATCTTTGGATTGCTTGCCAACTCTTCCATCAGGTACTCGCCAAAAGAATGGACGTCGAGCTGGGTCGCCTGGAACGACTTCCAGTTGGCGTCGTAGCCAAAGCTATGGATGCGCACTCCTTGGAAGGCATCATCTTGGGGCAGCCAGCGTTCCGGCCAAAAGCAATCTGGGTCATGGCTGCAGCTCCATGTCTTACTGGACCCACCGCCCAGCCCGTGTATGAAGACAAAGTCGGCGACGACGTCGGAGGGTTCGGGCGGTTCGAAGACGGTGTTCAGCCCAAACTGATTCCGTTTGGGCTGCTCAGGCGACTTGGGGTGACCAAACCGCAGTGAGAGTCTTCGGGAGAATCGACGCGTCAGCGAGGTGCTGGGCTTCGAGCTGGAGCTGCTCGAGCTGGCCCAAGTATTTCTCGAACTGTTGCTCCGCTTCTGCAGGAGGCCATATGGTTAGCCAGTGGAAAAGCACCCGGTCTGCGTTTACATGCGGACGCTACTTGGAGCCGGTTGGGGACACAAGCGCGGGGAGGGGAAGAAGAGGTGGTGGTGCTGCACTTACTTGATCCATGAGGCTAAACGGGTTCTAAGCAAACGGTGTCGAGAAAGGGGTTGCCGCAAGGGAGAGTGTGGAAAGGATTTGCGAAACATCAACAGGTTTCCCAGCAGACTAATACAATATAGACTTGGTCAACCTCGAAGGCGCCGTGGTGGTTACCATGGGCATACCAATCTGACATGGCTGTCATCCTGCACCGCAATCCATAAGCACGGCACCGCGCAGCTTCTTGGTTCTCTGTGCAAATGATCAAGAACTCAGCCCCCAGGCTGTATCAGTTACATGACCTACCAAGCCAACCATTTCCCGCCTTCCACCTTCGGTTCGCACATCACACCAAGTGCAGACCACAGTGTGTGGCACCGATCGGGCGCATCTTGCGTGAGGCTACAGCCTGCAGGGAGCCGAGGCGTCCAGGTGGTACAAGAGGGTGATACCCCGCCCTCCTCTGTGCGCTTCCGGAACCCCCTCAATATGCACAAGAGAAGCGAGAAGGCAGGTCCGCTCAAGCGAAGGCTAGGGTGCGGCCTCCATCCAGTCGGCAGTCATTCAGCGGGGCTTGTGGTAAGTATATATTGCTGCTCCTTTGTATCCTCCTGGGGGTGTTTCTTGATTGCCCACCTGCCCACGTAGGCTACTGAGTCATTTGCCCGGGCAGAGCCAATCGCCACCATTTTGAGCCTCATCCAAGATGTCGGGGTTCACGGGCATGCCGCCACCAAAGAAGCAGGACATGTTCCAAGTGGTCACCATTGACAACGAGGTTGCCAAATGTAAGCGCTAAAGTGGAAGTTACGAGGGCTTCTTGCTGCCTACCTTCCTTACCCGGGCCAGCTAATAATGAAAATTCGTTGTCAGGCTTTCCGCAGGGGATCTACGGTGCTAGCGGCTAAGCCTCACGGGGCCAGCTTCTGGACGAGAACCGCCCGGATTGTGCTCGAATTGCCCGACAAGACGCATCTACGGTACTTCATGAAGGTGGCGACCGGTGATGTCGGGCGCGGCATGTGCGAGGGCGAATTCCACGGAGTCAGTGCACTGCACAAGTTCGTGCCCATGGGGGTCCCACGCCCCATTGCGTGGGGCACCTACGAGGCCGACCCGGACACGCACTTCTACCTGTGCGACTTTATTGACATGATCGAGGAGCTGCCCGACATCCGCAAGTTCAGCGCCATGCTCGCCAAGCTCCACCACGACAGCATGGTCTCCGAGACGGCCCCGGACAAGTTCGGCTTTCCGGTCGTCACCTATGAGGGCGCCATGTACCAGGACGTGACCTGGTGCGACACTTGGGAGGAGTCCTTTCTCCTTCACATGAAGGCCTTCATCGACCAGGAGAGGAAGTCGCAGGGGCCGAGCAAAGATCTCGACCGGCTTCTCCCGCCCTACATGGAGAAAGTGATTCCGCGGCTCCTCCGGCCGTTGCAGAGCCATGACAGGAACATCAAGCCGGTGCTGGTACACGGTGACATCTGGTACGGCAACATAGGTACTAATGCAGACACTGGAGATGCCATCATGTTCGACCCCTCCGTCTTCTGGGGACACAATGAGTGTGAGTCGACTTGTGCCTCTGGTGTGCCACCGCAGGTTGTATGGTCCCTGGGAAGCTGAAGCACTTTGGCTCTAGATGATCTCGACAACATGAATGTCCCAAGATACAGATTGGGACGACATTGGATGAGGGAATACCACAAACACTTCCCGATATCAAGTCCAGAGGAGGATTACGAGGATCGCATTGCCATCTACGCCATGCAAGTCACATCCGGCTGATAATTGTTGCATACTGCTGACCCCCGGATAGCCGCGGGCACTTCTGTGCTTCCTGTCTCTACCCCGATAACCAAAACTTCCGTCAACAGTAAGACCTCATCTCATCGCCAATAACTAGAGCTCTTGTGACTGACCCATCACGTACAGGGCGATTCGTGAGATCCAGGCTTTGGTGGACAAATATCCATTGGGTTATCAGGGAGAATAGGGGAAGCTCGAGTAGCGCTGAATTACATACCTATGCCATTCCGTTTCAGCCTCCATCGCATCCCATGCTTGAGCTGCACATAGTAGAACGCGGCCGAGACAAGGCACAGCAAGCCCAAGATCGTGAAGGTCCACCCGAATCCAATGCCATCAATCATCTCCTGCAAAATGCCCACGAAAACAGCCGAAAGAACACATCGAACCAGATTAAATGATGCTTGAGCCGTAGCGGGGGCCTCCTGGTTGATGTCCACGACCAAGGTATTGTTAATCTAATCCGACCCGTCAGCACCGAGGAGATTGCCAAACTGATAAGGGACGAATGCTCACGTTAAAGCACGTCTGTATGGAGAATCCAGCCAGGAACAAGAACACCAGTGGCGCCGCCATGTGCTAGGGAAGATGGGTTACTAATGGACAGATATCACCCATTAATGACAGCAACGACTCACAATACGCTTCTCGACGAGCCATCCATACGTCACTACGCCACAAAAGGCCGAGAGTGTAGGGACGAAGACGCTTCGCATGCGAGCTTCCTCAATGGGAAAATGCAGCAGGTCGTCCCCCGACACTTTGTCGACGGGGAGCCCGTGGTTTCTGGCGACGACGCGGTAGTCGCGATCTATCCACTTGGCAGATACGACGGTGGAGAGTATGGCACCGACACCAAAGGGAAGGTAGATCAGGCCGGACTGGAGCTGATCCAGGTGGTAAGTTTGGTTGAACGTTGCAGAGAGAGACGTGTGTATGCAGCTGTAGACCATGTACAGGATGCTGCCGGGAATGATGGCGACTGCGACGTCCTTGCGGGTAAGTACCCGTAGACTCCCGATCGGGTTTGGCACCCTCTTTTTCACCACCACCCTTGGTGCACTCGGGCCCCGATCATGGTTCCACGGTCGCATAATCCCCGCTATCAGTGGTTGCGACCAAGGGGTTGGCGTTGGTGGCAACCCTCCGTTGCTCACTAGGGCACGATTGGTCTCGGGGAGAGCTAATGTCATTGCAATGAGGCAGGCGCCCGAGGAGATGGCAAGAAACCAGAATATCCACCTCCATCCCTCTCTTGCAGCCAGCGCGCCTCCAATCACCGGACCAAGACTAGGGGCCGTAGTGATCCTACTGTTTGTTAGTCAGGTCTGTTGGGACAACTGGCTGGGGAGGAGGGGAAAGGCAAATCAATGACTTGCCCAAAAGAAACAGCGCTGACAAACGCGCCCCGCTCGCTGGGGGCTGCAATGTCGGCAATGACACCGTAAGCGACGGAAAAGGTGCCTGGTGTCCATGTTAGTAGGCTACCAGACAGCAACAGCCTGGCCGGAGGGGGGTTTTTGTTGGGCATCAAGGTACGTACCAGAGATGCCTGCACTCTGCAGCATGCGAAGCACCAAGAGCGCGGCGAAGGAGTGTTGGAGAGCTATTCCAACGTTGGCAGCGATGTAAAGTGTCAAGGTTAGGCCATAGATAGGCCGGCGGCCGAAAATATCCGAGGCTTCGCCGACGAAAGCTGGCGCTATTCCCGAGAGAACCATGTAGGACGTGACTGAGAGATTGATCAGGGCGACAGAAGTTTGCAGGCCCTGGGCTACCATGGGAATGGCCGGGTAGTATATGAAACTACTCAGAGTCGAAAACCAGCCCACCAGTGCGATCAAGACCACGATGCACCACCGTTCCTGGTTGGTGAATAGGGTGTATGGCGTTGGCGCTGCTTCTGGCTGCGGATCAGTGTTCGGTTTCTCGTCGGTAGCCTTGGTGTGAAAAGCCATGCTTGTGACTTTCCACTTGCTGTCGTGGGATGCCGGTTGCTGGTAAAGTTTTTTTGCAGACAATATCCGTACTGGAGGCTCTGGGAAGCATTGGTGAACGAGAAAGGCGTGGCTTGGTGTTTTTGTTCGATGCCGTGCTCGCCGACTTTGGTACCAAATGTCCCTAAGGTAGATAGGCGTAGTGGGCACAACCCTGTCTCGGTTGCTGTTTCTCTCTCCAAGTCATGTATCTAGAGCCTCTCCAACTCCCCAGAAGCCGAATTGATTAACACTTTCGGTTACATTAAGCGGGGTCGAGGTGCTACGAGAATCACGATTTGTGATCTTGGCCACTGAAGAAATGTGCATGATACTGGTAAAAGGGCCCCAGTGCATTTCGTCATTTAACCGAATATGATAGAGTACATGTCGTTATTGACCTTGGGTGCCCCTGTGAACGTGTCCCGTGTGCCAGTATCTTCTCTGCAAGTTCCATGGTCTCCGTGATGGAGACAACGTACACTAGAGCCACACTGAAGACGATACGCCTTAGCGACCTCGAAAGTGCCACCCCCGAGACCCAGGGTGAGCTTCTTGACGCGTGCATGCGTGATGGGTTTTTCTACTTGGATGTCGATGACGACCACTGTGACCTAGCCAACGCGATCGCTTATCTGGCCGATCTCAACACGCGCTTGTTCGACATAGCGGAGGCCGAGAAGCGATGTTATCCATTCCAGACCACTGGCCGAGGCGGCTGTTGTGGGTGTGTGCAGCCCGGAAATTCGGGAGCTGGGTTTGCTACATCACGCTAATATCATTTCAGGTATAAGGCTGTCGGGACGGAGGCCGGGGCTTTCGCAAAGCCAGACGGATTTGAGCTGTGGATGGTATCGTTATCTTTTCTCCTTTGATTTGCCTGATGACGAGATGAACGGGCTCAAACTAATGTTGAATGGCTGTGCTGGACATTGTAGCTGCCTTACAACGAGCTGATGATCCCAAACTATTCTCACCCATTGTACGGCCCAGAAGTGGTGAGGCTTGAAAAGGGTACCATAGCCACGCACACGGCCGCTTACCATCGCATCTGCCTTCTGATTCTCGATGAGCTGTCCAAGGCGTTGGGGTTCACGAAACAGAGGAGCTTGATAAACGAGCATGCGGCGCATCTTCCTTCCACGTCCAGCATGACGTTTCTGAAATACCCCGAACAGGAGGAGATCAAGGCGGAAGGCGGGCATGTGTCGCATACCGACATCGGAACCCTGACGTTGTTGCATGCTACGCTGGACGGCCTGCAGGTCTTCTCTCCTGGGCGCGAAGACGATGTCGACAATGACAATGATGCTACGACCGGTGTGTGGCAGTGGGTGCCGCCGCGGGCGGGCTGCCTCGTGGTCAACGTGGGCGACTCACTGCGGCTCCTGTCCGGGAAGAGGCTCAAGTCCAGCCTGCATCGGGTGGTCCCGCATGCCAATGCCGTGGGCCAAGCGAGGTACTCGTTCGCTTACTTCCTGCGGCCCAGCGAGACGGCCTTGTTGGACCTCGGAGATGGGCGGGTCTGCAAAAGCTTGGATTGGCACTTCAAAAAGCTGACTGTGTTCCAGGCCCCGCCCGAGGTGCAGGCTGGCAATCAGGCGGTGCTGCTTGGTAAAATTTGACGGGGTGGAAGATTGATGAGTTAGCTGGGCTGGGTTGCTGAGTTGCTTTGTTTGTTTACTTGTTTAATGAACAGTTTTGGATTTTCATACAGGTTTATTTACAGTTTTACCACAATATTCTTTGCGTGATGGATGTCATGGGCTCTGCGGCCGATTGTACACTGACCTATGCAGCAACCTGAACACTCCTTTAGGCACTTGGAGAAGTAGAGCGTTACAGCTAGGCTGGGCACCAGGGCCAGTTGTTCAGGGATGTAGGTAACATCACGTGGGCTGCGACGCCCTTTAGACCGGCGTCAGCCCACTGAGCACTGGGAGTTCCAGGCATGCTATCCTACGCCTATCTTGCTATTCTTCCTTCCCCGGCCTTCCTAAGCGTAATTGATTGCGACTCAGACTGCCACAGTAAACTAACGGCAATGCAACTCGAAACGCTTCCACAAGAGCTCCTGCAAAGGATTGGCGGTTACTGCCCTGGATCCGTCCTCGTCGACTTCGCAAGCACTTGCCGGGCGATTCGCTCTGCCTGTCACGACACGACGTTCTACAAACTCGTAGCTACGGCCCTGGTACGCAATGCTTCTTAGCAATACCCGCATCATGCCTACCCTTCCCGTATCGGTCTCGCATTCCTTCATCGACGTACTCGGAATCGGTAGACCAATTGGTCGTTTGCAATAAGCTTTGCGGGCCGTTCCATATTTTCCGGCGCTCCACTCCGCCAGAAAGACCCGGCCCGCGCGACCTGGAATTGGAGCGACAGTCCCATCTACGCCCAATCTAGATCAACCTAGATCCCATCCGTCGCTTAATTCCCTATGCGCCAATTGAAGGTTCATGGTACTACTTGCTAAGTTGTTAAACCAACTACTCCAGATCCAACGGCAGAGCCACATCATCGCAGACCCAGACTCCAACACTGCGACCAATACCCAAGTACAAGCCATCGCGAGACGAGCGTGTGACAACGCCGCAGTGTGGGCCCGCTATATTGTAGCACTCGATCGGGCCGGAGATACATACGATGGGCCGTGCCCCGACGCAACGCGTCCTAGTGACGCCCAAGAGAAGAAATTGGCCAGGGACACGATGCAGTTTGTCCCGCAACTGTTGGCTACCGGCAGTTCGTGATACATTCCCGTAGACGGAGAAGAGGGAAAGGGGACGATTGCTAACTACTTCCTGGCCTTGCCACGGATAATTAGCCATTTCTTCAAGAGCAATCACCTGCTGATTCACAAGCTCGTGCTTTCACTGTTACCTACATCCGCCGCTTTAACTGCCAGCACAGCAGATTCCAGCTGGCCTCTTACCATGTCACAATTGGCGTTCAGCTTCGCATTCGAAATTTGCAGTGCCATCAAGACGGTCCCGACTCATACCCATCTGTCATTCGTGAACGCTCAAAATGCGATGCTCAACGATTGGAAGATCGAGCCAGAGCGGTGTCTCCATAGCCAACATTATCCGTACTTGCTCTTAGGTTTCATGATGTCTACTCTGAGAGCCAAGGGGTTATGGAGTCCTCTTACTTCTTATGCCCCATCGTTGCCAGTATCAACATCTCGTCCGGATTCAACAGAGACTATCGAGCTCCCTTTGCCATGCGACCGAACACCGCGCGGCCAAGAGCAGTGGGAGCAGTGGCTTCGAAACGTCAACAAGAAATCTACCTACAGTGAAATGATGGAAGGATGGGAATGGGACGGAATCGTCTCTTTTGATTCATACCTTTTGACCTTCTCCAACTTCGGGCGCCTTGCATTTACCCTCACTCCGCGAGATGAGGGCGCTTCGAGCCTGATCTGCGGTCGCGGCTGCGAAGGAGATCGGGAATTTACATTGGAGGGCGAACTGAGCCACGCAGACAGTTCTGTTTCGATGACTCAAGACTTTGGGTGCAGCAAGGTGCGCTTGCAGGGGCGGGCCGGCCCCTTTAGGATTGTCGGCTTTTGGAGTACAGAGTACGATAAAGAAGTATTAGGGTTCTTCTGGATATGGAGAACGGGGCCATCTAAGTAATATGAAGCGGTGTAATGAACCCATACCAGTGGGATCAAAGAGCCGAGTGACGTGAACACGTGTTTGTTTGCTTTTGCTAAAAGAGATGAACGCTCAGAGAGTCAACACACAGGAAAGAAAACTGCGATTGAAGACATATCCGGTGTTATTGAGTTGTGCTGGGTGTCTCACACGTAGACTGTAAGTTGGAGTTGAACAAAAGTTTCGACGACACAAGACTCGCGGTAGCCATCCAGGACTAAAGTGTATGGCTCTGGAATCTAGATATCCAATCCCAGGTTTACGTGGATGACCTTCTCCTCTAAGTAGGCATCCAATCCACTCTCGCCTAGCTCTGACCCCAACCCGCTCTGTTTGGACCCCCGGAATGGCAATTTCCAATCCACGTTGTTGCTCTCGTTGATATACACCATGCCGGACTGAAGACGAGCGGCCGTGCGATGGGCCACCTTGAGGTTCTCCGTGAAAACCATGGCGGCCAGGCCGTACGCGGAATCGTTGGCAAGAGCCACGGCCTCGTCCTCGGTATCGAATGCGGTGACGGCGAGCACCGGCCCGAAGATCTCTTCGTGGAAGATCTTCATGTCGCGGGTGACGCCCTTGTAGATGGTGGGCTGGACGAAGTACCCCTTGGCTCCAAGACCTGGATACCGGCCACCGCCCATGACGAGCTCGGCACCGTCTTGATTGGCGCTCTCTATGTACCCCATGATCTTGTCGTACTGCATCTTGGAGGCCTGGGGACCCTGGGTGGTCGACGCGTCGAAAGGCATGCCGACCCTGGAGGATCGGGCCAGCCGGGAGAAGATGTCGAGAAACTGCTGCTGCACGCCCCGTTGGACGAGGATGCGCGAGTTGGCGCTGCAGATCTGGCCCGCGTTGCCGAAGCCGCCCGTGATGGCCCATTTCGCCGCCTGCTCGAGATTGGCGTCGTCGAAGACGAGGAAGGCCGACTTGCCGCCGGCCTCAATGGTCGTCCTTTTCATCTGGCCTGCGGCAGCCTTGAGGATCCGCTGGCCCGTCGCCGCGGACCCTGTGAAGGCGATGTTGTCGACGCCCGGATGCGCCACGAGGGCCTCGCCCGTCGACCGGCCGTGTCCGTTGAGGACTTGGACGACGCCTGGGGGTACCCCGCCTCGCGGAATAGGTTCGCGAGGTAGAGCGCCGACAGGGGCGAGTACTCGGAGGGCTTCATAATCACACAATTGCCCGTCGCGAGCGCCGGGCCCAGCTTCCAAGCCGCGTTGGTCATCGGGTAGTTCCAGGGGTTGATGGCGCCGCAGACGCCCAGGGGCTGGCGCAGGGTGTAGCCGAACTTGTCGTTGCTGACGGGGACGGCCTTGCCGTGCAGCTTGTCGGCCCAGCCGGCGTAGTAGCGGAGGCAGCCGACGGTGTGGGGGCCCTCGGACTTCATGGACGCGGGAAACGGCTTGCCGACGTCCAGGGCCTGGAGCGTGAAGAGATCCTCCATGTGGGCCTCGACCAGGTCGGCGGCCCTGTGGAGGAGCTGGGCCCGCTGCTCGGGCGTGAGGTCGCGCCAGGCCGGGTTGCTGAAGGCGGCGCGCGCGGCGCGGACGGCGGAGTCCACGTCGGAGGCTGTGGCGACCTCGACGGAGCAGATTGGCTCCTCGGTTCTGTGCGTATTGATCAGTCCAAACATGCCACTCCGAGACGGCAGTGAAGGTGGAAGGGGGGTTGTGTGGTATATATCAAAATTGTCTTACGCAGGATCCATGCTGGTCAGGGTCTCAGAGGAACTACCCTTGATGAACTGGTTGTTGATGAACAATCCGGTGTAGAGTGAGATCTTCTTCCCGTTGGGAGCCGTCAAGCTAATTTTCAAGTCAGACATTGTGCCTAGATGGCCAAGATTCATGTGGGAGGGAGGCTGCGCGATATTGAAAGAAGTAATTGGGAACTGTGATGGTTTCCTATGTATGAAGGGGAGCTTTGGGCCTAGCTAGGCAGTCAAATGTTTTCCTCATGGGGTTGGCTTATTTTATCAAAGATCGATGAAGTTCTGACTTCCGGTGTTGATACCAGACCTGTGCGCGCGCACGGGGGAGGAGGGAAGGCGAGAGAAAGAGACCGGCTGGCGGCGAAAGAGGGGCAGTACTGCTTGTGGCTGTGGGCTGCCGCCTGCAGGTATGGTGGCCATAATGATCGGGCGTAAGATGAGGTCAGGATTGTCGAAACCTACCAACGAGGCTCGCAGGTTCGGTGCGAGAATGTTGCCCAGCGACGAACCAACAGTGCGGTGCGTCTTGATGGTGGCAAACACCAAGCGCGGGGTCGAAGAGACATGGCCTTCCTGTCATCAATCGCTGTATGCTGTATGCTGTATGCTGTATTGACAAGAAAGAAGGCTGGGTTGGGTAACGTAGGCACGTATGGTCTTAAGAGTGTTGGCTTGTAGGTTGCGAAATGGGAAGGAGCCGCAAGTCCTTCACATCAATCGAAAATGTTAGCCATACAAGCCTGCTTACATGTACCTAAATCACCTAGATAAGCTTGAAATAGGCAGTCGTGCACCCTTGGTCACCTAAACTGTTCTATGTAAGTACATCAAGTGTTGACGGATTGTCAGGTGTACTTGGATAATAATGGACAGCTTTATCCGATGACAGGGCCGAGTACGCCTCTGTCAAGAAGCTAATATGGTTAACAGTATCTTCTTAATAAGCATGTTTCGCCCTGGAGACTATTACCCATCGACGTATCGTGTTTTTAATGTCAAACTAGGGTCTGAGATCCCTGTGGGTTGAAGAAGTGGTATTGCAGATAACTTCCGGGCCAAGATCTGCACATGGCCAGGGCGTCGAAGGTCTCATCAAGACTGACAGCTACCAACCAAGGGCATGACGAAGAAACGACATATCACATGCAGCGCTGATATATACCGCTTCTAGGCTTGGAACAGGTAGATAAACAAAAGGAAGAGGAATTACGCCCTCGCGGCTATGTATGGTGCCTGGTAAAGTGCCAAGTCCATGCGAGGTCAGCGCAGGGTGCTTGAGGAGTGCAGTCCCTACTCCCCACTGACTTGACCGAAAGCCACAGCGCCACAGTTCCTGGTTGTGGGTGCGCCCCGGATCCATGGCTGTGCTTCAGTCATCACAGATAGCACCTTGAGGATGTGCTCTCCATTCCTGTTATGACAGCCGAATGGCCGAATGCGGGCATTGCTACAAGGTCGCGATCACTGCCATTGCTCTGGACGAGGCAGGTAGCGCATCGACAGTCTATTTTTGGACTTGGAGCACCCCCTGAATGCTTCCAACGAGCCACAGCGCCACAAACACGGACGAGATGCCCCGCAGTGCTGTGGTTCAGACGTGGCTAGGTCGCTTAACTGCGCACCATCTCTGTTTCATCGTCATCAATCAGCGGCAGATGGATTTTGATTGATTCCACCCTCCAAACACCCCAACGAGTCCAAGTTCCTGCAGCTCCTGCAGCTCCTGCAGCTCTACAAGGGGAACCCCCCGAGATAGGCTGACCAGTAGGCTGACCTACTGCCGCATGACATAATGGCGACGACCACCACTCAGGCAATACCAAGCCCTTGGCAATGGAGTCATTCCTTGCGGTCTGGTGGCCCGACACTGCCAATACTTGCCGCTGATCGCTGATCGCGGAGCTGAAGCGTCGCTAGTCCTGGGCTGACTGCTCCATCCAACGTGGAGCGCGACCAGTAGCCGCCGCCCGCTCGAGTTTGGTGATGTAAGGCCCAGCCTCGGCAGGGCAGGGCTGGATGTCGCCCGTCCACTCCCTGTTTCAGTTGTTTGCAGCCTCCATAACATATAACCAAACCCCATTCCGCTCACTTGTTTGCCCATGCTATGCTTATGTCGCTCGTTCCGTCATAGCCCTCGTGATCCAGCCTCCTCTGTGCGACTCTTGACTACTCGGCTTGGCCACGCGCGCTCGCGACAGCACTTCCTGACCTCGTCTCTACCACTGACGACACGTCCGCTTGGCGTGTCTATATATCATTCACAGCATAACCCTAGTTCGAAACTAGTCAAGATGGCGTCCATACTATCGATTTCGGACGACATGCAGCGGCGCACGAGAAAAGAGTGCGGCTTCGACCAGGCTGAGGCCGATCTGCCCAGCTACGCGAAAACATTCAAGGCTCCCTCCTCTATGTTGTCCGTCAAGGGCAAGGCCAGCGACATCCTATCTTACCTCGGTTCCAGAAACCCTCTACCGCGAGCCGTGGCCGGCAACGACACCGTATGGCTGCTCGACAACACGGCCTACAAGAACCCCCAGACCGGCAATTGGGAGGCCGAGTTCGTCTCGGCCGTCTTTGCGCAGCAGCCCTCTTGCACCGTGCTTGAGGCTGTTACCTCCGTCGCCAACAAGATCGGGCTCAGCGACGACGATCCGAATTACCCCACGATCGAGGAGCGCGTCCTGCCATTTATCCAGGACATTCGCCCCGGCACACAAGTCAAGGCCCTCCAAGCGGGCACGGAAAACCTGAAGTTGGGCCCTGGCGGTCGCAATGGCATCAGCAGCGATGTGAAGCCGGTGCGGAAGGGCGAGGAACACCCGCAAATTGCTCCGACGTTCGCGCAGGTCCCGAAAGGCGTCAATGGCGTCCTCATGATGAAGACGTTCTTTGCCGAACCTGAGGGTTGGAGCGTGATATCTGGTACGTTGGCAAATGGCAAACCCAGGCGTGCAAGTTTGGCCAGGACTAACCACGAGTGAGCTAGACATCGACGATACGATCAAGGTCACGATGACGAGCGACCCGATCGGCATTCTGAAGTCCACCTTCGTCGACACCCCCCAGCCGTGTCCCGGCATGCCCGAGCTCTACAAGTACATCGTGTCGTTGATCCGGGAGACGTCGCCCTTCTTCTACCTGTCTGCGTCGCCGTACAACCTCTACCCCTTCTTGCGCGACTTCCGCGACAAGCACTATCCGCACGGCACCATCGTCCTGCGCGACTCGAGCTGGATGTCGATACCGGGGTTGTTGTCGAGCATCACCTTGGGCACCGAACAGTACAAGACGGACCGAATGACCAAGATCCACGAGTGGCTCCCCAAGAGGAAGTTTATCTGCATTGGCGGTAAGAAAACTCCACCTCCCATCAAGGCGCGCATGGCAAAATCTTGGCAGTTACTAATATTGTGGCACGACAGATTCCACACAAGCGGACCCAGAGTCTTACGGCAAGATGTACGTTTCCCTCACCATATTCCTAGTACTTGGTACGATGAAGATCAACTGACAGAAATAATGTGCAGCTACCGAAAGTATCCGGGCTGGGTGAAGCTCATCCTCATCCGCAAGGTGCCGGATATCGCGGCTCTCGGCATCGAGTCCAAGAACGAGCCGAAACGGTTCGAGAAGGCGTTCAAGGACGTCCCCCTGGAGCGTTGGCACGTGTTTGAGGACCCCGCCGAGTGCAGGGCCATTATTCAGAAGATGGTTGCTGCGGAATCCTAGGAGACAGTACGCTGGTTCCATTGTCGGACGTTGGGGGCTTGCGGAGTCGAAGCAGGGCGTTTGGCGTTCAGCGTTCTCGAAGTAATATTTGACATGTCATGTGGGCGGTTGGCTTGGGGGCAAATTCTGCGAGATTCCATCTATGAGTTTTTACCGGGGCTATTTCTATGTTTATGTCCACATATGAACTGCGCATACCAGAACTATCGGTATATCTATCTGAAGTAACCATAACAAAACGAGACAGAGTTCATCTGTTCATGCGTCACCGGAAGATGGGCCGATGTTATTGGCACACGGGGTACAACTGGGATCTATCCCGTTCATGTACACGCCGATTGGGTGTTAGGAAACCCAATGATCGTGATAGTTACCTCGAAACCACCACGCCTGCGTTGCTTGGCCTTAGCAAGAAGGGCAGGCAGTACTTGATTCGGTAGACAGCTAGAGGTGGTCGGCTCAGCCCGTATGTACAGGCTACCGCTCCCCCGCCAAAAGCGTCCACAAGGCTGCATGCCCCTAAAAATAGGGTGCAAGGCGATAAGCCAACTGAGCTCTAGGCCCCACACAGGCCCAAATGACATGGGACACAGCAGCCACTACGCACATGCGTTGATCCTGACCTCCTGATGAGCACCACATGAACGCCTAACCGCCACAGATCCTCGGTCGCGTGCTTCTCTCGACGACACCACGCCCTCAGCACACCGAAACCGCAACATCCTGCACATTCCTTACGCAGGCAACAAGGCAAACGAGCTGGGATTGAAAGAGGTGGGCTGCGCCCGTCACCGACATCCAGAATGAGTCGGTCTCCGGCCTCTTCTGGACTCCTACCAATGCCTGGCTCCCCGTCCTCTTCCTGGGCCTTGTACCGGGCCCGACTTGCTGCCATCTTTCGCAAGTCTGACACCTCGGTTCTTATTGCCTTTTGGCTCTTCGGTATGGCCGACCGCCTCCCCCAATTCCCCTCTGGCGTCTGATTCAATACGAAAGACATTTGCTAACGAGTACTGCCCTATTCTCCCCCACATCTAGGTCTGATCAACAACGTCCTCTATGTCATCATCCTCTCCGCCGCCCAAGACCTCGTCGGCTCCGACGTGCCCAAGGGCGTCGTCCTCCTCGCCGACGTCCTCCCGTCCTTCTTCACGAAGCTGATCGCGCCCTACTTCATCCACCGCGTCCCCTACGCCGTCCGCGTCCTCTGCTTCGTCGCCGGCTCGTCCGCCGGCATGCTGCTCATCGCCCTCACGCCGCCCGACCGCTCCGTCGGCATCAAGATGGCCGGCGTCGTCGTCGCGAGCCTCACGAGCGGTGGCGGCGAGCTCAGCTTCTTGGGGCTGACGCACTACTACGGGCACATGAGCCTCGCGGCTTGGGGCAGCGGCACGGGCGCGGCGGGGCTGGTGGGCGCGGGGCTCTACGTCGCCCTGACGGATTGGTTCGCCTTCAGCGTCCGCAATAGTTTGTTGGCTTCGGCGTTCCTGCCCGTCATCATGCTCATCAGCTTCTTCGTCATCCTGCCGCGGGGCCCGCTGCGCGAGGGCCAGACTCGGAAGGACTATCAGACGCTGCCCGAGCAGGACTTGGAGCAGGACGAAGTGGAAGCGCTGCCCGCTGACAATGCGGCGGCGAGCCTGTTGGCTCCTGGGCCGGCGGTGGCGGCTACGGCGTTCTCGGGCACCAGCGACAATGCGGCGGCGCGGTTCAATGCCAACTTGCGCCGTGCCAAGTCCTTGTTCTTCCCGTACATGCTGCCCCTGCTGCTGGTCTACGTGGCCGAGTACAGTATCAATCAGGGTGTTGCGCCTACCCTTCTTTTCCCTTTGCAGGGAACACCGTTCAGCGAGTACCGCGCCTTCTACCCATTCTACGGATTCCTGTACCAGCTGGGCGTCTTCATCTCGCGCTCGTCCATCGCGTTCATCCGCATCCCGCACCTGTACCTGCCGTCCGTCCTGCAGATCGCCAACCTCGTGCTCCTGACCTTGCATGCCCTCTTTTTCTTCATCCCCAGTGTCTATGTTGTTTTCCTCGTGATCTTCTGGGAGGGCCTGCTGGGCGGCGCGGTCTACGTCAACACGTTCGCCGAGATCATGGAGAACGTCCCCACCTCGGAGCGCGAGTTCAGCCTCGGCGCCACCAGCGTGAGCGATAGCGCGGGCATCTGCCTCGCGGGCTTCCTGGGCATGAGCATCGAACCCTGGCTGTGCAATTACCAGGTCCATAAAGGCCGGGACTGGTGCAAGCGGATCAAGGTTGGATAAGTAGACAAGACTTATTAACCATTACTATAGCCATATAATGTTTGCATGTGCGCGCTCATTGATAGATAAACTAAATGACCGGGAAATCATTTCAAAACCTTACAGTTTCCACGAGTCCTTTTGCTCGATATGCTCAAATGGAAACGGACCAAGCGGCCACGCTTCCGACACACGCCTCTCCACCTGCGGACTCCCTGGACTTTGGGGGCTCAAGGGTGGTTCTTCCAGCGCGATGTGCTGCCACGAACCAGAAGACCTCGACAGTCCGGGGCTTTCCGGGCCCGCAACGTACTCGTCACCGGGCACCTGCCGCGGCAGATGCAGCGAGTCCTGGCTCGTGTCGTCGTCATGCGGCTGCTCGTAATAATACCGTCCGGGCTCCACGTCACGTCCACTGGGCGCCGTCTCTGAGCTCCTCCGGGCCGTTCCCGTCTCCATGCCCATGCGCATCATTTCGAAGTAGGGCCGCCCGACCACCATGCCCGACGTCGCGGAGCCCAACGTCGTACTCGCTCTTTCACCATCGTCGACAGGCGCCCCACCTCGTTTCCGCTGAGCACCGCCTAGAGAAGCAGTGGCCGTACTGAATAGCCAACCCCCGGCGTTATGAAGGTTATTCGCCGCCGACGTACGGCCCGACCAATTCGCGCCCGCCGAATCCTTATTCGCCTGCGTCCTTAGGTACTTCTCCCCGCCATCCGACACCAACGAGCGCAGGATGGGCGCGCAGCCGCAAATGACGCCCAGGTTGGCCTCGACGGCGGCCCAGATCCAGAGCTGGTAGCCCTCCCCAGGTGACGTCGTAGGTCCTCAGCTCGACGTGGTAGACCCAGTAGGTGCGCATGCAGCCCGCGACGACGACGACGGCGGCGAGGCCGAAGAGGACCATGAGGCCGAGGCGCTGGTGCAGCGGGAGGCTTAAGTGGTACAGGGTCGGCATGGGGAGGACGCAGACGGTGAAGTCGATCAATACAGTCAGGATGGTTTGGGAGAGGAGGCCGGGGACTTCGGAGATGCAGTCGGATTCGGTGCGGGAGAGGTTCCAGTAGCTGGATGGGGGGCTAAAGCAGTAAACACGCGGCACATTAGCACCCTGGCTGCAGCGAGAGAGAGAGCACAGAAGCCTGGCTAGCCACTTTTTTGGACTCACCTACATTGCGCCCAAAGCAGCACGAAAAACGCCAGCATCTGGACCGAGTTGACCACGATGGCGGCCCACGTGAGCCGCAGAAGCAGCGACCCCTTGAGCGCGATGCGCAGGTAACTGATGAGGATGGAGAGCTTGCCGAGCCCGGAGGCGAAGACGAAGAAGGCCTGGCCCGCGGCCGAGACCTTGCGGCCCTCGACCAGCATCCAGTAGGGCACGTCCCAGACGTGACGGTCCCAGCCGTAGAACTTGGTGGCTGCGGGCGGGGAGCGAGGGGGCGAGGGTGAGGATCAGCTCAAGTATTGAATAACGGCTTCTTGTCTTCTTCTTTCTGGACATTGTAGCTCTTTTCGTTCTCTCTGTCTGCGTCCTTGGATATGGGGGGTGTAAGGGGTAGAAAGGAAGAAAGTGCACTAGGGGCAGAGGGGGTTGGGAAGAGCTAAAACTCACCCAAGATCACGTCGACGGTCGTTGCCGCGCAGCACACGCCCGCGGCCACCATGACCCAGTCGTCCCACCAGGCCTTGCGGAGCTGGTACACGCGGACATACAGCCGGAGGGCGAGGCATACGAGAGCCACGGACAACGTCGTCACTTCCGTGATGAACAGCTCGGGGCCCCGCGTCGGCGGGTCGATGTAGTTGGGGTGCGGCCAGGTCGCTATGACCGAGAGCGGCGGGAAACGCATCGTCCGTTTTATCCTCTCTTTTTGCTTCTTTTTTCTCCTCTCTTTTTGCTTCTTTTTTCTCCTTTCCGATTCGGTTCGTCCTTATCGTTTGAGGTTTTCGTCTTTACCGTGGCGACGTTGACGGTCTGGTAATTGTTGGGATCGAGTACCGACTGTTGCTTGTGACGGCATTCCTCTTCCTGGCCGCTCTTTTCTCTCGGCGCAGCGCGCGTATCTGACGAACACAGTTCCCAGGCGGTGCGAAGAGGCGAATGTGGCGCTTTTTGGCCCGATCATTCAGGGGAGAAATAGGAAACAGGAGACCTTTCGGAAAATCAGATTGATACTCCCAGGTGCGATGCGGTGGAAGTAGTTTTGACATGTATATCAGGACGGATCCCAGCTTTGGCCTCAGCTTTCCGTTTCGCCGGTCAGGTGACTATTCCGTCATAATCGCGGCCATAGACCAGAGGAAACGGTATCAGAAACGAAAAGAGTTTGGTTTTAGTATGGGATGGGTTGATGGGATTTGGATGGGAAGAGATGTGACCGTCGCGATGCAGATGTCGACCCCAGGAACCTACGAAGTACTTAAGGAAGAGGAGGGGGGGAGGGGTTGAAAAGTGATGGTCTATCACCAGTCAGGCTTTGACCTGCGTTGGCTGGCAAAGCCCACTCAAAGGAGCGGCCGAGGCTCGCAACTGCCTGTGACAGACCAGATAGATGCAGGCCACGAGCACCGCGGCGAAGATTGCCAGATACATATGTCAGTCGTTGTCCAGCCTTTCGCGTGCCGCATCATGTTCGTTTTCTCAGTAGATGCTCCGTAGAGGGCAGTATTGCCAAGGCGGATGGCGCAACATTGGCCACGGGCATTTGTTGCTCGATTTGCCCAGCCATGGCTTGGACAACCGTATCTCTTCGCTGCTTTCCGATTTCTCCGACCTGTGGTCTTGGGTATCCGAAGTTTGGTTGTGGCAAAATATATCCGTGTGGCACCATGGTTTGTTCCGTTTCGAACTCTCCCCCATCCAATTCTGATAACTCGGGCCCCGAACTCTAAATCCTTCAAGAGGGCCAATGGGAAGTGGTGCGAACGTGCGCGACGTTCAGTCGTCGCTGCTTCACCTTCTCATTGGCCAACTCCAGGAGATTAGAGACTTGAACATCGGATATGCTGGATGGAGACAAGCATCGCGATTACTCACCACATAGGTGATGTCAGCAGTCTGGGTTCATCCAGCGGATCAATCTGAGTTCCCAGGTCTTGTATCATTCCCAGAATGGAACGGGAACATCTATTGGCCGCTGTATCTGGACATTCCCCTATCCGACATGGGATCTGTGCTCAACCTATTTCATGACCATGTCGTCAAATTAGGCTACTGGGTCTTTTGCCCCTTTTTTCCATGTGGGAGCCGCCGCCGCCAACGCCACCAACGGTCGACTTCCCGACTGGCGCGCTAGGCATTTACCACGTAGTGCAAGTCTAACGTTTCTTTAGATGAATTGACGTAAGACGCTGGGAAAATCTGCTGGTTGCGTATCCCTTCTCACTGCTCCATGTACTCGTGTAGAAACTCATACCGGTTGGATCATCGTGGCGATAATGGTAGCGGTGGTTTGCGTAAGCACTTACGGCATTTCACGAGATCGTGCCTTGCCGTTAGGCTGCTGTTTTGCTCAGTACTGGGACGGCAGGTCGCTAGTCGTATGGGGGGGGGGGGCACGGTATTTCGCGGGACGCCGGCGCTATTTATACGGTAGGTGGGCTAGCTGCATCCCAACTGCCAGGTACGAACTCGAGAACGCCGGGTCCGGGCAGAGCCCGGGCAATTAGTGAACGTCGGTCCCTTATGCATCAAGCGGCGTACTGCACAGTGGATTGATCCCATGGTCGCAGTGCCGGGATTTGGCCAGTCAGAGGCCGTTCTTTTGAAACGGGAGTCAACGTTTAGTGGCCGCGCCAATAACCAGGCGTACATAATGGGATGTCGGCTGGTCAGCTGCAGAGTGTTGCGCATGGCAATAGAATGTTGCACCACTAGGAAGTGCTGCGGGGAAGACAGCCATCAGTGCAACAACGCCCCTTCTAGAAAAAGACTCCGGTTATTAACCTCAGGGTCAAGTTTCTGTTGGCAGGCCCTTTGACTTTGCCCTTGCGTTTCGTGGACAGTTGCACCCTGCGTGCACCGCTACATTTGACATTCGACATTGAAATACCACAGACTGCCAGCACCGCCTCGATCGCATTCGTTCCTTATCTGTATTCCCCATGTTTACTGTCCTCAGAAATATACTTATTTTTGACGTACACCGCCTCACGTTTCAGCATCCGTCCCAAGCCCAGCCGCCGTCCACTCAGGTCGTGCCCTGTTGGCACTTGACACTGACGTCAGTTCCACCATGCGCATTCCGCGAATACGGTAGAACAGGCGGCTTTGACTTCGCGATGGGCCCCTGGTTTCGGTTTTATATAACGAGCGCCCAGGGTCGATATCATTAGGACATGGGAGTTCTTGCTTAGGCAAGGAGATCGGGAATCTGAGATCTGCTACCCCGTCCACACCATCCGCCGCCACCATGTCCGACTACCGCCAGCAGCTCACAGGCCCCCAGCTCCAGGCACTGCTCGACATCCTGACCCACCACGAGACCTACCGGGAGATCGAGAGCTTCAAAGGCCCCACCGCCATCGCCCGCTATGGCTACCCCTTCTCCACCGGCACCGAGGGCGGCGGCCCCGTGTCCGCCACCCCGCTGCTGCAGCTGCCCTTCATCCGGCTCGTCCTGGACATGCCGGGCATGCGTGCGATGCCGCCCGACTTCTACAACGTCAAGTACCGCGCCGTGATGCAGCGCCTCGGCGAGGCCGACCTGTCCGAGAGCTACGACAAGGGCTCGATGGGCACCCGCAAGACCCTCGCCACCGCCGCCTCGGCCTTCTGGGAGGCCCTCGCGCGCGGCCTGCTCGGCGGCGTCCCCGTGCCAGGCGGCGATGGGGCCACGCCCCGGCGTCAGTTCGACCCGGATCGCCCCTCGGCCGCCGAGCTCGAGGCCTCGTGGGACTTTTGCGTCCGCGACGTCGTCTACGGCGACCTGCTCGAGCGCCTCTTCCACTACGCCCGCCAGTCGCAGGACTTTGACCGCTTCTCGGAGCAGGTCGGGGACTCGATCGAGTACATTGTGATCCACATGGCAACCTTCATGCACTACATCCTCGCAGTCTCGCCAGAAGGCCCCTACCTGTTGAAGCTCATCGAAAGCTTCAATAAACTGTGAGTGGTCCCATCACCCCCTTTTTTGCGGCAGGATGGTCGGTGTTAGTCTTGGAACAGGGTTATGGGTGGAATGCGATGTATTGTAGTGTAACTGGTGCACTTGGAGTCGCTAATACGCGTCGCGGTCGCTTACTACGTTATTGGCAGATATCCATATACCATGGTCGCCCAGACACTGCGGCTCGGCAATGCGGCCACCATGATCAACGCCATGAACAAGCTCTTCCTTTCCAAGATGACGGTGGGAGGCGTCACGAACTGGATGGGGATCACCAAGGGCGCCAAAGATGGGATGAACTTGATGCAGAGGCGGGTGCAACACACCTCACACTGCTTGGGGTTACATGGCTGACATTGTAGTAGGATGCTCTCGATCATCGTCGACTTCGATGCCAGCGACTTCCGTAAGGCCGCCGAGGCCACTAAGAAGCAGAAGGGCCGGCCCAGCGACAAGCACTTTGCCGCCATCGACGAACACGTCAACTGCTCCAGGCCCACGCGCGAGGAGATGCGCGCCAACAGCATGATGGGCCACGAGTCCATCATCACCACGATTCTCGCGACCAAGGATCCTGCTCTGGCCGAGGGTCTGAGCCACGCCCACCACGCGATGCTGCAGGAGTACTACTCGGCGAGGCTATCTCAGCGGGACCGCGAGCAGATCATCAAGGTCGCCTGTCGATCGAATCCCGATTACTTCACCGCGCTGATGAAGGACTCGTCCAGCTCAAGTAAGTGGTCTATCCCCTCTCTCCCCGGACTTACTAGAGACATGCTGACGTCTAATCAGTGGAACCCATCATCCGAGCGGTCCACGCGAAGGTATCCCTCCACAAATACGTCCCCCTGATCCAGAAGTTCGTCGGCGACCTCATCAAGACGGGCAAGCCGGACAAGAAGACCAAAGAGCCGCCCTCGGTGGAGGACTACGTGATTCTCCTCCGCAAGCACAAGACGTCGCTCTTCAAGTTCCTGCACGAGGTCTCGAGCTGCTGCCCCGACATCCAGAGGCTCTTCCTCGACTGGGTCAAGGACGCCGCCACGAGCTTCCGGCAGGCCCCGCGGAATCCCAACTACGACGGCAACCTGCCCCTCCCCCTCAAGACCCAGCAACACCGATCCCACCACAGCAACGGCAATGACAACAAAGCTGCTGTGTTCGGCGCCGGAGCCGCCGGCGCCCTGAGCGGCGGCCTCCAGAACATGTACGCCGAGCTCCCGCGCGAGACGCAGCACCAGGTCGCGTCCGTCCTGGACGTGCACGCCCACTACCTGGCGCAGCTGCACGAGGCCTCGCGCCGCAGCCTGCAGCAGATCGTGGACCGGCTCGCGGGGGTGCGCGAGTCGGCCGTGCGGCGCAGCATGCAGGGGCCCGGCGTCTACCTCGCGCGCTGGCACGCGCTGCTCGACGACACCATCATCACGCCCGCGGCGCCCGGGTACGGGGTGCCGCTACGGTGCGGGCGCGATGTCAAGGGGGCCAAGGCGTCGGGGAAGACGGGGATGAAGGGGGCCGCGGGCGAGGAAGGAGGGGAGATGGGCGGGCTGGAGGAGAGTTTTGAGGATACGGTTTCGCTCGTGTCTTCCAACGGGAATAATAGTAACGGGTATGGTCGCGGTGGTCTATCGGTGCCGGCGGAGCCGAATGCGCGGGTCGTGGTGGAGGCGCTTGGGGACAAGTTCCGGAAGGTGGCGGCGGAGGTCAGCGCGGAGGCGGTGCGGGGGTCTCTGTTGGGAAGTTCTGAGGGCCTCTGGATTTATATAAGGGGCTTTGGTCTCAAGCTTACTGGGCGGAAAGGAATGAAACTGGGTTGCTGTATATCATTCCTAGTCTAGTAGTCTTTATTGTACATAGCTGTCTAATAGACTACTGAAGCATGTATACATCTAATCATTACTGCATCCATCCATGTCGTCGACCATACCAACATTTCTGCAAGGCTTTTATAAATTATTGCCTCTAGGATTGATATTTATTCTTGGAAATAGTCCCCGGTGCATATCTTCCTGACCTTACGTCATACTGACCATCCAATCACACACGTGGGTTATGTGCCGCCCAAAGACGAGCGGGGTCGTCGTTCGACAATCTCGCCGTCTGCCATCCCATAGGCCATAGTTCCCCCGGAAGGATGCAAACGCTACCTGTGCCGCTGTTCAGGGCCCCAGGCCGCCATCAACCCTCAACACGCATATCCAGCGCAAACCAACCCATTTTTTAACTGGAGGAGGGGTTATGGCTGCCTTCTCAATGTTTACAGTTTGAGTGTGTCTGTTTCCGAAAGTCTACACTTGAAAATTTCAAGTGTATTCCCCACCGCCTATTTGCCTTCTTAGCCAACGTCCTCTTTCCCTCTTGGCGCGATGGGCGACGCAAGCCCAGAACCGACACCGGCTCCGGAACCAGCCCCTCCCGAGGAATCTCCGGTGGAAAGCCATGATGAGTCCGACCCCGAATCAGGCTGGGATCCGAACCAGCCCTTCCTCGTCTCCAACGACAAGCCCACCGTCCTCATCACCGGCTGCAGCGACGGCGGCATCGGCTCGGCCCTGGCCCGCGCGTTCCGGGACCGGGGCTACCACATCTACGCGACGGCGCGGCACGTCGGCAACAACATGCAGGCCATCGACTCGCTGTCCGACGTCGCCATGCTGCAGCTCGACGTGACCAAGCCCGAGGATATCCGCAAGGCCGTGGACGTGGTCGACATGCAGACCGGGTTCCGCGGGCTGGATATCCTGGTCAACAACGCGGCGCAGCCGCACTTTATGCCGCTGCTCGACGAGGACCTGGATCAGGTCCGGCAGACGTTCGAGGTCAATTACCTCGCGCCGCTCGCGGTTACGCAGGCGTTTGCGCCGTTGTTGATGAGGGCGAAGGGGACGGCGGTGTTTGTGACGTCGATTGCTGGATACGTCAATATCCCGTACCTTGGTCAGGACCGGTTTTCTTAGCGATGATACCTTCTCTTGGCCCCCCCCCGGTCCACCCATCACAATCCGCATTACCCTGGCAACTAACACTGGTGGGCGAGGGCCCCCATTCCAACAGGAACCTACTCAGCCCTCAAGCGTGCAGAGGAGTTTATGGCCGAGACCTTACGCCACGAGCTGAAGCCCTTCGGCGTCGACGTCATGGAGATCGTGACGGGCGCGGTCCACTCGAAAGGCCAAACCCACTTTGACAACTTCGCCCTGCCCGAGGGCTCGCTCTACAAGCCCATCGAGCACGTCATCAAGAGCCGGGCGCAGGGGCACGACGGGGTAACCCGCATGGACACGATGGAGTACGCCAGGAGCGTCGTCGACGAGGTGCTCGCCTCGCCGGAGAGGCGAGCCAAGGGACGGATCTGGTGCGGCGCCGGTGCGGAGATGGCCAAGGGGGTGGTGGTGCCAACGGGGTGGGATCAGGATTCTATGGTAAGTTGGGATGTCGTCCATGGTTCTCTATTACCACCAAGATTCCCTCCATCCCCTTCTCTTTCGATTATTCGCGCGGGTGACGCTGATTATATGTCTAAACGCAGGACGCCGTCGCTGTTAAGGGGCAAGGTCTCGAGGAGCTTGGTAAGGAAGCTACTCTGGAGGTGCGCGGAGGGAAGCGAGAATAGGGGCTGCATTCAGGAAAGTCAAATAATAATATGAGTTTGGTCATTTTGCTGCAATGCAGCTTGACACTCAACAAGGAGAAGGCGAAATTTGGCTCAAATCCAATACCTCGCACACTTAGCAGTCGGACTTCCATTGCGATTTGTACATGGCTCCCAAGTCGTGGGGTTGCAGGACAATGGAAAGCATCTCTTATTTGTCATCAGTTAAGACTTGTAGGATCTTGTACTACGATTGCACCTTGGCAATTCTATCAACAATCTCTCTCGCGCCAGCAAAGGAGAGCTCATCCAGTGTTTCCTGCCACAGCCGATCCATGATGCTCTGCCCTTCCTCCGTGTAAACGACCGGCGCCATGCTGCTTCTCAGTCAGTATCGAGATTGGCCCCAGTGCAATGACTAGAATATAAGAAAACGAGCGGAAGAACCTACGGTCTGATCTTCTGACCTGAGAAGTACCGCCCATGCGACTCGCCGCCGTGGTTCACCGCCGCATCCACCACGTTGCGCGACCCGACAGCGGCCGTGTATCCCATCCGCCGCGTAACGAGCGTCTTGGCCAGCTTGCCCGCGAGGGTGTCGTCGATCCCGCGCGCGAGCTGCGTGTCGTGGCACATGCCCGGCGACGCGGCGTTGAGGACGACGATATCCTTGTCGGCCGGCACGACAGCGGCCAGCTTGGCGAGAAAGAGCTAGCCCAGCACTTTGGTGGCGGAGTGCCGGTTCTGGAACTCGCCGGCGCCGCCGACCACGGGCGCATCGAACGCGGGGAGGAGCGGGACCGCACCACGCTCCGTGAAGGTGGACATGGCGGCGCCTTCGGTCGAGCCGAGGGTGATGCGCGTCGGGCGCTTCTGGCGCGGCCGTTTCGAGGCGGCGACGGGGAGGAGCAGCAGGGTGAGCAGGGCCGTTGAGAGGTGCGTTACCTGGAAGCCCTCTTCGTGCTTGGTACGAGGGTTCAGGGCAAAGGTGAAGGGGATGAGGGCCGCGTTCATGATGAGAATGTCGAGTGTCGGCAGGGACTTGTTGGCCCGGTCGGCAAACGCGACCACGGAATCATAGTCTGACAGGTCCAACTTTCAGACCTCGATCTCGACATCTCTGGTGTTGTTGTCGCGATTCTGACCTAGGTCAGCAGCGGCGGTATGGCCTTTGGCTTCGTCCCGGACGGCGAGGATCAGCTTGCTTAAGCCGAGGTCGAGAAGCTGACAGCTGCATTCCAGACTGACGCCGACGTTGGATCTGGTAACGATGGCCGTTTGCCCCGAGAGATCCACATCGAGGACAGGGGAGGGGGTGAAGGTAAGTTGGCGATGGAAGAAGGTCAGGACCCCAGCTTCCTTCTCAGGTGTGGTATCAAATTTGGTAGCCATGATGGGATAGTGCACTGTTTGGAAGCAAACTTGGTTTGTCGAAAGGGGAGACCAAGTAGTTGCGTCAGAGATGGGAAACTCTCAAATAAGTAATACCAGCCGGCGATCATCCCTTACTTCCGAAGGGGTGTGGAATTGTGGGCGCCACGAACCAACAACCTCGAATAATGCAACACAAGAAACGAGATGGGTTACATCGGCCTACAACCCGAGTGGTTGGTTCTGCTATTTACAAGGAGGTAAATCCGAAGTTCGGAAAATGTTGGATCTCGGCGAATCTATGGCTTTAGCCTCTTCTCAGGTGGCATGTGGTAACGTAGGAAGATGACCCGAACTCGTACCTCCTTGTCCGTATTGTCCTACCCCTCCTGCTCTACAAAAACCGGCAATAAAACCCTGAGTTGGGCTTCCTGTGTCACACTATTGGCGTTTTATCCCGGAACTCGGAAAGAAAAGAAAAGGAAGAAGCAACAGAGACAAAATGGAGAAGCTCAGCAATGCCGTGCAACTAGTCCTTGGGCTAGCCTCCCTCAACAGCTCCTCGGCAGCCGCATCGCCATCCGCGATTTCCGCTTGCCGGCAGCTCGGCGCCACCTTCAACGACAATGCGACCTTCGGGCCGCGCGATGCCCTTTACACCCCTCTCGCCCACGCTCACTGGTCCCAGACGGCCTGGGAACAGCCGACATGCATCTTCCTGCCGTGTATTACATTTGACATCCTGCGCGCCTGACCTGACGACTGGCTGTTGGTTTCCTTCCCGATGCACACCTGGTACGTAGCCCCATCAGACAAGTTGGGAAGGTTGGAAAAGTTAGGTGAAGTTGTGGTATTCTCTGTGGTGGAGGTAGAGCGCTTTGTACCGCTTTAAAATTCGTCAAGTAACATCGAGACGGGCATTTTCTTTTGCCAATTGGTGTCGTGAATGTCGGGTGATAGGTATGAATCTTGCAAAAAGACATCCTATGGACTGCGCTGTCTCTCACTCCGCGGTGGTTGGGCATTGTAAAACGCGCACAATCGGGGAATAGCGACCGGCTCGAGGCAAACTGACCGGTCAGGCAACAGGAAGGGATGGATGGAAAACCTTGTGAGTGTACTCCATTACCCAGTTAAACACAACATGATAGCCAGAAGGTAAATATTTCCCATTTCTAGTTTCCTCTTTCCTAGTAAGTTAGACTCTATACCAAGTCAAGCTAATATATGGTAACGTTAGCTCTTTATGAGAAAGAAAATACTGCACTACTGGGGAACGGAGCTATACATAACGGGACGACTACCAGAGCCAGTCCATTTGAGCGTCACGCCCCACCAAGGCTTCTTGGCCGGCCTTGACTCGTCGTTGTCCCCCTCAACGTTACGTTCCGAGTAGGATACGTCATCAGTGTCCTCACTTCTCTTGTCCTTACTCTTCTTGTCCACACTCGTCTCGTCGTCCCGCCCAGTCGCGACAGTGGCACTGCCGCTGCTGCCGTCTGTGTGCTCATCGTATGGCGGGACGCATTGCTGGTTGGGCAGCAAGCCGCAGATGTCATCGTACTGGAAACCTGTCGTGGCTAGAGCCTCGAACATAGCGCTGTGCCCTTGCTGCTCTTGCGGCCGATCTTGGTGAGGTGTCTTAGACATGATGAGGGGTTCAGAAGATGATTTTATGGGACGACAGAGGGAAGCAGTAATGGCGAGGGACTCGATATTATCGAAGATATGGGCTCCCAAGCAGATATGGGAGGAGACCCTAGGTCTATTTATAAGCAGGAAATCCGGCGATACGTCCATATAGCTAATTGTTCACGTACAACAGAGAGTACAATGCTGTGTGGGAGACAATGAGGGACACACAAAAGATGGTCTCGAACACAATACACCCATTCGCTTTGTCCTTTTGGCATGCCCCACCACCACTACAATGGTATTTACTGGGAGCAATGTTTTGTGTGATATGTTACCATCAATGCATGGGAAACTCATGGCCCTAATGTCCTTGTTTTCTCGGTGGGCGCATCTTCGATGTGTGGATCAATCAACTCTTGAGACCCGAACTTTCATCAACATTGGAAATGAAGACGGTCAGAATAGTTGCGAAACTTGCAATAAAATATTAGCAATACAGCTCGGAAATCTTCATAATGAGGAGACACAGCTCATGAATGGCAGTGGGACGTACGTTGCTCCAGCTAGAATCAACTCTATCATCTTCGACTTGGTGAGGTGAGAAAGTATCGAGAGATAGATAACGGTAGACGTTATGATGACGCATATCCGGGCCCAGACGCTGTCGATAAGAATGCAGACGACAACGGGGACAAGGAGAAGCGACGTAATTATAACCAACATCAACACTCGGGCTGTACGTTTGATCAGCGGGCCCGAGTAAAGGTATACATTCGGATCGGTCGACAAATCATGTTGGGAGATCTGAAAGGTGTTTAGCCAAGCTCAGTGCCAATGATAACATCCCGTATAAGTATCCAAGGAAGAGATAAAGGACATACTGCCCGGAAACCCTTATAGCGATCGACGAGCAGGTCTTCTACCCAATCCTCGAGCTTTTTTATCGCGCTGTCCTCGGATGCAGACAGGGTAAGAAGTTCCCTCTCATGGTGGAGGAACCCTCTCTCGTCCCTACTTATGCAGCTAGTTGCATCCACCCAGTTCTCGAGACTCGATACGTCTCGGGATAACGCCTTCTTCAAATTGAGCGTGCTGTGGGAGCGACTCAAGAACTCGTCTAGGCACTGTTCAGTACGCGCTTTACGACCCAGTCTCTCTTGTTAGACGAACCGTAACCCGCTAGATGCGAATCGATCTCAGCAAGCAATGACTTGCGGGCTGTGTTATTATCGGACCGGCTCATGCCCAGAAACAAAGGACGGTCTTCGTTGCGGTCCAACTCGTTTAGCTGGGACTCGAGAATTGCGAGCTGGTCTTGTTTCAGAAGCAGAAGTCTTGCTCGTAATCTCGAGAAGCGTCTGCAAACGAAGAAGTCGGCGTTCGCTGCGATGAGGGCTGAAAACCTCGGATATCCGGGCCTGTAGTCCTCGACTAGCGACATCTCAAACTTGTCAGCTAGTCATCACACGGACAGTAGGAAACATTATCGACAAATGGTACTTTTTGAGGATTCATTGTCTTGAGTATTATGGACCGAGGCCATCTCCAAGTCCACTGTTGCAGCCGATTGACCCCTGAATGCAAAACAGCCCCGGGCTCTGGATAACATAGAAAAAAGGGGTGGCATCTCAATGGCGGGTCCGCACAGCCGCGGTTGGATTAGAAGTAAGGTTATGGAATACTGGAACACGCCATAAAAGCTGAATGTACCTATCATTTGGCAGGACACTGACTCCTATTTATAAATCAAGTTTGGTGACACAAGACTTGAGCCGCCGCAGGCGGCACAGCCACAGCTATAATGACGCCTTGTAAGCTTATCAGGCATCAAATGCGGCCAAAGTCCTACCCCGCTGCCCTTTTAATAAGACCTCAGAACTTGGGCACCGCGGAGGGCCCGTCCTGTCTTACCGTATGTTGATCAAACACAGTTACATAGTCAAGGCGACCCAGTCCTTTCAAAACTCGTCATTTCTAGAATCGCTCTCATCAAAAATATGAGTACTATAGACGGGTAAGTCGTGCGATCTTGAAGCTACTACATCGCACACAATTGACATCCATTTTGCTCAAGGCGCCAAAGCCCTGATTTCACCATCGACGCTGATTCCGGGAAGGGAAAGGTCAAGAGGGCATTGTCGGTTAGTACTGCTGGGCTATACCTGCCTGATCCTCGCTGCCTTGCTAAGGCACCTCCAAAAAGACACACAAGTTTTCCACTGGCGATTCTGTGTACCTGAAGGTCGCCGGAGGGCGTGAGGGCCCATACAAGATTGAGACAACATGCGACGGGAACCAATACACTCTCTGTCAGACGGATGGCGCGTCTGCTAAGGAGGGACAAAAGGTGGCAGAAGATGACCTGAAGAGCGCCTGAGCAATGGGCTGCAGCCTTTTTCACGAATAGATAGGGCTGTTAGGCGTGTATGTCAGATGCTAGGTACCAAAGACGGTTCGAACGGCGGGGTAGGACTGTAGGGAAGCAGGGCGTTGGGGATAAACGACTCTCACTGTCCAATCGTTGGAGAAGAACCTGTAGGACATTCGCCCGAGGCAGTGATAAGGCATCCACGGTTTGGTGAGCCGGGTAGGCCCGACGACAGTAACAGAGAATGCGACAGAATATTTGCCTAAAACTATTCGATTCTTTGCCTCGGTATTGCCAGTGCTTGCTACAAACACTCTCGTTCCGATCGTGGCCGAAGTAAATACCGTTATGGCGACACATTATGCACTTTTGATTGGCAACTGCTTCTGCCCTGTCGCCAACAGCGAAAACTGGGGACCACCGCTCAGAGGCTGTGTGCGAGATGTGCTCAAGATCAAGGCGCAGCTGGCCCGGTCACCATTGGGGGTCGACATCAAAGTACTTGCAGCCGGACCCGCGGATGCGACCAATCCCGGTTATCCAGGTGAAGTGGAGGAAGCCGAGTTGCCGACTCACAGCAACGTACTCAGCAGCATCGAAGGCATCACCGCACGTGCGTCGGCTGGCAACTTCGTATACATCCACTTCAGCGGACACAGCACCGCCATCACGCCCGATAGCGGCAGTCCCTCTTCCAACGGCTCTACAGGAGACCTGGCGCTGGCCGTTCTAGCCAGCGATGATGTCGCCGAGATCCAGTACCTTCGCGGCTTGGAGCTGGCGTACCAGCTCAAAGCGATGGTCGATAAGGGATTAAAAGTCACCCTCGTCCTAGACTGCTGCGTTTCTGGCAGCGCGGTGCGGGACAAGCCGGATCCCCTGATTCGCTACTTGCCCTATGACCGAGACGTGGACTTGGCACGTCCCCCATTACCTGGGAAGAGTCTCGGCCCGAGTGATGGGAGCGCCCAGCCATCCGATCGTGATTCTTCGCTGCGCCCGAATTGGCTGGTAGACCCGGATGGCTACACCATCCTTACGGCGTGCGGACCTAGGGAGATCGCCCGCGAACTGAAAGTCGGCGACGAATGTTACGGCGTCTTGTCGTATTTTCTGATCCGGGCCTTCGTAAAGTACGGGCGAGTTGGCGGGTGGCAACACCATATCTATTCCCACTTGCGCGCTCGCTTTCGAGAGGAATGGCCGGAGCAAAACCCGATGCTCTACGGTAGCATGGGACTGTGGTTCTTCGGCGATGCCTACGCGGCAGCTGAAGCAGCGTCCATCCCCGTCGTCAGGAGGAAGGGTCGACGGGGGCTAGACCAGGCGCCCTTTCAACTGGAAGCTGGCGAAGCTCACGGCATTTGCAAAGGAGATCGATTTTCCTTGCATGGAATTATCGGCGCTGAGGAAGCGACATCAAGCATGTTTAGCTCTTCGGAGGACAATCATGTGGTGGTGGAGGTCACGGAAGTCCGGGCCCTCACGTCGGATCTGGGCGATGCAACGCAGGCAACGAGAGACTTGGGCTCCGGTCTGACAGCGACGGCGATTACCCATCTGGACCTCCGTCGATTCCCGATCAAACTCGACCTGCGCTTACCTCGTTCCGATGTCTGGATCGACGCTCTCAAGCAGCGGCCATCTCTTAAAATTGACAGCCAAATGTTTGATCAGACTTCGTTCTCGTTTTATGCGACTGTCAATAAGGAGGGCTACGAGATCTATGACCATTCACACCAACCGATCCCCGGTCTGCCATCGTCCCCTTATAGCCCTGAAGAGAATGCAGATTACATCCTGGACATCATGGAACATCTGACCAAATTCAGAGCTGTGGAGGTATTAGCCAACCAAGCTCTGAAACTTCCGGTAGACACCTTCACAAAGTCGCTAGACATCCAAGTCGTAGACTCTGATGGAACGGCGCACTGCCCCGGATGTCGGCATGATGGAGCCATGGCCACAGGCTGTTCTCATGAAGAATGTATCGTGACTGTGAGACATGGCGAGAAGCTCCGACTGGAGGTGCGAAATAAAGAAAGCCCGGGAGGCCGAGACCTTTACGTCCACCTCTATAATATGGCCCACTACAGCTGGAGCATCACAAACTCTTACCACGGGGACTACCACCCCCTCCCGCCACGCTTCAGTAACCGCGACGCGGATGATTACAGGTCGGGGACCACGGGTGAGTGGAAACCGGTCTTGCAGATGCTAATTCCCGACGAGCTCCTGGCTATGGGACATGATCGTTGTGAGGATACCATCAAAGTCCTTGTCACGTCTGCGCCGACCTCTTTCATGTGCTTCGAGTTGCCGAAGCTTGCAGATGTGGCTAGGCCAAGCGGGAAGAAAAGCAAGTTCAGAGGGGGTTCAGGTGAGATGTCAGAGGACTGGGTTGCGCTGAATTTCCGTGTCCGCACGCAAATGTGAAGGGCGAAGGAGAGATGGGGAACAGATTTTGACGTTGGATCTAGCTTGAACAAAAACATATGGAATCTCGCTCCTCCTCATGGCCCATAATGAACGTAGGGTACCCAGTGCAATGGCGGCAACCCGGGCTGGTCACTGCCATCATCCGACTCGCACATGATTCCTATCCTTGGCAGTCTATCCTCTCTCTGGGCTCTTTGCCTCCCTCTACACAACGCCTTCCTGATGGGCGCCTCCTGTTGTTCATCTTTTCCAATCAGACTCCCTTCCATCCGACTCGTGTCCTCAGTCCACTCACGGCTGAGGCCTGTGAACTCTCTCTGTGCCCCCTGGGCTTTCGCGTCGTTCAGCCATTGGTCTCGTTGGTCCCGAATGGCCTTGTGTAATCCGCGAGAGACTGCCTCGTCCTGCAAACCCCTGATCTTACCAATCTCTTCATACGTGATCTGTGCTATGTCTATACAGACATCGTCATCCACGTTCCACAAGGTACCGATGACGTGGCGGAACCCAGCGAGCTGGAATGCGCTGATCAGGTGTATATTCTCGTCCATGAACTTCATCACCTCGAGCCGGCCCGTCCCGCACGCCGATAGATACGCTAGGAAGGGCGAATGCTGCCGCAGGTTCATGTCCAACAAGGCTTCCACCCTCAACGGGTCGTCCTTCACGTCCTCTAGGCATAGGTAGCTCTTCGACGGGTCCACGGCATCGGTGTATCCATGACCGGCGAAATGGAATATTGCACAGCGAGGAAGCTCAGACATTACCTCCTTCTTGCGGCATATCGGCTCGACGGTGTGGATGTTCTTGGATTCGCACAGACTGCGTAACATTGATACCTCTTTGGCGGCTGAAGGCAGGGATCCCCTCCACCCGGGAGTGTCCTCCATCGCCACCAGGAGTGCCTGAACCGTTTCTGAAGTGGCAGCAGGTTGCCGACGGCTATCAATGATAGCCCGGATGGAGGAACTGTAAGATGAGATGAGCCTGTCCAGCACGGTTTCGGACGAACGTCTCATGTGATAACCGGCCGCATGGATCGGGAATTTGCTCAAAATGCCTGTCGTCACCCACCATACATGTGGCCAGCTATCATCACAAGAGGGGGCCTCTCCAAGTCCTAGCGCTTCAAGTATAGGAAAGGCGACGTCGTCCCACAACCACTCGAGAACGGGAGGGCTCCCGAGAGTCCGACGGGTTGGGTGGAGGGCGTCCTGCCTTGCGTACTCTTCGATCGTATACAAAGAGAGTCTCTCGAGTTCCAGCGTCTGCACTCCATCTTTCGTCACCAGCAGCGCGTCACAGCGGAACTCACTGACGTTGATGACAACAATCGGGCCGTGCCTCGCGGCAACCATCATCTCGGACTCGGTCGGCGGGCCCAGAAAGTTCTCGAAGCCCGGTAGCCCTCGAATTTCCCGTAAAAGCGTCTCCAGTTCCTTCCCTGCGTTGTAGCGCTGATCGGTAGGAGCTTGGCTGGAAAGGGATGTTTTCTTCCCCATGAAGGGGCCCTCGGCAGCATCGACGGGCTGCGACAGGAGATCTCGGAGTTGCTCGAACCGTTCTGAGCGTTGAGGGTGCGCTTTTCGCAAATCGAGAGCATCGGCCCTCATTTCATTGAGCGAGGCCGCTAGGACGCCGCGGCCCTGTTCGAGAAGCTCGATGGCGGCAAATGGCCCCTTGTCTTCATAAAGCGCCGTCGCCGCTGCATCGGAGGCAAGACCGGTCAGTTGGCCGAGAAGCTGTTGTCTGTCGGCGTTTCCGAGCGACTTGGAGGTGAGCGTGGGTACGAGTTGTACAGCACGGCTCGAGGCCTGGTGGGCTTCGTGCCAGTCCAGTGATTCCTCCAGGATAGATTTGCCCGCAAGTATGCGCATGAGGGTAGGAGTCTTTGGATCTTCCAAGGCATAATCCAAACGGGAAATAGCTTCGCTTAGGCAGTCGGCATCTCCATTACCGGCTCGCAATTTGCGAACAAGTCGTCGTCCAAGGGAGTAAGTGAATGTACCTCTCGTGGGATGCGCTGGCGGGGTCGTCTCGATTGCCTGTCTCGTCATGTCGATGGCTTCATCCAAGTTGGTCAGGCCGTCGACAGCAGCACCTTTCGCCCAAGAAAAGGTGTACGTCGGGTCTAGCAGAGTTCCCAGGTTACTGAGCCAGATCCCCTTGTCTGCATGGTTGTCAGGAGCCTTCTCGATGGCCAGTCTCATGGCATCGATTGCTTGCCGAAGATCCGATATCTCGCCTCTGTCTGCATATCTGTCGCCGAGATAGCTCGCGAGGCTGTTCAGGAAATGAAACTGACCCGTGTGCTGTTCAGCAGTATTGACCGCGGCTGTTGTTAAACGGATCGCTTCATCGAGGTCGCTAGTAGATTCTGTCCTTGCATATCTTTGGTGGACGGCCATGCCAAGGTTATGGAGAACCTTGGGCCGATCCATGTGCGTGGCTGGTATCAGCGCCTCGGCTTGTCGTCCCGCTTTGACGGCTTCATCAAGATCTGCAAGGGCTCCCACACGCGCATGCCTTTCGCGAAGGGAGCCACAGACTAAGTTGTAATAAAGACCTCGGTCTACAATGTCGCTCTCTGGGGTCATCCCGAGAGCCTCCCTTGCACATTCGACAGCTCCGTCCAGATCGTCCATGTCTCCCGACCTGAAGTATCTTTCCTTGAGTTGATGCCCTACTGTGTTCAGGCATGTGGCTCGCTTTGAAACGTCTGGAGCCACAAGGACTGCTTGTCGACCTTTTCGGATCGCTTCGTTGATATCTTCGGGATCGCCCGTCCACTCGTATTTCTGCGCAAGCATGATCCCAAGACTATTGAGAAAGATGCACCGCTCAGGATGGTCGTCAAGGCTGATTTGGACCGCCTCCCTGCTACTCTCAATCCCCTCCTCAAGATGAGATCTCTCGCCGAACGTATTGTACTTGTCGCGGAGCGCCTGTCCAAGGGACTCCAAGTATGATGCGCGACTCGGCTGGTCTGTATGGAGATCAATCGCCACCTTGAGCGCATCCACAGAGTCATCCAGATCTGATGGCTCTTCGTAGTTGGTAAATCTGTGATGCAATAGTCGACCGAGCATCCCCGAGCGCGCGGCCCGGTTTGTTTCATCCGTGCTGATCTCGTCCGCCTCTTTGAGCGCAGCGACAGCGTCGTCAAGATCGGACCTCTCTCCTTCCTGGGCATATCGTTGGAAATAATGCTGCGCAAGGAAGAATAATAGCGTCGCTCTAGTTTCCGAGTCTTCTTCGTGCTCATCCACCATCCTTTCAAGCTGGTCGATTGCATCGTCCAAGTCAGCCTCGCTATTTGCGACATAGGAGACATGCTCCATGCCATCTTCTGGGCCGGACATGTTCGGGTTCGGAAGACAAAGCAGTGGCAAAAGATCTAGGCGGGCTGATCAATTACGCACGAAAACGAAACTTGTTGGCTGTAGACCCTCTAATAGCTAGCACATCTCGTGAGTAGCAACTTCGGCTTACGGGATTGCTGCCTAACTTCCAAATCTTCCTGTGGTGTAACGCGAAACCCATAACACGTGAGTCCTCCTGCATGTAGGTATTTCGTACTTGCGTACTTGGGCAACACGTCCACCAATAGTTAGATGCGGCCCCCCTCCCATCGATTGCGGACTAAGATGCAACCCCCTCTGGCGCCCTCCCCCCTCACGCACCATTTTACTTTTTTAGTTTAAAAATAGAGGATAAAATAAATAAAATAAAGGAAAGATATATTTTAAGCTAAGATTTAATAAACTATATATTTAAGGTTTTTTAATTAAAAAATTAGATTTATTTAAGAAGATATTTTATATTTTCTTTTATTTTTAAAATTTTAAAAACACGGTATATCATCTTAATTTATTTTATATAAAACTAGTAAGATATTTAATTTAGGTGGGAAAACGAGCAAAAGGCGGGGGCGCGAAGGGGGGAGGGCGCCAGAAGGAGTTGCATCTTAGAGCTCATCCCGTCTACCATCCACAGCCCCTGTCGACGAGCTCCCGACTTTGTAAATCTGGTCATATTCGAAAGCCGCAAGGTCGTCAACCAACAATCCCTTCACACTGGAAGGCAGGAGTCAATATCCGCTGAATTTTTCGGTGCTGTGAGGTAGTACGCGTTCTAAAGCACAGGGGCACTCACATTCTCTCCAATTGGGTTTTCGCATTCGCTATCTGACCAAGAGGTGATACGGGGCTCCCTTCATCCAGCCGCAGGCTGAGGGCCGACTCCGCCGCCTTCAAAACTTGCCTAGGAATCGATTGACAAAGTGTGTGAGCCAAGATGTTTTTGAGATTTCATGCATGGATTGCAATTGAGGGGGGGAGGGGGGATAAAGGGGAGAATCGAAGATAAACATACCTCATTGACTCGTCTTGTCCCCTTGCGGCTTTAGGCAAGACCATCTTAGCCAGGGCGTCCTTCTTCACAGCCAGCGCGAAGCTCTCGAGATCAACCATTTGCTTGTACTGCTCCATGAGGGGGCCCTCGAAATCGCGGTGTTTCCTATAGTTACAAGGGACCCATGTGGTTAGCCTACCTAATGGATACTAGGAAGTTGCATTTCGGTGCGGCCACTCAAAACAGCATGGCGTATATATTAAACAAATACTTACTCGCCGTCTTGAACCAGAGATTCGACTAATCGGCTGTCGCGTGCGTCATCGCTTGGTTGGGCCTGAGGCGTACGTATGTTTATATTAGCAGGTACTTTGGTAGGTTCATGGGGACTGGGGCGGCCATATTGTCTTACAGCTACTATGCGCGTCTCCTTCTCAGTTGCTATCAACTATTAGCCCGCAGGACTGTGATACGTGCTTCTGTTCAGTCTCGAGTGGTGACTTACCTGGGTTGTAGGCGATGACTGCTAGTACTCCGTTGGCCTGTTATTGTTGGTGCGGGTCAGTGAGATCGACTCTCGCGGATTCAACCCTTTTTTAATTCAATGTATGCCACTCACATCTATTTCCATGCTGAGGTTGAAGTAGTCGGTATGGTTCGCCGAGCTGAATGGCGACAGAATGCCAGTGATATCGAGCTCCCCCACCAGGCGATTATCCTTGGCACGCAATCTCTCACCCTCGATCACGTTGACGACGACCTTGGACTCTTCGCCATGGTATCTTGCGGCCATGACCTTGACGCTCTTTCGGGTCGGAATAATGGTGAACTTGCGTATGACGGGAACGGTCAAGCCGTCGGCCGATTCCTATATAATAGCGAGATGGATTAGCCCTTGCTTTACACTTTGGAGCCCCCAGCTATGATGAGGAACAAGGGGTACTACCACTCCTATGGTCAGAGGATGGATGTCCACCGGCTGTCCCATGCTTTCGGAGTAGCCTGACAGAAAAGCCCCCTGTATCGCAGCTCCTTTGACGACAGCTTCGTCGGCTATCCCCACTGCGTGCTTCTTGTCGAAAAACATGTCAAGTTGGAAGCTCAGCTTTTTGAGATGGTCAGCACTTCGTTTCACCAAAATCAAGACTCGGAAAAGATGGATGTTCACCTTTCGGACGTGACTGGACCCTCCGCTAAAGATTACGTCGTCGATATCGGCTGGCTTCAACTTGAGGTCCTCTGACTCAGGTACCACGTCAGTGGGCTCCCTCCCAATGCCCATCATGTAACTGGGACGTACCTAGCAATTTCTGGAGCGACTCCAGACTCGACTGGAACAGGTCTTTGTTGAGATCCTCGAACTTGGCTCGCGTGACTGTCTCGTTAAGAGGGATGGTCCCGTAGAAATCGGGAATTTCGATTCGGGCAAACATGTTGGTACTCAACCGCCTCTTCGCCATCTCAACTCCTTCTTGGAGTCTGTTCAGCGAGTCTGCTGTAATACCAGATTCTTGGACGCCGTTCTTCCGTTTGAAGTGCCTGAGTAAACTAGGAGGCGTAATAGGAAAGAAGTCAGTCGTGTTCGGAGATGGCTCACGACGCGGAGAAACGGCGGTTCCTTGCTTGCTTACTTTCCCACAACGCGCTCATTGAAATGCCTCCCGCCGACTGAAAGCTTTACTGTGCTGAGCATCTCGAAGACCCCATCGTCCACTTCCATGAGGCTGATCTGCGTCTTCTCACCACCCACGTCGTAGACCAAAACGTTGCGCTCGCCGGGCGCCCGGTCCACGCCGTACGCTATCGCGGCCGCGATAGGCTCCTTGACGAACCGCAGGACCCTGAGTCCGCCCAGAGCCGCCGCCGCCTCCATGGGGTTTCGGTTCGGATATTGCAGAGAATAAGGCTTCGCCCCGCCCGGAGCCCGCGCGGGCTCCGCGTCGAAGTCCGGGGGCACCGCGATAGTGGCATGCGTGACCTTGACGCCGAGGCCCGCTTCCGCGATGTTCTTGAGCTTGCCCATCAAGAGGCCGACCAGCTCCGGGGGGTGTATGTCTTGGGCTTGCCGGCGATGGTCATTTGGACTGCCACTCTGTCGTGCTCGGCCTCGACAATTCGATAAGGGAGATCAGGTATGAGGGATTGGACCTCGGGGCTGGACCAGCGAGACTCCAAGAATCTCGCGACGTTGCATACTGTCCGTTTCGGATTCGTATGTGCTTGACACAGGGCGTCTTCGGAAGAAATACGTGTGTCAGCATCTTCACCCTGGGGCTTTATGTGTAGGCTCGGTCGAGTGATGCGTACCTTGTCCCACTAGTACCTCGGTGTCGGTAAAGGCGACGCAGGTAGGGATGGATGTGTTCCCATGGCTGTCTTTGGAAACCTTGCTGTCTATGAAGTCCTCCCCTGTGTACGCGACCCGGGCGTATGTCTGTTGATGTGCATGTAAGCGCTGGGTGTTCTTCGGCAGAACTTCTGCTACTGGCCGCACGGTTGAGTGCTCTCCCACAGGGTTTCTTGGGGTGCGATTTGGCTTACATTGCCAATATCCTATGTATCATGTCAGTTTTTACTAATTCTAAGGGTCGTAAATGGGGAATAAGTGACGTACTATGCCGATGATGGGACCATACTCGAGATCGCTGTCATATCCATCCCAGTATTTGGGGAGTCCCGAGCGAACCAAGAAGGTGACTGTGGCGAGACTTGCAATGATTAGCAACAGAGTGCCCCAGAACTTGGCTCTCTGAGAGTTGGTTGTTTTGGACTGATGGTTCGTGGTGCCATGCTTGACTGGCTGGTCCTTCTGGTTAGCGAGAGGTCGCAGCATAGCCACGTCTTCGTTGTGGAAAGCCCGAGTGTGCAATGATGATATACTGAAAGGGGATCAAAGTTATGTCTTTCTCATGCTGCCCATCGCGAAGTTATACCGTCCGCTGCAAATGCCAGATCTCATGAGCAATGTCAACGCCGATGCATATGGATATGTGTTTACAACGGATGCTGCCTGGAAGAGGATGACGTGCCGCACCATCAATGATAGCTTCGTTGGTGGGGCCAACCAGTCCAAGCACGGATGACAGGTGGCCCCTGACTTGTGAGTCAGCGACTATGCCAAGTAACACTAGTAAGCAGTCTGAAAATGACGAGGTCGATTTTTTCACTACTTTGCTATTCAGTACCTTGTCATGTCGAATTGCTGGTCTCATTTACTCGACAAGGATCCCACTAAGGATGTAAACAGCAAAACACTACTAGTCGAACGCATTGAAAGAAGAAAAAGAAAAGAAACGAACAATCAAGCCCCTTAGACATGGGACGTCCGCGTTGCCATATTCTCTGGACACCATCAGTGACAATACCTGACCCCCGATCAGTCAGGAATTTATGTAGAAATTATACCAAGCGTGGCTGCCATGACACTATTGAAGACGAACCCCGTCCTCCTACGAACAATTGGAAGGTCCAAATGTTTTTGAAGGGAGTCGCCCCCCGGGATCTCCCGTCAAGGCTTCCTGCCTTCGCTGTCCTCTCCAGCAGTCGATGTCCGTAACAGGGTTACGCCCGCGTAAACCATTCACATCCAGGCAAATGGCATACCAAATCCAAAAGAACCAAAGTCCAACCTTGAGGTCAAAGAGCAATAGCTACCAATCGAAAATAGTATATGGCCCATCATACACTCTTGCCGATTCTGCCGTTACCAGTTTTGGATGATGCTTTGACCTGTATCTTCAGATGGCTTGGTGAGAAAGCCCAATCAGAAAAGCTTGACCAGAGAAAGCCTGTGCAGGAAGCCTTGACGGGAAAGTCTGACGGGAGAGCCTGATGGGAAGCCTGCTGGGTGGAGTGGCTTGGCGGGTTTTGATTGGAGGCTTATGGTGCATCAAGGAGACCAAGCAGGAGTGTGTGGTTGTACAAAGGAGGCAGGGCATGGGAATTTCTCCAACTTTTGACAGATGGATGCTGGGTTTAGCCGCAAGCAATATCTTTTCAACCCCGCCTCTACGCAAGACCTGTCCTCTCTCGTCTTAACTCTAATCAGGCATAACCACTCTTTAATACCCAAGTCGGTTTCAAGGTTTCTCTTTAGAAAGCCTGTTACAGCAACTTCTTAGTCATTACCCATTTAACAAAATCAAATGGCCGAGACTCTAGGTGCTGTTGCAAGTGGCGTCGCACTCGCAGAAATGGCGGGGAAAGCCGGACTTTCCGTCCTCAAGCTGAAGAAGCTGTGGGACGAGGTCAGGAACGTCCCCCAAACCATAGCCGACCTGATGATGCAGATCGAGTGCCTAGACCCTGCGATTTGGGACGCCGAAACCCACTTCGCCGAGAACGAGCTATGTCCACTCCTATGGGACCCGACGGCGGCACGGAAGAGCACCCAATGCTGCCGCATAGCCCTCCAGAAGCTATCGGACCTAGTCGGCGATCTATCTATGCACATAGACTCGGCGAGGCGCGTGAAGAGGAAACTCTCCTGTCTCAAAGTCGTGTTGAAAAAGGACGAACTTCGAACGTTGGAGAAACGTTTGGAAACCGCTGTGAGAATGCTTCAGTCAGCTCAGAACGGCTACATGATGTGAGCTACAGTTAGTCCTGTTTTCGGGTTCACAAGCTGACAGATATCAAGCACCCTATTGAAACTGCAACCAGATATAATAGTCGCAAAGGCCGTAGCACAACTTACCCCTTCTCAGAACCCGATGTCTGTCACGATCCTGCCGCACAGCGATGAACCCGAAGTGACCCAAAAGGATTACTCCACCATTGGAACTTTTGGCACACAACGAAGAAGCGCGTTACTCAGGAACAAGTCTAGCACGTCAAAGAGCTGGATTGTACGTCTTCAAGCCCCAGCTTGGTTGCTTGATGCAAGAAAAGCATGGGAGATTTGCGCCCAAAGGTCATTCGGCGGCTGGAATATTAATTTGCGTATATACACGATGAGACCCGGCTCCACGCTTGTGTTTAAGGCCGCTTTGGAGGGAGACGTAGGAACTCTTCAAAAGATGTTCGATATAGGTGAAGCTTCACCATTCGATACAGATGAACATGGGTTTACCCTAGCTCATGTAAGTATTCTTTTATTTTAGGATACCTTCCGGCATATAACTTCTAACTTGAACACCTTTCCCAATAGTATAGCGTCGCTTTCACCGCCATGGACACCCTTCAGTTACTGGCCGATATGGGAATTTCCTTGAACGAACCCAGCCATAACGGAATGTAAGAGTACATATTATACGCACCACTGCTGAGATAATAATACTAAATACTTGGTTCTAGGCCCGTATTAAGCCTCATAGGCTATACTCACCGTGTTAAACTTCTAGATCACGAGAAATACCCCCAGTTCATGAGCATACTTGACCATGGTGGGTATCTTCAAAAGAAGGACCTAACGAGTTCAAGTGACGACTGCGAATGCCCTCTGACAGGGCACTGGGATTTGTTCCAGAAACTGCAGCCCCTTTGCTGCCCGAATCATAGGCAAACTTCCACAGGATCAAGGATTACGAGACTGTGGAACCTCCGGGTTCCGGACGTGCGCGTCATCAAAAGCATCATCGGCCCCAGATGGGCCAAAGAAGCAGGTTTGATTTGCAACCTTTTCGACCAATCTGGAAATTCTGAGAATCCGTTAATCCACATAATGGCAAGACTTATAGGCGACCACATATTCTGTCGAATGCATTCGGCAGTGACCTCGAGGCTTGGCGGCTGCTCCGAATTCGCGGCCGAAGTTATTCGAAACACCAGCAACATCCACGTCCGGCGGGTCATACACATCAGGCTGAACGTGTTTCAAGACAGCTACGTCCCAATTGGCTGGAGCTCGCCACTAGTCAGGCTTGTTTTCCAGTTGCTCTTCTGGAATCGGCCGATTCGAAGGCCAAGAGTAGAACGTCTTACTCGATCGGGCTTGTTGCAGTGGCTGGGGATCGTCAAAGACGCGGGCGTTGATCTCAGCCCCTACGGGAGAAAAGAAAACGAAATACTGCTAAATGATGGGATAGCGAGAAACATGTGCTGTTGGCACACGTCTGAGCATACATTGCGGGGTTCTTCAACCTATTATCCGGGTTGGGAAACGGTAAACTACCAACTGAGATGGTATCTCTACGGCTTCAGAACCGGGTCAGAACCGGAAGATGTAAGTATAATTTCGGTCTTCTACCATTACCCAGGAGGCGAGAAACAGAAGGTTCCCTCGGATCTCCTCGTCTCCTCTTCAAAGACAGACGTTTGGCTGACACCATGGATTTCAGTGGGAAATCCTGTGGAATGAGCCAACGGATGACTTCCTCGAGGATTTTTGGGCTCTTGTCGAAGATCGGTCTCTGGATATCCCCGGGTCTTGGGTCGAGTAACCCGATCGTTTCTGGATATGGAACTCAGTCTCATTTGAGGGTAGGCACTTGATGGTGATGGAAACATTGTGGGGATGGTTCTGTCTCATGGTACCCCGTAATACTTATTCCCGTCATTGAATATAAGGTTGCTGTCGTCGCCCCCCGCGTCATCTCTTGCTTCACCTTCACCCTCGGCCGCCGGCTTATAGCGTCTCGTAACCGACCATATTGTCATCCCGAAATGCCTCAACAGTACTAAGGGTGAGATGGCCGAGTTGGTTATGGCGTCAGGTTAAGGTCACCTTAATATCTTCATCCTGGTGGAGCAATCCGCGTGGGTTCGAATCCCACTCTCATCAATCCTTTCTTTTTGGACTTTTTGTCACTTTTCTTTTCGGTCATGGGGACTGCGTCAACGATACCCTCAACCATCTTGAGGATGGCGGATTATTGCATGTAGACCGAACGTTGGCAGCGTTTGGATCAACAGACCTCCGAGCCCGAGTCCGAGTCCGAGTCCCATCTGTGCCAGGATGAATGGCCTGGGGTGGAGTACACGGCCGGAGGCTCACGATCTTTTGCTCAGCCAAAGTCAATGACCGCTAGTTCCGCTTCTCAATGTGTTGATAGGCTATCTGCATAGCTACCATGTGCAGGTAGACAGAGGGGTGTTCATTACCGCGGTTAGGGGCCGCAGACATCATTCGATCCATAATTAACCCCCCGAAGTTTCCCATTACGACCGCCACTCGTGATCGACCTACGCTGAGCGTGCCTCTGCCGACTGTCCTAGCGAGTACAGTGATAGACGATATTCTCCAACCCGCCCCTACCGAAAGTTCGCCTCCTGATTCAGACGCTACTACCCCGACCGCCTCCTTGTCGGCTCCGGGTTCCATCCTGGGGGCTGCACCTACCCTGAAAGCCTCCCGTCGAGACGCCCCATGTGCTCCCCAGCCCACCGGATACGGGCCGGTGCCGAGCCCGGACACGGCCGACAGCTTCCTCGCGTACTCGGCGTCCTCGGCTGCTGCCAACAATGCTCCGGTTCCCAGCAACTACGCCAGGACATTTGTCAATACCCAGGGTTCCAGCAGCTCCTACGGGTACTTGGGATTCACCGTTTTGAAATCGTAAGTAGTAGCCTCTTGGCATGTTCAGTCGAGTTCTATCACCAATCGGTCTGGCTTACTCACACCCTATGGGTGCGCAGGTACGATCCGGTGGCATGTGCCTCCCAGTGCGATACCATCAACGGCTGCTCCGCCATCAACATCTACTTCGAACGAGATCCCATCCGAGTACGTACAACGAGGTCCGCGCTCCGTGGGGCAATTTGGACCAACACAAACTGGCTAGGGCCCCGATGACAAGCTTTGCCCCAACCCGCGCAGCACCGCCGTCATCAAGTGCGTCTTCTGGGGCGGCCCGGTCGACGAGCGGAGCGACGAGCACCAGGGCGGCTATATCGCCCAGTTCCACGTCGTCATGGCCGGGTCGAACGGGTACGTCAAGAAAATGTTCGGTGGTGTCCCCGGGTACACCGACCCGCTGAACGGAACCGCCGTCGACGCGGCCATCAATGCGCCACCGGACTGCACGGGCGCCAACACGTTTATGGGCGCCAAGGTGTTCACGAGCGGGCCCTTCGATGTGGGACTGTGCGCCGCGGCGTGCGAGGCGCAGACGGCGTACAACCTCCAGCACCCGCCCGCGTCCGGGGCGCCGCTGACTTGTCAGCTGTTTAATACGTATATGCTGATGCGGGACGGGACCGCGGTGGGACAGTACTGTGCTATGGTAAGTCAGCCCACTTCTCGCCTCTCTCGTGATAGAACCCGGTTTAATGTTTGGTGCTTTCGTGGACTCAGTACACGCAATATTGGGGCCATTTGCACATGACCAACCGCGGCGAATGGCGGGGGAGTGAGGGATACACGTTCGCCTGGAGTCTGGAATACTCCAACACGACGGATCCGGGCCGGCCGGCGGGTTTGGAGACGAACTCAAAGAATTGTGGTGCTTGCGGGAACGTTTGCGGCTCCAATACGCATTGCGTCTCGGGATCTTGTCGGGCTATTGACTTGTGTCAAAAGGTATTGTCTCTGTCTCTCCGTCCTCGTCGGTCATGATCAATCGCCCCGTTTTCTCCAACTGCTAACAGGGCAACCTCCCCCCCCTACAGCCCGTCGCCATGTTCACCCTCCAGTCCCAAGGCGGCAACTACGACCAGCGCCCCGCCTATGACATCAACCCGCGCGGCAAAGCCTCGAGCATGGCCTTCTTCCGGTCTAACGCGAGACCGATGGGGCAGGTAGCCCAGTTCCAGCTCGACCGCAGCTCGGGGCACCTGGCCCTGCTGTGCAACAGCAACACCGGCGGGCCGAAGGCCCTCTACGCCAACGTCGACCCGGACGCCGACGCCGCGGGGGACTACAGCCCGTACGACTTCAAAAACGAGGCGGATATCGTCAATAAGGGGTGGCAGTACCTCACGTGCGAGATAGTCGGGGGGCCAGTTGGTCTGCGGCAATGAGAATAAGAGCTTGGGGACGAATGCGTATATGCCTGGTTCGGATCCGCGGGTTTGTTTGATCAACAATCAGACTCAGGGCTTCGTTCCTCTCAACCTGAAGGCATTGTGTGCTTGAGTCTGGTCGCTTGGTGGTTGGACTCGATCATCTTCTTCGGTCGGAGATACGATTGCTGCGCTTTTGGTGGATCATGGCGGCGCACCTTATGCCTTACGCTTCAGTGAGAGCGACGACTCTTTTAAGCTATTGGAGGCATGCTACGTCGATGGGCACATGCCGGGGCAGCGAGACGAGTCCACGGCCGGAACTGATGACGACGTTGGTTACGAGTGGGTGAGAATCACATAAGTGAGTTGCGATTAGATTTCATACACTCCAGCAATAAACCCAGCCCATGAAAACATCCACATCGTATATACATGTCAAGATCCGGAAACATCGTTAGCCTATTAGTGGTTCGATCAGAACCCAATGCCCAAACGTGTTAATCGGCCGATTCCGTGAAGGGCAAGAGGCATTTATGAGGACAGATATCCGAGAAGCGGAGGAACTCCCAGGGGACCCATGCAATCCGAGCCTCGTGGTGGTCCGGCTGTTTTCAGCTCGACTCGAATGCCAAGCAGCCAAGAGCATTGAGCACGAAAAGTCCACAATGAAATCATCGTGAAGGCCGCCGCAAGTGGAGTGCCCTAGGCTTAATTCAGGTTTTGACACCGCCCAGGGTGGAGTAATGGACATGGTATCTAATCAATCATCAGCTGTTTTCAATCTTATCAGATCAAAAAACTTCGACGCTAATGGCCCGAGTGTCTCCTTTGAGGTTCCGCGGTCTCCCGAACTGGGTATATATGTCCAAGGTTGCATCCCACTCCTGACAGGGCCTCCTCGGTAACCTGCCCGAGCCATTTCATTCGTCCCCCAACACCATCATGTTTGGCCCCAGTGCTGCTGACGCGGAGAAGAATGGCAAAACCGACGATGTCTCTGTCGCCATAGAGTCGGGCTCCGAAGCCAGTCGGGACGACCTCCCTAGCGGAAACGATGCAGCAGCCGCTTCTTCATCCTCCCCCTCCGGGGACGCGGACGCCAACGCCGCCGCGGCCGACACAAAGCCCCCACCGCCCTGGAGCTGGAAGGTCACGGCCATTGTGCTGGTGAGCCTGATCCGCTTCGGCAGCTCCTGGAGCAACGGCATCACGGGCGCCATGAAGTCGACCCTGAAGCGCGAGCTGCGCATCGACAACCAGCGCTACGCCCTGCTCGAGGCGAGCGAGGACTTCATGACGACCCTCCTGATCCTCGCGACGGGCCTGCTGACCGACCGCGCGGGCGGCGCGGGGGCGCTGTTCTGGGGCAACCTGGTCTACTCGGTCGGCTCGATCCTCGTCGCGGGCGCGGCCCAGGCCCGCTCGTTCCGGTTCATGATCGGGGGCCGCATCGTGCTCGCCCTCGGCGACATCTCGACGCAGATCGCGCAGTACCAGGTCTTTTCGTCGTGGTTCGCGCCCAGCGGCGGGTTCGCGTCGACGCTGGGGCTGGAGCTGATGATCCAGAAGCTCGGCGCGCTGGCCGGCACGGGGTCGGCCAACGTCATCGCCGTGCGCACCGGCAACTTCGCCTGGGTCTTCTGGATCGCCGTCTTCATCAACCTCTTCACCAACGTCGTCTGCGCCGCCTACCTCTGGTTCGTGCGGCGGTCGGCGGGCCGGTACGGCAACGTCGTCGACCCGGCCACGGGCGAACGGCTGAAGCAAAAGGCCAAGAAGCTCGAGGTCGGCAAGATTTTTCGGCTGCCCTGGTCCTTCTGGTCCATCATGGCGTACTCGCTTTTTACTACGAGCGCCGCCGTCGTGTTCAAGCAGAACGCGACCGAGATGGCCGAGCAGCGGTTCAAGGTCAGCGCCGTCACCGCGGGGTGGTACTCGGCCTTGCTGCAGTATGCTGGGTTCTTCATCGTCCCCGTCGTCGCTATCTTCATCGACCTGTTCGGGCAGCGCGTGACCCTGAGTAAGTTCACTCCCAACACTTAACCATCCTCGGGCTCTATGGCGCAGCAAAGGGATACTTACTAACTCCGTGTATAGTGGTCATTGGCGGCTTGGGCTCGTTTATCACCATGGCCCTTGTCCAGTGGGCCGGCGCCGTCCAAGGAACGGCTGCCGGCTTCGGTATCTACGCCATCGTTTCCTCGTACAGCCCCACCGTCATCATCGACAGCATGCGGACCTCGCTATTCCACCAGACCGATTTCGGGAGTGCATACTCCTTGAAAATCATGATGAACAACTCGTGAGTAGTCTCTTCTGCCAATCCCTCTTCTTTTCAAAAGCCTCTGCAGACTAACCTTGCCGTCGTCTCCCAGGATCAACATCATCGTCCGAATCCTCGCCGGAGTCATCCAGGACCGCGACCACAACTCCTACAACCACGTCGTCATCCCTCTACCTCGTCCTCGCCGGCGGCTCCCTATTCGTCTCCCTCGTGCTCGCGGGTCTCGCGTACTTCTCGGTCGACCTAGGCGCGCTGCAGTGGAACCGCAAGCAGCGCCGCGGGCGGGCCGAGCGGCTGCTCGAGATGAAGCGCGCGTTTTACGAGGCCAAGGGCGCGAGGAACCGCCTCATCTCCCGGTCTTGCTTTGGATTGTTGATCTGTCTGCTGCTCGGAGGGTGGTCGGCTTATATCTGGGGCGCGGTTACGGGGGCGAAGAAGATATAGGGGGTTTTGCTCGGATAATAACGGCGCTACTGGGCCTAAAGAACGTACCTATACATAGCAGTAGTATAATAGGGTTATGATACGCCACGGATACAGTGAACTCTGATATACCGATTGACCATGGTAACTTTGATCATGACCGTCACCATGGTTTGGCCAAACGTAAATGTATGACTCTTTTCTTTCTCCGATATTGAACAAGATTAGCCCGTTAGCATAACCTAAACAGACGTCTAATTGTTCTACTTTTCATAATTCGTCGCATTCATATCAAATAACAACACCAATAACAACATATCACATTGAAAGAACAACAACCATGGAATACCCATATAACCCCCAATGGCCCGAGAGGCCGAAACCTGATCAAAACCTACCAACATATCGCCGCATCGGCCAGGGTTTCTGCGGCAGCGTCTGGAGCGCTCCAGAAGATCCGTCCAGATCCACCGATCCGGCCCGCGCGATTGCAATCAAGCGCGAAGACGGCGGTCCAGGACGCTCCCTCGTCAACGACTACAATCGCCACGGCGACATCCTGGAAGCCGTCCACGAGTGTCCCAAGGACCTGCGCGTGTTCACCGTGACCCGCTGCCTCGCCTGGCTCGAGAAGCTCGCGTGAAACACGTCCGGGACGGACCAGCGCCTGCTGCGCCGTTTCCCCGCGGGCTACACCCCTCGCAACGCCCTCTTCACGGAGCGCATCCCGCCCATGCCGGAACGAGTGAGAAACCTGCTCATCGACAAGTTCTGCCCCACGACGCACGACGCATCCCTGCCCGCCAAGATCCGCGCCGACGCGCAGAACCGCGACTGCCTCGTCCGCCAGTACCTGGGACGCACCAAGCACGGCCGCGGACGGTCCAGGGAGGCGTTCTTCAGCCTGCGCAACTTCCCGCTCCACCTCGATCAATTCTCGGAGCTGGGGCTACCATCTACTGCCGCACGGGATTACGCGACCGCCATGGCCAAGACGCTCGCGGTCCTACACTGAAAGGCTCGGGCCGATGCGAACGATATCAAGTTCGTCCTGGCGCCGCCGCCGCTCGCGCCCTTGAAGACGGACCGGTGGAGCCGCTGGAACCGTCCCCCCGACCCGGCCTTCACCTTCTCGTCGGACGTTTTGTGCGACCACTGCCTCTGGATCCTGGACTTCGACTGCTGCCGCTGGATGGAGTGGGACGCGACGGGCGTGGAGCAGGCGGCGCGCGCATTTCTGCGGAACGATCTGTTTTACCCGCGTCCCGGGCAGGAGGATGCGGAGCAGGAACTGTGGCGGCACTTGCGGGCGGCGTTCTTGGAGGCGAGCGAGCGGGTTCTGGCGTACGATGCGGAGAGGGATATTGGGGAGAATGGACGGAGGGGGCTGCCGGAGAAGCCGATGGATAGGATCGAGGAGCTGCTTGCGGAGAAGAACAGCAAGGATGGGCAAGCTGTTCCTGAGAATTGAGGGAGGTTGTGAATGGGAGATTTATTTGCGCCCGTATGCGTTCCGGGGAGAGCCGAATCGGGGACGAGCGTACGAAATGGCTTCCTGGCCGCTTCACAGTACGTTGTCTCGGGGTCTTTGGTCTTCCGAATCCATGTTACTTGTGGTTTTCGCCCATTGCGATTAATCTGTCGTTCAATGGCTTTTTTCCGGGTTGATTATTGAGAACAGCCTTACATATTGGAAGTAATCAAGAACTGTAGTGTGTCACAAAAACGTTATTTCGTACAGCAGCATACCTTTGTTGCCGTGGGTTGAAGTCTGAAGTTGTCTTGCCAACATAATTACTCACTGTCTCGTGGAAAGGAAATCCGACGTTAGAATAGTGTGGTAAGATCTATATATATATTCAAAAACGGACATTGTATTGCCACTATCTTGCTATTATTAGCATGGATCAGGGCAGACTCGAGATGCAATAATACCATAATCTAAGCTGACAAGCTGAGCCCTCGTTTGATAAGGGGTTGTGGCCAAGCTGTGAGACTCAGCTTACGGCACCGCCGCCAATGTTCGCCAATGTCCGACATCTTCGGTGCAATCGCCCACGCGCTCCTATTGCCTACCCAGGATATCCACCACCGATGCCGCAATCCCTCGGCCGCATTTTGTCGGCCCCAATCACGGTACCTGCGTAAGGCCTAGACCCCGGTCTCCCTTAAAGAACGTTGCATCGCCTGCGCATCACATTCTCTCCGCTTATGCTGCGGGCGTCGCCGAGACCCCACGCTACGCCGCAAGGGGCAGGTTGCGTCCGAGATCGATATGGTCAGAATGCGAATGCTGATGCGCCACGTGCTTGGCCAGCCTCAACGACACATGTGATCATGATACATATAATTAGATATCATTGGCATTTTCCATGGTATTGGTATAAAGTCGAGCGACAACCACCCCTGCTGGTAGCCGACTCACAACTGATAGATACATCCATCTAGCACACACAACCACCATGAGGTTACAGCAACTCGTTCTCGGCGGCCTTTTTGGGCTGGCCTGCGCTCAGTTCCCACCCAAGCGAGAGGGCATAACGTGGATAAACTCCAAACTTCACGAGAACGTGTCGATTTCGTACAAAGAGGTACATACCAGATTCCTGGGCCCTTGTGGGGATTTCCTTGTTCACTAACACCCCCGACAGCCGGGAATATGCGAGACTACTCCTGGTGTAAAGTCGTACTCCGGCTACGTTCACCTACCTCCTGGCCTGATTGACGCTGGAAGCGACGTGGCCCAGAACTACCCCATCAACACGCAAGTTGACCTTTGAACCCGCCACCACTTCAGATCATGCGCTGACTTCAAGCTAATGTAGCTTCTTCTGGTTCTTTGAGGCTCGCAAAGATCCCGCCAATGCGCCATTGGCCATTTGGTTAAACGGTGGCCCGGGAGCGTCATCCATGATGGGAGTTCTCGAAGGCAAGTGATCGCATCCAACAGACACTACGACCATGAGCTCTGGCTAACTCCGCCCCCCTGAATGTAGAGAACGGACCTTGTTATGTGCACAACGACTCCAAGACGACTTACCTGAACCCCTGGAGCTGGAACAATGAGGTCAACATGCTCTACCTGGACCAGCCCGCCCAGGTCGGCTTCTCGTACGACGTCCTGACCAACGCCACCTGGAAGGTGGGCGCAGACGGGGGCTTCACCATCGTGCCGACCAACTTCACCGACGACAACCTGCCAGTGACGAACCTGACCAGCCACTACGGCACCTTTGGCAGCCAGAGTCAATCCCAGACGGCCAACACCACGGCCCAAGCCGCCCACGCGCTGTGGTACTTTGTCCAGACTTGGGTTTCTGAGTTCCCGCACTACAAGCCTATCAATGACCGCATCAGTCTGTGGACGGAGAGCTATGGCGGACACTACGGGCCAGGTTTCATGAGGTGAGTGCGGTGTGTCTTGAAGATGATTGCAACGCTGACAGTTCTCTATCATCAGTTTCTTCCAGCAGCAGAACGAGAAGATTTCCAAGGGAAGTGCAGAAAAGGGGGCTAAGTATCTCCACTTGGACACGCTGGGAATCATCAACGGGGTGTTGGACGTGCCAACGCAGGGGAGACATACATCCAGTTCCCCTACAACAACGTAAGTGCATGACATCGGGCTTCTGGTTTTGGTATCTAAGTCTTCTGACCCTGGTTGGTTTGTTAGACATACGGCATCCAGACCTTCACCCAGGAAATCCACGACGAGCTCCTGCACAACTGGACCAAGCCCGACGGCTGCCGCCAGCGCATGACCGAGTGCCAAGCCGCGCTGAAGCTCTACGACGCCGGAAAGAAGGTGGACGACCTGGCCGCCGTGTGCGAGAACGTCGAAGACGACTGCTGGACCGACCTCTTACGGCTGTACAGCCGCCAGGGCCGCGCCGTCTACGACATCGCGCACCCGGCCAAGGACCCCTTCCCGACGCCCTACATGTACGGCTACCTCTCGCACGCGCCCGTGCTGGCCGCGCTCGGCGTGCCCGTCAACTACACCGAGACCGCGGCCGCGGTGGCCAAGGCGTTTGTCAAGTCGTACGACATGCTGCGCGGCGGCTTCCTCGAGGCGGCGGCGTCGCTGATCGACAACGGCGTCAAAGTGCACATGGTGTATGGCGACCGCGACTTCGCGTGCAACTGGATGGGCGGGGAGAAGGCTTCCCTCGCGGTCCCGTTCTCGCGCGCGGACGAGTTCAGGGCCGCGGGGTACGAGCAGATGATGGCCGCGTCCTCCGACTACGTCCCGGCTTCGCACCTGGAGCTGCTGGACGGGAAGGACACGGGCCTCTCCCAAGAGCTGGTCGCGGCCGGCATGACGCGCCAGGTCGGCAACTTCAGCTTCACGCGCGTGTTCCAGGCGGGGCACGAGGTGCCGGCGTACCAGCCCGCGGGGGCGTACGCCGTCTTCATGCGGGCCATGTTCGGGCGCGATGTGCCGACGGGCAAGCGGCACGTCTCGGAGGACTTGGTCACCGCGGGGCCGACGGACACGTGGCACGTCAAGAACGTGCCGCCGCCGTACCCGGAGCCGAGGTGCTACGTCCTGAAGCCGGCGTCGTGCACGACGGAGGTTTGGGAGAAGGTGAAGAAGGGGCTGGTCGTGGTGGAGGACTACTTTGTGGTCAAGGTTCTTGATGAACCGGCGGGTGGACACAACGGCACGATTGCAAAGTGAGAGGGGGGGGAACTACCTCCTTGAGTTAAGTGCTAAGAGGATGAGACGATTTATTGTCACAGAAGCCAAAAGCCTATGGTATATGATGCAGGGCTCAAGTCAACCCACTTTGACTCATTGCTTGGGTACTCTAGGTACTTAAGCTACGGTTATCGTCACTTTTCATAGTTGATGGCGTTGTTCGGGGTTGAACATATTGGGTTCAGGGGAAAAATATAGATAGTTTGTCTTCTGCAGGAGGTCAGCTCACCAGGTAAGATTATTGCAATTAATCACGATTCTTTGTCTGAAGAGGCCCCCTTTGCCCGTGAGTCAAAGTGATTCATAGCAAGGAATTTGGCAAAGAATTATGTATCAGGCAGATGCAAATTAGAGAACACGAAGGAACATGGAGGTAACCGTAAAGGTAAATAAATAGGGAACTTGTCCAACATCCAACCGTCTTTACCGTCAAGTTAAGTCATAATTCTATCTTACGTCACACTTTACGTACATAGCACAAAATCTCTCCGTCGCTATATCCGACTGCTTACCAGATCATGGACAACCATCAAGACAGGGGTGCCGATTCGGGCCAGGACGGACACACGGAGCCACCGCCCCCTCACAGTATCCGGGCGGAAACATAGATGTTATTCCGCAGTTCCCACTGTGGAAAGCGCGAGGAGTCCAGTAAGCCTCGCCAGCTATGGCAGTTGATACAGGAGCAACTCACTATATGCCTGGGCACAATCCTCGGAACCAGCCTGCGATGTTTGCGTTGCACCTATCCCGGATTGATCAAAACGTGGGTCGAGAACCTAAGGCCCCACGAATATGATCTCGACGACAACAAAAGGGCCCCGGCGACAGAGATGGCATGGGTTGTGGCGTACGCGGAACACCACCCCGAGCTACCAGAGGTCGACGGTATTCTCAGACGCCTAGGCGACGAAGTCCACCTCTTAGATACGATGGGGGCACACTTGATAGCGGCAGTTAGGGCCGGTTACGGGGTGACGTCGCCGTCACACGTAGCGCTGCTCCAGGGGTCACGGTACTGGGGCCTGCGCGCCGCCCATGTGTCCGCGCGAGAAGAATACCTCGGGCTGCCTGATACGGAGCTGGGCAACCTTAACCGGGTCCAGGCCGAGCTCGAGCGGCTTCTAAAAAGGGGCGAAGAGGATGACTCGTTCCGCATTTCCCTGCGTGAGCTGAACCGCCTCTACTCCGCTCTGGCCGACTTGTATGAAGCCATTGTCAACATTGCAGCCATGGTGATTCACACGCATGCGGACCTCTGGCCGTATCAGCACACCTACTTGACGACCAAGGAATTCTCGCACGTGCAGCAATATATACGTGCCGAGCACAGTTTGTGCTGGGGCAAGGTCCAAAGGTTGCAGCCTAAAGTGAGATCATTTAAGGGCAGCCTCCCGGTCCGCGAGCTGGTGGATCTCGTCGCTATGCCCAGTCGTGACGACTCGAGAATTGCGTTTATTTAAAATATTAAAGGGGGTATCATGTCGCTTCTTTATGAATTTAGTGGTCGCCAAGGTATTATCGAGGAGACTGAGGAGTCCCCTTACCCCACGACCCGCAAGAGGTACAACTTCTTACCTGTCGAATTCGATATTGAGTGGCTACAGGCATTGTGGTGAACGACAGTACAGAAGTATTGCGGAATCCCGCTTCGGTTAGGTAGAAAGTACTAGGATTGAATTTAAGAACAGGCATGCTTTGCACCTTGACTATATGACATTGTGGGATGTGTCTTTTCCAGTCCCCAAAGAACTAGTGATGGCTATTGTAAAACCAAACCCATGGAGTAAGACGTCATGGGTAGAAAAATAAAGGGAAAACGTTTGGCCTGACGAGCACAAGACTCATGGGGGATCTCACCTCTTCCAATATTCGGTCTCGTGGAGGAGGCGGTGACATTGGTGACATCGAGGTAGCATGCTCTCCTAAACCCCGGCCGTTAGTGCATTCCAGTGTAAGCGAAGACGTGCAGGACTTAAGGGACTGGAGATAAGGGGTGCATGGCGGATAAGTATAAGTACGCGATAAGCAGCCATTGACCAGTGACCGCGGGGTTACTATGTACGGGTACAAAGCCTCTTTTTTCTTGGGGCAGATCGGCTAAGATGTGGGCCCGAAAACACCCGCGCCAATAGAAACATGTGAAGGAGTCTGGAGTCGGCGCTTAATAACGATAATCCGGCCGGACTACAGGAAGCTGTCGCGCCTGCAGGGCTGATCCCGGCAGCGAATTTGTGCTGTCATCGTTCGATGGGCGTTGCCAGTGAGGAATTAATTATTCTGGAGCTTCCGATCTGGCCCATTGCTCCAGCCCGCTTTCACCCCGTTCGTCGGCCAAGTCATACGATTCCTCGGTGAATATAAAAAAATACACCTGCATTTCCCTCCTCTGCATCCTTCAATCATTCCATACCGACATTGAGATACTGCAGCCAGCCCATTGTGATTCTTCCCTTCGTCACGATGCTCTCCACTCTGCGTGTCGCCACCCGCGGTGCAGCCGTTGCCCGCCGGGCCTCTGCCTTCCGCTTCCAAGCCGTCCGCGCTGGCTCGACCTGGGCCAACGTGCCCCAGGGCCCTCCCGTGAGTTGCCATTCGCCGGACTTGTTGATATACCTGTACTAGATGCGCTGACTGACACAATTCCAGGATGTAAGCTTAACTTAGTTGACCCTGTCACTTTCCGACGTCAATGGCTAACCTTAACTTTCCTGCGCCCGAAAGGCCATTCTGGGTAAGTCGACAAACCTGCTCAGACAAGCTCGCCTCCACCAGACACAAGCTAACAGCTGCTGCTATAGGTATCACCGAGGCTTTCAAGGCCGACTCCTTCGACAAGAAGATCAACCTGGGTAAGTCAACTCCCCATTCTGAATTTCCATTCCTGTAGCTTGCCCCAGAGCTGTGACTAACATTGGCTCGTTTCCCCAGGTGTCGGTGCTTACCGCGATGACAAGGGCAAGCCCTACGTCCTCCCCCTCCGTCCGCGCTGCCGAGCAGAAGGTCGTCTCCAACAACCTGAACAAGGAGTACGCCGGCATCACTGGTGTCCCCGAGTTCACCAAGTCCGCCGCCGTCCTGGCCTACGGCAAGGACTCCTCCGCCCTCGACCGCCTCGTCATCACCCAGTCCATCTCCGGCACCGGCGCCCTGCGCATCGGCGCCGCCTTCCTCGAGCGCTTCTACCCCGGCGCCAAGAAGATCTACATCCCCAACCCCTCGTGGGCCAACCACGGCGCCGTCTTCAAGGACGCCGGCCTCGAGGTCGAGAAGTACCGCTACTACAACAAGGACACCATCGGCCTCGACTTTGAGGGCATGGTCGCCGACCTCAAGGCCGCCCCCAAGGGCAGCATCTTCCTCTTCCACGCCTGCGCCCACAACCCCACCGGCGTCGACCCCACCCCCGAGCAGTGGAAGGAGATCAGCTCCGTCGTCAAGTCGGCCGGCCACTACGCCTTCTTCGACATGGCCTACCAGGGCTTCGCCTCGGGCGACACCAACAAGGACGCCTTCGCCGTCCGCCACTTCGTCGCCGAGGGCCACAACATCTGCCTGGCCCAGTCCTTCGCCAAGAACATGGGTCTCTACGGCGAGCGCGTCGGCGCCTTCTCCATCGTGGCCGAGAACGCCGAGGAGAAGAAGCGCATCGACTCGCAGGTCAAGATTCTGGTTCGCCCCCTGTACTCGAACCCGCCCATCCACGGCGCCCGCATCGCCGCCGAGATCCTCAACGACCCCGCCCTCTACAAGCAGTGGCTCGCCGAGGTCAAGGAGATGGCCGACCGCATCATCACCATGCGCGCCCTCCTCAAGGACAACCTCGAGAAGCTCGGCAGCAAGCACGACTGGAGCCACATCACCAGCCAGATCGGCATGTTCGCCTACACCGGCCTGACCCCGGCCCAGATGGACTCCCTCGCCAAGGAGCACAGCGTCTACGCCACCAAGGACGGCAGAATCAGCGTCGCCGGCATCACCAGCGAGAACGTCGGCCGCCTCGCCGAGGCCATCTACAAGGTCAAGGGTTAAGCTGGAAATATCTTTCCCTTAGATATACGGCTACTTTGACCAATGAGAGATGTGTTATACGAGAAGTCACTTTTTAACAAAAAGGGCGGCGTTTTCTTTTTCGATCGACCGGTAAAAAGTGTGACGATACCCACCCCCGACACAGCAGAACGGCGATCTTGTACCTGCATACTCGGTCTCGAGTTTTGGGCAGAGACGGGGAAACTGAGAAGAGAGGCTGGGAAAAAGAGAAGTCTACTAGATTCGGATCTGGTTAACACTTGGCTGTGCATTGGATCGGGCCCCATCATCATCAATCATCATGCTAGACGGTTAGATAGAAATCGGTCTCCTTGCGCTATGTCTTCGATGTACCAACAATCAAGATCTCTTTCCCATGAAATACTGCTTTCTGACATTGGACTTGTGACTTATTGGTGTATGCTACAGTTGTGCCTGTTTATGACTACGTGATGATGGTTCGTATCAAAAGCAGCCCATTGCTGGCAGGGAAGAGATACCGCCAGCAACTTTTTAAACATGACTTGCCAAAACTGGCTCTCCGCGCAAACGACATGAAACCCCTCGCTAGTAAATGCTCATGCTCGACAGGACGTTCCCTCTCAGCTCTTGCCCAACCGATCCAGATCCGCCTGAATCTCCTCCAGCCTCCCCTCCATCTCGCGCCAAATCCGCGCCATCTCCCGCATCCTGCGTTCCTTGGTCGACATCTCGTTCTCGTCCCCACTGCCATCACCCCCTGCATCTCCAGGGCGAACGACGACGCCATAGTCCTCCAGCTCCCGCTCCCGCACCCGCGACGCGTCCTCGAGCCGCATCTGCGCATCCCGCAGGTGGCGGCGATAGTTCCGGAGCGCCCCGCCGGCGCCCTTGGGGTAGACGCGCCCTTTCGTCTCGAGGAGGAGTAACCGTAAAGAAGCGGCCCAGAGCGCGGCCTCGAGGTGGGAGCGCTGGGAGCGGAGGGCGGTGCTGTGGGCGGCGGGGCCGTGCTTGGCCTCGAGGGCGCGGATGAGGATGGACAGGGCGCGGGCGTGCTGGTCGAGGTGGGACAGGAGAGTGGTGGTGGTGCGGAGGCGGGCGTCGGTCAGCTCGCGGCGCGTGGCAGATAACTTGGAGACGAGGTCCGAGGTGGTGACGGGGAGGTTGACGGTGTGGCGGTGGAGGAAGGAGGCGTTGGTGGTGGGGTGGAGGACGCGGGTTAGGGAGGCGGATTGGGTGGTTAGGTGGGTTGAGAGGATCGCCGTCAAGCTGGACAGGTGCGACGGGAAGTGGGAGAAGGGGGGTGTGCTGAGCAGCAGACGTAGAGTCTGCTGCGGCAAAAGTTGCCTGGGGGCCTTCTCGAGGAAGTCCGGGAGGAGCAGCAGGAGATCCACGAGCTCGGGCGGGAGTTGCTGCTGGGGTGATGATGAGGAGCCGCCGCCCCCTTCTCCCCCGTCCGCGGCTGCGACTGGGTTGGAGGAGGCACGGGTGAGGTGCGACCGCGTCCGGCCGTGCTGCGGGATCTGCTTCGGGGCCGCCGGCTGCGAGGCGGCGGACTGGGAAGTCGCGGTGGCGAGGGCCTGCTTGAGCAGATGCTGCCGCGTCGCTCTGAGGCGGTACTCCTTTAGTTCCTGTAATGTCTGTAAGTTTCTGTATACACATGAAAAGCAAATAAAAAGAGAGGCTTATATGATGGATCATCGTTTTTGTTTGTACTCACTTGTCGAACGGCATCACGCTGCTCGGCGGCGGGATCCTTCTTGGTGGAGCCGTCGGGGCTGAGGATGTCGGCAGAGAGGGACTTGTACAGCTTCTCGAAGTCCGGGTTGTCAGTCAACACCGACTCGTCTACCGGTGGTAGCATACTGGGAGGCACTGCTTGCGATCTGCAAGTGCGCCAACTCAATCAATTCGACGTGAATCGCAATTCGTCTTTCGCAATTCTTCTCTCCGTAATTTTGTCGGTCAAGACGTCCATCAATGTTGTCGCTCCCCCCTAAACAGTGAGTGCAGTTGTCAGGCACGAAGAGTCGCCAAGTCAGGTGATTTGTGATTGGCCCAGCGATCGACCTTTAGCGGGGTGGCTGCTGTAGCTGACCTGGAGGCCGGACCCGCCTAAACTGACGGGCCGTCCATCGCTCCAATCCAATTCATCAGTCCCCAAAATCTTCAGCGGCGAGCTTCAATTCCAAGTCGTCGATTGTGTGTCGCCGCCTTGCCCCGTCACGCCAATTCCCCCGACCACGACAGCGAACGTCAGTCAGTGTCAACTGACACACACAACCACCGGCACCATGGCCTCCTTACGCCCCCTAACCTCGCGCTGCCTCTTCGCAGCGTCCTCAACCTCCACAACCTCCACAACCGCCGCCGCTGTATCCTCCCGCCGCACCTTCACGACGACGACCCCCCTCCAGCGCCAAACCCCCCACCCACCTCACCGTCCCCAAGCAGCAGATCCCCGACTACCCCTACGGCCCCTTCCGCACCTACAAGCAGCGCAACGCCGGCCTGTACGGCACCAGCAAGATCCGCTTCGGCAACACCATCTCGACAAAATGGCACATCAAGGCCGCCACGCACTGGAAGCCCAACCGCCACACCAAGCGCCTCTGGTCGCCCAGCCTCAACATGTTCGTCCGCACGCGCCTCACCACCGGCGTCCTCCGCACCATCGACAAGCTCGGCGGCATCGACAACTACCTGCTGGGCGCGAAGTCCCGCCGCTTGAAGGAGCTGGGACCCGCGGGCTGGCGGCTCAGGTGGAAGGTCATGCAGTCCGCCCCCGTGCAGGAGCGCTGGGCGCGCGAGCGCGAGGCCATGGGATTACCGCCCAAGGCGCACCAGTTGTTGGTCGCGGAGCAGGCGGGCGGCGCGGCGCCGAGCGAGGAGCTCCTGGGCGAGATGGACCGGATGCTGGCGCACGAGGAGGAGTTCGTCCTGGGCGAGGAGACCGATGGCGGACAGGTCATGATCGAGCTGAAGCAGCCGGCTCAAGAGACTTCCGAACCGACCAAGACGGCATAATCCGGTCAGACTCTACGGGCATCACGAATACGTTTCCTCCAGATGCTTGCTACACAGCAGCAGGACCATGTATAAAGTCCACAATCTAGACAAAGACAAAAAAAGAGAGCGGACGGGATGTCAAGTTAAAGGCAACATTGTACTACTATATTTTTACTCTCTTGTACAAATCGGTATCTGATACGATGCCTCCTGAGAATCATGGAAGAAGCCTGACAACTCCAAGATGCTATTCAAATATGTGTGAAACAATGCTCTCATCTACACTTCTATGTTTTCTTTTCTCTATTCGCCTTTTGTTCCCGGTGCTTTTAACTTGACCCACCCATTAAATGCCCCAGAGATAGATACGCGGGACATCTAGAAACGCAAGTCCCAGCCAATCTTGGGCCCAATAGTAGGCAGCTCATCCGCCACACTCTGCACATCCTTGTCGCCACGCCCACTCAGGCAAATAACGACGTCGGAGTCCTTGGGCATGGTCTTGGCCAGCTCCAGCGCGCCCCAGACGCCGTGCGCGCTCTCGAGGGCCGGGATGATGCCCTCGAGCTGGCTGATGATCCGGAACGCCTCGAACGCCTGCGAGTCCGTCGCCACGACGAACGACGCCCGGTCCGAGTCCTTCCAGTGCGACAGCTCCGGGCCCACGCCCGGGTAGTCCAGACCCGCCGAGACCGAGTGCGTGTCCTGGATCTGGCCGTCCTTGTTTTGGAGGACGTACGTGCGCACGCCGTGCAGCACGCCCTTGGAGCCGCCCGAGAGCGTGGCCGAGTGGCGGGGCGTGTCGATGCCGTCGCCGCCGGCCTCCACACCCAGCAGCTTGACGCTCGGGTCCTTGCTGAAGGGGTAGAACATACCGGCGGCATTGGAGCCGCCACCCACGCAGGCGACGACGGCGTCGGGCAGCTTGCCGCGCTTCTCCTGCATCTGCTTCTTGGTCTCGTCACCGATGACGGACTGGAAGGTTCGCACAATGGTGGGGAACGGGTGAGGACCAATGGCGGATCCGATGATGTAATGTGTGTCGTCCAGGTTGGTGACCCAGGAGCGCATGGCCTCGTTGACGGCGTCGCGGAGCGTCTTGCAACCGGCCTCGACGGCAATGACCTTGGCGCCCAGGAGACGCATGCGGAACACGTTCAGGGCTTGGCGGCGAACATCCTCCTGCATAAAGGTCAGTATACGTACATGTGTAGGCTTTCAAGATAACAGGAACCGGCAAAGGCAATATGACTTACAGCACCCATGTAGACGGTACACTCCATGCCGAACTTGGCACACACCGTGGCAGTCGCGACACCGTGTTGTCCAGCACCCGTCTCGGCAATGATCTTGGTCTTGCCTAACCGCCTCGCCAGCAGAATCTGACCGAGCGCGTTGTTGATCTTGTGAGAACCAGTGTGGTTCAGATCCTCACGCTTCAACCAGATGTTGGCACCGCCCGCATGCTCCGTCAGCCGCTCCGCGAGTTGCAGGTGGCCGGGCCGGCCTATCCAGGGGTAGTAGGAGCGGAACTCCTCCCAGAACTCCGGGTTGTCCTTGATCTGGTTGAAGCCCTCCTCGAGCTCGGCCAGGCAGGTCATCAGGGACTCGGGCACGAACTGGCCACCGAACTCGCCGAAGCGGTCGGGGATCTTGCCGTGCATCGCCGACAGCTCCGCCATCAGATCCGTGTTGTCGGTGTCGTGGTCGGTAATGACGCCGCTGACCGTCACGTTCTCGCCGCTGGGCTCCTTGGCACCGGACATGGCCTCGACCATGCCGACCTCGCGGGTCAGCTCGGTCTGGGGGTCGCCGGTGCGGCCGCTGACGTAGGAGCAGTACTCCTCAACGGCCTTGGGGCCCTGGCCCTCCTCGGCCTTCATGAGGGTGGTGACGATCTGGGAGCCGATGACGACGCCGTCGGCGATGGCGGCGACGCTCTGGAAGTGCTCGCGCGTGGAGACGCCGAAGCCGACGGCGGCGGGCTTGTTGCCGCTGTACTTCTTGACGCGCTCCAGCAAGTTGGGCAGGCCGGCGTTGAGGGTGCCGAGGGCGCCGGTGACGCCCATGCGCGAGACGACGTAGATGAAGCTGTCGGCGAGGGAGCAGAGGATGCGCATGCGGGTCTCGGTGGTGGAGGGGGCGATGAGGGGCACGTAGGACAGGCCGCCGCTGCTGCAGAACTTGCGGAAGGAGACGGCCTCCTCGGGGGGCAGATCGCAGATGATGAAGCCGTTGACGCCGGCCGACTTGCAGTCGCGCAGCAGGGCCTCCTCGCCGTAGGCCAGCAGGGGTTGTAGTAGCCCATCAGCAGGACGGGCGTGGTCAGGCCTCGTTTCCGGGCATCGCGGACCATCTGGAGGGTGGTGCCGATGGTGACGCCGTGCTTGAGGGCGACTGTGTTGGAGGTCTGGATGGTGGGGCCGTCGGCGATGGGGTCTGTGAAGGGAATACCGAGTTCGATGACATCTGGAGACGAGCGGGCGTGTCAGTACGAGATGAAGAAGAGCATACAGAAGAAATATTTGAAAAAGAAGAGACATACCAGCACCACCCTTTTGCATGCCCAGCATGACGTCGGGCATGACCTCGGGTGTGGGATATCCTGCGGTGACATAGGTCACGAGGGCGGCCTACCACGCAAACAGTCAGCTGTGTGTCTCCTGGCAATTGGAGTCGTCGAGATCCGAGCCATTGGCGTTGATAATGGCGACGAGAAAAAGGGCCAAAACATACCCGGTTCTGGGCCTTGCAGCGCTCGAACGTCTGCTTGAGGTGGTCGGCCATGATGTCGGTGGTGATTCTACTGGAACTGCCCCGCGATGGCTGGTGTGGAAAGTGGGAGGACGGCTTGCTTGGTATAGTAGTGATTGTTGTTGATCAAGAGGCTCGGTGCTTCTCTTATAGACTGTAGAGGTTTCGAATTGGAGCTGAGTCACTTTACCCTGCTCTTTGGAAATGAATGTACAGACGAAGTTGAGTCACGAGCGATGTTGGCCAGGCGAGATGTCGCTTGTCTTTCTTTATGGTGGGATGCGAAAGTACAAGTAGTGGGCGGGGCCCGGCGGCGACAATTAAAGTGGGATGGCCGATTAATTTTTTGAAATGGTCGACGTAGTCATCCTGCCCCGCGATTCGGAACAAGGCGATCAGCAGCAGCAAACCATTGTTGGAATACTACAACAGCGGGATCCCTGGCATCTTTAGCCTCCCCGTACCAAAATAACGGCTGCACATTCCCAAGCGGTGAATTGAGTTCAATGCCGTTGGACGGACCGTTAGATGGCTGGATGCAGGGCAGACTCTGTGAGCCAATGCAGTGCGCATCCGATGACTCGGCAGGCCATCTTCCAGGCCTGATGCGGTTGGGAGTTGGCGGCGATGTCGGTGGATGTTTGTGCTAGGTACTGCACCTGCTTAAGTACACATCCCTGGGCTGAGCTGGAAGCTAGGGGTAGCTGCAGCTGCTGCAGGCCCCTGAGGGCCCTTTACCCCTCGGAATCAAAGTTCCCTTAGCTTGCTTGGCCCTGAACTTGCTACCTCAATATCACTGCCTCCTTTGGTACTTTACCACGAGACTAAATAAACATTGGAAGAGGTGGGATCTCCAACGAGCCCCTTTCATATATGACACAATGCTATTCTTTCACATATTTAGTTCACATATTTATCTTTGTTATCTCACTACAGAAGTCGCTTGGTCACGGTGGTCGCTCTTGGTTATGTGCGTATCAAACGGACGGGTTTCAAATTATTACTCCCCATCCAACCGTAGGGGACCGAGGTATCTCACCAATCTCGCTCATTTCATAGCTTGTCGTCCTCCACAGCATCGTCCACAGTATCTTCCTTACAAGGCAACCAGTCGAAGTTCCTGTACTCCGTAGGATAAGGCGCCTCGGCTTCGTTGAGAGCGTTTTGGAGCTCCCCTGGTCTCTAGTACGATCGCCGTTACGTACTTGTCAAGCATTTTGATCCATTCAATCTTGAAATCTTCGCGGCTGGGGATCGGAACGTGATCGATTACTTCGCGGACCGGCAGGCTGCCCCTGAGGGCTCCCACATCACGCAGCATTTTCTTTGGGAGTGTTTTGTAGTTGTCGCATTTCTCGCGCAGGTCCTTCCGCACCTGCAAGAACCGCTGCGACGTCACGTAGGGCTGGTACCACGGATAGAGATCCCAGTGCGTCATCGCCAACGCGACCGCGATCTGGGCAATGGCCTCGTACACGTCCGCCAGAGCGTAGTAGAGGCTGTTAAGCTGCTGCAGTGAGATGAGGCCAGTGAGGCCGAACCCCCGCTGCACCTCGCCCGCGTGCAGCTGCTCTTCGAGATCGGCGCGCACCCCAGCAAGGTTGCCGAGCTCCTCGCGGAACTGGTCGAGGTATCCTGTGCGCATATCCGTGTACCTGTGCCGCAGGTGCCAGTACCGCATTCCTCTCATGAACGCCATGTGCGACGCCGACGAGGACTTGCAAACCTCTTGAACAGCTCTCGCGAGCTCCACCCCTGGCTCGCCCAAGCGGTGGACCTCGCCGCTCATGCGAGCGAGGTTCTCTTCCGCGTCATGTAGGTTCGGGTTCTCCTCTAGGTACGCCACGACATACGCCAGCTCTGCCACCAGAACCCTCTTATCGTCATCATCATCTCCGCGGCCCTCGAGGTTCTCCAACCATGACTTGATGTCTTTGGTCCGAAAGGGGGCGCAACGCGAGCACGGCAGTTTGGTCTCAAAGGCCATCTTGCCCATTGAAGCCAGTGGGGTTTCTCCTATTTGCATCAATTGCCATAACTCATAAGTCTTGCCTACGCCTTCGACATGGCCACAGCAGGAATGTATCATAGATGGTGCTTCTATAGCTACGGGGGATGATGCGCGGGGACGGTATGGAGGCGGCGCCTCCACAGGTGTGGCCTGGCCGGAAGAGGAATCCGTGTTTTGTTGGTAATCCATGATTATAGGCAGCGGGCGGCAATTTCAGGACTTGTGATGTCGTATCTCCGTGTGGCTTTCCTTGCAGGGAAGAGCAGCCCGATGGTAACTTTAACAACTAGGGATGCTCATATCTTGAATAATATCCACGAGGCTGTACCCATTCACCACATTCTCCTATAATGCAATTCTTGTTTAGTGTTCTTTGTCTAATCACGGCTGCGATTTACGTTGGCTGAATGAAAAGAGTCATCACTGTCCGCCACACTTTCTTACGAAAAAGGGATAGTTCTCTAGACAATGCCATTGCAATTTGCTTCCGCTACCCTGCTGGATGAGTCAAACAAGTCGGGAAAGTGTGGTTGATTGTGAGAGTAGACTATCATCTTATAGATCCGGAATTGTTTCGACATAGCTGGAAACCCAAAGCCGCACTACACACCGCGCCTCTCATGCTGTAAAATCCCCATCCCCAGCGCCGTCGTCAACCCCCGATTCCCAACCCGCGCCCGCCCCGGCGGCCCGTACCAGCAAAAGTGCCCCGCCGGCCACCCTCCATCCGCCCCCTGCAGCGCCCTGAATCCGGCCAGATCCTTCGCGTACACCCCAACCTCCAGCCCCACGGCCTGGCACGCCGCGATGCGCAGCGCGAGGGCCAAGGGATTGACCCGCACGCCTACCCTTTCCGCGAGCTCCGCCTTCAACACGCGGTCGAGCCGTTCCCTCAGCGGCCCGCTGCTACTTCCCTCCTCCCGAGCCCTGGCTGCACTCGTTATGTAGTTTCGCGGCGAAGTACAGCAAGCTCTCCGGGTCCGTGTACTTCCCGCTCCCGTAGCGACACGCCCCGTTCTCGACGCACTGGACAAGATACTCCTCCGTCCTGCGGATGCGGGGGTCAGATCCAGATCCATGCCCGAGGCGGTGGAAGAGGCGCAGCATGTTGCAGCAGGCCTCGGGGACGGTGCGCGGACACTCGGCGGAGAAGTAGGTCTGCATGAGGCCGTCCGGGTCGAGGTTCGCGGCCATCTGGTCGAGGACTTGCTTCATTCTGGCGACGTGCTGGTAGAGGCGCGTGGTCGGGAAGCTGAGGTAGGCCAGGGCGGTGGTGTCGGCGTCGTTGAGTGGGAAGGTCTTGGTCGTGGTGGAGGGCGGGATTTCGCACAAGTAGTTCCAGAGGCCGTCTCCGATCAGATCGGAACTACTGTCGTGTCCGTTACCATCTTGGGTGTCGCCGTTTGTGGTGTTGGCGCCATTCAGCGCGCGCGCGGGGTCATGAAGAGTCCCCGACGGGTACCTGAGGTAGACAAGATCCTCATCTCCCGTGAGTTCCCAGATCATCAGCTGGGCGAAGTTGTCTCGGAGCCGCAAGCCGTCTTGGCCTTCGACAATGCTATCATGCCGTCCAGCATTGGCGTTCATGAACCTCACGGCCCGGAGCAGGGAGTCCGGCTGCACCAGGCTCCAGAGCTCGCTATCGTGAATCCCCATCTTGTCTTCGACGAGAACGCCCTGGATGCCAAGGGACCGGGCTGCGCAGATATTCTCCGCCGAATCGTCCACGAAGATCATCTCCCGCGGGTAGCCCCCGATCTCATTGACGACGTGCTGGAAGAAGGCGAGCTCGGGTTTGCGCATCCCTTCGTGTCCCGAGGCGAAGCATCGAGCGAAGAGGTCCCAGGGTAAGCCCACATTCTCTCTCACAATGTCATAGTGCTCCTACAGCGGAATTAGATAAAAATCTATACAGGAATTAGCCTTCGACTCACGCACCTTGGAGATATTGGACATGACGTAGAGCTTCAGATCGGGATCTTCCGATCTCAAGTCGAGCATGAGCTGGACCATCTGGTGGTCAGCTACGAAAGACCGCTGTACCTCGACGGAAGCATCCTCGATGAGGGACGGTGCTAGGCCCAGCATCTCTCCGAATTTCTTATGCCAAGGTTAGTATACACCTTCCTTCATGCGTCTGTGATGGCAGCGACTTACTACACAGGCATCCTTGAGCGAGAGCTTGCCCCTGTCGAGGTCATGCCAGGCAGTTGAGTTTTGTAGGACGGTGAGCTGAGCAGCAGACAAGTCATTCGCGCCAGACTGGTCCCATTTCAGCAACACGCCCCCGAGGTCGAATATGATGCATCTGTATTTGCGAGGCATCTTAAGGTTTCCGACAGATCTAAATACAAACTTGATCTGGATGGTGGCGCTCATGAGTGGTGACGGGTGTGTTCGTTGACTTGGTAATTGGAGATTCCGAAGCTATCTTGGCCACCGCAGTATGGCTACTTTCCTTCTATAAGCACATACAAATAGTCCGTTCGTCACTCACGATCGTATTCGCATTGCTATCTTGGTACTCGCACAAGGTGGTAACAATCAAACGCATGCATTCACCCGATGTCATAAGTGCGCAACTTTGACAGCTTCCTGTGGGAGGACGGTGGGGGTGCATTTCCCGTAATCGAGTACCTGTACTACTGATCGCCTCGATTTCATCTACCGACCCTTCGAAAAAGGCTTCGGTACTGCTTTGTATCACAGTCGAAACTTCCTCAAGTATGAAGCAGCCGAGATATGGTATCCCACTCCAGTCCCACCACTCAGTGGGGGATTACACCATAGGGGATTCAGTACGCGGCGACTTGGCGGGTGTATCCTTACCCAAGTTAGGATTACCCAGTAGTGAACTCTGGATTTGAAAACACAGGAAGGAGACAGCATTCATCTTTTCTATGTGCAGCTGCAAAAGATGAACCGCGTGGGCGACTGCGGCATCGGAGCGCTCGAGTCTAATACGCAACAGTTGTGATATGCTCCGGGTACTCAACGCCACCCTGACGTAGCACCGAGTCCATAACCTCCGAAATCACCAAACTCTCCTCGAGCGGCAGGATTTCGCTCTCCAACTTGCCATCCCGAATGCACCGGGCGCACTCGTCGGCCTCCCAGTACATCCCATGACCCCAGCCCTCTCGCTTCGGGTCTTTCGGGAAAGAACAGTCCACCGTGTCTACCACGCTGCCGATGCCACCATCCCCCCCAAACAACGCGAAACGCGTGCGGCTTGAAAGCCGGTCCGAGGACCTGGATCTCGCCCGCCGACCCCTGGATCCGGACAGCGGGCCCGCCGGTGGACTCGGCGGCGACGCGCAGACCCGCCATGCCAATGCCCATGGCCTTGCGCTCGGGGAAGTGGACGATGAAACTCGCCATCTCGTCGACGCCGGTGCGGGGATGCTTGTCCACGGCGGCCACGACGTGGGGTCGCTCCTTTTCCGTTTCCTTTTCCTCAGCCTCCTCCCTGGGCGGCTGGGAATGGTAGAGAATCTGCATGATCCAGGTGAGTGAGTAGATACCCAGGTCCAGCATGGCACCGCCCCCGAGACTAGGGTTGATCATTCGGTGGGAATCTTCTAGGCTGAGCTCGCCACTTGGTAGGGTTCTCTTGACGGAGGAATCGGCTGCCGGTGACATGGGATAAGTAAGTAATTAGTTAGACGCAGTTAAAGGGGGTATGACGTTTGCAGCACTCCACATGAGGAGGGGGCGCGTGAGGCGTACCGATGACTCGATGTACCGTCCCAATGGCCCCACAGGAGACCAGTTCCCGGACACGGGAGCTCAGGGGAAGAACCGCGTCCACACCGCCTCCATCAGGAAACGTCCCTTGGCGCGGGCGGTGCTGATAAGCTTCTCCGTCTGCGCCGGTGTGACCGTAAGCGTCTTCTCGCAGAGGACATGCTTCCCGGCCTCCAGCGCCAGCATGGCGTTCTGGAAGTGGTGGCTAACAGGAGTGGCGATGTAGACGATATCGACGGCGGAGTCGGCGACCAGCCCCTGATACGAGGAGTAGGTGGCAACTTCGCCGAGAGGCGCGCCCACTTCGACGCAAAAGCCCTGCGCCTTTTCCTTGGAGGTGGACGAGGCGACGGCAACGATGCGATGGCGCACATCGTCCGTGTTGCGGACGAGCGGATCCGTAAGGAGGTCCCTGGCAAATCCTGCGGACTGCTCATCAGTCCCTTTTGCCTCGTTATTCAAACTTCGGATGGTACCTTACGCTTCGCGATATGCCCCGTGGCCATGATGCCCCAGTTGAGGGCAAACGGCATTGCAGGTGCAGATTTCTCCATTGTTCCGAGTGTAGTCCCAGGAAGCCGGGAAGGAGGAGGTTTGCAAACATCGATGCAAGCGACGACGTTGTTGCACGGGGCTGGATGGAAAAAGCACCGTTGGTGGCTTGCCCATCCCGCCCGCCACGAAGCCGGTCAACGTACCCCCGACTTTTGCACGTTAGGTAATCTCAGTAGTACGTTGTCTTGTCATATTCATGTCATGGTGAACGAAACAAGCAACTGTCACCTGCCCCTATAGACTGTTCAGATTCAGGGGTCCAGATTCAGGGGCTCATTGTGAATACTGGCCTTGACATCTTGTGACGCCAAGCCACCACATCTCCAGCTGCCATAATGCAAAACGAATAGGACGATATGCGTGAAGCAACCTTTGTTGCGCGGGGGAAGAAAGCGTGGGATCGTGGCATTCTGTTTGGGTACAGATGCATGCTCTGCCGTGCTTTGAATCTTCGGTTGATATGACACCATTTCAGAATGATACGTCCCTGTCTTTGGGTAGCCACCCTTTGCAAGCACCAAAGCCAATAGTCCCCTATCGAATGAAACAATAGATGCAGCTATGGGAACCCCGCTCCTTTCATGTCAGCACAGCGTCAGCGCTAGTATGCTACGCAGGTTATAATTCGTCCTTCCTGCCATCCATCTTGCCGCAATGCTGCCGACCATGTAGTGTTGGGTATCGTCGTCTGACATGTATTGGAGTTTGCTTTTTTACAATACGCATCGTATATATGCAGGGTAAGATAATGCAACCCCCCTCCTGTGGCAGGCCATGATATAATTCAGCCGTGATGGTAGCACTTCGAGAGAGTTTCCCTGGATGTTTTCCCAACCTGGAATGCCCTAGATTCAGTACTCAAATTGCACCAGAAGATCCGTCATTGACATGGCACTACCAATCATACCCCTGCTGGAAGTGGCGGCAATATTGGTCGGTATCCCCTCCCCCCAAAACGAAAAGCCGTTATGGACAGGCCTCATACGTCATAGGGTTTCGGACACGTAGTTTACCAGATAATCTACAACATTTTCCTGTCGCCGCTACGGAGATTCCCGGGCCCGTTGCTGTATACCGCCACCAGCATTCCTTACGACATTGCTAATGCCAGAGGCGACGCCGTCACGGTCCTGGCTCGCCTGCACGACAAGTACGGGCCCGTAGTACGCGTGCGCCCGACGGAGCTTTCCTACATCGACGGTCACGTGTGGAAGGACGTGTACGGATTCCGCTCGGGCAAGGAGGAATGGTTCAAGGGTGATGTGATCCACTATCTCAACGGCGTCCCGGGCATCATCAGTGCCCCGAAAGATGCCCACCGACGCTACCGTCGCAGCTTGGCGCATGCTTTCTCAAGCCAGGGCCTCCAGGAGCAGTCACCGAGGATAGGAACTCATGTCGACCGGCTGGTCCAGGGCCTAGGCCAACACAGCGAAGCAGGGCCCGTCGACATGGTTCCGTGGCTCAGTTGGGTCACGACCGACATCATCGGCGACCTGGCGTTTGGCGAGAGCTTTGGGTGTCTGGAGAACCAAAAGGAGAACGCCTGGTCGGCTTTGACGTCGAAGATCCTGCGCCCCGCCCTGGTGATCGGCATCGCCACCCGCTGGCACATGACCCTGCTGGCGCCGCTGTTGTATCCGCGCGACCTCTTCAAGGGGCTGATGTCCACAGGCGAAGAGCTCCGAGAAAAGCTGCGGAAGCGGCTCTCGTACAGCGAAAGCCGCGGCGACTTCTTCGACCGCATGCTGAAGCACGGCCTGATCGTCGAGGACAAGGCGGGCTTCAAGGAGACCAAGGACGGCCAGGAGGGGGTCACGTTCGAAGAGCTGGAGAGCAACGCGCAGGACATGGTCTTTGCCGGGTCCGAGACCACGGCCACGCTGCTCACCAGCACGATCCACTTCCTGGTCCGCAACCCCGCGGTGCTCGCCAAGGTGACGCAGCTGGTGCGCGGGACGTACCGCCGCGACGAGGACATGACCGTGGCGTCCACCGCGCCGGCCGCGCTGCCGTACCTGGACGCCGTGCTGCAGGAGTCGATCCGGATCCACGACCCGGTGCCCATCTTCGCGCCGCGCGTCGCGCCGCGGGGCGGGGACACGGTCGACGGCGTCTTCGTCCCCGAGGGCACGCGCGTCTTCTGCGCCAAATACGTGGCGCACCGGTCCGCGCTCAACTTCGCGCGGCCGTACGACTTCGTCCCGGAGCGCTGGCTGCAGGACAAGCCCGCCGAGTTCGCCGACGACAATCGGCACGGCGTGTTCCAGCCCTTCAGCTTCGGGCCGCGGAACTGCATCGGCATGAGCCTGGCCAAGGCGGAGATGCACCTGATCCTCGCGAAGCTGCTGTGGCACTTCGACTTCGGGCGCCCGGAGGGGGCGGGGGACGGCGGGGAATGGGACAGGTGGGCTACGGGGCAGAAGGTCATGTTCTTGTGGATCAAGCCGGCGATGAAAGTCTCTATTCGGAAGAGGAAAGACCTGGAGGTTGAGAATGTGGCATAACCGGTCGATCCCTCAAACTCACAGTGTCGGCGTGATTCTGACGGCCTGAATCTAGGTACCAGCAGCATGGTCATAAAAGCGCTTTCTAAAGTTGGACACTGCTGTTAATCACGGAACATATACCGACAGCTACATGAGGTTTAGTACACAATTACGACATTATTGGTAGAAAGTTGGTAGTATTGGCGTCTCTATTATTTGCCTCAATTATGATCAACCCGACCGTTTCTCAGCGTACGGTCCTCCAATCACCCATTTTCAGAACCTATTTGGGTTGCACATCCGCAGTGAAGCTGAAGCTCTGGCTCTTCTTTCCCTTGTTGGCCTGATCGAGCTTAACCTAGTATCCGATTCATATTAGCATACTGTTCACGTATTTGTAGATTATGTACTCCATATCCTCTTCACCCTGATGGTTCTTCTTCCTAGACCGAGGAAAACTTACATTGGCCGCCAGCTTCTTCTGAATATCCGCCAGCTGCGCGTCCTTATCCTTGGAGCCCCGCGCCTGCTGGACCTGGACGAGCATTTCGAAGGTGCGGAGCTTGAGGACCTTGTTCTTGGTCTTGCCGACGTCGAGGGCCTGGGCGGCGGCGCCCGAGGACGCGGCCACGGCGCTGTTGAAGGCCGTCTCGGCGTTCTCGGCCGTCTGGCGCGCGGCCACGAGGATGGCCAGGTCCGACTTGGAGACGGCGCCCGGGTTGCTCATGTCGACGGGGAAGGCCGCGTTGGTCTCAGCCAGCGCGCTGCCGCCGACGCCGCCCGAGATCTGGAACGTGTTGTACTTGCGGAAGGTGAGGGCGCGCTTGTCCAGGGGGCGGCGGGCGAGGACGCCAGGGGGGCGGCGAAGGCGGAGGCCGCGAGGGAGAGGAGGACGGTGAAGCTGGAGAACTGCATTGTGGCGGTTGATGATGGGTGGGTCGACGGACTCGGAGAAGAAGGCCGGTGATCTTGGGCGGAAGCAAAACTACCAACGAGATACGAATGAAAGGAAATACAGCACAGCTGTGTAAAGAATGAAAAAGGTCAAGAGTAACAAACAAGATACCGGTCTTAGCAAACGAAGAACGAATATCAGACGGACGTCGAAGATCATGGAGATCTTATATCTTATATGCTGTCAACCTGAACGGGCAATACCACGCTAGCATTCTGGCATTGTGGTTCGAGGAGGTGGTGGGTCACGATGCGACGTTCCAGCAGGGGGGGTAAAACAATCCCCCTTCCCACCTTTTCCCAAAGCTTGGCGTCTCTCAGTGCGCTTGATACGACATCACCGACGGCTCGACCAGGCTTCACCCATGGTTCTGATGGGTCCCGAGAAGAAGCTTGAAGTCAAGGTTGTTTTTAAAGGAGGAGCTAACTCAACTCGGGTATTCTTCCCCCTTCGTGTGGAGCTAGCCCCCGGTCTGTCCCCCGACGTCAAATCCCGACCTTCCGGGCAGCGTCGAAATGGATGGTCTGATCCAATTGAAAAAAAAATGCATCGATCTGCAGCCCCGGATTTAGTTCATTTTCGAATCGCTAGGATGACGGATCCGAGTGAGTTGCTTGTAAAAGCGAGACAGCCGCCGCTGTTGGGTAGACTGAACATATTGGCTTATTGCCTCGTATGGTGCGCCCGATAGCACGGCTCTTCCTGGCTTTCGCCCGGTCTTTGCTGCCCCAGGTGGAGGAAAGGCTTTGACCTGTCTCGGGAGTGCTGGCTCAGTGGGCTATCATGGGGCAGCCGCAGCCCATATAGTCGCGTAGCGTCTTGACGCGGCCTTTGGTGACGCGGAAAATTTCCTTGAAACTGCTCCGCTTCGGCCTTGTCTTCGCTTCCATCACCGCTGCTGCTGCTGCTGCTGCCACTGCCGGGACATGCTGCCGTGGCGTCATCTTCACCGTCGCCCCCGAAGTAGTCGCACTTGACGTACGGGCGGGCCTAGGCCAGGGGAACCTCGCGCTGGGCCCGCGGTTGCCGCGGAGGGCCGACGAACAACCGCCCGTTGACCGGGAGGTCGAAAAGGTCGAACAGGTCGCGGGCGGCCTTGGCGCGGCCGGCCGCGGCGAAACCCAATACGTTGACGTTGTCGGTCGACGACAGTGAGAGAGATTAGTTCGCGGTACCGCCAACTGAGCTGGGGCGACCCTTCGCTCTCTCCTTGCTATCATATGGCCTCCTTGTCATGGAGATAATTGTCTATGGAGGTGAAGCTCTCTGGTAAACTGCCCATCTAGGGTATTCGGGTTTAGAATATTTGGGTTTTCGTCAAGGCTTGCATATCGGCTTGAATAAGATCAGGGTTTGCTTTGGCTCTTAACATAGGCCCACATGCTAGCAAAATAGAAGTACAACGAATGCAACGCATCGAAATGTTTAGATGGAGCAATGCTTCTCGCTTGGGATGGCCAGACGCTGGGCTATCTTGGTGCCTTTGCCCGGTATGGGGGATGGCCACAAAACGACGCTCCCCTGATATGATAGCTCAAACACCATAAGACCATGTAATAGGAAACAACGATGAGCCAAAACGACCTAGTTAATCTACATCTGATTCTGCGATCTAATTATATAAGGAATCGAACAAGCACTCAATGACAAACCCAAGTCCGTGGTCGAGTTTCCGGCCCAAACGATACTGACTATAGCGTCCCCCGAAGCCATCATATCCCAACGCCAGCCATAGCGCCACTAGTAAGGGGTCTGGCTGCCCAAACTCCCAAGCAGCGAAGGCAGGATCCGCTCCTCGGTGAAAGCCCACAGCAGGGACGAGTAGTCCGTCGCCCACGCGTTGCCGGTGTACCACGTGCTGCGCTTGCCCTGGCACGAGTAGAGCTGCTTGTAGAACCCTTGGGCGAGCTCGGCGGCCGAGACGTGCAGCTGCAGGTTGTCGTGCTCCTCCCAGCGGACGAACTCGGCCGCGGACGCGTCGGTCTGCAGCGAGCGGTCGAGGCGGGTCACGGCGTCGGTGACGAGGCGCTGCGCGGCTTTCGAGGAGCTCTCGCCGATGACCTTGACGGTCTGGTACCCGGGGACGCCGACGGTCTCGATGCGCCACACGAGGGGCGTGCGCGGCAGGGTGTCGGGCGAGGTCAGGTTGACGTTGATGAAGCTGGTCTGGTCGGTCAGGCCCGACTTGGCTAGGACGCCGATGAAGTAGGGGACGTTGGCCCACTGGCCGAACAGGCTCTTCTCGGTGGTGTCGAGGTCGAACTTGGCGAGGTTCCCCAGAGTGGGCGGGACGGTCACCAGCAACTTCTTGGCCTGGACCAGCTTGGTGCCGGACGCGGTCTTGACAACCGCGGTGACGCCGTCGTCGCCGCGCGCGAGATGGATCACCTTGCTGTTGTAGAGCACGGCGTCGGCCCCCAAAAAGGAGCCGGCCCTGTCGTAGACGACCTGGTTGCCCTGCTGGGCGACGACGAAGCCGGCCTGCAGGCCCAGGACGTGCGCGAGGCCGAAGTTCTGGAGGACGTACAGGGTGGTGGCCTCGAGCAGGTTGCCAACGCCCTGGGCGAAGGTCCAGACCACGGGGATGGTGTCGAGGAGGTCGTACTTGGCCGCGAAGGCGGCGAAGGGCAACAGGAGGTCCTCGGGAACGGGGTCGGGAAGGTCGTAGGTGCCCTTGGCCAGATAGGGGAAGCTCTGGGCGAGGACGCCGGCGTACTTGGTCAGCAGGGGCTGCATGGTGGCCAGGTCGGGCGCGGACGCGTTGGGCACGATGTAGCCGCTGCTGAAGTCGGCGATCTTCTGGGGGAAGGGGGACGAGGCCGCGCTGGTGAGGGGGACATTGAACTTGGCGAAGAAATCCTTGGTCTGCTGGTTGGCGAAGTAGCCCTGCACGCCGTAGTCGACGGGGTAGCCCGAGGCCGGGTCGTAGTAGGTGTCGACGTGGCCGCCGAGCTGGGCGTCGCGCTCGACGACGGCGACGGTCTGGCCCGCGCCCTTGAGCTTGACGGCCGCGAAGGTGCCCGTGGCGCCGCCGCCCACCACCAGGACGTCGCGCTGCAGGATGTCGGACTCGGCGAACTTGTGCTTGGACCAGCAGCCGGGGACCGAGGGGTAGGCGTAGGCCAGCGAGGTGCTGAGCACCAGCGTCGTCAGAGAGCGCATTATGATATTAGTGGTTGGACTATAGTTAGCTTCAATGAGCGACATATGTTTGTTAGAAAGAGCGACAGAAGTTGGGAAGTTATAGTGAGCGTTACGCTCGAAGGATCGAGGGAACTACGCTGTATTTAGACCCTTCTCGTCAGCACTTATGCCCAGCTCCAGTGAAGGATGCAATTCCCTTTGGAGCAAGGGGGTGCAGGGATGGATATGACTAGCTCGCTTAAGTCTTGGCCTAGATTCTAGAAGATAGTTGGGAGCTAGAGGATTCCCGAAGGATTGGGTGTGCAAGCTACTATCTGACTGTTGCCTCTAGTCGCAGGATTTGGCGTAATTTCCTTTTCCGGGATGGCCGTGATACAGCCAGCCCTTGAATCCGTTACTGGATCTGCCACGTAGTAGCACTGCATACTACTCAGTGCCACGTTGGTTCGGCGTGACTTTGCAGGGAAGTTCCGCATAGTGTTGGTAAACCTTAAACGCAGGCTTCATCAACGACGTCGCGCATGCCAAAAGTTGCATTCAACCATGTTGAGTGAAAAGAGGGAAATTTCCACTTGGAAAGTACGCAACGCAAGTAGCCAGCTGAGTCCTGCAGGGCTAGCCGTTGGATGGCCTTAGCAGCACGCCGGACTCGTCAAGAGGCTGGACCAGCGCCACGACTAATGCCCGTCGAGAACTTGCGGCGGTCCCTCAGCTCCGGGTAGTGACTAGCGCGGCGTGTCCCTGACTTGGCATCCGGGGTGGGCTGGCTAGACCACTGAACTCAATTGTTCGCAAGGTTTGCTCACGACCAGTCTATATCCATTCTACGTCCCGCATGATTGGGACAGATATCATCCCATCTCGACACACTTTCAAAGAGAATAGCATTGAACTCTGTCGAGATTATACTACTATACAACCAGCACCACACTCGCAGAAAAGGCAACTTAGCCACCAGACCATCAAGGTAGAATAATAAGGGTAGTCCCGTAAGCCTGTTCCCAGATCTCCATACATCTTCTGGATCCGGGCACCAGTTCGAACCATCAGAGTACGCGATAGACACCAAACCTGACGTTATTCCACTTGTCGGTGCTTTCAACCTCCATTTCGTTCCTCCATTTCGTTCCCGTCGCCTGGCCCACTTCCTCCCACAAGTTCGTCCACCTCTTCGGGTCCAAGACGTACTTCTCCCAGCCCTCGATCTTGGGCCCTTGGTTCTGCCCAAAGATCATAGCCCGCGGGTTCTCGGGCCCGAGGAAGCCGACCATGCGCTTTGCCGCCTTGAGCTGTCCCGTGGAGCCGGTCGTCCGGCACGCCCTGGCTCGCGAGCAGGCGCACCACGGGGCCGAGGCAGCACCCCACGTCCAGGAACTTTTCCGTGGATCTGGGGGACCGCAGTCATTCGGCCACGGCCAGGAACCGCGGGTCTTTGAGCATGGGGACCAGGTTCAGGAACCAGAAGGACTTGATACAGCCGTACGGGAAGACGGCCAGCGCCATGGCTTGCTGCTTACTCGCTTTACGTCAGCAGGGTGTTATGAGCTGATGGTGAGGACATTTGGGCTTAGAACTCACGATTTCATTGACGAGCCCGGGGACATCTTTGGGGTCGATTCCACTGGACTGTTCCAGTAGGCGAAGTGCTGGTTCAGTGTCGGGTGGAAGCTTAACTGCGTGAGGCCTCGCACCTTGCGTTGCTTCTTCTCTACGATTGGTGGTCGCGTTTGGAGGGGTCTCCATGCTGAACACGTCTAGGGTATGGGGGAATTTTGTGTCGAGGGTTTACGACCAGTATCGCGCCTCGGAACGTGCGGGGCTTTTGAGGTGGGAGGTGATGCTACGCTGTTGCTTACGAGAGGCGAATCCCGATTGGATATTAGCATCAATCTTCCAACAGAACATAATGACATTGGCATCAAAATAGCTAAAGTTAAATCAAATAACTACTTATATATGTGATAGATATTGAATCAACCTGTCCATCCGTGCCCATTTTGAGTGTACCACCCGCCCTCCTTCATCACCAAACGCTAGACTCCAAACGATTTCCTTCCTATCCCAGCTTCGACAGCTCTTATGACCAGAGGCTCGCGCGTTTTCAAGTCATTGGTGTTTTCATCTCAGAGTCACCCCCCTAGTTGCCCACATACACCGGCCGGCTCGAATTTCCAGCCCTCCTTGTTCTCCCCCGTGCCGGAGGAGGCGACGACGGCATAGGTGCGCCAGGAGGCCGCTGGCCCCGCGGTGGAGGCGGCGGCGCAGATGGCGTAGGCGGTTCCAGAGCCCACATGCGCATGACGAGGAAGGACCCGGGCTTGATGAGCCGGTCGTAGACCTGCGGCATCAGGACGATGCCGTTTCCCACGAGGTCGAATTGCTCGTTCAGGACGCGGGGCCAAAACGCGGTGCGGCAGAAGACTTGGTAGAGGAAGCCTTCCATGCCCTGCTTGGTTGGATGTTGTGGGTTAGCGATCGAGTATATGAATAGTATCAAAAACAAGTTGTCCAGGGTTTGGTCGAGAGGTGGTTGCGGGTACTTACCACCCATGTCTTGGCCACATCCCAGGGGACGCGGTACTTGCGGCCACGGGCGTCTATCAAGCGGATATCACTGGGATGCCCGAGCTCCTCTCCGGGTATCGGCAATGATGAAGATGCTGAGGATTCCGAACTATTTCTGTCGCCTCCTGTCTGTGGGGTGGAGGCCGTCATGTATATGTCGCGCTTCGCTAGGTTTGTCCACTTTGAAAGGAGCGTGTTGACGACAGTCCTGGCGTTAAAGGGTTTCCGTATCAATAATTGGAGCCTATGGATGCTTGTAGATTCCACCTCTTTGTCTTCTTCCTCCGTGTCTTCGTCTTCTTGTTGCTGGCGACCTCCCTTCATATTCGATGCGAAAACCAGCTCATAAAGTCCGATAGCTGTATCTTCCAAGGATTCGTATCTACGGAGCAACAGGTCACTTCCATCGGGCATGGGATCCTTAATCCCTCCGTCGGCGTCAAACTCCTCACCTCCAAACCCGCCTCCTACCTGGTGGGTTTCTTCAGACTCGGCGCAGAGGGCTAGAATGGACCGATGCAATACTTGAAGCAGATGCTCTAGTTGTTGCCTTGTCATTTCAACGTACTGCGTTCCAATACTCGTAGATCGGTACCTATGGGGCCAGGTAAGTGGAATTCTCGATTAATGGAGTTCGGTAATTTGCAGCCTACCTGTGGACCTTTCTCAAGTGGTCTGCTAGTAGCATCGTATTTGTGATGATCCTGATGGCGGCACCATACGCATCGACCTGCAGCAGCAGCATCCGCCACCTAGCCTGCCGAAACGCCCACAACAAGCGCGCCGCCGCGTTTCCGGGGTCGATCAGGGCTTGAACCTCGTCGTATAGCGTGGCGATACGTTCCAGCGCGACCGTGGTTTGTCGCTCCAGCGTCGCCTTGGTGTTGTGTGGCGAGTGGAACGCGGGCGCCGGCCACACGCGGTTGATACGACTGACGTTGCCGGATAGGTTCGAGACGGCTTTGGCCACGCCGTAGACCTCCCTCGGAGCAGCGTGGGGTAGGGTAGAAGACAGCAGTTGGAATATAGCGCTTGATATCTCGGCGCCCCTGAGGGCGTTTTCCCGTACTAAGGGGGCGACCGCCGCCGTTGCATCCATCCGTGCAGTATCCGATGGGATGATCGTTGCCGGATCCCAGGAACTGTTGCGGGAAGGTGAACCGATCTGGGAGGGGTTGTCGCCAGGAATTTCTCGTACCGGTCGGCCCACGTGACTGGCGTTGGATACTCCAAGCGATTGGCCCCTGATATGCAGCCAAGCATCGTCTCTTTTTGCGAAACACCATGTCTCTTCCACACCTCCACTTACGCTTTCCCACAAGACTCACGTCATCAGCGTTCCTATCCGGTGTTGCGAACTGGAGCGAACTTCAACATGGCCGACATGTCTGCTGAGGAGGGGCGCGACTTATGTGCTCGATGCGAGAGCGTGCCTTGGGCATGGCTTACCCGTCAGGGTATACCCGGTCTGGTTGTCATGTCTGTCAGTGAAACTCGGGAAGAACTGCAGAGTTCCACGTGCCCAGTTTGCCGTCTACTCTCCATCATCAGACCACAGGCGGCCGATCAAGCAACGACGGAGTTGCGGTTGTTTTCTACCATGGATTCCCTTGCCTTGCGTCCAACTTACCATCTCGTTTCTGTACATCATGTGGACGGTCGATGCTTGGTCTTTTCAGGGTCGAAGGATATGTACGCGTGGACGGATGGGTTTCTCGCCTTATCCGATCCAATAAACCCGCCCAACTATGGCATTCGTGTCCCGAACCCGGGCAAGGCGGACATCAAGTTCATAAAACAATGTCTTCATCGCTGCCGCGAGACCCATGGGCGGAGGTGTAAAACGCCAATGGGATCACCGACCTCCAATCTCCGCGTCATTGACTGCCAACTTCGGACACCTGAGGTTGTCGATGCACCCGACAATTGTCAATACGCGGCGCTTTCATACGTCTGGGGCTCTCCACAGATATCTGCCACAGGCGGCCAGTCCACCGAGACGTTCCCACGTGTAGTGTCTGATGCCATTCTTGCAACGACGATGCTGGGAATAAGGTACCTATGGGTTGATCGCCATGTGAGTTTGCTCGGGCAATTACATAATCGAGACGCTAACGATATTCTCAGTGTATCGATCAAGATGATGAGTCGCATAAGCATCAGCAGATCCAGCAAATGGGTCAAATTTATTCATATGCAGAAGTCACTTTGATCGCTGCTGGCGGCCCTGATGCCAGTTGCGGCTTGCCTGGTATTGGCAGTGTAAGCCGGTTCGCGCGAGCTCGTCTGGAGACGTGCGGTGTGCTTCTCCAAGAAGGAGCTCGACACGTCGGCCATTTCGTCAAAGAGTCCGTCTGGGCCACCAGAGGCTGGACGCTCCAAGAAAGCTTTCTCTCGCGTCGGCGGGTCATCTTCACCGAGAGCGAGGCCGCCTTTCTGTGCAATTGCTCGCATGCTGCGGAGTCCTGGAGGGTGCCGTATACTTTGCCTGCGGCCAATCTGCTATCAATAGCACCCTTTGAGGCTCTTACACCCAAGGCGTTCTTCTCATACGATTCGACCGTTAGATACAAGGCCAGGGCAGAGATGCTGAAGGCGATGTTGGAGCAATATACGGCCCGGAAACCGATGTACCAATCGGATGCACTCAACGCATGTACCGGAGTCTTCAGGCTGTTGGAGACGGGCGAAGAGAAGTTCATTTGCGGGTTACTGACAACCATATACAGCCCACAAGCAGCTACGACGAACTTCACGATGTGGTTGGCGTGGTACCACAAGAATCCATCACGCAGACGACCCGGTTTCCCAAGTTGGCCATTCCTCGGCTGGGACGGGCCAGCAATGATGGGAATGGCCGAGATGGCCCGGCCAGTATTCTGGAACAGGACCTACGAGCATTCTAAGGGAGAGGGTATTCATCCGAACAATCGTCCGCTGTACCTTGCCATCGAGTCTCTGGACACCGCAACTGGCTTGTCTCATCGCCTGCGACTCCAAGGACGCATGTTCAGCATAAACGCCAGAAATCTCCACGATCACGAGATGCAGTCACTCCGGGAGCTTGGGCAGCGACAAACACCAGATGATGTGGACAGGGCTTGCACAAAAGGGGTCTATGCAGAGCTCGAAGTCGCCGGCACTGGCACGAAAGAGTTAAGACTTGTCTGCATGGACCCAGTCAACCCCAGACTAGGGGTGTACAAGGGATTGTTGCTATGGATAACCGATTACTCACTTATTGAGCCGGATGATCAGTGGGGCCCGCCCATACTGCTTTTTGAGAAACACCAAGACGTTTTCGAGAGGGCAGGTTTTGTTCACCACGGCTCGTCAGCATCCATTTGGTTTGATGACCGAGGCATTTACATGCATCAAAGTCCGGAACTGAGGGACAAACACAGGTATCTCTGGACTGAACAGGGCTGTATAGAAACAATCGTTGTGGTGTAGAGTAGATGATGAGCTGGATGTGTTGAAGCAGGGATCGGCAGTACCAGTACTCAAGGTCGAGGATAAAAAAATCCACTTAATACAGTTTCAGCCACATCTTGTGCTTATTATCCAGGGGCGGCGGTGCTAATTTCACTGTATGTGGCTGTTCTCGTAAAAAGGCGAGTGGCTTTAAGTGTTGGAGTCCGTGCTCCACCACCAATCTGACTCAATCTCCCAGCCACCTCACGCCTCCCCATTCCTTTCACATCACCTAAATCAATCCACACGACCCAACACCTGATCCATCAGCGACGACCCGACAACTCCAAACTAAGGTACTCAACTCTGCCAGTCGTGATGCAGGCCGGCGGTCGCTGTATTAACACGGCCATGACCATTCTACTGGCTCCTACTCACCGTCCTCGGGCGGCGAAAGGCCCAGGGTCATGGTAGGGGAATGATGCTCCGAGTCCGCATGCCTTTTGCTTGCCGACGAAGATGGGACAGAGTTCTCCGCCAGTGCTACTGCGGCTTCCGGTTCTGCATCATGCTGTCTTTATCCTCTCTTCTCTCAACCGGGCTCCATCAGCCGCGCGTATCTCCAAACACCATTTCGCCTTCGTTCGCTCGGAAAACTTGGGGAGTCAAGGCTGCTCCTTTGCCAGAAGCCTGGGCGGGTGGGACGCTCGTTCATCCATCTGCGCACGCATGATGGCGACGAGGGGCCGAGTTATACCATATCTCATTTCCATCTACAGTTTCTGTCGCGTGCGCGTCGCATCGCTTTTTGCTAACGAGTAATGTGCAGTTAATGGCCCATGGCTGACCTGGCGACGACTCCGTCGCCGCCTGCGTACGACACCAGTACCGACTCCGAGCTTTCGCACGTCTCTGTAGACGACAAAATCGAAGAAGCTGCTTCGCACATCTCAGCTTGCTGGCATCGTTCGGTCCGCGCAGAATGGCAGGACGTGGAAGGCCAGATTCAGAGCCTCCCTGATTTGGCGCTCAGCATTTGCTACAATCCCATCGCAAACACCACCTTCTTCAAGCTGCAGACAAGAGTCGATCTTGAGGGCTGCAAACATTACCACTTCTATCTCCACGTTGCGCCAGAGCGCGTTCAAAGCCTGTCCCTCGTCAGCCCGACCTCGAAGCGAGAGAACAGTCCTAACACGCGATGCCTACGATTTGAATTGACGCAGCCGGCTGTCCTCGTCGCACCACTCTGGCCGTGTCATTCCAAAAACCCTCAATCGGAGAGGTCCCTCCAACTGCTACAACTGCTCGGCCAAGCCTCCTTGTTTACCCTCGTAGCTAGCATACCTCTCAGGACAATTTCGGATGTCAGCTTCCGGTCGCTTTCCGATGCTTTGGCGCGCAAGAGCCTCGCGACCGATCCCGATCAAGCCAATGTCCGCAGATACTATCGTGGCCAAGGCGGAATTGCTGTCGACTTGGCTGGTCCACCCGCCGCTGATGAGGGGAAGGGAAAGCAACCGCAGTATTGTGCAGGACATGCGAACGAGCTGCCGTCCGCCGCGACTTCTGATATACCTCCTTCGTACAACCAGGCCGTGACAGACACATCTTCACCGGATCCTCTCCTGTGCTCGCCACCCAATAAGAAACGCCGGCGGGAGAGCTCCGTCACGGAACACAACGATCCTCCCGCGCAGTCGGCCAAGTCGCTACGTGGGGACTTGAAGCAGCTACCTCCAGAACCCTCTCAACTAGCCCTCTTCCGTTCCATGTTTGAGCATTTCGAGAAGGCCATGATGGAACTGAGAGAAGAGAACCGCGAGCTGAAGCAAGCTGTCGGCGAAGTCGCTGACTTGCGTGCCACGATTGCGGCCCTGAATACGAAGGTGGAGAGCCTAGAACGGCGTCTCGATGCGGAAGGCGAAGAGTTAGAACGCCGAGTGGACGTAGTCGAAGATGGGATCACCTCCCTTGACGCATGGACGGAAGACCATGACCATGAGTATGATGCGGGCCAGGTCAAAGACGTGGTGCGTGAGGTGTTCGAAGAAGATTTTGATAATGTAAGTGATCGTTTGATAGATAATATAATAGGAAGGCTTCGGGGTGGCCCCTGAATTGACCATGTACATACATAAGCTTCGCCCATTGCCTGTGAAGACTTGACCGTGGCTGTGATGTTAGTGTCCATAACGGCCTCAGCGAGGTAAATTTGAGTTTACTTGCTCCAGTATCAGCTTAAACTCCCTCACCGTGGCCCAATCAATCACGACAATAAAGGAAAGCCTTTCCCACTAGTGTTGATGAATCATTTCTCTTTAAAATAAATCCATGACCGGAAGCTTGGCTAGCTATTCATTTCCATTGTCCGCACCAATACAACAAGCCCTCCTGGTGATGCAATATGCAATCCAACACCGGCGTCTGTTTTCTATGCAGACTGCCGGAGGAACTGCTCCTTACTATATGCCGCAACCTTGAGGGGGCCGACGTGTACATCGCACGCCAAACTTGCTCTCTGCTTCGGCGTATTCTATCTGCTTGGAAATTTGGCTCGCCGTTCTACTCGCAATTTCGAAGACGGCTAGAGCCGGTTACCTTTCTCCCCATCCTTGGGGTGGACTGGGACAACGTCTGCGAGCGCCTCCGCCGGCGCCGGTGCTGCCCCGGCTGCGTGGAGGCTCGTTTACCTAAGCACGATGGGGGCGATTCTGTGTGGGATACTACCATGTTCCGGATGGCGAATGAGACCAAGTACTGCACTGCGTGTCGTGCTTGGCACCCTTTGATCATGTTCTCGCAAGGCCAGCGGAGCGTGGCTTCAAGTCCTCCTCCCACGGATCGTTCTCATGACGAACCGGCCCAGCCTGACAGGGAAATTGGCGCGGTCTGCATCATGGCCGAGGGTGGCGTGGCGGTATGCCCACACCAAACTGTCTCTCTGGAGACGATAAGGGGGTGGCACGAGACCGTCGTGCGAGACGAAAGCCTGGCACTGTCTTGGCCTCTACGCTGCGAACTCTGCTTCCAAGACCTGAAGGAGCCTTTCCGTTCCGCCGCGGTGCAGCCCTCGGCGACGTACATCCCGTCCCGTGACACCAACCCAAATCGCGCCGTCATGGGCAGAGCGTACGTGCAGTGGACACTGCCGCTGCAGGTCGACGCCGCGACGGTACTGGGCGGGAACTGGAAAGCACTTGGAGGGAGCGGTTTCACTGATACTGGCACGACACGTCCAAATGCTCATGTAAAGAAACTCGAGACCGCCCTGTCCTGGGCGGCCGAGACGTACAACGAGCTGCTGTGTCCCCACGCCCGCTTCGACGACCCCTATACGCTGCGCGATTTCGTGCGGCATTCGGAACCGGCGATAAAGGACTTTCGAAACGGCGAGACCTGACGCTGCGAGCTGGGGCTGGGCGGATACGAGCAGAGATACTCTGCGTGGCGCGCCGTGGTCGTGGGGGACCTTTGCAATATCTGCTCCGCCCCTGGTTGGCTTCGGGGGGCAGGAAGAACTATGCAACAATACAAGTGGGAGTATCACTGGGCACTGGACGGCGAGCACGGGCTTTCCCTCCAAAGACGGCTGGAGCTGCCGGTCCCCCTGCTGCGCGAAGACCAGTTCGCCCAGCTGGACCCGGCGTACGAGATCTGGCGGCAGATGCTGAGCCCTGCGTCGTACGGGCTCGACACGGACTCGGAGCTGCGGCATCTGACGTGGTGTCCCGACAAGGGGTGCGCGAACGGCGAGGGCTGGGCCACGCATCTGAAGTACCTGGACGTCATCGGGTACCACTTCAGCGGGAGGAACGGGCCGCAGCGAGAGACGGGCTCTTACCCGGTTTGGCGCGGTATCGACAGGGGGATTGATGCGCCGGCGGGGAGGGATGTGGCTTACACTTTTCGAGGGTTGAGGTTTCTTCCTCTCGAGGAGTCACTTAGGAGAACTAGCAACGCTCCGGCGCTTCGCGCCTCCGTTTTGCTTTAGTAATATAATACAATCCGTAGTTTCTATAATAATAGCATTCTCGTTATAGTTCATATGTAATACAGTTAAAATAACTCGCCCTTTATCATTTCCTCGATTCCTAAAGTTTAATAGCTCTACTCCAGGCCCCTCTTAGCGGCTCCCATGGTTACCCCTATTCCCTCGAAGCCTGTTTCTTAGCACTCTCGTGCTCTAACAACAGCTCCCGAAGCCGCGCAAGTGCAACCCAGATGGAATCGACATAAATATTGGCAGACAACTTCTTGAGGCACCACCTGAGTTGAGTTTTCATCCATTCGTCCCTGGAATCGGCCTCTCCCAAAAAACAGGGTCTTCCCCTCGCCTCGGCACCGTCTTGGCTTCAACCACCAGATCGTAAAGCGCCTGCTGAATGCGTCGAATGAGAAGATCCATGTTCGTTAAGATTGGGGGGTTTTGCCTTTCCTTCGAGCATCAAGTCGTAGCCGCAGACCAAGAGATCGTCGCTGCCCGGCGTAAGGGCTTTCATCATGCTGGCACAGTCGTCCCATCCGTGGCAGTGGGTGATCGAGCTCATATGCAGCCCGTCCGCGTCACCTTCCGTGTCCGTCAACGCAAAGACGTAGCGGATCTGGATCTCCCGAAGCCCGTCCTCGTAGGTCTTCCCGCCGACCACCCCCTTGCCTTTGCGACGCGACACAGTCAGTTCGGGCCCGATGGTCAGCTGGAACCGGTCGCTTACGTCGTGTATAATTGTCTTAGCCTCGAGCTTCTCCTCCGACGGGGGCGAGGCGGGACGCGGACCAAAATAGACGTCCGCAGAGAAGCAATGACAGAGTAATTCTCCGTCATATTTACCTGCGACTCAGACGTATTGATGGAAGCACGAATGTACTTGGGTGTGGGTACCTCACGGAGTTCTTAGTTTTTCAAGTAGGCTCATATGGCCTTTGCTCTCCCGTCGTTTCCGCGAAACGTCGTGTGCTCATATAAGCCGAACGATACAGGGGATAGGAGTCGCGGCTTGAAACATGTCTTTCTCTCTTTACATCCTAAACGCTAGGATCTAATCTATGGCAATGTAATACTATTGCACTACTAAAAATAATTTCTTTGTCCCGGGAGTGCTTGCCGCAGGTAATAATAAAAACGACAAACATGGCCCTAACACAATCCATTCTCCGGCCGCCATGAAGGTTTTGCCAGTCCATGCGCGTTTTAAATTTTGAGTTATTTTTAGATTCTGGGGGGTATTGGGGTATAATACCTCCTTTTCGAGTCGATATGTGTTGGGTTTGCTCGGTTTTGAGTCACTTGCTTCTACTGGCCTGCGGTGGTATGAGTCGAAAAGCAAAAGAACAAAAAGGTCAATTGAGCCTTTGACCTACGGCTAATCGAAAAATATCAATACGTTTTTAATGAAGAGCGGCGTAATAGATACTTGGATCACACGTATCCATACAGTACATCGCCCAAGTGTCCACAGCCGCGCCCATGACGCTGTAGTGCCCAACCGCATACCGCCCCCCCTCCAGTAGTCCCATGTGCCTCTGCACCCCCCGCAAGCGCTCGATATCCCGCTGCACCTGCGTCTGCGTCTCGGGGTAGTAGTTCTAGCCAAGTCCCGGAAGATGCACGCGGTTCTCCAGCTGATCCGCAACGGCTCCAGGAACTGCTGCTTCGCGTAGCGCGCTATGCCGGCGTTGGCCGCATCGTAACCACCACCGCGCAGCGGGCGTCCTACCACCGCGACGCTCCGGATCCGGTTCTCGCGCGTCGCGACTACCTCGGACATGAGAAGGAGCTCGTCGCCTAGCTTCGCGTCGGCGGGCACGGCGACGAGTTCGCCGTGGGAGTCGCTGGCGAGACAGAAGGTGCTAGCGCCGCACCTTATCAGCTCGCCGACGAGGCCGCAGAGCCGGAGGAGTTCGGTCCAGTGCTGTTTCGTGGTGTCTTTTAGTTTGTAGCCTCGCATGAGGTAACGTAAGCGATGTTCTTCCGGCTCGTAGTATGTGCTGCGCATCGGTTCATTCAACCGGCATGTAGGCTGGATGCGGTTGATCAGCCAGCTGAGATCGGCGCTCTCGCGCGCTGCACTCTCAGTCCCGAGACTTTCCGGAGGAGAGACCAAAAGATTGCAACTCATGAGGTGAGCTAACCACGCGTCCATGAACTCTAGGTGTATAGAACATGGTGTGCCGGGGTCGTAAATGCCGCTCCAAGGGTTGCTTGTCAAGGTTGCCACGACCTTGCTCACTAGAGACCCGAAACCAAGAGATTCGAACGGCCAGGCCGGTATCAAGCCGCTCAGCCTTTCGATGCGGCTGGGTTCTCTTTGTAAAGGTACCACCAGCACGTCACCCCGCGCATCGAAACCGTCCATGGTTTCCTGACATATGGCCATCCCATCCCCGTTCGTCGTAGGGGCCAACGTTTGCGGAATCAAAACACCCCAATCTGGGACCCAGGAGGGAAGAAAGGACCGGATAGCCGAGCCCTTGCTTACAGCCTGGTAAGGAAACAACTCCTCCAAAAAGATCTCGCTCCGGCCAATCAAGCAGTGCGCGACCGAGACATACAGCGACCGGACGGAAACATTGTAATCCGTCCGGACAATGTCCTCCCATTCTCGGCGGTCATTGGCGATGCCCATAAGGCAGTAGAAGAAGTCCCTCGGGTCGCTGACGTGCGATCCCGTCCTCGCGCGGATCAGCGTGGTCAATTTGTTCTCACCCTTTCCGCCCGCGGCCCGGTCCATTTCGAGCAGCACATTGATTTTCGCTTCGTCCGTCCTCGTCATCCGGTCCGTTATGGTTTCCTCCTGCGCCACCTCCGCGACGTCGGACCAGCGGGCGAGCATTCTGCCGCACTGGATGCGCGGGTCGGCGGAGAGGACGAGTTCTTGGAAGACCCAGCCCCGGGTGAACCAGTCGTACGAACAGAGTTCCTGTACGGCGTGCTGTATCGTGTCCAGCTCACTGCTCTGGTCACCTTCCGACATGCTGCTACTGCTGCTTTCGATACTGGCCAGGGAGTCCCTCGAGAAAATGGGTGATAGCTCCAAGCCTAGGCCGGAGTCTCGGTGGCTCGGGGCAGGTGCACGTGTTGAACCCCAGTGGACAGCGAATTTATTGGAATGGACCATACTCCGTAGTCCTAGCCTTTTCAGATTCTTGGCTGCAATATATTCGAAAAGGCACCGTACGTTTGGCCGCAGGGGGCCGAGGTAGATGATCGTGCTGGCCGCTCGCCGGTAGATGTCCCCCATGATCCGGACTTGGTGGCCCCGCTCGCCGGTATCTTGCTGGTTGATGCACAGCGCATCCGCCCATAGCGACACCGTCCGCGACGCGTGGCGGATGTCCCGCAGGGCCCTGGCGAGGTTGGCGGTGATGCCCACGCTGCACCCGTCGAGGGCGAGGGAGCCGACGGGGGCCGGGTCGCCCCAAGCGTAGGACAAGGCGGTATAGCGGATGGAAATGTCGCTGATCATTTCTTCGAGGTCGGTGACGACCAGACCTCCCACGAGAGGAGCATGGTCGTCTGCCGCCGGGCGAAGCTCCAGCAGCCGGATGCTGTCGGGCCGCGGAAGGGGGAGTAAACATGCAGCCAGGGCTTCGGGCTGGTGTCCATTGTTTAAGTGATTAAGTAAGTGTTCATGGCGCGAATGGGCTACTGCCAAGCGCGCAATGTCGAGAAAAGTGTATTATCAGCAGTAACAAACGGGGCGGATATGAGGGTGTGGGTGAAGGCCGAGGGGAGGGAGCCGATCGATCAATCAATCAAGAGCGGGGAAAGGGGCGGCGCAGCAGGCGGGCGCAGGCAGGGGTGCATGCATGGCCTGTCAGCCAACCAGCCATTGAGAGCCTGCAGAAACGAATCCGTGCCGTGTTGATGACGACGCAGCTTTAGCCTTGCTGAAGCTGACGGCGATGTAGGTATATTTGTAGTCACACCCAGTTGTACGAAACAATATTGTGGTCTCCTCGTGCAGCTATCGGCCGTGGGCGGAACGTAAGGCATATGGTATACAATTGGTTAGTAGCGGCAATTTTTGGGGTCAACTTAGTGGGGAGAATGAAGCCCGTTCCTGCTTATGTCACTTCTGAAGAAGGCTTTCGATGAGTGGGAGTGGCAGGCCAGCCCCCTGGCGATTTCGGGGCCTTTCTGTCACAGGCTGACCGTGCCGGTGCCGAGCCACCACGAGTTTCTCCGCCTGTCCCTATGCTCACCTATTTGCGAACATATGAAACAGGCCACTCTACCAAGAATTATGCCTGCAAATGAGACCTTAGGTTTTGGCGATATTAGTTGCCTACGATGTTTAGTCAAATTTGTGGTATTAAAACACTCTGTGTTGCAGCTTGAGGTTAGATAATGATATCAATATGCCTAGCCTGGCTCGAAAGTCCTTCCGCTTTTCTTAGGACTGTTTGCTTGATATCCAGAAATCCGCAATCTAAAAATCGTAGGTAAGCACCAGTTAACACTATATCGTGTCGCAAGTCCGGTCGTCTTCTGCCGCTGCGTCATACCATCTCCTCGCCTGCCGCCCTCTGGTTCACCTCCGGCATCGACGAGCTGCGTTGGTTTCCCACAAATGGGAGCCTGCTTAAGACGCTCGAGTGGTGCTCCTTGGCCTCGTCCAGCGTATCGGTGTTAGAAGTGTGGATCATGTCCATGATTCTGCTGTCGCTTCGCATCAGCTCCGGCAGGGAGTCATCGTCGTCAAAAGATGTCGAGCCCTGCTTGGCCTCCATGTACGCCAGCAGTCGAAGAGTCAACTCGTTCTGGTAGGTCCCCACGCGCTCTTCGAGGCTCTTGATCTTGTCGGCGTTCCAGACGGACGCGATGGCTTGGCCAATACTCGCCCAAGCGGACCCTTTTTCTTCGGGCTGGACCTTGTTGAGCAGCTCGATGAGCTCTTCGGTGGTCTTGTCGCAATCCACTATCAATTTATCCAAGGCCTTGGTTCTATTAGCCTCTTCACCGACCGTACCTCGGTGCCGGAATTAAGCATGCTTACTTTTTGATGCTCGTGGACAGAGTTCGTGTTCTCGCGAGGAGGTTTTGGTCGTTCTTTGAAGGTGGAGCTGAGTTTCTGCAAGTCGACTGCCGCCTTCTTGAACGCCGCCTGAGACACTGGCGGCTGGCGGCTGTCTTGGTATTGCTTTACCAGGTTGCGCGCAATATCGAAGAACTGCGTGGCCGCGGCTGCGACACCGAGTGCAGTAGCAGGCTCCATTGGTTTCTTCTTGGATGGGATAGGCTCAGATTTAGCGATCTACAGATTCTTGGGGTTGTCGCACTTGAACTTCCGTGATTGGCAGTGGACGTTGGAAACGTCAAAATAGACAGAGCCATCGCCATATATGCGGAGAGAAATCGGTGCAGGGTGACGTCGGTGATTTCCTTGCAGCCTGGATGCATTGTCTCTTGGGCGAGGTGAGTGCGACCTAGGTCGCATAAAATCATCCTGCAGTCTCACGAGGCGTACTGAGTCCTAGGGCAAACCATTGGGCGCCAGGTCCCTGAGCTTGCCTACTACCCTCGATAAAGTGAGTAAAATCCTGAAACCTGCCTGTCCGGACCCCCAGTGGGAGAGAAATAATATGCAGAGCTATGCAACTGCCGCCAACCAGGCTGACCTACAAGCAGCTCTTCGTCATCATGTCGCCCCCGCGTGGCACAGCTATCATATGAGGTCTGTCCTATTTTTTGAAGTCACACAAGCAGGATTGGGCCATGCAAGTTTGGTCCAAAGTAAGCGGGGACTACTACCTCTCCTCCCGGCTTCCAGAAGGTGAGCACGGTCGCCGACAGGTTGCTTCAATTGATAGAACAGGATAGGCCAATACATTATGTAAGTCTAAGGCCCCGACGCGATTGATTCAAGATATCATGCATTCAAGATAGACTCGAATCGCTAGGCAAAATGCTACATTGGCCTTTAGATTGGTGACTGCCGGAAAAGGGGCAACGGACCAGGTTGGCGGTTCCCCACTATCCACTAAGGCATTACTTCCAAGCAACTAATGTTTTACTGCTGCAGAGGCAGCTTAATAGTCCCATTTACGAGCCAATTCTGAGGTCTGCGAATCCTTTACCCCACGAGTTCGGTTAGTGTGATTATCTCTGGCATGGCTCGGGTGGGATAATTAGCTACTGCGTGGCTGCACATGAGGCTGGTGATGGAATAGCTGGTCGGGCGAGGGATCGGGATTAGATTCCTACGTGGGCTGTATCTCGACACCTCTAAAAGTTGGAGGTCTTTTGGTCAGGACCCCTAAATCTCTTGCGAGCCCCCAAAGGAGTGCAGGAGCACGCTCCTGGGGATGCAACCTTCAGTGCGAGCTACCCCTCTTCCCCCTGAACAGCACTTGATTAGGCTCGTAGCATTCAGCAAGACACTACTAACGCTACTTGGGCCCCTAGCCATTTGTCCAGGTGCGAGATTGTAGGCGATAGAAATCTCTAGTCGCAACTGTCTTTATGAAATGCAACCTCGCCCCTTGGAATTACACACGTTGCCAGGAAAGCCAGGCTGCATCAAATAGCATTGCCCTCGATTTCAGCCCTGGATTACTTTATCTTCTGACAGACCCGGATGTCCGTCACCGCACCGAGTCGTCTTGCACTAATCCGCGGATTTACTCACCCCTCAGCGACCCAGTGTGAGGGGTGCCTAATCACCGCATTAATCGTAGAAGTAGCACAGCTCCCTGATGTGGTCGACGCCACTTTGCCAATTGTCGTCGAAGGCCCCGCGTATCCCATGTCAATAACATCGTCGGGCGAAGCGAGCCGGGAAACAGGATCGTTGGCCCAGGTGATGTGTCCATAGACGCCATCATCCATCTGCGTGTTTCTCGTTTCGGGGTCCATTGCTTGCCTGTAAGACGACACCCAACAACGTCAATACATGTTCAACTCTGATAGGAGAACTCACCAGGTAGAAGTTCCAAGACTTACCATAAGGTCCACATCCGATCCATCATGCCGTGATGAACCCAGAAAGATGGATCCCCAGGGCTGATATACAGATCACCGCCGGGATCACCACTGATATACCATTAGCACTCAAAGCCAATCTCTACATCTTTGTGAATCCCTGGTGATTGACACTGCTTACTTGATAACATAGTGACCTCCGCCATGGGGACCAATCTCCGCAGTACCAGGGACACCTTCAGACAAAATGCGATAGTCCGTGATGTTGGGCTTTGTCAGAAGACCTGCCACAGCTCAGGGATTAGCATAACATTGCCACAGTGAATGTACAATCCACCAGTGATGGGCATCGGCCGGCACGTACCGAGGATCGTCGTATAGTTAGCGTAACGTTGGTTGAGCGCAGGCCCCACGTCGCGCTTGAGCCCGCGCGGGTTGTACCCGAGCCCGCCGTCGGGGCCCGGCTCGACGCCCGCGATGCCGCCCACGGGGCCGAGGTTGACGGTCATGTTGGCGAAGGGCCCGGTCTTGACGTAGCCGCCGCCGAGGCCCGGCGGCAGCTGAACCGGGCCGCTGCCGGGCGGCTGGATGATGGTGCCGTTGTGGCCGGGGATGTACTCGCCGTTGCCGCCCAAGCTGTAGGGGTCGCCGTTGAAGATGGGCGAGTCCTGGGGCGCGTCGGCGTACTTGGGCCAGTCCCAGTACTGGTCGCGCGCAGGGAAGTGGGTTGTCAGTTTCAAGGGGTCATACTATTCTAGACGGGGGGAAACCAGGGCGTGACTTACAGGCTGGTAGCCCTTGTACCCACACTCGTCTCGCAACGCCTTCTCGTAGAGGTAGACGAACCAGCGATGCCAGTGCTGGAAGTTGCCCGTGAAATGGATGTTCAGGGTATGTTGGATGTGGGTTAACACGAAGTCGTCGTACTATGTTTTCCAGTTGCTTGATATCAGTATCTTTGTACAATGACAAGACAATACATATACCCATTAGATGTCTGAAATACTGACCCTGCTTCGGGTACCGTCAGACACGCCAGCAGGAGTCCGCGCCGGTAGGGCCTGCAGGCACTTGACGGCGTTCACGTAGTCGAGTCTCTCTGACTCGGAGAGCGAACCGCTAGTAAAGCAAGTTTAGCGTCTGCACTCGAGATGTCATCTTTTGGGGCTTTTGCAATTTCTTACTATTCGCGGCGGTAGACAATGTTATCCGAGGTGCAACCATCGTTGCCCAAAGAGCCGCGGTGCTTCTCCTTGATCGTGTCGATGATGCGGTCGACCTCGACTTTCACATCGCCATTGGATCTAGGCTTGAGCAAGGAGGTGCAGCTGACAGTCTCAGATAACACAGCCGCCAATATGACCACGTTGGTACCTGTAAGGATTCTCATACTTGAGTTTGGAAACAGCACTCATTGGCAACTTTGGCAAGATGTAGTACAGGTCTCTCGTTATGGTCGGGCAAGTATATCGTATTTATATCAGCGATTCAAGTAGTTACCATTTCCGGACGTTCATGATTACGGTAAGAATCGGGCTCACATCTTTGGCACCTCGTGCGTTGGGCATGCTTACGGGTTACACTGCAGACCGTTAGGGGCGATATCTTTCAATTTTCGTGTTGAGAACCGCACACCTCTCGTCAGCTAGCAGCGAGTAAGATGGCCTCACCGCAGCCACAGTGGTGATACAGCGGGGTAAACCTCATGTTTGCTCCTATGCCATTCGCCTGTTTGCACCTGCAATGCATGTGTTGTAAGCATGCATCCATCATATCAGATCTTTCAACTGTGGCCTTCGAGCAAACCCAGAACATTCTAGATTCGGGTGAAGCGGCCGAAAGACCTCGGGATGAACTTGGGTGTGGTGATTGGTGAGGTGAGCGTGGTCTGGCTGACCATGGCCGGGATGGAGATGTTCACTTCTCACCTCGTGATGAGGCCTATCAAGCTCGGCAACATAGATGTCGAACTTGATGAAGTGTTCCAATTTGCTGGGGTTCCCTCTGACTGTCTTTCGTTTCGTCGGAGTCCGCCGCAGTTGCTCTTGCTGCAGGTTTGAACTCATGCACCGCCAACTGTCCTCCTAGGCACCGTCTTCTCGCCCGCGTGTTGCCGTCGGGCAGTATGGCGTCAAAGACAAGGAGGGAAGGCGACGGCGACGGGCCGAGATATGAAGTTGCGTGTCTCGGGATCACACGCCGGGATGGTCTCCGGATGACCTGTGACCTCTTGCTGTCAAAGCGGAAAGAATGGTCAGGAGGCGTGATAAGACAAACCCGGATCCAACAAGCAAACAAGACGTCCGAGATGTAGGAACGATCGACCAATCAGGTAGCGTACCTGTGTTCTATGGCCACCTTCTTGGCCGTGCTGTTGGGTCAGGGAAAACCCACAGTGGCCTCCGGCCCCGATGCAAGGGAGCTGTCACTAACGCGCCGGGCTCGGACGATCACTGAAATGGATTATCTGTCGACCATAAGATCATGGGTCCATGCAGCGGCAGATATTTCAACTTGCAAATGTAACACATGTTTCAATGATTCTGATATTGCGATGACATCCGTCCGGAACACTTCGCGCTCAGACAGGAGCTTTCGTAAACAACAGCACCCTCGATGCCTCAAAAAGCTTCATCACCCCCCTTAAAGGCCGCAGCATACCCGACCAGCACAATCAATCTGCAGGCTCGCCCGCAGCAGCAATAAGGGGGTTAAACAACAGAGTGTTTCAAAACGTGATGTTGTCCAGAACTACCGGTATCATGTTTGTTTATCACCTCCTGCGAAAGAATGTGATGGCCTTTTCGTTGGGTAGCATCGCGTCATTTGCCATGCAGGGAGACCTGCATGGAGAAGAATTCTCCGGGATTCGTGAAACATGCGGCACCTCGACATGTCGAGTCCGGAGTGTCGGTCGGCTCATCTCGTTTCTGTCAAGGTACTCCTTTTTTTTGGCCGATATGCGCTGTCACTTACTTGTGCGCAAATAGTATTCGGTGTGCAGCGCTGGAACTGTATTTGAAGCAGCATTCTGAGAGAAACCAGTCTGTGCCAACAGAGCCATGGGGATCAACGGTCATAGGGCAGAGCGCGGGGAAAATGCACGGGACGATTGACAGTGGAAGCATAGGCAGGGGGTGGGCTGCGGTGTAGCAAACCGTCAGTGTAACAAGGACTGTTCAAGAGACCACCAATCCACCCAGCCTAATGGCCCTCATTGTGATCCGTCAATGAACGAGGTGGTGGAAGAATCTATGACAGCTCCGAATCTTCGGCTACGGACATCATTTGGAACGCCCGTTCGCATTTGAAATAACCGTCTTTCTTTTTCTTGTTCTCTCTTCGCAAAATCCTTCGAATGTGGTAAGGTCAGCCGTTTCCCAGGGACTTGGTCATGTTCCACCGAAACCCCTGCTGAGGAGGAGCCCGGCGGTCAGGGGGGGGCAACCCTTGTCCAAATACTACCCTAATGAAATGAACCCGGGTCGCGCCCTATTTAGTTGGAATTGCAAAAACGTTGCAACAGAACCAACACCAGATCCAACAGATTCTTTAATCCGCTCGTTTTGGCCTCCAATTCGTGGCCTGTACTGCAGTCAAAGTTGCGCAACTTGATGAGTCGGAGGAATGAAGATGCTATCGTGATCACCGCACTGGATAAATGCGTCGCTACGTGCTTATCTAATATCCGACAGTCATCATGCGTTTCATCACAGCTCTCGCTATTTACGTACAGTAGAATGGCAAGCTCCGTTTCGGTAGGCCCGGGGAGGCTGTCGCATTGACTCCCCCAGCTCTCTCGGTAATGCAGCTCAACGCTGCGCCCCTGGCATGCGGGTACACACGCGATTAGTATTGATGCAAATAGCCCAGAAAGGTGAGGCTCGGAAGTCGCTTCCATGTCAGGCACGCGAACTCACCCTCTCCCCCTGACCTCGACCAGAAAAGCCGTCATGGTCGCTGGCGTACTTGTGCAAGGATGAAGGATCAAGTTCTCGAACCCCTGGCTCTCGCCACACGCGATTTCCGCTCCGGCGCCCGCGCGTGGACATGGGGTTGCTTGCGAGCAAAAGGAATAGGGTAGTATTCAGCAATGTAACGCCACTTTATCCTGGACACTTGGTCCATTCAAAAGTAATTGATGGTCTCCCTCCCCCATATTATCCCATCGGAGCGCTATCTTGGTTTCTTTCCCACATTGATCTAAATGCCAGCGGACCGCTCTGTTGGATCCTCCCTGTGCCGCCCTCTGACCCCATAGCGCTCACGACACATATTTACCAAGCCACCCGCGTCGGTTGGGCACCCCGAGTTCCAACATTTTCTCTAAAGCAGAGGTCGTCGATGTCGCCATCTACGCCATGTCGACCATATACGGGGTAGAAACTTTCCTTCCGCCGCCACCGGGCTACGACGTCGACTTCATCCACCCTCAACGGCGCGGCGATGCCGAGATCTACTGGGTCACGGGCGTGGGCAATGTGTTGATCGCTCTCTTTGTCGGGCAGCGCCTGTACACCAAGGTCGCCTTCTCCAAGGGGCTGCATCTAGACGACGGTCTACTCATCTTGGCGTGGGTATGTGATGGACACCCAGGGTCAACGGGGAGACTCGATGTGCTGACTCTCGAAAGATCACGTCCATCATCGTCCAAGGCCTGACAGCATGTGAGTTGTTCGACGATGATCCAAGCTCAGACGGCATGTTGACTTTGAGTTCCAGATAGCTACTCATCAGGGATGGCAGGCGTCCATGCGTGAGTGACCCGAGCCGGAAATGCTCCGTCGACGGACAGCATAGGAGTACCGCGATGTTCCGGTTGGGTTATAACTGACATTTCCTTCGCCGAGTAGATGGGAGATATCATTGGAGCAGTATGAGTCCTCGCAACTTGTAAGTTCGAGTGGGCCCGGGACCAGGACCATGATGACAGAACCGAGACTGACACCCGAACTCATCTGCCAGACGGTTTACATCGCCAACCTGTTCCACCTCTTCTGTGCCGCCGCCGCCAAGCTATCGTTATGCGTCTACTACCTGCGCCTGGCGATGTCCCCATTGCACCGGAGGTTCGTGTCGGCGACCATGAGCATCCTTGTCGGCTACACGCTCATCGTGCTATGCTGCATAGTCTTCTCCTGCTCACCCGTATCCAAGGCGTGGCAGGCCAATTCGGCTGGAACCTGTCTTGACCGCTCCTCTCTCCACATTGCCGCGGCTGTTACGGACACGGCGACCGATTTCATGCTCTTGGCCTTGTTGGTGCCCATGGTCTACGGCCTGCAGATGCCACTCAGACGTCGCTTGACGGCTGTGGGAATCGTCGCCGTAGGGTTGCTGTGAGTAATGGTCCCCGAGGATGGAGTGTGGGAAAATAACGGAGCTAATCTAAGGCTATGGGTGTAGGACAATCATCGCCTCCCTCGTTCGATGTGCACACCTCCCCGAGTTGCTGCACAGCGAAGACCAAACCTGGGTAATGGCCCCGTCGAATCTCTGGGCGTATGTTATCTGTCCCGCGACACAAGTAACGCAGACTCGTGCTAACCGTCTCCAGATCCGTCGAAGTCAACCTCTTCATCATCTGCCCCGCCATGTTGACCCTGTACGAATTCTGCCACGAGGCCAAGCGCCGGTGGACCGGGCAACGGCGCCGGCTGTCACTGGAAAGCTTACCCATGACGACGTCATCAGCGTCGACGATGACGCGGAAGAGCACATACATGACCGATTGTAGTGGGTCGCCGCCCAAGAAGGACGGACACGACCGGAACCAGCGGAAGAAGCCCCACCACTTATTCGGCACGGCCGGCCACCACCACCACCACGACAGCGAGCACGAGCTATCCTCCGCCATCCAGGCAATCAAGGGGAAGAACGGCAGCCAGATCTCGATAGGCCTGTGCGACGAGACCGAGCTGCGGGAGCAGCAGCGCTCGGCGTCGGCGCTGTCGATGAGGAATGGTGGCGGGATTGGGGAAGTGGATAGCGAGAAAGGCATTTTGATGACGACGACGGTAACGGTATTACACGAAAAGGGACCATGATATGGCGGCGGCCATTTGTACGATTGTACGATACGATATCGGGAAATGGGATGGGAGCTCGGAGTTTTGGCCGGAAGCAGGCGGGGCTGTTTTGGGTTGGGAGACTTTGGGTGTACTATATAATTTTCACTAGGGTTGATACCTGGGAGGAGAATGTCCATCGCGAATGATAACACGGGCAGTGGAGTGCGAACAGATGGGAGTGATACTGATATTGAGCTGCCACCCGCAAATCGGGCCGAGACGAATCCAGACGGGAAAAGCCGATGTGTGTGGAAGATGCGGATGTTTGGTCTGGGATTAGACGTTGAACTTTTTTCCGTAGCAGAAACCTGGTGCCAACCGTGACTGCACGTGGCCTCTGCCGTTATTCCCGTCGTGCCCATCCGGTCGTCGTATCTAACGTCTCGGACTTAGCAGTATTAAGCCCGGGGATTGGCCGGCTTTAGGCGGACATACAAAGATCGCCAGATGGTAGATAAAGCGGCCGCCTCGTGTCTCATATCTGTCGTAATTCATCGTCATGAACTGTGTCCCTGCCACAAGATTGTTACTTGCCATCTTAAATCAGAGCTTCCCTCTCAAATCCTAGTGTGAAGACTACACTCAGCCCACCTCGGTCACTTACCCTATTTATCCGTCCCTAACCACGACCGCCATGTCCGCCTTCAACACCACCCACCTCGCCGGCCTCACCCCCGCGAGGCCGTCGCCGACGTCATCTACCGCGCCACCGCCGCCTTCGACCAGGCCGACGCCGCGCTGCTCGACTCGGCCATGACCGAGGACGCCGTCATGACCATCGGCGACCGCGCGCGCTTCGAGGGCCGCGCCGCCATCCGCGCCGACTGCATGGCGCCCGTGTCGCGCCTTGACACGGTGCACATGGCGAGCAACGTCCGCGTGCGTTTCCATTCGGACGCCGACGCCGACGCCGACGCCAACGTGGAATACGACGCCGCCACGATCAAGAAGGCGACGGCGGTGGCGAACTTTCAGGCGCACCACTACCGCGCCGGCGAGGGGATGAAGCCGGGCGCCCAGGGGTATGTCGCGGGAGGCACGTACGTGCTGGAGTGCGTGCGGGATGCGCGCGACGGGGGGGCTGTGGAAGGCGCGGACCTGGGTGGTTAACTTTACTTGGGTTTTGGGGGATGAGTCGGTCCTGAGCTCGGGTGGCACGTCGGAGAAGTGAGAGGGAAAGGCTCGATGGACGGTAATAAATACAATTGCTGGATGCATGCAGATCTTTCTTTGCTTGCACGTAGCAATCATCCCTCTCCATGTTGGCAAGGCATGACAAGTAAAAATGGATATATGCTAGGTTCTAATTGGCTTTTGGAATCTTCAAATACGACGTAAAGGGTGGCTTCTGGCCAACAAAGGAGCTGTTCTCGTTAGTATGATAACAATGCATTGTTACTTGGCTGCGCTCTGGGTGTAAAAGAGACACGTCTGAAACTACAGAGCATCGTTTTTGGAATTCCGCTGTATATTAGGAACACACAAAGTTCCGCAGAAAGTGGTGAAGAACAGAGTTAACTTCATCTGATTGCAAGAACACGCCCCAACACACCAAAATATTACATCAAGTGAGACTTATTTACGTCGCTATGTCTAGATCAAACCTCAAGATGCCGGGTACATACCATCTCTGCTACTCTGCAGAAGTCCACTTCATCTCATCTTCGCTGGATGACTATATTCGCCTGCGAACTGCTCAGGTGTCTAGTGAGCACCCAAGGTCAGCAAGGTAAGGTATGACCCGGACTACCGGTTTCAGCTCGACATAGAGACAGACGTGAGTCTGTCCTCCCCCGATTGCTGCAAGAGCAGTGTCGGCAAAAACGCCGACCAGGGCGTGCTGGAGGCCCAGATCCGCATCGTCTTCGTGCTGACCAACACGGAACCAGAATCCGAGCAGGCCATCACGGGCGGGGTGCGGAGAGGGCTTGTCACCCACAACCACAGCGACGGCCAGTATTCCGACCTGATAGCGACCCTCCTCGCGGGCGGCGACGAGCGCATGCGTATGGCCGCCGGTTTAGTGTTCGAGAGAGACGCTGCTGGTCGCGACTTCTCTGACGAGATGGAACGTCTCAGCCGACGCATTCAGCAGAAGCTCTATGACCTGGTGATTGAGGCGAAGGAGGTGCCGGGCGAAGTGCATACAGAGTTTTTGGGAATGACGGGGGACCAGGTTATGAAAGAGCAGCTGCGAGGGTGCCTACTGGGCCTATATCGCTTTGACGGTGCCCTTTGGGATTCCCTTGCGCGGCTTCGAAAACTCTGCGTGGACGCTGAGAGCGGTGAGGCATAGGTATGGGACCCGGTTTTAGGGGTTGAGAGTGATGTCGCAATCGTTAGGGATTGATAGATTGAGAATCATCCATAGTAAACTATTCTATGAAAGAACACAACAGCTACAATACCGGGTCGCCAAATTGTGCTCACTGACGCTTACTTCTTCGTTATTGGCGCTTCCGGAGATGACCGGTTCGAGGGGTGCTTATGATAGTACCCTGACGTGTTGTTTTACTTGTGTTCATTCTGCTACAGAAATTAAGCGACTTGGTGGTTTCTTGGTAGATGCCCGGAGAGAAAGCTCCTTTGAAAAAGCCAATGAGACTCTAAGAATGTACCGCCTTTCTTTGAAAGCGCGACCCGGGGTAAGTATTTTGTGCTAGATCACTATACATGTAGTGAATAGGTATGTTGTTGCGACTTCAACCAATAGATGAGTGTGGATCGCTCATGAGGTCTAGATGAAGTTATCCCACGAGCCTCTACCATTCTACATCATCGTACAATTCAACAGTTGACGAACTACAATTCAATTGTTGTCAATGACGACAAAGAGATTGTGCCACAATCATGTATGTCCACCCTGTAACTGGATCAAAGAGCAACTAACAGTTGGTAAGTTATGGAGTATCTCCTTTGTCCTCCACGCTGCTTATATAGGAGAGGAGTTGCCAGCAACGTCATCTATTGTGACGTGTAGTTGTATCCCCATCTGAAACGTATCAGATTTGAATTTACCAACTCAGCAAACACCCTCCGGTCCACCTTATTCTATCTCACAATGGCATCAGCAAACAACCAGCAATTCCGCCTCTGCTATTTCGCCGATGCCTACTACGGCTCTCGCCCCGGTTGGCTATCGACCGCGAGACCACCCCCCCACCGTCTTCGAGGTCCCCCACGCGCCCAACTCCCGTTTCGTGCTGACTTTGGAGACCAAGACGAGTTTGCGCAAGGAAGTCGGGGAAGCCCCCACCGGCTACATCAATGTCGCCTTCGTCTTGACCGAGCGGGCGCCCCCGTCTAACACCACAGAAGTGGCGACGGAGGCGACCTACTCGCAGCACCTGACCCACAGCCAGTACCGTGCCAGCTACGCCGACATGCTGACGATAGGCCTCCGCGACGGCGGGCCTGAGGTCAGCGCGCTGGGCGTGCTGTTCGGAGGCGACAAGGACAAGGCGCCCAGCGCGGCCGACGCGGCGGCGGTCGTGATGCAGATCCGGACCAAGCTGTCTGGGCTCATGTACCAGGCCGTCGGGATGGACGGTGAGGTCGTGGGGTCCACGAACGTGGACGTGCTGGAACGGGACTTCAGCGCCTGCCTTATGCCGTTGACGTACGAGATGTACCTCGACGTTCTCGATGGCGCAATTGATCGGCTGCGGGGTATGTGCCAGGAGGGCGAGAACGAGAACAACAAGGATCTAAAGTCTGGGTACACTGCTACGTCTTCGAGGACTCGATTTGGGCGGGGTTAAAAATATGTAAGTAGCGAAACTAGGCCATAGAGAAATAGTGACTTGGTACTTCATGTATGCGATACAGGCCATTGCTTGCTTAGGTTAAGGAGTTTTGTAAAGTGGAAAATGTGCTATTCAGTTTCCGTCATGGATCTGTGCACTGCCTTCGCGCTGTGTTCCCGGCAGTTCTTTTATTGGACGAGATTGATATTAGGTGTAACCGTGAGTCCTAGCCAGAAGCTGCGGTCCGGGCCTCTGATAGAAAGCTAGTACCTTGCCGCCTGCTTGGCATAATTATTACGACGCCGGTGCTGCGCACCATAGCCACAATGCAGCTTGAGGGTCAGCCTACAACATGTTTGCCCCAACCCTCTAAAACTTCCACCCCTCCACTCTTCCCATAGACACCCAACCCACTTTAGCGATCTTCATTGCGGCAAAACGCTGAGCACATGGCAGACCCATACGTCTATGCACCTCTCGACCTATCGAGGGACTCCTTACGTATTCTTCACCTATACAAAGGATGCCCCGGAGCAGAGATCCGCTGCGAGCTTTTTGAGAGTTTACTGAGCGCATCCGAAGGCGTCCCCTACGAAGCCCTCTCGTACACCTGGGGGGCAAGCCAACTGAGAATTCACCACATGTTCTACTTCATGGCCAGCGTGTTCCAGTTACGCAGAACCTCTTCGATGCTCTTTGCTCTCTGCGATTGCGGGAGAAGGACAGGCTGCTCTGGATCGACGCCCTCTGCATCGACCAGGCCAAACCTAGTGAAAGAAACCACCAAGTGCGCCAGATGGGATCTATCTACAATAATGCATACACTGTGCTCGTCTGGCTCGGCCCCAGCTCGGATGCCATTGATGATTTGCTGGTAAGTCCTTTGGCATAGGTCCTCGCTCATGCACCAAGACGGTAGCATACTCATTGATCGCGACCAGAATATGATGCGGGTATGGGGCGAAGAGTCCAAGAAGCTGACGCAGGAACTGCCAATTCTAAAGGCCGCATGGTCAGCAAGACTTGCTCGGTTTGACGACGCCAGTCGTGCCATCTACAAAAGTCGTATGTCCACGTTCGCTGGACTCATTGAGAGGTCCTGGTTCAGGAGAGTCTGGATCATTCAAGAGATTGCCAATCCTCAACACGCTCGCATCATGTGCGGTAACGAAAGTGTCCCATCCCGCATATTTTCGACAATGCATCATCTAATGGACTTGAAGACGCCCCTCCACGTACGGGCAGTGATGGAAGTGATGCCGGGCCCCCTCCGGCGACAGTCATCGTGGTGGAACGAAGATCGCAGACTGGCTACACTGCTGCTGAAATTCAATGGGAGCGAGGCCACAGAGGAACATGATCGGATCTATGCGCTTTTGGGTATTGCATCCGACGCGCAGAGTTGGCCCATCGAGTACGGACGCCCCTTTCAAGACGTGGTTCACCAGACCATTTCCATCCTGATCCTGGGAGACGCGGGCCTGAGCCAGTTGCTTACCAAGCCACTCCTATTTGATTCTGTGTTTCTGGGCGTGACCAGTATCAGCGAACTCATCATGCGGGTCTTCGAACTGGCATTGCAAAACTCCGAGGCGGTATTGCTTAGACACTTGGCTCACGCACCAGCCGCCAAGGCGATTTCCGTCTATTCTGTTTTGAACTACACATGGACCGAGCCGTACTTTCGATCGGTGTTCGGATTATACGTTAGGCTTGACTTGCACACCATTTTCACACTCATAGATATCTGCAAAAGCGCCCTGGAACGGCACCACTACTTCGTGTGCGACGAGGTATTTCAGATGGTCGAGTTCAAGCCCACCAGCAGGGAACTTTCCGACCTCTTCGCATCGGTACCCAACTCGGCCAAACAGGATGTTATTAAACAAATGGTCGATAGAACCGCAACAGGAGTATATACAATCATAAAGGCTATTGGGAACCTGGGCCACAGTCACTACCACCTTATACACACACTCTTAGATGAAGGTGTTGGCAGTGACCTCGTTCCCGATGACAAGTCCCTGGCACGCGTGGCAGCGGAGGACCAGAATGATACCATATTATGTATTTTGCTAGACAGGCTCAAAGCCGCCGGCGCAGAAGGTCTGGGCTCGTTCGCCATGAACATGCTATCCTTGATGGGTGTCGGCCGCATCCTTGACGATTTTTCCAGAGACGATATGACCGTTTTGCAAACCGCCATCGGCTGCGGTGTGGACATGAAGGCCAGCGATCCGAAATGGGTCATGGCACTCCTGAGGAAGGCGATTCGCTACAAGGGCCCCGAGACCATCCGGTTCCTCGTCGTGGGCGGCGCGGACCTGAGCTTGCGCGATGCGGATCGCGGCACGCCGCTGCACTTTGCGGAAGAGATCGATCGCGAATCGACGCTAGGCGTATATCGGAGGAACATTGCCGTGTTAATCTTGCTGGGTGCCGACGAGTTGGCGGAGGATTACACGGGCCGAACACCATGGCAGCGGAATGTGTACAATATCCTGAATACAAAGCGAAGAAGCAAGTCGCAGATGGAAGAGCTCCTCTTGGTAGTGTGCGCGGAGGACCGACACCTCTACGCGGGTCTTCTTGAGGGCAGGGAAGAAGGGGACGATACAGGAGGGCATTCTGAGGAGGCACCCAACTCCAAGCGCGCCCGCGAGGATGATGATGGTGTAGTTGGTGTTGGAGAACCCAGGAAATCACGGCGTGGGAGAAGATGAAGCTCGCGTACTCGTCACAATCTGAAAACCGGATCGGAGCTTTCTTGTACGAGAAAAGGGGGTTTCTGATGGAAGAAATGACTCTTCGACTAGCTCTCTCCTAGGAGGTAAACTTGGCAACTGCGAACTCTTCGAATGATTGCTGGATACGGCCACAGAAAGACAGGAAAAGTATATATCAATTCCGTTTAGTCTCTGAAATTAGTCTCACAATGGAAATAATACATGAAGTTTTCACGTCGCAAAGCTATTCCCGAGCGTAGCAAGTACAGCTTTCTTGGGCTTCCTGAGGGCCACATCTCCGGCCGAAATTGCTGCGAGGTTGACGCGACTAGAATGGACCACGTGTATGATGGAGTTAGCTTCCATTCTCCTTTTTGTTATAAATCATTATGTGGATATCACCAGGACCACGATGGAAATAGGATAACTTGCCATACTGGACAAGTGACCCCGAACTCTGCGAGCCACTGGTCAATGCAGGGAGGATGAAACAGGTGACCGCAAGGTAGCTTCCGTACATCAACGCCTTCGGTGAAAGCGTCGGTGCAGATGGTGCAGCTTGTCCCTTGCCCACCTCGTCTTGTATGAGGTCGGCCGAGTATGGTATTGGGCAACGGCACTCGAAGCCGGTCGAGTATACTGTTTCGGTTTCGAGACTGCCACATGGGTCTGATGCCGCCGGCCTCCTCGTCGATCGATTGGCCCTGAGGGATCCTGACTGCTTTTTCGTAGCTCGTCTTTGGCTGCTGATACGGGACGATAGGAAACGAGTTGACAACGGCGCTGTCCAGCCCAGGGGCGTGCTTCCGAGACGACGTGCTCGTCGTCTCCCTTAGTGCGCCCAGTGGACCGAACGCGCCCGAGTTGCGGGCTATCAGAATGATCACGGCGAGGGCAAGGGCCAGGGCAATGCTGAGACCGGCTGCGATGCTTCCTGTATTGACTGTCGTCGTCGGGCCGTGGCCGGGGTCGGAAAACGTCGAGTTTGGCGCGGGGCCCGCCATCTGCTCGTTCGTGCTGGATGTAAAGGTATGGCCAGGCAGGTGATAGGAACGATGAATTGGAATTGCACAATAAATATTTCCGTGAAACTCGAGAGCGTGGTAGTGAAACGGACAAAGCCATTTAAGGAGATCCTCCCTCAGCGCAGTCGCTGGCGTGCGAAACCACTCCAAAACCAGCCTCCCAGGCGTTTCTTCTCCTGTCTTTACATCATACCGGCGCTCAATGTCTCAATAGTCCAGAAATCCAAAAGTCCAGAAAATCGCGCTCGTTATTCCTGCGCCCCATGAGCATCTGGTGACGTTTCATCCGCGGACATGCTCAAGCTCACCGGGCGGTGCGGGGACGACAAATAATTGCAGGCAGACGGGCCAGTGCTGCTTTTTTGTAAGGTGAAAGGCGCCCCGGGGCGAGGAAACCTTCAGGTAAATTTCACGTAATGGAATGCAAATGCGCGGGCGATCAGCTTGAATAAGGTGTAACCAAAGGGAAATATATGAGGCATTTCCTTTTTTTCGGTGGCCAGCATGCATCAGGAGTTGGATTGGGGTCGATTTGGAGCAATTCGCGCTTGGGCCAGCTCATTTGACAGCTGAGGATCTGCCCCTGAAAGCTTGTCGGGTTGCCGAATCGAGGTTAGGAATGAGACTTTGTTGTAGTCAGCATACAATAAAACAAGCCTTTCGTCAGATAACGCAGGCAAAGTCGCTGGCCAACCAGGACGCATTGCAACTGTGGTGTTTCGGGAATTGGCAGCTGGGCATTAAGGTGTTCCAGTTAGCGGCCAAGAAGCGCCGGGAGCTCCCTGTAGTGCCTGGCTGTTAGCGCACGCATCCACTAGCTGCCGCCACAGGAGGTCCATGCCGAGGTCCATGCCGGGCACTTGCAATCTGGTCTAGACAGCCGCCCGTTTCGACTTGAGCATTGGCTTTGGGGGAAGTCGTCAAGGAAAGGCTGGCCGCGATCTTCTTTCGCCTTCTTGCCACCATGGCATCACGGAGGCCTGTAGTTTAGTGAGCGCGGTTGTATTGACATCCAATTGCGAAATAGAGACTATTGCGCCATTAGCAACGAGCAAGGAAAAGCGAAGCGATACGCTACTACTTACTGGCTGTCCGACGAGCAAGTAACGCTGAGCAGGCAGCAGGTCCACCATTTACTGCCGGTCCCGCTGATGTTCTCGCACGCCTTGGAGAACTCGCCGGAGCAGGTGTCGTACTCTCCCCGTAGGTTGCACAGCCCATTGCCCTGGGCCGCGGCGAGCGAGACCATGGCCGAGACGGCGAAGATGGCGTGGAAGGTGAACTGCATGTTGGGCTATTCGAGCCCAGTCGAGGAAAGGGCTGGGAATTCGTCAAGGGGCTTGAAGTGCACGGAATTTAATAGAAGTCGTGGTAGTGATGATGTGGTAACACACCAGGAATGCCGGAGATGGCGGAGGAATCCGGCATGCTTTATAGGCAGCACCGGCTTTCGAATGAATCGGTGGAGACTTGGCGGGCTGGCGATACCGTGTCATGCAGTGTAGGACGGAGAGCGGAGAGCACGGAATCTGGCGAGAAGCCCGGGCTATACGACTGCGCGTATTGGACGCCGGCGGATATTGCAGTGGATAAAATCGACCGCCAAGATTGTCAAGATCACCTGTCAGTAACCTGTTGATGCGGGTATCGGGACCTACCCCTCTTTCCTCTCTATAAAAGCCGCTGCCAGGGGCTGCTGCCGCGACACCAGTTCTTGGTAAGAATGCGACAACAAGGTAACGTCGGCCCTGTATAGTTCGGCCGAATTGCTGTAATCGCAACTCCCCCCATGCCCGTATTGCATGGCCCTGCTCCCCCAGCTAGTTATGGTGAGTTTCTTGCCTAGGAGCAGTGACAATAACAGCGCTGGCGATGCAATGAATGGATCGATCAGGAACAGGCAGTGCACATGAAGCAGACGACATGTCGTCAATCGTAAATCTTGAAGAAATTCTTCTTCGAAGAAACAGCGTAGTGAGCCGCAAGCCGTCCATCATCATGGACCCAGCCGGATCAATGAATAATTTCCAACGCCGTCTCTGGATCGCCTGCAAGATGGCCGAGTTCAAGTGGCAAACATGGATGAGGCCATCTGCGGCGAGCTTTCAGAGACAAGAGCCACGTTCTCCTATTCAGTTATTGCTTAGGTACGCTGGCCGGCATAGACAGGCTCCTTACACCTAACTTACTGCCTTCAGCCCAACCATACGCTCCGACATCAGCAGGAACGCCACTCCGACTAATGTCTTCGTGTCGCATAGGGGTCTCATACTACTATCGCACGTATATTGCGCTGTAAGAAGACAAGTGAAGTTTGTTAAATAAAATTTTGTTGCCTATGCCTTATTTATGTTTGATCGGCATCCAAGTCGAATCCTAACAGGATCTAGAGAAGTGAATAATAACGAGTGTGCCTGTTCTTTTGCATCATGAACCCCATCCACCGACATGAGTAAGCCATAAAAAGCTGCCTTTCGAGCTTCGTGATTCATGCACCGCCCTCCCTGCCGATGCCATACTGTTGTTATCTGCCGTTAACCCAACGACAGAAAATCTAGGCGCGCTTAGCCTCCTTAGATGAGACCGCCGAGCCCTCTCAGGATTCCCAGCACGGCGCTGTTGGCGCCCCCGCTGGCGGCGCCGGCGGCCCCGCCGGGGCTGATGCCGTTGTTCTTCTGGGTGAACTTGCAGGCGATGTCCTTGGGCGGGCTCGAGGCGGAGCGGATGGCGTGGCTGACGCGGGCGGCGGTGCAGGCCTCGCTGGTGTGGAAGGTGTAGACGGCGCCGTTGATCTCGGGCTTGAGGTGCTGCACGTGCTCCGTCGGCGCGCAGCCGTTGAGGTTCAGGTGGTTCCACAGCCGGTTCGCCTTGATGGCGTGGCCCATGTCCTGCGCCGTCACGTACCAGTACTGCACCACGGGCTGTGCAGGGTGAGAGAGAGTTAGCCTTCGCGGTTCGAGGGGACATGCTGAGAGAAGGGGAGAGAAGGGGGGAGGGGGGGCTCCTGCGTTTCACGTACGTCATTGGTGACCTTCTCCCATCTGTTGTAGCAGAACACACCCGGTGGGTTGGAGGCAGGGTAGCCGCCGCCGCGTGGGAGGATCTGGGCAGTCTCGTTTGTGGTAGGCGCCGCGAGAGTCTGGGAGGCGAAGAGCGCGGCCAAGGTGGCGAATGCGGAGAAGGAGCCGAACATTTTTGAAGGAAGTTGAGGATCTTGTGCTTTTGTGGAAGTATTGCAATGTGCTTGGAAGCTGGATGAGTGCAGGAAGCTTGCTGTTCGAGATGTGCTGAGTAGAATGTCTGATCTTACAAGAGAAGGGAGGCCGCGCTTTATAGCCGCATCTTGGAGTTGCGATACTGGCGATATGACACCGGTCCTTCGGTCTGATCTCCTTACTATTCCTGTCGCTACGGTGCACTTACTGTACGTGCTCATGAATGCCTCTTCCGTTCACAGACGGCCCGATGAAGAATCGGCAAGGGATGTGGAGTGGCCTCAGCATCTCAGCTTAACCGACAGCCGGATGAACGTCTAAAATTAGATGCATGACGGCCGTCAGGCAGAATTGGTGGGCTATAGTGGAGATGCGGCCCGGTATAGTGAGGTGCTTACTATCTTGGCACCCCGGCAAGTGGAAACAGGCTAGCCTAGTGTGTGCTCCGTTCGGCGACCATGAGAGCCCACACGTTGCGGAAGGCGTCACAACGCGTCTATTCCGCTCCGAGTCTGGTCCCCAAGAGACTTGCAGACTCAAAAGCAAGAGGGTGCATAGAAAGGCTTCAACTACCTGGTCCTTACTCATCCACAGTTGAATCCACCGTCACAGCTGCAGCACCGCTCATTTGTTCGATTCCCGCCAACAGGGCCGAGCATTACTCAGATCGCTGATTCAGAAGGAATCGAGTGATGGCCTCATGCCTATGTAGGAGGCATTGGCCTACATGGGAAGGCTGGAGAGGAGGCGAACTAGCGCTGCCCCGTAGGATAGGCACGGCTATGAGTCTGCAAAGGATCTCCCGTATTCCGGTCCCGTCCCCCAATCTCAGCGCGGGAGGGAATTAAGAAAAGAAAGAGCAGGAGAACGCAGCTAATATTCGGACCAGAGTACTTATCCAACGAGGCTTCATTGCCATATTCTTTACGCAGAACAACGAGCCACGGTCGACCTGATGGCTGCTAGACCCCGCGGACCGGGACGACATTATGCTACTCTACTGGCCGAAGCAGAGGCTCTAATACCTAAATCTCGACCTTCCCAGGCATATCTGCTATTGACCTTTCAGTTGCAGTACCGACTTGCAGTCAAGATGATCGACCACATCTCTTTCCAGCAGCTGGCGTGGATTCAAGGCTTCAGGGACGCATAGCCATCTAAAGAATCGACGCTCGAGAACATCAGCATGCGCTTGGACATCCTAGAGCGACCACGCGGACGTATCCAGCCTCCAACTGCAAACCCAGACTGGGAGTCGCTGCGCTACCGCACTCTCCGCCTCTGGAGAAAGTGACATGAAAATGGGTTTTCTCCCAATGGCTGCACAAAATACAAATAACACGCGACACACAGGACACGTTCCACCTGGCCGGCTAAAACTTTTTCATTTTTCATTTTTTTTTTTTTATTTTTCATTGCTGCCTCTCGACTCATACCAGCGCAGGCCAGCAGAACAGGAGATTTCCGAAACCGCTCCAAGACAAGTACAAGCTGTACGCCGCCGCTTCGGCACTGGGTATAGCGCCTGAGAAAAGTAACGTGCTAGAGGGGATCCCTTTGCGCTCTCCGATGCCCATGCCAGAGGGGTCGGGACCGCTGATCATATCTGTTGAACCGAGTCTCAAGGGCAAGAAGCCGCCGTGTCACCCTCGTCATTGCTGTTGATGCGACTGCCATCAGAAAATGAGCCGGTCTTTCCAGCTTCATGACAGGTCAAGCTCCAGTAGCAGCTCTTTGGCGGAGGATTAAGCGTTTCCGCCACAATCACGAACAGCCCTGGAAGCAGCATATCCATAAGCCAGAGACTGCGAGAGTAATGTGACGCGCCACAAGTGCAGGGTAGTAGATCTGGGCCGCGTCGTCTGAGCTCCATTTTCGCCGACCGGCAATTTATTCGAATATAAGCAGCTTTACTTCTAAGTGAACAAGAACCGTGACTCGTGTCGAGATATTAATAGATGAATTGACCACTTTCTCCAGGCCGCAAAGGCAATCTAGCAGGGGTCGTCCGGCGGCCCAAAAACCGGGATGGGACCCGGACTTTCTGCTTTTGGACATGTCAATCGGGTCAATCAGGCGGGATGTAACGCAAAACCCAGCGGAATCGCACAGTCCCGTTACCCTGGGTCCGGGGAACAACCGACATAGCAATCGGCCTGCAAATTGGTGATGCATCTCAACATGCCCAAGAGAGACTGCGGAATGGATGATGTGTGAAGTTCAATTTAGGTCGTCGCTTGGACGTCTGATCTTGGCCGGACGGTTTTGGCGAGCATCGCGGCCCGCACCGACGACGCCTACTCCAATCAAGAACCAGTTTCTCGATCTGGCTACTGCACGCACAGCCCAATCAAGCCACCAAGCATCGTCCGATCTTGTTCCCTACTTGCATGTACTTACATCACATAGACTTCCACGCTGAATAAGTACAAGTACACGCCGCCTTTTCGGTCCTCGACCCTCCGAGAGGCTGTAACCGCTAAAAACGCCATGCGCAGAGCTGTTGCGTCATGGTTGGTGGGAAGAAAACCACCGCAAGACAAGCGCCACGTTCGTACGACGTGAGCAGCTGGATGGATATGTGGCTATCCGCGAGGGCAATCTAGCTGCGTTCAATGCGAAACTTCTTGAGGGACGGTAAGTTGTGAACATCGCCATCGTCTTGTGTGTGCAGTCCGCGGGGAACTCACAGTGTGCCTATTCGGCGTTTGTGATGGTGGTGGAAACTCACGACATCGAACGGAAATGGCCCGTTCGCATCAAGTTACAGTCGTTAGCGGCCACCAGTCCCACCCACCAAGTGGCACCCGCGCGGGTTCCTGGCGGCCAGGCTCATCTTCTTTCGCATTCTTTGGCCTGGGGTGGACGGCCAACAGGGCAAATTCACGATCTTGGGCAGGGGTTCCCGCCTTAGTGCTCACTTTAGTTGAATTAGCCCAACAGGCCCAGACCCGATTCCAACGGCCTCGCGCAGCTAGCTGGCTGGCGCCGCACAGGGGCAGCCCAATACCAACCCCGGTTTACTGCGTGTGTTTCAAGTATACTAATTAAAAGGTGATAGCATCATAACTGCAGGGAGCAGAAGGGGGCAACTGTTCCGCCATGGGCGGCAGACCAACTTAAATACCACGAGCCCGGCTGCGCATCTCTTCGACATTGATTCCTGAAGTCAAGCAGCCGCTCAGTCACTCATTCGTTCTTGTGCCATTTACAGTTCGCAACATCGCCATTCGTTATCAAGCAACGCCACCATTAGCACTTGCTACCCGCATCCCCCATACCGCAACCATGCAGATCAACGCCCTCCAGCTCCTGCCCCTCGCGGGATCGGTCGCCTCCGCCGCCTGCGTCGCCCGCCACCACGGTACGCCCGCACCTGCTGCCGTTGCTGCCCCCGCTGCCGTCGCCGCACCCGCGTCTTCTCCCGCTGCTCCCGCTGCCGTCGCCGGCGGCAGCCAAGGCCAGCAGCAGCAGCAGAAGGCCGTCGCCTCCCCGGCTGCTGAGACCAAGCAGACCTCGGCCGCCGGCGGCACCACCGGCACCTCCACCTTCTACGGCGGCAACCTCCAGGGCGGCACGTGCTCCTTCTCCACCTACACCCTGCCCTCGGGCATCTACGGCACCGCCTTCTCCGGCTCCGCTTGGAACAACGGCGCCAAGTGCGGTTCCTGCCTCGAGGTCACCGCCAAGGGCAAGACCATCAAGGTCATGGTAAGTCCTCCCGTCTCACTTGCACACCCACGTCTCGTGTTCACGCGCATAGCTGATACGTCGCACAAGGTCGTCGACCAATGCCCCGAGTGCGAGCCCGGCCACCTCGACCTCTTCGAGAACGCCTGGAAGGCCCTGTCGCCCTCCTCCTCGGACCCCATGACCACGTCCTGGACCGAGGTCCCGTGCGGCATCGCCTCCCCGCTCGTGCTGCACAACAAGTCCGGCACCTCGAGCCACTGGTTCTCGATGCAGGTCGTCAACGCCAACGAGGCCGTGGCCAAGCTCGAGGTCAGCACCGACGGCGGCAAGACCTGGAAGGGCACCACGCGCCAGCCCTACAACTTCTTCGAGAACTCGAGCGGGTTCGGCGCCGAGAAGCAGACCGTGCGGGTTACGAGCGCGTCCGGCAAGACCGTCACGGTCGAGAATGTGGGCGTCGCGTCCGACTCGCAGATCAAGGCGGGCTCGAACTTCTAAGCGGAAGTTTCTCTTGGGCGGTTTCTGGCATCTGTCGTCTTGCTTTGACAAGTATCTTTCGATGTATATATTTATCACTTGACAGAAGACACAGGCGTATAAAGTGAAGCTCATGTTGAAGATCATGTAACCACGCAGAGAATTGCCCAAGCGGAGTTGTATGATTTCGCCTTCTTTCAATTGAGCTAAATACTCCCTCGTAATCTGTTCCTAGCCGTAGGTGAAGTAGTTGAAATATGCTGGTGTCTACTTCCACCTGGGCCTGTGGATCGCAAAAGAAAACTCGTTTCGGGAATTCGGTCTTGTGTGCCAGCAGCAACCCTGTGACACGGGCCCAAGACAAAACAGCAGTTGTGATTGTCAATTGTCTCCGTGTTACTAGCAGTGTGGTTTGGTTGCTTACGGGCTATGTACAGGCTCTAAAGACGGTTTGCGGCCAAGTCATGGGAGCCGTCTAACGAGAGCATTTTGGAGCTACGCGAATCACGGAAATAGTAGACAGAACAGTTTTGTGCCAATTCTTTGTTCATCCATATCAAGCTACTGCCAAAGGGTATCTGGTATCTATCCTAGGTCTTTGCCAAGCTCATTCGTGGCCATTGTGCACATTTTCGTCTTGATTGTCCAGCCAAAACCTAACCATTCCGCACCTATTCCGCACCTATTCCACCTTAACTGTTCTATAGCGTGCTTGGCCTGAAGCAATTAGCGACAGGTTGGTCGGTCGGGCGTGTTCAGTGATGTGGTCGGAATCTTCATGGCAGCAGGATCGAGTCTCTTTACTTGATCTTGGTATTCATATCGTATAGTACAATGTCTCGTACAAGTGTCGTGAGGTCGTTATTGCATTAAGTTGTTATCTTGTTGTCGCATCCTTTAGCGGCGGGAAGGTCCCTTGCGCTTCTTCGGCTCCTCCTTGGCCATGAGCGAGACCTTGACGACGAATGCGCCCTCGCCCTTCATGGGGATGCTGCTGACATCAAGATCCTGCTCGTCGGGATGAGACCATCCGAGCTTTGCGCCGAAGTAAAGAGCCGCCAGCTGGTAGACGGCCGTCTCCATCTCGAAATCCTGGACACGAGCGAGAACCTCGAGGCCATCGTAGACCACGAAGGTCTTGATGGGATGTGAGTAGTTGAGGTGGTAGGCACCAGTGAGCTTGCCACCCTCCATCACGCGGCCAACTTGATCCGTGGGGATCTCAATGATGCCGAGGATTCGTGATTTCGCCTTGGCATCCGACGTCTCTGCGGCCCAGCTGTACTCGTGGCGAGAATTGGGCTGGTGGGCGCGCGCGCGCTTCTTGATGGGTTGGTTCTCTGCAAGAGGCTTCTTCTCGTCATCGTCTTCATCCTTGACGATGCTTCGGTAGGGGCTGTCGGTCATCTCTTGCTTGATGTCGCGATCCATGTCCTCACGCTTGATCTTACGATCGGACTTTTCGCGCTTGACCTGCGAAAGGGTGGCAGACTGGTGGTACTTTCCACTAGACATTGTGATGATGAAGGTGATGTGTGATGTGAGTTTTCTTTTTTGGTGAAGATTAATGGGGAGTAGGGTGCTTTGGTGGCGGCGATGACTTGAGTAGTCGCAGCTGATCCGTGGTACGATGTTATTGCAGACGGCGGTGAGGATGCCAACGATATCTGTTGATGTGTGTTTTATGAGAGAAGAGAAGATGACACGAAGAATAGAATAGAAGATACTGGTGAAGGATGATGGGTGTGTCTATAAGGTTCCAGACCTGAAGTTGGTGATGGAAGATGATGAGGAGGGAAAAAGAAAAATTCCAGGTTGTGGGTGGGGGGAGAAGGGTCCCTTTAAACCTTTTCAGAGGCCTCACAATCAACCACTGACCGCACAATCAGTAACTGATTACTCGTGCTCGGGATCAGTAACTGATTAATTCGTACCTGGGATCAATAATTTAATTGGTTCCTCCCTAGAATCAGTAGCTGGTTGCTCAGGTAGTACCTAGGATCAGTAACTGATTCCTGGTACCTGGTACTTGGCCACTAATGGGCTTCTACGGGACCTCACGCATTAAGTGCAGAAACAATCACAAGATCAGTAAGCAGCTCTGATAACGAGACAAGCAAAAGATGCAATCAGGCAGGCTACGGCTTTTAGGAGCCGATGGCATAACCACCTACCTACCTAAGCAAGGTCACAAGCATACGGTAATAAGAAATCTAGTATGTGTGTATGTGTATCATTTCTACTGGGCTACAGCAAGTTCCTCTGTATCCCCAGATCCATCTCAGGGAACTGCTAGGCATCATTAATCTGCATCATGTCCAGCCCTTTTCTTGCTGGCTATCGTATCGTACACATTATCGTTATCCTGCTCCTCCAACTCCTAGCATTGATCCAAACGGTCCTCCTCTCCTCCCTGAATGCCAAGATGATTCTTCATCAAGCGAGCCCCGGCTGTTTGGCAGGCGAAAGGGATTGCCCATTCCGAGCTAGTCGGTAGGGACACCAATTTTTCGAGTAGAATTGTTGGTTACCATAAGTCGTATGTATTTATTCTAGGATCGTGGGCCAGATCGGCAGAATCTCCAGTCTGGTCCATATGAGTCAGCAATGAGATTCCCTGTCTTCCGAGCAGACACCAAGATAAGGATACTTGCCTGGCTCATTATTGTTGGTCATCTTATGCACATTAATGGGAATCACTGAAAACACAGAAGATGTATTAACGTGATGGGTGTTTACTAGTGTATTATTGGCGTTGGCACATTGCCGCAAACTTGTCTATGTATCCAGATTCATCTCAGTTTGCTCCATAGCTCCAGTATCCTACACTCCGTCCAGCGCACTGATAGCCAATGTCCAGCAATGATCTATCCATTCTGTGCCCTTCCGTCTACTCCTACAAGTCCTCTTCGCCCCAGACCGAATCCTCCATGAGTCGTTTGGCGACGGGTTGGTAAGAGAACCGTCTCTCCTTTCTGTGCCGAGTCGATGGTTAGGGGATGCCAAGTCCAAATCGCTGGAGTTGGTATGTCGTAGAAGCAATGCATGTTCGGTCGTAATGTTCGTGACAGCAGGAACATGTCCCTCTTGATTGGTGTATAATTCGTAATGCATCTCGTATTGTACAGCAGTGGTATGATAGATTCATCGAGCCAAGAGCGCCTTGGTCTCATCATCTAGTGTTGTTTGTTTGTGAGGTTTGAGGCATGAGAGCCTAGTTCTTGCGAGCCTTTCGCTGCTTCTTGGGAGGTTCATCCATCATGGGAGACATCTTGACTGCGTAGCTACCCGCATGTTCACCCGTCATCGGAACGCTGGAGACATCGAGGTCGTGATCGTGAGGGTGCGACCACTTGAGCTTGCGGCCGATGTAGAGAGCGGCGATTTCGTAGACGGCGTTCTCCATATCGAGGTCTTGGACCCGCGCCAGCACATCGAGCCCGTCGTAGATGATGAAGCTCTCGACAGTCCGGACCCAGTCGGTGTGGTAAATGCCGGTGAGCTTACCGGCTTCCATGATGCGGCCGACCTGGTTGGGCTGGAGCTCCACAATGTCCAACTCGCGGACCTTGTCCTTGGCGGCAATGGTGGCCTCCTCCCAGTGGAAGCGGGCGGGCGTGCGGGTGTGAAGATGGGCGTGCTTCTTGGTGTTCTGGGGTTCCTCCTGCTTGACGACGACATTGTTGGAGTTGCTGGCTTGCGAGTCCATGTCACGGAGTGGCTTCTTCTCTTCATCTGCTTCCTGCTTGATGGTACGGACAGGGCGGTAACTGTCGGAATCCTCTCGCTTGATGGCGACGGGGGCCTGGTTCGTCGAGAGACCAGAGGTCCGGGTGGAACCGTTGCGAGGCATCTTAACAAGGAAGACGGTGGTGTTTGTTGTTTGATGAGGTGATTATAGAGGTGGGATGAAAGGGCAGCTTTCCCGTGAAGAATGCGATTGTGGGACTGGCGGCACGTGTCTGATGATGCAGACAGGTGGAACCGATGGAGAGGGTGGTGTTTTCTGATGAGTCGGTGGGAGATCTCAATTTAGGTACTGATGTTCTGGAAAGGGCGCTGGCGTGTTTAGTCGGCGATGCGTGTCTGATGTGGTAGACAAGGTGAAAGTGATGAAGTCATTCGTCAATGTAATGTTTTGACGGATGGAAAGAGAGATGACAAGAGAAGAAGGATGGCAGGAGGAAAGAAGTAGGTTTCTTGATGGAGTGGGTGTTTTTATATGTGTTCAGAACCAGAAGTGATTGTGGTAATGATGATGAGGGGAGGAAAAGTCCGAGCAGGAGTCGGGGGGAGGAGGGTCCCTTTAAACCTTTCCAGAGGCCGTACAATCAGTAACTGGGGGCCTGTGCTTCGGCAGGAATTACTGATTTGGTTTACTGATTTGATTTAGAATCAGAGGCGAGGGTTGTTTGCAAAGTGAGAGTGATTGTCCTGGCTGATTGTCGTGCTGAGTGATTGTGGTTGTCGTTGAGGGTGGGGCGAGTAACCTGCCTACTGCTTTACCTCCCAGGCGTTGAACACAATCAAGACCTCGGAGACCTGAAGTGGGGCGGGGCAGGGCAGCTCACTTCAGCAACTGGCCTGTTGGCGGCATACCTACAAAAGCAAGGCAGGTGGTATGGAAACTGTTGAGATGGGGTACTACGGAGGGCAAGATCACGCCAGGCACGGATGATAGGAAACGAAGCAGATGGTGTGTGATGGTCGCAAGCAACAGCAGCTTTATTAGTCCACCCTAACTTGATCTCAAACTCTACAGAAAGGCTCCCATCTAGCCATGTAGCAATGGACTTACACCCCAGTGGGTGTGCTCCGAGAGACGAAGAACGAGGGCGTCTTGGTCAAGAAGCAATGCTGAAGTACCAGCTAGTTACGGAGAACATTGACATTACCATCCTGTGTCGTGAATTTGCTAGCATTAATATCAACTTAGACTGCTCAGCTACCAGAAATGCCTTACCAACCAGTAAATTATCCCATATCAGCTGCCTCTGAAAGTGTAGGGTATGTCGTGTTGAACCTACAGGCATGTCAGTCAGTGGCTCAACCAGCTTCGGCGTTGGACATAGTGCTTACTTAGCAGAGGAGCTGAGCCCATGCTGTATCAATCGTACCAATTCGACCACGCGCCAATCAGTCAGAGGCTGCGCCCTTGCACTCCTTATGTGCCGAGTCGATCGAACACAGTGAAATAACGCAAAGCCCACCCGCCCCCTCTCATCTCGGTGCATGTGTACTTAAGACTTGGGCTGTTGATGTCGAGAACCAAGTCATGAGGGTGAGCACAGTCGACCAGTTGGGCAATGTGGTGAAGAGCCATTTTGAAGATGACTCTTTTCATACCGTAGTCATTGATACGTGCCAGCACCTCGAACCCATCGAATACGACGAAGTCCTGCTGGCGGTTGAACAGAAGGCAGTTGCCCTCGTGGCTGAAAAAGACATGGTGAATGCCAACCAGCCTGCCATCCACCATCACGCGGCCGATTTCGTCGGTGCGGAGCGCCACGATGCCGAGACTGCGCGCTTCGCTCATGATGGCCGCGATGGGCGTCTCGTAGTCGAAGCCGACATGTTTGGTGGCGCGGTGGGGTAGGTTGTGTCCCTGTCCGTCCTGTTCTTGGATGCTTATCGCGACACAACCAGCCTCTCCAGTGGACTGGCTGCCAGTGAGCTGGGCAATAGTGTCCAAAGATCGATCCTGTTGGCCGTAGTCCTCACTCTTGATTATGTCTCCAGACTGCTGATTGGAGGGAGCTTCTGGCTTGACCTGCGGGTTCGACATCTTGTCGGGTCGGGAAGTGGTGCGGCGTTTGTCTTCGATGCCGGTAAATGAGGTAAGGTTTATCTTAATGAAACCTGATGATGGGCAGAGGTGATCTACTACGGGTTTTTGGTTCTGCGTAGCAATGAAACCTCGAATATGGTTCTTCGTTGTGGGAAACGGCGGCAGTGGGTAGTGACGTGAAATTTGAGAATGAAAACCCGCAAGCAGATCTGCAGAGGGTGCGGACACGTAGGCGTAGGCCTGTGTTCTGAAAGCAGGTTTTGTGCTAAAATAAAAAGAATTGTTTACTTATTGTTGGATTATTGTAATTACTCTTCTTATCAGCGCACATATATCCTAAGCCGATTAATAAACGGGGGTCGTGATTGTCATGCCCTGTGTATACTGGGGAACGGTGGCAGACCTCGATCCAAGTACCGAGACTTACCAGTTTAGACACGTTACTCACCTCTTCTTCTCGTTAATATCCTCCAAGTTATGCTTGAGACAGTTACACGAGGTGCAAAATTAAAGAAGAAGAAAATAAGTGTAGGGTGTGCTGGAATACAGACTGTATATATCCCTAGATGTTTCTCGCTTGCTATAGAAGACTGTGCTTTCATCATGTCCAAGCGATTTATCGTGTAATTCATCCATCATCATGAGCCGCCCTGCTCGTAATCAATCAAAATCAATGCTGGGTATCATTATCCTCTTTTCCGTCCCCTGTATCCTACAAAGATCCTACAACTCCTTCCTCCCCTCCTCCTCAAATCGTGTCCCAGAATGCAGCAAATGGTGGTAGCTGCAGCAGGCGAGGTAGTGATGGTCTCGAGTAATGCGATCTTTAGTTCTCAGTGCGTCTCTTCACCATCTTTGTCTCCTTCTTCGCGCTGGTCGACTTGCGCTTCTTGCCAGGCGTGACCTCAGGTTGGATCAGAATGGCCCACCCCTCGAAGGTTCCCTCCTCATCCTTCATGATCTCCGACTTGACAACGAGCTCGATCTCGTCGGGGTGGTCGCTTCCGGCCTTCTGACCGATGTGGAGAGCTGCGAGCTCAGTGAGGACAATGTCGATCAATTCTGAATCTTGCACACTAGCGAGGACGTCGTAGCCATCATAGGCAATGAAGTCTCGGGTGCCGTAGTGGTGGGTGTCGTAGAGCTTGGTGAGCTTTCCATCTTGCATGACGCGTCCGACCCGCGAGGCCGGGAGCTTGACGATGCCTTCATCGCGAGCCTTCTTGTTGGCGTCGAGGACCGCGGAATCCCAGTCGTAGCCGGTGTAGTGTGCCTTGCGCGGACGAGGAGGAGCTTGTCGAGCCTGCTGATCGGGCTCTGTTTTCAAGTCCTCTTGTTTGACGTCGCGGTGGCGAGGAGCCTGTCGAGCCTGGTGTGACTCTGTTTGCAGGTCCTCTTGCTTGATGTTGTTCTCTTGCTTCACATGCTCTTGCTTGATGCTGAGGCGGTCGAATGTGTCGACGTTGGCGGCCTCTTGCTGGTATGGAGGAAGAGCAGCTGTAAGGAAGAAGTTGCAAGACATGGTGATGAAGCGAAGTGGTGAGTGTGACGAGGTAAGAAGTTGTTGGCAGTAGGATTCTGGTGGATGAAGGTTGGACTAGGTCGCGTTCAGGTTGCGGTGGGTGTGTTGATGATGCTTAGCAACAAAGTGGAGGGTGACAAGATGGAAAGGTGACAATGGAGAGAATGATGGTTGGTCTTGAGATGTGTGCAGACGATGGTTGGTCTGGGTTTGGGTGAAGATGAAAGTTTGTCTGAAGATGTGTGCGTATTTATATGCGTTCACAGGTTGTGATGATGAAAGGAAGAGGGAGAGAAACCGGAAAGACGCTGGGGGAAGGCATAGATTTATACCTTTCCAGAGAGGCAGGATCAGTACAGGATCAGTAAAAGCGGGTCTAGGGATCTTGATTGCCACTGCAGGAGCTATTCCAGAAGCTGTTGTATATGCTGCTGCGCAGGCCTGGCTTAGGGACTGAAAAGTGATTGTTCCCGTGGGGGTGGTTACTGATTCGGTTCACTGATTGTCTGGCTGATTTCAGTTTACTACGTCAACCAATGAGAAATCGTCTTTCCATCACACGCCGCAAGTTTACCGCTCCCAGATCAGCCTTGCTATTGAATGGAAGCTCAAACTGATTGGGGCACGCTGCACTTGGGAGGCAAGCAGCGTCTGCGGTCCTAGTACCAGATCACAAAGTCAGAGCAAGGCTCTCGGGTTCATGTCCCACTATGCACTTCACAGGAGCTCGAAGGCAGGCCTGCAATTTCTACGTAGACGAGATTTGTTTTACATAAACAGGCATGCCGTCAATAGATAATGGGTAGCAGCATCGCTCACTAAGAGTTTCGTCCGTCACCATATCATGTCGGCCACGGAGGCTGGTCGTCGTCCAGGCTCAGTAGCCAGGCTTGATTGGGATGATAAAGCTGGTAATTGAGCATCAGACGTAGGCTCTGAGCCTCTAGAGTAGGTTGTTCTCGCGGCTTAGGTCCGCAGGGAGCTTACCTACGGGCTTCCGTGGTACCTACCAACCACTGTCCAGTAACCAGCGAGTGTCGACTCCCCAGATCAGTAAATTAAATGTAGGAGCTCCAGCTAGATCAGTAGAAGTGGCAATTAACGACCAATCAGAAAAAAGAACGGCATGCTCAATTTGTTTCTTTTCGGCTTGTCGTCCGCTGGGTGAGTCCCACTTTTATGGTCACCCTATACAACTCCCAATTGAGTTTAAGTCCCACTTTTGATCGACCTATACAGACTGATTGTTCTAATTGACCATCAGTTTCGACACATGAAATGAAATCAATGGTTGAAGCACTGCTCAAATCTGTCGGGCTCGGCCTTACTAATTGCAATCACCTCTAGAGACCTACAAAAGCACCTCTTCCCCCGGGTCCTTTCCTGCTCTCCCCTCCTCTGTCACCTCATCGCAACTCATCGCAACTCATCGTTATCACGCCACATCCATTCAACACGACTGCTATATAGGAAGAAAACCCTCACTTCTAATCTCCAGAACCTATTTTAGATATGAAGACACTCTTTCTCTCACATTTTCATCCTTCTTTATCCTAAGTCATCATCAAGATCCTGCAAAGCGATCATAATGCCCAACTTCAGCAGTTACACTCAGTACCCCGACATTGTGGACTGGATGTCGGGGATCGACTGTTCTGATGATGATACCGATTCGTATGTCATTTTCAAGCAAGAGGGCGAAGGCAGAGACCAGCACAAGCCGAACAACCCCGCCGTCGCCTTCAGCCAACCTTCTAGTTTCTTGAATTCCAGTAAATAATGCTACGCACTCGGTTACACTGTCGATGTACATCACCTTGCCGTATTCCTATGCCAATCAAAACCACGCTGTACTCGGCAAGGCCAAAGTGGCCCTGGAGCGGGGGCAATCCGCAGTGGTTGCCTGACTACCCCGCATAAGCCACAACAGCATGGTTTCGTTCAAAACGTCGGTTCTTAACAGAGCTAAAAGCCAACTCATTACGCCCCTGAGCCTTTGGCTATAACCGCCAGTCAAGACACACATGGAACGCTCACAGAGCAGGGGCTGCCTGTTCGAATCCCTTCCGACCGAGCTACTCCTGAAGGTCCTCTCCGGCCTGCCAGACCTAACATCCCTTGACAGCGTCCTTCATGCCTCGCCGACTACACACCGCATCTTCGACGAGTACGCCGTCGAGGTTGCGGAAGCCATACTCGCCTGCGACTACAATATCCTCTTGAGCTACCACAGACACCCGTGGCGGACCGACGATGTTCACCATGGTCCCCACCCGATAGAATCCGGCGTCACTTGCGCCTACGTCCGGGTCATGTTCTACATGATGGCAGCTATCCGCTCATCCAGGTTCCCCATCAACAGCCTGACGGAATTCCGCCAAAACGTCGTCGATCCGTTCTGGTGGGAAACCACCCGTCGGGGCAGGTCAACTCTCGGATACTAAATGCCAGAGACCCTATCCAAAGACACACCCCCAAACGTGGTCCGCAGTCTGATAGCGACGTATCGGAGACTCAACTGGCCCTCCTTAGAGTGTCTGAAGTCATATCTAGCCAGGTTAGAATCAATCTGCCCATCCCGCCCTGCTATAGGCAAGAAGGCCTTCTGGAAGGGTCGCCGCGCGGGGACAGTCCAGAACAACGCCGAGGGTTTAGACCAAGTCCCAGGTCAGCCCGTCGTCGTGCGAGACGCCGGCCCCCCCTCGTGGGTCGAGGAGCAGCGCGCGACCCGCGCTTTTTGGCGGCTGCAGTTCGTCTGCGGCATGCAGAGATCCGCCCGCAGCGCTCTTCTCCCGGCCGCCTGGCCGCCCGAGGACGTCGAGCAGCTGCGGAACTATAGCCGGGCGCAGCTTCTTTCCCTGTACAGCCTCCCGCATTCTCATGGCGGATACGGGCACGCCCGCCACCATCCCGAGATCCACGAGATCTACAGCGCGGCGCAATACCTGGAGACGGCGCACCACGGGTGCCGCTGGCCCGACGAGGCCGTCGTCCCGCCGCAGGTGTCGCGCAGCGGCGGCGAGTCGGGGTATCAAGCTCTGGACGGGGGAGAGGCCGGCGCGCGGGCAGTGGTTTTGGATAGATGAATTTCAGACCTAGGTAGTCTAGACCAGTTCCATTGTCGGATGTTAGCTACACCTGGCTCTGACTTGCCAAACATGGCTTTCTACGTTATCACGGGGAGTGTCTAACGAGGTAGATTTGGATGAGCCATCCTTGTGTGTAACCACAGGTCAGATCCATCCAGCAAACTGGATTATATATGTCGACGGGGAGCGGTCACGGTGATGAGGTAGCCTGTTGGGCCGCGCGGATCCTCCTTGCACTGTTTGCGACGTCGTGTACCGTATCTCTGGCTTTACAGGGGAAACAGCATATGGCCACCCAGACAAGGACCTCACAAGACGCTTCCGGCCAGTCAGTCGGGCGCTGCGAGATCTTGGGTCCCCTCAGGGCATTCGAGGAGGTTAGCAAAACGCGGACTCCGGACGTCAGGCGGCATACGTTTGAGCAGAAGGTCCGTTGGCGCCGCTGTTGTACCAGTCGCTGCCTCTTCCCGACCGCGTAGTCAAGATCGTCGAGTCGCCGCTGGCACAGTCCGCTGCCTGTATGTACGTTGCCAGGATCCTCTTATGTGTCATCTTGGACACCATCTAAGCCCACCAGGAATACCTCTATGGCCTGAAAGGCGGCGTCATGGGATGAAGCCGACTTGCTACGTCATGGCGGCGGCGCAGGTCTATTGTCTCGTACTGGCGGGCGAGTTGGCCGCGTTCGGCGGGGCGTACTATGATGTGGTATGTGGCCGCGTCGCTCTTACATTGGTATGGACTATTTGGGTTGTTGACCTGGAAGACCCTGCCAGCTGCGCTTGGGCCTTGGACCTAGGAGTGCCTATGTCGGCGCTCCCAGGACGGTTGGGCTTATGGAGGAGTTCTGGGCGAGATATCATGTGTACTGAACTTTGATTGGTCCGGTGGGGTGATTACCTAGGTACGTGACTTATTATCGAAGTTCCGATACACACGCACACGTATATATACACCCTACACCTCCTGTCTTACGCCTGGGGCTAGATAGACAATATATCTATCTATTCACACACAACCTATGCCTCCTAGTGCTCTAAGATACTTATATTTGATTGCATGTGGTGTGGACATGTGATATATCTCATGTTTATCGACCTCCGGGACTGGCTAGATGTAAGGGGGAATTCAGACCAACACCCAAAATGAACTTGAGTTGACCTGGTTTTAGAGGCATGTTATGAATTCATTAATTCAGGAGCAACTGAAAAGAAAATTAGCATCAGTCTCATGGTTCTTATATCTTTATGGATTACATGAGTCGTCTGTCCATCCCGTCTCCGCTGAGCCCAAATGAACTTACGAGATCTAGAGGTAGGAGTCTTGTTAACGCAATCATCTTTAATCCTTGCTTTCTCACTTGATCTGCTCCTCATCGGAGGGAGACTTGCCCTCTGCCGTAGCTTGCTATTGGTAGAGGGTATGGGCTCTGGAGCCCTGTAGTAACAATAGCCCAGGCTAGCCGTGTTGTCTGGCCCGGGGCAAGAAGCGAGCGACCCCTCAGAGTCGCGTTCAAAGCGCCGTTCGCGTCTGCAGTGGGGATAAAGGCCGGACCTCTGTTCTCTGATATATGCTCAACCCGGTGCGTTGAATAAGCAAGCAGTTCCAAGGCTGTCCGGGCTGGTAGGACACCCACCTGCTATGGGCTGACCACGATATAGAGTTGTGCTATTTTCGCGATCCAGCTGGCCACACGTGGGAGTTGGGGCCCTTTCCATGCACGCCTTTGCTTCGCATGACGCAGTCTATAGAAGAAGAACCGCAACGCTTCAGATCGGGGAATGCAGGTGCCATGGATTCGGTGTAAAAGTCGACATGGAATATTGATATAATTGGTTAGCTTGGGTCATGTAGGGCGGATTGATTGTTGTCTTATTTTTAGCAAAATACAAAAATATGCCTTGGCTGTGCAAATGGGGTCCGTACTACCATGCAGGAGCAAGCATCTAAAGCAGCTGTATATTGGTCGGTATTTTTGGCGCAGCCTTGTTCTAACGCTGTAGCCCGATGCAATTGGACCCCAAGGTGTTTCAGCTTCGACACCTTCGCATTTATGGCGTGTTACACAAAACCGCATCTTCTTTTTCGTCTTCGGATGATGGTGGCATGTCGAAGTCCAACCAGCCAGCCTGCTCAACCCTCTTTTGTTTGATAAATTAGGTTCAGCGGTGCTTTGGTGGCAACTAGCTATATTATATTCTTCCTCTCAAGAAGGTGCCGTCTCAGTTGACAATCACACAAATGTCAAATCCACTTCGCCCTCATAGTCTTTTCACTTGACCCGAACAGTCTCTCCTCGCATATTACCTTTACTCCATATGCCCCTCTATCCAGCTGGCAGCTGAGGCTTGTTTCTAGCTGCTTAGGCAGAATGGATACGGACGGTCAGGTTTACCTGGGTGTCTGGACCAACTGGTCCCGGGGCTCCGCGATCATGGGGGCAACGTTAACCATGACTCAGAGTAGTGGTAATATTTTGATTGCATTTACCGCCACCTTCATCCCCTTCGTGGCCTCCCGGCTCTGGAAGATGCTCTGCTTCGTCTTTCACACCTACAGTTCGAAGAGAGGCGTTCAACACGCTATCTATCACCAGCGACAAGTCATCCTTCGAAACTCCCCAAGCCCCGACTCTGGCGCCTTTTCCCTGCTTGTTCTCATGTGGACGTGGCGTCGGCTGCACGCCAAGGCCCTTGCTCGTCTGTTGCCCCTGCTTGTCTTCTCCATCTTGTTCATGGTGGGGTTCACAGTTGCTGGTGGCTATTCCTCCCAGATAACCTCTGCCATGGGCAATGAGGTTTTGATAAACGGGAAGAACTGTGGCGTGTATGGGCCTCCTTCATGGGCTAATATCGATTATCCTACTATGCTTGCGTCAAATTCTTGGTTGTCAACCAAGTTGGCTGATGCGGCTAATTACGTGCAACAGTGCTATGCAACTCAAGGCACCAGCATGTTTGATTGCAACAGATTTGTTGTCCAGAACCTTCCCACTGAGACCTCGGACGGCAATTCCGCATGTCCATTTGCGTCAGATGTCTGTCGCGACAATGCGACTAACATACGTCTGGATACAGGATACCTGGACAGCAATGATCATCTAGGTCTCAATGCTCCGCAAGACCAGAGGTTTTTGTGGAGGAAGGTACTATCGTGTGCGCCATTGAGGACTGACGGTTACACAACCAGTCATATTTACGAAAACAGGAGTTTCACTAGCTACCATTACGGAAGTCAAGTCGCCCAGAACCAGGCATCAGTTAACTACACATACTCGGTGATCGAGCTATTGTCGCAGTACAGGCAGACGGAAAGGGAGAGCGCAGGGATAAATTATCGAATAAGGTATGTCTTACTTCAGGTTTTTGACAATACTTCCACAATACTAGCATTCTTTCAGCGCTAAGCTAACCGTGTTATACATAGTGGCCAGTTAGCGCAGTCGTTCAATGGCTCATTGGTTCGAGACGAAGGCAGTTTTGTTCCCGATCGAACTATTGAGGCCACAGATGGGGATATTGTGCTTGTATTTCTATCCGGCAACGGGGTTTTGTTCCCCCAGAAGTCGAATGACGCCTGGTATAGGGCAACACGTCGAATGGGAACACTAAGGTCCCAAAATGGCGCTGGGTCCGGCGATATTTATATCACCGCCGAGGCCGCCTCTCCGCTAGGTTGTGTGCAGCAGTACCAATGGTGCAATCCAGAACTTACGATACCAAGAGGATGTGGACCACTTGCAGGCTGGTTGGACGCTACGGCTGGTGCCGCGCCCCTTTTCAATCTGACGGTGGATAACTCAGGAGCACTACGAATCCCCCCTCAAGTACTGAACGAGAAAGTAGGCTCGACTGGGCTGCAAAAATAAGCAGCTTGTCGAAGTACGGTATCTATGATATTGTGCAGACCTTTGGGGCCAGGGCATTGGCATCTCAGACGTCGCTTAGTGCCGGCGTTCAACTTAGTCTCTCCGAAAGACAGTGGCAAGTTGATGTCACTAATTGGTGGAATATGTCCTTGGCTTTTCACCAGGCCGCCTTTGTCGATACAGCATCAGGGTACATTCATGCAGACGCCAACCTGCAGCACTTGGTTTCTCCCCCGCCAACGATGATGAGCACCATTTCTGCCAAAGCCAGGTATGTTGAGTATATGCCAATATCCCACCCTCGCCAGTAGATGTACCACATCAAAGAATAGACGACAACATAGTCCGGCTGCTAATAGACGGGCAGAAAATTCGGCATGCGGGATACGCCTCGTTCAGCCTTTTCGGGCTTTTGTTCACTTATGTATTGGGGGCGGCGATCATTTTGATGTCGTTTATTCTGGATCCGATCATGCGTTACCTGCACAAAAGGGGCAAGTATAGGCAATATCAATACCTGGAATGGAGAACAAACGGCGCTCTGCAGCTGCATCGTCTCGCGCAGGACGAGCTTGGGTACGGGAAATGGAGCGGCTGCACCGACACTGTTCCGAAAACAAACCCCGAGGACCTACTGTCTGATCTTGACATCAGCGACCTCGAATACCCGAGGCTTAATAGCGAAGTCGTCGAAGAAGCCAAGCTGGAAGCCGGAAGTCATACCGAAACAGCGGGAAGCGATCAAATCTCGTCAATAGCAACAGAGAATACTATCCACAACCTGTACTCTGGGCATGCCTCATGGGGGCCCCGGCGAACGTCAGATGCGGAAGACACTGTCTCGATTCTCGAAGAGAGTCAGAGCCCGGAAGCGCGGAGAGTATCCATGCTATCAGGCCAGGACCGCAGGCGTTAGCCTCATGCGATCACAGGAGTAACACCACCGGGCAACGGGAATCCTGGGTCGAGGGTCAAGTCTTCGAGACCGTCGGCAGGCGTGATATTCCGACACATGAGCCCTGGAATGACGTCGTTGAGACACCAAAATATGGAGGAAAAGTCGTTCTTTTCACGAGGTGCTGATTCGGGTGGCAGGGCGCCGTAAGCTGAGAAGTCGCTCTCGTACCCCAGCACGCCACCCGGCTTAGCTCGAACAGAGCCGCGACCCTCGCACGTCAGTGCCTTACCTCGCCGCAAGGACGGATATTTCCCTCCATCTCCTCTTCATCCCCGAGTCAATATACAACAGGCGCCGCCCCATGGACACTTGGATCCTGTCGGTTTTGGGCAGGATGCGTGACCTTTCACGGGTTGTCGGCGAATAAGTAGGGAGCAGCGCACATGAAGGATCTAGGTTACGATTGGTTTCAATTCCATCTCTTGGGCTTCCTATCTGTGGTTACTTTTATTACATCCCGTTGTAAACCGCTACACGTCACCGAGCTACGTTGAACTGATCTTCTCTAAATCTCGCCCCCCCTTTTTATTTTTTATTTTTATTCTTTTGTTCTTTTGCTTTCCGACTCATAGCTTTTATCACCGAGAAATGGTTTCAGTCAGATATGGGTATTCTAGCAGTTCATCGCATTCATAACAGCTTTCTTTGAACATCCTCTGGATAATGACCGACCTCTTATAATGAATTAGTCTGAAGTGCGTCTGTATGCCTCGTGAGTTTCGACGTGATCGCTGTTACACAAGGGGAGCCTTTGCGTTGGCACTCACGAGACGATCTTAGAAGCATTGGTATCATTCCGAGTTGTTTGACTGCTCAGATGCTCCCAAGAGCCAAGCCAAGCCATTCTCATCAACCAATGTGAACTTGGCACGCCCCCGGAGAACTAGGCCACTCACTCGCCCAGAGGAAAAGACCGTACAATACGGTAGTCAGAGTTCTGTGTCGACGTCAAAACGGACACGTTGATGCAATAGTCTCACCCTACGCACGACGAACTAACTGGAGAAGTGTCAAGACTTGCCGATGCTGGAGACAAGCATCCGAGACAGTGCCAGCTGACCAGAGACCAATGACGAACCTACATATATGTATGCATGGTCAGAGAATGGACACGTAGGACGGGTTGATAGAGGAGTACTGCGCATATATACCTTCGAATTTCCTTTTCGGGTAACAAGATGCATATGCGGATGCCCAAACAGCGTTGCAGCCCGAAACACCACCCTCTCCAAAACATTGCGGTCACGCAGATAGTGGAGGAAGACGATAAGGGGAAGCCCGGTCTGCAATCAGATTCCTAGGAGTTCGATGCTGCACGTAAGCGCTGGATCCCACTGCGATTGCCTTAGTCCTCACGCAATCCCATGCGACTGCATGATAGACAGCACACGCAGACACGATCGTAATCGCCTGTGGAGGCCGCGGGGAAGAGTGGGAGCCGGCACAGCTCTCATTCGGTGGACAGTGCCGAATGAGAGCGTCCGCGCGCCCTCCTGCATCGTCCCGACTGGCGAGGAGCGGGATCCTCCCATTTAGCCGGCATGCGGGCTGATGCCGAAGACACCCCGAATCGTGCGACTGGGGCTGAGGAAGTCAAAGCCGAGTGGGAGAGACCTGTCATGCTACATGATAACCTCATCATTCATTGGTTGTCGCACCAATCTGCGTCAAGTCTCATTAGTTCCCAGGCTTCTCTTATCGGTGTCTGGGAGCATTCCGCGCTCAATCGCGTGGACATGGCCTTTCCTGCTCTGGTGCGGGATGACGCTCCCCTGATTCGTTGCATCATCGGGCGAGGAAGAAGAAAAGAAGCTCTGCGACGGGATCAGCCGCTGAAACCAGCCGACCTTGCTCACTAATGCACAACGCCTGGCGCTACGCCGATAGCGCGATCCCACGAGAGAGAGAGAGAGAGAGAGAGAGAGAGGAGCAAAGAAGTTCCGCCGTCGTCAGAGACGACATTGTTGTTGTTGTAGCAATCTAGAGTCTGCTCGGGCTTTTGTCGCTTGCGCCGAATCTTTTGCATCCTGTGCTTACGGGCCTGCCTGTTGCTGTGGCAGAAAAGGGTCTGTTGGCGAACACAGACCCTAAGTGTCCTATTTCTGGCGTCTGGTTCTGGGGAAGATCGTTCCTTCTACTAATGGTTCGTTCTGGCATATTGTGGTCGGATATGACGAACACCGAACGATACAACGACTCAAGGCAGTGCTACGACCTTAATCGCAATGGGTGATATTCCTGGTAGTGTTGCCAGTTCAGTGCAGTTCGGCTGGGTAGAAGCTTGCAAGCAGGCTGCCTGCTACAACAAGACATTACGGACATTAATTCTAGTTAGCTTGGGCGTAGATGGGCCCCAAGCCCCCAAGCAGCGCTAAAACACGCCGCTAGAAAGGACCACCCCCGGATGTTTCTTTTGACAGTTCAGCAGAAGAAATGGCTCAAAACGCGGCCCCTATAGATAGATCACTGGGGGTTTCGTTCGGGGTTTTTTTTCTTAGGTTAGGGGCCTTTTGGGGGCCGTCCCTCCTTATGCAACCACTTTGGCAAATAAAAAAGATGGAGGCCGCGCGATTAGCGACCGAGGAGGGGCGACCGATCCACCGAATCTCGAGATTGGAGGAAGATGCGTGTCTGAATTGATTAAGACCACCAGGCCAAAAGAACAACAACGCACAATTGACGGCGGCATGTCTTTTGTCTTTTGCAAGTGGCATACCTGGGTCTTGAGTATGTCCACCCTAAAGTGAATCAAATATGCGACCATTGGGGACATTTGGTTGCATCCAATGGGAAATGAAATCACGTTGCGCGTCCAGTCGCAGAACTCGCGATTCGCGACACCTAAGACAACTAACGATGGAGATGGGGGAAAGGAGAGACAAGACCACAGGCCAGCTTCCCTGCCACCCCCGCCCGCCTGGTTTTCTTCCTTCCTGTCACACTCCCTCAAGATTGCGAGGAAGCAGCAGTCACATCAGAAGCTCCATGGCTGGTGAGGGCGTGACGGCCAATCACGACCCTTTCCAGCGTTGTGGAAGCTAGAAATCCTGGGCTGAGAGGCTCGGTCGAACCCTGGTTCCGGGCCCTGCCCGGCAGGCTGCAGCCCCTTCTGGCTAGGCGGCTCAGCATCCAACCTTGCTTAAGCTCTGCCAGCACCCCCTGTCCCGTCACATTCGAAGTGCATTCGCTCGTCACAATCATTTCCACAAAGTCGCCATAACTCGTACCCGATGATGGGCAATGTTCAAGCAAGTTGCAATTGTTGAAACGTCAATGTCTGTGTCGACGGTAGTTGTTTGCTCGTCAAGTGGATAGCTCCTCCTGTCCTCCCACAGAGCTCTGTGCGGCCATGTGCTGATGGAGCATTGGATCCGTTGATCAGGCAAGATCAGAGGAGGCAGGATGGATGGATGCCCCTTGGCACACCTGCTCCCCCTCTCAATGCACGCCATCGAACATCGGATCCAGAAGGGCTTTAACTCTGGCATGTCATGCAGACGTATCATGGCGAGATCAAACATTTGGTGCGCGATTAATTCTCTTGCCCATCACTCACGGGATTCCCAGTGCCAAACTGCGCGGCATCTACTGCCGGTATATTCCTACCGTATTTCCAGCTCCGTGCTTTCTTTTTCGGTCATTGCTACGGATGATGCCTGTGGGGGGGCGTTTTTGGAGGTTCGACACGCTGCCGGTTGCGCACTAAGAAGAAAGAAACCGCCCGATCCCCGCCAAGTTCCTGTTTCTGGCTCAGCTTCGTCCCTTACTGGAACAGACAGCTCGGCACACTAACTCTTAGCACCCGGCGCAGTCTCCATGTTCAATCGATTTGACCACGCCATCCAGCCCATCAAATGCAAGGCGACGCAATGGCGAATGCAAACAAGGCGAGCAACGATGGAGAGAGGGACCCGCTCGCTTCCATTGGGCAGTGACTGACAACTGAGGCCCCGTTGACGTCGGGTGCCTGCCTGGCCCATATTAGGCCAAGGCGCATAAGGCACATGCAAGCTGGGGTGTTGTAGGCTGTAGGTCACCTCTGCCATTCACTGCAGTGTGGTGTGGTGGCAGTCCGAGATGGCAAGTACGATGGGACAAGGTTCCTGGCCATGCAACCTGTTAAGTTACAGGGAAGCTGCGGCAGGAGCTTGGTGCCGTGGTGCTTCGCTTCAGCACTGGATTTGTCTTGGCTCTGCCCAGAAACCGGCCCTCCCTCGACTACGACGTCGGTCTCTGTCTCTCCAATATCCACTCTCATTGATCCCACCTCGGCCCTGAGCTGTTCTAAAAAAGTTCCTAAGAGACCCTCCTGCTGTCACTTTACTGCTGCTACTGCAATTCGACATGACCTTTGGGATGTAGACTTCGCTGTCCCTAACCACATCGCGCGATACACCCCATTGTCGCTCAATTCCTATCCTTTTTTTTTTTTTTTTTTCTTCTGCTGAAGGCAGGTTTCTTTTCTTGCTTCATTGCCATTATTATATGCCAGCTGCCGCTTCAGGCCTGAGATCGAGACACCGAACTTTATCCTTCCGTATCGTCAAATTGGCTACCACTGGACGGAAATATTGACAGCGCACGCATACTTGAGTGGTACTCGTCGCAACCCTCTCTCATCTGCCCGTACTCTTCACATCCCGCGGGGAAGCTTCCGAGCTGGCCTCTCGACGCCATTCCAATCAGATCTTGCATGTAACCAGCCAATCGCGACCTTTCCGTCTTTGCGAGACACCGGAGAGGCATACCGTCTTTTTCAGCTCGCTACTTTGCAAGTCAAACCGCCTGGTTATCTACTACGCCCCTCGACAAACATCAGCAGTCGAGAAATTGCGATTCAGTTCCGACACACGCAACCCTTGCCTTTGGCCGTTGCGACGACGGAATCTTGCCGCCAACACCGGTAGAGGAGCTTAGAGGTCATAGCACGTGGCTCTTCCTGGAAGTGAGGTTTAAGCGACAATCCCATCTTCCGACAGTACTGCCAAGAACCATCGCATCGCGTCAGCGAAAACTGCGTCGCGAACCCCCGACCTACGCACAGCCATATCAGGCCGTTAATATAGGTGCCCGAGCAAACGCCTTGCCCAGGAAACCTTGAATGGTAGTTCGCGCCACGGCCACTGCATATTGAAGACTAACGCCAACGGTGCTTTTTTAGCCTCCTGGCAACGTCTCTCTTTGCTCTTTGTTGGTCGCGAAAGATTTCTACCTTGCACAGGGTCTCTCGTCACTTCTCAGGTTATTCCAAGCGATACCCTGGCTGGTGTCTCTGCCCCTGCAGCTTCCCGAATCACCCTCCAGCCAATCCGTCGCTTCCAGAGGCTGGCTAGCGCGATCCTTTTTTTTTTTTTTTTTGGCTCAGGCGTGTTTGCTAGATGCAAGTGCCGCGCTCTAGGTACTTTCCTTGGTCTCATTGCCAAGTGGATGCTTGGACACAGTTCTTTGCTGTTTGATTCATAATGGATGGCAGTACCTGCCCGAGGGAGCTGAGAGGCTCTCGTCATTCTTCCCACCCCCGGGCCTTTTCCAGTTCGAGCATCGCTACCAGCCAGTCTTCGAACACCCAGGGTACCTCGAGAAGCACAAAGTCCTCCATTACCCAAACCACTTCTCCTGGGTGGCCGTCGCAGTCTCACCCGGTACACAAACATCACCATAGCCGCTGCGGAAGCTCCAACGTCAGTGCGACAAACACCAGGCCGTCTTCAAGATTAACAAGGGAAATGAGCGATGACGCGAAGCAAAGCAGGATCCCAGCCATATCCAGCTATCTCCAGGAAAGGCTGCAGCAGGAAAGGCAAGATAGCGTTAGGAACAGTCCAAGAGCAACTGGGGGCCGGAATACGCCAACTGCTGGATTTCAAGACGACGATGTAACCAGCTCGCCCTTGCGGAGGAGCATGACGGCTACGGGACGGCGGCCTCGATCGGCTAGTGGCGATGAAACCGACAGCCAAAAAGGGTTTGGATCAAAAGAAATGGAAAAGGTACGAGAAGCCCTACCTTCCTATCGGCTCATCGCAAATGGGGGTGTCTACCGTGCTAACAATCTAATATATACAGACGTTGTCGACCCTACACAAACAGAACTTCGACTTGAAGGTTGAGTTGTACCATCGAAGGGAACGACAGACTGCACTAGAGCAGAGAAATGCCACGCTGGAGAGGGACCAAGCTGAGCTGATGGAGCTCAACGAGAACGTGTGGTCCGAACTCAACAAGCGAGACATAGCCCTTAAGGAGGCCATTGCCCTCATCATGGGCTTGGAGAACAGGGTGGGGGAGCTCCTCCTTGAAAGAGAAATGGTACGGCAGGTCGAGGCAGACGGGACATACCGACACTCGCGCAACGACGAATCCGAACTGGAGGGGCCGGCCGCTTCCACGCCCAAAGCCGAACGATTTCCAGGTGCGCTTTCTGCCGACGACGACAAGGTCCTGGACCGCATGCCCAGCTTCATGTCCGAACGCAGCGCGCACACAGAGAACCTGCGAAACGTCATTCTCAACAACCAGAGCAGCATCTTCCATCTGCGCAAGGTATCGCAGTCCAGCGCGGACCCCAGCGAGCTGACTCGAATTGCTAGCCCCAGCCTCAGCGTTCTGAGCGAAAGCTCTTTCAAGAGCGTATACGGCGACAAGGATAATATCCCTGTCCCTCCACAGCGCCATCCACTCGACTTTTCCGACGATAAGTTCGACGATTTGCCCATACCGACGAAGCAACCGAGCTGGGAATGCCAAAGAAGCGGCAGTGCATCGAGGACGGGTAATGGAACTTTCAAGAGCAGTGCCAACTTCTCCTCGCCACTCCAATCGCTTGGTACCTTGGTCGATATGCCGTCTCCTCTCCAACAACTGGAACAATTGGAATCTCGACTGGCATCTGGCGGGACCCGAAGACCGTCCATCGCGAGTCGGGGTAGCAGCAGCAGTTTCAAGATGTCGCCGTCTGCGCGACACTCACAAGCTGCTTCACAGATCAGGACGAAGCATGAGAAGAGGGAGGCGCTGCGACGCGTGATGACATCGACACCAACGGAAAGAGATCTGGCAGCATCCCGAGCACTGCCTCCGACACCGGACACTGTGTCCACCAACACGCTCCGTCGATACCACAACTCGAATGACACACTGTCGTATGACCATAGAAGTACACCGCAGACAAGTGTTTTTGATGCGCGTTCGAAAATGTCATCGGGTCAATACTCGCTCGCCTCGTCGCTTGACGGCAGAGGAGGTCACGCAGCGTCTCAGGCTTCTCAGACTTCCCAGCCCGCTTCGATGACCGCCTTCACAAGTCGCAGGGACGATTCTTCGCAGCAGTTCAGCGCTAACCGGTTTGCGAACCCCAACCAGTACGGCCATCTCCTGCCGCCACGGCCGCACTCCGCTTGCGGAACCCTCTCATCGCGGGTCAGGGCGGACGATTGGTCGTCAGACTCCGAGGACTCGGATGGTGGCGCTGACGCCTACTCAGAGGACGAAGATAGCGACTTCGACTACTGGATGCGTGAAGGTTCCAAGGGTAACGATGGAAACCTTCGTCTGCCACCGCAGTCGCGTAATATGGGGAAGCCTTCTCCGGATCTCTTCGGCTTTCCTGACGGCGGGTGGAAGACGGAAGCTGTTTTCGGGGAGATGGATAAGAGCGGGCTGATCAGCTCGCCTGCTTCGGGATTGAACCGTGAACCTCTGGACGCGCCAGCAGCGCCGATACCTCGCCCCGGAGAAGGCAAGTTTCAGGCGCCTGCCCCCGACGAGCCGGAAGGTGGCATCACGCCGCCTCATCGTAGGTCGAGCCTTTCTGCGCGCACGGGAAGCTTCAGTATGAGCGCGAGCACGAGTTCCAATGTTATGACTCCGTCAGCAGGGAATCTTAGAAAGACCTCTATGCACCAGAGTAGCTTTGGAAAGGCCCCTAGACGGATGAGAAGCAGCAGTATCGACTCCTCAGTACTCGTTCCTCGTCAGCAGCAGCAGGCCCAGGCCGGCGCTACGCCCGCCGGCAAGCGTAACCAGTACCCGCCGATTGCGGGACAGCCACAGCCTACGAGATCTAGAGCGTTTAGCGGGCTCAATGGGCTCTTCCGACGTGGAGCCGTCGCCGATGACCCGCAGCAACCAGTTGAGCCGCCGCCGCGGCAGGCGAGGCCATCGGGCAGGATGAGCGTGCCGCCGCCACCGGCGCGACCCTGGGCCTTTCGGCCGCCGGACTTGATGGAAGACGACCTCACGAGCGCGACGCCGCCGCCGATCCAGAGAAAGCGAGGACCTCCTACGCCTATTAGCACGAACAACACTCTTGTTGAAATGCAGGAGGAGGTCGGCACTCCGGCCACGGCTGGGCCGGATACGGGGCCTAATACGCCGCAGAGTGGCAGCAGGCGGTCGAAGTGGCTGGGACTGGGGCGAATGGGAGGGCTCAAGAAGAATGCAGCTTGAGGCTGTGGAGACTACGAATGATTGGGTGTATTGATATTTCAGGTGAAGGTGGGCAGACAATGGTCATGGTCCCGGAACGATGGCGTGGGTCTTATTCACATTTTACAACGACTTGCGCAAGCATGGTCGGTCGCAGAGAGCAAGCAAGCAAGCCAGCAAGCATTGTATTTTTTTGGCTTTGGCAGACACTGGTCGAAAATTGGGCGTAATGGGGGGTTTGTTACTTGAGCTTGGGGCAGGGCCAGGAGCTTTGGGTGGGGTCCAATCAGGCATTTCCGGTCAGGGTCGGTCGGGCGGTCGGTTTGTAGGAAGACCAGACATTTGAAGTAAGATTGATGTCCAATAAGAGAAGACGAGCAGCCAGCGCCAGCACGATGGCATTAGGTGTGCGCACCATGAAATAGAAATACCATTCTATGCTTACTGACATGTGTTCTCGAAATTGAACCAGATAATAATGCCCCGAGAGTGGCTGGAGGACGAAAGTGCATTGTGCATGTTGTTGGTTGGTCTGCTGTAAGTTCGCACTGAGAGGCCTGCCTGGCCGCATGCGATTAGCCTAGGTGCTGTATCGAAACCTGGCATTTGTCACTCGGGCCCGACTGAAAAGCCCCGTGCCCGAATTTCCTTTTTCTCCAGGTGGTCGATCTTGTCTCCCCCACGCTAACGCAGGGACCGATTTGGCCTCAGATCAGGTGACATCACCACTTGCGATTGATTCTCGGGACATTCGACCAATGCGCCTTTCTAGATACCCACGACTCATTCTGTTTGCTTTAGACTCCCAATCACTTGGATTTCCGTGAGAGTTTATACATGTTCCGAATCCCATTGACTGTAAGACGTTTACGCATTGTACCCCTTGTTCAGGACCTTGGAACACGGACCATGGCGAGAGCTACAGCCAGCACGGCGACGTCAGCGCCGCTGCGACGGAGCGGGAGGAACTCGGGCAAGCGCGCAGCCGCGAAGGTTGAAGAGGCAGAAGCAGATGTGAAAATAAAGCCCGAGGCGATTGAGAGCCGACGCGGAGTCGCGAAGCGCGTCAAGAAGGAAGTGAAAGAAGGGGACGACGAAGAAGAAGTGTTCTCCGACGATGAGCCGCCCACCAAGCGCCGCGCACTCAAGACTGAAAGCCCCAGCGCCAGCGCCAGCAAGAAGAGAAGGGCGAAAACAGCGACGCCCACCAAGAAGTCGCAAGACGAAAAGGCCGCCGAGCTGCAGGCCCGCAAGCTCAAGTCCTACACCCAGTTCGCCAACGCGTCGCCCTTCCCCGCCCACGCGCACCCGACGCCGGCCGAGTGCAAGCTGGCGCACCGGATCCTGGCCTCGCTGCACGGCGAGAAGAAGCGGCCGACGGAACCGCCGAGCAGCGCGCCGCAGGACCGCGCGGGGTGCGGCGACGCGCCCTCGGTGCTGGACGCGCTGGTGCGGACCATCCTGTCGCAGAACACGAGCGACGCCAACAGCAGCCGGGCGAAGCGGAGCATGGATCAGGTGTACGGTGGGAGCGACCGTTGGGACGCCATCGTGGCGGGCGGCCAAGAAAAGCTGGAGAGGACGATCCAGAGCGGCGGGCTGGCGGCGAACAAGTCGCGCACGATCCTCGCGGTGCTGGAGCAGGCGCGCGCGCGGTACGGGACGTACTCGTTGGACCACTTGTTCGGCAAGAGCGACGAGGAGGCCATGGGGGAGATGCTGGGGTTCCGGGGCGTGGGGCCCAAGACGGCGAGCTGCGTGCTGCTGTTCTGCATGGGGCGGGAGAGCTTCGCGGTGGATACGCACGTGTACCGCCTCGCGGGGCTGCTGGGGTGGCTGCCGAGGAACGGGAAGAAGTGTTCCCGCGAACAGGCGCAGGCGCATCTGGATGCGCGGGTGCCGGATGAGGACAAGTACGGACTGCACGTCCTGCTGATCCGGCACGGGAAGGCTTGCGCAGAGTGCAGGGCGGGCGGGCGGAGTTTGGGGAAATGCGAGTTACGGAAAGCGTTCAGGGGGCTAAGGTGGATGGGGAGGTCGGGGAGGAGATGAAGGAGGAAGAGATTGAGCATGTGAAGGAGGAGGTGCCCGGGGTGGAGACGGATCGGGATGCGGTGGCGAGTACGATTGAGATGATGTCTTGAGGGCTACGTGTGCTTACATGGAAAGAAGGGAGTGAACGGGTTGGCTATTGCGAGTGTACGATATGATATGACAAGCTGTAATCTGAAGGGGTTGGGTCTCAAGCACAGGCGCCTGCGAGGTGGTGTTGGTATTTCATGAAGCTAATCTGGCCTGATTCTTGTATAATTCCAGTGCTTTCGTTACGTGTACATGAGCGCCCCCCCCCTTTTTCTCATCCCCAGTATCCCTATGATGATGCGATACCTGTCATCCTTTTATCATACACACATCCGCGCACGCACTAGTACACCCTCGCCATCGGCACCGTAAAGTTGGCCGGCCCCGCGTACGCCTGCACCGTCCCCGTGGGCGACTGCTGGTTCGCCCAGACGATCGGGTCGGCGGGCACGTGGTGCGACGCGTAGAGGCTGTAGCCGGGCCCGTCGAACCAGTACTCGATGTCGCACGTCGTGTTCGTCGTGCTGCTGCTTCCCGTATCGGCGGCGGTCTCGGAGTCGGACTTGGAGGAGGAGCCGGTGGTGGTGGTGGTGAGGATGGTCCAGGCCCAGGTGTACCGCGCGTCGTCGGCGCAGGGGGTCCGCGTCACGTTGGCGAGCTCGCCGTTGGAGGCGGTTAGGGGGTTGCGGTACACGAGGTCGCGAGGGTGTTGTTGGTGGTGCTTAGGTCGAAGGAGTAGCTGGCGTTGTTTGTCGGTTAATCACGGAGGGGTCGAATAAGGGAGATGCGTTATAAGAACAGGAGGCTGGATCAAGGATTGGTAAGCAGGGCTTGAGAAGCCGTGTTCGTACCTGCTAGCAGAGGAGGGCGGAATAACTTGAGCGTAGAGGTTGACAATGTTAAAGTCACTCGGGGCTAGCGTGGGCGCCGCCGAGGCGAGGCGGAGAAGCAATAATAGACTAAAGCATTTCATCTTCGGAGGGCTGGGACTGACGTTTGGTATCCTGGCCGCAGTTTTATGATAGGCGTTTGGACAAGTGGTGTGTATACAAGACCGAGTTGTCGGCTGATCGCATCAGTAGAATATACTGGATATCCTCCGCACCGGAGCCGGATGGTGTATTTATAGATCCCGGTGCTTCCCATTATACTCTCATCGACCGCGGTCGCTATCTTCAACACGGAGCCGACCCCGGCGCAAGGCCACAAACACGTCATAAGGCGACCATGCTTTATCATGCGTTATCTCACTCCGTCTCTCTTCTAGACCTTCTAGACTTACCATCTGAGGTTCGACAAAGTCGTGCAAGATCCAGACCCGTGTCACGCTCCACGCCGGCTCGAACCCAGACGATCGGCGCAGACACGTTACGCTTGGGGTACCCGCGTGACCAGGAGTGACGAAGCGGTCAGCCGGGGGGGGGTGTCGGTCAAAGCGATAGGTAGGCCCCTGAAGCTTCCCAAGGCAACGGTTCGTATGATGGGAGCACCATGGATGAGATAGCACTAATTCTTCTAGTCAGTTGGGGTAGATGGAGACAAGGCGGCTATCGTCTGAGATGTCTACATGACAAATAGGGGGACACCCTGAAGCTCATTACACAAGAGTCCAACAATAAAAGCCAATGGACGATCGCCTTAGAATCCAAACGTCCCATGTAGACCGGAGGATATCCCCATTAGCAGAAGGTACATCGGATCAAGAATTGGATGGGCTATTGGTTTACTGCGAACCGGACTTGGTACAGGACGGTCTGCTATCGTATACCCTCGTAGAAGCTACACGTTCGGTTGATTCTCCAGGCTCTTGGCACCTGCGTATGATTGGCAAAATAGAATCAGGCTGACGTGTGATATATTCCGAGCGGCCTGTCCCCACGCTGGTTACCGTGACCAACTGCATAAAACCACTCTTGACGGCTTACACCCACCATCATGGCTCTATCACATAGGCCACCGCTGATCAGTTACAACCACGATGTCGATCCGACAACTTCTCCTGTTGCTCTCCATTGGGGCAATTTCTCGGGCTGAAATGAATAGCAGCCCATTATGGCATGCCGATCCAGCACCCGGTGGTCGCCGTCTCCATACCGATCAAAGCAGCCCATGCTCTCCGATGGGTTTGCCTTCGAAGCATGGAGTCGGCATGTGGATAAAATGACAACACCCTACTTTACCTCTCTCGGAGAAAGAGGATTTGGGGCTGACTTGAATCTAACAGCACGGACTCGAACCAACCTCCTTGATCACCACCGCCGCCGCGCTGGGTAACCCGCCTCAACAGTTCTGGCCCTGCCCCGACTTGTTGTGAGATGACCCCCTTCGTCCCCAACTGCCTCGATCCAATCGGGAATGCTGGCGCCACCTCAAGGAGGCCGGGGTCGCCAGCCACCATTTCGCCCTCTTCGAAACGGCGCGCGCGGCCTTGTACTCGACTCCCACTAGTAACTCCTCTTATCGGTACCTTCCCCCCGCCACGGGCTCGGATGGTGTGCGGGACGGCGTCCTGGGCACGAAACCCCTTCTTCGCCATCATCGAGGCGATGCGCGTCACGAGTGGCGGCGACCTCCCCAACGTGCTAGAGCCCGAGGGGCCGGCGATGACAGGCGATACCAGCTTCGGGGGGCCCATCGGCACCCAGGACGACGACCGGCTTTGGGCCGTCGAAGCGCGCACGCAGTCCATGACTTCGGAGGAGGGGAGAGAACGCCGTGGGTGCTCGGGACGCCCTTCCTGAATGGGTACTATAGGGTGTTTTGGGCTTCGATAATATGGAATTCCGATGAAAGTCCGCGACCCGGGCTCTGGATATTTCTATCAGCCCTCCCTGCATACAAGGTCGAGAGCTGACGACTGAGACAGCACAAGTGGCACCGGCCAGACACTGGGTCAAGGAGAGGCACACATCCTTCACCGACGTTGGAGGGCATACATCGTGGATCCTCCCCGGTCGAGCGGTATGCGTTGGTCATGTGTGAAAGTAGGTGTGGGTAGTAATTCAATGCCTGGACGGTTGTACTTCTTCAGAGACAGGGGGAGCTCCAACTGCAGATGGTAGAATACGACATCGGCGGAGTAGAGAGATATATCGTTACATGCCCTTATGTATGTATGTATGTATGACTTGTACCGCAAATCGTTAGATGCGAAGACTACTTTAGTAGTAATATCTGGCTTGCCATATAACACGTTCCGCCAGGTGCCCATGGAGAACAAAACAACTGTCATGTTTCACCCTGGACCAACTCCCATTACCCGTTTCGACCCAACAACGCATCCGATTGGGGAAAGGAACAGGCAAAGCCGGTGTGGCCTGTCAATAAGGGATTGGGGATTGAGGGGGAGTTGGGCCAGTAGGGATCCCGCCGTGGGTGCCTCCCCCCTTGCTGCATGCAGCCCAACCCGCATCCGACGAGCAGCCAACAGAAAGGTAGGGTAGCAGGGTCGCATACACCAACACCGTCGCATTGGAGAATTGGATGTGCAAGGTAAGCAGGCAAGGACGTCGGAGTGAGTGCGTGGGATGGATGTGGTGCGTTTCTTCTTCTTTCTTTTTCTCCCCAAGAATGCAGCAACCCTGATCACTATCACTCGCTTCTGCTTCCCTGTACCGGCCTGGTGGGATGGATGCGCTGCCAACAAGATTAAGCAGCCGCCCGCCGCGCGTGAGGTGGTGAATCGGCAAAGTGGGTGGTGCGTGGTGGGGGTTTGGTTCTGTCTCGAGTTACATACCTCCAACAAGTCACTCTCGATATAGGGGAAAATGCCTATTTCTGGCCACGGTGATCCAAATGCATGCAAGGCTACGCTGGCCGTGCATACATACAGAAGACACTCGGTTGGAGATTGCGATATGTGACGCTTCTATGATCTTTGCGAGCCGTTAAGTCGTTAGGCGCGAAACGAAAACTAGATCAGGTGTCGTGAGATTCAGTCGACAGTTGTTAGCCCGTTAGTACGGCGGGTAGCACCCCCCATGTTCTGTGACCTCACCCCGCATCCACGCTTATGGCGACAGACACCCAAGACACCCTGGGCCCTGCTAGCCAGCGGGCGGCACAGAGCGCTCCCACTGACATGGGCCAGCCTTACAGGGACGAAAAGAAACGGTTTGACAGGCGACCATCAACACATTGCACTGGCGAAGTAGAGCAACTCTACTAAAAGGGGTGAATATCTACATAGTCTTGGCACAGGGGAATAGGCAACAATGTTCTTGGTTTTAACGAAGTATCACATTTCAACAGCTACATGCAATTGATCATACTAGTCAAGCTCTTCTAGGCGCAGTCACCAACTACACAGACGTCATAATGTCAGGCACAGAAGGTCTCAAGTGATTATGAACAAGAACGGGATTTCTTTATTTTGTCTTTGACTGACGTTGGCAAGCATGCCTCACCACCCTCTCGATCAGCTTGTCCACAGACAGCGGCGAGTGACAGGCGGGCATGCTTAATTGCAGCAGGACGGTGTCGCGTCCCGTCAATGACGGACGGGACGACAACGGCCGCCATGTGCTAGCAACTCCTCTCCTCCTCTCCCTCACTCACGAGGAAGAGAGGGAGAAAGAGAGAGTACCCCAACTTTGCCAGACAACTGATTAAGGGATTAATACAACAACAGTTGTAGTCCCCCCCCTTTCTTTCTCCGTATACCAATTCCCATTCCCGATCCCCGTATAACCCGGTTCCACGTCTTTCGCGCGACCGTCAACCATGTTCTGGGAGCTCGACATATAAACCCTGTCCAAGCTCCGGGGCCGGTCGCAGCGCCCACAAACACCTAAACCCCGATGTATGCAAGATGATTGTGAAAAGAAAGATAAAAAAACACCCGGGGAAAGCTTCTTCCCCCAAAACGCCAGATCGCTAATGCACCCGTAAACCCCGCCTATGCTGTTTCCCACTTTTGGCCGCTTGGGATTTTGAGTCGCCTTCCAAGTTTCCTTTCTACAACTGCTCCTTTCCTTCTTTCCCAGCGATGCCTCGTCGTGTAGAGAGGCAAAGCGATAATAACGTTTGGTGTTTGGTACATCTGCTCGTCGCATCTCGTGAGGGACGAGTGGAAGACCCCGATCTTCAATCAGATGGGGGTGTGCATGTGGCCTTCTTCTCTCCCCTGGCCAGCAAAGCGGTGGTTGCTAAAAAAACGTATCCGCACGAAAAAAAGACCACGCCCGCCTGCCCATGGTAAACAAAAAGCAAAAACGAGGTAAAATAGCAATTGAAGCAGCGACTTGATAATATGTGCGCGACGCAAAATTTGAAAATCAGAAAAAGCAAAGCTGAAAACTCCAGTAGGCACCATCTGAAATGGTGGAAACGATTGGTGGCGGCGGCTTTGGTCAAGGCCGGCCGTAAGTCCTTCGTGTTGGTTTCATTGCAATGGTCGTTCATCACCATGCAAAAGCTGAACTAAAGCAGAGAGAGAGAGCAAGCAACCACCCATAATCGATGGCGAGAGAATATGGGAGGTGATGAGGAGAACAGGACGAAGGTAGAACGGGCGCCACCGTGCGGGGCTAGGTCGATAGAGTATCCATTCATTACTGGGGGTATGCCATGTCGAAGTGCATCTCCTCGAAGTTGTCGGTGGTGGCGTCGTTAAAGGCCGTCATGGGAGTCACGGTGTCGTTGCTCGACACAACGCTGCCGTACTGCGGCTGGGCGTTCATCTGATTCTGCGCCGCCATGTACGCCATGAAGTTCGGCGTCATGGGCGAGCCCGAGAAGTCGAAGTTGGCCGACGAGAGGGGCATGTGGTTGGGGTACATCGGCAAGCTGTCGGGGTTGATGTTCATCGTCTCGGCCGGGTTGAACCCGCAGTCGATCTCAGTCAGCACTGGCTCCGGCATCTTGCTGGCGTAGTCTTGGTGGACGGAGCCGATGCTGGCGAACTCAACCTCGGTGGGTGGCAGGGAGGCGCAGGCACCGGCGCCATTGCTGGCCTCATCGTCAACCTCTTCGTCTTCTTCGGTGTCGAGCTCATCCTGACGCACGTAAATCTCCTTCATCCAGTTCTTGAGCTCGGGCATCGGGGGCCAATCGCCGCCGCCCTTGCCACCGCGCTTCTCCTCATCGCTGCGAGGTCCACCGCCCGTCTTGTTCTTGGCTCGCGAAGGTTTCTCCTTGAAGTGGGTGCGGCGGAGATGCGCCGCGGCGTTGTAGTAAGCGCCGTACTTCTTCTTGGAGGTGCAAGCCTTGCACTTGTCGAGGGGGTTGACCACGGGCACGCCGATGGGGAGACCAACAGAGTGGGGGTCGACGCAGATCCACTTCTTCACTACGCCCTGCTGAGGGTGCTTAGCGTCCCTGTGGCGTCGGAGCTCGTGGTCGCCACGGAACCCTTCGGGGTGCTCAGCGCAGTCGTGACAGAAGACCTTGGGCTGCTTCGGCCGTACGTATTTGGCTTTGGCGATGGGTGTCTTGCCGTCCTTCTTGGCGTTCTGCTGCGACTCGCTGGCCTTGAGTTCTGACGCGGGCTTGGGTTTGAGGAGGGTGCTCTTGCTACGTGCGTTCTGCTGCGACAAGGTCTCCTTGGCGCGGGCGCTGAGGGAAGAGGCCGACTTGATGCTGCTCATGCTGGCGTTGGAGGCGGACCGGGACATGTCTTGCGACACGAGAAGAGTATCCATGGGGGCCGAGTTGGAGTAGTATTGCCCGTCGTAATTTGAACCGACGGCGAGCAAGTCTTCGTCGCACGGGGCAGACCGTTTTCCAAGAGGCGAGTTACCGCCACTGCCCATGAGGGAGGTCTGCGGGCTTTCCATGGGCGGAACCATGCCGCTGAAGCTCTGTTGAGACTGGATGTTGACTCTGTCCATCGCGTTCGAGATGGAGGGGTTGCCAAAAGAGCTGTTCTCGCGACTCATTGCCGTTTCCAGAGTAGGGGCCGACGTCATAGAGCCGCAGACCGAGACGTTCCCGGTATTGTACTGGGCAAAATCCATGTCGAACTGATTGTGCGTTGGCATGGACGAGGGGAGGTAGCTCTCTTCATCAGCAGGCAGCATGGCGATGTAAGTGGCAGGATCCATGACGATGGACTCGTTGACAGTTGGCATGTCAGGGCGGTGTCTTCTCATTGAATGAGCTCGATTTATCGGGATGCCATTGGCATAAGATGTGTAAGCATTGGCGGACTCTTCTTGGCCCATGTAGTCGAACATGTTGCCACTGTTGTTGGCCGACATCATCGTTGGCCCGTTGGGCTTCGGGGGCGGAGTGATTGGGCCGCCGACGAAAGGCCCGGCTCCGGCAGATCTTGTTGACGGATTGGAGGCTGAGCGGTCCATCTGATGCGAGCGGGGAGCCTGCTGAGACATGGTTCTCGGACGTTTCACAATGGGTCGATCTTGGTTGGTTCGTATCTGTGATATCAGGGTCAGATGCCTACTTGGTCTCCAGTGTGTGAACCTAGCAACAGTTCTTTCTTACAGATGATCGTGGGGTGTTCTGGACAGCAACATGTTGGGCAGACATGGGAGCTTGGCCCTGACCGATGTTGCGAGGTATCGAATTTGGACTCGATGTCGCATCATCCTGAGTAAAGGACGTTGTCATATGCGATGCGCCAGACAGCTGGAACTCATTGCAGACGGGGGAAGCTTGATCAAGATTACTTGGACTTGACGACTGAGGTTGCTGGAATTGACTTTGATACTGCCACAACTCCTGCCTTGCTCTATGCGCAGCCTCTACCGCAGCTTGAGTTTGGAAGTCCTTCTGTCGTAGGGCTTCCCTGAGCTGCTGAATCTCATAGTCCACCTCTGGGCCCCGGTTCATCATGGGTACTAAGCAAGCTGCAATGCCTAAGCCTAGACTGACTGATACAGTTCGAGCCGAAGATGCCGAAGTGCTCGAATGAGAGCTCCGAGGGTGACGACAGGGAGAAGGATAAGAAAATAAAGGCGAGAGAATGGTATGGTCGTCGTGAGAGCGTGAGCCGAGACGAAACAGGATAGACAGCCTCGCTTTCCGGGTTGATGGGCGATGGGATATCTCGACGTTGATGGGTATGGCTCAGGTGCCAGCAAGGGGTGTGGGCTCTTTCTCCACTACTGTTCCGGCCGAGTCGGGTTGCAGGGTGGCGTTCGCAGGCAGGACAATAGCAATGTTTGAGAGAGAGTTTCGATGAACAACGGATGCTGGATCAGCGTGCGTGAAGCGTCAAATGAAAGACAAGAAGCAAGCAGGTGGAAAGGTCGAGACCGAGACTGGGACAAGCAAAGGATTATGTACCAGTGAACCCGATGAGGCTTTTGGGCGGGCACACCCATGGGAAGCGGGTCAAGGGCAGGTCAGGTTCAAGACTTGACTTTGGGTACGGTACCAGACCCGTAGGGCATGGGTATCGCAGGACGGTACGTATAGGGATGTACATAGTGTGTATGCACTCAATTTACGAGGCCCTGCTTGGCTCCGTCAGCTTCCAAGGTACATACGTTAGGTTAGGTCAGGCCAGTACCGCACCTAGTAGTAGTCGGCAGGCTGCCACAACTGCAACAACTGCTAGGCCCTACACACGTACTGTAGGGAAGCTCAAGGATGCGCCGCAGCCATGCCAGCTTGGCTTGCACCTTGCACTTGGGCAGGGACCGCCGTATTGGATGCCGAGCAGCTAAGACTCTAAGGGCAGTTAGTGTGTGTGGTTTGGGTCGAAACGGAAATTTGCAAGCTGCCCTTCCGTAAATGGCTTGTTCGAAAGACGATGCATGTTCCCACCCTCGCGCTGTTAGGAGCTGCTAGGAGGGTTACATAGGGGTGTGGTGGTGAGATGACGAGGCCCACACCCTGGGCGGGTGTCGGTCAGTCGGTTTCGCGGTGCGTGGGTTGCAAGTTTGGGAGCAACGGGACATCTTTTGGCCCTTTTGGGGGGCGTGCGTGGAACAGCGTGTCAACGCCGAGAGTGTGGAGAAGGGCACTGGGCACTGGGCACAGAGGCCAGCAGCCACTGGCTGGACTGGACCAAGTCAACCAATGCCCGGTCGGCTGTGTCTGTGGAGTAGAGAGAGTGCTGGTGTGAGGTCGCCCTGGCTGTATGTAGTTGGTAGTACCGACAGTCAGCAAACACCTTGAAGGCGCAGAGAGAGACGCAGAGAGAGAGAGAGAGAGGGCGAGAGAGATGGTCGATGGAGACAGGCGCTATCGATTAGGCACGAGACGATTGCACACCTCTCTCTGCTGTCGTGTCTCGGTCAGCAAGTAGTCTGCTTTGTCAGTCTGTCAGTGCTGCTTGCTGGATACCACCTCCCAAGGTGACATTATTGAAAAACGCAAGCGCAGTTGCAGCAATAGGCCGGCTGGCGTGATTGAGGCATCCTCTGGGTCCTCCAGGTCCCTAGCCTGCTGAGCGCCGTATCAGACAGTCCTTGGCGCTGCAAGATGCGGAATGAATGCATGCACTGACTACAATGCACATTGTCCATGGCCTGGCGCTGCGCTGCGCTGCGTGTGTGCCGTGACCAATGCTGCGCTGCACAGGCACGGGGAAGTAATCCTACAGGTCGAATTCTACAGTTGTCCAATGAAATGGCCCGACAGGGGGTGTCCCCATGCCCCGAATGCTGATCACGGTGACGCAGCCCGCCATTGTATTGCTCAATCTAGGTAGTCTGTGTCCTTTCCCGGGGGATCTCACGGTTGGATGACGATGGCTGCCGGTGGTGCACCGTATTGTATCGCGAGGTGCACCGCACTGCTGGCTTGACCGCATGTCGTCAAATGAGAAATGGAGGGACCCCCATGTACCATGCACCATGCACCATGCCCCCTGCACCATGCTGCCATGCTGCCATACTGCCATAGTACTCCGTAGTGGGCGTCGTAATGGCATTGGGTTGCGGCTGTGACTTAACGCCGTTAGGAGTTACGGTTGGTACGGAGAGGGGAGAGGGGAGAGGAGATATGGGACGCAAGATGGGACAGGCCAAATATGAGATGAACGAGATTTGAGGAGAATCAAAATGAGATGCACTAGAAGGGGAAAGGGCATCCCGTCCATGGTCCATCCCCCATCCCCAAGCTAGCCAACTGTCAATGGAATAATTGGGGCCCCAATATGGCATTAATTCGGCAGTACAGGCCGGGAAGAGGAAGAAGAATGTTTCACGATGCCGTCGACAATGTTTTGTGTACTCGTGATCCGAGGAAAGGCGTTTTGTTCTGGCGTCGACTCCATTGCCGACGGCTCGACTGTGACCAACTGGAGTTTTGAATTTTATTTTGGGAAAGCCTGCTGGGCCTGCCCTGCTACGGCGGCATGATGATTGACAGGCCCCATATTTGAAGCCTTAGATCCCCCCCACTTAGGTCGATCTTGCATGGCCCTATGTTAGGTACTTTGGCCCTCTCTAGCTGCCCCCGAGCAGCCCTCTCAGGCGCCTGTCGCGTTCTCTGCTGCCGGTAGTACAATACAACTCATCGGCAAAAAACACTGGATCTGCAATCATTGATGTCTCTTCCAGCGCTAGAGTCCTCCCAGTATCCAAACTTTGATACAGGACCTTGGAAGGAACCCTCTAATCTCGCTGCGTGACAAGCTAAATCCTGGCGCCGAATGGGCAGAACTAGCGGGCTAGTCATAATTAAAGCCGTGCTATAATTAACATTCTACAGGGACCTCCGTAAAATAGATGAGCGCGGAATGGAGTCACCAGCTGGCAGTTCAAATTGAGCAGTAACCTAGTTGCGAATAGTAGACCCGTTTTCTCACTTCATATCGCGGTTGTTTTGTGAGTAACACCTCTCACTGTCATGGCGACGGGCCAGAAGCATACGCAAGTCACGGAGATGACCTCGTCCCAAGGCATCGTTGACTTCATGCAGGAAACACATCATGTGTACCAGTAAAGGGGATGGATGTCAGGCACGTCTGATTGGGTTTGGTCGGTACCGGGGAAAACGTGTCCGTTTTGTGCATGGCTCCTTCCTCGGTTTTGGTCAATACTGCCTGTCCGTTTGAAAAGGGATCTTGATCATTTGCAGATGGTGCAGCCTATCAGATCATGATAGCCACCGTGGGCAAAGACAAGAAAAAGAAACACGATGCGGGGTCCCAGTCCACGATCTGATCTCACCGACCGACCATTGGTGTTCAGCGAAGATCCATGGAGAGGCTTAGAGGGCACACGCGGTAAAAGGCACCTAGCCACTAACCTTCTTAGCACCTGCCCAGAAGACCTGCCTGCCTGCCTGCTTGTTCTAGTGGCAGTATTGGCCTGCATGTAAGGGAGGGCGCGAGAGAAGGAAGGAAGGTGGAAGGCCTTGGAAGCTGTCGATGCCCCCAAGTCCCCGTATGCAGGGCAGTGCCGTCATTCGATGACTGTTTCGACTCTCGAGAGCGCAAGAAAACGACAGACTCGAAGAAACGTGCATGCAGAAGTGTCTGCATAATGGCAGAGTTAGTGCCAGCTGATTGCCTTGTTTTCCAGTACTGTGCGCTGGCAGCGGCCAGAGGTGTGTGGTTGCGATTGGGTATCGGCCGGTTGGACAAAGTGAGGCGGAGATCTGACTGGCCCAGAATCCCTGCCCGACCTGCGAGGCCTATCCCGGGCGCTGGTGGGGCCTTTCGTCTCGTCTCTCTCTCACACACTTTCTCCGTTCTCTCATGTCTGCTTGTCTCTCTTGGAACCCCCTACCTGCGCAATCAATCAACCTTGGATGATTCGATTGATCGATTGATACGGGCACTAATCGATACGGTCAGTGTCAGGTCCAGCATCGGCGCGTTTCTTCTCCTCGCCCGGCCGCTACTGGAGAGGAGTCATCGAGTCGCACGACAGTAGCAGCCGCCTAAGCAGGCAGGCATACATACCTACATGCATCAATGTATTGTTTGTCTGTTCCTTCTATTATCGGGGTCGGGAGTTTATTCGATAATACACGTTCGGCGCAGCAGCAAGCACGGGAAGAAACGAGAACCACAAGGGAAACATGGAGAGGCACACAAGACCCCAAGACACACACACACACACACACACACAGCACAACACCAGAGCCGCGAGCAAGCATGGCCGTGGTAGTGAGTTAGTGGTATGTAGCCTTCCCCGGGCTCCAGTTGGATCTTACCGCAATTTCCCTCGGCGGTGTCACCGAGAAAACGTGACGATGGCACACCATGAAGCACCCCAAGTGGATCTCCAATTCTATCCGTCGGTCGTAGAACCCGATCCTACACTCCGCCATGAAGCTTTTAGACTTCGGTGTGAGACATGACCTTGGTGTGTGTTGACGCCCAAACAAGCAACAAGCAACAATAACATGGATGATTCCTCACACCGTTTTCTGTTGACCGCATTTGTTTTGCCCGTCGAGCTGAACGAAGCCTGCATACCTAGGTGTGATGCGATACGAGAACGAGTCTCCCTTCATCCATGGACGCCCCGACCGCCTGGGGTTCGAGCGAGTATGTATATAGGTGCGCCGAAACATTACGTCGTAGTGGTTTGACATCCCGGACTCACGAACGGGCTGACGGGAAAAGCAAGACAAGGGTGTTCGTTCTTTTCTGTCGCAAGGACAAGGCAAGGCCGGTCGGGACACATCCGGACGATCACGGCCGACCAACGTCTTTTTCTCCAGGCCGGGATGCAATAAGCCATCGCGTCATCTCATCCGACCTGTCGGAATCGCAGCCACACATTTTGCTTTCCCCAGGGGTTCTCGACACCACCAGGCCACCCTCCCTTTTCGTGATAATGATCTCGCATATTAACAGCTTCAGGGGCACACTTTTTGAACCGAGTAATGATCTACAACCCTTTACTTTTTGTTGTCTGCGATAAAGCTACCGCAACAGCTCAATTACGATCGATGTTGTCAATCCTAGATGACAGCGAAGATCGCGACGCGCAAGCACACGCAAACTTATCTTGACAAGCCCGGGGCCATAGCCACGGTGTTGCGAGTTTGACGACAGGGTATGCGATATCGCTATTGCAATCACAACTCACATTCACGATGTTTTCACCAAAGCTCTGATGCAGTGGTGGGGTCAATGTCTCAACCGTCGTGATACCCTTGGTTTCCGGCGCGCGTGTCAAAAGCCGCACGACATGGCGCAAAATGAGCAGGCCAGGGCCTACGTAATCGATGCTTTTCCAACTGACATCAGCGTGCATCAATCCCCCATGCGAAGATCGTGGGACAGCATATCGTGAGATTCGTGTATGATTAATGAGTAGCTACTATGGCCGTGGCATCCCGGCAAGATCGAGCGATATCGCACTGCCGGCCAGCCCTACCTACTTTACTCTCTCCTAGCAGCAGCAGCAAGCAACTCGGGGAGAGAGTGGACCGCGTGGCCGTTCGTACGGGTTGCCGCCGGAAGACCCGGTCGGAGCCGAGCAAAGCCCTATGACGGCTTCCCGAGTCGGTCTTGCGTAGATCTGAGTCAGAGAGGTATGGGTAGGTGCAGATCGCTTCAGGGCTGGACGAACAGACAGTGGAGGAAGAGAACGTTCCTCCAGGTACTCTGCAGTCTAAGTTATTGCGATGACCTCAGAGTTCAGTGCTCCGCTGATTGACAGGTACAGCAAGCAGCAGTACTGCAAGATACATAGGGGGCGTTCATGTAATATGGCTTGCAGCAAACCACTCTACGAACACCCATGCCGCCGCCACACCGAGATGGTGGTAAGAACCGGAAAAACGAGGCTAATCTCGAGATCTGTGCACTGTCGGAGGTTGTTGGCGATGTTTGAGCTCCAGTCAGCCCCAGGCCCCCAGTTGGTTGCCGGTTGCTATTTGCCTCTTCGGCGGGATGTTCAAGTAATTGGTACGGGCTCTTTCGAGCATTCGTTTACTTCAAAGAAACCGTGGAGGAGAGAGAGAAAAGAAGGAAAGAAAGAAAGAAAGAAAGAAAAGTAGCACTTGTTGTCATGATTTTGATCTAGTACCAGTACATGTGAATGCAGAGGAAACAACCGATTGATGCGCCGGAAATCTTGACACGCTGACACGGAATGAGACCTGTTGCGATTTCAGTGAGATCCGGGTGCACCCCCACCAGAGCTCTACTGCTGCTGTAGCTGTACCTGGAGCTGTCTCTGCCAATTGCCGGCCCGGCAGAAGTCCGGTTTATCCGACAATGATGCCACCTCGACACTTCCACCAACAGCCAACTTGGCAATAAGCAGCACATCAACGACCGAAAGCACTCTCGCTGCGCACTCGGTATTCATCCTTACAACCGAGTCGCGAAGCCCATGTGAAGCAGCTCCATTTCCAACGGCATAATGCGCCGTCACATTGCCATCTTGCTGGCGGGTTTGCACCTCAGCCAAGCTCGCCAGCCGGGCTTCAGCATTCACCATGATTTACTGGCATATCCACAGGTGCGTGCCTAGACATTGGCGGGCGACAACTGCAACATCCATCGCAGCATCCACCCACTCTCTAGCCAGATGCTAACATAGAAACTGCTCCAACACCAGTTTGAGGTCGTCTTCTCCGAAGCCTTCATCTCGGAAGGCGAAGCCAAATCCCTCCTAGAACGCGCCAACGAGGCGACCCACCCCCATATGCCGCCGACTTCAGCAGCAACAAGGACATCACGTCCAGCATCCAGGCCGCCACCGGCGCCGACGACCAGAGCGCCGACGACGACGGCAGCGGCAAAGTCTCTGAGACGTACGAGGTCATGAACATGACGCCCCACCGCTACCTGTGCGCCATCCCCGTCATCGAGGCGCCGCCGGCCCCCAACAAGACGGCGACGGAGCTGGCCAAGGCCGAGGAGGCGCGCGAGCTCGCCCGCGCGTCCGCCAACGGCTGGGAGCTGATGAGCGGGCTGGACGGGGCCTGCCTCTACTACGTGTCCGGATGGTGGAGTTACAGCTTCTGCTACGGCGAGGACGTCGTGCAGTTCCACGCCCTGCCCAGCCGCAACGGCCCGCCCATGCGGGACCCCCAGAGCCAGGAGTACGTCCTCGGCCGCGTCGCCGGCTCCAAGGCACCATCACCAAAATCTCGGCGCGGCCGCGGCGGACAGGCGGCCGCTCCCCGCCTCCGGCCAAGGGCGTCAAGCAGAGCAACGCGCCCCCGCCCAACACGGAGCTGCAGGTCAAGGGCGACCAGCGATACCTGGTGCAGCGTCTCGAGGACGGCACGCTCTGCGATCTCACCAACCGGCCCCGCGTGATCGAGATCCAGTACCACTGCAGCCCGGGATCCACGCAGGACCGCATCGGCTGGATCAAGGAGGTTACTACTTGTTCCTACCTGATGCTAGTCAACACCCCGCGCCTGTGCTCCGACGTCGCCTTCCTGCCACCCCAGGAAACCCGCGCCAACAGCATCGCCTGCCGCACCATCATCCCCGACTCGGAGAAGGGGGCGTGGCACGCCCAGAAGAGCCTCGAGGCCCAGGCGGCCATGGTCGGCAACAAGCAGCAGCAACAGCAGAAGGGCCCCATGACTATCGGCGGCGTCGTGATCGGCGCGCGCGAGATGCTGGGCCACGGGGAGGACGGCAAAGAGGCCGCGACCCTGACGGCGCCGCGGCAGTTCCGGCACGACGCGGACACGTACGTCGAGATTGTGGCGCTCGGGTCCGGCGGCGGGAAGGACGGCGAGGACGCGGCGTTTGAGGTCTTGACGGACGAGGAGCTGGAGCGGCTTGCGATCGACCCTGAGGTCATTGAGCAGCTTAAGAAGAAGCTCCAGGAGGTGGCGGGCGATAAGGGCTGGAAGCTGGAGGTGGTGGAGGACCAAGACGGGCAGAACCGGCAGATTCGGGGGGTCATTGACAATGACGAGGAGGAAGAGGGTCAGGGTCAAGGTCAAGGTCAAGGCCAGGGCCAAGGCAACGGCAAAGGCAAGGATGATGCCGGTGACGAGAAAGGAAGCGAGGAGAAGTTCTTCAAGGAGGAACTGTAGATATCAATTGGAACAGGCATGGCGAGGCGTTTTAGGATCAATCACTCCTTCGTGGATCAGCTCAATACTCACTCACTCAATCGTGATATTTGCTTACGGGTCACTCACTACCAACTGCTGTTACTGACTTTGGTGTTCAATCCCAATATTTGCACATCTCTCTTTGAATGTGTACTTTCTAAGGTGATGAAGCCAAATACTGTACAATGCAACCATTATATCAAGTTTCGTTCAGTAAATATTAGGAATTATATATTTTTAAGTTACAAAGTTTACTGCCGACCTTTAGTATCAGCTGTCAGTGGTGGGTATATTGGCTCATGCTTCTTTGCGGAACTGATGAGCATGCCTAGGTGACGTACACAGTCAGAGGTCCTGATATCACCACGATCATGTCCCGCAGACTTGGTACTTACTTCCTTCGAAAGTGCATCAATACAGGGATAAATAGCACAATGTAGGCCGGTCGAACATAGTTGGCTACGCAATCCGCCGAGGCATAATAAATCTCCTTAGATAGAGAGGATGTATATACCTCTATCAGAAATTCTGTTTATCAGCCAAACATATAACTTCCTTGTATGCCCAAGGCGTAAGGGGTGCTATTATAAGAAACGGCGTGTGAGGGAGAATATGAAGGAAAATAAGTGGCAGGACTCTTGGATACGTGTCAACTGCTCTTTGTTTGCTTTGCCGACCATCACAGCTATTTAAGCAGAAATTCACCCTGTTGACACTTCTCGAATAGCTTCAACCCTCCGCCATCCTCAGGGTCCGAGTAGAAAGTTCCGACCCGAACGCAAGCCGCTGGATCGATTTCTGGGGCCGCACAAATAACCATGCCCCGTGCATATCGCTCGTTCATGCCGGACGGGCGGCCATCCTCGCCCGGCTCAGCACAGCTTCCGAGAAGAAGGAGCGCCGGACCCCTTTTCCCATTCATTATCTTGGCGCCCCTGTTTTCGTCTCCTTCCCTCCTTCGGCTATCTGCTTCCTCGCGACCTTTCCGTTCGCTGTCCGTCTCATCGCGGCTTGCCTCCTCGACCCAGTCTAGCTCACAGTCAGCCACGTACCCGATATGCGCATTCATAAACCGCCACCGTGGAGATTTTCGGCCCTTCGTCGTAGTGTACGGTATCGGCATGAACCGAGAACGGATGAGCAACGAGGCATCTCGAAGTTTCCCGGTCGGGCCCAACCCATCCGGGGTGATCGAGGACCTCAGATAGCTGTACTCGGACCGGTAGTCCGCATACTCGTCCATGTTGAACTTGTCGTAGCCGAACGAAATGAGATCTTGTTTACACAGCCAGCTCCAGGAGGGGACGATGTAGCGGCCGTCGCCGCCGTATCCGAGAGACGAGACGAGGTCGGCGAGGCTTCCGCGTGAAGTACCGGACGTGTTCCAGAACAGCTGACGGTGTATGTCGCGCTCCCACAGCCCCGCGAGGTACGTATCCAGGGGTAATGCTCTCTTGAACAGTGTCGCAAGCCCGGAGAGGGCTGGGAGCCTGTCCGTTTCGTAGCTCAGTTCCCGGATACCGTACAGCTCCACCATGGTCATCCAGTTGTCATGGTAGACGAGCTCGTCGAGGTCCTCCCCCCGCCCGGACATACTCGTTCAGCGTCGGAATGACCGGATTTCCCAATCCAGATTGTTGCCGGTCGTTCTCGCCCGCACCTTCGACGACCACACCTTCTGTGGTGATTATCTGGATCTTCCGTGGTCCGAAAATGATTAGGAGTCGGGACGAGTGGAACTCCTAGAAACACCAGCCCCGCGTCTTCCATTTGCATTCCGCAAAGTCTTCCGCCGCGGGATCGCCTACATCCATGTAGCTAAATTTCGTATTGGTGTACCTCAGCGCAAACTCGCTTCGAATCTCCTTGTTGTTGACTCTGGAACGAAATGGAATTTGCACGGAGCGGCTGGTCCGATCCAAGAACCCCTCGAGGCAAGATTTCGACGAGATCGGACAAATGGTCGCCGCGGCGTTGTGGTAGATGGAACTCATCTTTGCGACTCGCGCTCCCAGTCGTCCTTGTCGCCCTGGACGATGCAAACCGCGTCCGCCCACAGGTAGCGTATCCCCAGGACCCGGCAGACCTTGACGGCATCCTCCACCACTGCTGTCGTGTCCGTGACGTCGAACCCGGACAGCCGCTCTGCGAGGCTATGCGGTTCCGTCTTGAATTGGCAGGCGGCTTCGGCCGCGTTGCCCCAGCAGTAGCTTAGCGCGGCGTAGCCCGACTCTTGAGGACTGGGTTTGCTGTCGCTGTGTTCCTCGGCGTGAGTAAGGACTAGACGACAACGTGAAAGATTCTCGTCATTGCCCAGATCGATCAGTCTGGCTGGAAATAGGCTCTCGTCCGTAGGACTGCCGCGTGGCGGTATCGATGATCTCTGACTATCGATGCACCGGCGCATCATGTCGACATTGGTTGCGTCAAGCACATCTGGGCGGGGAGATGTCTCTAGGCGTAGCCAGGAGTGGCAAGGGCCTGGAGGGAGGGATGGCTGTTAGCCACAGGGGTAGCAAGGTTTACGACTCGATGGGGGTGTTTGGAGACGTACCAGACTCTGCGTCGACATCGAAGGAAATCCTGGAAACTAACAGGGGTTGTTGGCTAGCTGCTATGTCCTCTGACATGAAGTCGACTTGCACCACCAACGCCACGAGGCCTCGATCAGGATACCCGTGGAAATTGACGCGGTAACCGTCAACATCCAGCGTTTTCCAGACGTACGCCATGCTAAGCACCACATGCGTGGCATCCGAGGTCTTCTCGGCCACTCCAGACTGCGAGAGAGACTGCCGGAACAGTTTACAGAATCCACAGCCATTGCGAGCAGACTCGGCCAGGTGTGGGAGGTCGGGAAGCCAGTCTTCGAAGCGGTAGTCGAGCGGGATGTTCCGGGCACCGTCTTCTTTATCGAACGCCGAAAGGATCGGTCTTCGGGGGATGAGGCCCAGTCGAAGCCGCCGGTGCTGGCGTCATCTAACTCGAGACATTTGCACTTTTCACAGAGAGAGGTAGCCATACTGGGGGACGAGATATTACGGGTCTGACGTGTCCACGCTCGAGGTGCGGGGTAAGTAGATTCACGTCAAAGAAGATGGGTATTTGTGTTTGAGTCCAAGTGGAAAGGGGTTCAAGAACTGCTGCAATGTGCTCTTGGAGGCAAGCATATCCAAGACATAGTCAGTTGGCTGGAACGTCAAGGTGTGAGATGAGTCTGCATTATCGTGGCGAGAGCTGACAGGGGTGGTCGGCCACGCGATGCCTGATAAGGAAGGGCAGTCAAGGTAAGGGGGTGCCAAAACGCTGTCTCGACTGCAGGACAATTTCAGCTCAATATCGCTACCGCTCTCACCCCAGCTATCCCCTTAATGGCCATAAAGCAGCCCCCCCCCGTACAAGACTTGAAAAGAAAGATCGACAGGCCCGTGCAAGCTACAACTGGGCTGATCCAACCAATCAAACAGCCCAACCAGCATCTCGGACGTTTAAAACGGCGCGTCGATCATACTAAATTATCCCTGATACGTACAATACTTGATCTCTAGTGAGGGGGCTGCTTTGTGGCCATTAAGGGGATACCAGAGATTATTACTTGTCTCACAGGAAGGGAAGATGTCGGTGATAGCATGGCAAGTCAGCGTCATGTAAGATATCGATAATGTCGCTTCTACACCGGTTCGTACGTCGACTAGGTTTCTGCGCTTGGCACCCAAACTGAAACTCGTGCAAACGTATTAGTTGACTGGCTTGAGATTGCTAATATGCGGAAGATGTCGGCGCATTAACTGGCTACTTGGTGGCATATCGTGAGTGCTGCCGACCAAGATAGGTATAAAGCTGCCAGCTCCCACCGGGTTTCTCTACCGAAAAGAACGTAACCATCAGCTCTTCTATTCATCTACTTTCGTTAACTTCATTACTGGCGCCAGTCATCTAAATCGCTTCAAACACATCTACATTCACCCCAGTTCTCTCACCAGCTGTAGGAAGCAACTCTTCCTCCAGAAACGTCTACCATGCGCTACTCAATCCTTGCCCTCCTATCACTGACAATCGCCGGATCTCAGGCCATGCCAACCAGCCCGTCCCCCGTCCTCCGCATTCCACCAGGCCAGCGCGACGGATCCTACATCGTGCACAACTGGGACACCGCCCAAGAGCTCCACGAGCGCCTCCCCGACGTCCTCGCCCACGAGCTAGAGGCCTATACCGCCAAGCGGGCCGCCGCCATCGCCGCCGCCGCCATTTCGCCCAACGTGGACGCCACGTCAACCCCCTTCAAGCGGGACGACTACATCGCCTGCGGCTGCATCGACCTAAACCACCGGGACTGCGACGACGCCACGCACGGCGTCGAGTTCTTCGCGGACCGGGACCAGCGCGTCCACCCGGGCACGTGTTTCTACCAGTTCGCTCGGAGCGTCGTCGCGTTCGTCTGCGTGCCCCGGGGCGACCTGAATCTGCAGGTCACCGGCGCTAACATGCGGGGGAAGTGGCGGGACATCACGAACCACTGCGGTTGGTACAAGGCCGGTAGCACGGGGTGGAAGCCGCATCATGTGGCGGGGTATATGGCTGCGAGCCATAAGGACTACTTTGGGGATGCGTGGAAGTCGCCGAGGACGAGTTGCTAGATTGGGCTCACATGTTTGACTGGGAGAGAACCAGACACGGCAGTCTTGGCTGGTTCGATTGGCTGGGATTGGGGGGAGGGAGGTTCTTCGATAACGGTGCGATGCACATAGGGTTCACTTCACTCCGTTTAGTTCACTTTTTATTACTATCTTAATTCTACTACCAGTGAGTAATAAACGGCTTTAGCATGAATTAAATACGTTACTGGCCGTCCTATCTAATTATGAGATGATTTTGGCTATTATGCCCGACGAAAATTAGCCCCTGAACCCAACACCCACCAAAACAGAGCCGAACACACTTAGCCCGCGTTATATACACGGAGCACCTGGAATTATGTCGTGGGGAATAACCATACTTGCGAACTACTATAATATTGTAGCGTCGGCTTTTCGCCCCTTGTTCTTCGAGTTTGGCTAAGTACTTACGTTGAAGATTGTGTGTTTGTTCAACCAGAGCCCCATGGGGCCAAATGCCAGGGAACAAAGAACCATCCAACCCTGGACGTCAAGCAAACACCTACACGTTTTCGTCAAACATTCCTCCGGATGACGCATTCCGATTTCCAAGAATCCAGGTGATCATCAAACATAACATCACTACTGCGTCGATCAAACATATAAGTCGCGTACTGGGCCACAATGAACAGAATCTAGGATATGGAAAAGTTTTGTTTGAAGTACACTCGCAAGTCAACTATATCAACGCTCTGTTCTGTAGCCAGTCAAAATGCCGTATCCCCAGGAAAATTACCAAAGCTTAGTATTTGGGGAGTACCCAATCGCCAGGTATCGTTCCGCGTGCAAAGACGCCGTCAAGAGAGCTTTGGTGAAGGAAGATCGGTGGAACCTGATCAACTCGGATGCCTACACCACGTTGGGGTCCGGAGTGCTTCGCAAAGATCGCCATGTTGTCGTCAGGGCCAAGTTGCGGACCAGCCATGCCAGGGCCAGACTTGACGCACCCGCCCTGGAGAAAGCGCTGGAGGAGGCAGCTGGATCGGAACCCGACTATCATGCTTTCACGCACAAATGCAAAAACGATGTGTACAGCGTGTGCTTCGAGATAAGTAAGAAAATAACTGACCTTATCGCCCTGAGTCGTGAACCTCATGGGTGGCCCTGGGCTGACCATGCCGCAGGAGACTTTCCCACGGCTACTGTTCGAAGATGCGAACGCCGGGATGAGATCGATCGAGACATTTCCCTACATAAGCCTGCACTACGTGATGCCAACGGCAATTTCAAGTTGGCCCCCCATCCCACACACAATGCTAGGAGCATGAGGGCTCCCCGTGCTCCACGGCCTTTGGGTGATATGCTTGATGGGCGGGAAAACCCCCTGGCACAGTATTTTGTCTACACGAAGTCGAGATACGGTGGCGTGCATAGTACAGGAGATTACATGCTGTACCCCAAAGCAAGGTGTAAAGAATGGTATGCAACTCATGGACCCCGCGGCGATAGTGGGAGTCCCTGGGGTTAGAGATGGACTTAGGATCACGTCTGTTTCCATCATACGATGTTGATTCCTTCTGGGGCTTCCTTATAATGGTTATGCATAAGTCAAATGGAGATTTCTGGTGCCATATGTGATGGGTCTCACTACAATCACGCAATCCATCGGCATTTGTATGCTTTAATGGTATGGATCAATCGAGGTTCGTTATCCTATTGCCACACCTGCACACATGTGACTCCTTCGCGGGTTGGCTAATAATGATTTTCTTGATAACCTATATTTATTAGTACAATCTAGTTATTCTCCCGTAAGGATTGGCTTTCAAATTGCAAAGCTCTTTCGGTTGAGGTTGAGGAGCTCAATGATGCCACTACACATTTTTACGAATAGGAACCCTGTGGCCTGATTATGGTCTATATGTGCACATGTTTAGTACTTTCTTTTAGAACTACAAATCAAGGTAACTCGGTTTGCGCCTGCATTCAGTGCAACTGCATGCCCAAGCGTCGTTGTTCACGAAAATTTCTCTAGCGCCTGCAAAATAAAAATTGAAATGCAAACAGCCCGCATCAAACAGGCTGCTCACTCAACACCGCAGCTTTTGTTTCACTCCTCACCCGCCCCTTGCTTTCATCTCCTTGCTTCACGTCATATCATTGAACATATTTTCTGCAACTTTCAACCATATCCTCCCTGTGTGTCTTACCGCCCAGACATCGTACAAGGTCGAAATGCCGTTCCTAAGAGCCGAGGCTCCTGCAGGAACACCCGATGAAGAGACCATCGAGTACCTACTAGGCCAGCGACACGTCTCGGTCAAGCATCGTAAGAAGATCAAGACCATCGGCGAGCTGGCAGAGGCTGAACGCGCCCGGGCGGGGCTCGTCCACTGGGGGAAGCGGTGCGATGTGGTTCCAGGCGATCCCTATGGCCTGTGGCGAACATGGGCCGGCAACCTTAGCCACCATCGAGACGATAGAATGGTGAGTTTGCGATGTGCCACTTGTGCATAGGAATCACATCAAAACTGACCAGGTAATTCTCAGACCCAAATTCTGGACCCAGTCTTCGAACGCATCAAGGCATGGATATCGTCAATCCGACAATCTTGCATGACGTCCAGAACCTTTTGTCCAAGGTCACCACAACCGGCATTCGCCAACTGGCAAAGGACTTCTCGACTGACAATCATGTTTCTACTCTACGAGACAATGCACGAGAGGTAGTCGTCGAGTTCACCATTGCTTCCAAACGCATTCGTCTGATGCAGTGCTTTGACATCGACTTGGATGAGAAGAAGCCCTTTGACAAGACCCGGGGATATAATGATGCTGAGCAGCGTGCGCATGACCTGTCCAGCGAGGCTCCCATGGCGATCGAGGTACAGCAGTTTCTCATGGCCCGCATGGTTTGGGAGAATGGAGGTGGCCTCCGCGGGGTGGAACCGAACCAGCAGACCGAAACCGATATCAACTACAAGAAATTCAGCAAAGATCTCGAGAACCTTCGCACCGAAGCCCAAGAGACCTTCTGGCTGCATTCTACTTGGGCCGAAAGAGATGGCCTCCGAGACGCGGCCAGCAATGGCGACGGCCAGATCGACCATATCATTACGGTGATTAAGGCACACTGGCCTCGTCGCTGGAACAACGGTCGTTTCGATCAAGATCACTTCCGCCATTACCTCGATGACAAGATTGCCGCCGAACAGGTATGGGAGCTGGTGGATGCCGATGTCTTCATTGTTGTCGACGCCAAACGCCGTGTCGTCCTCGCCAATGTGGAATCCGCGGCCCAGCTCCTGTTCGGGGCCGACATCGTGCGCGAGCTCAACCGCGCCATCGACATGTTCTCGTTCTTCGTACCTATCCCGGCCCCCGAGAGTAAGCGGCACGTGGTGGATCGATACATCCGACGCATACATCCGTATCTGGACCCGGCCAAAGCCACCGTGGCCGAGCTGCCACATGCCAAGGTGGCAGTTGCGCACTATGGATGTTGGTCCCAGCTGGGAGACCCGCTTGGCAACCACGTGTTCGCGACGTCCGACTGTTCGCTCGGGGGAACCCGCATCAACCACCTGCCGAGAAAAGTCTTCCCGCGGTTCTGCAAGTCGGTGTTCAACAAGATCAGCGAGGTGGTCCGTCTCCTTGTCAAGCCTCTTGACCCAGACTTCTACGAGACGGACCGGACAATCTGCCAGAACGTCGACAAGGAAGACCGTATCGAGACTACAGATGACAAGTTCATGAGTCTATTCGTCTTGGGCATCAACGCCTACACCCAGCGACATCGGGACACATGCGACCTCCGCGGCGGCCTTGTTGGGCTTGTCACTCTTGGCGAATACACGGGTGAGTAGTAGAATCCGATCTTGGCTGACCGAGACCTTCCATTGATAATAGTTGCTGACACCTTTTCTTCTCGACAGGAGAAAACCTTTGCCTGCCCCAGCTGGGCGTCAAGGTCCCCTATGCCCCCGGAGCCTGCACTGTCATGCGCGGCGACCGCATGGACCACCTTGTCGCCGACTACACCGGCCCCCGGTATTTCGCCGTCACCACGCACCACGAGAGCGTGCACCGGTACGTCAAGCGCAAGCTCGGGACCGGCCTGGACCCGAACCTGATGCCCAGCGCCAACGTGTCCGCGAGCGAGGCCTTCAACCGGATCGCGCCGTCCTCGCCACCTCCCAAGCGGCGGACAGCGATGAGGAGGAGGATGAGGATCCCGTCGGGTTCCCGCTCGAGACGCCGTGCATCAACGACGGCCGCGGCTCGGACGATTCGGACGACCCGCCTTGGACGAATTGGGGGCTGCACGAGGATCGGGCTTTGGATTCGTCGGACAGTGAGAGTAGTAGCTACTCTTGAGGTTAGTATTTGCTGTGTGGCTACTATTTCGAGCTGATGTTTCTTCGCTGTTGCTCTTTAGTTGAGGAAGCTAGCAATAGCAGGTGGTAGATGTCGGGTTAGCAAGGCTTCGGGGCAGCTGGTTGGATGAGTCTCACCCTATCGGGATTCATTGCGCAATGGGAATATAGAAAAGGGTTGATGTGCTAGTCTTGGCTTGCTCTGGAGAATGGCGTTCTGGGGATATGTAGTTTACGGCTGTAAGATCTCTAAATGGATACATATCAATGAGACTCCTGTCAACAGATCTATGTTGGACCGAAAGTGTGTTCATCAACTAGGTGAGCGGCCTTGGGTAACCGCGCCTGCTGGCTGCGTTGCAGGCAACTGACAGCCCCTCACCTGCCTAGTTCGTCTCATTGTTGCATATAGGAGAATTAATATCGCGCTGGATAAAGCACGATTCCCTGGCTAGTAACCAGCGAGTTGCGACCCAGCAAAGGTGATCCTCATAATATCCAAACTGCCCTACCTAGAAGCCTGGTTCAACGCAAGCAGCCAAAGCTTGGGCTCAGGCGGGCCTCAGTACGACTCATTTGTACCCGAGTGCTTACTGGCCTCTGGGTTGAACGGTATCGAGCATCGTTTGGATGAAATCTTCCTTGCCGTCCGTTTCCATGACGATTTGAAACGGTAAGTTCGCTCCACATAGCTACTGTACCGGCAACATTTGCCCTACATGGCGGGATCACGATATGATGTGCTGGCCAGGTAGTTAGTTACCCGACCGTCAGACGCAACTCTGGACTGAGGAAGACAGCGATAAGAGCGGAAACGTGAATAGTTCAGAATCAAACATTTCATGGTAGTCTTCTACGCCAACGTCGCACCGGCCAGGCTGTTTCGTTGGACTTGTTGCAGTACCTTTTCGCGAAAGGTTCGATCTGCCTAGGCGAAATGATTGTTTGTAAACTCCTTCGGCGTGCAAACTCGTCGGTGCGACTGGCGGTAAGGGTTGATTTCCAAGCAATCAACACGGGCCTCAGTGACTCACACTCATGATTGAGTCCTATTGTGGACTGGTGCACCGATACGTAGAGTTGGTCCTCCGAAGGGGTCCCTTCCCACCTGGCGTTCGCCTTGATGAGGGTAGAGGGGGGTTGGTATAGCTACAGTGTTTGATACCATATTCCCGTGTAACAGGCTCGGGCCAATGATACCTATACACCACCAAGTACCTGAAAGTACCTCGTATTTTCTCAGGACGCTCGTGAGTTGGATCCATTTGCCTCGTACCACAGTTCTTCCCTGACCATTCAGTGCAATGCCGTGCTTGCCAGCCTGGGCCATCTCCGACCAAGGAAACACATCTTGGTTAGATCCAACCACATAAGCTCTTCTGCTGTGTTTACCCCAATAATCTGGAACATGCTGCAAGTCCCTCAGGATGTCTGGAGTTGGCCCGATCCCGGCTCCGATACAGGCGCTGACGCGCTGCTGTTTATCACCGAATCTCAACTGAGCAAAGCCCCGTTAAGAGCAACTGGCATACTCGAGGCATTACGAGATGAGATGTTACTACACCTCCGCCCTCCACACGCCTTTACGGAGACGATAACGGAGATTACTCCTGTGTAGAACACTGACTGTTACGCTTAGGTAATCAAACGGGCCGAATTCGAGATTGCCAAGACACACCTGACAATGCGGGAGATGTGGGTTAGCGGCACAGCACTAGGGGGCCTGTAAAGTTCAGCTACGGCTCTTCGGTGAGCGAGAAAACGATTCGCGGAGGCGAGGTTTGCGATAGAGGCAGCAGACGTGTTTCGCGGAGGAGGGAAGATATCATCGTGAAAGATGCAGTCATTCCCCTCTGTCGGGACATATCAGCCGATTATCTACGTCCTCTCCATGCATGTTTTGTCCTCGATCTCGCCTCTCAGCTCCCAAGCTTCTCCATGCACGATGGGAGCATGAAACCCAGTCTTATGCAGGTCGCTGGTAGGGCCCCCTCCCGCCATCGAACCATTCACGACGGCGTTGAACCTTCAACCCCATGTCGCTTCCCCGCATTTCCCATGCACGAAAATCCGGCCGCCGCCCAGCCATCATCTTCTTTTCTCACGCCTGCAACCTGCCGTCCTTGTGATGTCAACGGCTGGCCCGGCCCATTGAGCAAAGCACCAGCAAGGAGACATGCATGCCTCGCCTTCGCCAAGTGGAGAGGCATTGCTCGGATTTTTATCTCTTCAATCCTCTTTTCGCCTCTCGCTGATATTCTCGCATCCCTTTTTATGAAGAAGACGTAAGCCGGTGCCACTGAAACCCAAATTTTTCCCAGACAAACCCTTCGAACCGCACCGACCTCCGCATCCCCCATTGAGATCCCTTCCACGATTTTACTCCTCCCCAGGATGCAGTGTGACCGCCCGCCGCCAGACCCAGCAATCCCCGTCCGAGTACGGCCCGCTAAATCACTGTCTCCGACGGCAAGGGTCAAGTGCGAGGAGCGGCTAGGAGAGCCCCGACTCGGCCGGATCCAAGCCTCGCCGAAATGCTCCAAGCGGACCGTCTGTGACCACTGCCGGCGAAGGCGTACGTTTGAGATCCTATCAACAACACACTCTTCTTGAGATTTCCCTTTCTCATGTCCCTCTGTCTACATGTCCATCATGCTTACTTGTGGTGGCCTTTCACCCAATTACACAAGAACGAGAGAGGCGAATGGAGGGCCGGCCTGCATCTCAAAGTTTGAGGGGCGAATGCACACCAAGCTAACAGTCATGTCCAGGAATACGATGCGACGGTCGGTCGCCTTGCAAACACTGCGAGGACGCCTCGCTCAACTGCAAGAGAGAGCATGTGCCCCGGAAACGGGGCCCCAAGCGCGGACATGGCCGAGTCATCAACGAGCTTCGCGCCCTGGACGGCAAAGGATCGGCCGAGTCCGAGGGCGCAAGTGGTACAGAGTGAGATCCAATCCCACCCACCCATCATCATCATTTGATCTGCATAGATCCAATGCTCATCAACAACCCAAGTATCGACAATGACTACCTCATGAACTCCGCCGACACCTCTGTCGACCCGTCGGCAGCATCGTCGCCCACTCACCAGCCGTTCATACCATGGACGGCCGTCACGTCAGATCCCCGCCTCGTCTCGGAGCCGCGGGGGAGCTTCTCCTCAGATGCCTTCCGTCCGAACTGCCCGATCTATCTTCATCTGATTCCCCGATGCGTTGATCTGTACTATGAGCACATCTACCCCATCATGCCACTAGTGCACATCCCCACCATCCGCGCCACCATCGCCCGACCCATGACGCCCTCGGAAAAGAACCTGATCTACGCGCTCAGCGCCCTGACGGCGTTCCACATGGCCGGCAAGTCCCTCGCCGAGCCGGGCCACCCCACCTGGGACCGCGTCGGCCGCTTCTTCCTCGACGAGTGCATTTCGGCGCGGCAGTCGTACGACTTCCCCGAGGACGACTCGCTGGCCGCCGTCATCTCCTCCTTCTGGCTCAGCACCAGCTTCTTCGAGATCAACCAGAGCCGCAAGTCGTGGTACTACCTGCGCGAGGCCCTGACCGCGGCCATCGACCTGCGCCTGCATGACGACCGCGCCTACGAGGGCCTGCCCGCGGCGGAGCGGCTGTGCCGGCAGCGCGTCCTTTGGCAACTGTTCGTGACGGAGCGCAGTTTTGCGATTTTGCGCAACAAGCCGCTCACCCTCCGCAAGACGCCGAGCTTGCCGACGACGCGGCATGATTACGAGGAGCCCGAGATCCATGCCGGGTTCCTGAAGCTCGTCAGCAGCTACGTGCCCCTCGACGAGAGCTTCGTAAACGCGTGGAACGATGGGAGCGATCCGAGCGTCTCGGCTACGACGTACTTGAACCTGCAGCATATCCTGTCCCAACCCCTGGACTTCCTCCGACCGCGGCGGAAGAGCTCCCCGGATGCAGTCCCCATCCCGAGTCCCGCCACCTCTCCCGCCTCGACAACCAGACCATCAACAGCCACAACATCATCACCGACGCAAGCCGAGATAGGAACCGACGAGGAAGACGAAATCGAAGAAATCGAGCCCAACCCGACCGACATTCAAAAAGCCGACCTGCTCATGACCCAACAGTGGCTTCGCCTCATCGTCTGGCAGAGCTCCTTCCGCCAAGGCCTGCTGTCGACGGCCGCGCCCCACGCGAGCTTCAGCTTCGGCTTCCCGCTGGCCATCGCGCGCGACACGGCGGCGGTGCTGCAGTCGCTGCCGAGCCAGGCCGTCGAGGTGCACGGCATGGGCATCTTCGAGAAGATCTTCGAGATCGGGGTCTGGTGCGTCAACGTGCTGAACGCGTACGACGCCAACGCGGCGAGCGGGGCGATGCGGCCGTTCGGCGGGGCTATGGACGGGCCTGTCCACCTCGGAGCAGGTTTGGAGAGTGGCGGCGGAGGTATGGACTTCTTGGCCGGCGAGATGGCGTTGCTGAGCGGGTCGAGCGGGCGGAGCGGGGTGGTGCTCGATCCGCTCGAGTTCTTCATCAAGACGCTCAGCGCCAGCCCCAACAGCAAGACCATGTTCGCGGACAAGCTGCTCCTGTTTGCCGGGGAGACGGCGGGCGGGATGCGAACGAGCCTTAGTCCGTCCATCTCCGTGATGGGCTCTTTATCCCTGCCGGAGGTGGCCCGGATGCGGCAGTACAGCTGGAGCAGCAATGATGGGAGTTTGATGGGGGACATTACGAGCGAGGAAGAACGCCGGAGGGCGACGGAAGCTGCGGCTGCTTCGGCCGGTAGCACATGGAACTATCCCGACACCAGCCAGACAGTCATGGGCGATTCGGCGATGATGGCCATGCCGAGACAGGGGTTGACTATAGACCTCGTTGCGGCGGCTTCGTTGGATTCAGGGGGCTATACCTTGCCCGGCGATCCCCTCTCGGGCGATCCCCTTTCGGCGGGGTTGTCTGTCGCATTCTCGGATGGGAGTGAGGGGAACTACGGGTTCGGGGCTATGTCCGAGGGGCGTAACGCGTCGATACACGAGGGACTGTTCATGGAAACAGATGTCAGGGATCAAAGAGCGACTGCCGATCCGAATATGCAAGGGGAAACACGGCTGATGGGCGTTTGGTAGTCATTATCTCGACGACCGCCCACCCTACCCCTTTTGAACTTTACGAAACCCATCAACCAATCAGCCCATTACTGCCTTGAGATATGTATTACCATAGCGAGTATCAAAAGCGAGTATGTTATGAAATGAGATTAACTGGACGACTTGGAGTGTCGCATCCATGGGATCGAGTTCCCTTTTGGAGATTTTGTCCCGGGATCCTGGTAAGCCGAAGCTGTTTCGGTCTTGGCATTTCTTTTGACCGTATCGGGCAAGGTGCTGCATGCGCGTACACTCCCTCGGATTGGCCCCTGGGGTCACACCCTCACACACACACACACTCGCACGCAGGTCTTTAGCCGTACAAAGAGGACCTTTGGCTTTTCCCAAAAGCTCCTCCCACCATCCTGCCACCGGTAGAAAAGGATTCGCATTTGTGGAGATTAGGTGCCGGTTTGCCAATCAGGTTGCCGGCGCATGACTGGGGCTTATGCAGTCATCCTGGGCGATGATCAGAAGAGAGGTTGCGGTCTGAATGAGAATCGGGATGGCCGACTCCCGAACTTCTCTTTTCCCAATCACTACAAGTGGCGAGAAAGACATGGATCTTGCATCCATGGAAACTCCGTAAGCGTTTTGCTTTACTGGCAATTGAAATACGGCACCAGTCTCTCTCCGTCCTCGCAGTTTGACGAGGGCGCGGCGCTCGCGGAACAGCCATGGTCAGACTCCTAGCACTCGCCGGCATGGCGACCTCTCGATCCGGAGGCGGGCACAGCACCCACGGGCATTACGACAGCAGCCCCGACCAGAAAGCGCACCTTCAACTAGAGGACCATCAGCCGAACGCTACGACGCGGAGGCAATATAGCGATGACAACAGCATTGGTAGCAATAAGCTCACCCACTCGCCACCGACGGACATGCCGGCCACCACCCTGAGTAAGAGGGGGAAAAGAAACACCTTCGGGAAAGCTGACGACGACGGCGACGCTGCTGACTACAAGGCGGATGACGCGACGCGCCCGCAGTATCACCTGCCCCAGCAGACCCCCCGGCTCGCCCACCGCGAGCATGCGCACCGAGGACCGCGACTACATGATGATGCAAGGGCACGACGCGCCGCCGAGCTACGAAGACTCGATGGCGGCACAACAAGAACGCAGCGCCAAAACGTATAATACGCCCGTGAAAGAGGAGAGACAGGAGGACTCCGCCACGGGCGCGCCGTCTTTACCACCGCTGCGATTCTCCGGAGGTCGACTGCAGCCGCCATCGCCGACGCAAATGGCTACGACGACGACGACGACGACGACGACGACTCGATTGGCGACGGAGGGTGCAGTGTCGCCCGTGTCGCCGCTCTCGGCGCTGCCACCGCCTTTACTTTCGGCGGAAGACCAGCAGCAACAGCAACAACGGGGACTGCGCTCCTTGCCGTCGCTTCAGGCCGTCTCGCCACTAGTCCCCTCGCCCATCCCCGAGCAGCGGCCCAGGTCGCCCCTGCGGATGCATCCGGTCTCCATGGAGACGCTGCCCAAAGTGGAACCAGCGCAACACTCCAACGTCCCGCTGCTAAGGCGGCCGGTACCTCCGCGACAAGTGTCCGAGTCGGCGCGCAATCAACGACCGGGCGCTAGCGGTGACCAAGGACCCTTACCTCCCAGTCCGCGCGTCTTGGCCCCGAGCCTGACCGCGCCGCCGATGCCGATCGGCAGGCCCAAGACTTCGTCAGGAAACAGCTTTCAGCAGTGGAGCCAGAGGCTCAATAGCACGGCGGCCATGGACAAGGAGTGCGTCAAGGCTCGGAAGATATTGCAGTCATTCCTAGGTATGTGCACCGTACCGGGCGTTTTCGTTTCTCCAGTATGTTCCGAACCCCAGAAACAAGTCGTATACTGACCACCTGAACTTCACAGGATGCGGAGCCGAAGACCCCAAACCCGCCCCCAACCGCAGCAGCAAGCCCCCATCCAGATCCCCGACGCCGTCCTGCAGCAGGCCCACGGCCTCGCCATCTACACCGTCATCCGCGCCGGCCTGAACCTGTCCGGCTCCCGCGGCTCCGGCGTCGTCCTCGCCCGCCTTCCCTCCCCATCGTCATCGTCCTCCTCCCAACACGCAAACGCAGCCGGCGACTCCAGCAGCCGCAGAAGCATCGCCAGCAGCGTCACCAGCTGGGGCAGCTTCCGCCGCTGGAGCGGGCCCTCGGCGTTTAGTGTCTACGGCGCCGGCGCGACCCTGATCGGCGGCTTCGACGTGTCGGAGAGCGTCTGCGTGCTCAACACCGAGGAGGCCGTCCGCGCGTTCTACGCGAGCACGACGAGCCGCGGCGCGGAGCTCGGGAACTACCAGCGCAACTCGGTGCGCCTGAGCGGAGGGGGCAAGGGCGGCAGCGTGGGCGGGCTCGCCGTGGCCGCGGGCCCTACTACCGTCAGCAGCAGCAACAACAACAACAACAGTGGCGGCGACAACATGTTGCCGGAAGTGTTCGGCGAGGGTGCCGACCCGCCGCCGCCGATGTGGATCTACACAAAGACCCGGGGTCTGTATATAGGCGGCTCCGTCGACGGGACCGTCTTCAGCGAGAAGCGCGACGTCAACGAGGCCTTCTACGACGAGCCTGGCATCACGCCCGACCGCATCCTGACGGGCGAGGTGCGGTCCGAGTTCAAGGGGGCGGCGGGGGCGGTGCTGGGCGGGATCGGGGCGTTGGGGTTCGGGGAGATGTTTGCGTGATTTGCATTAGGGCTATCGCATCAAAAACTAGTGTGATTCCAGGGTTTATTGTATATACATGCATCTATCGGTGGATCCTACGACGCCTCTGGGCGTGGATTGTTCTTCGGGCTGAAATCTACCCGCGTATGGTTCCGATTTACGAATACATGTAAGCCCGGCAAAGGGCCTTGCCAGATTTAGTAACTACTTGCTAAGACACCTCGGCCTTTTGAGCGGCTAGCCGCGTCTACGTCGGACCATTCTGTCTGACAGGTGTCAGCGTGGCCAGTAACACCTAACGCTATGGACCTGCTATACGACTCCTGCATGGTGAGGCTGAAATACCCAATGCGCTGTCACTTTGTCCAAAGACCATACGGCCACGATACATCACATTTTCCACTTCTCAATTCTCGGTCCGATTTACGAAAAGAAAAAAAAAAAAAAAAAAAAGAAGAAGAACACAGGGTCACACAAGAGAGGGGCCGGCCAATGAGGCGATAACGTTTATCAGTGGTAGCTCACGTTTTGATGCGATCATATTTACGCACACGTCTGCTATAAAACGTATACTTACTATGCTTTCGCGTCTCGCCCCGAACTTCGAACGTAAATCGTCAAAACGGAATTGAAAGTGAATTCTGGTTCCGAGTCAAATCTAGTGTCCTTGCCCGAAAGGATGTTAAACATCTATCTTCTCCTAGCCGTGGCCGCAAGTGCCCTGGCCTTCTCCCTCGTCCGCGTATGTCCCCAAACCTTCCCCCTCCCCTCGGAGGCTGCGCCGTGACTGACACTATCTCCCCTCATGGGGTTCCAGGCGGCCCGATGCCCCGTCTCCAAGATCCCCGGCCCCTGGTACTCGCGCTTCACCCGGCTCGTCCTCAAGTACCACATCCTCGCGGGCCGCGAAATGTACCACCTCGACGACCTGCACCGGCGCCACGGCCCCGTCGTCCGCATCGCGCCCGGCGAGGTCGCGGTCGCCGACCTCGCGGCCTACGCCCGCATCCACCGCGTCGGCAGCCCCTTCCTCAAGGGGCCCTGGTACGACTCGGTCAACCCCGGCATCTTCGCCCTGCGCGACCCAAAGCGGCACGGCGAGCGCCGCCGGCTGTTCGCGCGCGCCTTCAGCAAGACGGCGCTGCGGGCGAACTGGGAGGCGGCGGTGCGGCGGACGGTCGAGAAGACGATGGGCCGGATCAAGGCCGAGGCCGAGGCCGAGGGCGGAAGTGCTGATGTCCTCAAGTGGTGGACGCTCATGGCGACCGACGTCATCGCGCACCTGTCCTTTGGCGAGTCCTTCGACATGGTCGGCCTTGGCCGCACGACGCCCTACGTCAACGCGATCCAGAGCTCCCTCTTGTCCAGCGGCCTCCGCTGGGAGCTGCCGTTGCTTCACGCGGTCGCGCGGCGGCTGCCTGTCCGGGCGGTGCAGGAAGTGGTAAATTGCGAGGCGCTCATCGCGCGGTACTCCGGAAAAGCGGTGCGCAATCTTCGGGAGAGCGGCAGGGCGCAGAATCTGTTTAGTCAGATTGTGGCACTGTCCGCATCCCCGGACGCTGCGGCGGAGAAGGATAAGGAGGAGAGGGAAGCCCAGAGTCACCACCTGTCGGATCTAAGCGTCCGGCTCGAAGCGACCAACCTGATCGTAGCGGGTTCGGACACCACGGCCTCCACGATGACGTACCTTGTCTGGGCCGTCCTGAAAAGGCCGCAGCTCCAGTGCCGTCTGGAGGAGGAAGTCGCCGTACTCCCAGCCGGCTTCACCGAAGTCGACCTCGAAGCCCTGCCTCTGTTGAATAGTGTAATAGACGAGACGTTGCGTCTGTACGGGGCCGCGCCCGGCGCATTGCAGCGGTACGTGCCCGAGGGCGGCGCCACAATGGCCGGCTACTTCCTCCCGGCGGGGACCGTGGTCTGTACCCAGGCGTACACGATGCACCGCGACGGTGCCGTTTTTGAACATCCCGAAAGGTAAGCACATAAGAAACATGTGGAGAAACGGCGTTCCGTCATGTGTGTGGCTAACTTGAAAACCTACCTATTCCTAGCTTTGACGAGGACCGGTTCATGCGCCCTCAGTCCCGGGAGCAGAAGCTCGCCTTCTCGGCCTTCGGTACGGGCTCCCGGATCTGCCTCGGGATCCATCTGGCCAGGATGGAGCTGCGGCTGGCGACGGCCCTATTCTTCCGCGAGTGCCGCGGCGCGAGGCTCAGTCCCGACACGACCGACGCGGTCATGGAGATGGAGCACCACTTCCTGGTTGCGCCGAAGGGGCACTTTTGCAACATCACCTTGCCGTCCGTCTAGCGCAATCTCTTGGATGCGGGCAGTCTAAGGTGAGGGGTACCCCCTATTACTTGGTAGGTATAGTTACGTACTCCCAATGGAGTAAACACGGGACTTTGAATAATCATTTGATGACTCTCGTGGGGACGGATCAGATGTGGGATAGTCAGATGAAGAACAATCAGATGTAGGATAATTAGATATGGAATAATCAGGTGATTACGAGATGGCTGGCAACAATATATTTATGCCTTTAACGGCTGAATTATAGAGTTTACCCTGACCCTTTATCACCGTACCATGCGCTGACCGAACCTCCTCCTCCATATGAGATTTTGTATATCTTTTGCGAGGATAAACCCCCTGACGAGCCACTCCCTCCTTACGTGGAGGACCGTCCTCCCGAGTATTATTTCGTAAGACGCCACTCTTGAATTTTATTAGGCTTTTTGGCAAAGGCTAATAAATGTATATAGGCCGAGCTCCAACACGAGGAGGTAGAGCTGGACGTCCTGCGGGACGGACCCGAAGTAAGTGCACCCGCGACTCCTTCAAGGCTTGCCCCTATGCCACCGAATCCTATACTATAAGCACACGGTGGATACATACCGGAAGGCTTATCCATGGTTCCGGGGCTCTTTGTTCCTTTCCAATAAGCACGGGATTATGCTAACTATTTTCAAAGGATGTACTCGGAGATTTGGTCAACACTGGCCAACCCGACGAGTTCGGGCTGGAACTTGTGGTCTTGGGCCAGGGCCTAGAGTATTTCTGGCGCTTCTTCTTTCGTTTGTTTTTTGGTTGAAGTTTTTTTATGTGGTGTTGGCCCGGTTTCGTTCGTTTTTTTAAAAAAAATTGTTAATATGAGACTCCCGCAGCGTTTTTTTTACCCCTTTTTTTTAAAAAGGAGAATTACAGGTGGGCTTTTTTTTTTTTTTTTTTAAATTGGGAGCGTTTTCTTTTTGTAGAAAAAAAAAAAGCCGGCTGTTCGAGCGTCATTGGGTTTTCGGACCCAATTCTGGGGGGTGTCGGGTCGGGCGGTTTTGGGGCCAGCAAGCTTCGTTTACAGCTTTGGCGAGTGGACACTTTTGGGCCTTGCTTCCAGGTAGTCGAGACCACACCCAGAAACATACACCACACTACACCATATCCAGTGACGCACACCAGCTCCAGTAACGCACATCATATCCAGCGACGCACACCACACCCGGCGGCATACACCAGACTCTTTGCTTCCAGGGCAAGACCACACTCAGCACCGGACACTGCGCCTCACGACGTATACTATACGCAGCAACGTACACCAAACCCTTTGTTTCCAGGACGAGACCACATCTAACAACATACACCAGGCTTTTTTGCTTCCAATGCAGAATCACTCACACCTATCAATGTGCAAAACAACAGCACCTGGCCAATGCCCGCGCGGAGACCGACAGACACCAACCACTGGTCAGGCCCAAGTCAAGCCCACAGGAGCCCAGTCGACGGGAGTACCGCTTCGCAGGTGCTGCTTTATGGGCAAAGCCACCCCCACATTCCCCCACATTCTCGGATTCGACTCGATATGGCCTCCGTTTTGAAATGGCATCGGACAGTCATCTTCGTCCTTCTCCCCAGCCCAGTCACAAAAGTAGGGGCTGTCTGCTCGAGTATTAGCCTGCACAGCCGATCGGTTCGCCCATCAGTTGGCGTGTCTATCCGACTTTACCCCCTCCGCCGTCTGCCTTCTTAACCTTCATTTCGACCAATCTATTTCAGCCTTACCCTATGGCCTGTCTTTTCGCCTATTCGTCCGCCTGCCTGTCCGCGCTTTGGGCTGTGTTCCATCCGAAAGCTACCGGGCCTTTTCGATATATTTTAGTCTATTTCGCCAGCCGGGCTGCCAGCCACCGACAGCCATCTTCCGGTACATCAAGGGACGACCGAGAACAATACCACACTCACCAAGTTTTACGCACACCGACTCGCGCCAACAACAAAAAAGACGACACCGTAACACACACGTACCCACGAAATCACCCCCAATTAGCTAGTCCGCAGCTCATCGAGACACTACGAGATTTAGCCAGTTTCTGGCTGTTCGATTAGTCGGCACCGAGGGGCCCGTCTCTGACGGCTCAATCATTGATTCGACCTACAACCAGCCCGTCTGTTCAAGCTTCAGGCTACGTTTATACAGCTAGCTAGCTTTCAGCGTTTTCGACCAATGCGAACTGTACCGTTTTCCATAGTACACGACGTTCGTCCGGTACATCGAGGGGTCGGGCGCCACAATCGCCAAGTTTGACGCACGCCGGCTCGATATCGCGCACGACCATTGCCACACTCATATAAACCAACGCCATCTGCGTCTCAATCCTCCACTCGGCCGATCACTCCGTCGGACGGTCTTCCCGGCCTGTCTGCTTGAGGTTTAGGCACCGGACCTGACTATTCGAGGTTTACGTTCCCGTACTGTCTCTTCGAGCTTTGCGCTGCCGTTCGCCTCCCTAACCTTCGATCCGACCGATCTATTCAAGCTTTAGTGTTGCCACCATGCGTCGTTGAGTCAACTCTGAAAGTGGCTGCTCAACACCAGATTGGAGTTTGGCTACATTGTCCATGTACTCTTCGATATGGCTATTGATAAACACCAAGTGGATGATCACGACTGTTAAGCTTCCATACTAGAGTCCAGCTTCTGTCTAGCCACCAAGCACTGGACAGCTTCGTATCCACAAGAATTGCAAATGGTTGCTCGGAAAGATAGAAACTTCAGGACCTAAACCATCGCAGATGTCGAGAGTAGTTGCCATTTCTCGGCACAGATACACCAAGACTCACGTCGGTGACATCGTCACGCATATTCTAAGACCTATGTTAAGCATACCTGAACTAATAGTAAGACATGCCCTTGGGCGTTTATACACAACATTCGTTGCGGAGAACTCAGCTCTTTTCAACACCGCTGCAGGTCTGGTGATGCAAAGATCCGTCGTGTTTCCACTGCACCCAAAAGCACCCCCTCATAGCTTCCGTCGCATAATACGCAGCCTGCGGCGCGTATCTTCAATCGGTGCCTGACACCTCAAAGGGTCCTGAACCTCCTGTCAATGCACAATCATAGCTTGGTCGTGGTCGAGTATTTTGCAATGAAACCAAGTACAGTACTTCAACTTCCTATCCGGATGATTTGGGTGGTCCAACTGAGCATTGTGAATGATGTGTCCTTTAACCTCCTCCCGGCCTTTTGTCGCCGCCCCAAAGCCCTTCCACAGCGCCCGGGCCTTAATCGATGGGACAATGAGTTTGGCCTTTATGGATTTCACGACGCTATTCTTGCGCTTTGCATCTTCATTTGCCCGTTCTAGTATTTCTTTGACTGGATCGTTGTGACAAACAATGATATAATCGGCTTCCTCGCGAAGGAACTTGCTCGTGAACTCGTCATTCGCAATGATGCACTGAGCCTTGGTCTACTGTTGTGGCGGACCCTTGACGAGCTTGCTGATAGGGAACGTATGTGTGTGATTATCGTCGCTTGCCGTGGCAGGACCGAGCCCCTTGCGGGTGTCCGGGAGCCGCACCCACTGCCATGGTGGCATCCGGGGGTACTTGATATTAGGAAGCTTGTAAATATCGTTTGGCGAATACTGTTCATCTGTTGGCTTGGACGACTTGATATACTCAGGACCAAATGCTATCTTGTGGGATGAACTGTGTCTATTATGTGTTTGGCGTGCTAATGTCTACTAGACTCCAGATGTTCACCATACCAGGTTAATCTATACGATCCTGGGCGCCACATGTTCAAACTCAACTCCGCCAACCCAGACACGGCGGATGTCGCGCGTGTTCTTGATATCCACCAGCGCGTCGCTGCCGAGCAGGACCAAGTCCGCCCGCATCCCCGGAGCAATCCGACCGCGGTCCGCGAGCCCGTACCAGCGCGCAGGCTCCTCGGTCGCCGCGCGAAGCGCCTGTACGGGTTTCATCCCGGTCGCCACCAGGTTGGCCAGCTCGGCGTGCAGCGTCGCGCCGAACGGGACCGAGACGCCCGGGAAGGAGTCGCCGATGGCGTCGGTCCCCGCGAGCACGGGGATGCCCGCCGCGACGACCCGGCGCGCGTTCTCCTGGACCATCTTGTACGCCGCTTGTCCCCGCGCGGTGGCGTTGGCGCCGGTGACGCCGAGGAACGCGAGCACGCCTGGGTCCTTCGCGGCGAGCCGGTTGAGCTCGATGGTCGCCGTTATGGTCTGTTTCTGCTTCCGGATGGTGTTCAGCTGCTCGGCGGTGAGCAGCCCATCTTGCGGTAGGTGCTGGATGCCGTCAGTGCGCGACGCGATGGCCTGGTTGACGGGCTCAAGAAAGGCGGCGTGTGTCATAGTCTTCCGGCCAAGTCGATGCGTCGCCGCGACCAACTCGATCTGTGCCTCCTGTCCTGGCCCGCGGGTCTCGGCGATGATCTTGAGGTAGTCGGACCCATTTCCGAACACCGCCGCGGCCCACGTTGTGGGATCCTGTGTGGTCTCGTTATATGTCCCACTCGCGCTGCGGTACATAATGATGGCGTGCGGACTGCCGGGTCCCACCGCGGGCAGCCCCGCGGTCAAGAACGTGACGAGGCCGCGGTGTCCCTTCAACGCGTTGCAGAGGGTGTAGTTCTCGCAGCCCATGTTGAAGACGGTAGAGACGCCGTAGGCGGTGAAGTTCTCGAGGCCGCCGATGGAGTTGACGTGCGCATGAGAGTCAATCAGACCTGGGATTAGGTACTGGCCAGTCCCGTCGATAGTAACCGTCGCCGGGGAGGACGCGTTCATCGCGCGACCACCGCATGGGGAGGACTCCTTGATGATGTTTCCCTTATGCATGAGGACGTCGCGGGGGCCAACGAAGGAGTCGCCGTTGAAAACCCGAACATTGGTAATCCGGGTGGTTGTCGGAGGAGGTGGGATTTCGCTTCTCCGAATGAGATCACTTGGCCGACTTGCAGGAGCTGGGACGGGCATGCAGGCTTGGGTGGCCCCAATAAGACCTAGTAGAATGCATCGTATACTCATGCTGTAGATTTGTCTTCGTAATTATAACATGGTTATTCCAGTGGCAATATAATGGACTAAACCGCGGAATAACAGGATGGATGCTCCTGTACTAATACGTTTTGCCAGTATACGTTGGTTACTCCCATGACCGCAGCCACAGACGTCAGCAGGCGACCACGTAGACGTTCACAACACCAAATCCAGCTCCAATTCCCACCTACGCCTAGTTGCAGGGCTGCGCATCGACACGGATATATGCAATAAGAGTTTCCTTTCTCTTGCTCACCCATGTGGCACTCACTGATCGGAGAAGTAGGTGACCAGCGAACGGACCTGAACAGGCACTAGATGTGCCGTGGCTATACTATTTCATACTTAATTTGGTGGTCACTGCCTAGTTGGGCCGAAACTCCCATAGTAACCCCAGATGTTCTTCCCAGTTAGCCTTCGCCAAACGCTCCTAGTTCGTACCGCTGATCATAAGCCGCAATTGTAGCGGTGCTAGTCGTGGCTATTTCTGGAATCCTTCCGCATAGCCCCCCCTTAGGGACGTAATCATCGCAATAATTTGGCACCGATGTCCGACATGAAAGTCCAGAAGGAAAATCATTAATCCGTTTCCTCAGTCGCATTATCACACTCTCGCCGGCCCTTTATGGGTTGTGCAAACCCATAAGCTTGGCCCGTTGGTCCGGATGCCGCTCCATTTCCTCATCCAAAACGTTCGCAATACTAGAAATGACGTCCACCAGTTGGCTGCGCATCCGATTGACAGGGTTGCAAACATCATGTGTTTTGCCGAGTGAGGTGCGTAGTCCTTGAACCGTAGGGAGGCTGTGGATGTTGATGCTCATCAATCGTTGGAAAACGTTGTTGATGCGCTGGTTAGTTGGGCACTTTCCGGCTACCTTCGACTCCTGGTTTTGATACCCACAAACGATGGATCCTGTCAATATAGCATTGCACGTTGCCTGCTCAATCTTGGGGCGGGAGGAAAGAAGGCAGAATGTTGGACTGTGATCCTTTGCCACATCTTTGAAGATACTGTGGAGCTTGTTGACTTTGTCCAAGTACTCCCTTTTCAAGTAATCTAGAAATAACCGCGTTAGAATCAAAGTGCACAGTGTGTGTTATTTGGCAACTCCACGAGATAATTTTATGTTTCAAGACTTTGAACCTACGTGAGCAGCCAGGGATATCGAGGGTCGACAGCAGTTTCTCGCCACAAATCGAGAGTTGCTCAGATTCTTCGTCGAGATTGATATTTTTGAGGATGATGCTGTTGGTGTGTCTGAAGCATTCTTTCTCTCCAACGATCCAAGCAATATAAAGAAGATTCCCAAGGTCTTGTAATGAGCCAAATGGATGGATGATGTCATATGAGTCGGGCCAGTCTTGGCGAGGCATGAACCGATTGCCAATCCAAGGACGAAGTAAATGTGTTGCTTTATATTGTTCAGTGACTTTGAGGAGGTTGAAAAGGAAGGATTGGGACACGGATTTGGGAACTCGACCGAATTTGCAATGCATAATGGACAGAGGTATGCCAATATGGAGAGGATCGCCCTCTAAATCAACGACATACTTGCAACGACTGGCAACGTAACGCTTGGATGCCACAAGCGCTTTACACCTCTTGGATGCTCGCGACACAGCACGCGAATCGACCAGGAACACTGTTCTCTTTGGGCGTCGTGGTGGATCATGGTACGAGACTATGATGGCTAGGTCACTGTTGCTTTCGTTCATCGTCTTCTCGTCGGACATTTCTCCGGGATTGTTCATATTCGGTTGAATATGGGGCAAGAAAATTTTGGTCTAGGGTTAAGGATTTCGCTGAGGTGTAGAAAAATGGTGCCCAGCCTGTGGTGCATATCGCAATTCAGATGAGGAAATATATAACATATTGGAATTGAAATAAAATAGTTACTGCCTCGGGACACTTTTGTACTATATTCCTTTGTCTTGTCTCTTCATTGAATGAGCCGCCTAGACACCTTCTATATCCATGTCTGCCAGAATGGTCGGTAACTTCCTTGGTACTCCTGTTGAAGACCACACACATCTATATTCTCACTCTTTTTAATCACCCTGCAGAAGCTAGCCGCCCCTAGCGCGCCAGCTGTTGTTTCAATAATATAGACGGGCTCCAAATATGGTGTTGCGCAGATGCTCCCAGAATCGCCCCAACAACACCGCATGCCTCCACAAACAACCGTTTCTCTGGACTGGCATCGACCAGGTCGAATGAGGGTTCACAGTTGGTTTATGGCAGGTAACGTGGGCAGCCACTGGGATTCGGAAAGGAGCCTGGAAGACATTTCCGTTTTCCAGAAGCCTTCTAGAGTATTTTAATAGCCAACATGTTTCCTTCTTACTTCAATGGACACAGAGCAGCATGTTGCTCAAATTCGAAAATCTCTAAGTGAAGAAGGGAACATCGCAAGTTTAGCCCTTACCCTAGTGATGAATATCTGGATTTAACAAACCGTAACTGGCTTAATGCTATCTGGGCCTCTCATGCATGTAATAGAACAACCCACAAGCATATCACTCGTTATAACCAGGCCTCGAAGATGTTCTCGTAATCCCAATCCCTTCAATCATTGCTCCTTGTCCAGATGCCCTTCAGGCTGGTTTGGCTGTTTCGTCATCGTCTGTGAGTTCTCTCTTTGTCCCTTTCACCCTTGGGCGACCCAGCCCCGTAAGTTGGGATACATATTCCAGGCTCTTCTGGAGGCCGGCATCCAAGGACCACGTAGAGCGAAACATGATGGCGTCCAACTTGTCATGTATCCAAGGGGTAGGATTGCAGCCATTATGTGTGAGCCCAGGAGCGGATGTTGCAGCAATCCCGTCGCCTGGTATGATTGAATAGTTGTGTATCTCGATGCTCTTCAATCGGTCATAGGTAGCGTTGACACTCTGCACCTTCTCTTTCCCGCGGTGGCCGGCTGGATCCAATACGTGTTTGTGATAATCGCGGATTATTGAACCCATCACTATGAAGTCGCACATGGACCTCTCCAGATCCGAGCACCCGATCAAAGTGCAGAAACGTCGTTCACCATTCTGGCAATGTCGTAGCTCCTCCTGGAAGACCCCGAGGAGATCGGATACTCTTTGTTTGCGCTCCTTCTCGAGGAAATCTTGGGCCAAGCCAGCGAGTCAGTCTTCGTGTTTTACTTCGGTCCAGTCGTCAGAGCTTGTCAGATGGTTAGGCAACTTACCAGCCAGGCCTGGAATCTCGGAGCTCTTTGGTAGAGGCTTGCCGGAAATCAAGAGTTCGGTACCTTTGCCGGGAGCCACTTCTTTGATGAGAATTTCCACAAGCTTTCGGAACATCTCTATCTCGCCAAGTTTCCAGGCAACCCAGAGCCGGTTATGGAGTCTCCGGACAAAGTCGGAGCTGTAGTCGTAGGGTCCCGGACCGGGCCATGCTTGATGAGGCTCGATCCAAGCAGCAATCCAGGGCCGGAGAAGCGAAGGCCATATATTATACTCGTCGGTGATGGTAAGGAGCTCGAAAAGCTCCGTCTCGGTGAGCGTATCGGGCAGCTCCCCAAAGTTATAATGCATGATACGAAAGAGTAGGTAATGATAGCCAGGATCGCCCTCGGCAAAAAGATCAAACGTGGTATGTGCACGTATAAACCCGGTGGCGCGCATCCGCTCGAGCTTCTCGTTTATTATCAATCTCCATTTCCGGGATGCCCGTGAAAGAGACTTAGAGTCGACGCGAAACAACTGTGTCTCCTTGCTGTTGTAAACCGTGAGGTAAAGGTCGCCACGTTCGTCGAGCCATACCGAGCGCTGCTTGATAGCGGGCGCGCCCAGCCTCGCTTCCAAGGTCATTATGCTTCAATAGGCGAATGAATTTTAGTATGAAACACAGGCGAGGACAAGGGCCGAGTGAGCGAGAACACGATAACCATTCGGTGTGAGATGAGAAGCGAAACGAAAATCGAGAGCTGATGATTGGAAGGTGGGAAGTAGCAGATTATTTATAGACTATGGCCCTTTTGGAATCCGCGTCTCTGGACTGGGAGATCTTGTACTGCCTCAGGAAGCAAAATGCAGTCGATATCTTAGGATGCTGTTGTAATCTAGCCTTACCGCCTTGTACCTGAGTTATTGGTCAACTCGGATTTTCGGACTACAAATTCGACTGTTAAAGTTTCACACTGCTAGTTAGCCTGATGGTATGTGCAAGAAGCACACTTTGGGCACTGGTCAGGTACTGTTGCCCTTCTTGTCTCCAAGGTAATCGACGCAGAGTTGGTAAGAGTCTCTTGATGACTATCAAGTTATAACAGGCCGAACACGGTCTGAGTGGCAGGACATGAAGCTAAAGTACATGAGGCTAGAAGCCATTATGGTCCGAAAATCAAATAAAGCCAATACCAACAACATGGAAATGTGTTAAATCTCACCGCAATACTCAGGATAAGCATGGACCAAACGTTCGCCAGAAACACCACATATTTCAAACAGTCAGATAGAACACAGCGTCGTTCTTCAGGTTTCATTTACTAAAGCCAATGTAGTTCAATGTTGTCTATTCATCAGTGCATGCCACTTGCCTCGGATAAGTGTGGCGGCTCTCGCGTCATTGCTGAGACAAGGCTGAGATAAATTAGCATAAAATCGGATTCCCGTGAGACCATCTGGCAGTTATCTCTTCATGTGTGTATGAAAGATAAGCCAATCCGCTATTTGTCTTCAGACTGGTCTCAAGCGTATTGTAGTGCCTTGCGAGAATAGCTATATGGCCATTTCGCTCCCACATGATTCATCACCATCCGGCTCCACATCATTTGCTGGGTTATCCAGTCCATCATTTGGCTCCGGGACCTCCGCAGGGGACTTCAAGCCCGTATTACGAGCATGACGGATGAGACTCTTCTCCATATCATTATCCAGTGTCCTCCCAACACCATCGAAGGCCCAGAATAAGCGTTCTCGTATCCAAGGACCAGGGTTACAGTAGTCGTGCGTCCTGCCATGTTTGTCCGGGATCCCTTCGCTTGGTATGGTAGGGTAGTTATAGATTGGGACCTTCCGGAGATGGTCGTAGAGAGCCCGGATGCTTTGCTTGGTGTCGTTGTTTCTGGCTGGCTCGGACACGTATCTCTGGTGGCCGCGGATTATTGATCCTGTGATGATGGAGTCGCACATGGCCTGTTCTTTATCGGAGCAGGAGTAGAGGAAGCAGAATTGGCCGTCGTTGATGCTTGTGGCCTTCTCCAGTACGTCTCGAAGCGCCTGGATTCGATCGCGATACTCTTTCTTGACGTAGTCTTTACCACCCCATCATGTTAGCCGTTTGCAATGCGATGAAACATATCAAACTGTGGCCATGCTATGGGATCAGTTTATGTCATAACTTACCAAACAGACCAGGAACCCTGGGAATGTTGTGCCTCTCGCGTATTCCCACTAGGGTCGCATCCCCTACATGGAGCTCAGAATTCTTGTCGAGGGTGACCTCCTGGATAAGGAGCGTGGTGAGCCGATGGAATAGATTGGTTTGACCAAAGATCCAGACAACCCAGATTCGTTTCTGTAGCTGCACCAGAAAGGATGTGCCAACTCCCGAACCAACGGTGTCTGTCCACCACTCGTCATGATGCTTGGTCCAGCCAGTGACCATGGGCCCGATGAAATGTGTTACCCCGTAATCCTCAGCTAGAAGGGTGAGGTCGAAAAGGTCCTGCTCACTGATACGCTCGGGAAGGCCTCCTGATTGGGGGAGGTGCATTGCGCAGAAAAGCAATCCGTGATGATCAGGATTGCCTCTGATCCTAATAATATCACCACGCCCAGGTTCATGGCGAGTAGCGACTGTGTCAAGAAAATTCCCTTTGTCGGATGCATGATAGATAACCTGTGAGTCTACTAGAAACACTTTGGTTTGGTGTGGCTCATCGGGGTTGGAGATTCGGATTTTGAGGTCGCCATAGTCAACCACGGCCACTCTGGAGAATAGGTCTCTCCGTCCCTCCATGTTATCGAGTAAGGCAGTACTCGGCATATCATGCAGTTTTTCCTTGAGGCGGGGGTGTAAACTTCGTATTCGTATCTGTTGGTTGTAGAAAGCGTCAAGGTTTGTTCAGCCAGGGACTGATTTCAGTCCGGTTTTATGGGATGATAGTATTTGAATACCTAAGGGTTGTCACGTAGAAGTGACTGCCTAAGCGGTATTATCTTAGCTAACCCTTTCATTTTAAATCCAGGTTGCTAGGTGGGTTACGCTTGTGGCCTAATCACTAGGTAATTAACCCCTAGTAATATTCCATGGCATTATTCCGTAGCATTTCCCACTTAGCTTTAAACATACCTGTCGTGGTTTGACATTTCCCTACTTGCAGTAGGTACTAGTAAGTGGTGGCAGGATCGCGATGTTTAATGAAGACAGAGTCAGTATTAACGGGAAGGAGGAGCATCCTTTAGTAACACGGTCAATCGAAATCAGATCTTGCAGGGGGTACCCGTAAGTATTCGCAATGACGAGAAGCTGCTGTGTTGGGACCCGCACATATCAGGAAACGGTGCCAAATATATACCTGAATCACGAAGCCCCTTAGTCATTGCTATATAATGCCTGGTAGTCACAATACTCCGATCATCGTTGATCCTCATACCATGTCATCGCTGAAGCTATTTTAAGGTAAATGAGCTGAGCATCTCACTGGTATCAGGTCCTCATAGTTGGCACAGCCAAACGCCAAAACATCTTCGGTCCCTCTCTAGCTGCGATATCATCGCTGTACGCGGTGATCCATAAACTCTTAGTCCATTATGAAGCTGGTATTGACGGCATCTTGGTGTCTTTCGTCAAGCTTCACAAACACAAGTCCATCCCGCTCACATGTCGATTTTCATCTTCTCCGTCATCGTCCGGCTCGTCTTCCAGCTGAGGTGTCATCACTCGCTGTGCTATCTTCGCTTTCTTCCCCCTCGGCATCATCTTTGTTGATTCGTGGCTGTCTATGCTTGGCTGTTTGTCCAAGCCTGTAAGCTTGGCGTGCTGGTCCAAGCTACCCTCGAGCTGTTCACCTAGATCATCTGCGATAATGGACAGGACCTTGTCCAACTGGGAATGTATCCGAACGGTAGGGTTGCAGTCATCATGTGTCTTTCCGTGGATAGTAGTGATCCGATGGTTTGCTGCTTCCGGAAGGCTAAAGATCTTGATGTCTCGTATTCCCGAAAGAACATCAGCAAGACTCTGTCTCACCCCACCAGGCCCGATTGCCTCCGCCTTGTTCGCATCTTTCTCACCGTTGATTTTTATGTCGGAGCTCTCGATTTGCTCCGTTTTATAATGACGGTAGCCAAGGGTTATTGATCCCAGGATCATGGAGTTGCACATGGCTTGTTCGGCATCAGGGCGTGTACAGAGCTGGCAGAACTTGCCGCTGATGTGGTGCTTGCCGCATTCGCACTTGTCATAATCCTCGTAGCTACAGCCCGGTAGGCGGGTGCGGCAGCTCTCGTAGGGCTCACTGCCGCTCTGCATCGCCTTCTCGAAGACTCTGTGGAGCTCTTGGAGCTTTTTCGTTTGCTCCCCCAATATGTAATCTTGAATCATTATTTGCGTTAGCTCCTGTAATCTCCAAAGAAGGGGTGCCGTGATAGTGACTGCAAGTGCTGTAATGGACTTTTCCGACTTACCTACAAGGCCGGGAACTCTGTTCAGATCTTCTATCCGAGGGTACTGCTTTACATAAAGAGTTCCTCCCTCATCGAATGAAGAGACCTTGATGATGAGCCGGGTGAGTTCTCTAAAAAAAGCCTTCTCCCCCTATCGCCCAAGCGGTCCAAAGTCGTTCACTGATATATGGTACGGGGAGATCGCCATAGTAATCTAAAATATAATATCGGGTGGTGTCTTGATGCGGCTTGACCCATCCAGCAATCCAGGGTCGGAGCAAGTGTGTTGCTCCGTACTCCTCGCTGACTCTGACGAGTTTGTAGAGCTCTGTCGCATCAGGATTATCAGGGACATCTTCAAATCGGCAATGCATAATTGAGAAGAGTATTCCGTGGCACCAAACGTCACCATAGATGTGTATCGTATCACACTCCAACCCAACATCGGCGTTCGCGATCTTCTCTGCCCACAATCTAGACGAACGAGCCACCGCACGCATGCCGATCAGGAACTCTTTGTTCATCAAATATCTGCCAACGACGCTTTCGGTAGCTAAGCCTTCTCTAGCCAAGTCTTCGCTAACATCGATATCAGTGATTCGGATTAGGAGGTCGCCATGTTGGCACAGAATCTCTCTATCAAACGTTTCTCCCGATGCGTCCATGACGATGAACAGGAAGCCGCGGAAACGAGTTAATTGTGTGCTAAAGAAGGGAAAGTGGTGCCATTAACGCTATTGTTAGTTGTGAGTTGTGAAAAGTGGCCTAGTCAGTGAACAAAGTAAATCTAATTCCAGTATGGTTATATGAATTGATGCAAAATTTGAGTGCCTTAGCGGTGGAATCCGGTAGGTCCTGCCTGGCCTTGTCGCTCTGATCATTGTAATGCTCCTTCGTTCAAGGTGCCGAAAGAACATTCCATGCATCCCTATCTAGTATCTATCAACTTCCAAGTCAGAAAGGTCCAATAGTTTGGAGCGGGCGCTGCAACAAACTTGAACATCCTGCATCTTACTCCATTCCTGTAAAGCGCTCGGGCACTCCATAGCCATTCGTTGGCATTGTGTACCCAACACTCCCACTTCATGTTCTTCGATTGTAGGTGCCATACTCATCTAAATACAGCTCGTCCATGCCCGTCAACTTGCCCCGGCGGTCCAGGAACTTCTCGTGCTCCTCATCCATCGGGCCTTCGATGTTGTTGGTGACTTGCCAGAGCCGGTCTGAGATCTGACGCCAGGGCGTGCATTCCAAATGGGCGCTGCTCCTAGATCCAAATGGAGGTGCCGGTATGATGCCTAATATCCGACCAAACACGTCCTGGGTAGTTCCCGTGTACAGCAAACGATGGTCTGCCTTCAGTCCGGCTGCGATGGCGCTGTTTTGGGCGTGGGCGATGGTCTTCTGAATCTCGGACTCGCAAGCCGCTTTCTCGGCTGGCGTGGCGTTGGCCGCAGTACAGTGGCGATGCAAACCGGCAGCCCAGTCATTTTGAAACTGGGTATGGACGTCGAGGAGCTCTTTGGTGATAGATTCGCGTTTTCTCATAATGTTCCCTACCCGCGATGTTAGTTAATCAGTATACGGTAGCCGTATTTTGGTCATAGCGAAGAGGGGTGGGATGAGGGATGCTTGTTCTAGCTTACGCTCGAGTCTTGATTTGCGGAGTGGTAAGTGCTTCGTAGTAGTCGGGACGGGCGGTGGCCCATGATTTGAATACGGGCTTCGTCGTCGAAAGATACATGTTGAACCAGTCTCGCGGTAAATCCTTTGAAGAACTCTTTCTCGCCAAGTCTCCAAGCAATGCTTAGCCTCAGTAGACAGTCATCCTGGCACGCATATCGATACCACTCCGGCCAGCCCCAGACATGCCAGCCGTTCTGGGGTGCGGTTCAGTCGGGGATCCAAGGCCGGACCATGTGCAGTTCTTCAAGCTCCTCAGCAAGGCAAGCAAGATGGGAAAGCCTAGACAGTTCACTGGTTGTGTCGGTCCTGTGTCTGATGCCTTCTCTGAGTCTACGTTCGTGGTCAAAATGCGGGTGAACTTTATCGAACCTCCCATGAATGATGTTGAGCAGGATCTCATGGGATCTCACATCCACGTTGAGATGAATGACCAGGTGGTCGCATTCTTTCCCGCAACGGCCTCCATTGGCCATCATCCCGGTCCATTTTTCGGATGCGCGTCGCAACGATCGTGAGTCCACCAAGAAGGACTTGCTGCAGGGGTCATCGTACGGGTAACGTTTACGCCTTGCATTTGTGATTCGGAGAATCAGGTAGCCATTCTTGTCGAAAACGTCGTTTACGAAATGGCCTTGTGTTCCTTCCATTGCGAAAGTTGTCGTGGATTGAGATTGGCGGCAATGTTTGTGGCGGAAAGGTCAAAGGTGCCCATGGACGAACCCAGTGGCGTTGCAAAAACTTGGGGGTGTTTTGATACGCCGATCGGAACAATTGAACGGCCTGAGACGATCAATAGAGTGAAAACAGAAGTCGTCGACGGAAAATGTGTACACAAATCCAGGGAGATATTGCGGCGTGTCAAGCAGCTCGGAAACAAGCCTGTTCGCGTTGTGGAAGCGAATTTCCAGTTGGGTTGGGGCAAGGCACGATTTTGCAAGTGCACTTGTGTTTCTGAAGTGCCCCCACTGAAGGTAAACAAAATGTGAGCCCAAAAGTCGAGTACGAGAAGATAGGTTCCTGATATGGATCCAAGTCTTTGCAGCAACCAAGATGCCGAATTTTGCCAATCGTCCCCGATTTACTCAACAATCTATTTATGGTACCGCTTCTGGATACAATGTTACGCAGAACGCGGTGTCTAAATTCTGTCTATCTATCTACTGCGGAAGAGGATGTGTAAGGAGGCCGTGACCAATACGACAGCTGTCACAAACATGTAGGTTGCATATCCGGGCTTCTGAAGTTGGGATTTCCCAAAGGTGGTGTACTCGATGTCCCAATCCTCCCATTTCGGGTACTTGCACATCATGCTGAAATGAATCTGATTGTAGCTGTGATGCGTCGCGAATTGTTAGGACTCCTCGTTGAGTGGTCAAGAAACGAAGGAACGAATGCGAACAACTTACGGGCAAATCGAGCTGTTCCATCCCGACTCAGCAATATACCCGCCCCGACACCCCTGCCACACCTTATCTAGAGACCGCCTCTGCACGTCCGCCGTGTACCGCCTCTCCGCGTCCTCCCTGACCTCGACAGTGCGCGCCTCGCCCGACAGCACCTTGGCCACGAAGTGCCGCAGCGCGTACCCGGCCACGTTCTCGCTCGCCAGGATCGCCGACGAGTGCCCGCTCACGGCGTTGGGGCCCAGCACCATGAAGAAGTTGGGGAAGCCGTGCACCGCGGTGCTAAGGTAGGCGCCGGGGCCACCCTGCTCGCGCCAGACGTCGTGCAGGGACTTGCCGGCGCCGTTGCGGATGGTGATGCGGTGCAGGTAGGTTGAGGTCTCGAAGCCGTTGGCGAGGATGATGACGTCGGCGGGCTTGGTCAGGGGTTCCGAAGCCCCCTTCTCATCGCCGGATTCCGGTGAGGGCCCCAGCACTACGGACCTTTCGCTGACAGAGACCAGCGGCCGCGTCGTTAGCTCGAATCGGTCGTGCAGACTTAGGCAGTCGAGCCACCCGTCGTCGATGATGATGCGCTTGCATCCGACGCCGAATGTTGGGGTGAGCATGGCGTGGTATTTTTCGGGCACCACTTTTCGCAAGTGGGCCAAGAGACTCTTTTGGAACCGCCGCCGTCGAGTGATCCCGAGCGGGCCCATGCCGACGTTGAGCCAAGTGGACTCGGCGTACAAGAAGAGTAGGAACCGGAACAAGCGGCCAAGTCCGGGGATGAGTTGGATGGCCGTCATGCCTCTGTTGAACCGGGCCGGAGGTGGTGTTGTGCGCGCCATGTACCACGGGGCTGTCCGCATCAGCTGGGTCACATGCCTGGGCCCCCTTTCTCGGCAAGAACACCAGATGCTGACACGGCTTTACTATTGCTGCTGGTCTCAAGCAAGGCAGGCACCAGCTGCGCCGATGTACAGCCCGTCCCCACAACGACGACATTCTTGTCCGCAAGGTCGACGTCGTCTCGCCACCGGGCCGAGTGCATCACCTCGCCCTGGAACTTGTCGATGCCGGGGACCTCCGCGGGCCAGGCATGGGGCTCCACAAGCTCGCCGGCACATGTGATGAGGATCTTCGACCGGACAACTTCTTCGTCCAGGTAGACACTGGCGCGCCCGTGCTGCGCGATCCGGCGCTGCCGCTCGGCTTCGCTAAGGTCGCCGGCGAAGGGGACGAGACGGGTGATGCGGACCTCCCACTCCGCTGAGTCGGGAAGCCATTGGGCCTCACTCACCTCGGTGTTGAGCTCGATGTTGTCTTCTAGGCCGTATTTGCTCGCTACTGAGGCGATGTACTGCTGGATCTCCTGGCCCGGTGGGAATAACGATGTCCATACATAGTTCGGAGCAAATGAGTAGGAAAACAATAGTGCTGGGCTATCCGAGAGTGAAACAAATTGAAGTCAGTGATTGGTTGGTTTCCAATGCATCAACGGCAGATGCTAACTCACATGTCACAGGCGACTCCGGGATACCGGTTGATGTACCAAGCGCCCCCGATTCCCCCTTGCCGATCAAAGATGCAGAAGTCTGTCACCCCGAGTTTGGACTTCAACTGACAGCCTACCGCAATGCCGGACTCTCCTGCGCCGATGACGATTACGGAGCAGCTCTGCGGCTGCATTTTGTCGTTTAGTGGCTCGATCGCTATTGTTCAAGCAGGTCGCCAGGCTAGATGCAAAGCTCGCCTTTGTGTCAAGACGAACACCATAGTTTGCCCGGAAGCGACTTGCAATTAGATACCTCCCAGCACGCCCGCAAGCCCTCCTTTGACGGTCAACTCCTGATTACTACTAACACCTGGCCTTGTCTTATCGTGCCACCCGGGGGAATCTCTGGCACGAAAGGTACTATGCTGCATCATGTAAGATCCGCCACCAAAGGATGAAGTCGGGTTCCATGCTTCCTTTCTTATAGGCCTACAAGGGCCCTTTTCCCTCTTTGGCTGAAGGTTGGGACAGCATGTACACTCCCTCGTGCTGCACGTACAAGCTGACGGTGCGCCTGAACCATTGAGATAGGTAGTCTCTACACCAAACCCCCATCCGATTGGTTCAAAATTTCTTCCGGATTCCTTCGGATCTGACTCGGGGCGTTCCGAACTTAGAACGCACCCGAGACAGTAGACAGGCGGTGTATTTTGACCGTCAGGTCACCGCTTACCACCACCACCACCACCACCAACGCAAGCCGCTGTCTCTGACACCATACGGAGCCCCCGCGGGTGCCAGCTGAAGCCGCCACCGTGTAAGGGAGCAATGCGCCATTCGCATGGCTGACAGGAGGTCTCAACTTACCTTCCCTTTCGGGACAAAGTGCCGGGTTTTCATCATTCCGCGGGGGGTTGGTGGAGTGACGCCCGAGACCTCTCCAACGCCCAGCTTGTATGCAATTACTGCATATGCGGCCGCTTGGACAGGCGCTTATCTCCAGCCAAGCATCTGTCAACTTTGGCTCCCGCGTACCCGCAAATAAACTTATCGCGTGAACCTGATTCACTGACCCGGGCCTGCAACATGATTACCTTTCTGCACGCGTCGCATATTGTTCACCCGGGGTGCTGGGACTGGGGTTCTGGGATTCGGGACTGAGCACCAAGAGACAGGGATGATTGCCCCCTCTTTCCCATGTGAACGTGAACCTTATCATCAGTACAATGACTACATGTCCATCGTGGCTCGAGGGAACAACGCCCGATCAATACCTATAGTTAAGCGAGGAGGAACCAAGGACCCGGCGCCTCGTCGGTTCTTCCCTCAGTAAGCACCACGCAGCAACTGCCTTTTACTCGCCCTGCGTGTCTCGCATCCCGCCATCCCCCACCTCCATCTCCTTCAATACAGCCGAGCTCCTCCACGGAGGCAATGGCCTTCGTCCGACCCAAGGCGCTGCTACGCCATGCATCGACGTCGGGCGGTCTCGCGCCACCATCTGTCTCGGCCGACCGGGTAGTCCCGGTCCATTACTGGGACCATAGTTACACCAATGCGGTCATGAACTTCATGCTGCGCTTCGACCACAGGCTTGACGCCGGCAAGCTCCGGTGTTCGCTGGAGAGGCTCCTCGAGCGCCCGGATGGGTGGCGCAAGCTGGGTGGGAGGCTGAAGCGTAATGTAAGATACTACATCCGAGGCCACGACAGCGTAGGTATTTGCGTTTTCCCCAGTCGGCTTACCAACCCCATCTGTTACTACGGATCTGCAGGCCGCCGGAAGATTAGACTACCATGTCCCCTCGCGTTACACGCCGCACCGTCCCGCGGTCTCGTACCACCACGAGCGCTACGACGACGTGCGCATAATGCAACACCCGCTCGGCTCCCGCATCCCCCGGGCCTCCTCCCACTATACCAGCCCCCGGATCCTGGCGCGGGGCGAGGACTTTCTGCCCCTGATGCGCCGGCCCGAGGACCCGACGTGCCTGGAGGACTACCTGCGCTCCGACACGCCCGTGCTGGGTCTGCACGTCGTCACGTTCCGCGACGCCACGCTGGTGTGCCTGCGCGGCTCGCACGTCCTCTTCGACGCGATGGGGCGCAAGGCATTCCTGGACGCGTGGGCCCTCACGCTGCAGGGGCGCGATGAAGAGGTGGCGCCGCTGATGGAGCGGGACCCCATGGCCACGCTCGGCGCGCAGGAGCCGGAGAGGACGCAGTCGTGCACGTTGCCGATAAAGCCGTATAAGCACGCCGACAAGCAGCTCGGCTTCCGCCAGTTCATCACCCTCGGACTGCGGCAGGTTGTCGACAGGATCTTGAACAGGAACGCGGTAGAAGAGGCGCGGGTCGTATGCGTCCCGAGCGCCTACATAGGGCGCCTTCGGACCAAAGCGCTCAGGGAGCTGGAGGCTCGGACGAAAGGGGACAGCGCTGAGAAGGATCCGGGATCGCCCGCGTTCGTAAGCGCCGGCGATGTCCTCTGCGCCTGGTGGACGCGCCATCTCATCGCGTCCCGCCTGCGAAACGCGCGCACTAGCGGCCAGACCGTCTGCATCATGAACATGCTGGGCCTCCGGGGTTACATACTCCAGCCCGGCCTCGTCTCCGCCGCCGAGAAGAAGCGCGCCATCCTGGGCAACCTCTTGGTAGCCGTGCCCGCCTTCTTGCGCGCGGACAAATTGCTGGCAAAACCGCTCAGCGAGGTCGCCGAGACCTTACGCAGCTCGATCAAGGAGTTGAGCACCGGGCCGCAGGTCGAAGCCCTCCTGAAGCTCCAGCGCGCCGCGCACGACAAGAAGGGGAGCATGCCGGCCCTGTTCGGCGATGGCGGGATGCACATGGTCATCTGCACCAACTGGCTCAAGGCCGGGTTCTTCGACGTCGACTTCTCGGCCGCAGTCATTCCCTCCCCCGATAAGGATGATTCCAAGTCGGGATCCCCGTCTGCTGAGGTGGCGAAGCCGACGAATGTGCAGATGCATATGACGACGGATAGTACGCCCGCGTTCATGATGAGCATTTTTACGATTCTTGGGAAGGATGCGTGTGGGAATTATTGGATTCGGGGGACGTTGAGGGAGGAGTATTGGGCCAAGGTTGAGCAGTCTCTGTTGGAGGAAGTGTTGCTCGACACATGATGCGTTTGTTGCATCCAGCTGTATATACACCCCACCATATCAACAGACAGTAATACATGTTCGTGTTTGATATATTTACAAATGTTGATAGGGCTCGAGGTATTTCTATCGTCGAGGCTGGCCCGGAGCCCTTCTATGAAAGGCTATGGCCACTTCAAATCATCAGACTTGCGATGGTGTACCCAGGTCCCAACAGCACAGTACTCGTGGCGATCATCAGCGCCTGAACTACCCCCGGTTCCAGCCAACCACCCACCTGTCCCCGAAGGAGACTCTTTCCCCTTGAAGACATTCTTGCCACGCGCAGACTGCACCATGGCAGCCCAGAGAAGTGCAGCCGCCGTGCCGATGTAGTAGTCGTACCTAAGAAAGTTCCCCGCCCCCTCCGCCATGCCGCTGATCTGGGCGCGACTATCCCACTTGGGAGGGAGGAAGAAATTGCCGGCTTGCAGGGACTGTAGGGTTGACGAGTCCAGATGCATCGGAGATGGCGTAGTCAGGTGCTCGGGGAAGAAGGTGGCCAGCACGATGGGCACGAGGCCGGCCACGTGCATCAGACCGGATATGAGGGCAACAGCACGGTATATGCGCGAAACCACATTGATGAAAGCCATGTTGGCCGACGGGGAGGCTGCCTTTGATGGTGCAGCATCAGCGGTAGGCATGGAGGATGTCCCCCACATGAGCATCCATTGAATGGTAGCCACCCACACCGGGAAGTTCTGCCAGACCGCCACCGCCACCTGCCGGGACTGGCCAGAATGTAGAGACGACAAGGACATAACTACCGTGGGGAGGACGTATCCCAAGAGGATGGAGATGGGAATCATTCGAGCCGCAGTGGCCGACACCGTGGTGGATCGACTTTGCGTCGAGGATGACAGCAGGTACACGTAGCAGTAGAGGGGCATGGTGACGAAGTACCCGCAGTATTGAATTGCGAGGCCCCAGAACTCGAAGCTAGAAAGACGAAGGATTAGTCACATGGTCCATGGTATGACATGGCCACGAGGGTGTGGTGGATGACGAAGACTTACAAGACCAAATCCCTCGAGCGTCCCGTCTGTAAGCCCTCCCCCAACATGACCGTGAAGAGCGGCAGCAGCAAGTTCCCCCAATGCCAACCCAAAAGGGAAAGCTCAGCTGAGGCGCCGTCCACAACGGGCACGAAGATGTACTGCAGGTTGGCGAGGTATGAGTCAAGGGGCGCCAGGCCCGTGTAAGACGTCAGCAACGGGGTGTGCCCGTCGGGGAGCAGACGCATCGGGTTGGCCTGGCTCTCGGAAAAGGCGTCGGCGAGACCGGAGTGCGTCATGTAGGACGATACGGCGTAGAGGCCGAGGACGGAGATCAGGGGGAAGAGGTGCACGGTGAGGGGAGACATGGTTGCGAGCAGGGTTTGCGGGTCTTTCCCATCGAAGGAATGAAGGGAGGAAGGAAGGAAGGAATAAAAGTGATGTAGACGGTGGTGCGTCAAACGTGTGTGTGCTGATGTGCTGATGTGCTGATGTGATGGATTAAGGGAGGGCGGCAAGAATATTTGGGAAGCTGGCAGGCAGAGAAATCCGGAATTGTTATTAATCACTTTATTGTAGGGGGTACTGGCGGCACTTTCCTTCTTTTCTTTTCACTAAGCCTATTTAAAGAAGTACCTGCTTACCGCATAAAATGCGTGTGGTTGTCTCGCGCTGATGTCAGCATTCTCACCCACCCATGTTCGTAAGCGTATCAGCGCCCGTCGCTTAGTCCTTAGCCGGCCGCCCGTTTCGACACCTTGCATGGGTATCCATTATTCGGCTTGCTGCTCCCGAGCAGGACCTGGTAAGCCCGGTCCCCCTCACCTCCGGTGGGACACTGTTTCTTCTACTGTTGCCGCCGCCGCCGCCGCCGCGCTCAGCGGCCTTCTGGGTATAGAACTCGGCGTAAGCGTCGGCGAAGTCGAAGTCGCGCAGCACCATGGCGAGCACGACCTTCACTTCAAGCAGTGCCAGCTCCTGTCCGATGCAGTTCCGCGGCCCCTTCTCGAACGGCCGCCACGCCTCCTTGTCCCGCGGGTACAGGGCGTGGCCCGGGCTGACGAGCCAGCGGTCCGGGACGAAGCGGTTGGGGGAGGGCCAGTGCTCCTCGGCGCGGTGGATGGCTTGGTGCACGCCCCAGAGCATGAAGCCCTGCGTCTCGAACTCTTGGCCTTGGCTGACGAGCTTGTAGCCGGGGGCGGAGTTGCGGGTGCTGGACACGGGTGGGTACAGGCGGAGGGCCTCTTTGGTGACGGCCGACGTGTAGGCGAGGCGGTTCAGCACGTGTGGCTGCTTGGAAATGAGCGCGGCTGTCTCGGCTCGGGTCAGGCCGGTGCCCAGGACGACGTCGTGTTCCTCGCGCGCTTTTTGGAGGCTTTCCGGGTACAGCGAGAGGAGATGGATGGCGTAGACCGCCGCGCTTGCGGTAGTATCGTATCCCGCGAATAGGAACAGCTTCATCTGGGAAACGGCGAACTGCTTGAACCGGGCGTCCATGACCAGCGGTGCGGCCTTCCCGTTCGCCTGCTGATCCGGGGCAGTAGATCCCCGCTGCTCGGCCAAGTAGGTCTCGAGAGCGAGGTCTACGACGGCCTTGCTCCGTTTGGTTCGCGTGCCATTCTGGCCCTGCGCGTGGATGGCGAAGTGGGCGTCCAGCTCCCTGGAAACGTACCGGTCCATTCTCCGCCGGTTGTAGCGGTACACCAGGTGCCGTATGGGGTTGTAGATCTTGAACGGGTTTGTCTCGTTGGGCGACGGGATCCAGCTGGCTTGGCTGCGGAATGCCGAGACCAGCTCGCAGCCCTGTCTTTGGGCGTTCAGCCGAGAGCCCCTAGGGGATTAGGATGATTAGTAAACGAATCTTGTATCCTAACCAGTGAAGCGGGCATCCGTGATCGGATCGGTACTCACAGGGTAGCGAGGCAACTCATGTCCATGGTCAAACGGGACATAGTCTCAAACAAGGAGAATACGCCCCCCTCCTCAGCGCGCTCGCCCAAGATCTCACACAGCACCATCGTATTCTCTACAATTCCCGGGACCAGGGTCTGCAGATGCGCCGCGTTAAACCCCGGGTTGAAGATGGCGCGCCAGTACTTCCATTCGGCGCCCTCCATGGTGACGAGCCCGTGCTTCCCGATGAGCGGCTGCAGGAAGCCCAGCACGCCCTCGTACTTGGGCAGCTGCGGCTCCCGCAGCGCGATCTCGGCCGCGCCGCCGGCTGCCGTCATGACGACCAGCGGCGGGCCCGTCGGCCAGAGGTCCAGGTAGAACACGGGCGGCAGCTCCGGGTACCGGTCCCGGATCTCGGCCGCGATGTAGTGGCCGTGGAAGTCGCGCGGCCAGCCCTTGGTGAGCTTGGCTACCAGGCCGAGGTGGCCGAGGAGCAAGTTGTGCGGCGGCATGGGCTGGGAACGAGCGATGCGTGCATCGTATTAGTCTAGAGAGCTCGGGACCTCTTGCTTCGGTAGCGTTTGGAGTATCACTTACAAAGCCTTTCCGCCGTAACCTCGCAAAGTTGCGGCGGTGCTGAATCAGGCTGGCCACGAAGCGCAAGACCGCCACGGCGCAGATCGTGCCGAGCAGGCGTAAAACTGTAGTGGCTCGGGGGAATAGCGCATATCCATGCTGCAGGTCTGCGCCGATGACGGCGGTAGTGTGGTTTACCTGCATCCTGGCTTCTCTGAACAGACGACCGTCTGTTTCTTGGAACTTGTCTTTCGCGATGTTCAATATGTAGACAATGCAATCCTGCTACTGTCAGTTTTGGTCGAGCCAGCTGTCACGAGACTTTGTGTTTGATGCAGCGTAACGCCGTGGCGCACTCCAGCTGAAAACGAACAGCGTCGATCCCTGTGCGCGTAGAACAGCACAAGGTCCCTCTAAGTCCCGGATTAATAGTAAGCAACTTGAAAGTACCTTTGGCAACTTTGGCTTATCTCGAAATGTCAGGCGGGTCATGCAGTAACCGTCTACCACATGGTACCGCTGACTCCCCTCTCATTCCAGTGTCACTAATCAGCTGCAGTCAGCTTCGAAGACACATGGCTGCAAAAGCAAGCATTGGCTAACGGCGGTCAGTGTTACGTTGTCCGATTCCCTTATCTCCCACGTGACTATGCATATGTATGTCAGCCATGTCCAAGTCTACGGGATGTAAAGATGACCCCCCCTGAGACAAAATACCAACTTGATAGTCCTGATTGGAGCATATTGCATATCCGGAACGGCCACATACGCCAGCACCATCCTATAAGCATGGACCGTGTCATCTTCTGTGAACGTGAGAGGCTTCCAAGGATCTTTCCCCCTCCGCTTACACAAGCAACTTGGTGATGGTGGTGGTGGTGGTGGTGGCGTTTCCATCTCTAGCGTAAACATCGAGACAGCCATGATAAGGACTTTGACTATCTTCGGAAAGTATTCCCCTAGAGGACTCCATTCTTGCAGGACGCTTTTGAGGGTGGTGGTGTGAGTCAATTGTTCTTAGTAGCCAGCCCACGTTTCATGTCCATAGGACTCCTGCGTGTATACGTTGTTAGCTCATCCTATCTGTCGCCGCGCCAAACAGTCTGACGGTGTGGGCAGTCCGGGATAGGGTTGGTAAGAGTCGGGCTAATTAGTCACGTCAGGTCGGGAAACTGTTATATAGAACATAATCATGCCATACGTATGGAGGTTGTCCGAAAATCGTAACTAATGAGAAAGTGATAGTGGCAGACCCCGAGTATCACCCCCTAAACGAGACCTCATAAAGGAAAATGGATTTGTCAAATCAGTCCATCGCGGCCACCCCCGCAAGTCTCTGCACAGTCTTCGACGAGGCTTGCAAATATGACATCCGGTCCTATTTCCCCTAATTGTGCACACCTTGTGCAAGGCCGCACTAAGTTTTGTTTTGCTCTTCGTGGCCACATATCTCTTCACATCATGCCGCTTTCATTGGACCAGTGGCTATGAATCCCGCTACAAGGGCAAAGAGCCCCCTACCTTACCGTACTGGATACCTTGGGTCGGCAGTGCGTGGTCTATGGTTACAGACCCTCACAAGTTCTATGAGGAGACACTGTACGAAAGCTCCCTCGCATGCGTAACCCCTGTAACGTTTTACTGATACTTTCTCGTTTTATGATCTAGAGCCAAGCGGCCAGACAATGGCCCCGTAACGATGCGGCTCGGCCCTATCTCCATGTACTTAATCTTCGGCGCCGAGAACGTCCAGGCCATATTTCGAAACTCCCGGAGCCTCTCGTTCGAGTTCATGCAGCTCCGCATCGCCGAAAAGGTCAAAGGCCTCCCCCAAAGCGACAAGCTGAAACTCGGCCTAGACGACTCGGGCAGCGGCTCCGTCCCCCTGAACGGCCAGCGCGGCGACGAGCGGATCTGGCACAACCTGCACAGCATCTACCTCAAGAACCTGACGGAGCGCAGCGCGGTCGACTTCCTCACGCACAAGTTCGCAGCCGAGTTCGCCAAGCAGCTCGACTCCCTGCCCTGGACGCAGTCGACCACGGGCCTCTACGCGTTCTTGCAGCGGTACCAGTTCAACGCGTCGACCATAACGCTCGTCGGGCCGCGCATCCTGAACTACGGGAAGGACGCCGAGAACAAGGCGGAAACTCAGCTGCAGTTCTCCGGCACGTTCTGGGAGTACGACGCGGCGTTCATGACGCTCATGCAGGGGATGCCGCGCTTCATGTGCCGCAAGGGCTGGGCGGCGCGGGACCGCACCCTGGAAGCCACCAAGATGTGGCTGCGCGAGGCGACCGAAGCCGCCGAGGCCACAACGGCTTCTCCGAACAAGGACCCGGAGTGGGACGAGAACTTCGGACACCGCCTCGTGCGCGAGCGCAACGCGGAGCTGGTGCGGTACGGCATTAGCTTCGACGGCCGGGCCGCGATGCACATGGGCCTGATCTGGGCCATCAACGCCAACGCGGTGCCGATGACGGCCTACATCCTGTTCGAACTCGCGCGGGACCCGGCCCTCTTACAACGGGTCCGGTCCGAGATCCGCGTCGGCGGCGTGTTTCCGCGCGGCGTCGGCGCGCTCGGCGAGGTCGACATCGCGGCGCTGGTGAAGCTGCCCCTCCTAAACTCGGTGTACAGCGAGTGTTTGCGGATGCGGTCGAGTATTCCGATCTCGCGCCGGCTGCGCGAGGATGTCGTGATTGACGGGTACACGCTCAAGAAGGACAGTTTCCTGCTCGCGCCGAGCTGGCTGTCGCACATGAACGAGGAGGTCTGGGCTCCGCGCAGCTCCGTCTCTCCCGGCTCTTCTGCCGGAAAGGGTGTCAGTAATGGGAAAGGTAATGGGCATATCCCCGGCGCCCACGAGTTCTGGGCCGAGCGGTTCCTGCAACTGGAGGCGAGCAAGACCAAGATAAAATTGGGCGACTACTGCCCCTACGGGGGCGGCACCGTCATCTGCCCGGGCCGCTTCTTCGCCAAGCACGAGATCCTGGCCGCGGTCGCCATGGTCGTCACGCGGTTCGATTTGGGGTTCGAGGGGTACACCATGCTCGACGGTGCGACGCCGTCGGAGCGGGGGCCGGGGATGGAGAAGGCGGAGTGTAGAGGGATTGTGAGCTTGGATCGGGATATGGTGGTTAATATGAGGAGGCGGGACGGCTTTTAATTAGACAATGGGCGGTCCGGGCTTAAGTGGCCGACTACTTTAGCTAATTCCATTAATAGATTGATAGATGATAGGAAGCCAGATGCTATCAAATGTCCATTCCCCGAATCGTTAGAAGGCATGCACAGAAGATAGCCACCTATTGTCCCCGCCCCGGAGTTCCCCGGTACGCAGGTGGAAGGACCCCCTCCAGCGCCGCCTTGATCTGGATTGCCAGGAGCTTCGAATACCACCGCGAGGTATTCGCCGGACCCCCAATAGCCCAGTAGTTCTCGACCCGGAGCTGCCGTTTCGCCAAACCCCGGATCTCGCCCTCGGCGTCGAGGCCCCAGGTGGCGTCGATCCGACTCGCGATCCCATTCGGGCCAAGAATGTCCTTCTCATCAAACTGGGCTGCAGGCCCGCCGTCAACACCGCCCCCGCCCAGGATCTCGGCAGCCGTATCGCGAGCGTTCTTGTCGGCGTACCCGGTACACCAGACCACCGCATCCACGTCCACAGAACTGCCATCCAGGAACGTGAGGCCGTGCTCATGAAACGCCACCGGCTCCCCCACCTTAACCCCCACCTCCCCATCCGCCAGCAGCTTCGTCCCCCCGACATCAACATAATGCCCCCCCGCGCGCTCGTACAAGTTATGGTTCAGCACCGCGCCCGGTGCCGCGCTATCCCACACCGGGAACCCCGTCGCCTCCAGCCTTTCGTAGCGCCGCGGCTCCGCGCGCGCCATGCGCCCGACCACGTCCTGGACGAGCGCGCCGTCGACGACGGCGGGCCCCGTCTGGAACTGGCGGTCCGCGGCCTCGGGGCCGAGCCGCGCGTAGGCGCCCAGGGTCTCGGGGCGGGCCATGTACTCCACTGGCAAAAGATACGTCGGGGAGCGCGTGGCCATCGTCGTCCGGAGGCCGGCGGCGTGGGCGTCGACGGTGATGTCGAAAGCGGTGTTGGCGGAGCCTACGATGAGGACGGACTTGGGTCGGGCGGGGGGTGTGTGTCAGTCCGCGGCGCCTTCTATATCTTGGGGGTTCCGGTGGTGCGGAAAAGGGGGTGGGTTAAAAGGCGGTCACTACTTACATTGGCTCCCTTGGCTATCAGCTCTTTGGCGTTCTTGTACTCCGCCGAGTGCATGCTGATGCCCTTGTACAAGTCGGGACTCCACATTGGCGGCATGTACGGCTTCTGGGAGCCGAAACCGGTAGCCTGAACTAGGTGTTTACAGACTACCTTGGTCTCACGGTCCGGGGTTTTGATCGCGACGGTCCACCACTTGGTCTTCGTGTTGTACCGGGTATCGGTGACCCTGGCAGAGTTGATCACGTTGAGATTGAAGGTCTTGACATAGTGCCGGACATGTCCGGCCAGTTCATCCTTAGTGAGCATGTGGGGAAACTGCAGCTCCGCGGCATATCCTGTAATGGCGAGAACAAGATACTTTCAGTCTCACATTTCGGCCTGATATCAATGACATTGCGAGGAGAAGGAGACTCTTACTAGAATATGGTAGCTCGCAGACGGCGGTCATGATGTGGAAGGCCAAGCAGTCGTACCGAAGCGCCCAATTGTCGCCCGCACGCGCATTCCGCTCTATCATGACGCTCTCAACACCCAAGGCCTTGAGGCGGGCCGCAGTCGCGACAGCCCTGGACGGTGGTAGAAGAGTCAGCATCCGAATTTCCCCTTCCACGGGCTGGAAATAGCAATGCTATGTGTACTCACGAATTCCCACCTCCGATGATTACAACGTCGGTCTCGATGGTCTCTAGCGAATCCAGCTTTTTACCAGGGAGCTTCAACAGAGCTTCGTCTTCGGCGTGCAGGTCGAGCTGCTCGATCCAGGTACACAGGACCCAGATCTTCCAGGTGACGCGCTTGACGCTGTTCCCGGCGTCTTGTTTCTCCTCGCTTGGCAGCAACATAGCCCTTCCGCTGCACGTAGCCCCGGGACTTCGGGTGCTGAAACGGAACGGAAACGCGATTGCTTGCTGTGTTCTATTCTATTAATAGAATGTCCTCGTGCACATTCGGATAGTTCCTAGATATTGGGCCATTTCTTACCAAATCTGGGATAAAGTGCGCCTGTCCTTCAATCGTGAAGCCACCTCCCGCCAAGCCTCTGAGATCCGACGTCTCCAAAAGGCTTGCCGCGATCGCTTCGCTGTTGGAGAAGGTGCGGAGATGCCAGGTCAGGGCGATCTGGTCGCGCCAGTACGCCTGCTGCGAAAAGAAGCATCCCTCAAGCTTGCCGGCGTCCTTGGCCTTGACTGCCTCGTTGAGGCGCTCCAAGATATCTCGAGCCTTCGCCGTAGCGATTTCATCGTCCGTGATAGGATCATCGGGGCATATATCTGGGGCGATGACGGGGAGCGGGTTCTCCTTCATCATGCTGCGGAGATCCGCGGCAGGGGGGCCATTCCGGCTCTGGTGGAGAAATGGGCGGGGTCTGGGGTGCCATTTCCTCTTCGGTCAGATCTGCTCAAAGGTTAAAGATAGGAGAACCCATGGAGTTCATGACCTAGAGTCTGCTACGTGTGAAGCTCTTTAGTACCAAACTACCCACCAGTAATGGAGCGCATAGCGGCAATTTATGCGTTATTCGCAAGAGAGAACCTGGCCCGTAGTGCGGATATGTCACCATGCGAGTGCTCGACAACAAGCAACGGATGGTAGCATAAAACCGAGCTACCGGTTTTAGCACAAATGTTGGGGTAAATGTCCGAGATTCCTCTTTCGTCCAAGTCCCATCGATAGAGTTGCATTCGGCCAATGTTAATTGCCGATCTGCCAGCACCTTATCCGAACGTCTGGCATACCTGCTATGACCCATCCCCTTTGGAAATGGCGCCCAGGGTACTTGAGTGAATTGATGTATCGAGTCGAATGACCTGCTTTCTAAGAGTCTCTCCCTCCCATACGGAGCTTTTCGATGTCTCTAGCGGTAGCTAGAACGGCAACGAACCGTGCCGGAGTCGGACCGAGCCGGCTCGGAGTTATGTATTACGCCAACTGACGCCAATTTCCTGGGAACGGCGCACGGAGCTGCAGTTGCCTCCGTCCTAGGACTTGTTATGTCTTTGATGTTTTGGCATCGGCCAAGCAGGGATATTACGATTATCTGAGTCAGACTTGTCACATTTGGCACTGGGATAGCTAGTCCCTGAGTGAGGGAGTTGCCTGTACACTCTCCCGTTTCAGCTCTACTACGTTTCGTAGGTCCTCCTGGTTTTGATAGCTGGACATTCTTGGCTAGAATAAGTGCTACATTGAAACCCTCCGTCACTATTACAGTTTCTCTCTCTGCAGATATAGACCCCCTTTTCCAGAATATTTAACCAACTTCGGAAATCAGACCAGAGATGGGGTAACTCAGTGCGGTGAACAGCAAGACTGGCGCGTATGCAGATTGCACCCATCTCCGTTGTGCTCCGGGGGCTGGCACCGGACGGCGCCGCCGCATGCTTCAAGCCATCCAATACCGTTACCCTGCTCACAGAGGTACAAGTCGTTGTACGGATCGTTGCTTCCCGCATTTTGGAGAAGGTCGATGGCGTAGCCTGTGTGACATCGCGATTTCGTTAGTCAGTGCAAATCAAATCTCCGAGATCCACCCATGGTGGCCAATAAGGGGGGAGGGGAAGTTCGGCACGGGGAAACTTACCATGCTGTTCGATCAGGTCCCACCCGCAATATCTGATACCCGCCTGGCACGTTGCGTTACTGCTACTGCTGGGCGTCACGGTCGAAGTCGGCGACGGAAATGTCACGTCAGGAGATGACGAAGCCGGTTCCGATGGTGTTGCCGCCGTAGCGCCGTCCCTGTTGTGCTGGAGCCCGAGGCCTAGGCCCACACCCAGCCCGGTGGCCACAATAGCCACGGCGAGCAGCGAGAGGATCGAGAAGAAGGCGAGGCGCGACACGCCACATATCCTCTTTTGTTTGTGGGAGGCGCCGCTACTGATGGCCACCGCGTGCGAGGAGTCGTGGGGCTCGAGGCCGCCCTCCTTAGTATGGGCGTACTGGTGCTTGCCAGTGTAGGGTGAGTACTCGGGAAGGGGCGTGCGCGAATGCGTTGTCGACGTTGCGACGGCTTCCGGGTACGAGCGGGTCTCGGCGGTGTTGTACTCCATGCCGTGGGACTCGACGACTTCGGGGGCGTGGTCCGCGCCCCGGTTCGGATGTGGATGCGCCGCCCGGGCATTTTGCACCTTGTGGGGAGTATCGGGGAACCCGTCTTCTTCCGGTGGGCCGTACATGGTTGGATCGGTATGTTGGGTTTCCGAGGCAGTGGCGAAAATGTGCCAGGAAGAAGGATGGAAAGGCTATTTCCCCGGATGAGCGGAGCAGATTTGATGGGGGAATCGACCAGGACAACGCTACCAAATCCAAGGCGGCAACTATTCTGCGACAAGAGGAGACGGAGGAAAACAGATGGCCACTGAAATATCTCTTCGCCGCCTAGTTAATAATAAGGTAGACCCTCTCACTCGGAACCGACAGAGGGTCTGGGCGGGCCAGCCTGACAAGAACGACAAAAGCAAACAGAGACAGGATCGCCTGCCGGTCAGAGTCTAATGTGGACGGTCGGTAAAAGCAATGAGGCAGCTCAGATACGGCGAACTGTTTGATACGGCGCGTTCGGAGAACGAAGAGATAAGAATGGAAGACGGATCGAAGCTAGTGAGAGTAGTATCTCGAGGGGAACCCCCGAGAAAAAAGCGAATTGCAACCGTTTGGACGCCGAATGCTGGAAGGATGTGTATGGCAACACAGCAAGTGCGTACCAGGGCGAGTATTCCCCGTTCCCGTATTCTAGATCAGCCTATGACCCCCAAGTAGACTGCAGGGAACCTACACGCCACGTGATTGGCTGCATCGCCGCCGTATGATTGCTACCCGAGTGAGTTGGTGTTTCCTTTTTCTATATGCGGGTATCCACTAGACTCGTTTGGCTGCCTGCAGGTCCCCAATGCTTACGAAGGATCATGACTGACGCAAGAGCATCAGTCGGCGTTGATGAGTGGCCATATTTTGGTGTCATTGCATCCCGCGGACTGCTGCGGTATTGCTCGACCGGGTTAAGCATAGACGAACAGCTAGGTGCTCCGTTCCTGCTTCCAGTCACGTGCTGCGATTATGCCGGAATCTTGGGCAGGTCAGGGGTCACGAACCCCAAGGTCTGCGCCGACAACACCTACCGTTTGCACTGACTACTTGGTAAACAAGCCAGCCCAATCAGCTACTAGATGTTACCGTCCGAGACTACCGCACTGTATTTCAAACAGGCATGTGCATTGCCGGGCTGGCTCACCACGTGTAACCACACCCCCAGCCCCGCGTGGTGAAATTCTGACGTCAGGGGGAGGCTCCTGCATGCATAATCCAATATACAAAGAGGCTGCTTGCAGGTGATCGTCCAAATATACTGCCCGAATCAACATCTTTCTCATGAGTGAACCAGGGTCCTGTCTTGGTGTGGTACCGGGGTTGGTGACTCTGGGACAAGAAGGCCCACCTGGAAGGGATTTTTGGCGCATCACTAATCACGCCCACGGCAGTTATGATAACACTGGATATCATATCGGGTTTGAGGATGCAAGAGACGATAGTCGTTTGAGACAACATGGCACTCGGAGAGACTTGGACCACTGGAATTTGTGGACACCGGCTGAAATATGTATACCTGGCGAACCGCAAAGATTCGGATCCAAGTCGCAGTGGTTACACGACGGGATCACCAAGGAGAACTAAGATATCCGTGTGCATTGCCCGCCAGAATCGCTCCATCCAGGTGCTTCTAAACGAGTCGAATACCTGTAGAGTAAGTCACATTGTATTTCAACTTTGTCGAAGACGAGAATAAACATTTCCAGCGGGGATAATTCAAAGAAATCATAGACCTTTAATACGCGAAATCACCTTCTGTGGGTGTCCCACGTGTCTAGGAGAATGCGTCAAGCTGGATGATACGATCTTCGGGTGTTATCATCACGCTGTTCAAAGAACAAGCGGGCGACCTCAACACTGTATGAGTTTTGTCAAATATACAACTGGCACAATAAATCAGCCTCGCGGGAAGCACAGTTGAGTCAATATATGGGTTTATCCTACTAAAAGTTGCTGTCATTTACCAAATATATTTTAATCGTATCTTAAGCCACGACTCTAGACTACCGTATCATGGCGAGGGCGGTGCAGCCCCTGGCCGACCTTGATTCCATGCTACCCGCGGCTGGCTTTCGTCGTCGAGAAGCCGGTGGTTGTGTTCGCAGACGGAGTTGCCCTCATCCCGGGTGTAGAGTGTGTTCTCGATAGTGCTGGGACAGTTGCCATCGCAACGAGCCTCATCCCCTTCCTCGTTTTCAACCATGGTTGCTATTCTGACTGTGGCAAAGACACAGTCGCATTGCTGATAGCGGATAATAGTGATATGGCACATTTTGTTGCTAGGATCTTGCGATTCTGGATTCGGGTGGATATCGTCACCTATTCTATGGCTCGATACGCTGTATTTATACGATCCTTATTGTTTAAACAATTCAATTGTGATTTGAACAGTTCGTATTGTGTCGAATGCCACAACTGCATTGTTTTTGGACTAGCGAGAGGTGTTATTCCTTGAGGCCCTAAATTCTTTTCTTTGTGCTCCAGGACCAACTCGGTATGGGCGAACGAGGTAAGGCTACCATGGACTATACGATGTCAGCGATTTGTGGATTGAATTTCATTTTTCCTTTTGATATGATGTTGATACCATAAATCCAGGGTAATATAAAAACCCTTCCTTCACTCTGGTCGAGGGTTTTGCTATCCCCACGTCTCGTTTTTCACGTGGCGATGTTCCTGCATGCTGGCAATTGCGTTCCAACAAGATAGGAAATGCTTGAAATGTAGGTGAGATGTAGTAAGCAACTTATCTCGGTCTCGGAAAGCGAAAAGCGTAACTCCAGCGGCTGCGCCATGGTAGCTGCATCAGTGTCAGGGGTATCCATCATGTTATTGGCTCAATTCGGAGATCTCAGGGTCTGGCGTGTGGCGCAGTATATTTCTCGATGTGATATCGAGTAAAGGGGCAAAATCGTATGACCATCGTTGCCTTTTCTTTCTCTCCCCCAACTCGAATCAGGCTGGCCCAGCAAAAACAAAGAAACGAGGAAATCGTATGAACCTTTCTGGAGAATAATTTGCAAAAGAAACTGACTGAAACGGAACCTGCACCGGGCTTCAAACAAATGTACAATAGATTTTACGTACTATGCTATCTTCTACCAAGTTTACTAAAGCTGTTCAGGTGTAAAGGGGCAGGCGGTTGGCGGCGAGGCTTCTAATCCATCACCCCTGTAGTCATGATCAGGCTGAACTGACAGAAGTAGTTGCATGATGGGGCATTCTTGTGTTGCACAACCATCTTATGTGAAATTTCATACTGGTGGATCAGGCTGTGGCGGATCAGGCTGTCCTTTTGAACTCGACTGCCCTCCTCTAAACTTCATTCACCCTTTCTTCCTTTCTTCCTTTCTTCCTTTCTTCTGTTACCATCGAGCAGTCTCGCAGAGTCAACAGCAGCAAACATGGGAAACCTTGGTACCTTGCCGACGCCTTTCGCCCCAAGCTCGGATTGCAGTGCCCGAATGACGAATATCTACTTCGTTGATTATCATCTCCAAGGCCCCCCACTCACAGATCCAAGTTGCATGCCCAAGAGCTACGTCCCATCGTCGGATTACTACTACTCTCCAATCACTGCATGTCCAAGTGGATACACTTCAGCGTGTCAAGTCTTGGTAAGCGTGGCCACCTTGACGGATACCATAATCACATGTTGCCCTACATAAGAGAGCCCCTTTCCTCCATTCATCGCCTTGACTACCTATATCGAAGACTAAACAGGTACCCTTCAGTCAGCAAAACTTCAAATGTCAGAGCAAATTCCGGTTCCCACACATGTCAACCTTGGCATGTGCAAGCGACCTGCCTTTGACAAACTGGACGTTAAGTCCAGTGACCGTAGAGTATTCTGGCTCAACATACGTGGCAAGCTGGACTAGCACCGCTGGTGCCATCAATGCGTATGGCGTACAGATACGGCATGGTGCTGCCGACGCTGTATGTGTATTCCGTCATGGCTCTACCGCTGCTTCAACGCACCCATTTCACCTACACTGATACTGACCGTCCAATGACTGCCACACAGTTACAGTTGTCTTCAATCACTCCTGCCGCAACCTTGTCATCAACCGCGGTCTCGACGCCTACATCACAACTAGCCACTTCAGCGTCCTCGTCGTCCTCGGGACTGAGCGCGGGTGCAGCCGCTGGGATCGGCGTCGGCTGCACCCTAGCCGCCCTGGCCATCGTATTCGCCGCCGCCTTCCTCGTTCGGCAGGGCCGAGGTCGACGGCGCAAAACCCATGCGCCAACGGAGGAGGAGCATAATATCAAAGGAAGCGGGCGGCAACCGGTGGTGGAGGCGTCTGGGTTTCCGATTGCATACGTCCAAGGCCATCGGAACAACGAGCGGAACCAGCATGAAATGGACGCTATTCGTAGTCCGTCGGACGTTGGTCGGTGACACTGAGATACGAGGGGAAAAGATAGACCCGGCCCGTGGAATGAGACATCAGAGCGAAGCTATTGATTCTATGTTGTTAAGATAAGAAGTGGCACTGGATTAAGTTGGGATATGCTATGTAAATACGTGGTGGATGTTTTGGTTGTCGAGTTGAGTCCTGTGCTAGGGGATTAAAAGGGTAAAGTAAGTAGAAATAGAAGTAAAAAGTCCTCGCCGTAGCACCCACCTTATGAACGCAACAACTTGGGTCTCGATAAGCCATCTTGTTCACATCTCACAAGAACAAGCACCATGCGAATGGTCTGTTGGCCCAATGGCAAGGCGTCTGACTACGATTGGTGTAATCAGGAGATTCTGGGTTCGACCCCCAGGCAGACCTTGACTTTTTGCTTTTTTTCTTGTGCGGAAGCCGCATGCGTTTGGGAGCGACAACTACCTTTTTCGTCCATCTCCGTATCCACGAGGTAATTCTACCATCTCTCTCGCCCTTTGGGATCATTTCCACGTTCTTCGCACCCCACGCTATTTGGCCTGGTACCTTTTTCCCCCCAATGATGCTGGGATTTACCAATGCATGCAGCGCCCCCACCTTCCCCGTTGGCGACCTGTGTGCAACCAAATGGCTCGAGCAGGAGCTCCGAAGATTCTTGTACCAGGATGCAAATGCGCACCGAAAGGGGACGGCGCTGTCTCAAAACGGCTGCACTGTCCCATCGTTGAACACGACCTTACCCACGTCTGCGTTTCGTTGGCCTTCGACCACGTCCCTGACGAACCTCCCTCCAATGCTCGGGTCGCCCGCGCCCCGTTGCTTGAGCAGGTCGGCGCTGTTGCCCAGGTTAGTGGCCAGAAACCCGAGAGACACGCACCAGGTCTTGACACCGTCCTGGGACAGTCTCCAAGCCCAGTTCAGCATCGTCATGTTGAGCGCCGTCTTGCTGGAGCGGTACGCCATGGTGTCGAAGGCGGGCAGATCTTCTTTCGGCCAGCCGGCGGCCGGCGGCGTCGGGTCGCCCGCTGCAGGCTAGACAGGCCGCTCGTGAGGAACAGCAGTCGGGGTCTGCCGAGTTGAGCAGGAGCGGCGCGAAGACGTGCGTCATGACGTGCGTGCCCGAGACATTGACGTCGAAGGCCTTGTTCCAGGACTCGCGCAGGGAGATCTGGCCTGCCTTCAGCTCCCAGTCGAACGAGGCGCCCGCATTGTTGACGAGGGCGTCGAGGCGGTCGTGCGATGCGCTGACATGCTCGAAAGCGCGCTCGATCGATTCGTCGCTGGCGATGTCGACTTGGACGGCGTCCAGTACACTGCGAGTGCTCGGCACTTCTTGTCCTAGTCTTCCGATGGCGTCTTTGGCCTTTTCCAGCGGCCGACAGCCTAGGAGAATGCAGTAGGATCGGTCCAACTCGAGTAGAGCTTTGGCGGCCTCATAGCCAATTCCGGTGTTGGCACCCCGTGATCAGAACGATGTGCGTGTCTGGCATACTGTCTCGGGGATATCCTGTGCTACATCATAGGGGTAAGTGCTGTAAGTGTTGAGCAAACAACAGGAGACATCTTTTCTGTTATATTATACCACGCCTCTAGTCACACGCAGATACACAGGTATTTACTCAAACTCCCACTCCAGGTAAAGCTTTGGGGTGGGTAGGAGACCCTGAACGACCGTAGGCAGATGCGTTCCGTTGGAGGACAGCACGTCGGATGCCACTCCCGCCGCATGCGCTTTTAGCTTGAAGCCGCTCAATCATTCTCTTCATGCATTCAAGATCCCAAACCAGGCATTCATTGCGAAAAAGAGTGCGCAGTATTAGAATCGCAGAGTGCCTAGACTGGGAGCCATGGTAACGGGCGTGGACGCAGTTTGGCTTGATTGGCAAATGTGTGGCAGCCACGCTAAAGTTGGCTGAAGTTTGGAAGTTCAAGGAAGTCGCATTGACGCCCACACCCTTTCCTCGTTACCTTTTCTTCGGGAGGGAGCTAGACTTGAAGAATGATTAATTGATTCCATCATCCATCCACTTCTGACAACACCATCTTTTGACGCTCGTCAACACACCCACCCTGCCAAGCGCCCTTCTCTTGCTGTTTCTCCTCCCGGGCTGCTTACTTAGCCCTGAGTAAGAGGTATCCATCCGCTCAATCTACCTAGGCTGCGATGCGCCGATGATGCTAGGAAACACGCCGGACCCGCAGTTTCCCGTTCCAGCTCCCATCTGACGAGACGGCACGATCCGCCTGGGGATGTCTGGGATTGCCAATCGTGCATTGCCGTCGCGTCGTGGCGCATCTCGTCATGAGACCAAACAGCTGTCATGCGAAGGCCAGGACGCACTTGCTGGCACTGTATTGGCCATGATCTAGACCTCTGGCTATTCCCATCTCGTCAGAATTCGACGACACTCCAGAGTCCGACTTCAACTCGGAACGTCCAACATCCATCCAATAGTCGACCTGCTTCAGGAGTGCAGCTGCGCTAACTGTACCTGCCAAACCCTGACAACCACCAGACCCCAGTGTTCCCGGCAATCCATATGTAGTCGCCCTGCCATGGAAACCGTGGTCAATGATAGACCAACCTCAGGTGCTGACCGTCGAGCACCCATCCTACGAATGGCTCGTATTTTACTAGCGCAAGCGTCGAATCTCAAACAGGCCCAGGTCTGTGTGGTGTCGTGTCGTGTCAGCTGCCTGGAGGCACGCCTGTTTTCGAGCTCCTGCATCCCGGGGAACTACTGCGCAACCACGTTGTTGACATGCGGCATCTCCGACCGTCGTGTGCCCATCGTTTAATTCATCTTGACGCCGCTGAGGCCCTGCCGCAGCAGCCACTGTCAGCTCGAAGCTGGGAAATTTCTCCAGAAAGTCGGCCATAGGGCCATATTTGTGGACAAAAAGAGGTGCACGACCTGACAAGAAACCGCAATAGGTACGCTGTGGCGTTTGGGTTGGGGTAGTGGGTGGTGACACCTTTTAACTTTGGGGCTACTGGTCCACCATGCTATCATCATCCGACAGTGGGAGTTTTAGCACGACCCGCACGCTGTCGGGGTTCATCCCGACGGCTAAGCCCTTTGCAAGGGTTTCATTTTGCAGGACCGTTGGGTGAGCCCTGCCATGCCATGCTACCCACGACTGCTGCTCACAGGACTCAATCAAGCGTCGGAGCGCAATCCGATGACCTCAACTGCGCAAAGCCCTCCAACGGTCTCCAACGGCGCAAGATTGCAGTCAACCTGCCTGCCGCACATCACCAATTGCCTATGCCCAGATCACTCGAGACCAACGCCCCGATTCATGCGCTGCTCTCATACTTGAGGATGGCGATTCAGCCACAGAGTGGAATGGGCCCCGAGGGGTGCGATGGGGCACCATGTAAATGACGGAGCTCCCTGAACTGGCCTCTCCGACGACCAATGCTTTCTCTGGGGCAGAACCTGTACTAATCCTGGGGGGAATTGCTGGATTGTCCTGCCATGCGACTGTCCTGCGCGCCCATACCCAACACAAAAGCAGGATAGCAGGCCATGCTCTCCACCTGCTTACCAGTCTCGTGGGATCCCCCGAAGCTTTATGAAGAGTGGTGAAGAGAGCAAAGGATCCATTGTGAAGATCCGGCTTCCGTGAAAGAACGCAAGAACAACGTAAGCAGACGTCGGGACTACGGAGACGGACACAGATATCCCCCTACCCCCCACACCCCAGCCGCGGACTCAAGAGTTATGTCCACAAGTGATCTGAAGTCGTCACTTCATCGTTTCCGCGTCAGTCGGACAGAACCGACCTTCAAGACTGAAGATAGCCCGTCGCCTATGCCACCTCCGCCATTAGCACATGAGCAGCCAAGGTCGGCCGTCGGCGGTCCAGCGACGCCGCCAATTGGTGGAGCGGGCGACAGCTACCACAACCAGCCTACCGGTGCTCCTCCGCCAGCACCAACGTCATCCTCCAAATCCATCCCGGCATGTGACCGCTGCCGCTCCTTCAAGAAGAAGTGCTCGCGGACATTTCCCGTCTGCTCGCTGTGCGCCAGCGCCGGCCAGCGCTGTTCTTTTTCTACTCCGGCTTCATCGACCAATGCGCAAGTACACCATCTCCGGGCCCGCGTCGAATGGCTGTCGCGCTACATCAACGAGGCCCTTCCCCTAGGCCCGGCCGGCATTGAGGCGGTCGAGACGGGAACCGACATCAGCGAACTTTTACTACTACAGGGGGCCTCGCCAGGACTTTCCCAGAATGGCCAAAGCCCGGCGGCATCGATTATGTCGGCGGCAGTAGCAGCGCGACAGGCCCATCAACAGCAGCAGCAGCAGCAACAACAACAACAGCATCACCTGCCGCCCATGCACGATGACCACCCTATGATGGACCATTCGCAAAGTACCATCGAGATGAACATGAACAACAGCCAACCGGCTTCGTCGCCCGACCATCATTCTATCGCCCACTCGGTGGGGAGCTACAGCGATGCTCGGTCAGTTACGTCTACGATGACGGCGCAGCGGCTGCCTCCCGATGCGGCGGCCCGGCGCTTCGTCGATGCCTACTTCCGGAACGTCAACCGCGCATATCCCTTCGTGGACCGCAACAAAATACTGCACGATCTCGAGGTGTTTGGCGACTTCGCCCAGCGCCGGCGGGACGCCGACTCGACCTTGCTCTACCTCATCATGGCCATCGGGTGCACCACCCTGCAGCGCGCCGGGCAGATACCCAACGATACTGCGTTACGGTTCGATGTTGCTTACTCGGACATCATCCAAGAATGCATTTGCCGGGAGAGCATCGAATCCATACAAATCCTTGTCCTCTTGGCGCTCTACTCCCTTTTCGACCCCTCCGGCGCATCGGCCTGGTCCATCGTGGGCATCGTTTCGCGGCAGGCGATGTTGCTCGGCTTGTCGCGAAGGGCCTCGGATGAAACGACGTTGTCGGCGACGGCGATCGAGCTACGGCACCGCCTGTTCTGGAGCATCTATGTGCTGGACCGGATGATGGCGACTTCTCTGGGCTTGCCGGTGGCCCTGACGGACGAAAATATGGACGTCCCCTTACCGGGCCTGACGGTGGAGGAGTTCGCATCAGCCGAGCGGTCGCATTTTGCCACGATCCTGCAGACGAGCCGGCACGTCATCCAACTGCGGCAAATGGAGGACCGCATCTTGCGGCACGTGCACTTCCGTCGCCAGGCCGAGGTGAGCTCACTCACCTACACCGACCGCCGCGCCATCCTCCAGGAGATGCGGGCCGACATCGAGAACTGGTACAGCAACGGCTGCCTCGTGTCCCCGCTAGAGCCCGACAACGTGCCCATCCACAACTCCATCACCTGGTTGAGCGCTCGGTACTACTACTTGCTCCTGCTGCTCTATTACCCGTCGCACTTCAACTCGCCGCCAAACAACAGCAGCAGTGCCAGCCGTGGCGACGGCGCAAACGGCGGCGTCGTATCCAAGGCGGAGCTGTTGCGTTTCGCGCAGAAGCACCTGCATTCGACGTCGGCCCTATTCCATCAGCGCCAACTGCCCCTCAATCGTGTCACCTTGTGCCGGCTGCTCCCCGTAGGTCTCGTGCTTATTCGTAGCTTCCTAGCCTCGTCCTACTGCCACGGCGAGGGTGCCGTGTCACGCGTAGGCACGGGCGCTGCGGGTGACATGATGCCGTTCGCTGCCCGGGAAGATGTCGCCGTCGTCACGAGCATCCTCGACGCCTTTCCCGAGGGGTGGGACACCGCGCGACGCAGCGCTCAGATTCTCCGGCAGTTCCTAGGGCTCCTAACCAGTATCTCGGCGGCGCCGCCAAGGACGACAACGCCGGCATCGTGCCAGGACATGATGCGCCCTGTGGTGTCGGCTTACCTGGGCCTCATGCAAGATGTGCTGGGCAAGGCGTCGTGTTACCGCTTTCTCGACGTCCCCGAGGACGACGACGGGGAGCTAAGGGCGGCCAGCTCCCAACAACCCCATCAGCAATCACAGCAACCGCAGGCGCCTTCGACGGCGATGCGCGGGAGGACGCCATCGGTGAGCATGGGCGGTACGGATATCGGCACCGGCGGCGGCGGTGTGATGACGAATGAGAACTCTGTAATGAATTATGTCAACGGGAACGGCGGCTGGGGCTCCATTGAGCTTGATTTCCTATAAAAAGCGTGAGACAGACGACATGGGTCGGACAACAGTTGCGTGATGTAGGATAGGAAAAAAAAAAAAAAAAAACAGGCGGTGCGGCTCGTCCAGCGAAGTATTTCGATTCTGATTGAGAGACTACATGTTGTGTGCTCTCCATATTTATGTTGAACGACGGATAGAGTCGGCCAGGCGCAGCAAGCATCTGTGTTCAACCCGAAACCAGATGCTTGCTTCTTATCCAACTTTTTTGGGCCCTGAGAATTGCCAAGCGTATTTGCGGCCAACTTCTTGAACAGTTCCATCCCAACATCTTAACTGCTGATGGGAATACAGCTTACGTCCTTATATAGGTGAGCAGGAGCTTCCTTTTTGGAAGAAGTAGAAGTTGAGCCGAGGCGCGGCGCAAACTCCGACGCCAAGCGGAGTTGAATGCCCTGGTCGTATCTGCTCCCGCCCGCCCCCAAAATCGTTCGTTCGCTCTCTCGCTCGCTCACCGGTGGTGGTGGGCTGGGATGCAATTGGATCAAATCGCGCAATCGAGCGAGGGTCGGATCTGCACCGACGTCGCACTAATCTCCGGCAACCTGGCAGACGTGTACCTTCTATCCTGGGTATGGGCGGACAAACTTGGCCTATTGGACTGACTGGGTTGGGACGTTCGCAGTAAATAGAATCGTAGCAGTTTTGATCAGGAGAGATGTGCCTCGGTTAAGTGGTGAATCTCTTGCCAAGTGGTATGTTGGTTGATTCAGCGGGTTTTATGTTCGGTGCAGGTTAAGTGCATTTCGGCCTACTTTTTACGCTTGCTAGGGGCCGGGTTGAGGGGTTCTACTAGCTGCTGGACAGCTAGCTTTGTTACAGTACAGCCTTACTTACACAACACCGGCGCAGGAAACCAGGGGTGGAAGAAAGAAGGAAAACACCCGCGAAGAGCATACGTACGTACACCCAGTATTACGCTACTACTGCATTTACTTGCGCATTGCCTTATCGTGAGAGGAAGGGAGGAGAAGAGAAGAGAAGAGGACATGGCAGACGACGACGTGCAGTTCGTAGAGATCAACGGCGCCCGCCTGGCCTACCGGATCGCGGGCCCCTCGGACGCACCGCTCTTCATCACGCTGCACGGCGGCCGCGGCATGGGTGAGTTGAGCCTCGGATTTCCTTTCGTTAATTGCAACTCTCATATCAACAACCTTCCCTACCTTTCTGTCTTCACCGGATTCTTTTTTTTTTTTTTTTTTTTCATATGCTGCGCGGGCGGCAATGCTGGCATTTACTACATGCAGATCCCGAATGCCGAAAGAGAGATCCCGGGGGATGGTTCATAGATTGGGTTTCATCCTTACTACCTACCTAGTTGGTCGGTCTGTTTTGTTATGCGCACATATGTCTCCCTGGCTGCCTTCCCTGGCAGCTGTGCCCCATTGGCGCACTTGCACATACATTGCACCCAAGTCGTTATGTCGGCCGACAACCGACGGCCTGCATGGGAGACACAGAGAGACAGGGCACTTAGAGGCATGGGCTTACCTAACGTCTGCGCGTACCTAAACAGGCGACCACCGCTCCGACTTCAAAGCCTACCGCCCGCTCTCCGCTGGCAGCAGTGGCGGCGGTGGTGGTTACCGCGTCCTGTCGTTCGACTACCGCGGCCACGGCCGGAGCTCCGCGACCAAGCCCTACACGTTCTCGCAGATCGTCGACGACATCGAGGGCATCCGCGCTCACTTTACCACGGCTAGGGACGAGAGGAAGGTCGTTATTTGCGGTGGCAGCTTCGGCGGGTTCTTGGCGCTGGAGTATGCGATTCGGTACGCGGAGCGGGTAAGGTGTTTGGTGTTGAGGGGGACGGCGGCGAGTTGGCATCGTGAGTTATTGACTCCCATCATCCCCCCCCCCCCTTGCTCTTCTGCTGTGCGTGGGTCATATACACACGCGGGTCAACGATACCCCAGCGAGATGTGCGCAGAGCTGATACGAAAGTACGACAGAGGAGGAAGACGCCATCAAAGTCTTGGAGCAGCGCCTGGACCGGGCACCCAGCTTCTCGGTCCGGATGCTGCGCGAGAAGGTCTTTGGCCGGTTCGAGAGCGACCTCGAGTTCCGGCTCGTGCACCTGGCCATGATGCCGCTGTACAGCGAGGCGTTTGACCCCGACCAGGGGCTGCGGAGCTGTTTGGGGAATGTGTACAATGCCGAGGCGCATAGTGAGTACCGCCCCTCTTTCCGCCATGCCTGTCGGGCGAAGCCATCCAGGAGAATGGGAGCAGAGAGCGATGGAGGCTGACCATTGCTGGGTTGGATTAGATGATCTTTACTCCGAGTCGGAAAAGTACTTTGACTACCGCGGTCAGCTGGGCCAGATCACGGCCAAGACGCTCGTCATTGTTGGGGATAAGGATTGGATATGCCCGCCAGGTCTGCTTTCCCCGAACATCGAAGGCATATCGAATGGTAGTTCAAGTGACTGACACCTTCGCAGAGAACTCGGCGTTCATCGCGTCAAAGATCCCCGATGCTACGTTGATGGTGGTAGAGAATGCGAACCACGGCGTGCATCTGGAGAAGAACGAGGAGGTGATAGCTAGGATCCGAAGTCATTTGAAGACGTAACAAAGGGCACTTTTGCTTCTTCGAGAGGAATAGTCCAGTGTGGCCTCTTGATGGCGGAGGTATGGGATGGTACTGGGGGCAGGCTTTCGTCATGCCCCCAAACCACGTGAGTTCGCGACATGACACGGCACTCGCGCGAATTGGGACAGCGCGGGTGGCAGCATCAAGAGAGCCGGCAGCAACGCATCCGATGGTCTTAAACCGGAACTGCTTCGACATCTACCTCTGTGAACCACAGTAGAAACGGCATGTTGTATTTAGAAACGCATACATTTGCTCAAGTCAGAGTCGGGTTCAGGTGCTGCATTGACACCGGCCGACTGTGAAGGAAGCACACACCATGGCAGACGCGGGGTTATCCACAGCCCTACAGGAATCATGCGCGCGGGGCATTGGCCGACGGCGCTATGACGACGCGGGGTTCCAAGTGTGAATCCATCCCGAATGTAATCTGATGAGATCTAGCGGCTGGAGTGGCTAAGCTGCCTTATATATTGATGCGTGGAATGGATTGAGGGCATGTTAAAGAACCTCGGCCGCCAACGGGGAGTATGCAAGTTGAATCTGATGCTGCTGATGCTGCTGATGCTGCTGTTGACGTCGAACGGCGGGGTCACGTCACTCATTAAATTTTGATCGCAGCTGGAGCCCGCAATTTTGCCGGTTCTCAATCATGACATACACACAACACCAGCAGCACATATCGACTCGAAAAGGCCTTGTACTCTCGATCGATCGATCATTTTTGCTTGATAGTACAGGAAATCACGCCAAGCCTATCTCGAGCTGTCACGGACGCTTTCGGATTTAGTTGGACTTGGGCAACCGGTAGACTTTGAAAACCCCCACCAAGAAACGGCCCGGCCGTAGGAAGAACATCGACAGCTCCTGCTTCTACCGAATCAGCAGCAACCGAAGCCATGGCCACGCCCCAGGAGCGGTACGATGCCCTCATCAAGTGGCTCGAAGAGGCCGGCGGCTGCCTGCACCCCTCGGTCGAAGTCTACCACGACGCCGTGACTAAGGGCTCCTTCCGCGTCAAAGAGGGCTGCGCCGTCAACCAGGGCGAGTCCGTCGTCACCCTGCCCATCGCCCGGAGCCTGTCGTACCTGAACGCCATCTGCGGCCACCCGGACTTCCCCGCCGTCAAGCACCGGCAGATCCAGGAAGCGGCCAACCGCACAAACAAGGACGGCCATGGCTGGTTCCCTGCCGAGTTCCTGCGCGAGACCCCGCCACACGTCGTCGGCCGCTTCGTGCTGATGCGGGAGTACCTGCTGGGCAGCGAGTCGGCCTGGTGGCCCTACCTCCGCACCCTGCCGCAGCCGGAGCACGTCGCCGGCATGCTGCCCGCGCTCTGGCCGGCCGACGACCTCGAGTTCCTGGTCGGGACCAACGCCTACGTCGCCGTGCAGGAGATCAAGTCCACCCTGAAAAGGGAGTACAAGCAGGCCATGAAGCTGCTGCCATCCGACTCGGGCTACACGCGGCCGCTGTATCTCTGGGCTTACGCTATTTTCACGAGTCGCAGCTTCCGGCCGTCCCTCATCGTCCCGGATGCGGAGGCGTTGGCGCTGCCGTGCGAGATCGACGACTTTTCGGTGCTGTTGCCGCTTTACGATGTCGGGAACCATTCGCCGGTGGCGAGGACGGCGTGGAGGACGGATAGGGAGACGCTTTTGTGTAGGCTTATATCAGGGCAGACTTGTGAGTCCGGCAGTCAAGTATTCAATGTGAGTGCCCATCTGACCCCAGCCTTTGCGGGCTACATCCGACGCGTCGCACGGGGATGATGCAGATACGGTCACATCCTGAGGCGCATTCACTTACACGAGAGGCAGAACTACGGCATGAAAACGAATGCGGAGCTGCTCCTGGGCTACGGCTTCATCCTGCCGGAAGAGGAGTACCTACACAACGACTACGTCCACGTCCGGACCAAGGCGACGGACGACGACGACCTCGCGGGGACGCACCTCGTCTCGCTGCGGCCGATGACGGACCCCACGTCGGTGGTGGGCCGGTCGAAGCGGCTGACGAGCGACGACTGCGCCGGGGTCGCGACGCAGTTCGCCCACATCCAGGACTCGCTGGTGACGAGCCTGTACGAGGCCATCACGCGCGCCGCGGCGGCGGCGGCCGGCGAGGGGGAGGACTTCCAGGACAGCGCGACCATGGACGACATCATGGCGGGCCGGATCGCGCCGCCGGTCAAGGAGCGGATCGTGCAGGCGCTCGGCTCGAAGCTGGCGCAGGACCTCGACGTGCTCGAGGAGGTCGAGGTGCCGACCGAGGGGCTCAACGCGAACCAGCAGCTCGCGGTGCGGTACCGGGAGCAGTGCGTCAAGACGCTGGAGAATGCGCTGCGGTGTCTGGCCAGTGACGACGATGATTAAAGGACGGGACCCGTTCTGACTTGTTTATTCATGTGACCTACCACCAGACTACCTGTAGGGCTGTTTATTGGATAAGCGCGAGGACTTTGAAGAAATGGGCTGGCCCAGAAGAACTCCATATCTCCACCACGTCGGGAAGGACCAATCAATACGTCAAATATGGAGTTTTGGGGCTCGGATTGACGGTACCTGACCAACGTTACGGAGTATACTTACAGTAGTACATTTGACGCAGAGCAGGCAGTGAGGAGGGACCCAGTATAGAAGGCCCCGTCTGTGCCCGTTTTCAGCCGATGTTGGATGTCGTGTCAAAGTATCGTGAACGGTATCTACTTCGCATCAGTTGTAGTTGCAGGGACCAACATCCCATATATTCAGAATAGGGCCGCACTGCCTGCTGGGTCTCGTCCTCTCATCACACCGCTTCATGCCAACCCACAGAAGTGCAGAGAAGAAGAAGAAGAAAAAAAATTTGCGAAAAGAAAACGGCGAACAGGCAGATCTCACGGTGCCGGAATGTACCAGTGAAGCTGCAGTGCATGTGTGCGTGTAGTTGACATGTCGGGAGCCAATCGTTCGGGCACTCGACCAGCAGCAACGCTGGGTTTCCCGGCGTTATTCTTGGCACTATGGCGGCGCCCTGCCAATTCTTAGCCAAGCGCTAAATCGTCGTCAGCCCGGCGGCCCTCAGCCTCCTTCTGGGCACACCCCTTGCTGCACATCTTTGGCCTGGGCGGCCAGGGGCCAAGATGGGCCAAGATGGTGCGATGTGAGATCAGGTTCTGGCATGCAAAATTCCGAGCAATCGCTTGTTACCAACAAGATTCATGACGATGCACACATGTTTAGCCAAGTATTTGAACAGCTTGGGTGCGCCACGTTGCGTAACCAGCAGCCCATTCAGTCAGAATACAGGGCGCTAACTCCGACGCCCCCGCGCAAGTAAACAGTCACCTAAAACGCCCAAAAACAATTGGAAAAGCAGGCTTGAATTCAAAAAGTGGCATACCACCGTTGCATGCTAAAGGGGTATCATCTTCTTCCTAGTTCTCGTCCGGTCATTCTGTTCGCGCCGCCGCCGCCGCCGCCGTAATGTTTTGGTGCCCAATAAACTCCATGCGATAAGAAGAGGCTCGAATACTGTAAATCCAATAACCGTGAAACCCAAACCTGATGCGCGCTGGCGGGTGTGCTTGGTGCTTCCTCCAAGCCCGCCGTCTGCCCGAACGGGAAGTTTAAAAACGCCTCCCGACAAATAAGTAGAGGGGGGGGGAGGGGGAACTCTAGTATCCAAGTAATCAATCTCCTAAGCTGCTGGGTGTGACCGATTACTCCCGCCGATCACTCAGCCCCAAACCAAGAAAAAGTAGTAGTTGGGATGCCGGTTTTCAGTGGTGATGTTTGGAGGAAGTCGCAGTGGTACTGCTGCTGCTATCCCGGACGGCGTAGTCCGCGTCATCGGGGAGGAGGACCATGTGTTCGTTGAGCAGATTCAAACAGGCTCTCGAAGCTGTTGTGTCGCGAGGCGTTCGTTTGGAGTCAGCCAACCAGGTCTTGTAATAGGAGACACTGCAGACAGAAGAAACATGCATGCACGCAGAGATGCGCGCGCGCGCCATGTACATACATAATCTACGTCATATGTGATATACGATGAAGAAGAAAACAAGATGGGATAGAAAATAAAAAATAAAAATAAAACTTACGTCGTAAACTGGCATCCCCAGACTCGAGCGCGGCGCTCATGCGCGCCGAGTTGTAGCACCCGTACGTCTGCTGCAGCTCCAGCATCCGCCGCCAGAGCCGCTCCGGGTCGCCGCCGGCGCCCCGCTCGAGGGCGCGGACGGAGTCGCGGCGGCGGCTGGCGAACGTGTCGAGGTCCTCTTCCGAGTTGGCCTCGTGCAGGGACGAGGTGGTGGTGGTGGTGGGCGAGGGCGAGCGCGTGCTGCTGGGGCGGTGGAGGCCCAGGGCGGCGGCGAGCATCCGGCGGTGGCGGCTGCTGCTGCTGCTGCTGCGTCGGCCGTGCCTGGGCGGCTCCTCTTCTGATGATGGTTTGTGGTGCGGGCTGCCGGTGAAGTACGAGGAAGACGAGGATGAGGAGGAGACGCTGGCGGGTGATTTTGCTTGCGAGGTCCCGGTGGTGGCGGTGGCAGCGGGCAAGGGACACGGCGTGATGGCGTCGATGTCGTCGTCGTAGGCCGAGACCGACGATGATCTACTCGAAAAGCGAGGCATCTTTGTGTGTGTTTGGTGTTTTACCCTGTCTCTTGATGTCGCTTTCTCTTTCTCAGCCCTATGTGTGTTGGTCTGATGTTCGGATGGAGTTGCTGTGTTAGTCGTCCAAGTAGAAACTGAGATTTGGTGATAGTGGACAATATATATATGCGATGGACGATGAAAAGGATTTTCACAAGGTCAAGGTCGAGGGAGCTTTCCGGGTCTTAAATACAAGCATGAACCTAGACTCTTGAAAGAAAAGAGAGCAAGGGTCATGGGGGTTCAAGTACTTTTCTGACGAGGTATGAGTAAAGGGTGTCGGAGCAGAATGCGAGTGGGAGGGGGAGGGCAAATAAATGCTACTTGGACTTATATAACAAACGATGCAAGATGTCATACGAACCGCCCCGGCGCAGCATGCATGCGCCGATTATTAGAAATATCTGGTAATCCCCGAGTAATAGTACTCGGCCCCTGGGCTGATATAAAAGTATTTACCTAACTATTGGGCTTGACTGACTAGTACTTACGTGGTAATAAATAAACATTCGATCGGGGAATGGGGGGAGGACGATGAAATTCTGTGATGCGTTGTTGCTGTGCTTGGCTTACTGACTAACGTGCATGCCTTGGATGAAGTAATTTTTCTGCTCTACAGGGCTTTTCGTGCCCCATCACACACAGCGTCGGGCCTGCAGGTTCTGTATTTGTCCCCAGTGGCCCCCCCCAAGGTTCACAAGTCCCCTACAAACAAGCTGCCAAGCTCGGGTTTGCTCAACTCCACTTTGGGTTCCTAGTCTAGCCGGACGGCGCCCCGTCGAATACCCTTTGGGGCCAAGTCACAGCCTAAAGGGGGGGAGATAAAACAGAGAAAACGCTCTCGCATCTGGGATGGGTGGGCGGTACGGTACATCCCACATGCTGCTGTCCCAACTTTACCTGTTGCTGGACGTTACGTGGTACTGTACCTGTTAACCTAGGTCAGGTTCCAATTGTCAGGCTTGTCAGTCGATAACGGAGACGGCGACCATCTACGCTTGGCGTCTGGTGGGATCCGCCCTGGTCCCTCACCAGATACATTAGATAGATGCGCAAGTGCGGATGTCTGGATACTGGTCAAATAGGCGAATGGAAGAAAATAAGAAGAAGGAGAAGAAGAAGAAGAAAGTAAGTACGTATCTACGCATAAAGTTCATTTGATTCCTCGTCTTCAGATGCTCTCTCTCTCAGCAGGCCCCCCCCGCCCCCGGGAAGAGTTCCTTGGGAGCGATGACCTTTATTGAACACCGCAATCTAATTGCGGATTTATCGATATCTGGTAAGACACGGAATTTGTCCACAATCTATTCCTACTCCCTCACACCTCCATGGGGGCCAGGGCGATGCAGAATGTGACAGGCTCGCTTGGCATCACCCATTCTTAGAAACAAAATAAAAAAGGGAGGCATGCGCGTGTCATCGTCACTGGAAAAGCTGTCGTATCATTGTTGCTCCCTTTTGAAAAACAAAAGGCGCCCCCCTAAGAACGGGGCGCAAGGGCTTCGCTTCGCATCTGGTGCTGCCGCAGGAGCCGCATCTGGTCAGCTTAAGTCAGATTAAGCAATCCCGAACCTTCAGCAGCAAACTTCCCACCCGAGTCCGACGAAAACAGAAGAAAAGAAAAGAAAAAAAACGAAGTCTTCCTCGGCGTGATAAGAGAAAACGAGATAAGACAACACAAAAGCTTTCTCTCCTTCTCTGATACTATGCCCCTGGTGAGTGATCCATCCCGTCCACCATTCGTCCAACCACTGCATTATTCGTGATCCCATGTGATTTGGACGATGGGGATGGGGTGTGACGAGATGGAAGTACTGTCTGTCTGTGCCTGTCGTAGCAGCATCCTTGGCGAGGATCCCATCCCCATCTGATTCAAGGTTTTTGGGTCCTGCCTGCGCGGCAAGACCAACCAGCGCCAGCGCCGGCACGTCGATCATCTGGTCTCCAACTACCGAAGCGCACCACCACCCAACCCACTATCGACAGGGACCCGGTCCATAGCCAAATAGCCAAGCCCTGAAAAGAAGAGTGTTGGTGGGGGTTTCCAGTGCCCGCTATCGGCTCCGGGTTGGACATCCCCATAGTGCAGTGGCTGCTGCATTCTTCATCTGCCACTCATAGGGTCTTACAATCGTAGGTATCATCATCATCACTTGGCAGGAAAGAAAGAAAAACAACAACAACAATAATAACAAACCTGCTAGTCAGGGGCCCAGAGAGATACGTGGTTCAGCTTATTGGCCATTCATCAGATGGGATGATGCAAGTATTACCTCTAGCTGTCAAGCTGTGCGTGTGGCGTAGTACACACCAGATTTGTCAATGCCCATGGTTTTTGGGGTGTACCTTTGGGCGGCTTACGTGGACGACCATCGCTTGGGAAACGGGAACTGGCGATGATGAACTGGACGGCGCTACGGCGTGCAGGGTATTTCGAGTCCGAATCAATGTACTGGTTTCTAGCCTAAGGGTTGAGGTTGTATCGCAAGCCAGGGTGCATTACCCATCACCAACGAGCATGGGAAAACAGCGGGAAAAAATGCGACCAACGAACGGGCAATAATAAGCATGCCACCCGCATGAAAATGGTACGCAAACACAAACATCCGATTACTAACGTCCCAACCGGTAGCTCACCCCGTTTGAACTGGTTTTTTACCGTTTTGTTCATGCGTCCGTCGTTCCCGAAGTTTCGTCTTCGCCCGACGCGCCGTCGCCGCCTCTCTTCGCCAGCTATCAGCTGCGTTGGAGGTTAATTAAAAAAAAAAAAAAGTCCCTACAACAGCGCAGCCAGCGGCGTGCAACGTCGGGCGAGAAGCGGTGACCCAAAGATCTGACCAAGGAAACACTCCGCGAAAGCTGGTATGCAGTCATCACCAAAGTTTTCTTGTCGCTTGTCTTGACGTTCGACGAAGAGTCATAACTCAATTCTCTGTAGCGTCAAGGAACTTTTTCCCCCTTGTCGCGTTGCACAACAATTGCCATCGAGTCCACATGCCCCCGGAAAGTCTTGGGGATACTGGGATCCGCCCATGGGGGAGTCGGGCCCTGCCCCGGTATTGGTGAAGAGGATAGGCTATGGATGTTTCGACCACCTCCTCCGATCCGATGGAAGCCTCACCAGTCCCAATCACACCGATCATTCACCGCTTCTAGGAAGCTCATTGCCATGTTGATGCAGAACTCTCATTCTTGTTCTCCTTTTTTTTCTCCATATTACTTCTTTGGTATATCGAATTAATGCAAAGAAAAAAGCACATGCGGAATCTCCCCGGGCGTTAAGCTCGATGCCGGGGGGTAGCATCAGCATCCACCGAAGTTACTCCACCGGGCTGCTTCTTTGTCACCCTGCTAGGTTACATATCAACACACTGACAAGCACCAGCGGAAGTGGGGATACGGGTGACCAGCAAGTGCAAAGTCCAGTCCAGACCCGTCCCCCTTTTCCCTTCACGATCGTCGCAGGTATAGGGTGAACGTACGACCCGGGTCGAACAATGGCTTCACCAACTCACGAGGGTCAGCTGTTGCGCTCCCATAACGTAGGACGTATACTATGCATCTAGACCGCGCACGCAGCACTGCACTGGACAACAGCACATTCTACACGCGCGAGCACGCACGCACAAGGTGCAATCGCGCCGATTACTCTTTCGCTTCTTCGCACACACAACATCTCGTGAGCTTCTGTTTGGGGTCTTCTGGGGGTCTTCTGGGGGTCTTCTGGGGGGGTCTTCTGGGGGGATTTTGTGGTCGCCTCCATCCTGGGGGAGGGAGGAGTGAAGCTCATCTGCACCTGCACGCCCCCAGATTTCTCTTATCTACACTGCAGATGCCCCCAAGACCAGTTGACGACATTGAAGAATACATCACAAGCCGCAGCAACCAAAAGGGAGATTTCCGCGTTGATGAAGTCATGCGCGGCCACCGCCTAGATGGGACCTGCCAAGGTAGATATCCCGGGGTTTGAAGATCTGGACCAGCTCGAGTCACCGGGTTCGGATTTTCTCTTATCAGGTAAAGCTAAGAGGTGTAGATCAACGAACCAAGACCGACCGTCGACGGTTTGTGGTCATCGAGATAGATAGAGTGTGGGTGGGTGAGCTAAGCACCTAGATTAGGTATGTATGTAGGAAAGAAGAAGAAGCTGATGAGCGTCTTCCCTACGTGCCACATCTCGAGACCTACCTACCCATCGAAAAGGCGACTTCCTTTCGGCCCATCGGTCGGTTGCGCACGATCTGGGCAACCAAAGGCCGGAGATTGTGACTGTAGCATTTTGACTTCAATAGAGTTGGGAGACGCACAGGTTCAGGATGGCACCGACGAGCGGTAGGCGGTTACGGGATTCCCATGGGGGGGGGTCACAGTGATCGACGCCTGCAGACTGATCGGTTGCATGGGTGATGGATGGATGGGGACGTATGTAAGTGTGGACTGCCGCTTTCGGTATCACGCTTGCGCACCCAAGTTGCTGTCGAGGTCGCTATATGCCGAGGCCGTCACACTATCGCCTATCGCCCACGTAGCGGAGCAGCATGGGGGCCAGGCTTGGAGCTCGAAAGGTAGGCAACGCGCGACATGCCGAGATGCGATGCATCTTATCCTGCCAGTGATGGCGTTGTTGGACTTGTCGCCCAGAGAGAGGGCGGATATCTATTCCATACTTCGTTTGGTGCACGAACAAAGTCACAACTGAAGCGGGATCACAAGCTGAGCAAGTGATCGACAGCGAAGCATGCGGAGCTTGTCGATGTCGAGCTTGTAAGCCGTAACCTATGTATGCACGTACTATTGCTGCTGTCTGCTGTGTGCGCTCTATCCTATGTATGGAACCCAGCAACGAGAAGTGGCGCACTGGGGTGCAGGAGGAACGGGGATGCGGATGTCTTAGGGCGTTACTGATAACCAGGGTGGGACATGTGGAAGGTTGTCAAGGTTGCTAACCTAGTATTGCAACAAGCCGAACATCGGGTTTCTTCTTGGTCTGTTCCAAATCGACATTCGCCATAGCATGCATGGCAAGACGATGGAATCATTCCCTGGCCGGTGGCATGACTGACGACAAATCTTGCGGTGTCGGAGTTGGAGACAGTTGGATGATGGCAATGAGTCGATACTCACATTAGTATTTGGGGCCTTTTGACAAGCAAATGAGTAAGGATCGACACGACATTGCAGCTGGAGGGAGGGGCGGCCAGCTAAGCTTATCGTTTAGCGAGGCCCGTCGAGGCGGGGTCGGTCGGTCGTCGGCCTGTCGCGTTGGCGCGGGGTTGAAGTCGACATCCGTCGCGCAGACCCAGACATCATCACCGCTTCATCGAAGCATGGATTGTAGGCCAGCCAGGTACTCAACAATTTTGCTAGCACTGCAGCTTTGGGACAGCAATTGCAACCCACAATAGGAAACCATTGATTCCACATGCCTCTCAGCAGGTATGCTGGTAGGTCTATGTAGCTGTTGTCGATGGGTGCGTAGATCGATCGATCTGGTGGACGTCATGATCATCTATTTGGGGCTGTTTAGCTTGAACGATAAAAGCACGCCAGCTGATAATGGTTTGGAACGGCCTTGAAGACATCATACCGCCCACCGCCCATCCCAGCAACTCCATCTGCGCCTGGCCTACCTTGGAGTAAGCCAGACAGAGGTCGGAACTTGAGAAGTCTTCATTCAGGTAGGTCTGGAGACAACCCAGAGGCAAGGAACAACAGATATCATCAAGCCTGGCTGGCGTCTTTGGCGAGATAAGCGTTTGGTTCTTGGCCGAAGTTGAGACCAGCAGTGTCCCTCTGGTATTTCGGTATTATTTTTAGCGTCTGCAACTCTTGTTCTTGAGCCTCATCCGAACCATAGAACGATCTAACAATTCGGCGATACATCGTCTCAAGTTCGCGCTCTGACAACAACACATATTTCTTTAATATTGCCTTGAGATTGCACACGCTTACGAGGTGAAAGAATTGCAGTAATAATGGCCAAAAGGCATAGCTTATCAACTCTATTATGCATTCTGAGCACCCACCTAGTTACTTGCTGTTTGCATTTGAATCTAGGGGGGCGACCGAATCAAGGGGGTTGTCAGCTCTCACCAACATGCGGACTTGTCGTCGCGCGGGTTATGCAGGGCTGAAGAAGACCCGAGGTTGTTCATCTATCGAACAGATCGTAAGGCCGCTGCTAGGCTTCCTGGGGTCTCGTGATTCCTCATTCCGTGTGCGAGGGTATTCCAACCTTCGTTCACCCGCCACACTCCAATGGTCGAGGTTTCGTGCGGGCGACATCTCCGAGGAACACACTCACAGGCTAATGTTGTTCTGGCGCCGTGATTTCGTTTATTGTTGAAAAGAGATGGAGTGGCTTGATTAAGTCAAAGGATGGCGGTGCCTCGTACAGGTGATCTTCACGACCATCAGGTTGGGCGCCCGTTCTCGTTCCAGGCTCGCGGTTGTTACGTCTTGTTCGAGACCTTGGTTGATCTTGGAATGCCGGTTTCACACATGCTGTCGAGTTACTACCGTCTTTATCATGCCAACGTGTGTCGTTGAGTGTAACGGCTTACCGCAGCCACACCATGAACCACTGCCCTCGACCTTGCTGTCGTGGCGTCTCCTCTCCTTCTTTCCTTCTTCCTCTTCAGTCCTCGGCGAGGACAGTATACGATGAGTTTCTCGCTATGGTAATCAATGTATGACCGTCATTTGCTTGAAACTCGTTGGCTTCATTCGTTCTCGGCGTGGCTTATTCTCCCGTAGACTTCTGGAAATCGACATGCCGTGCTGGAATCAGCCTTGTCCGGCTTCTGTGCAAATTGCCGTAATCTTGTCAAACATACAGACCTTCCCTCGGACAAGATTAGGTAGGCCGTGTAACTGCCACTAGTTGCCTTGGATTACCTGACCCAAGTGTCTCGACAATGTCCGGACGTATGTGTAGCTAAGGTGATGGGGACGTGTATATTGCAGCCATTTACTCTGTTTTTGGGTCTTTTGCTTCTACCGGCCTACCGGTATGGAGTCAATAAGGTTAAAAAATCAAGAAACGGCCTCTGTGTAGCTCCGTCGAGACCTGAAATAAAAACAAACCGGTGCGCATGGGCACGCTTTCATCATCGTGGTCGATTGGCCTACCTGTCTGATTACCGTCATACCTCCATCATCCGCGACACAAGCGGCCAGACAACCCACCATAAAGAGCGCGGGGCCCTATCCCGACCTACCACGGGAAACGGCGTTTCCCTCCTCGGCCTGTTCCTAGAGGCCTTCAGTCAGTAGTAGCAGTTACCGATGACTCTGCTCCCGAGGTGGAAGGTGCTGTTATGCGGGATAGTCCTACTGCTGGGCGTGCTGGCCCTGGTCCACCCCTTCTTCCGCCTGGACTCAGCTCGGCAATATCTCGTCGTCTCCCCATGGTCTCCCGAAAGGGGGAAGAGTGCAGAGGGAAAAAACGAGCCAGCATCACCACCACCGTCGTCGCCTCCACCTCCATCAAGCCCCAAGAAGTCACCTCTAAAGTACAAGCCGGCGCCGACCTACACCGCGCCCCCGGTCAAGGACCCGTTCCCCCTGCTCTCCATCACCTCGACGCCCCCGCCCATGCCGGCCTACAACGTGCCCCCAAGGACGCCTGGAAGGCCTACGACGGCGTGACGGTCGCGCCCCCGCTACTCATCGGCTTCACGCGCAACTGGCCGATGCTGCTGCAGACCGTCGTATCCTACTTAACCGCGGGCTGGCCCGCGGACCAGCTCTACGTGGTCGAGAACACGGGCACGCAACAAGCCAACGCGCGCGGGCAGCTGACCCTGCAGAACCCGCGCTTCCTGAACCACACGCAGCTCAAAAAGGTGCTGGGGGTCAACGTCGTCCAGACGCCCGTCCTGCTGAGTTTCGCGCAGCTGCAGAACTTCTTTCTCGCGCTCTCGTATGACCACGGCTGGCCGTACTACTTCTGGAGCCACATGGACGTCGTCGCCCTCGCGCACGAGGCCGGCGTGCCGGGGCTGACGGCGGCGGCGGGGGAGAAGGGGTACAAGTCGCTGTACACCCTGTGCCTCGAGACGCTGCAGGAGACCTTGCGCGGCAGCAACCCCAGCACTGCCAACGACGCCCCTGCTGAAAAAGACCGCCTCCCCAAATTCTGGCCCTCCTCGTCCCCGCCGAAGGAGAAGCAGAAGGAGAAGACACCGCAACCGGAGCCCCCGCGCTGGGCCGCGCGCTTCTTCGCCTACGACCACCTGACCCTGCAGAACCCCCGCGCGCTCGAGGCCATCGGCGGCTGGGATGCCTTTATTCCGTACTACATGACGGACTGCGACACGTACTCGCGCTTCGCGATGGGCGGGTGGAGCGTCGCGGACGCCAACGCGGGGATCGTCACGGACGTCGCGGCCGTGTTCGACGACCTGCGCGCGCTGTACCGGGACCCGGGCGTGGTGCCGCGGTTTACGGATCCGAACCCGCCGGCGCCGGAGGGGACGAACAAGGGAGGAAGACGCGGAAGGAGAAGAAGCGGTGTCGACGCGGCGCCAAGGCGCTCTACTGCCACCACTGCCCAAGAGGAGACAGGCATAGCACCGCACCCACACCACCAGCAACGCGACGTCCCCTTCCCCCACGAGCCCATGAACCGCAGCCTCCCGACGGACTACTGGTGGCTCCTGCGGCGCGAGGCGGACAACATGTTCCACCACAAGCACGGCGGCAGCCGGGGCCGGAACACGTGGCAGGCGGCGCAGCGCGGGGGGGGGGACGAGCCGTTTGGGTACGACTCGGCCGGGTTCGAGGAGTCGGTCCGCGTGCTGACCGAGGCCGGCAAGGACGTGTTTGCGCGCAAGTGGGGGCATCGGGAGTGCGATCTGGGGGGTACAAGATGGGGGACCAGTGGAGGGTGGAGAAGGATTGGGAGTAGGACGGACATAGTAGTAGTCGTGCGTGTGTGATAGAGGGAAGAAAAAGGGTGCTCGAGCGAGTGTCGGTCGAGACGGGGTTTTGGGCTTGGGTTGTTGTGTGGGAACATACCTGACGCCATGAATGAGATGATAATAACACACTGGAAGCTCAATATCTTGTGGTCAGATCCTTGACTGCTAATTTCGTATCGGCAAGTAATCTCAACGGCGAACTGTACCACATCCGACGTATCGACCAAGTTCGAAATGTTCAAATGAGAAGATGTTAGATTGAAAAGAAGCTACACATTTCACGCAGAGCCATCAACGTGTCCAACGATACCCCAGTTGAGCGATGCTGCTGAGCTTCACAGATCCACCTTGTTTACCACCAGCAGAGACGCATACCAATACCCCAAAGCCCGAATAGGAAAGCCCCCTGAACCCAGACGACACTCAGGCATAGGGAGGAGGCGTGCAGCTACCACCCGTGTTGGTGAAGTAGGTCAAGCTGTTGAACTCGGTGTAGAGCGTCTTCAGCTTCCACCCCTTCTCCTTCTCCCCCTTGTTGCTCTCGAACGCGTTGACCAGAATGCTAATGCCCTGGGCCGGCTGGGCCGGGTTGCCGAACGTCTGGGTCCAGCGCAAGACGATGGTGTCGCAGGTGACGGCGTTGACCGACTTGACCACCAGGGGAATCTTGGGCAGCTGGCTCTGCCCGGCCTTGAAGGCCGCCTTGCTCGGGAAGGTGGCGCTCCCCAAGGGCTGCTGCGCCAGCACGTTGATCGAGTCCGACGTGTCCGTAAAGTCGTCCGCGATGAACTTGTCGGCCAGCGCCTCGGTGTAGTTGCCGATCACCTGCGCGTAGTTGTCGGTGATCTCCTTGACCGCGGGCTGCGTGAGGCATTTGCCGCCACGGCTGTCTCCCGATTCGGGATGGGGAGCGGCATAGGCACCGCTGACGACGATGGCGAAGAAGATTATTGGGAAGAAACGCATGATGGCGGAGTATGGGTCGCGGCGTTGAATGATGACAACGGTGTATTTGGTGACAGACTGTGGAAGTGTGCTGTATCTTACGGATGATGAAGCTTGACGATGGGAGATGCAGCATGAAAGGAGGTCTGATGTCGCTGGATCGAGGAGCCCTTATATACACCTCGACACTCACCTCCCAGCTATCTCATCTTCTCTATTCTGAGCATGTCAGCATATTTGCTCTTTGTTGGTGGTCGGAGCCTCGCCGACGCGAGATCAATATTATGTGGCAGCAAACAGGCACCCAGGGATAGAATCGTGCATTCGATCTCGGGTCCGAGCAGATAGGATTCTGGCAACCCACACCCAAGCATTGGCGTTGCGGCTGGGACAAACACCGATCTGGATGCGGTTGTATATAGTAACAATCCAATAGGGAAACAAAAATGGTAGATGCTCTTGGCTAACAGACTTCATTGCTGCCGTCAGACGAAGTTATTGAATTTCATGACACTGGTGACACAGCAGCCGAGTGCCCCTTGCTTCCGCTGTAGTTTGCCAGTGGCTGTGTTAGCACTCCCAGAGGAACTCCTGCGTACGTGAGTAGGCATCTCTACCAAGTTAGATGGGGGGGGGCCTTCCCTCTTTCGAAGGCCTGTCCACCGCACGGTGTTGTGGTTGTCGTCTTTCATCATATCATCGTAGACAAACAACCGGAACGGACCCCTAGGGCCAGCCGAGGCAAGCAGACCTTCCTGGAAGGGAGCGATGGGAATTCGGAAAGAATTGACGCCCGTGTTTGCTTCTTTTACCCGGAATACATTAAACGGAGAGAGAGGGCCCTCAGCTGGGCTTGATGAAGGATGTCGCGCGCCTGGAACATGGAGAGTTGTGGCTGCTCTAGCCAGGTCGAGGAAGCGACAATACGAACGGTAGGCCCATCACTACATCGGATAGAGACAGCCTCATCCGCAAACCTGGGTCGGGTATGATCGATTCGTTCTTAGTCAGGGGGTGTCCTCAGGGTGATGCAGACATCGATCAAGTCAATCTTCAAGGGTGGTTGCATGCAGTCATCCCCGGAGTTCCCCAGCTGAGCCGCTTTCGATGGTTCAGGATTGATCGCTTTGCAGGTGGGTTTGGTTTGGGCGCCAGGAGCCGAAGTCCCCGACCCCGCACTGGTGCGTATGCTTATCTCCCTCCATGTATATACCTAATGTACATGTACGATTACGATAGCGATGCCGATAACGATAAGATAACTTGTGCTACGTACCGTACACTTGGGAACGGATACCACTCATTTCTGCTCAAATTGGCTGGCAATATGAAGATAGCCAGCCGCCAAAGTCTGCTTATGAAATTGCGTCAGCTCCATGTGTCCCATGCTCTCGTTTTCTTTGTGGCGGTGACTGCACGTAAAGTGACTCGTGATTGCTCACCGACTTGACCCGTGCTGGAGCTTACACAAAGAGGAAGGTGGCGCTAGGCCAGATTCGGCTTCCACTATCCACCTTGGTCACGTTATCCAGTCAGGAGGAGAGCGTTCCTTGGGAAGAAGGAGGGAAGACGGCAGGAGAGGGTCGTTTGCCCCCGCTTTGTGTGTCCCGCCTCCTAACAAATCAGAGGTCCCCTTCTACCTGGTGCAGGCTAACCTACTGTACTGTACTCTCACAGTCTCAGTGCCTCGCTTGAATTCAATGTTCAGCTCTTTCAACCGGTCGGGCACTCCATTCAATGCCAAAGGAGCACCCACTTTACATTGAAGGCAGCCATTCACCCCACGTCAGTAGGTCTTAAGTCGTCACTCACTCACTCCAAACTCCCCCAGGCGACCCATGACCTGCAACAACTGCAACAACTTCTATGGCACACACTTGAAGCCTCTCCCCATCCACATCAATCTTCAACACTCCCACCCATCGCCGAATCCTGGTAAGTCGAGTCCAAATCCATCCAGAAATCCCTCTATCAGTTCCATCAATCCCCGTCATCCCGTCATTTCCCTTCCTGCCAATGCACATGGCAGTCAACCGGGTCAGGAGGGTCGGTTGTGCCTGGATTAGGATGTGCCTAAGATAGCCACCCATTAAATGGTAGTGGGCAGTCACTTCTGGTCAGGCCGATCAGTCATCCGCCCAGTGGTGGCACTGTCTCGACCAGGCAGCCAAACCATCCCTCTTTCCTATTTCTAAGCTCCCTCCAACAACTACGCTGCACATCCTACCATCATCGTCATCAACCTAACACCACCTACACTTCATCGTCAGAGTCGCGGTTACAGTACTGATATTGGCCTTCCCTACTCAAGAACACTCATCTCCACCGCTAGTCTTCACCCATCACCGCCAAGATGCGTTCTAAGTTCAAGGACGAGCACCCCTTCGAGAAGCGCAAGGCCGAAGCCGAGCGCATCCGACAGAAGTACGCCGATCGTATTCCCGTAAGTTGATTGCATCATTTCCTCGTCTTTTCCCATGGTCGTCGAACATGATTTGGACCGCCCAACGACTCCCGGACGATACGACAACTGCCGAAAGCGCCTTGTCGCTACGTCGAAACAACCCCACCCAACGCCGAACGCCAACCGCCGCATCGTCAATCCCATCGCCTCGATGACTTGGTCCGACTCGAACACTCGTCATTACCGACCGATATGGGCATGTTATTAGCCACCTGCTGACATCGCATGTTTTTCTAGGTCATCTGCGAGAAGGTCGAGAAGTCAGACATCGCTACTATCGACAAGAAGAAGTACCTCGTCCCCGCAGACCTCACCGTCGGTCAGTTCGTCTACGTCATCCGCAAGCGGATCAAGCTGTCGCCCGAGAAGGCTATCTTCATCTTCGTTGATGAGGTCCTGCCCCCGACCGCCGCTCTGATGAGCAGCATCTACGAGGAGCACAAGGATGAGGATGGGTACGTCGTGCCTTTCCCCCAAAACAACTGTCTACCGCTGTCCCAAACTAACCCGTATACCAGCTTCCTGTACATCACGTACTCGGGCGAGAACACGTTCGGCGAGTCGGTTTGAGCGACATCCTCCCTCCCACATTGATACAAACTTCGGCGTTCACGGTTAGGGTTTACACGATGCGATGGTTTTCTCGTTAAGAGCTTGCGAGGGTCGCATTATGGATACGGCAGGGCAGTTAGGTAGCAATGGAATGCCCGCGCGGCAATAAATTTGCGCCAGATATGCCTCCGTCGGCAGGAGCTTGGTAATGCTTGGTATTCTTCTGGTCTACACTCTTCCCGCATTTGGCAGAACGGACATGCTGGGGTCGAAGACAACACTCAGAAGACTCGGTAGCCCTGCAGATTGCCAAATCATACATATGAGAGGCGCTTAGCCCATCAAACCTGTGCTGTGTCTGGTGCTGGAGATTCATGGTCGTACTTGGCCGCGCATTCTTGTCTCTCGTACCTGGGAAGTCGGTGTATTACGTACAACATTGCCATGGAAAACATGCCGGCTGTCCCTGACGGTTAGTTGTCCTCACCATTCGGGCAGACCTGATATGCCGTCACAAACCACGAACCCACCATCTGTTTTACATGTGGCCTTCTCCTATCTGATGTGGATCCACCCTGGAATCGCTTCTAGCTAGTTGCTATCTTTCAGCTTATTAGTTCCCGCACCTACAGCCTATAATTCTACTATTGTAGTCCACTTTTGCCTCTCTTCCTTCTGCTGTTCTGCTGGCCATTGCTGATGGATTGCGACAATGTGTGAACCGAAGGAATGATTGTACAGGAAGCCAAATGGTTCTCCAGATTTGCCCCCACGCTCACTGGACTGTTGCTGCTGGGAGCCCTGATCTACGAGTCAGGCCTGACCCCAACCATCGTCAAAACGCTGCCTCCAGCAGAGGGTCGCCGAAAAAGCCGTTTGTTTTAGCGCTGCCGCCGCTCTTGCTGGTGATGGGCGCCGGTTGAGGGCTCGTATCAGACTCCTTCCTGGACCTGAGTTCTGAACCGGAGTTCTTTTCCCCGTATGGCAGTGGATGCTCCTGCGTTGCCTATCGGTACAGTCACTTATATCCTCTGTAGCATCAGTACGGTTAGACTTATCATTGTGTGTCTTTGGAGCCGTAGCGATCCAGAATCGATCGATTGGGGAGTGGGAGCCGGCAGTCCTACTTAAGGCTTGCTCCGTTGGGCGATCCGCGGCTACCAGTAGTCCACGTCTTGTGATATCGCTACGAGAGGGTCTCAAGGGCCTTGAGAATGTAAACTGCCGATGCCTTGTGTATTCTCTTCGGCGTCGTCTTGGTCCAGGGGTGGTGTCGGTTGGCAAGCTAGCCGCTTCCAAGCCTACCTCCTCCATCTTCATACTTTGCTTCGAACCGTGGCAAGTAGGTAGAGGGTATTCTGGTGCGAGCGGGATCGTTGTTGAGCCTTCGCATGTACTTGGGTCATACCTAAGGCAGCCTTCCTTTGACTGGGGCTGCGAATATGCAGCATGTACGGCGATGTGAGAGTTGTAGAATCTTCGGTTGAATAATAGTATCGACATCGCAACAAGGACGGTGCACTTCATCCAGTTTCGAACCAGCCCCCTATATGAAGAACCGCTGTCCCGTACCCTCTCATCACTCCAAGACACCGTCCTGATACTTCCCAACTTCACACTACTGAATAGCACCAACAAAAAGCCCCTTCAACAACCACCAAGCAAGAACCTACCTAAACCAGCAACAACAATGTCCTCCTTCCCCGACCCCAACAACAACAACGCCCCCGAAAATGACCTCATCCGCGGCCTGGTCCCCGTCTCCTTCCAGCTGGACGAGTCGGCCCGCCGCCGCCTCCCCGGCCCCTACGCCCTCGCCGCGGACCGGTACGACGACTACGTCTGGCTCGAGTACCGCCGGCGCGACGGCCTGGCGCCCGCGGCCGTGCTGGCGGCCGTCGTCGACACGCTGACGAGCGTGCTGCAGAACATGCACAACCTCGAGGTGCCGCAGGAGATGGCGCTCCGGAGCTTGGGGTTCCGGGTCGTGATCGCGCGGGGGCTGCAGGAGGCGCCGCGCGAGGTGGATTTGTTGACGCAGTTCGCGTCGTCGGGGCGGCAGCAGCAGAGCCAACAGAACAATGCCAGGCTGGGGGGATTGGGTCCTCTGGGGGATACTGCAGAGGGATCCGGCTAAGTTTCGGTTTGTGGTGAATCCTATTACGGAGCCGGCTAACGGCGCTGCCGCGGCCCAGGAACGACAGTAGGAGGTATCGTTCGTACGCGCTGGAAGCAAGCTCGAGTTGCATGGGATCAGTTGGCGAGGGTAGTGAGAGCCAGTCCCCGGAATCCAGGGAGGGGTGCTATTAGAACCCAAAACCAATAATTTGGCGGTTACGCGACCTCGATTAGCGATGGGATGTGTAGCAAGGAGACATCAGTGGTTATCATAGGTACAGTCACGATCTCAAATCCCCAAACTAAGTTACACGATCTCCGTGTCTATGGCCGGACCGGCTTGGTTTGTGGTAGCATCAACATCATTGTTTCTATCGTGATTCTCAAACTCCACAAGTACTTGCATTTGTTCTATATACTCGACTTACCTCATCCATGATGCCTTCTCATCACCTACATATCTATATCCCCCGTCCCGCCCGTCGTGAGCTCGACGACGACCTCGAAACGGAACTTCTTGGGATCCTTCACCGCGATGCCCCACTCGACCCAGTCCGCCAGCCGCGGGTTCTCGCGGTCCGGGTCCCGGCTGCTGCCGCGGAACCGGCAGAGGTCGGTGCGGGCGGGCGTCTCGAGCTCGCGCACGAGGTAGATGTCGAGCAGCCTGCACAGGCGCTGCTCGCGCCACTCGCCCGGCACGCGCAGCAGGCCCCGCGCGCTCCGGAGCATTTCTTGCTCCACCCACAGAGGGCTCAGGCCGCGGCCCTCCTGCGTGGACTTGGGAAAGGCGAGGCGCACGTAGTCGGCGTGCTGCGTCGCGGGCATCGACATGCGCGGATCCGCGCCCTCCTGGTAGAACAGGAAGGTGGTGGGCACCAGGCCGCTGATGATGACTTCTTTCCTGAAGGCTTCGAATTCTTTGTCGCATTTGTCGGTGCCGGGGAGAGGGGGGAGGGGCCGGGACTGGCCTGAGGGGAGGAAGGAGGCGTCCATTTTGCCCAGAGGAGGTCAAAGAAAAGAAAGCTTTATGTAGCAGTTTGGATACGTAAGAAAGAGAGGAGAGAGAAGAAGATGGCCGTGGGTTTCAGAGGGTCGTATTTGGTTTGCTACTTACCTTTTCGAGTAAGCAGAGGGTGCGATTCGAGGTTGGAGTCGTAGATGTCGATGGCAGAGTTGGTCACGGTATCGAAGATGATTTATAGATGAACCTTCTAGAATAACAAGCCTTGACCGTTCGTTGCCTATTAGGGCATCCACAACGTCATTGATCAATTTTACAGTTACACATGTCAAAGACTGGCGAACAATTTCTTTGTCTGGTGCCGTCTAAGGGTAAGCTGCCTGCCTATCCACCACCATCATTCCTCAGGACCGTGTCGACGCAACCTCATTTCTCGGCCGCTCTTATTAATGATGCCCTCTTACCAGACACAGCAAGGGTATTTACTTGTTTGATTATTCCAGAGTACAAGATTTCGTCATAACACCTCGACCTCTGTCTGGTTTCTGATCTCTCAAGATCAATTCGTAGTCGTGGCAATGTCATTTCGTTCGCCGAAAGCTCGTAGGATAATCATCCTTGACTCAAAGTGTTGCCGGCGATGCTCATTCCTTGAGATGAGAATGATCCTTCTGCTGAGATGCTGACGATGAAGCAGATGTGGACTCTCGCTTCTTAGAATCCTCCGAAAGCGAAGATGACGAAGCCGTCTTCTTGAAGTTGAAGCCCAAAGAGGGCAGGACCGGGATGCGGGATTTGTTGCCGGCGCGAGTCGGAGATTGATGTCGCTCCGCCGTCCCATCATCGCCTCGGCTGGGCAACTCATGCTGTTCGTGGGCGGCGATGCGGTCATCGAGGATCGCCTTATTGATTCCCCATATCTCAGGCGTGTAAGTTTCGGGTCGGCCGTCCTTAGTCTTCTCCTTCGGATCAGGAACGGGATCAGCGACAGGATCTTGCTGCTGACGACGCTGACGGCCGCGGCGAGGCGAACGGGCAGGGGTCTTTGGCAAGGCAAACTAAGGAAGTGTCAGCTGATATACCATGCAAGTAAATGTAGGGGTATGGATATGATGAACTGGAGTTGCTGCATGTTCAAAGCAGGGTACATACCTTCTTATAGGCCTCAGCAGGAAGATCGATTCGCTTGCCAATGAGCTGCTCATCGGTGAGCGGCTCACGTCCGTCACCGTCCATGCGAGCGGGATCGACATCCGTTCTACCCACGACCTTCTGCTCGCTGGCGCGGGGAGTGTGCTCGGGTCCGCCCGCAACGTACTCGACGTACTCGACGTACTCGACGTCCTCGACGACCTCAACGTCCTCGGGCTCTTCCTGCAAAGTCGGCAAGTACTGGCCTCGGGAGCGCGGGAGGCTACCGCTACGCCTACCAGCAGAGGCGGGGGCAGGAGGTCCCATAAGACCTGACGAAGAAGCGCTGGCCAGCATCGTGAGGTTCTTGAGGTCTTCCTCGTACTGCTTGCTGTGTTGGTAACCCTGCGCGGGAAGAGCCAGTCTTTTCTTCTCCGACACGGGCGAGAAGTCGGCGCGTGTAGTCGACATGGCGATAGGCGGCAGGGGCAGGAATTCCTCCTCTTCCTCCAAACTCTCCAGCTGGGGCAGCAGGTGTGGCTTCTTCTGCTCCTCGTAGCCGTACTGCACTTCCAGCACGAAGTAGTCCTCCTGGGCGGCGCGGCTCGTCTTGGCCTCCTCGCGCGACTGCAGCTTGCGGACGCAATCGTGGAACTCGGCGTCGGTGAGATCGGCCAGGCTCGTGACGGCTTGGAAGCTGGTGCTGGAGGGGATGGCCTTCTGGGGAAGGGAGAGGGCAGCAGAGGGGGAGCGCCGAGGTGGTGGCACTGGTGCCGATTCCGAAACCTGTGGGGTTTCGGAGTCAGTGTCACTCTATAAACGGCAGGATGAAACAAAGGTCTTGGAAGTGACATTAGACACCTTCATTCGGAGGACCGAGCAACCAAGAGACAGTGCAATCAATTAGGAGATGAGCGTGTCTCGAAAACAAAATGCAACTAAAACTCACCAGGGGGCGGCGGGGCCGCGACGCTCCAAACGATCTGCACGTGCTTGGCCGTGCTCGTGACCACCTCGAGCGGCCGGCCGCCGGCGCCGGTGCCGCGCGGCATCTGGCGGATGTGGTCCGGGACCTGGACGGCGCCGGTGGCCTGGGCCACGGCGGCGCGGACGAAGGCGCGCTTGCTGGTGGCGCCGGGGACGAGGGGGACGACGAGCAGGGGCGGGGCCTGGCGGTACGCCAGCTTCAGGCCTGCGGGCTCGGCGACCTTGAGGACCACCATGGCGAGGTAGGTGGACTCCTCGGGGGGAGACATGATGATGATGATGATGATGATGATGATGATGATGATGATGATGATGGTGGTGGTGGTGGTGGTGAAGGGAGGGGAGGGAAAGGGGGCTTTGTTGTTGTTTCTGTTGATGGTCTTGAGAATTTCTCAAACGAATTGGGCAAGAGTTGTGCTAAGTTGCTTGAGAGGAAAAATTCGACTGAGTAGGAAAACCAGTTCGTTTACCTGGGTTAGGGTTTCGAGTTTTGCACCCGCCGGTCTGTGCTCGCGGGCAGGGCGACGATGAGGTCGACGATGTTGCCCACTGAGCTGAACTTACAGTGGCACAATCCCCTGCGTTACACTCAGGCAGTGGCACTAGTCGCTGAAGTCGTGGGATAAATCAATTCCCATAACAAATACTGCAAACATCCCTGAAATACCGTTAACATCTTTGCTGTTCCCGACAATCCAATCATGTGCACACTTCCGAGTTCCAATGTTCTTTAGCATGCGAGTCACTGTTTGAACAATATGCCCTAACTAGGAAGCCGTAACCAACAGTCACTGTTTTGGTTCACTTTTGAGTGGCCCCGAAAGGCTCATAATGCAGTGATAAGGGGCTCGTCCATTAGCAGAAAGTCACTCACCGGGCACGCACAACTCCCTCTCATTGACTCGAGACACTTGACTTTATACACCATTAGTGCGAGAAACTCAACATTCATCATTCTTTCTTTATTTTCGATAAACTGCCAGGAAAGTCAAGCCTTTGATCTATCACCGGGAAAATCACCGAGGACCACGAGTGGGTTTCCCTAAGGCCGACTGAGTCCTTGCCTGACTTGATCCCCAGTACAACTGAAAGCCTTTGACAGCACAACACTCATCCGTCTCGCTGACATTAAAAGTTGTACAATGACTAGGAAACATTCAGATGCGGAAGTGGTCTCTGGAGATAGCTGATCGAAACTGAATAAATATGGCGGTCGCCGCTCTTCCAAAGTGGAATTGTTTTACCAAACATACATTTATCTCAACAGACTGTACTGCACTTCATCAGAGAAACTCAAAATGACGACTGCTAATTCTAGCAAGCTTCACCTCCTCGTTCGACTTGACGAATCACTAGTGGACCAACTCGACACCAATGGCTTCCACCTCCTCTCCTTGGAAAAAGACGAACTGTCGACGATGACGGTGGAGGGGCTCTCCGGCAAAGTCTTGGACCTGCTCCGCGCGATTGAACAAAAGAAATTGGTTAGTCGGTTCGAAGACCCCCGCCGGCAGGCTCATTGCCAGATGCGCTGTCTCGAAGTGAACCCAGTGCTCTACAATGCTTCCAGGCCGAAGCGACTCCGGATGCAGTGGCCCGATGGCACCGCGCTGGGCCGGAGGGTTTGTCTGGGGTATATGGTGGATGACGCCGCGTTTCAGACCTGGTGGGAGTACTGGCAGAGGTTCAAAGACACCGAGCTCTGCCTCCATGTCGAGACCGATCGGGGCGCTTCCTGGCAATGATCGGTATACTGTGGGAAACATTCAGAGTCTACGGAAGAGTCCCTGGGCTTGAGCATCTCTCTCTCTGGGTATCAATAGAACCCATTTCTCTTATCTTGGTGTAGTCTTAGGGCAGTATTATTCCACCATATAAACCGAAGACGTAAGATTGTCCCATCAAATGGTGATTCGAACGTTACGCATGTATAGCCAAGTGTTCAAGAAATTATGTAGTAAGTATCCAATCACTTAGACGCCCCCAATTCCATACGTTGCAAAGAGTTACATTCACTCAACATAAGCTTGAACACATCCTCATGACCCCTAGCATACTGCAGAGGCGTTTTGGCATCTGCATCTTCCAACCTGAAAAACTCGCCGGAACCAGTCAATATCGCATTCTTACCCTCGGAACCCATCCGGGCGCCCTTCTCGATCAGCAGCCGCACAGCGTCCATTTTGCCCTTCTCGGCTGCGAACGAAGCCGGAGATCGCCCCCTGTTGTCGGGAAGAGTAACGCTCGCACCCTTTTCGATAAGGACCTCCAAAACGGCCGTGTGGCCCTTCTCGGCCGCGAAGGACAGCGCCGTCTGGCCAAACGAATCCGCCGCGTCCACCTCGAGCTTTTCGTGGCCCAGCAGCAGCTCGACAGAAGATGCGTGACCGCCCATGGCAGCGTACTGCAGCGGTGTCCAGAACGGCAGGTCCAGGCAGGCCGCGTTCGGATCGACGTGGTCGACGAGCAGCAGCTTCTGTACGACCGGGTCGTGGCCGTCGCGGGCGGCCAAGATGAGCGCCGTCCACTTTGACGCGGTCGCGTTCACGTCGATGTGTTCGACGCGCAGCAGCCGCTGCACCACGCCGTCGTGGCCGTTCATGGCGGCCAGTTCCAGCGGCCTTTGGGCATGCGGACCCCAGCCGCGCACGCCCACCTTCTTCGTGAGTAGGAGCTCCACCATGGACACGTCGCCCGTTTCGGCAGCGTGCCAAAGCAGCGGTTCCCAAGAACCCTTCTTCATGGCAAAAATTACTTCGTTGCCGGCATGCTGTCGGCATAACTCCTTGGCCACGTCGAGATGATCGTCCTCGATCGCAGAGAGCAGGGCTTTCCTCTCCTCGCCGTCCGTCAATCTACAGATCAGATGCGTCACTATGTCCTCATGGCGGCTACGAACGGCTCGGTGCAGGGCTGTGTTGCTGGATATGTCTGTCGCCAGGACATTGGCATCGCTGCTGGTGAGTAGCAGCACTACCCTCTCGTTGCCGTGGTCGGCTGCCCAGTGGAGTGCAGTGCGGTGGAGGTTGTCTTGCGCATCGATGTTGTCCAGAACCTTTTGGTTTCCCAGCAACAACTTCACAATGCCTTCGGATCCATTGGTTGCCGCTTCATGAAGTGGCGTCTTCCCATCTATGTCTTGAAGGAGCACGTCCGCGCCCATATCTCCCATCAGATGCTGCGCCCACTTCGTGTTCTTCAGGACGGCCGCCCAATGCAAGGCAGATCTCCCGAGCTGGTCCTGGGCGTTGACATCAAGTATGGCATTTGTCCTAGACAGAGGAGTTGACGGGTTCGTGGTGGGTTGCGAAGATGGCTCCAAGTCATTGATGACCGCCCAATGAAGCTCTGTTTTGCCGCCGGGAGTTTTCGCTGGTCGCGACTTGAACTTCCAGGTGCTTCTGCTCGGCCGTTTTAACGGACTGGACGATATCAGCTGCGTCATTGATGATCAGCTTTGCGCAATTCGATGACGAGCCAGATTCAGCAGATCCAAGAAAGCAAAGGAAGACGCCATCTGTCCCAGGGGAGATAAACATATGGGCTGCTTATTTCTGATGTAGGAGGCAGCCCGGATGAGAGGCGCGTTAGCCGCCCGGCTTTGGTGGGCGAAAGCCATGATTGATCATCGGAGCCAACACGATGCGGAGACTGGAGGGGCACAGCCGCCCCTGGTTCATGTCTTGCTGCCTAATAAGTAGCCGCCAGTGTTGTGCATGCAAAGCTATGGAGATGCTCCGAATAGATCTTCCGCCATTGGCAGAATTGGATACCTCCCACCTCAGTGGGTAAGTAAGCATGCTGTTACCAAAATAGAACACGCAGGCGCACCTCTATTCTTTATCCTCCTCCTCTGTTCGGTATATGTCGTACACGGCCATAACAGCATGGCTTCGAGTCGACAGGACCAGCTCGTAGGTTGGCAATCAGAGGACGACGGGCGTGGCACATGGTCAATCGTCGTGAACTGTTTGGCCACCATCTTTGCCTGCACATGGAGCATTCAACACCTCAATGTCCCCGGCCCGCAATCATCGGACGGCAAGTGGTCTCGCCTCGGCCGGAGTGCCAAATGGATGTTCCTGACCATCTTGTTTCCCGAGTTTATGGTAATCCATGCCCTGTTCGAGCTCATGATGGCCATCGATGCGCTTCAAAGCATGGCAAGAGACAAGAATCGGTCCGTGGAGCTCCCATGGTGGCTGTCACTTCGACACGCCCCTTCCAAGCTGTCTATGTTCTTCGCAAGAAGGAAACCCGTTGAAAAGGACGAGGAAGCTCAAAGGGCCAATGGCAAAATGGAAGAGGCCCCCAGCTGGACACTAACTCATTGTTTCTTGGCCAATATGGGCGGCTTCCGTTACCAACATGGGAGCAAGCGGTTCCCCCTGACGGCACTGCAAATCGCCGACAACGAGAGCGGACTATTCAACCACCCCGAGATGACCGAGAACGACATCCACGACCGAGGCAAGCAGGACTGGTTCGCCAAAGTCGTCGCGACGCTGCAGTTCCTGCAGCTCGCCTTGTCTCTGATCGTGCGAACGAGCCAGGGCATTGCCTTCTCGCAGCTGGAGACGATCACGGTGGGATTTTCCGTGTGCGGCGCCATTGTTTACCTGCTCTCCTTTTATAAGCCACAAGGCGTCCAAGCCTGCTTCGTAAGCTGCTTGCCACGGGTCAGCCCGGGGTTCGGTAATACCGGCGCCCAGCAGCGCGTTCAATACCAGAAGACGTATGACAGCTTTTGGGATGTTCTCCGGAACAAGCGGAGGTCGGATGAGGACGACAGCGCCACCACGACGATGGCGGTGGACAGGATCCCGAACGACAACATTCCCATATCACAGAACCAATGGGCCCACCCCGGTATTTTTCTTTTGGCCCTCACCTCCGCCTTGTTCGGCGCCATGCACGCCATCGCGTGGAATTTCGAGTTCCCCTCGGCCCGGGAGAAGACCCTCTGGCACGTGGCCACGATTGTTTCCGCCGCCGGCCCCGTCGCAGGGCTTTTGCTCATTCCCGTCGCACAACTAACCGTCTCATCGGGCGACCCGCACGTCTTCCTCGGCCACTGTCTCCGCCTCGTGCGGGAGGCGTCCTGGCATGCCGACGACAACGACGCGGTCCAGGAAGTGTACAAGCGCCTCGAGAGCATTTACCTAAAAACGGATCCCGGCTGCGAGGATGCGCAGGTGCCCTACAAGGAGATATTCGCCGGCAGCCCCGCGGCGTCTCGGCTGCCGCGGCAGATGATCGAGCTGTTCAACATGAACGGCGGTTCGGAAATAGCAGGTGGTGACGACCTCGGCAAGGCCGTACTGGCCAGCTACCCGAAGGAGTTCGCTGCGGACTTTTGCATGTTGGTCCGGCTCATGGAGGAGAGGGAGTCCAAGAAGCTGAACGACACGGCGAAGACGAACGTGTTTCCGCGCAAGATCTGGCTTCCGGAGTGGCTGAACCACTTTGTTTTGTACGCGACGAGTGCACTGTATGTGCTGGCCAGGTTATGTATACTGGCGGTGGGGCTGTCGAGCCTGCGCCAGATGCCGGCGTCGGTGTACAAGAACACTCCCTGGACGGCTTATATACCGCATGTGGGGTCTGGTTAGTAGGGGAATGGATAACATATGTAGGAATCGGTTTTCAACACCTTGTATTCATGAAAGCGTTATGTACCAAATGGTATAAGAAAAAAAGCCGAAATATTATATTTTATTTAACGGTGTAGCATACCTGTACAGGCCTAGAATGAGCTAGAGATCAACTCCAAGGGGGAGAGCATGCTCGAGGAGATGTGATAGATCCGGGACGGGGCTCGCCTCCATATCGTCGCAATCTGCCCAATGGACTCTCAATCCTTTTCTGCAACATGCCCCTGTCTCCGGGCCGATCCGCGCGCTGATTTGCTACTTTTGCGCCGAGCTGGAAGAGGATGGAGATGCTCTTAACGCATTTTACGCCATGTCAGATTTCGGTAATCATGTGTTACACGACGTGCGCAGCATAGAAAGGGGGCTATCTTGCATGGTAAACTTATGGCTCAGATGTGATTAGTGTTACAACAAGTCCCAAGCATTGGATTCGGCGCAGTATGCATTATCCCAGTTAAGCCAACCCGGGTACCCCTAATTAACGTACGCTGCTGACTCAACCAATGCTCCCAAAGTAAGGGTACTCGGGGCAAAGCCTCACTGGCCTAAGACCCTTGCACTATCAGCTCCGTATGCGTACGTGACCTGCGGGACGTTGTGCCGCATTAAGCAGGCCGCGAGCTCATGTAAGTCTTTCAACTCGAAGCACACGCGACATATAAACTTGCCGTTTATGCCGCGGGCGTGCGACAAGGCCACAGCCGGCTGACTCAGGCAGTATACGGCATCTATGGGCATGTCGGAGAACAGCAGCCCTATCCAACCACACCCATAGCACCCGATGTGGCCCGCGCGGCCCCATTTGATATCTGGCTGCTTGCAGAACCGGGGAGGGCCGATGTTGGTGACTTGAGTTGGGTTAGGTCAGCACATGCTACTAGCGAAATGGATGAATGTTGGCGGGACGAAGCTGACCGATGGGATGATTTAAGCCATAATTTATGATGCTTTGGGTGCAATTTTGGGCGTTTGGGGGGTAATATTCGTTGTCGGGGTAACAGCTTTCCATGTCCGAGGAGCGATTCCCTCCATTCGAGGGCTTATTCCAGATCCTCGGGTCGATATACTCGATGGGATCCATGCCTGAACATCGATTACCGCCAATCGTGGGCCCATCACAGATCCATGAGTCGTTAAACGTAAAGTTCCGGATGGGTGCTGCTTGCATCATCCTCTGGCTCAAGCCCGTGAGATCACTCCTGACGCTGGACTGGATCTCGTCGGACATGGAGCGAAGCAAGACCGCCTTCGGGAAAATGATGGCTACCTCGTCCCTGCTCGAGGCCAACGTCAGGTCGATCCATCTTCGCATTTTGCTCGAGGTTAATCGGAACTGCGACTTGGAGATGTCTGTTGATTCAGGCGTATTCGGTCATGTCAGCCAAGTTGGTTCAACTCATTGAAGGGGTGAAGAAGCACCGGCACCCAGCTGCCACACATGTCTTTTTCCTAGACTTACCATCGTCATATCCGAATCTTTGCTCCAGTAGTCTGACTGCGTCGTCGTATGCTTGACGGTTCCTGGCATGGCTCGCCTTGATGAACTTTTGAAGGGCCTTGTTCTCTTTGGCCTTCTTCCTCTCTTTGCGGCGCTTCCGGAACTTCTTGACCAAGTCGGAACCGTGGTTGAGGATCGACGCGATGGATGCAATGGCTCCGCCGGACCTCGTTTATCGGCGTATGCTTCCCAACCGGAATCGGAGCTCATATGATGGAGTGGTATCATGGTAGCGAGACTGCAGTGTTTCGAAAAAGGCAGTTGGTTCGTCGTGACTCTGCTGTCGATGTCGCATTGGCAACAACTGGCATGCTCGTCGTGAATCCCACATTTACTTTAAGGGGTCGGCGCTTGTCTATATTGATATCGAATCACAGGCGAATCAGATCGATGCATTTGACCGTCTTTGGTGTGACATTCGAGGATGCATTGCAGCTGGACGAGCGCAGAAGAGGTTTGATAGATCAGGTCGAGACGCACAAGGCGGCAGGAGTTGACGAACTAATGCAGCTTGCTCCAGCAGGGAAGCAGGCAAGCTAGCTGGCACGCTAACTGGCCCTTAGGGTTGGGGTCTTGGGGTCCGGGGAACGTCCCGCAGTAATGTTTGCCCGCGAACCCCAGCGGAATAGGCGTCTCCATGCTCCGCCAGGTAGCCCTGCTGCCTGCAATACTACATCAACACATGCACATGCGCCCAGCTTCCAACTGCAGTGTCACTTTGCCGACTCTAGCTGCACCCAACCACCATTCAATCTGCATCTTTCTCGACCCATAACATCCATCGTGATGGGTCTTCCGAGTCTCAATTGGCTATTGGGTCGCCGCTCATCACCCCCTGATCAATTATCCGAATCTGATCCGTTACTGACTGGCAGCGATCATGGCGCTGGTGGTGCGAATGCAGGCGGGAACGGTACCAACATCGCAGACGAAGCGGTCGCATCCGCGGCCCGAACCCAACTTCGTTACCCAGCACCCGATAATGGCCGCAATGAAGAACTGAGCGCCGGAACGACCATCAATGAAGCAGCAGCATTTGCAGCATATGCAAGACTTCAAAAGAAGGATGGGAACAACGCCCTCCGGCTGGGCGCGGCCATGTACTGCTTCGCCGTGCTCGGCATGTTCGTCAGCACGACGGGCGTCATCCTCTCGAGCGTCAAGGCCGACTACGGCGGCCTGAGCGACACCCAGGTCTCGCTACTCTTCCTCGCCGCGCCCCTGGGCTACCTCGTCGCCGCGCAGCTCAACCGCCACATCCACCTGCGGTACGGCCGCCGCGGCATCGCCGTGTTCGGACCGCTCATGCACGTCGCCATGGCCGCCGTCGTCGCGCTGCACCCGCCGTTCCCCGTCGTGATCGCGGCGTGGGTCGTGGGGTCCCTCGGCCATGGGACCGTCGACGGCTCCGTCTGCGCGTGGGCGGGCGACCTTGAGAGCGCGAGCGCGGCGTCGGGGATGCTGCATGGGGCGTACTCGGCTGGTGCCGGGCTGGGCCCTTTCCTGGCGGGTACTTTGATCTCACGCGTGGGGCAAGGGCGCTGGTACGAGTGGTTCTACGTTTTGGTAAGTCGCTACATGTCACTTCAGACTGCCGCTATAGTATTGAATTGCAGCTAATACGTGGTACATAGGTTGGTGCTTCGATCCTGGAATTGGCCATCATGACCTTCGCATTCCGCTCCGACGACGCCAAGAGCTACAACAAGCACATCAACAACAACGCCTTAGCCCGTCTTCGCTCAGAATCAAGCACCGTAAATTCTCGGCGATATCGGGTTGTCATCGGTATATGCGCATCCTTCCTCCTCGTCTACGTCGGTACCGAGGCCCTCATCACCGGCTGGATCGTCGCGTACATGGAGCGGGTTCGCCACATGTCCCTCTACGTATCGAGTCTCTGCTCGACCGCCTTCGGTCTCGGCATGGCGATCGGCCGCCTGGTCTTGGGCCTCGTGACGGACAAGTTCGGCGTGCGCCGCGCCGTGCCCGTCTACATCATATGCGCTACGATCCTTGATGTCTTGTTCGCATTGAGTCCCATGTCGGAGCAGTCGGTGACACCCGCAATCGTACTGATATCTTTGGTCGGGTTCTGTCTCGGTCCCCTCTTCCCGTCCGCCATCGTCTTGCTGGTTCAGCTGCTACCGCGGCACTTGCACGTGAGGGCCGTCTCGGTGGTCGCGCTGGTCGGCCAGGTCGGCGCCGCGCTCTTGCCGTTCGGCCTCGGCGTCATGGCCGAGTTGATTGGCATCCAGCTGCTGCCGCTGGTGGTGTTCATATGCTTAGCAGCCATGCTGGTTCTTTGGGCTTGGTTTGCCCGCCCGTCAGTCAGGCATGTGATCCAATCGTGAGCTATTTTACCATCAATGGATATGAAATTCCCGGAGGTCGAGCTCCGCCTTCCCATCTTCCCAATCCCTGACGAGCTCGCCGTCCATGATGCCGTGCACGTAAGCGTCGCCGATGAGCGTGTACCCGTCGCCTTTCTGTCGCGGCCGCAGGATGAACGGGACCGCGCCGCCCATGAAGACGCACACGACATCTCCCCGCTGCACGGCGGCGGGCCCCGTCCCCAGGTACCCCCGCCGCGTCCGGTACAGGCACCGGCCCATGTTGTAGGTATAGGTCATGATGCTGTACCGCACCGACATCTCGGCGACCTGTTGGGCGTCGGAGTCGATGAGCGTCGGTCGCTCCGCCGCGTACAGACCAGGAGGGTAGAAGTCGCCGGGCGGCACGTGCTGCCGCGCCGGGTAGTCGTCGTCCAGGCCGCTGCCGTCGGCCAGCCCGCCGCCCTCCTCGGCGCTCCGCCGCCGCAGCGTGCGCACCCACGTCAGGAAGGCGACGAAGTCGGACGCGTGGTGGCCGAGGTTGGAGGCGGCGCAGCGGATGGGGTAGATGCCGCGGTGCGCGCGGCACGAGCCCGTGAGCGTCAGGGCGTAGGCGAGGACGACGTCGGGCTCGGTCGGGTACGGGCAGGCGCCGCTTCGTCCGTCGAGATGTGGTGATGTTGTTGTGGATGGCGGTGGTGGCTCTGAGCCGGAAGAGGTAAACAGGGCTTCCTCCGCCTTTGTCGGGCGGTACGGCGCCCAGGGCCCGGTGCGCGTCCGGAAGAGCGGGATCCGCGGTTCGTCGGGAACGCGGCGGCCCCAGAACTCGAGCTCGCAGACGTCGTGCACCACGTCGAACTCGAAGCCCATTACGCCGAGGATGGCGCCTTCTTGTTCGACCAGGGATGACGACCCGAAAGAGGCAATGTACTTGAGAGCCGTTGACAGAAGTCGTAGGGCCTGCGCACAATACGAAACATCCGGTGGCGGCACCAAGCGCACGGCCTTGGCCGCCTTGGCCTTCTTGGACGCGCCGCTGGCGGAGACCAACTTGTACCAACCGGAAGAGATGCTGAGGCTTGGCTCGGAGCGGTGCCACGACGGGACCCAGGAAGGGAGGATCAGGGGGCATCCGCGTTCTCACGGCCCTTCTTCTTGTTGTCGCCCCTGTCGAGCATGGTCAGCATCAGGAAGGGGTCGCGGCTCTTCTGGAGAATGCGGAGCGCCACGTCGACGTAGATGTCGGCGGTCGGGCGGCGGTAGTTCGGCTGCACGTCCGGGTACTCGCGGCGAAAGGCGGGGAGGTGCATGAGGGCGTAGATTTTGTCGCGCGGGTCGGTGGCGCGGAACTTAGAGAAGTTGTTGAGCAGGTCGGTCAGGCGCTGCGTCTGCTGGGACTGCAAGTCGGGGCGCAGGTACATGACGTTGAACCGGCTGGTGCCGTACCAGTCCCAGTCGGCGCCCGCGAAGTGCAGCGCGTAGGTGATGGGCTGGCCGTTGTTGAGGACCCAGTCGGCGGCGTAGTACAGGGCCGAGTAGCGGCAGGTCCGGGCGCCGCAGTGGAAGAGGAGGTCGGGGGAGAAGAAGGCTTCTTGGATGACCTAGAGCGAAAGGGAAAGATGTGTTAGAAACTCCTTTTTAGGACGAATGCGCTTGTTCAGCATAGGAACGGACGCATCTGCCTTACCCAGACTCGAGTGAACCACTGTCGACTCAGTAGACTGAAGAGCGAAACCCACTTGCGCGAATCCTTCGGCGGCAGGAGCTCCGAGTATCCGATCTCGCCCGCTTGCAGGAGATCCCGCCCCGTCACTTTCAGGTGGTTGTCCAGCTCCGCCATCGGCACATTCACCTTCGCGCAGACGATCTCGGCCATGACTCGCACCACGTCGAGCGCGACGTCGGTGTGCTCGTCCGCCAGCCCCAGCCAGACCACGCATCGCCGGCACGACTTGTAGATCAGGTGCATGATCTGGACCTGCCGCGACCGCTCGTCCAGGTCCGATTGGTTGATGCACACGGCGTCCGCCCACAGGGTGCGGGGACGGTCTGGCAGGCGGAGCTGGCGGAGGGCGTCGCGCAGGTTGGCCGTCACTTGGACGGGGTGGCCGTTGCAGAAGATCTCTTCGGTTTTCGCGGGGTCGCCCCAGACGTAGGAGAGGGCTTCGTAGTCTGGTTCGTCATCGAGATTGGCGATGCGCAGCGTGATGGATGGGGTTCGCCAGATGCGCTGCTGGGGAGAATGTCTAGGAGCCGGATGTCGTTTGACTTTGGCAGCGGCTCGTATCCGTAGATTCTGGAGAGCGGCATCGTATGGGTGCTGTTCTTGTACGATACATAGACATGCTGGAAGTGGGATGTGGGTTTGTGGGAAAAGGTACTGCTACCCCAGCTTTATGATGGGGAGGGTGTGGGTGGTGATGCATTTCGAGACTTGGCAGCTGAACTTGAGATCCGCTCGCGTGCATAAGACTGCGTCTCACCCGTCTTGCCGCCTGCCGTACGAGCTACCCTAAAACAAGGACATTCCTCCGGTTTCTTGATTCGCCTTGTGACTATCCCTATCTGGGCACTGCCACACATACTGAGGACCGCAAGACGCTATATAAGGCTGTGCCAGCCGCACCTCTGGTAGGGGTGTCTCAGTGACCTATAACCACTCGCGCAGTCAATCTGAGACGGATATTTATGAGCAACCTTGAAGTGTACTAGAGAGGCTTTATCCAACTCATACGCGTTGGGGGCATGCTATTTATCGAATGATATTGGTAGAGCACTCCCATGATCACGATGACTAGGTAGGTAGTTGGTCGGCCGGGATAAGCTGTCTCGGCCGAGACGGTTTACTTGCTCCTGTCGATGCAATATTACCTGAGACCTGTCTTAACATGTCGGAACATAGGCTCTTACTAATGAGACTAGCAAGGCATTGATTTCGTACCGTTCCAGCCACCAATTAGCGGAGATGAAGCACATCATTTGTCAAAGTCCGAACCTCCGGACCCGGAGCTAGAATACCGAGGCCGACCCCGAGACCACGGAGCAAGCATCACAATGCTGATAATCAACGGTCTTCACATGAGCGATTTTCAATTTTCGAACCACCATATATATGCCCGTTTGGCCTCAAACGCTTTGCAACTTTCGGAATACTGAATAGTCAAAGTCTCGTAACTGGAAATCAACGGAACCATGGAAGTCGTGGCCGTCAGCCGCTCCATGCCCAAAGAGGTCGACCTCGGCGTCATGAAAATCAGCTCCTCCATGATCCACGAACCCCTGACCTCGCCCGCGGACTACATCGAGCTCGATGAGCGCGGCGTCGTCGGCAACCAGCCCGCCGTGCACGACGGGCCCGTCTACCTCTTCTTCGCCGAGCACTACGACCACTGGTGCGCCGAGCTCGGCGTCGACCGCGCGGCCTGGGACTGGTGCCACTGGGCCGAGAACATCACGGTCCGGTACAAAAAGGGCGATACCAAGCCCCGGCGGTTCGAGACGGAGATGCACCTCGGCGAGGTCTGGCGCATCGGGCCCGATGTCCGCCTCGAGCTGTGCGGGTCGCGCATCCCCTGCATGAAGGTCTCGTGGCGCTGCGGGCAGAAGGACAGCTGGCTGCGGCCGCTCGCCGAGTCCGGACGCGTCGGCGTCTATATGCGCGTGCTGCGGGGCGGGCGCGTGCATCCCGGCGACGACGTCGTGGTCGAGAGCGTCCCTTCATCTTCTTCGGTTACCGGCGAAGAGCAGGAGCCGAGCGTCGGCATGATCTCGCGCATCGCGTTCGACGCCTCGCTTAAGACGAGCGACACGCTCGACCTCCTGACGAACCACAAGCTCCTCATGCCCATGAACAAGAAGTTTCTGTCCGCCAAGAAGATCGGTATTGAGGACAAACTCAACACGGGAAAGAATGCCTGGAAGGGCTGGAGGGACCTACGTATCGTTAAGATTGTACAGGAGCTCGGGGACGTCAAGTCGTTCTATCTCGAGCCCGTCGACGGCGCGCCGCTGGCCAACTACCTGCCGGGCCAGTTCCTTTCCGTGCGCGTGCCCTCCTTCAGCACCAATACCGCCATCCCTACAGCTTCTTCCTCCGAGAAACGCACCTACGAGGTGCGCAGCTGGACCATCTCCAACTACACCACCCGCGACGGCCCGACCTCCTACCGCCTCACCATCAAGCGCACCGACGCCCAAACAACGCCATCACCAGGAAAAACAACAAGCAGCGCATCCGCCTGGATGCACGCCCACGCCGCCCCCGGCACCGTCCTCTCCGCCCGCTCCCCCGCGGGCCGCTTTGTGCTGGACTGGGCCCCGCCCGTCGCCATGCGGCCCGTCTACGTCTCGGCCGGCATCGGCCTCACGCCCGTCGCGGCCATGCTGGGCGCGCACGCGCTGCACCCCCAAGTTCGCGCGCACGCCGGCGCTGTGGGTGCACGTGGCGCGGTCGGCGGGGGGACCTTTGCGCTGTGGCGGGAGGCGGTAAAGCGACCTGCCGGAGGCTGTGGTGTTGGAGCGGCACCTTTTTTTGACCGGCGGGCCTGGCGATGATAAGGAAGGAGAAGTAGGAGAGCTCAAGGTTGGTCTTGGGGGACTGGGGATACGTGACGATGATGGGAGAGGGAAAGTAACGGTTCATCACGGCCGCCCCGACCGCGAGACCCTCAAGGCGATCCTCGGCAGTTCCTGCAGATGGAACGTCCTCGGCGCCGGCGAGCTCGACGTCCCGGCCAAGATGTCGCCCTTCTACATCTGCGGCCCGTCCGCCTTCGAGACCAACGTGAAAGAGTGTCTCGCCGAGGTTGGGATCCCGTCGTCCAATATCCGCGGCGAGTGCTTCACCGCCGCCGGCGGCACCACTCCAAGCAGCGCTCTAGAGACGGCCAAGGTCCGCTTTTCCAAGTCCGGCAGGACGGCGACGTGGTCCCGGGCGAAGCCCGTCTCGCTGCTGGAGCTGGCCGAGTCCCTGGGCCTCGCGCCCGACTACGGGTGCCGCGTCGGGGCGTGCGGGAGCTGTGCGGCGAGGCTGACGTGCGGCACGGTGGCGGGCGCAGGCGTGCAAACGGACGGGACGGTTTTGACGTGCTCGGCTGTGCCGGACTCGGAGGTGGTGGAGGTTGAGATATGAGCAGCTGGCGGGCGTGTGCTGCTAGGCGGGCACAGTAGTAGTCAGTCGGCTGTCTGTCCCCCTATCCCTCCCCCTTTTGGCTTTCGACGTCGATCTTCGTGGTTTGGTCTTTTCCCCTTGTGCTAGTCTATTAAAACCTCTTTGAGCATTAGCTAAACAAGGTATATCATATTATAAAGAGAGAAAGCGGTATTTTAAGTCCTAGGGATCATATGCAGGAGATTTTTATAAGGAACTCCTCAATGGGTGTTATTATTAAGCTATCAAGAGCTACGTGTATCTTTTAGTAAACATCAGGTTGAAATCAATGTTGTTTGCTCTCCCTATAATAGCGAAGCTTTTACCCCGCGTCGAAATACTTGAAATGTCTTGGTCGACCTGCTGTGCACCCGCCAGCTCGTTGAAGCTGCCGACATGGGCCGTGCTGTCCTCACTAATGACGACATGGCTAATCCGCTGCGTCCTCATGCCCGAAACAGCGTTTGGGATCGACTCGGAGCAGAGGTTTTGAAAGCTTTCGGTCGCCGACTTGTAATGCTGTAGCTGCCGGAGGGCGCTGTCGGAGTCATCATCAGATTGGCTCCGGTGGTCTCCTGATTGGGATACCGTGAGGTCCCTTATTTGCTCACTGATGCGAGATAGCTCGATGGTGAACTGGCGGGTGGCTTCGATGGAATCTGTCCGAAGGACGTCGACTTGGTTGGAGTAATCAGCATCACGATTAAGGGTAGTAATCTGCCTGGATTTGTGGGTTAGTAAGCCTTGTGGAATGATAAATGGGGAGTGAGCAACTTACAAGCTTGTTACTGTGATGCTTAATGTGAGACTTTGCTTGGTCGCGGCCAGATGTTGCTGGAAAGTCTGGACTTGACTCTGGTGGCGGGTCGCGATATCTAGCCCGTCTCTCCAGGCCAGCTTCCCATCGGCCGAGTGGCTCGTCCAGCGGTGTAGCGATGTAGCAAAATTGTCCGCGGCGTTTTCGAGTTGTTGAAGCGCAGGAGAGTGGTTGTTTCTGATGCACGCCGCGCCGTGCTCTGGCTCTACCTGACGGATGATCGCCCCGAGCTGGTTTAGCGATGGCTTCAGTGCGTCAAGGTCAGAGCGAAGGGACACGACCAGCTGTGGGGCGCCTTGGATCTTGTCAATGATGGTTGAGACTGATCCAATTGAGTCCAGAACGGTCAATATAAGACCAGTGACCGATATAGCGTCCGCCATCAGTGCACAAGGGAACCGTCAGAGTCCCAGGGAATTGTTGCAAAGCGAATACTTGGAGAAGAATGAACCACTCTACTGCGCTGGGGAATGGCAGGAGTTTGCCTTTTAATTTGTGTCACCCACCGCGAAGCGGTACATATTGCGGTATTAGGGGGTGTCATTTTCTGCAGTGACACAATGATCATGCCCTATAAGCGAAGAGAACCAGCCCTGGCCGGGGAAACCCTCAGAGCCTTATCAATTATGACTCCGGTGTTCCCGTGAGCATGAGCGGGCTGCGTTGAGAGCGGCTGAGCCTCGTCGCCTTCCCTACGGAGGCATTGGGCCTCTTCCGGGGCTATGATGCGTCAAGCAACCATGCTATTCGTCGACTGCACTCACTGCCCCCATCAACGCGATGGCTGAGCGCCCGGCTAATAACAGGGGCCGCCGTGGGTTGGTTATTATTGGCAGTAGGCCCTCCAATTGTAACTTTGCCATGGATGTTGTGCGACTCGGCGTTTTCACTAGAGCGGCTCACCGGGAGTGAGCAGGCTGTAGGACTTTGGGGGGATTCTGACCGGTTGCATAGGAGTAAGCAGGCTGTAGGCCTTTTGAGGGATTCGGACAGGCTGCATAGAAGAAGTCGCATCAGTGACGTGGCCGACGCTTCCATGTAGCAATTACTACCATACCCCGGCTAATCCGTGACCTAGAGATGGATAAAACATTTATCAAGATAAAAAACTTGCCTATATCTTATACTTTCATCCGACTGCATCTGCAAAGACTGTAAACTTCATGCCCTAGATTGCCATTCCACTTCAACAGCTCTCGTTTGCAATGGCTACCGGCTCAAGCCATGGCCAGACCATTTCACAGGTTCACGTGAATAACTCCACCGGTGTCCTAGTAGGGCATATCAGTACTCTGTTAGGAGGTATGTTGTATGCAATTAATTACCTGCCGAATAAGCAATGGAGCGACTGACCAACGTTGTCAGACCGCAGCGATACCACTGCAAGAAGGCAGCAGGTTCTCGATAGGCTACGGTTGACAGACCCTGTCGATGATAGGGACAAGCTTCAGAGCCAAAAAGGTCGGCGGGTTCCGGGAACTTGCCAGTGGATCAGAGATGACCCCGAGTACCAGGCATGGCTCCACGGAAACTCTGGCCCGCTTTGGATCTCCGGTGGCCCTGGCATGGGTAAGACGATGCTCTCTATCTTCCTTACGGGAAGAACTCGAGGAGCACACCAAGCACAGCAACGGGGCCTTGATCTACTACTTCTGCCGCCACGATGACGAGAGGCGGAACAACGAGACCGCGATTCTCCGGGGACTGCTCTTACAGCTTGTCCGAATCACTTCGGCTGCGACATTCGAACAACACGTGTGGCCAAAGTTTGCTACGGCGGAATCTACCAACTATACCTTCTCGACTTTGTCCACAATGCGGAGAATGCTTAGCGATGTCGTAGCAGCACAAGACTTCGAAAGAATATACTGTGTTCTCGACGGGTTGGATGAGTGCAACAAGGAGTCATCGAAACATGTCGTCGAAAGACTTCATGCGTTCAGCAACAAGGTAACTCGATTTGCTAGTCCGTTCAGGTTGGCGATTGTCAGCAGAGAGATGCCACCCTTCTCTGGTTTCAACACGATTCCATTGGACATTCACGATTCCCATATTCGTCAAGATATCGAATTATTCATCTCCAGCAACATTGAGAAAGCCCTGTCTCACAAGACTGGCTTTGGCGTCTATTACCTCCAGCAGGTGTCTGAACGCCTTTTTGATGGTTCCGAGGGCTCGTTTCTCTGGATAAGCTTCGTTGCTAAAGACCTCTCTGAATATGAAACCCAGCGGGAGGTTACAAAGGCCTTGGATTAGACTCCACCGGGTCTTGGGCCGCTGTACAACCGTATACTGCTCTAGATATACGGAAAGCACCGAGATCATCGCCATCTGATCTACCGTCTTATAGTGTGGATCTCGCTAGCATTCAGACCCCTGACAGTATCAGAGCTGACACGAGCTGTCATGGGCTCAGTCTCACGTGAAAAAGAGAAAAGCCTTAGGGATCTCTTGGTTTACTGCAAACACGTTCTAGTGGTGGATGGCCGGAAACAAACGGTGAGACTTGTTCACGCTACAGCGAAGGAGTTTCTGGTCAAATTGCCTGCGGCTGTGTCATCGAATTCTCACTCCAACCGAACACACATTAATCTAAGTCATCGCATAATTATAAGAATGTGTTTAACGTTGCTTAAAAAAACACAAAAAGATAACGCTTTGCGACAATACGCCGTCATGCACTGGCCACATCACATCAACGCCTACAAGCCTAAAAACACGACTCATAAACTATCGCGTCCTTTCTTCGAAGATATAACGATAGTCCAGCAACAGTAGAAACAGTGGAGATTATCTAAAGACGAGGAGGACTACCTTCCGAAAACCCTGCCAAATACACTCCATGCCGCCGCATATTGGAACATTACGCCCTAGGCGGAAAAGCTGCTTCTAAAGCCTTCCCCAATATAGGCCCTGGTCCTCCGGAAGAGCTACCTGGAGGACAAGGATGAGGAAAGAATGACACCGTTGATGATTGCGGTAGAGAACTCCAACGTAAATATGGTTAGGTCACTTCTTCAAAGCGGCGCTGTCGTGACCTTGCAATCAGACCTGAGTCCACCACCGGCGGAGTACTCTTCAGCACTCCTTTTAGCCCTTGAAGGACTTGAACTCTCTGGACAATATGATAGCAAGGACACATCTTCTCCTTGGAAGACGATCGTCGAACTTCTTTTACGGCACCTGGGAAAACCAACATGGCTCTCCGTGGTGCAATCAGCAGAGTTTCGGGCTGCAAGCCGACAGAAAAACGCCCGACTACTTGTGCAGAAGTTTCTGGATCATTGTCCACAGCCTCAGATGAGCCACAAAACTACTTTCGAATGCACTGCGCTGGTGGAGGCAGCAGAGGCCGGTAATGTTGCAGTTGTGAAGCTTTTGCTGAACCACGGGGCTGATCCCGAGTCAGTGTTTCTCGACAAAGATGCTTTCCTTGCGGCAGTAGTCGGCCGGAAGGAAGAGCACAAAGTAAGCATCCTTGGCATACTTTTTGATAAGTATGATGCGAAGCCCCGTTCAGACCAACAGCATGTCCTGTTACGATCGATAATAGGCGAGTACTGGCGGGGTCCTCCTCGGGGAAAGCTATATTCAGGTTTTGCACAACACCGGAAGACTGCTGCTAAGGTACAAGACTGGGAAATAATGAGATTCGAGAAAAGACTAACGACCCTTTTCGTGGCCATGCACGATTGTCCATGCGCCGAATATTGCCTCAAGCGAGGCAATATTCCTCGATTCTCCCCGTCTGGATATTCTGGAGGCCCCGAGTTAATGGAAGCACTCCGGTGGGGCGATACATCAGTGGCTCGACTCTTGCTCGATAATGGGGCCAGTGTCGATACAGTCAACCGCGATGGGTCGTCGGTGCTGATCTTGGCCACGATGTATGGAGATTGGGATGTGGCCGAATTCCTGCTCCGTCAAGGGGCGGACGTCAATTTCATTGGCTTTGGAAACACAACACCATTGATCGAAGCTGTCAGCGAAAAAACTTTCAAACCTCGTTTGTTCACCAGAGACAAGTCTGGGGTGCAACGATCAACAACGAGTTTCGTCGGCGAAAGTCTCCCAAATTTCAGAGACAAAAAGCTTCAGTTGGTTTCCCAGCTTCTCAACCATGGTGTCTCTACTCAGTGTCGAACATCAGATAATAGAACGGCACTATCTGTGGCAGCAGGACTTGGTGACACCGAGACGGTCGAGCTTCTCGTGGACCATGGAGCTAGGTTCACGATGGATGACACGATACCAGACCGTGGGCTCTGGCGGTGGTATATAACCTTCTATTGGCTCAGAAAGCATAGGATATCATCCAGTCTTCGTTGTGAAAGGCTGCTTGCTTCTCGGCTAAAGATACTTTCAATGAGGCGGATGCGAGCTAGTCGTGGAAAGTATTGGAAATACCTCCACAGTATTTCGGACGTGCGCAATAATAGTTATAACTGGGCTGTGAGGAAAAAAAGAAAAATGAGATATTATATATGGAAGGATTTCTTTAGTAATCTTTTAAAGGTGTATTTATAATAATTAAAATTTAACCCGTAAATTATCTTAAATTAGAATATTACTTTATTAATAAAACTAAACACGTTTTAATTTTAATAATCGAAAAATATAAAGAAGTAAGATAAGGAATCGCTAAAAGAAATAGGTAAATATATATAATAGGTATAAGGCTGTGGCAAACCTTTTATTTCCACCGGAACACACGCCGAACCATACAGCTTCGTCCGGCTCAGGCATCTGCCCCTTGCATTTATACTAGTCCGAGCTACCCAGGGGGCGTTCGCCCTGCATCGGGCCCGCACCTTTCCCTTTCCACCCCGAATCCTTACTCGCCCTTGCTTTTTGTCTCGGTAGCTATCATGTGGATATATAGCGGTGAAACGCCCAGGGCGAGATAAGGAATCGATGCATACAAGATTATAGTCAATGGCCAAGTATCTTGGATGTATTGAAGTTCTAGACTTGTTCTAGTTCCACGCTCTATTTGAGAAACCAGTGTCCTGGAAATGATACATACCATATCAGATTCAACTGTATGAAGCCCATGATATGACATGCAGTATGCCATTCTCGGATATGCAAGTATGTCGTAGTCGGCAGCCCCCTTCTCTCAAAAGGGAGGGGTGACTAAGGTGGCTCTTACTGACGTATCGATTCTTCGCAGCCAGCGCATACACATGAAAAGAATTTGAAAGAAACTACAAAAAGCAATGTCCTCAATTTAGCTACGCGCCGGTTAAGTAAGTGTACATCCCGGACCCGAAGTGAACCAACCAGCCGGCCAGGTACTCCGTTCACCGCCGGGGGAGGGTGTCAAGCCTGCAGCGTACCACGCGCATATAAAGCTTAGTTGGGTAGGCATATCGTACGTACTCACTGTATCATCATGAATGATTTCCCCCCTCGTACCTGGTCTCCTTGTCTTGACCTCGTGTACGTATGCGGGGTGTGGCAGAAGTCTGGACCGAAAACAGCAACGTGCAGTGCAGGAAAGCCATACCTACCGGAAAAAGCAAGCACTCAGCTATATACGATCATGATTTTCAGGGGGTGTGGTTGCTTTTCCTGTTCCTGATTACCCCAACTCATCAGCACTTGCAGAGCCCATGCTTGTGTGTGTGTGTGTGTGCGTGTGCGTGTGTGTAAAAATGTGATATATGACCGGCTCGGTTCCCCAGAGTACTGTGCACGCATTCCCAAACCGGGTATGCGGGAAACGATCGCCTGTAAGGTTGACAGCGACCACATGCCGACTCTAGGGTTACAGCGATACGACCAAGGAGAGTTGCATGTCTTCCCTGCCATAGTGCGGTCTGGAAAACTGCCGGGCCTTGGGGTCCGGCCGGCCGTCCTGCAGGATGAATGCTTCCGCGCCTTAGAGGTGCGTCTTGATATAGAACGCGCCCCTATATTATAAGGTTGGGAACATGACCACATGAGAACCACGAGGTACGAGATTGACCACTTCACATGTTCATTAAGGGACCGATTTATCATCGCATTTACCCAGGTATTGGCAGACATAGCTTCTGTGTCTTCATTGTTCTGTAACGCGGAGCTGTACGATACACCCTTTCCCATCACCGATCTGACCGTCGGCCCCTTGGGCTGTCTTGGCCTCATGCAGACCAACAAAGTGCTGACTACCATATCTCACTGTCATAGCCAGCTGTTACACCGCCAGGCTGTATGAACAGCTCGGACTTTTACGATCTGGGGTAACGCGATCGAAGTGACAAGTCTCTTCCGCGTGGGAAGTCGAAAAGGGGGTTGGCAGTGTACCTTCAACGTTACTTGAGTGTCATGCTTGGAAGTTTTCTCGTGCCCAATACACATGTACATGCACACGCGTTCGGCACTTCAGGCCGTGCCCTGGTGATGATAAAGGGGGTGGTGCTGCTTTTCGCGAGACACCGGGAACCTGGTCACTGGCACCGGTGAGAGGGATAAATAAGAGGCCTGCGAGTGAGTCCATATACGTACACGCATCCCTACCGTCGATGATATGTCACGCGCGCAAAAAGCTTAAAAGCCCGAGGATGCATTCCTGCTTCCCCGCCTTGGAGGTCCCGTGAGGCTCTCTCGACGCGAGCATTCTGAACCAGTCGTTCTAGTTGTGCTTCTGCTGCGTCGTGCCTCGAGCTACTTGCCCGCTTTGCTTTTTCTTTTCGCGTTGCTGCTGACTGCGGCTCATGCGACCGACGAACCCCAGTCCATGTCGTCTTTTGCGTTGCGTTGTACACTTGCAGGAAATGCTACAGTACGTACACCAACGAATTTGGCCAGTCTGTCACTTGTCACCTTGGCTGCGGGGTGCCGGATGAACCGGTTGCACGAAAAAAAGCAAAGAAGAAATGCAGCACGACAAGAAAAGAGAAAGAGAAAAGACACCAACCCCCCTCTTCCCAAAACACCAACACGAATGGGATCAGCAATGGGCCAGGCCTCAGCTACCCCAGAACCCAGGAGTCTGGGCTTTTGAATCGTCCGTTCGGATAAATGCTTGCGGTGTACCTCTCTCTTTTGTCTCGCTACCCCACAGACGGAACGGCAGCGCAGGGGACGGAGGCATGGCCGATCGCCCAGTGATGTGAGACACCGTTGGGCAGGCGCCGGGCCAGGCGCTTCTGCGATACCGACCGCAAAACGCCGGCCCCCAAAAATGGTGAATGGGGTAGGGCGGGCGCTGGCGTTACGTGCGTAGGCCGGCCAGGTCATAAGACATTGGGAAAGACATTTGGAGAGAGCTGCGGGACAGATGTCGACATCCTCCGCCTGCGAATGCGATGGCATGCAAAGAAAAGTCAAAACAGGAGAGACATCCTCCAACCGTTGTGTTTACGCAAGACATACAGAAAAATGCCCGTCCGTCTCCTGGTGCGGCTTGTATTTGCAGGCTGTATCAGAATCCGAATGAACGTATGCACGTATGCGCCCGCAGACACGCTCTCTCGCGTTTTTTGCGTGGCAGGGCTGGGTACTAACAACTTTGTCGGTCTGTCCAACGTTAGGTAAGTAACGTGCCATGGCCGGAGACAGAGTCAGGCAGGTCCGAAGTTAGGAGATAAGTGATTGATTGATTGATTGATTGATTGATTGATTGATTGATCGGGAGAGAAATCTCCTGATCTCTTGCATCGTTGCTTGCTCGTCAGCTGGCCATGAATCAAAAAGTGACCGATAGCCATTATCAAATAGGACTGCCAGAAACCGCGGCCAATCTGCCCAACGATCTACGGTAATCTACCCCGCGTGGTGCGAGTCTGGTAATAAGCGGGAATGGGCCTTCCCATCCAGTAAGGGATCGGCAGGGAATCGAAATCATCTGTACTTGTAGAGTAAGCACACCCTGGTCAGACCGCTAAAGGAAAGATGGGCGCGCTGCCGTCGTCGTACATATACGTGGGGTACATTGGTATCAGTCAATGAAACTGGCTTTCCATGCTGCCATGTTGCATATGCCTGTCTGTCGCGTGGAAATTGGCCCACCGCCGAGGTGGCTTTCAATGAGACCCTCGCTACCGCTACCTGGGCCAAGGAGAAACCCCTAGCACATGGCCAAGTGAAGACTTCATCGTAAAGGAAAAAGCAATGAGGAAGCGCCGACTGTCGGCGGCTTGCCACGGGCGCTCGGCGTCGATCCCTTGCCCCACGACTGACACTGCGTATCTGAGATCTGATAACATGACGGCGGGAATTGCTTTCTTTGGCTTTTCCGCGCCTGTAAATGAGAGCTAAGTAAGTAAGCTTAGCTGGCTCAGGCAGTTGGACCCCTTACTGCATGGCAAAGAAAAACGGCTTGCGTAGGCTGGATGTTGATGGTTAAATGCTGCTAATGCAAGGATGCGCGCGAAGCAAGTGGTAGTCTCGCATTGTTATGGCGCCGGCATTGGTTGCATGGGGGCCATGGGTAGTGGCAGCTGCCACCGATGGATGTACAGTATCCCCATCCGCCGACGTCCATTTGAAGCAGGTATTCCCTCACGTCCAAGTTCAAAGTAACCCCGCGGATGGTTTCAGCTTCTTCGGCTCGACCTCGTCAACCAACCCTTCCTCTCTCTCATCTCGGTCAGCGAAAGTGGACGGAGTACGACAGATCCCCCATCCCCCCATCTCACCTGTTGTGCGGGGGTCAAAAGGCTTGGAAAGGGTTCGGCTCGGTCGCGTGTTGGGGGCAACAGCCCCAGCCAACACCACAGCAGTTCACCGGTCTGTCTGACAGCACGAGCCGTGCCTTGACCGGACGGGAAGACAGGGCCGTTGAATCGTCCCGGTCCCATGTCAGGCAGGCATTGGCATTCTCACCTACAACTCTCTCCTGCCCCCAGCAGTGCTTACCTCTTTAGAACCCGGTTTAGGCTAAGAGGTGGTGGGTGCTCCAATGCCCCCCATCCCGGTGTGCATCCTTTCCCTCTCTCTCTTACTGCACCCTGCCATCATGATACCCGGTGTCACCCAAGGCGGGCTGGCTGGCGTGATGCGGATACGGAAATGCACACACACTTGGGCTGCTCGAAAATGGGTAGCGGGAGCGCGCGGCCATGTGCTTCTGTACCGCACCACGAGCTACAAGCACCCCGACCACCGAACGTTAGGTGGTGCGGCTCCTAATACCGCTGCTGAGAGGATCGAAGATGGCCAGTCAATACTCCGTAGTTGCACGGCCAGTCTGCCCATACCCTTGTCTTTTGCCTGCGTCTGGCCCAAAATAATCAGGAAAAGGGAAACGAAAAAGAAAAGAAAAGACCGGTGCACGTGACTTTCGGTTGGGCGTACAAAGTGTAAGTAAGTTGCAGTACGGCCGCATACAGCATTCGCAAGGCAAACCAACATGTCTGGTCGTCTCTCAAGTAGGCTAGGGGAAAGGCAACGTGCATCGTAGTCGCCGCGTGCGCGCGCGGTGCGCCAGCCAACATCACGAGAAAACACCGGCGGATGTTGGTTCCAATTAAATTGAACGTGACGTGACGTGACGGTCAAGAGAAGGAAGGAACAAGTAAGTAAAAACGAACGGAATGCATAAACGGCGCCTATTGTTTGGCCCATCTAGCTCCCGCACCGCGTAACGCCGGAAGATGCAGCTTCCTTTGCCGTTGCGTGCAGCAGCAGCAGCAGCAGCAGCAGCAGCAGGAGCAGCAGCAAGCAAGACGCAGCTATGCGAAAACACCAGAACCTGACCTCTTTCTTTATTAATTCTCTTTGCGTTTCGAGGTCACGGAGGGAAAGGCACAATCCAATAATATGCCAATGCCAAAAGCAATGCGCGATAGATCGAAGGCACTCGCATCCATCTGCAGCCCAGCTACTCGCACATGAGCTTCATGTATGCCGTTAGGAAGGCACTTACCGTGCAAATCATGCAATCCAGCAGTATCTACTATGTATGAGCTGGATGTCATTTGGGCAAGTAGACATTGATGATTTGGCAGGAGTTCCTAGCCATCAGAGTTAGGCGCCTTGCGCACCAAGTAAAAGAATTCGGTCTTCTCGGCGTTAAGCTGGTAGGTAGGTACTGGGCCACTAGGATCTCGTAGGGCAATCAGGCTCTGAGGCTAGCGGGCGCTACACACCTAAGCATGCACTATGGTACCCGTACCCCGCCATGATATGATCTCCCCGTTGTCGCGACTTATTAGTCTACACCACATGGCCAATCCGTATTACAACGTGTATGTGTGTGTGTGCCTGGGTTACTCTAGCTCACCTTTGTCTTTAGGTGCGTTGGGCTGCCTACATACTGATAACATGGGAAGCTTACAGCCTTGCATACCTGTGCGCTGTCTCACAGAAGCCCATTGGGTGTGGGTGCGTTGGCCAGATAGATGTTTGCTTGGGCTGTCATGGCCGTATTACTTGCTTGCATCGTGGGGTAAGAAAGAGAGACCGGGCACAGCGCATACCTACAAGTCAGTCAGTCAGCCATGCAGATAATCCGGCGAGGATTTCTTTCGACCAATCCCCAGCTTCCTGGTGGTCGGATTCGTCCAATCGTTTTCGCTTGGGACCGGAAACCCCGGTCATCGCAGTTGCCGTCTTGCTGTGCTGGACCGGCCTGTATGGCGACATGTGGTCGACGCTTTTGATGGTACCGAGAGGGAAGACGAGGGACGACGACGACAACGACGAGGCGCAGGTCAGGTCGGGTCATCATCAATCATCATCATCATCATCATGTTGCCCTACGTTTTGCCCTATTTTTGTAAGCCCCGAATGGAATGGAGGGCGGCCGTAGATTGGGTTGTCTCGTCGGTGCAGATTTTTGTGAACCTTCTTCTGGTCATACTTCTTGCTTGCTTGCTGCTGCTGCTGCTGCTGCTACACACATACCTGCATGCACGCATGCACTCGAAGGCCGCAGAGACAGGCCGGAGCGAAAAAGTCTATGCACGGCCGCGCATTGGCAGAACTCCCCGTGTCTGGCCTTACCTACCCTCCCCCGTTGTATAGAGTGGTAGGACTGCACTGCTGCTGCCATGCATAGAAAAGCAGAGATGCATTGTGGGCGCAGGCTGGATGATGGATGGAGGTGCTAATGTCGTGTAAGGGGGCACGCAAGCCTGCGTATGACACGGTGGTGGTTTGATAACGACGATGGTGGTAGTTATGTAGTATCTCGATCTCTTTTTTCGCTCTCGCATGCTGTTACTTCTTTCTTCCTTTCTTTTTTTTTTCCGATCTCCCGTAATCTCATTCATCGTTGAAACGGTAAGACCGGACGGAATTGCCCTGGGCAATCGTTCCTGTATTTGTTCCTGGGTGGTGGTGGTGGTGGTAAGAAAGGGGGGGGCCTGCCATAGACGGGACGACGACAGCCCTATCTTGAACTCAATTGTTGCGGGCAGCTGGCGCCCTGGGTTCGGGAGGGGCAGCTAAGGAACCTCCGGGTGTTGGTGGTGGTGGTAGTGGTGGTTGCTGTAGGGAACAGAACATTGAACCTGAACCAAAAAGGAGAAGAAGAAGAAAAGAAGCCACACCACACCCCTCCCTAACCCCCTTGTAGTACATCCCTCCCTCCCGGTGCTGGCTGTTGTTGTGTCCCCCCTCCCACCCCCCACCAACTGCTTCCTGCCTGTCCGGGTCGAAAGAGAGCAGAGAGACAAGACTCCGGTCAATCAATCAATTAAATCTGATCATCAGCACCAAAATCCCATTTATCCCCATGTGACTTGTCGCTGGTCAGATTCGGAGGCGCTCGGGAGCCAATCAACACGCCGCGCCGTCCCACCCCCCGGCTGGTTTGGTCAGATCCGATGCATCATTGTTCGGGGGCGTGTGTGCGTGCGTGACGATGCCATCAAATCAGCAAGCATTTTCCGTGGTTTCGCATGGTGTTCTGGTCTCTGTGACTGTCCCTCCTTCGCCTGGCATTGAGCCGACGAAAGAAGAGAAGGCCTCGGGTACTGACCAACCTCTTCTCTGGTCTGTAACGGAATGCAACTCTCCCTTCTCCCGTACACACCAGCCCGGGTCGGATAAGATAGAATGGAAACTTGAATAGCAGCAGCAGCAGTAGCAGCAGCAGTAGTAGTAGTAACTTTGTAGTATTGTTTTTTTCTATATGGCCCAAGGGTATCTGCAACATCAGCCAATCTCAAAATATCAGTGTTGACGGTGGTGGTTCCAAACCAACCTTCCTCTTCTCTTTCTCCGTAAAACGCCAATGCCAACAACAAAAATCTGTTCCAATAAAAAAAACCAAGAGAGAGAAAATATACGACGCGCGCCGATCGAGGTGTGTGGACAGCAGCAGGATCGTATGTGTGTGTGAGAGTGTGTTGTCTTGATATCATCAAAACGTTGCGAGCCAGGGGTGTGTGTGTACATCCCGCCATCCCATTTCATCGGATGGGAGGCATGACCGCGGGGCAAAATCCCATTACCTTTGCTTTGCAGCGCAGAAAGCAAAGCAAGCAAGCAAAAAAAAACCAAAAAAAACACGTTTAAACGCCGACCGCGAAAGCCACCCCTTGTAAAAAACAGAACCCAAAAACAATCCTTGTTGAAAAATGAACACCCATCCGTATTGGATATGCAATGTTGCGCGTACCGGTTTCCGTCGCCATTTATTTTGTTTTGCAGATATAACGCCCGTGGAATAGTTGCAGTGTGGTAGTGTGTGGTGGCAGTAAGACATCCGAGACCCCCAGAAGGCAGTGGTGCAGTGGTGCTGTTGAAGTCGTAATGAAGGGCAGGCCAGGCTCCGGGAGGTTGCGCCGCCGGTTCCGTCCCAGCTTCTTTTTCTTTTTAGTGTCGCTTTTTTTTTCCTTTTCCGCAAATCGTTTCCATCCCATCCTTCGTTCAAGTCAGGGCAGGGCGCGTGTGGCTGTAAGCAAGCAGCAGCAGCAAACCTCCTGCAGCTGTAGCAGGCGGGAACGCGGTTGGGAACGGGAACTAAAAAGTTCGTCTCGAGTCTCTCTTGCTCTCCCGAGAGAGTGTGGGAGTTTAGACGTATTGGCCGGCGCGGACAGTTCGTCGGATCATGTGTTCCCAGGGCGCGGGTTTGTGAGGTCGGCAGTCCGCTGTAATTGTGACCGTTAGTGTAAGTGCTCTCTCTAAGTGCTCACCACCCCAAGCAAGACATTGAGCCGAGTGACCCAACTGCAAGCCACTCAGCGTCCAGAAATATTTTGTGATTGACACTTACTACATAGCTCGTCACCGCTGCAATCCCCACATCCGTTAGCATTTTGTCCATGGAACCAATGGCAAGAGGTTTTGGGTATGGCTTATGGACTTACCGAAGTTCTCCGGTGGTGATGTTGGGCGGGCACACTCGATGTGTGCGTTCGTAGTGGGAACACCATCTCTGTACACGGAAACGGAAGTGGCCGCAAGAATATTCCACCTGAAGCACCAAAAGTTAGTTTCTTTGGACCGTAGAGAAATCCAGTTGTCCAATGGCCAATTCGAGGATAAAAGAAGCGTAGATTTTAGGAAGGCGTACTTGTGTGTAGTCACACATTTCTGACTACGGGGCAGAGGTTGAGTCGGGTTGACTGCCGCCTGTCCGCGCCTACCTGTACAGTAGCACAGCGGTATAAGTCGAACAGGAGTCGGAGGTCGATGGGTGTGCACTCAATGCACCCCAGATTCACCACGAGAGTCTTTCGGAACTCCCGACTCTATATAACTCTTTTCCTCCTTTCGAGTGGTAGTTGTAGTTCGTTTGTTGTCGAGAGTGTGTGTATGTATGACGACGAACAGGTCCAGTGAGTAGTAGTAATAGTATGCAGTAGTAGTAGGTTGTCTGCCGTTGTTCCTGAAGACAGAAAAAAATATGGGGAAGCTAGATAGAGATGGGATGGCGTTGGTGTGGTATGGTGTTCTTCAAAAAGAGGTAGTGGTGGATTTGCTGTGAGAGGAACAGGAACGGTGGCGAGTTCAATGTGGTCGCATTTATGGATATACTTCTTCGTCCGGATGAGCGAAACGTCAAGTAGCAAGTAGGGGGAGGGTAGGGACGGGAACGAAGTTATTTAAGTGTGTGTCAGTTCAAGTTCACGGTTCCCAGTCTAGTCCATGGTCTTTTGTCTCTCTGTACTGGTGCTGCTGTGCTGTGCTTGCTGGCTGGCTTGGGCTTGGGCGTGTGTTTGGGTGCGTGTGAGTGTGAGGGTGTGTGTGAGTCTAAAGCTTAGTTGCCAAAAAAGAGCCCACCCCAGACAACCCGAGCAGACGTGTTACCGGGACCCCCCCTGGGAAGTCGCTCTTGTTCCTGGGCTGGACTGGCTGGGATTCCATGCAAACGTGGATGTGGGCATGTACGTACATCGTGCAGTTTGCAGGGAAAGGGTACATGGCATCGACCGCGGTACGGCGGTACGTACATATGTCTCCATTCTACTTAAACCTGCGTGTGTTGTTTCTGCCGTGTAGGTCGGTACGTACTGCTGGCATTTCGACGCATCGATTTGCAGAGGAAGCAAGTTGACAGGCAGACCCATGACTGGGAGGGGTGGGTATGGACAAAGTGGTGGATACTCGATATTTTCCTCAGACTAGACTAGTCGAAGAACATTGGAAGCAATGGAGAGGATATGATGGCATGGCGTTTCTGCATGGTGGCCTGTTTCTGGCCTGCCTACCTTGCCTATTTTACAGGTACATTGGCGCAGGATACGTTAGGTATTGGGTGCGAGTACTTCAACCCTCATCAGCCAGCAGCCCTTTCGGAGAGGACACTAGGTAAAGTAAAGTAGCCATGTAGCGCGCGTTGGCGACACACTTTATTACCGCGCAGCAGCATGTAGGCAGACCCCTGATCCCGGGCGCCATTCAACGTCGAACATGCTGGAGCCCGCCTTCACGGAAATGGCCTATCGCATGCTAAAGTTTAGCGTGGTCGACTCTCTCTCTCTCTCTCTCTCTCTCTTTCAGCACCGAAGGTCGAGAAAGTCCAGAAAACGAGTGACGAGTGAGTGGTGGTTCAGACATGGGAGAGCCGCTTTTCTTCCCTGTTCTGTCTCTTACCTCATAAAGCCCATGACCACTGACAAGAACCCCTGTGAGACAAGAAAGCAAAAAAAAAAAAAAAAAAAAGGTTCAACTTGCTTCAGCAGGCATTTGTGTTTAGCAACAAATTCAAGCCTCGGCCCACGCCGGCAGATGTAATGTATGTACAGCACCAAAGAAACGAGACCTCAGACACGGCAGGGAGAATGGACAGACAGGCGCCTAGAATTTTAGATCTACACTGCACTCATGGCTGCACGTTCCTGGCCAGTCTTTTCCCTCGGCTTCTTTGCCCTTTAGGCCTTGCTTGGGCCCGCCAACCTCGCACCCGCAACAGCACCCTTACGCCCACGAGATCGTCGCTGTTTCCTTCTCTTGTCTCTCACCTGCTCGTTATACATACATACTTACGTACAGTAGTTAGATCCCCCGATGCAGTGCAACGGTGAGCGAAGGACGAGGTAGGCCATAGTCTCACGCAAGACCGGTAACGATGTTTGCTGGCCCTAGCCCGCTTAGGAAGGAAAATAAGATAATTCAGAAAAGTTCAGGTAGTGAGTGTGCAGCTGCAGTAGTCAGCACCCTGGGCATTCTTGCATGGTGGGGGTTGCTCTTTTTTCCTCATCCCTCTCAATCATCCCGCGAAACTGTGGAGTGCGTCTTGTTTAGCTCACGAGCGACCGGTGTTCCAGAAAACTTCTATTTGTTATTGCTAGGTAGCATTGGGCGAGCAAGGGCTCGGAAGGGATACTCGGTCTCCATGAAAATCCTGCTTCGCTTGATTGCTTGCTCCCTCTCTTTTGTCTGGTTTTTTTTTCCGAACGATGGACGGATGGGCTGGGCTTCCGTGGGGACTCTGGCTAATGAATGATGGAAGAAGACCTGACGACTGCGGCGCAGACACAGAGATTATCGGGGCAACGGGCTGGTTCGCCTCAAAGAAAAAAAAGAGACTACGACAGTGCTCCAGTTGCGCTTCAGCTCAGGCACAGCACCGGCTTCAGCTGGGTTAGGGGGGCGATCGGTGTAATATGTAGCGTCCTCGTTAGAGCCGATACCAGGCACGTCCCCTGGAAACGTCGGAAGCACAGTAGATCAGTGATGCAATTTTATGTAGGTACGCTGGTCCTTGTCCGGGCGTAATATTAATGCGTTCTTCATAAGTACGTACATATGACACATGGGACAGGAGACGGCGGAAGCGGGAGTGGGAGGAGCGAGGCTTCGTCGTCATCCCATATCTCGAAATAGGGTGGGATCATTAGCAACCTGCCTATTCCAACGTTGGGTACAACATGTATGCAGGTTGGGAGGGGGCCCAAATACCATACATACAGAACCGAAGAAGAAAAAACCCCAACGCTCTAACCTGAAGGCCGGCACGTGGTCCGTATTCACCTTTAGGCAAATGCCGAGCTGCTTGGGTATTGGCTCTCTCTGGGGAGGGCTCGGGTGGGCAGGATGGGGATCAGAAAAGGGCCGCCCTCGATGAAGGAAACAGCATATCCGCCGCTTGCTGCCACCGACCGAGGTTCGGACAGTAAGCGTCAACAGCGTGCGTACTACTGTATCTATCGTAATCAACTGCCCTCTCTGCTTTACTGGGCAATACACAGGGGTGGTTGCTACCCTCGAACAGCATTCCCCACACCGGTGAAGAATTAACGTCGCACCGGATGATTTCGTGCCTCTCGACTACATATTTTGGCGGGCGATCCATAGCCCTGTCCGTATTCCATTGTCTGGTTCAGTCCTAGTGCACGCGCTCTCTCTCTCTCTCTCTTTCTCTCACACTTACTCTCTCTCACTCGCTCTCTCTTGACTTGACGGTCTCTGCTGTGGCTCTGGCCGACGCTTACACACATACAGCCATCTTGCAACCGTCAACGGTGCAGCGCTGGCGCCAAGCATCGGCCATTACCGCCTGCTCTGCCCGCTCGCCATTCACATCGCCGCAAATTCAAACCTGCCATCCCGATTGGGAAAGTCCGTACCTAAGGTTACTTCCACACCTTGACGGACGCGGTCCTCGACGAGGGATGAGGATGATGATGATGATGATGTGATCCGATAACGGTGGCAGGCATCTTTTTTTCTCCTTTTTTTCCGCATATAGTAGAGTAGAGTAGAGTAGTATGGGTGGCAGGTGGTGGTGCACGCGCACTGCCAAAGCGCCATTTCCTAAACAACAGCTTTGATCAGGGTGAAACTGCGGGCAGTGCAACTTGCACATACCATACAACCTGCTTTTGCTGCGCTGTCCTGTCTGCGGCTGTTTTGCTTGTTCGCTCGCTCCGACAAAGTTTAGCTGGAAAACTGGGGAAAAGTGTCAGCTATTTTCAAAACATGCTAGTTTCTCCCCACTTTGGCCTACATTGTGTGGGCTCCCTTTTTCATTTTCTCTCTCCTTGCGAGAAAGAGAGAGAGAGAGAGAGAGAGAGAGAGAGTACCAGTACAGCAGTCGGTGACTTGGCTACATCCAGGTCCCTCTTGGGTCCTTTCCAGTAGCCGGTCCCACGGTGAAGAAAAGAGAGGGGGGGGCGGTGGATGCCCCTTGTGGTGCTGTACCCTCCGGTCGGATACAGACTAAGCGGCAAATGCGAGATGCTGGTGTGGGCAAAGCTGGCAAGGGACAGGAATTGCGCAGCGGTCACACGTGGACTGACTTCGCTTGCCCACTTGGGAAAAAAAAGGTGGAAGCTTGGCAAGCGAAGCAGCAACAGCAGTGTGCAGCAGACGCACGCAGACTCTGCAAGCAAGCCCTATCTCTCGCTCTCGCTCTCCGCAATGCCGTGATACCGACCGCAGAAACCGCAGAATGTCGCCAGGCTCAGAGCGGCGCGGAATTCGCTCGGGTATGGGGTTTCCCACGAGGCAAGGGTGCGCACCCTGGCACCAAGCGAAGGGAGGAAGATAAGTATTCATAGCTGGTGCACAAATGCATGCACGCACTTCACTCCCAGACTCTTTTAACAAGCACAAGCACAAGCACACAGCGTGGACTAAAGTCCGACGTGAGGCAAGACTAACTAGCTCTACAGTCCCTACAATACCACGGGTAGGATTCGCCCAATGTAACGACAGACAAAACCATTTGCTACCCATCTTCGAGACACGAGAACAGTAGGAACAAGGAAATGCAACGACAGCGGGCAACGAATGCGGTTGAGCGGGAATTGCAACGACTTTGTCTCGCCCAATGGGACACAGAGGCATGGCCGTGGCCGTTTTGCCTCTGCCCCTCTTTCTCCCTACCAGCACGTTTTAGCGACCGGTGAGCGTGTTGAAGCTGCCTCAGTTGCGGCCCCGATTGGCTCAGCAGACGACCGCCTAGACATTGGCCTAATCTCCGATGAAAATGAAAGAGGCGAAAAAGAGACCCTTTCGACGACGAAGATGGCGACTGACGACGTCAACAGATCAGTGCTTGTAAATATATTGAACTTCGTTCATCTCTCTTTGACAATACTTATTTGCTATTAATGTAAACAGAAGTGGGACTGGTGAGAATCGTCCAATACCTAATACAGGTAGGCCCTGACTAATTCGGCCAGGCGGCTCTCTAATGCAGCGACAGGCCCTTGGTCCTGACAGCTCGGGTGATTGCCAGCTAAAGACAATTAGCGCGCGTCCCCCTCAATCGGCCAATGGGTCGACACCGCACCCGCGGACTGGGGGCCGCAGGGCTGGTCATCTGACTGACATCACGGTGCGGTCATTCATTTTGCAATATCTATCCAGAACCTCGGGCCTAGGATTCAGGGGTCGTCCAGGAAGGAACACATGCCGTCATATAGAGACGGATGACATTCCCCCGTTGGCATTCAATCGGATCTGCAGAGAGACAGAGCCCGCGAGAGAGAGAAAGAGGAAAGACCTAATGGATCATCACCCCCTCACCGTTCGGGGTCCCAATCTCGATCGCCTCTGTCTGTTCTCGCCGTTTGCTACCACAGACAGCCCGGCTCCAGCAAAATGGATGGCAGGCCAGACTGGCCAGAACAGGTCCCGACAGACTGGATGACCGCTAGCTAGGACAACGTGGAAATTTGGAAGAAGAAAAAAGACGATGTCGCAGATTTCCTTACATCGGGCAGATTCGGTCAGCTGGTCGGTCGCACTGAGATTGGAAGTCATCTGACCTCTCGTGATCTGGCCAACCATTCGGGTCAGATCAAGTCAATACCTCACTCAGCCACCGCAGCGACGTCCTTATTTACGCCATCTTCTCGCCATCCCACCCTCGCCACGAGAACACCGTTAGTGTTAACAATACGGCCGTATGGCTTCAGCTTCTTGGCGCGCGCAAACGAGAGCGATCAAAGCAAACGGACCCGCGCGACCACGCTGTTACTCTCACGTGGCTCCAGGCACATTGGCCAGCCAGCCTTGCCTTGTGGGAGGTTATGCCATGAGTCTGTTCATAAAACAAGTGCCGCGACTCTGGAAGTCGATGGGTCCGAGGTCATTCGAAAGCCAACAAGCCACCACCAATAGACCCTGAGAATCCAGGGAGAGACTTTGGCCGACAGCCGTACCGTTCAGGTGCAGCAGGCCCTTGATGCAAGGAACCTCCCCTCGCTTTTTCCTCTTCTCCCTCGACTCTGCCTGTGGTCGATCAAGGGTATCATCCCCACACGGTGATGAAGCCTGCGGGACGGCCTCGTTCCGCTGCGGCGTGAATGTGCCTGGCTCGTGTGCACAAGTCCAGGTGCCTGAGTCTGCCGGGTGCCCCGAGCATGGACAACTTCAGACCCTGAAAAATAAACGAGGTATGTATGCATCGCTTTGCTGCACGATACCGTTGTCGCCATCACCCCGTTATGATGGAGCTTTGGGGGGCCGGTTTTCCCGACACGTCCTGAGCGAGAGCCACTTAATTGCCGACCTTGCACACCTTGCCCTTACCGTCGGGATATCTGTCCGGTCCAAGCAAAGGTAGCCAGACCTTTTGATCGGCGCAATTTTTATTTTATTTTATTTTTTTAATGCTCTCGCTCTTTGGGGTTGTTGATCAGTGCTGAGTTAGTTGCGTATCCACGGTGGTGGCCTGACTTTTTGCCAATCCAGTTGGTCAATATTTACATGGTCCAGACACCAGACTTTCTTTGCCTCTGCGCATCCTGGCAATCCTGGACTGGAATGCCGTAGCGTCGGGATCCTGCCAGGGGTGCGATGTTGGTTGATCATTGGTTTAAGCTTCTTATTCGTCGTTCTAGAACCCCCTGCTGCTGGAGTCTGTTTTGAGCAAACCCCGCCAGCCCGCCGCTGTCATTTTGAGAGGGCCCGGCGACCATCAACTCCGAATGCCCTGCTGGCTAGGTTTCACTCCGAAAAAGAATGTCAAAAGAGTCGTGATGGGTCTTTTACGAAAAAGGCCAACATTTGAACTTCGGTCTCCAAACAAGAGCTTTGTGTGGTTGTCGGTCGTCTTCTCGAGCGCCGAAGGTTTCGTTCTGCAACACGGCCGGCCGTCCTGCTGTAGCGCTTGTCGCTACGGGGTTTATCAAGAACGTCGAAACAGCAAACTGTGCCGTATCAACCACACATGCGATATGTTCTGGTTGCAATCCATTCAAGTTGAGTCCTCCTTCTCCTGGGGGGTTATTTGCTTCTGGTCTCTTTCTAGTGTAGCGAGTTCGTTGACCCATTTGGTTTGCTCCCTTTGAGGAAGTTCGGCACTTGTCATAGGCTAGCAGCCCTGTTTTCGCTCTCCCCCTTCCTTCACGATCCACAACACGTTAATGAGAACCCCCCCCGATCCACACAAGGCTATCATAACCCACTTGCACTCACACGCTGCCGCGTAGGTTTTCTTCTATCCTTCGAGAACAAATCTCGATAGGGAAATCGCGTGAAACGTGACAGACCGTTCGAAGTTCGAACGAACCTGCCAGGCCGCCAGGGTTCCTTCCCACAGTCCACACATCGTTTGACGGTGTGTGTGTGGAAAAAGGGGGGGAGGACTTCGGACATGCGAGGAGGGAAAAAGGAAGGAAGCACAACAAGAGAAGGAGCAGAAAGGAACAGATCGAAAGGTTACCTAAACTAATGCATCAAGAAGGTTTTGACAGAATTCCCCGGGGGGCCGTCATTGTTACATCGGCGGGCATTAACACCATCCTGATATACCAGTACGTAACCATGTAACATTGAAGGATTGCAGGTACATACTCTCGAGGTGCTGCTTTCTTTTCCCCGGTACAGACCAACGTCCGAGGGGCGATTTGGGACCTTTGATTATTAGTACTCGGGGGCAGATGCTAGAGTGAGTGACATAGCTAGTTTCTGGAAGTTCGGCTTCCGAGTCGTCCAATCAGCCGCCCTCCCGAGCCGGCGCGAGCCCGAGAGACGATGACAGCTCGTTAGAGAGATAGAGGCAATTGGTTTCATTGCCATTCGACAATTCATTCTGCGCTTCTCTCGTGTCATTTGCTCGAACAGGACTAGAACGTGCTAAAGTTAAGAAGCTGGGCTTGGGCTTGTTCGAGCAAACATGATGATTACAGTAGTCCAACCCACCCGCTCAGCTAGACCCGGCCAGCTACTGCAACCCCCTACGACGCTAAATCCAGGGTTTGTTCTAGGGGCACCAGGCTACTAACAGCAAAACAAAGCAAACAAATGCTACATTACCGAGCCTGTGCAAATCATGAAACCCATGACGGAAAGGCCGTGATGATCATCCCACTTGCATAAGGGGAAAGGGGAGAGGAGCGAATGGTGGCCTCGCTCCCTGGTCTTAATACACATTCTGGTTCACATATTGCCATGATTCTTGTTCGGGATGATGACTTGCTGCACAGCTGGCGTCACTGTCCACTCCAGCACGGTACTGAAATTGGTGCGGCGTTTGCGTTTGCAAGGCTGTTTTCTCCCTCGTTATTGGCGAGGATTGGGTTTGGTTGGTGGTTGCATCCAGCACGAACCCCCGACGATGATGCAAGCAGAAAACCCCATGTTCAATTTGCATATCGTACGGAGTATAGTACGTTGTTATATAATAATGCAACTCGCGCTATTATAATACAACATTATACGCCACAATATCTCCATACCGAGATGTATTGCATCAAATCTCAGATGACGTGGTGGCCGTGGTGTTTCAATTGCACATGTCCCGTAGCGTAGGGATGTCACGCCAGCGTCGTGTTCGGTGAAGCCCTGACCTGACAGCCGGGGGCTTTGCTTCTCGCTAAAACGAGCACTCGCATCAAGAATCAGTCACGGGATCGCTACCAAGTTTTTGGCGTACAGGGTGTTTCTGGGTGGGCGTTTGGTTGTCTTACCTCTGTCTGTTTTGTTTGCTCGTTGCACCACCTTCCTACTGCGAATGCCTTCACCGATGCACCCAAATGGGCGTAGGGCTTTGCGAGATGCGCCCACTGTACAGCAGATCAAGCAAGGAGATCAACGGAAATCATACGACGGAGCAAGCACCTCGACCTCGCCTCGGAGGTTTTCCTTGACGCAGGCACAACAAGACATAAATAGATATGTTATGGAGGGGCCAATGGGTGTGCATATGGACGGCGTGTCCGACCGCCAAGCCGTCGCGCGCGCCAGTCCGTGGCCGTGGGCGGTTCGTTCTGCGTCAGTTTTTTTCAACACCCCCCTACCCCTGCTCTGTTCCTGGCAGGCAAAACTTCGGTAGGGTAGGTAGCAGTGGTGTTGGCCGACGAACCTGGTAAACCCAACCTCGAGCCTCCTGCCCAGTACTGCTTCCATCTTCGCTATGCGCGCTTTGCTTGCCTGCTTGCTTGTTTTTTCCAGACCGACGATCCTTCGAGCAAACCTGATGCGCGTGCACTCGTGCACTTCAGTTCGCATGCAACGGCGACGCTGCTTAGCCACCCCATTGCGACCCTAAAGGATCCGTGCCTCTGTCACTCACTCCCCCTTTTGCCCCCAAAACGGGGATTCAGCACGGGGTTTCTCTTTCCCCATTGCGACTGCCGGTCCGCGTCTCGCTTGCGACATGATTGAACGATGATGATCATGTTTTACCGCAAAGATAGAGTTCTGACTCTGGTACGACCCCAAAGTCGCGTTGCAAGGGATGGGAAGGATCAATCCGAGGGACGCAGAAAAGGGAACAACGTCAAAACCCGCGGCGCTTGGTGGGATGGGAAGGAAGCGTCGTACCCGTGGAACTGCCGGGCAGCGGGAACGGGCAGCGGCTGCCGGCGGGCATTTCCATCGCCTTGAGTCAGATTACATGATGCGCGCATCATTGCGTGAAATGGTACATGGCGGATATCGCCAACACGATTGCTCGCAATGTGACTTTTTCAAGCTGCGGGTTTGAAAGACGAGAGAGATTGGTAGCTGGCTGGTAACCAATAACGAAACCGGCATCCATGTCGACGGCTTGCTGGTGTGGGGTGACACCGTTACAGCCAAGGACGAAGGAACCAGCCAGCCAGCCAGCCAGCCAGCCAGCCAGCCAGCCAGCCGTCCAGCAAAGCAAGGACAGGCAAGCAATAAGATGCAATTCAACAGGTTCCGTAGATGTCCAATCTTCGGACTTAATTTAGCCGCGCGCGCGCCTTTTTCCTGGCCGTACGTCAGAACACTGTGTGCCCCCGCGGGCATGTGACGACCAACGGCTATGGTGGTGATGACGAGAGTGAGTGCCGGTCCTGGATGTGTCAATCCCGGCCGTTTCGCCCGTTTCGACATGGTAGCCCACGATACTGCACTGTGCCGGAGTTGGCCAATTGCCGTGACGGAGGCCGGTCCTGGCTGTAGAATCTCATCTGCGATCGATCTGGTGAGATGGCCAGTGGCAGTAGAGGCAGTTCACCACATTTGTCACTCGGATGTCCCACACTTCATTTGATGAAGGACCACAAGAAGACGGTGGTGATGCGTACGGTTTACAGCACCCGCTACCCGCCAAGTGGTGAGGAAGGGCCCTCACAGGCTCGCGGGCTGGGCTCTGCACCATCGAGATGCATGCAACGTTCACCGCTGGCAGGTTGGGGTCCCCCGGCCAGGGTCTGAAGCGCCCCCTTCCCTTTGAGGTGCTTTACATCGCGATCATCAGGTCACATGACTGATTCTGTATGCGGGCAACGTACCCAAGCATGTCAATTACTGCGTCCTGGCCTGGTAATATATGCAAACCAACAAGACCGGCTGTCTGGTGATCGGCTGGTTTAGAGATGCCTACGTCTGGATGTACAACCTGCGCAGCGCAGAACTGACTACATGCACGCCCTGACATACTTCGTTGCACAGTGTTCGACGTTTGTCCAGTGCCGCGAAACCGGTTCGGGGTTTGGACCGCCCTTTAGCAATCCATGGCACCGATTGCTCTTGCCCCTGCCCTGCCTCAGCTTCCTGGTAGGGTAAAAAGGAAATCCCAAACTCGGTCAAATATTATGAGGAATGGATGGGCAATTCATGCGTGAGTCGAGACGAAAAAAACAGATGGAAAGCCCCGGCCAACTGTTCGTTTCATGCAAGACAGATCCGTGGTTCATCGTCCCCCTTTTTTTTCTCTCTCTCTTTATCTGATCAATACTAAGCACGGTCTACATATCGTCCATATGAGCCATCTTATTTGCGTGGGTATGGCGGTCTGGAAAGGGCCAGACCTGCATCCCCTCTGACCGATGTCGGCGGCGACGACGATCTTGAGGCGAAATACTCGCGTACGCCCAAGGTATGATGGGCTGGTTGCGAGTCATCGCTGTTGCCTCTCGGGCCACGGCCCTGGGTCTATCAAACAGCGTTCTGTCTTGCCACGGTACTTTGGTTGCTAATGCATCTTTAAAGTAGAGTGTATAGCACGCATGATAATGCTGCTAATAAAGTATAAGATGCAACCCTTATCAGCTGCCCCCCCCACCCCTTAAATAACCCCTTTAAAATAGATGCGAAAAATAATAATATTAGTAATAGATAAATTAATTAAGTAATATATATTATAATTTAAAGGCTATTTTAACTCGTGCGTATTATAATAGAGTTATTTTTATTAACGTGGTTTATTATTACGCGATATATATTACTTAGCGACGCACTTTAATTTAATTCTAATATAATTAAATTTTAACGCGTAATACTTTTATAACTATAATGCTTAATTAATCCTAAAAAGATCGGATAGTTTTAATAATTTAAGTAATACGAAACGAATCGAATAAATAAACTAAAACGTAGTAATAAAAGTTTATAATATACCCGAATTAATTTTACGCTATTAAATTTATAACCGAACTTTAAAACGTAAAGTTTAACCGAAATAACGTAAAATAAATTTAATTAAAAAAGAGGTACTTTATGAATATATAATTAATTTAAATATTTAAGGGATACCTCCCGATTTTATTAATATAAAAAATATAGTTAATTTTTTTACCGCGTCGCGCGGCGGCGACCGCGTCGGTAAGTATTAAGTTAAGCGCTTTATTAACCGTAATTTAAACTTAAAGATTAAAATAAATCGTCGGTACGATTATTAAAAGGCTTTTTATAAAGATTTTAAAGTTATTTTTACTTAATTTACGTTAATCGCGAATATAAAAACGAAATACGGGATCGTCGATAAAAATATTTAAAATTTCGACGAGACCGGCTTTATAATAAATATAATTAGATTAATACTTATTATAATACACGTTAAGTAACGTAGAAAGGCGAAATCGGTTTAGCTTAGTAATCGGGAATAGGTAACGGTAATTAAATATATTAATTTATAAGGTTAATATATTCCGTCGTTTTTAATTATTTAAGGTTAATATTACTTCGTAAATTAATCCCGTGAAACCGATTTACCGGGCGATTAAGTAATTAAGTTAATTTTTAATAGTTAAATTAATAACGAGATAAGCCTAGACTATATTAAACACTTTAATAAATATATTAAATTATAAATAAAAAATCGTTACCGCCTCCTAATTCTCGACGGCCACGAGAGCTATATTTCGATTAAATTCGAGGTATATTACTAAGATAACGATATTATTATTATTAATATACCTCCTTATTTATCGTATTTATTTTAACCTTTCGATATAATACTTTATTCGTTTTTAAAGCGTGTTTATTTAAAAAAAATCGAGCTATTTATTAAGGTTTTTATAAACTATATTACTAAATTTAAATTCTTTATCGCTTTTAAAGCCGCGTATTTTATTGTTTTTACGAAAACTAATATTAAATCTAGATTTAATATATTTAGTTTAATACTTTATAACTTTAATAAGGTAATTAATAAACTAAATATACGTCTCTAGACGCTTATATTTAACTTATCCCGTTTAAGGACGGCTAATACTTACGACCCTTAAATAGTATTTAACCTTTAATAAATAATTAAGTACTTTATTTATATTAAAAAGAGGGTGTTTACTTATTAAGGAAGCTCTTTAGTATCGATTTTAAATATAATAGATTAAATAATAAAGGGTATAATTAAAATAGCTTATAAAATAACCTTTATACGCGATAAAATATATATATTAAAGGAGGTTAATTTAATACTTTTTAAGCGCCGGAGAGTTAAAAAGTTATAAATTTAATTTAAAAAAGCCCTTATTATTAAGGAATTTTAATAGCTATAAAATAAAAAAGTAAAAGGGAAGCGTTTAACGCCCGATAAAAATGAAAATAAAGGTTCGTTAAAGCGGAGGGCGACCGGTAAAAAGCGTTATAGTGTTTACGGCGAAATAAGTTAACGTAATCCACGGTCTAATTAAATACACGGTCTAATTAAATACTTTTTAAGGCCTCGTATAACGAAATATAAATTAATTCTATTATAACGTATTTAATATATTAAGATTAATCGGAATCCTCCTCTTTAAATATTTTTATATTATTTTAATAAGTACGCGTATTATACCCGGGCTCTTTATAAATTTTATAGTGTCGCGGGCGCGTTTTAAGCCTTTTTATACGATTATTACTTCGGCGCGATTTATCCTATAATTATTTATTAACGTTCCTTTAAAACTATAAATCTTTTTTAGTTTATATACGAAGTAATTTTTTATCTTATAGCCGTTTTTTTTCGTATAGCGGCGCCGGTTAAGTATTTTATTTACCTCTCGTAATACGGTTATTTTACCCTTTAAAAAAACGAGTTAGTATATTATTTACGTTATATTTTTTATAATCTAGTTAAGTTTAATTAAAATCGACGTCGAAGAGCTATTTTAATACCGTATAATACGGTATTAAACGTATTCGGTTTAAAATTAAGCTTTAATCGGGTTATTTAAAGTTTTAAATTCTTAAGGAATAAGTAAGCCGGAAAACGTTCCCGGAGGTATTAAAGTATATAGTTTTATATTTAATTGTAAAATAATATATTTCGGATTATACGGAATAAGTCTTATTTTTCGAAAGCTTCCTTATATATTTAAAACGATAAAAGTCGCTTAGAACGCTTTTAAAAATACTGGTAGGAAATTTTCCTTTAAAATATAAGTAATATGCGCCCGTATAAAACCTTTAATTTTTTCTTATACGCCTTTTTTAATGTATAAAAATAACCGATATTAAAAAGCTAGAGTTTATATAATAAATAAAAAGGTATATAAAATATAATAATCGAGTTTTTTTTATAATAAAGTTCGAAAGCTATCGAGTAATAACTTTTATAACCGTTAAAAATTAATAAGCGGTAAATACTCTTCGTTTAAAACTTCGTATGTTTATTAAAGTATCGAATTTAGTTTTCGCTTTTTTTATTTATAATCTAGTTATTTTTAATAATTACGATTACTTAGTTTTTTAATAATAGGCTGTTTTCGTACTAGGAAAAGAGGTACGTTTTCCCGGTAAAAATAATGTATAGAGGAATAGCGTAACCGTATAATTTAACGCTTTATATTATTATAACTTATTCCCGGTTTTTTTACTGTATTACTTTAAGCTTTCCGTGTTAATCGGAGGTAGTTACGACTATTTTAAACGAGATTTAACCTATAAAAAACCCGGTTTCGTCGAAATTATATATATCTTTTTTTTTAAATTTTATATTTATTAATTATATTCCGTATAAAAGTAAATTACGCGTAATATACGTCGAGATTTTTATAAAAGACTTTTTAATAATCGATTTTTCGGTTAAAATACGTTCGGAAATTTAATTATCGTCGTATAAAGTTAAAAGCTTAATTAACGCCGACGCGTTCCGCGTCGCGTAGATTAAGTAATCGATTCGCTATATTTTTAATATTATTTATTTAAGGTGAAAACAATCGTAAATTTAAATTAATTATATATTATATAATTAATTACTTTTCGAAATTCATAAATTTTTACGTTAATAATTACGTATTTCGTTATAAAATATTACCGCGGCGCCGGTAACGTAAGGTTATATAAGGGATATTATATATTTACGCTACGGCTCGTACGCGTAATTTAGGGTTTTTTAAAACGCTTAAAACGTTAATTATATATCGTTCTTTTTCTATTAATTTACTATCGTGGGTGGTAAAAATATAAAGTATAAAATATAAGTTATACGGAATTAAAAGAAAGTATTTAATTAGACCGTGTGTTTAATTAAACCGTGGATTACGTTATAATGCGTAAATATATAAAAAGGATATAAAATTAAGCGAGGAATCGAATAACGAGTAGTTTTAATTAATTTTAAACGTTATAATTAAATTAATTTATATAAAAGGGTCGAGAAATAGAAAAGGTGCGTCGCTAAGTAATATACGTCGCGTAGTAATAAACCACGTTATTAATTTAATTTATATTATTTTTTTACTATTTTATTAACGCTTTTTCGGCTTTTATAGTTTTTTTTAACGTTTTTTTAAACCTCTTTAATATTTATTATATATATAAAGCTTTTATTAAGGTTTTTATTAATTTGTTACGACCTGGTTATTTATGCGGCTAAGAAAGAGGCATAGCGATTTTAAAAGCCCCGTAGTTAAAAGCAACGAACGGGAACACTAGTAAAAAATATACGGACCACCTTATTACGTAATAGCTCACTATAAATTACTATAAGCCACCGTAAACCCAGGGGTATAGCTTATTATTTTAATAAATAAACTAAACACTATAATTAAATCACTAGATCATTAGTAAGCTAGTAATTTAAAGAAACATAATAAAATCGATAAAGAAAAAATTAGATATATAATAATAAACTTTTCCTATATATTTTATATAAATATTCTTTACTTTAACGATTAATTTAAGTATTAATTTAATATATTAATAAGGCATATTACCTTAAACGAACCTATTACACCTTTAATTAAATTCTACGATTAATTTAAGATATTATTCATTATATTAAACGGACGCACTTATTTATACGTTTAAGTACTCTCTCGTCTTAATTAATATAAACCCTAGCACGTTTACGAGGTTTCTTTTAAACCCCGATAGCCGTTCGTTACACGACTTTTTTAAGCTTTTATTTTTTAGATTTATTTTTAAACCGGCCTTTTTTATTTTAACCGGCCGATTTAAGCCGTTAAATTATTAATACTTTTATTAAGCTTTTTTATAATAACTTTTTAAATAAATTATTACTGATAATTTTAATATTAAATATTATAGCCTTTAAATTTTTAACTTATCGGCTGTTTTTTAACGTTTCGATTCTTTTAATTTTCGGTTTAATTAATTAACGTTTATTTTTAGCGGCGATAGCCTCGTTAATAATTCGTATTATATTAATACGTTAAAACCTATTATTTATTAGTTTTTTAATATTAAAAAGGTAAACATTAATTATTATTTATTTATTAATAATAATTTTAAGGGTAAAAACTATTTTATATACTTTAGTTTAAGCTCGAAAAAAAAGTCCATTTTTTAACGTAATGTGGGGTCTAACTACCAGGTTAATAAACCCCACACTAGTCTACTAGTTAATAAATTAAACTCGCTCGTCCAGCGAGTAAGACGAGCTTAATCTATGCTTCCTTTATCTACCTTATTCTGACCCCTACGTTCGTGCCACGACATATGGTAGCATCTCTAGTACACGCTAAGGGCCGCAACGATACAATACAATACTCTATTAATACCGTAAAACAGTTCGTAATAAAGCCGCCGGCAGACAGCCGCAAAGTAGACTAGCGAACCTATTAACCTAGTAGTTAAACCCCACACGTAATTATTATAAGTAACGGCGTATATTAAGTTAAACTTTTTTAAAACCTTTTTTTAAGATCTTAAAATAATTAATATTTAAAAGCTAAAATATATAAAAATTATATAGTAGTAAATAAAAAAGTTATATTTTAATCTTTAACGTCGTTAATATAAAGTTATTATTAATATAATTTTTATATTTACTTAAGATTAAAAACCTTTATTAATTAATGTTATTAAATTAAGTTAAAAGGATAAAGATTTTTTAATTATTTTTATAATAGGGATAGAGGGAATAGGGTGCTTACACACCGGTTCCGGCTTTATTTAATCGCCGTATATATATATAGACCTAGGCCCCCTAAGAATGCTATAAGATAAGCGTTAGCTTTATCTTTTACTACCTTTTACTTATCGTTATTACTTAGATTCGTACACCTTTCACAATTTTAAAGCTATAAAATTAAAAGTTTACCCTTTTAAAAACGTTTTAAAAGCTAAGTTTTTATATTTATAATTAACTTCGTTTTTTAAGCAATTAGTATTATTAAATCGATTAATTTTAAATATAATTAAAAAGGGTAAAGTATTACTAATAATATTAATATATTTTAAAACAATTATTTATTCGCGATTAATTAAATTATTTTATATTAAACTTTAATAAGCGGTAAGGTTAATTATTATAGTATTTTCCTTTATTATTATCGTAGTTTTTATTTTATCGGCGTTAAATTTAAGTTAAAGGGGTATATTTAAAATAATAATAGTGTTAAGCCGATTAAAAAACCCTCGCACGGTTTCGTTTAATATATATACGAAGCGCCGGAAATTTATTATTTTAATACGTATAGTTTTAACAGCTAAATAACGTTTTAAAAAACGATATATTTATCGTTTATTAATAAAGTAATCGAATTATTTTATAAAAATAATATATTAAATATATATACGAAAAGTTTAATATATAAATACGTAGTTTAAACTAGTTTAAAAAAGGTTTATTTAATTAAAAAAAGTTTTTTTTATAAGGATAAATAATTATCGAGTTTTATTCTATTTTTTCGAAAATTAAACCTTAAGTCGATTATAAAAATTAGCCTTATTAATATTATAATCTTTAGCTATACGGTTAATACTTTCGCCGGTTAATACGGCTTAAACCGCTTACGTAATACGTACTTTTTTAATTATAATAATAGTAGTAAAAAAGGAGAAAAAAAGACGAAAAATTTAATATACTGTAATTATTAAACGAGTAAGATTTAACCCCTTTATATACTGCTATTATTACGGCTCTAGAATTATTTAAAATCAGGAGGGGTTATTTAAGGGGGGGCAGCCGATAGGGGTTGCATCTTAATGCATGCATTGCTGCACCCAGCGGCAGCGTATTGCTCCGAAGCACAAAAGCTTATACCGCCTTCGTGTTGCATCGGCTCCGAAGCTGAAAAGGCTGGGCGAAGCGAGTTCCGGCTTACGCGGCTGTCGCTCGAACTTTCACAACTTACAAGGTCTCATTTGCTACCACGCGATGCTGACTTTCGGTTCCATTAGGTCATGCAGTACCGGCCATCCAGTGCGACGCGCTCGTGGGCGAACCCCTGCGCAGTCACGGCATGTAGGTGTACCTGTACGAAATTCGGGGTTCGTCTGCTCATCTCCAGAGTGAGCATGAGGAAGGATGCGTTCACCAGCAGCTGTCGTGTTCGATAGTCTCTAATCTTGTCATCCACATAACTATGGTTGCATACCCGAATGAGACTTGCATAGATGCATCGTGGGTGGGACTCGAACCCTCTATATTAGCCGTGATTTATGACAACCATAGTCAAGTCTTGTTTGGGCGCTTACTGCCTTATCAGGGTTGATATATGTACCCTCCGCGGAAGGGAGCTGTGCCGCAATACTGCATATGTCACCACCTAGATCTGCCCAGGATGTGTGCGAAACCCCAGAGGTCCACTACGTTGATCAACTTGTGATCATGTAAGTAATCCTATAAAAGTGAGTGCTTGGTCCCCTATGCAACCCCCATGGCGACAGTGAGTCAAGAGATAGTCAAAAGATGTGATGCGGTCCAGGCTCAAATATCCCTTACAAATGATTGCATATTGCACGCCCATCAAACAGCTGTTACCATTGGCCGCCTAATAAGGACTTTTGGTGGTAGGGCCAAGCACCAGTGGAGTTCACGAGTCACCAGCCTGGATGCTGTGCACATCATCCAGAGGCTGCTGATGGTATATATCATTATGCCGGCACTTGAAAACCCACATGGTATCATATATCGGCACCTCGATGGCCACTCAGAAAGGGGGATGATCGTCTTGTCAATATGCCAATTCATCGATAATATACACAACAAGATCAACTCTGGGGGGTCCTAAGGCGTGATTCTTCGTTATATTGACCACGCGTCCTCTCACGGGAGTTGGGCCTTGGCATTGGCTACTATTTTACCCCAGAACGGCAATCCGAATCAGATAAAGAAAAACACCAATCCAGGCCCCGTTGTCCATTTTAAGCATTGGTCTAGAACGTGGAGAGCAACAGCAACTAACCTTTGAAGCAAGCAGGGCATTGCTGCAGGAAGAAACGCAGCGTACATATGTACGGCAGATCATACAGGCGAAGCCACGAGGATACCGGGTTGCGACGGGAGGAATTGGCAGTAACTAGTCGCAGGAGGTGCATCTACATGGAGTTCAGAGTTCATCAGCCCCATGGACGAACCGGGATGGGTGCAGATGTCACTCATAGCTTATCGTCGACTACTCTCTTGCCGGTCCCTGGTCTTTGCCCAGGCTGATGCCCAATCCCTAGCGGCAAATGGGGTCGATATCTCCAACTGATGCCCAACGTACTTCTAGACAGGGGTCTTGGACCTGATACTACCAGGGTGGGAAAACTCTAATTGGGAACCGCCCCCCTTTTCCCGCAGTAATTCCGCAGCGGCAACACCGACTCAGTATCGAAATTTCACGAAGACCCGATGAAACGGTCTCATGGGAGCGGGAAGACGTCGGCAAAGTCCAGGGGTCCTGCTGCTGAACGGGGCTTCGGTGATCTAATATCACCACGACGCAGCTCCACTTCAGCCGGCCAGGGGGTGTATGTATGGCCAGGGTATAGACACATACTTGGCCCTTTTCTGCAAGGCGACTTCCAACTTGAGCCCTAGTCCCAAACTCTACCCTCTCCGCGTGCGCACCTGTGATCGCCGCCGCCTGCATCGGAGGGCGCGGCCGCGTCCCCCCGTCGCCGTCGCGTCGAGTCTTGCCGGGGTCGCCTGCTGCATCGTCCTGCCCGCCCTTGCACACCGAGAAGGTCTGTGGCGTTAGAGTAAGATAAAGCAACCTGTCATCGTCCGCTTATACGATATGATCGCGTTTTATTGCCCAGCATATCTCAGATACCCGTTTCTGAAGCTCGATGCGACGGGATACCAGAATGGAATATGTATTGTCTGTGCAGACTTTTCCATGTCGGACATTGCCCGACGTCCTACGAGTCGTTCTACGCCTGACTCAGGCTTGATGAAGTGCCCGACCCGAGTGCATTCGCGGACTTTTCATCTGGACGACAGCAGCCCCTAAAGCTGAAATCTACTACATTCTCGACGTGCCTAAACGTACGTGCTTTTGGGCCGCCATCACGCCCGCGGAGATGCGGCAATGATGACTGCTCATGAAATCAGCTCCTGAGAGCTCGCCGGGGGTCCTCGAGGATCTCCCTACCCTAACCCCTGGGTATGCTACTCCAAACCCAAACGCCACGGACCTCTGAACACCCGCGGATGCTGAAGGATAATGCGTCGTGGATATCATTGCAATGCAATGCCATGAGGCAGTTTTGGTCGATAAAGAAGATATGAACGCTGATGTTTTGTCGGACACGCCACCTTTGTGAATATGACATTGAGTCTTGACTTTTGTTTGAATGGCGAAGACGACCTCTGATGGTATCTCTCTTTAGCACTGGGAGAACAATTGGCCTCCTGGTTTGTAATTATCGCCATCATTTATATAGAGGCAAACACACCGGATAGTAAGACTTGATATTCCTTGTAAGGAAGAGCCTGTGCTGGGGTAGACACCCCTGGGAGCCGGTCATCTACGCACGAGTTACCGAGTGTCAGGTAGACATGACAAACCAGACGGTCTCTTTTCTGAATGGGATTTCAAATCAGACGCTCCTGAGATATAAAATTAGCTGTGCAGCCTTCCCGGGATACTCTTTATCCGTGGCAGCTAACGGCGTGGCCGCGTCAGTAAGGGGAATAGGGCTCGGCACTCACGTCAGCACAGTTGATCGTCGCAACGCTCTTATCCAGAAACCGCAATCTGAGCAAGTATGGCATCCAGGGCCATATATTTGTAGATTCCATGGAAATCTATATGTTGGTCCAACCAAGCCAATGTATCTATGACTGATGATGGACGTTCCTTCCTAGGCTGCCATTACTACACCGAAGCTGGGAAAGGCGGGACGCCGCCATGGCCCAACAGCCAATCACTCGTCCATGAGGATTGTTTTGCTGGTCTTTAGTAGGAGTAGATGGAACGACAAGGCCGGACCGGGCCGGCTCGGGGTTGCAAATTGCGCCGAGTTCCTGAGAACGGCGGACGGAGCTGTGGTTTTCTCAGTTTAACTCTTATTATATCTTGAACGCTTTGACGTTGGTCACGCACGAACATATGTTTTTCCTTTTTAGTTCTTTTGCTTCCCAACTTATACCGGCGTAAGCCAGCAAATATATAGCCAATAAACAAGAATATTGTGTTTAATAGAGCCGAACATGAATGTCTATTGAGCACTTCCCTCTACCGACCGTTCCAGGTTCCTAGTATTCTAATGGCAATGCGATGCAACAGTAGGGCAGATGACAGAGTATGTTCATGAAATAGACAAAAACAACGATGTAAAGCACCATGTACACCCGACATCCGTACACAACCTAGCACGGTGAATGTTCTTCCGAGCCTGAAAAAGCATAATAACACTTGGGTGAACCTTTTTGTCTTTGGCATATTCCAGAATCGACTGGTTCTCGTAGTCACGAATGGTGCGGTCGAGCCTCGGGTCATCCCATAGGACCTTGAAGACACCGCAGGATCCTGAAGCAGCCGCGTAGGAAATAGGCGAGCGTCCGGCGTTGTCGGGGGCGTTCAAGTCTATGGATGGGTGGTTTAACATCAACCGTACGTGCTGTTCAAGGGAACGTGCTGCAAAGCGGTGAAGTGGTGTCTTCCCGTCCTCGTCCTTGGCCATGACTTTGACGCCTTCATGGGCAAGGAGGAGCTCAAGCGCTTCTAGTGTTTGTGCCAGGTGTAATGGGGTGCGGCCTCTGTTGTCCAGTGGGTTGAGATCGATGTTGGTCTGTTGTAGCAGCAAAGCCACGCTGAGCGTTGACACTGTGCACTGGGTAGCGCAATGTAGAGGTGTCCAGCCCCAGGCATCGACCGCATTGCAAATTTCTGCTGAGCATTCGCTTAGTAGATAAGACACCAATGCATTGCTCAGTCCGTAGTAAAAGGCGATGTGAAATGTAGTAGCCTGGTCCCAACTGCGATCTTTGTCTGATGTCGACTTGGGAGTTGATGGTGTGATCCCAACTCTCCCTTTTGGATCGGCGTCAGCTCTTCGAAGTGCCTTGACACAATCTACATTGCCTTCCCTGGCAGCATGATGAAATGCTGTCATGCCCTCATCGTCTGTGGAATCAACGTCGATGTTGGGATGCTCTAGGTATAGCTGAAGCCGCTGTAGGTTCCCACCGCGAGCTGCAACCTGTAAATGTGTTCTCGAAACCCCAGACTGGAGGTAGCCGACAGGGATCATCATGAAATAGGTTGACTTCCAATATGGGTCGACTGGTGGCTTGGCTTGAAATAGCAGGGGAGACGAATGGAAAAGAAAATTATAGACAGCGCGTCCAGTAGGCGAAAACTGGGACACCTCTTGCAGATATTCCTTCAAGTACCAATACCTCCGAGGCTCAAGCCTCACGCTCGATTCATTGATATCTATCTTGGGGCTTTTCATCAAGGCTCTGGCAGGCTCTGGCAACCTTGTCCCCGGCAACCAACAAGAGCGTCATACCACTCTCGGACTTGATATTCGGGTTTGCTCCCGCATCTAGCAGGAGGTTCGCAGTTTCTGCGTCGTCATTCATGGCAACATAATGAAGCGGCGCGAGACTGAAAATGCCCTTTTGGTCGAGAAATGCTACCGAGGTGATAACAAGCCGTCGGGCTAGGCTTCCCAGGTTGTCCTTGCAAGCAAAATGAAGGCCACTCATCTTGTTGCGTTCGAATTGGGGCGGACATGAGGTTTCGGGAAGAAACATCACGGGATAACTCCTTCGACGAATTGTTACGGATTCGCAGTCTTTCCTCCCAGATTCGCGCTCGGTTTTTAACGTTCGTTTAATTATATACTTAACCTTTTAAAACGTTACTTTTTATTTCGAATAAACTTCGAATTAACTAACTAAAAAGTACGTACGTCGGCCGATAAGCTAGAAGCTAGCTAACTAGAGTAAACACGTCCTTACTCTAACCAAAGCTTCCCGAACCAAAATGGAGCCAACCATAACTACGCACGCCACACAGGGCCGAGCCCTACAGGCGTCATTGGCACCACGTCTGGTGTGATTCCCTCGTATATTGCGCAGGTTTTCAAGGCGGCAGTGACCGCTGAGGGAGAAGGCCATGTTATTGGCATAGACAAGATTTCGGCGGGCAAAATTGTCGCCAATCGCTTCACCGGAAGCATTCAGCGTTTCGAAGGCGCGGTTTCAACGGGCAAAGGTTCGAAGGGGAACAAGATCGGGATTGTCTAGAGGCGCCGGTTGCAGTTATCTCCATGTTGTGGTCATCGCGTCATGCTTGCATGCAGTTTTTCATCTGTCATTTGCTCAGTACATTCGGCTTGGTATATTGATGTGTCTATCTTCCAGGCAGATGGTCTGTATTTCTCGGAAGTTACGGGGCCTTAGAAGTATAATTCCTTACATAGTCTTTCATTAAATCGATGACCATGTATTCAATAAAACCCCATGGTGTGTTTTATTCTGGCACCTCGTGCCTTCAGACCAAAACGATATCAAACTTCGTCTCCCTCCGAACCTGACTAGACAGCAAGCTCCCAACACCGACACGTCGATACTGGTTTGCAGTGTCCCCGGGAACTGGTTTGACGATCAAGACATATGAGAGTTTATCGCCCGACGCGGAGTCCGCTCCAAGCCTCGCGTCCTTCTGATCACTGGTATCCCCCACCCCCCTCTTCCGTCCGACGACGATACACTTGAGAGTCTTGTCACTGTGGGAGTCACTGCCGCCTTCGTCCATAGTAACGCCCACATTCCACTTCACCGAGTCGATTACCCCCGTCCCACATGCAATGGCGCGGATCTGCATTGCCCTCCCGTCATCATTCTGGCGCAGTGATTTATTCTCCTCAAACGGATTCTTCAGATTCTCCTCGCACCAATCCGTGTTGCCCATAGCAATCGGAAGATACTCGATCGCACCCTCATACGCCATCCAAGACCAAGACGGAACGTGCACCCCCGGCTTCTGCTCGATATGAGCAAGCCTCTGACACGTCTGCGCCCTCTTCCACAGCAGGCTGCGCCGCAGGTACTCCTGCAGAACCCCGAACTCGGCGCGGGTCTTGAACGCGGCCCCGAGGCGGCTCTCGAGACCGAGCAGCGCCACGGCGCGGTCGGACCAGTGCGTGAAGGCCAGCTGCGAGTACATCTGGTACACGTGCTCGAACAGGATGATGCGCCCGCCGTCGAAGTACTGCAGCGCCGAGTCCGGGAACTGGGGGTCGCCCATGAGGGCGGCTTTCGCACTGTCATGGCTTTGTCAGTCTCTTTCGCTGGCTGTAGTTGTGCTGAAATAAGGGTAAGGGGGATGGCGGAATGGCTTACTTGTGCAATTTTCCTAGTGTTTCGCAATGGACCCCTTTTCCGCACTCCCAGTATAGCTGCGTCGAGGTAAAGTGGATCGTCCTTCTCGACAGCGCCCGCTCCTGGAATACCCACCCTCTGCTCGCGAGTACAGACCCCTCGACGTCGTCGTAGAAGTTGTCAAGGTTGCGGCAGAGGTACAAGTGTGAGCCGTCAGGGGTCGTCACGGTAGCCACTCTCCTGGTTACTCTTGGTTCCCTGGGCTCCGAGCCATCGGGGCCGAGGAAGCCCTCCGTGGAGGATCTGGCCGAGCTGGCCGCCAGGGTGCAGTAGGCCGAGCTGAAGACATCGCCCATCTTCTGGGCCTCGGCCGCCCAGTCGTCGTCGTCGTCCTGGATGATGCAGATGGAGTCGATCCAGAGGTACTGGATACCCAACTCCCGCGTGACTGTGACGGCGTCTCGGAAGCTCCTGGGCAGGGAACTGAAAGGAATGTGTGCTTTGATGGATTCCATCTTGCCCTTTGTCGCGCAGAACTTCTCATCGTCCGTCAGCTGTCCCCAGCAGTGGCTCAGGGCGACGTATTTGGCCTTAAGCTGGTTCGCGGACGTCTCGACGAGGCGGAGAGCGGGGTTGGATGCGGTGCCGACGTCGATAACCCGCGTCGGCATGGGCGGTAGGTCTTCCGGACGCTTCCAAGGGTAGCATTCCTTGTGTTGTTCGTCGCACCTGTCCCGCCACGCCCTCATGATCTCGTACTGCTGAGCGCTTCGCATCTCGGGAAGGTTCGGGTAGCCGAGCTGCAGCAGACCCTCTATCTCCTGCGTGGCCGTTCGGGGATCCGCGTACATCGAAAGCACGAGGGGCTCCTCCTTGGTGCCATCTTTTGAGACGATCCGAAACTCCGCGCCGTCGCGAGTGATGATGCCACGCTGCTCAGTCCATCCCAATTTGGACAGCGCCTCGAGGATGACCGCGCAGATACTGCAGCCTCCGGACTTTCCTCGCAGCTGTTTTTGGTTGAAGGGAATATCCGATTGCGGGGATAAGAAGTCGATCGCTTTGCATTCGGAACATCTCGCAGTGTTCGTTGTTGTCGATGGAGGCCAGTCGGTCGGTCGGAACAGGGCTTTGGCGAAGCTGTTGTCTATGGACGACACCCATCGGTTGTTCAGGTCGACGGTCTGTTCCACCCTATACGTCTGTGGATGAGTCGGAGGCTTGCGCGTTTCGAAGGTTTCCCCAAAGTCTCCAGTGGGGGCTCGCAAGAGGATCTTCGGGCCCTCGGGACGCTCCTCCTCGTCGGAGTGCAGCCTGATACCGGAGTCCCTCCGCGGTCGATCCGTCCCGCGGACCGCCAGGGTATTTCCCATGCCGGTCGGGGGCGCGATCCTCTGGCCACTGAGATAGGCGGCGTTGTTCTCGTTCGCGCGCTCTTGGATCTCCTTCATGCGATCGCACAGCTCCGCGGAGGTAGCACGGACGTGGGAGTCTCGTTGCTCCTCCGCAAAGGTCTCCGCCTCGGAGAATTTGACCACCAGTAGTCGATCTCGCACCAACCTCACGATATCCTTGGTGGCCGAATTCGCCTTGTAGTGATTGAGTATCTTGGACATTTCTTCCCGAACACGTTGGTGAATCACTGGTTTGTCATTTTCCAGGCCCCAGAACTTCTCAAGCCCTGCCGGCTTCTTGAATTCCTTGAGGTAGTCCCATCCGTGTGTGATCCAGATGGCGAACTCGAGGAAGATGCATCCCAAGGACCACATGTCGTAATGACGCGATCGCGGCTTCTCTCGGTGGGTGTGTACCTCGGGCGGCTCGTATTTCAACGTGGTGTCCCAGTTGGACGACGCCCCATCTCTTCTGTACGTATCCAAAATGTGGAATTTGGCGAGGCCAAAGTCGGCCACGGCCAGGCGGCCTTTGGTGCCGCCGTCCTTGAAATGGAGAATGTTCTCCGGCTTCAGGTCGCCGTGGCGGCAGTTCTTGGCGTGTAAAACGTGCAGAGCATCGGCGATACCAGTCATCTGATGCAATGACCAAGACACCAGCGAGGCGCGAGATTCCTCATTACCCAGTATGGAATCATTCCTCTTCCAAACTTCAATCAGGTTGCCACCTTCTGCCCATGGAAACAGGACACACCGATCTTTCCCTCTCTCGAAGGCTGCAATGGACCTTAGTAGATGGGGATGCAGCTCGATGCTATTGTTGATGACGTTGAGAGTCTCACGCTCTTTGTGAAAATAAGCTGCGAGGTTCTCATTGAAGAACTTGACCGCTACGATGCGAGGCTCGGCTGAGGTCTATGGAGAGGTCAGTAATGCCGAAGTGAGGCTAACATGTGGTGGTTTGTCTCTTTACCTGTATTGGTCCCTGGCCTCGACATGAGTTGTCGTAGAGCTTAAGCTGATAGACAGTGCCGAAACCTCCAGCTGATGGGGTAGTAGTGTCCTGTGGATCGAGGGAGAGTAGTGGCACTGGACACTTGGAAGCAAGCTTGCGGTATGCGAACTCAGGAAATGTTGTAGCCTGAAAAAGCCACTGATGATCGATGAAATTGTTGATGAGTCGGCGAGTCCAACCACTAATGGCTGGTATAACGGTGTTGTTCAGAGTCCAGGTGTCTCTATTGTAAGATGATACCCTCTTCTCTTTATCTTTGCCAGGATGTAAACCTATGGGTAAAATGCCATCATCGAGCTCAGCCTGTACGATTCCAGGGAGAACGCTCAGGTTACCAACCCGGACCAACGTGAAGAATATCTTCCTGGCACGTTTGAGGACGAAGTCAGGCAAATCAACTGTACGCTTCTCACTTCCCACCGGAGAAGGCGCGCCGACCGTTAGAGCGACGTTCAACTCCTTCAAGAGCGCTTCAATCTTCGATCTCGTCAGGAGTATCTCCAATTTGTCTGAGGGCAGGAACTTTTGGCCTGAAACAATATCTGCACTTGAGAGTAGGTTGCTATCTATCTCCTCGTACAGATCTTCCAATGAAATTGGAGTCTCCGAGGACTCTGACGTAGACATGGTGTCTGCAAAGCGAATTAGGTTCTTTCGAAAATGCCTTTCTTTCAATTCTAGAAGGGTAATTGACGATGATTGTGGCTCACAGAAGGGGCTGGAAGTGCAAGCAAAGTGTCCCCCAAAACCTCCTTTAGACATCATTGCGTGAGCGCTCAGCAGTCTACGGGGGCCTCCAATGCTACCTAAAGCCTGCAGTTCCTACACACCAAAGGGCGGGCAGCTCGTTCCGGTGCAACTTGATCTACACATTTGGGCAGTTCCGACCTATCATCGGAAGCAGGCGTGCGCCAACTGGTGGTGGCTATTGCAGCAGGCTGTGACGGCTACCGCCCCAAAGTGACCAGGGATTCTGAGGGGCGTTGCATGCATTAGCATGTGACCATGGTAGATAATATGACCATTTATGCGGGAAATAACGATATGCATGTTAGCAAACAAGTCATCATGGAAAAAGCACAGCGAGACACACGCATAAGGAAGAACATTCATAGATGGAGATTTGGTATGTTCATTGTAGTTCAATTACAGACGAAGCTGTTGGGCCTGCGAAAATTCCCCTTCAAAGTAGACACATTCTACCTCCCTCATTTCCTCTATTTGGGAATGCTTTGGTTAGTGTTTGTGTGCAAGGTATTCGGCTCGGGGTACCACCAACCTTTCAGCGTAGATGCCCGCATCCTTCGTCGACCCTGAGGGTTGTGCTGTGTTTTACGCAATGGGTTCGAGTTGATCATCAAGCACGGAGTTCGAGTGCTGCGATGCTCCGTCCTCAGCAACCTTTGGCTCGTACACTTGGACTATGTACATGTCATTCCTCATTTCGAAGTAGAAGTCTTGGTCCCCAAGAACCCGCTGCAGCGACTGGACGAGATGCCACTGGCTCTTGACAAGCTTGTGGTGTATTTCTATGACTCTCGCGGGCCGGCCCTGAATCAAGGATTGCTGCCACATTGTGGTGTCGGAAGATTTAGCGATGGATGAAAGACTGACTGACGGTGTGTTGGAAGCAGAACGGAAGATGAGTAAGTGCCTCTCGGCCGGAAACTTAGGTGAAGAACAATTGCGACCGCATATTTACATCAATGAGAGTGAGGGAATGACCCGAAAACGTCAGATGCAGCAGCGGCTGGCGGTACATATATTCCGCGCCCAGGGGGGTGGCAATGCGAAGGCAAACAAAGACCAGGCAGCCGCTGATCCCAGGACCCCCCTTGGACCCGAGCTCGAGTAAATGGAAAAACAGCAATCAGGCTGGGAGTGGGCGCGCCCCAATCCTTTGGGGGAGGGAGCCGTAGCTGAAAGGGACAAGGGGGGGCTATGGTATGCATATGCGGTTGGGTCTGTTGCATCTAAGCCCCCCGCTCGCGTGCCCTCGCCTGATTTGTCACAGGGGATGGTTGGTGTACAAACATCTGTACAAACCTCCAAACCTCACTCCGGGCTGCTGCAGGTGACTCAAGTTTGATAGCCAATCAAAACCAAGATCTTGCGCATTACCACCCAACCTTTTCTCGGGTTCATTGGGCGGTTCGACGGGAAGGGCTGTCGCAAAACCTTGCCTTGAGCTGCTGAGAGGGGGTTTCTCAAGGGCATGTCCCATTGTTTGGGTGGTTTGCTTCTGCTTCTGCTGCCGCCGCCGCCGCCGCCGCCGCTGCTGCTGCTGCTGCTAGTTGGTGCCGATGATTTGACGCCTATCAGGGGTCGGCGCTCGATATCCTTTTCCCAATGGCCTTTTTTACATCATACCCAATACTATTCTTCAAAGCCCACCGATCAAGAGAAGGACTTATCGTGGCCTTTGAATGATGTCGTGTTGCGTTGCGTTTCAAGTCCACGCAGGTAGCCATGCCGAGTTGGGGTTCATGGGTAGGCAACTTGAGGTAGATCGGATTATCCTCGACTCCAAATATAGGTACATCTCATGCAGCTCTGGGGACCGCATGGTGGCTCCGCCCCTCCCGGACCATACCCATGTAGCTACTCTTCCCCTCGGACAGCTAGGCGATGGGCGGCTCAACCCGCCGAGTAGAGCACACCCTCCCCTGGGAGTAGTTGGAGGCCGGAGTCGAGGTCGAGAAGGTCTTAATATACAGCCGCAACTCACGTTTGTCGCCCCCTTAATGGGCCAAGAGTTAATCCACTTACCCTTCTCAACGGCGGCCTGTAATTTGCATAGTCAACACTGAGGTATTGGATTGATGATGCATAATGCTCCATCCCTAGCCCCTTCGTCCTCGCGATTGAGGCCCTCGTTGTTACATCTGCAGGATCCATCGGACCACGAACGTCAGAATGGCTCTATCCCTCAAACCAAGTTTCCTCTCCCCCGGATGAAACCCGCACCGCATCCCAGCCATGCTTCTGATGTGTCAAAGCTACCCAGAGTGACGGTCCATACCATCGACGGAGAGCCGCGATCCGCGACTCAAGACGACTATTCAGCTTCTGTCTGGACGAAACCGGAAAGTGTAAATTCGGATTTTGCCACAATAGAAACAGTTACCGACCTCGGTCTAGGTCGCCATGTTACGCAACAAGTGCGAAAATACTCTTTACCTGGAAATCAGTCGCTCCTTGCTCAGGGTGACGAGACATTCCGTTCGGATGAAGCCCATCTCGTTGGCGCTCACTTCTCCTCGGAGGATGTGCCTGCCCGTGCGAGCGAGGCGACGTTCAACAAGGGGCTCGATGCGGACTTGCAGGCAGAGTACTCAGCCCACGAGGTCCAGGACCGGCTCTTTGAGGCTCTGCAGGATCCAAAACACGGTCATCCCGATGACAGATTTCTCACGCATGACGATCTGTTTGGCATCCTCAGCAACCTGGCCATCAACAACATCTTGGAAGAGGCTTTCAACGACGGGGGCAACGGACATCGGCTCAACCAGATATGCGGCCCTGGGCATGAGATAAGTCGCCGCATGATACTGGCGACACTCATCATGAACGACCACTTCAATGGCAAGGGACTCGAGTTCGACCAGATTAGGTTCATCGACGCCTTCATAAAACATCATATTTACGACAAGGATCTCCCTCTCAGCCATGACAAGGCCCGAGGCGCCTCGTTCTTCCGGACGAGGGATACCGGAGGCAACAAGTTCAAAGCTATGCGCTTCGACTGGTCTATCAGAGAGCTGAACAACTTCATCGACGCCCAGTACCGCGTGATTACCCCTTATATGAACGTGAGCAACGAAAAGGTCTGCTTTTATAGAATGGATATCAAAATCAGGCTCCCCTTTGCCGAATGGGATTTTATACAGCACGGCGGCCACGGATCAGTTTACCGGGCGAGGATCCACCACGCCCATCATGAATACAGAACGTCCGTAGGTAGAATCCTCTATATCCGTTCCCTGTGCCCTCTGTTGACGTGAAATAGAACTCCACCGAACCCGTATTCGCGGTGAAGTCCGTTTTCACAAAGGATTTCGAGAGATACGCCAGGGAGGTCCGCGTGTTGCAGCATTTCAGTGGCACCTCAACCGGCCATCCCCATCTCATTAGACTTTTAATGGCCTTCACCCATGGGCCGGATCAATATCTCCTATTCCCTTGGGCTTCAGGCAACCTGATCGACTTGTGGAGACAAGATCCGGTGCCCCAGCGATCTACCGCCAAAGTTCATTGGCTGATAGACCAGTGCAGCGGCTTGGCTGGGGGCCTGGCGAAACTTCACCATAACAACTCTTGGGATCATGACCAAGATGGCAGGCAGTTCCAGCTGGGTCGCCATGGAGATATCAAACCGCATAACATCCTCTGGTTCGAGTCATTCGATGGGCCGACAGAGGTGCACAAGGATCACCTAGTCGTTTCCGACTTTGGGCTGTCCATATTTCACTCTTCCGCCAACAATACTGAACTCACAACCGCCAACAACGTGGGCCGTTCCCCGACATACCGGCCCCCAGAGGTAGATCTTGGCAATGGCCCAATACAGCAAAGCTACGACATTTGGAGTCTGGCTTGCCTTTACCTGGAATTCATATCGTGGTACCTCCTCGGTTTCGAGAAAACACGCGACAGAACTGGGGGCACCGTCCCCGACACCTTTGTGGATTACCGGATCTCGGGTGACAATGCACACGAAGACAAGTTTTTCACCATACGTCAGGAGGCTCTTGAGAGGGCGTCGTACGGGGCTGTGGTGAAGCCGGAGGTGAAAATGGTAAGTCCTTGACCATTGGCTACGGCCGCCAGAAGAGACAAACTGACTGACACGGTTTCCAGTGGATATCACAACTGCGGGAACTGGATTACTGCCCACAAGGCTTGCTGGACTTCCTCGACGTAATACAAAACGACATGCTATTGCCTGTTGCTCACACGAGAGCGAGTATGGAAAAGGTAAACCGACAGTTGGCCAAGATCAAAGCCGAAAGCGACAATAGCGCTTGGTATTGCGCCAGGCGCGGCCCAAGTGTGTTCAAACATGCATCAGACCATATCGAGGAAGTGCCAGCAACGGGCCATCTCCGAGTAAGTCTGCCTAGCCCTCGCGATATATAATCCTGTACTGACCCTTAATGAAGCCCGCCGTGCGTTCTTTTGGGCCACCTAAACACGAAAAGCTTGATGATATCATCTTCGCCCAACTCCATGCTTCCGAGCCGGGACGAAGCCCCGAGCAGGCACACTTGACAACTATCGATGTCCCTTCCCATGAAAAATATAACTCAGGCTTTGCTCAACATTCTCGACGAGTCCGTACGGCTCCCAAGATACCGTCTCTAAACACCGACGTGACTACTACGACTTCCGATGAACACCAGATCTACACACCAGGTGACTCAGCCATCGGCGTCATGACGCCCTTTACCACGCAAAGCAGCTATAGAGACGCAGGCGTCGAAGACCGTCCCCGTACGTCGGTGGTAGGCTGCAGCACAATTTCGGTGGCTAGCTCATCCTCATCTGCGCTGGTATCCCCTGACACTCGACGAACCTCCCTCTCACACGGTATTCCCGACCCGGGGCCGGCTACCGAGTCCTTGGAAGCTGAGGCACCAAAACCCATCACGACAAAACCTAGTCATTCAAGTCTGAAGCACGGCGGAAGAAAAGGGGGAAGAAGGGCAAGGTATCGAGAAAGAACCTTGAAGTTATTGCGTCCGATATGGGACAAATTCAAGAAGCGAGTGGAGAGCTTCTTATCAGCGGATGAGACTCTGGCACGCAAAAACAGTATGAACTCGAGATAGGGACATCCAGAAGATAGTATGGGCTTTAGTTGTTGATCCCCTTAGTGCGAGGCACTCCGGTTATCACCAGGGGCTCTGAGTACTTAATCTGCATAATCGGCTATATAAACAACTCCATCCTTTTGATTTATAACTATAATGATTGACTATCAGATACACGCTGTCTGATTTCGTCTGTCCGGCGTCCAAGTTCGTTATTGTTGCGACTGGTAGAGACAGACTGCTTGCCCCCCTTCTTCACCAGCAGATGTCATGCCACAGCCTGCCTTTCGGTACAAGTACTCAGTGTCAACTACTCGCAGACAGCATAATCTTGGGGTTAATATCTCCGTGTCGGTTCCCAACTGGCTGCGATACACAGCCCGCAATGTTGAATAATCCAGGGTTAGGCTGTGACTTCTTTGCTCGCTTTGTACTCTATCAAGACAGGTCAAGACCCGTGACTGGGAGATGAGATACGTAATACCTTCTTCAACAATGGCTCAATCATCAGAAGGCGTCGAACCAGACATGTCGAACATCGAGTCTCTTGTCCGCCGAAGAAACTTCCCCTAACAGGTAACGAAGTCACTTGGACACAGCCATTCAGCCTCGAGAAAACCCCTGGGAACCTCCCCGTAAGATACCCCTCTAGTATGCAACCTCTATCTCATAGCCAGTTGAGATACACTTAGAATAGGGGTGCGATAACAGCCCAATAAGTTACACATTGTCCCCCAGTTAGTTGGCTGTTCTGCGAGGAGTTCAGGTTCCAAGTTCAGATTGGGACGATACACCACCAGCCTCAACTTGGTAGCGGAGACGCTTTCACGGCTATGGTGATGGTTAGCAATAGCAATCTCAATCCCCTATCTATGTTGGACTTCTTCACGATTGCCCGCCCGCACCTCAGGCTGTGGCTACATCATACACAGGGAAGCGGGTTGGTTCATTTCAATATGCAGCCCTCGAGCGACGAAGCTCCAAATGTACTTGCCACTGATGTCATGATATTAACTGTTGAGGGTGGAGATCAATACCGTTTGCTCGCAATGGGGGCAAAAGATCGCGAGTAAGCAGCATATGAAAGTGGCATGCAACCCTGGGCAGTAACAAGCTTCGCGATGCGGTCACAGCCGGGACAGCCTTACCGCGTGTCCCGAGTGGTCTCGTTGGTCCATCTTGCAGCAGTTTTCAATCAAACAGGATGCAGTAGTGGCAGAAGTGGGATGTCACGATGTGGGTTTGGGCTGCGACCCCCACCGGCGAAAGAGGAGGCTCTACTGAGGCGACCACGAGAAAAAAACCAGGGGCGCATTGCCTTGTGGTAATGGAGTCTGCCCCCCATCCAAAGGTCCCATCAGAACAGGGCTGGGTGGGTAATGACGATGATATGGATATGGGGTGGGCGGATGGGACGGGAGAACGGCATGATGACATCAGCGAGGGCGAAGAAAGAAACGAACCGAGTAAGGCCAGATCCGAATGACGATGGCAGGGTGGAGTGGAAAAGGGAGGGAACCCTCGGTTCAGTGGTAAGGTTCCTCTGCAGAACGGGCAAAAGTCTCTTTGCAGCCGTAGCTAACTCAAGCAGGCAAAAACCCGGCAATCTGGACCCAAGGCTCCAAGCAGTTGCTGCATGACGGACGCCGTTGGAGAATGCTGAACCCTAACTGGCTGCGATCGGTGTGGCCAGTAGGAGACACGACGTATTTCCCAGACACAAATCTGACATTTTGCATGGGACACGGCTGTCAACTGTTCTTTCATGTCTCGTTTGGCAAGTCAAGCCAGTTTCTCTTTTTTGCTCGGGTGGCTTTTTGGGACGGATGAGGGGTCCACTATGACGACATTCACCCTTTCGAGGGGTCAAGAGTCCAGGCCGCTGTGTGGCTTTCGCACCTCGACGCCCCCCGCCAAGCCGCTTGCGACGGCATAAGCTGCCACAAACCACAAATTGATTCCCAAAATCGCGAATCAACGGTCCAACAATGGTGTCGTTTACAGTAACCATTGTGCCGTATTGAAACATTTGGAGGCAAAACGGGATAAGAAGACATAATGGGAGGCGGCAGCAATCAAAGTCAGAGAGGATGCATGTCGTAACATGGCCGCTGAAGAGGGGAACCACCGTTTGTTTGTTTTCTTTTTGCTTGTCTGGCGCAGATGCGGTTGCGGGCTGTCTTGCGGCGAGACAGCACCACGCGACTTCAATCTTGAGACATGGTCACCACCGCACACACCGCACCTGCACAAGACCTGTCTCTCCGTCCGACCCTTATTTCCAATTGTTCCGGGTTGACGGGCGAGTCACAAGTAAACTGCGAGAGCGTGATATTGAGACGCTGTGAATCATGTTCATGTCGTGTGTGTCACGCCTATGAACGGGTGACCCTTAGGTATCATCTTACCCTTCCTTTTCTCGGGGGCTTGGCTTTGCATGGTGCGCGCGCGTCCGGGGGGGGGCGCAATGGCGTGCTTGAAGCTGCGAATATTCCGCTCCCGCGCGCGCCCTTCGCTCGCTGGCACAATAATCCCCGACCCGAGGCCTACTGCAGCCTGGGCTGTCTGCCCCTCTTCCCAGGCAGAGAGCTCTCTTTGCAGGCGGGGCCTCGCGATGTGGGGAGAGTGGTATGAGTAGCATTGCATTGATTGATGGCCGTCAAACAGGATCGACAGTTATTGGCTTTTCGACCTTGTGGCTGGACTATTTTTACCATCATCGCCTACGGAGTATGAAACACTCCGCCCTAAGAGAATGGGTTCAAAATAGGGCCCGAAGAGTCGGGTGACCGACCATTCGCCCCCTCTCTCCCAACGATGCTTTTGACGGTCTCCGATGTCAGATAAGTTAAACGTCGCAGGGCGCATTCTGGACCCCGGCCTGCCCCCATTTTGACATATTTGACAAGAAATGGCGGTGGGGGTTGAGTTTCTGAGGGGAATGGCGGATATTGAGTTATTGACTCTAAAACGATGATGGGAATCTCCTGAAATGACCACGATGGCCTCAACGAGAGAGAGCGGGAGAGCTGTCCAGAAGCTGCCACCCCCTCTTCCTCCACACACACACAAAGATACCAAGCCAAGGACGGACGGACTGACATGTGCAAGGATCGGCGCTAGAGAGAGGGCTGGTGGGTTTCTCACGAACCCCTCAAACTGCGACGTTGTGGTGTGGTGCAGAGTGGGCATCCCAAGGGTCCATCCATTTGCCATGCTTTTGCTGCTGCACCCCGCCCCTGGCACGCCATCCAACCAACCTTAGCAAACGTCGCTTCGGGGCTTATCGCCCATATCGCGCGACAAAAAAGAGGGTGTAGTGGCGCGGGGTGAGGAGAGGAGTCATAAGCCATCCGGAGATATCGTGACTCTGACTCTTGAATCGGATGCCAATCAGGACATGGCATTTGGCCGTCAGGTTATTTCGCCATCAAATCACCGCTAAAACTTTCGGAAACTCGGATGCCTTGGAAAATAACTTCATGAGCGATAATGCTATCATGTCGCAATATATGTCACGAGGCAGTATCCTGATTTGAATCCACAGCATTTGATACGTCCGCACTAGTTGTCGCTAATACCCTGGAGGACATTTGATAACGAGGTCCGCCGAGGAGGTCACGGGGTGTGACTGGGGAAGCCGAGGGATCAAGGGGAAAACGACCCTCATTGGACGAGGAGGCAGTCCAAGCCAATCGAGGAGACTGCAGTAATCATCGTAAACGCTCTCTCTCCACGGAGATCAAGATCCTGTGATACCCTCCCCTCCCCGCGAATGCTTATCTTACCTAAGACAAAGTCCGGGATGTTGTACAGGCAGCAATTCGCGAAAGTGATCGCAAAGCAACCATTCGCGACTTTACCATGTGTTGCTAGGTAATGCTGACTGGTTTTTCAATACGCTGGACTGCCGGACCGCCGTTTGCGATTTGGGAGCCGTCGCCTGTCCGCTGCTGTGGCGCGTATTTGGGGTCTGGATTGATTAATCGCCCACACACTCACACACTCACACATGTAAGACTGTCGGTGAAATAGTAGTATGCGCAACACAACACGCACGATCGGACAGGAAAGGCTATTTTACGAGACGAACGCCGCAAGAGCAAAAAAGTTCCCTGTCCGCCACGCGAGCCCAGCCCAGCCCAGCCCAGCCAGGCTCCCTCTCCTAAAGTACATATCGGATGGTAGTACGACAGCTCGCCTCCGAGTCGTGTATGTGTTTGCGTGTCTTTCAGCAGATAGATGAGTTGTTGCGGATGCAGTGACTGGCACACGGGACTCTAATCAGTGATGGGAAACGATGCACATGGAAAAGGATGATTGATGGATGCGTCCGCCGCCACCATCGCCGACGACGATGAACGGCAACCTCTTCGGAGTTGTGGCCGGACACTTTGGGGGCTGGTCATTGGTCCCGGCCGACCCCTCCGAAAAGAAAAGACGTCTATTGCACGCGACGGGATGGGGCTACGTATTCGTTCGTCATCGCGGAACGGGTAACACTTGGGTTTGAACACCCAACATTGGCTGCATCATCTGCTGTGAATGACAACAGCCTTCACATGGGAGAAAAGAACCAGAATCAGGTTTCTTCCATTACATATGCGTTCGTTGAAGAAGATCTTTAGTTCCTGCCAATCTAACCCATTTGTCATTCGCATTGGCTGGGACGTTAGAGCAAATAACCGACTCGTTCTCCCAATAGGGCAACTGCAACAGCGTAGATCGATTTGACCAAGATGGAGTTGGCTCCAGTTTGTCGTATGTAATGTAAATCATCAACCGTCGAAAACCCACGTTTCTAGTTCGCCTCGAGTAACAAATAGGTCACGGAGCCCCAGAATTACCGAGCAGAATGGGCCCACTCGGGCGATGGTGATGATCGATCGGTAAGGGGCCTACTGCAGCTTACTCCCGAACAACCGCATATTCGACATTTTTCACTGACGCTTCCAAATTCCAATACGAATGCAGAGCTTCGGCTGTGCTTGCGACACGGACAAAGTTGTCGGTTCGTGCGGCGTAGCGTGCAGGAAAGAATGCTGTGCTACATGGGTCGGTTCTGTCAACCTAAGATGAAATGATGAGATGCCAACCTTTCGCCAAGATGGCAACTCAAAAGGCCGTGTCGCGCGTATCTTGACGCAGCCGATGTTTGCGAAGGTGGCTCGCTCCTTTGGGTACTTATTCGGGATCCGACACGAGCTATCGAATTATTCTGGAATCCACGGCATCTTCTGTCAAGCCTGTATGTGCGTGCATGCATGTGTGTGGTGCCTGGCCCGTCAGAATGGCCGCCCCCGAACCTGGCTCTTCTTACACCAACCCAGGTCAGGTAACTGCGACGAACCACCACGGCAATAGGTATCTTACCGGGAGGTTTCTTCGTCTCTCAAACCGAAGCCAAGAGGTTGTTCCAGCCCGGACTAGATCCGGACGTATTTTCCCCCTTTTTTGTTAACAAAAACAGCAAGCAGAAGCAAGAGAGTCGAGAGTCAAGATCGCGATTTGATATCGCGGGTCGATGGTGGTGTGACACTGCAATGAGGTGCCCAAGGTTCACGTGGAGCTGCAGTGGACGGAGTCAAATCAATCCTCCGGACCTGATTCCGCGATACGTGACCTGGGGACCTGAACGCCTCTTCTTCTTTTCCCGATCGATAAAGCCGAAACTCAAAGATAGCAGGCAGGTAGCAAGCAGGAAAAGGCGTACGTACATACATACTCTCATAAATCATCATGTTTGCTACATCCATATTACATGCTGCCACTTAAAGTCAAGGACGGCAGTTAGACAGGGCCTAGTTAGGTCACATCGCGCCTTGTTTGTCTGCGAGCGGGCTGCTGGTTTGACGTTCCAGCTTAAGCATAAACGTCATTGCATCCTTTTCCAAGCTGGCTCCCTGGCTGGATGATTGCCTTCCCGCGCCATAGCTAGCCGAGAGCGCCCAACCGAACCAAGACATACCATCCTGATCATCCCGTTCTACAGAAAGTGAGGCGGGTTCCAGTCGCGGGGGGGGGTTTCAAGGATGTTAGCAGGTTGTGTGGGTGCCTAGGGCGCAAAGCCACAGAACTATTGAAAAAAAAAAAAAAAAAAAAAAAAAAAAAAAAAAAAACACCATCATAGTTGGGAGGCACTTGCTTGCTTCTTGCCTGCCCTGAACCGGTTCGCCTCGAAGAAGGAAAAAGAAACGGGAGAACCCTGAACCTCCAAACGCGGCGCGACGACGGCGCGATGGATCTGGAGGTTCGTGACGAAGAAGAAATGAAAAAAGACGTTGTGTAACACTAGATCACAGTACCTACAGTAGTAGAGTTGCATAAAGAAAAACCCACCAAAGCTAGTGAAACCTGCCCGCACCTCCACAGAATTTAGGTAATGCTCCTCTGGCTACTCGGTAGACGGCCCCTCCTGTAAGGTTGTTACGCGGTAACACGTCAAACCCCCATCGTTCTGCATGGTCGCACCAGCCTGGGCAAGCTGCATTGCAACACGGAGAGGATCGCCGCTCGATTGAGCCTATCTCGTGGGTGGAGAAGCGCTGTCGACGAGAGAAGCGATAGGGTTGGCGAGTCAAACGTGTCGTGATGGACGGTTACGATGCTTTTGGTTTATGCCCGACGGATGAATAGGATCGCTGCCTTTGCCGTCGCCGCATCGTTTTTGTAGTGGTCGCGCGAGATACCAGAAAAAGCCACGGGGGGCTTGCCAAGCCGACGATCGGTAGATAGAGCCGGCCAATGGGGCCTTCGAACCCGTCCCACGTCTGAAATATATCCTGTTGCTTGCATCTGCATTTTGGTCCTGTCCTGCGCATCGCCGCATACATACCTAAAGCCTCTCTCTCATACGTGGGATACGATACGTCCATTACTCGGGGTCTTGGGGTAGTTTCGCTCTCGGCCGTTGTATTGGGGAATACGGAACAGAAAGCCCCTTTCTTCTGTAGGAGTAACAATTAAAAGGTTATCGCGACTGTTGAAACGGATGAGACAGGCAGGTCGTTGCTATGCAAGCCCTTGAACCTTTTAGATTCGGATAACTGGCGCCAGCTACTGTACGCCAGAACTGTTTGAGTAACCTAGGTATCATTCAACAGCTGGGACCTCGAGGTCGGCGAGTCAAGACGTGACGCGGAGGGTCTGGTCCTGCGCTTTCACGAGACAGCCAGATTCAAAATCGCCTCCATCGCTAATGTCGCATCGCTCCCTTGTTGCAATGTCATTGGAACATCTAATCTATCTAAACAAAGTAGAGAAGCAAAAAAAAACAAAAAAAAAAAAAAACTTTTCCCACGACACGGATCGTCATGATCGAACGGCTTGCCGGTCAGGTAACAAAAGGCAGCCCAGTCAGCCAGGTTGACGTGCTTGTATGTAACGTCGGAGGATCTCCGAGGCCCGGAGAGGGCTGGAGGCTGTCGCCATCAATCGTGCAATTCCCCACCCGAACTGGATGGACACACACTACGAGTTTCTGTGCATTGCATGCTCGAAGATACGATGGGGCCCGGAAGGCGTTTTGAGGTTTGGCCGGATGGGGACGAGACCCTCTTTTCTGTTCAATGTTTCCTCTAGCCCTCTGTTTCGCCATCGTCATTGCTTGTAACATTGAGATCCATGATGTAGCAGTAATGTAGGTACTCGAAAGGCCTGCAAGCCCGTGTGGCCTTTGCTCTGGGGCAGCGGGTGCTGCAGCCGACGACATCATCAATGTGACTGTATGTGTTCATGCCCATGCTGGCTCGGCAGGCGTGTTAGGTGTTGGGACCAAATGTCAACGAATTCTCTCCAGTACATGTGTAGGTACTGAAAGTAGGGGGTTTATGCAGGCAGTACCTAGCCGTACGGCGGTCCTGGATGTACCTACACTGGAAATGGATTGGTACGCATAGCCCATCAATCAGTGATCTCGCTCGCCTATTGGGGTCCTTTTGGCGCTTACGTGCAGCGTGCCAGCCTTACCCAAGCTGACATGAGGTACATGGCTGGGGAGGCGCAATGGTCGCGGCCGCAAGTACCGCTCCCTGTCAGCACAACATTGAACCCCATCACCACCACCATCAGCGGGACCCATCATGGCAGATTCGCTACCACCTGTTGTAACTCTTGGCGGATATACGAAGTGGAATATGCAATCAATACCTACCTACGGCCCAGCCAAGGGCGTAGCAAGCAGTTCGCAAGGAGAAAAGGAAAAAAGGGCACAGAATCGAACAGGGCTAAGGCAACCTAGCATATATTCACCCCATGTCCTCCTCTTTCCCCCACGAAAAGCCGCTTCTTTCAAACCTGTTTCCTGCTGCACTATTTCCTATTTCCCCAGACTCTTCCAACCTGCCCTGCCCTTCCACAAATCCGTGATTCTAGACCCTTTTGCTCCAATCTCCAATCTCAAATATCACCCACCCACCCAGACAGTATCTCCTTCAGCCCTCTTCTCGAATACGGACCGGACTCTGTTCTTCTGACTCGACGTCTTACTACTACAAGCACTAGAATCTCGGGCAGGCCGTTGACACTATTCGCAAAGCGAAGAATCTGACACGACACGACACGACACGACTGGACTGGACTCGGTTACGACCATCAGGGAAAAAAAATCGTCAACCTATTTTAGTTTTTCGCCAAATAGGTATTCCTGTTCAGCCTCTGACACAAGGGTTAGCGTGTAACGCCGAAACGCAGCGTTTCCCCTACTACTCTATCGTCTGTGTGTGCAGTGCGCAGTGTGCATTTTATGCGTTTTGGTGTAGCGCAGGACCAGATCGCTTAACTCGCCTAGCAGCCAGCCACCTATTCATTCGCCCACCACCACTAGGTTGCAGCTGAGACACCAGCACCATCACCCGCACCCCCTTCGTCTCGACGCGACGATCACCCCCGTCCTGCTTCTTCTTGCACTTGTCTCTGTTCGGTCACGGACAAGTTCATTGTTGTTTGTGATGGTGTGTGATTGTGTGCTTGCAGCAGAATCGCATCCATCCTTCCTTCCCTCACACTCATAATAGAAAGGAAAAGGGCCAGAAACCCAGGATTCCCATTCCGGATATCCCCGCATTCGGCTTACCTTGCCAGCCACCCCGACGCCCTGCACAGACAGACAGGAAGCCTGCACCGTACCGTACCTCGCACACAGGTTTTTCTTCTCCCTCTCCATTCGGGCCATCTCGACCATCCCAACAGAGCAAGCGAGCCAGGACCAGCCAGGACCAGGACCCAGTCTCAGCTCCCTCCTGCCCACCCCCGTCCCAATTTACTTATTAGCTAAGATTCAGGACGTCCAGGACGCGTCCACCTTTCCCGACCCGTTCTTATCCTTATTCATCCTGCTTCCTCGTCCGTGTCCCATCGCAGTTCAGGTTTTTCTGGCCGCGCCTTACTTGTTGAAATCCGATCTGGCCTATATATTTGCGATCGGCCACTTTTCCCAGCCGCCGCAAGCCCTCGATCCCGTCACCTTCAACCACCTCTCCCCCAGGCATACATAAATAAAGCAGGCAGCCGGGTGCAGCCTTGTGAACACGACTCCACTCCACATCCTCATCCCCCAGTACCGCAACAATCCGGGAAACCATACCAAATCGTCTCTGGCAAGATACCTATTATTACTACTAGGCAGGACCCCCTGGTAAACACCTCTTTGTCATTTGCACCTCTTACCGCAACTCTTGTCTTGGATTTCCGCGACATCCCAGACATTCCAGTTCACCCGCGTACCATTTATACGACCCGACGCGCTCCGTGACCCCACGTCCCAGTCATATAATATATATCCTGTCCCGGTGTCGCAGCCCTTCCCAACTACCGACACCCACACATCGACATCACCTCATCGTCTTCAGCTTATATATCCACCTACTTCCTCCTCCCAACTTCCATGTCGCGGCACAACCCCTCAGTCACCGACGACAGCAGGAAGGCTCGAAGCAGGACATCGTCTCAAACTAGCTACTCGGTTCACATGAGCTCCCATTCGCCCCAGGCATCGCACATCAACATCTCCACCAAGCGCTCCAGCGTCCACTCCCACGCCAAGGCACCGCAACCCTCGCCGCTCAAGATGGTTACCACGTCCTCCACCGCACACCATCATCCCCGTGATGACGTGTCCTACTACTTCCTCCCCAGCGAGGCCGACCTGGCCTGCCAGGGCTGGATGACGCCCACCGTCATTGACGACGACGACCTGATGTTTGGTGGCAAGAGCTTAAGTGAATGGTACGAAGAGGAGCGCATGCAAGCAGCGAGCCCCCCGGAAGAGGAGCGACGTGGCCGCCAAAGGGTAAGCAGTCTTATTGACTCGCGTCGTTTGGCGATGCGCATCGAGTGTCACGGTTGCTAACAAGTCTTCTTACAGGTACGGCAACACCACTCACATTCGCACAAGCACCACGGCGCGAAAACACAATCGTCCAAGTCATCGACGGAGCAGAAGAGCCACTAATTCCACCAACGATACCCGGAACTTGAGGCTCTTCAACCTAATGACACCCACATCTACGACACCACCAAACCACCTCACAGCATTAGATACATCCAGCAGCCTTCTTTCGTTATGATACCCAAGCATCATACCACACGACGTGGCGGCCCGCATTCTCAGCATCTCGCCAGCCGCCCTCACGCCCGCACAGTCAGGCTTACTCGTGTATTGTCTTCCATATCAGCGCATCAAGCATTGCATTAGACCTGGCGTTTCATCTATATCCTTTTGGATACTCCTTTTTCACGGGGTTCTTCTACGGCGAACCTCTTCCGCTTTACACAACCTGCATTCCTACTACCTTGGCTGGGCTTTGGCTTCTCACGTCTCCGCGCTCAGCCGCCCGCGGTGCACGCACAGGTGCGAGCGTGCCCGCTCGGTGTCTCCTGGGAGGGATGGCGGGGAATATCGCTACTAGCATCTGATTTAGACTTTCCCATCGGCGGGATGGGAAGATGAGGGGATCGAGGAATCTACATCGGTTCACACCCTCTCCCCTTGGTTCCCGGGATACGCTACGGCCGTAACGTTTTAGACTTTGCATTTTCTGTTTTCTGGATTTTTCGGCTTCGCGCGGATAGCGGCGCGACTACTACTTCTTTCGCTAGCGGGATCGCGTCAGGCTGGTGTGGTGTGGGTGGGTGCTCTTTTTGGGGCCGAGGAAGTTGGAGTCCCGTTCAGGAAACAAAATTGCTCCCTTGGAGACTCTTGGTTAGTTCCATGGCAGGCAATCTTTTCGAGGTTCTGGGCTTCTGTTGGTAATTTGGAGACTCAAACAAACAGCATTATTGGATGCGGCTAGTGGTTGCTACGGCATGGCTGGCGAATTGTGCAGGGTGATCGGGAACGGGAACAAGAGTGGTGTGCTGGCTCTCGAGCCCTCATTTCTCTTTTTCTCTTTGTTTTTCCGGTCTTTGATTTTTCGTTGAGTTTTAATCCTCGGTTGGATTGGCTCGACGCTCAGATGTATTTTTTGGGGTCTTACGCGCTCCTCTCCCATTGTCTTGTTTTGTCTCGATCCTACCACTTCGCTCCGACTCCCACCAGGGGTTTGTTTGGGTGGTCGGGTTGCGATTCAGACAAGCATTCGGGAGGAGTCAGGTCTCGTTTCTCTGAGATTAGCATTGATACTGCTAAATTTAACCTGCATTGCAATCATGATATCTCGAGTTTGACCGCTTATTGGTGACTTGTTCTGAACACTGCTCCCATCGGCGCGAATGATTGACTCGCTCAACAGTACTTATCATATCATTCAACACAGCGCGGCTGTATGCATCCCATTGCGACCAAAGACGGGCCTGATCAACAATCGACTGAAGCTGCCACTCGCAGCATATTGTGCTGTAGGACCGACGTGCACCCATCCAGTCCCCGGCACTTCTTCCCTGCGGAAGACACCCAACCCCGAAGCTGAGTGCCTGACAGGAGCTGAGAGCTAGCCGTCTTGGTCATGCTCTCTTCCCTCGGTAGTTGTCACGACATGCTGCAGGCACAGCTGGGCGCGCTGTTGGGCACGAATGCAAGTTACCACTACTCCGTAGATGTTCTGATATGTCTAGGTACGCACTAGGCCACCACAGTCGGCCGCCCTCTTCATGTGTTCAGCAGCCAACACACACACACACACACACACACACACACACACAACACAAATGCAGACAGACAGCCAGCCACCCAGAAAGCTGGCTAGCTCGCTGGCTCGCTGGCTGGCCCGGGGTGCAATGTACAGCAAACCCCGCGCCCGAGAATAGAACACACGCGAATGCGGAACCAAGCCTGATACGCACGTGAATGCTGAATGAGGCGAGCGCGCGCGTTTTCTTCAGGCGCATTCGCGGCAGCAGCTGGACTGCCTATTATGGCAAATGGGATCCTACCGCTTTTGGCACGACGTGCATTCATCGCATCGGTAGGCCAGCCTCGAGGCCCGGCAGTTACATTGCAGGTTCCTGTTCACAGTAGCCGGGCAGCTGCGGCAGTGGTCACTTCCTCAGCCAGTATCCCTTCTCGTCCAGCTTGGGCAAGGACTGGACGAGGCTACAACGCCGGAGGGCTCGGGCTCACCGCGGGACTCTGGCACATTTGCTTCCTCCTCGAGGACCTCAGTTTCCGGCATCGCTTTCTGCCAGCCAATAGCCGCAATCAGGAATCATATGATACTGTCCGATACCGCAATGTCGCCGGTAAGATTGAGACCCCCTTCGTCCGCCAAGACCTTCTTCCTCCGACGCCAAAGTCGCCGGGTCGGCTTCTCAATGCCATGACCGCTACGCCTCTCTCCTATTCCGACCCAGCCATCATCCTCTCCCTTATTCTCCTTGAAGTTCGCGACACCGCCCCGGTGAGGCTCTCGTCTAATTAAATGCCCTTTGGCGGTAAACGGAAATTTGTTTACCCCCAAGTTTTCTCGGCCAATATATCCAATTGGCGGAACCCGCTGGCCTGAGCGGTGACTCCCAACGGCCGGGTCAGGCACCCGAAAACTCCCATCTCTGTCTGTTGCTCTGTCGTCCCATGCCGCCCGCCCCCGGCATTATGCCGGTGCTTAGCGACCTGACCTTTTACGGTCGCGGTCGAGGTTGTCACCCCGTCCGGGATGGCTTCCGGACCCCAGTGGGGGGGGCTCGCTTAGCTCAGGGGTTCAAGAGAGAGAGGGCCGAGACCCAAGGGTCCAGGGCAGGTCCCGCTTCCCTTGACGGGGCAACGGGGCTAACGGGGCTCCGGCGCGAGTGAGGCGGTGAGATGGCACCATTACGCGTCACCCATCGTGAAGTGGATCGCGGACCAGCCTCACGGTGCAGCCGGTGGCTCCGGCGCCGTTCTGGGGCGTGTCGTCCCGGGTAACAAGGGGGCGATCAGAACCAGGACGCCCGGCGATCTCGGCCGGCATCAAGTCATCATTTTATCTCCGCCCTTTGGGTGTCGGTTGCGAGTACCATGGCGCGCTCGCTCACAAGGCCGGAAGCATGCAGAGACGCTCATGATCTAGATCGACGGAACAAGCGGGCCTGCCATTTACGCATAGTCGGGCCCGATTTGATAGACAAGATCCGGCAGCACTTGGCCGACCACAATGCAGCAACCACCGCCTCGCGCTTGGCGTCTGCTTACTTCTGACACGACGTTAATCCTCGGCCGCGCGAAGCCCTTGTTACTCAACCTCGTCCTGCCGTCTGGCTTGCTGCTTCAAGAGCGTCCAGAGAGATGAATGATCACGCGTGCTACCGTCACCGCAATTAGATATTATGTCCAGTCGTAAATATACTTTATTGCCCACTCTCCATATTTCTTAAGAAGCTGTGTCTGTCATTGATACTTGCTTATCTGAATGCATCCTCAATCTCCCAAACCTAACCGCCTTGCACGCCCCCTGCAGCGAGCCTCCGAGTATCGATACTGACCCCAGCACCCACTCAGCGTATAACATCGCCTTCCTTATCGATGCCCTCGGCCATCTCCAAGATGTCACTTCCACCTAGCGCACCGGAACCCAGGCTGGTGCTCAGGGCCCCTGCTCCCATACCCCATACCTCGTGAAACTTGACACTCTCATCACTCCCTGCCACTACCAGACACCCATCTCGCTTTGACTTGGACCTGCGTCGGGAATACAAGGTACCCATGGTACGTCTTGATGTGCGTGAGGACGGGCCACTCTCAGGGAACTCTTCAGAATGTAGACCTCGGGGGCCTCCGGGGTACGCTATGGCGCAGAGGGCACGGTGCTCGCCGTGCCATCTCACACAGCCTATCATGGCGCATTCAGGCCAGCTGAAGACGGCGATCCGCACAGAGTGATCCGGTTGAGCGTAGCCAAAAGTGGCTGCGAGCTCACGGCGTGTTGTACTCCACGTGAGACTGGTGACTTGGGCGCTGACGGAGATGGTGGCCAGGGCCGCGCCGGAGGTGGTGTGGAAGAAATGAATCATCTTGTCGGTCGAGCCACCTCCAGTGGCAAGCAAGTTGGGTTGCCATGGACAAAACGCCAAGGCTTTGACTGCGGCTTGATGTCTCCAGACTTTTAAGGCAGCCGAGCGTGAATGCATCTTTGGCAAGATGATGGATGCCTGAGCTGCCGCAGCTGGGAGGCTGCTGCGTCGGTTCCGGTCGTCAGGACTGAGGGAGAGAATGGAGCTTCGCAGCGGCGCAGGAGTGTTGGTCCCTGCTGATGGCGTAGGAGGTGGACGGCTATTTCTCATGGGAGCTGCCAGATTTACCACATCGCTGGTTTCCAATCGGTCCAGGATTGAATCATGTGGAAGTACCGAGTCCGAAGATGCGCTCCATTGGAAAGTTGAGACGTTGGGGAGTTCGTTGTCCTGCACAGGCTCTGTTTCGGCAATGGTGTTCGTGTTGTAAAGGCAGCAAAGATTATCATTGCCACCGGTTGCAAAGTGGGAACCATCCGGTGACCACGCAAGGCCGCATATCTGCTGGGAGTGAGCTTTGATGCAAGCCAGCAGTGTCATGGATCCTCTGTAGTTGTCTTCAGCAGCCTCCCAAGGTGCTGGCCATTCGACCGAGTAATAGTAAACGTCGCCAACATCTTCGCCCACTAGAAGGCTTTCTGTCTGCACTGGAACGCCAGGGTTGTTGGGGTTCAGAGAAGGGCGAGTGGTAGGAACCGGGCTCCAACTCAGGGAAGCTACAGCACGGGAATGCTGCGCCTCGAACCGAAGCGAAGGTTTGAACACGGGAGGCATTTCATCGGCGCCCTCGCTGTCCAAGAGCGATACCAGACTGACGGTGCCATTCGAGCGACCGCAGGCCAGGATGGAATTGAGTCCGACCTCGGATGAGAAAGACAGAGACGACACCCAGGATCCATCTCGGGTACCTCTGTTGAGCATAGACACCTCGGATGTCTCGGACCAGCCGTACACGAAATTGCCAAGCCCAACTGCGATAACGTCGCAGTTTGAACAGAAGGCCATCACCGAGCAGTAGTAGTCATCGCGCAGACCAGTGGCGTCAAGGACCCTATGTACCATGTCAACAGTTTTTTTTTTTTTTTTTTTTTTTTTTTTCACTTGTGGCGCGATGAAGAGGAAAAGCAATTACCTGAAGGGTTCGTTGGGAATGGAATGCAAGTTTTCCAGGAATTCCATGCGAGTTGGACGATTGACATCGAGTGAAGGTTGATTGTTGGCAACAGGCATTCTCTCACGAGCCGGATACGAATCATTGACCCATTCAGTCCCAGTCCAGGTGGTTGTGACCTTGGGATCGAAATGCTGGCCTGGCGCCTTTTTCTTGCATCGAGGGAAAGTAGAGAAATTGTCAAAGGCGAGAACACGTTGGGCGCGGTTGATGTCGAGCGCGTGGGCAAGCCGTCCTTCGTGTCGCTCGTTCTCCTCGCTCGTTCTTGGGCGACCGCTCGCAAAGGGCGCTCTGTAAAGAGGTGCATTGGTGCCACTCTCAAGAAGCAGGCCGCGTCCCGTGTCTACTGCTGAACCTCCTGCGGGCGCCACGCCACCGACAGTCCACATAGACCCGGCGCTGACCTGGCGTTCGAGATCGCTTGTACCAGCGCTCGGATACATGGCTAACACGGTGCCAGCTGAGCGTCGATTGTGTCCATCGGAGCGTGACGTGCGTCGGTCGCGCAGTGCCAGGTAATCCGGTCGGCGTGGTTGACGAAAGGGATCGGGTGTAGCCCCGTCGTTCCGAGTAAGACGTTCTTCTACTGACAACTCGTGCGGTTCTTTCATGGCACGAAATCGGTCCGAGAGGGGTGTGGTGACCTCGCGAGGTGATAAAAAGCGGTCGTGGGACCGTCCAGCCTCACGCAGTCGGGAGTTTGGTACGGTGTTATGTCGTCGCTTGGGCTGAGTTAGAGCTGTATCAGACCAGTGAGAGGTAGGCAAGCTGGGCCGGGGCTGTACTATCACACGAGGCAAGGTAGCGGGCGTTATTGGGGTAAGATGTAGTCGTCTCCTTTGGTCTCGGCTGGGTGGTTCATCCGGCGAATCACCCGTGGAACTTGTAGAGGATGACTAGGCCCCATCAAGGAGATTACACCAAAGCGGATCATTTTCGGTCTCAAAAGGAGTGTTGGCCCTCTTGTCGGCCAGGCACGGGCGAGAGGGTATTCGGATCCTCAAGCGAGGTTTCGAATTGGAGGAGACCGAGCTGAGTCGGCGACACGGGTATCCGGAGCTGTCCGAGTCGGCAATACTTTCATCGAAGCTCCTGGAACGTGTCCGCATGATGGCTATGGTTTGGGGATTGGGATGCACGAAGGCAGCAGTAATGAAACGAAGCTTGAGATGGTAAAGAATGAACCAGAAACAAATGACAAAACGGATGTTGGAAACAGTCGTCTACTCGATGCTGCAGGACTGGGTATCGATGTGCCGGGGGCGACACGATCAATCATCAGCCTGGCCTCACGAGAAGACCTGATGATGATACTTGCAAGAAGTGGGAGACTTAGGAAAGTTGGTGGAGGAGGTCCACATCACAGCCTGCACTTTTGCAGCGATGTGGCAAGGCAGGCGAAACATGAGGCATGATCTCTGGAATTGGAAGCTACGTCTGGTGCATCCATGACAGCCGCTGCCACACACAGCTGGCATTGAGATATTGGTGCCTTCCCAAGTAGCCAACCCGCTCTTGCCACTTGCTGCCCAATCGGGGCATATCGATGCAGATAAGCAGGAAATGGTGAAGCGCCAATTTGCTCCTTTCTGTCTTGACCGTTGGTAGGTAATTCCTCCTGCCAAGTGAGCAGCCAACACAGAATGTAGCTGTGTCAGGCAGCTCAAGCGTAAAGCCAACTACCTGTCCACCGTTACTGATCTCCTCACCGCAATGCTTTCCCCCAGCTCCCTTTTCACCAAGTCCTCTTCGCTCTCGCCCCGCGCACTCGCATTTCTTGTGGTGACGCTGGTGGACGTGACCGTGGAATACATCGTGAGCGGGATCTCATTGGGGTCATGGATACGCCGATGCTTTCGAGCACTTCTTTTGTCGAAGCCGCCACCGATTGTCGTCTTGGTGTTCCCATCCAGGTTCTCGTGCGGCCCTGCTGGCTTACCGATGGCCCTTGCTTTGCGATAAAGGACTGGCCCGCAGCCTACGATGATGGCTTGGGCCCAAGTACCACGTTAGCACACGAAGAACGGGACAAGTACTAGGAATGGTATTGCCCATCGCGGCCCAGGGGAGGCCGAATTGGTAGCTGGTCGTGCCGTACTTACCAACAGACGATTCGATAGTGCTCCACATCGCCAGCCAGGTAAGCGATGGGCGCGTCGTTGTCTCACGCCCAATCTCCACCACGCGAATAGTGGCCGTGATGATGCACAAGACACCGAGAGCAAACAGGACAGCGAGGCTTAATTTCCTCAGAATGGGCATTTGCAAGTTACGAAGCATGCCCAGCGGCAACATCATGACTGCAGAACATAATGGTACGGGCAGTCAGCAGTGAGCTCGCAACAGCGAATAAGAGGACAAAGAATTCCTTACCCATTAGGTCGGTGATGACATCCACAGCCCATGCTTGCCATATACTGATATAACTCATCCGAGTCATATCTCCACAGCCGCCCTTGACGAACCAATCGCTGACTGGCTGGCATGTTGTGACATGTATCGTGAACGATGTAATCAAACACTTGGGACGATTAGCCACAGCTCGGCCCTCCCCAAGACGGACAAGGGGAGCGAGTGCACCTACCAGTAGTGAAAACACAACCACGAACCACCACACACGGACGTACGCCGGAAGTTGCACCATAAGCCGCTTATACAATGCCAGGAGCGAGAACTTGGCACTCCAAAGCGTGAACCACAGGCCGGAGCTACTGAATACCAGGATCTTCTGCATGCTCCAACTGTCCTCTTCGACACTGGCGTTCGGGTGCGGCCGGCCCTCGATAGCATCCTGGAGCCGAAAGAGGAGCTGCGTGTTGGCGGCGTACAGTCCGGCAAAGATCATGAACAGCCCGTAGCCGAGGGCCAGCCACAGATCGTCCCAGTGGAGCCGGGTCCCTTTCTGCAGCATCATCACCGTACGTGCGGTCGCAATGAGGCTCACGGTACTCATCAGAGCGATGGAGGCGCCTAGGAACGCCTGTGGGCTAAGGCCAGACATGGTGAAGGGCAGATTGTCTCGCGTCTCGTCAATGCCCGGTCCAACCTCTCGACCAGGAGGGTAGAAGAAGTTGGATCGAGCGACGAAAAAGGGACGGCGGATCAGAGTGTTTTTTGGGTCATATATAATTGTAGTTGCCTACAAGATTTCAAGAAGGCAAGCGGACGCTGTGTCTTGGTGGGAACATCCGCTTGCGTTATATGCATCTTCGAGAGCTCATCACATAAAACCGCACACAAACACAAGGAAACCCCAATTGTCTTGGCTAGAGTTCTGCATGCTGAGTTTGCCGACTAGAAAGCAAACAGCCATGGAGCGAGAGGATCGTCCCTGACATTCTAGTTCCAAATGCCCCTTGCTGAAGATTCGGGGTGTCGAGAAATCGGTCCGCCGCCTTTGCTGCTTCTAATCGTTGGCCCGGATATGGTTACACCTCGTCGCTTTGCATACTGTCACACAGATTGGAAGCTTGTAAAGCAAGGGGGTAACGGCTCAATCTCGTTTGCGCGGAGTTCGAGTCGGGTAGGTCACTCGCCGTGCTGCCCAAGCTCTACAACCAGGCTAGACCAGCACGTAGCAAACACGCTGTTCCCACCGTACCGATATTGAGGGGAAGTGGAGTCTCATACTGGGATCATCATTGGGGCTTGCGCCAAGCGAGGTTGCTTTGGTGGTATTTGGTTGGTCAAGATCCAGACGAGTGGCTGACCTAGACATGCAGGATTTCGAGGTGGGACGATACAGGCTTGTTTGGGGCATGTTAGGTAGGTATGTAGAATATTTATAGATGTGACCCCCATCGTGTCGCCCGGCTGTTGGTACTGCTAGGGCTACCCGATGTCCTGTTGTTCATCACCCGATCCTGAATGTCGCTTCGCACCCTTTTTCTCATGGCCTTGGCGGCCGTTGCCAAGAGCCAACATCCATTTGAACCGGCCAACTTCAATGTGACCGAAGCGCTCATCCAACAGGGGGTAGACGTCTCGGCGCTTCCCGAGTTGGCCTCCTTGGCGGAGCGCTCTTCCAACCTCGCCTGCCGCACAGCTGTGAGTGCATCCCGTTTGCTCCCTGCCCAGGATGCTGACCCTTTATTTCAAGTGTGACTCGCTCCAAATCCTATACGGGGCCGATGCAATTGACTTTGACGGAGAGCCGGGCTACAGTACCTTCACCAAGGGCTACTGGTCTCAACTCCTGAATGAAGTCAGACCGTATTGCATATTCCGGCCCTCCACGCCCACGGCCCTGTCTGTATTGGTGTTGATATCACGCCTCTCGCAATGCCCGTTCGCTGCAAAGAGTGGCGGGCACTCGGCTTTCGCGGGCGGGGCTGGCATCCATGGCGGCATCACCGTCTCCTTCGACAACCTCCGGGACATCAAGCTGTCGGCCGACAAGAAGACGGTGGCCGTGCAGCCGGGCAACACGTGGGCGCGAGTACTATCGACGCTGAGCAGCACGGGCGTGACTGTTCTCTCGGGCCGCCTCGGCGACATCGGCGTGGGGGGCTTGACGCTTGGCGGTGGCATATCGTTCCTCACCAACCAATATGGTCTGGTGTGCGACAACGTCGCTAGCTTCGATGTGAGTGAGACGCCCTCGGCTATACTAGTCCCGCTCACGCGGCCCGCTGATCAACACACACTGACACCCCAAACAGATTGTGACCGCCACCGGCCGCATCATCAGCGCCGCCCCAACCCAACACCCCGACCTTTTCTGGGCCCTCCGAGGCGGCGGCAACAACTTCGGCCTCGTCGCCGCTTTCCATTACCAGACCAAACCCCTGCCCGGCGACCTAGTCTTCGGGGGCACCCGGACCTATGCCGAAGCCGCCTTTCCGGAAGTCATCAAGGCCTATGTAGACCTCACCCTGAGCTCGGCCAAGGACCCCAAGGCCGGCAGCTGGGTCGTCTATATCAACCGCGGCGGTGCAAGGCTGGCCGTGACGGAGCTCTGGTACGGCGCGCCGCTGGCCGACGGCGCCGACGCCCCGATATTCTCCGACTTTTACGCCATCGACGCCGTTTCGGATACCACCAAGACGCGCGGACACGCCGAGTACGTGAAGGCCCTGGAGTTGACGCGGACCTACGGCCGGCGCCAGATCACCTACGTCCTCAGCGTCCAGGCGTCCCACGCCATCGCCGCGCGCTCGGTCGAGATCTTCTACGGCGCCATCGGGGCGCTCGAGGGCGTGCAGGGGGTCTCCCCGGGCCTCGTGTGGCAGCACGTCACCGACGGCGCCCTGAAAGGGAGCAGGCGGAGCGGCGGGAACCCCATGGGACTGGAGCGGGCCGGCGGGCCCTTGCACATCATGGAGCTGATATGCGAGTGGACGCAGGCCCGGGACGACGAGCTCGTGTACCGGACCATGTCCGACATCATGCGGCTGATCAAGGAGGAGTCGGAGGCTATGGGGGTTGCCAGTGACTGGGTGTACATGAACTACGCGAGCCAGTTCCAGGATGTCGTGTCGAGCTACGGGGCGGAGAACAAGGCGAGGTTGAAACGCGTCGCGGAGATTTATGACCCCAGCAGGGTCTTCCAAACGCTGCAACCGGGATACTTCAAGTTGGACCGGGCACCCAAGCCTGATGCTCGGTACTTTTCACATTGAGTCTAGTATAATACATTCCACATGCCATATGTTCAGCTCCATGCTGGCAGGCCATGAAGTCCAGTACATTGCTAACCCCTTTTCCATCAACTCCTGAATCTACTAGCCACAAGCTAAAAATTACGTAATTACATACATAAACCAAAGACCTTGTCTTCATACGGACGCCCGATGCTCCAGGTTCACTGTTTGATGCGTGGCGCGCCGTCCCGGCCTAAGGTCGCTAAGCCCCTGAGTCCGAAACGGCCCCGCGGTAGCAGCGGCGGCGGCAACAGAAGAAGCTGTTAGATTTATCATGGCGAAATTTGATCTTTTTATTATATGTAGCCTGCACCTACGATTACAACCAAAGTCCGTTGCGCGCATCGCGTCCCATGGAAGGCCGCCTCGGTACCGCGCGGCATCTCCCGGGAACCACCTGACTATGACCCATCGATCTTTGGGGTTAACCCGAACGGCGTGCACATCAACCGGAGTGTCCACGGTGCAATGTGCCAGACCGTCGTGATAAACCACTCAGGGAACAGCAGCACTCCGTGCCATCGTCGACCGACGCTAGCTGCGGGCTTCCCATAGACGAAACGCGGCCGGGGCGTCTCTACAGCCATCCTACTCGGACAAGAGTCATCCAGGGGATTCTGTGTATCGGAGGCCGTGGCTACGACAAGTTGGGCTGGCACGGGCGTTCCATCGGGATCGGCAGTTCGAGGCTACTACCCGGCCGGTATTTCGAAGCCCCGTCACCACCATCGCGGTATGATGTGCAACAGGAATTTAGGGGAACAATGTCAAGATCCCGAAGGTGGGGAAGAACAAGTGCTCGTTGCACGGGCTACGTGGCTGCCACGAGAGAGCTCGGATGCGGGTAGACTGTAGTGAGACCCAATCCTCTCTGAAGCCGACTCGGCCGAGCCAATCTGGGGTCGACTATCCTGGACTGAGGCAGGCCCACTGCTGTTGAAATACACCGTCGATACCGACGTTATATCCGAGCAAAAGACATCCGGACACGGGTATCTCTCCGACGCGGCCGAACTTCGATCCATGCTAGGTCCATTATCCATTCTCCATTTTCCCTTTAGATCTTCCAGATCCTTTAGAGTAAATCAAGTCACAGAACGTCAGCGGTCCTATGAATCTTAGACTAGGCTTGCCACGTTAGGACGCATGCTCTAGAATGCCAAGATTGACCAGTCCTGAGCTGCGGAGGTCGCGAGCCCCCCTGTCCGTAAGTCCAGGCAGATCTGATCTGCCAATGTGCCATGATGCGACCTTTTCTCTCAAGTTAGCAGCTACTTCGTGACCATGTCGTGGTTGGACTTGAAACCAAAAGCTCACGGAGGGGTGGTGCTGAATCCCTCCGGGAATGCGCCAAGACGTTTAGATCCAACGGTTACTGGCGGCAGTCGGGGTAGATGGTACGCTATCCACTTGCCAGTGTTAGAACCTTTCTCAACATTTCCTGTGACCAGGTTAAAAGAAATATTTTTCATGTGCTTCATGTGCACGTCTTGGGATCCTTAGGCAGCAACGAGCTCTTGGATTCTACAGGATCTGAATGTGGAATTTGACAACCGCACTGCGGAAGCAACCGGCACGCATTCCCGGGACTCAAACGCATGAGCGGCACGTGGCTTGTTACTTCTGCTTACCTATTGGCCATGAGTACGACGGGGTTGACCAAGAGTTTGTCCGAGATTCCGTCGGGTCCAACGGCCAACTCCGGGGGTCCGTTGGCCAGATTACTCAGCCCATGTCCACACAATTCCCGGGGTCAGCTTACGCAACGCAACATAGGTAACTATTCCTGAAACATACGACCTATCCACTGCGCTTTCAATAAACCGTAATGCGTGCCAATCATGACTATTCGACATCGTTAATCAATGCGCTGGAATACGACGAGCCGCTTAGATCCCTGGTAGTGGTGGTTCGAGGGGTTAACGTGACAGATCAGAGGGGTTGGGAACTGAGGTACGTTCTCGGGTTCGTACCTAGGGAGGATAGGCAGCCTGTCACGTAAGAGCCAACGTGCCAACTGACCAGGGTGGCACCGCTTAACCGAGAGCTGGTACGACGTCAGTAAGGATTGCGGCGCGGGGAGGGGCAACGCAACAGGGAATGCAAACCAGCATGTAGCTCGGCCTCGGCCTCGGAACAACAATGGGAAGTATTACAAAAGAGCCACATTCATCGTCATGATCATCATACATATAGCCATTGTTTCCTTTCTTCATCACATTTTGGGTTGAACAGCGAACACCCCCTTACTTACACTAGTATCAAAGGCCTTTCCTGTGCCGACACGCGAAATCAGGGGGCAGATCATTGAGACGAAAACCTACTTACCTACTTACGTATGGTCCCAGAGCCCTGGGACTGCGGCTTTTCCAAATCCAAATGAACAGGCACCAAGTCCTCCATTAAACTCGCAATAAACGCTCACCCATACACACGATAAGCGGCCTACTTGCATCCCACCATGGACTTCAACAATACGACCGAGGCGCCGATGGGCACCACACGCCAGCTCCTCCTCGGCCTCCTCTGCGCCCTCCTCCTCATCTGGACAGCAAAGCGCACGAACCTCTACCTAACCCGCCGCCGCTTCAAGCAGGCGCACGCCTGCCGCCCCGTACAAAGACGCTTCCCCAACCGGGACCCCATCCTCGGCCTCGACGCCATCTACTCCCAGATCCAGCGGGCCAAAGCCGGCACCATGCTCGAGTGGCTGCACTGGCGCAACAGCACCTACGGCCCGACCTTTGCCGCGCGCATGGGCCTCCGCTTCCCCGGCTGGCTCGGCGGCGGCGCCGACGCCTTCGTGACGACGGACCCGGAGAACATCAAGACGGTGCTCGCGACGCGCTTCAAGGACTACGGCCACGGCGACACGCGCACCGGCTCGTTCGGCCCGCTGCTCGGCCGCGGCATCTTCGTCGTCGACGGCGCGCGCTGGCACGAGTCGCGCGCCCTGCTCCGCCCCAACTTCGCGCGCGAGCAGATCGCGGACCTCGAGGCGCTCGAGCGGCACCTGTCGCTGTTCTTCGCGCTGCTGCCCCGGCGCGGCGACGTCACGGTCGACCTGCAGACGCTCTTCTTCCGCCTGACCATCGACACGGCCTCCGAGTTCCTGTTCGGGACCTCGGTGCACTCGCTGCGCGCGCTCCAGGAGAGCGGCGGGCTCGTCGTGGGCGCGGACGGCGAGGCCGCGGCGAGCGCGAGCGACTCGGCGTTTGCCGAGGCCATGAACGACGCGCAGGCGGATATCCTGATGCGGGCGCGGCTGAGCTGGATGTACCACCTCCGGCCGCACCCGCGCGGTGAGGCGGCGATCAAGTTCGCGCACGCGTACGTGGACCGGTTCGTCGAGGAGGCGGTGCGGCGGCGCGAGGCGATGGACCTCGACAAGGGCGGTGGCAGCAGCAGCACAGGCACAACGACTGGCACCGATGGCGAGAAGTACGTCTTCCTCCACGAGCTGGCCAAGGCGACCAAGGACCGCAAGGTGATCCGGGACGAGCTCCTCAACATCCTGCTGGCGGGCCGCGACACGACGGCGTCGTTTCTGTCGAACCTCTTCTTCGTGCTCGCCCGAAGGCCCGACGTCTGGGCCAAGCTCAAGGCCGACGTGGCCGGGCTCGAGGGCCGGCCGCCGACGTACGAGACGCTGAAGAATCTGAAATATGTCAAGTACTGTCTAAACGAATGTGAGTCTTCGCCCTTCCTCCTGCGCCCCCCTATCCAAGAACAATAGAGCAACAAGAGAAAGAAAAAAGGGGCATAGGAACATACAGGTTTGGTTCCATAGCTAACCCGGCACCGCCCCGCAGCCCTCCGGACCCAGCCCGTCGTCCCTCTCAACAACAAACAAGCCCTGCAAGACACCGTGTTGCCGCGCGGCGGCGGCCCCGACGGGCAGTCCCCGCTGTTCGTGCCCAAGGGCACCATCGTGGCCTGGACCATCTACACGCTGCACCGCCGGCCCGAGTTCTACGGCGACGACGCCGATGAGTTCCGGCCGGAGCGGTGGGAGCACCTGCGGCCGAGCTGGGAGTACCTGCCGTTCAACGGGGGGCCGCGGATCTGCGTCGGACGTGAGCTTTTCTTCCCTTAGCCTTTTACCGGGTATTGGCTTATCACTATTTGTACTAATCACCTTCGCCACAGAACAATACGCCTTGACCGAGGCCGCGTACGTCACGACCCGTCTCGTCCAGGAGTTCGAGCGTATTGAGAACCGCGACCCGGGCCCGTGGGTCGAGAGCGTCGGGTTAACGATCTGCTCGAGGAACGGCGTCAAGGTCGGCTTGTATCGCGCTTCTTAGTGGGCGACGTTGATTTTGCCGATTGATAATGGAATATGAATGATGAGTAGAAGGACTTGGTCAGGAGCTTTGCGTATACCCCCCTTAATGAGTTTTCTAGATAGCAACGCAAAATCCTCAAATAAGGTAACTTGACTAGTGATCGACATGAAACACATTTGCAACTGAAGTCCAACTCATGATATATTCCCAATCCGTAATCCCAAAAGTCGAAGCACCCCATCATTCCGTATCCGGGCATATAGCAGCATTGCAAAAACTTGATACAGAAAGCACAGTCCATGTCAATCCCGGAACTGGTGCAGCTCGGGGTCCCAATCGCCAAAGCTGTAACGGTCGCGGTGGTGTCGGCCTTGACGGAGTTCCAATGCTGTCCAGTTTTAAGTACTTTAAGGGGCCCTACAATGAAATACGTAGGTTAGTAACATTCAATGCCAAAAGTATTCATTTTGCACTACCACGGAGAGATAAGATCATAGAGAGACGGAGTGGGGTTTACTCCTGGAACATAAGGCGAAGAAGACATGATTTTACCTGGATTTTGCCATCGTATCAGAATCCCGGGCAGGGAAACTGGATATACAAGTTCGTGCAACTTGCCAATCCAGAAGAGCAATCCTCTATCTGGCTGGACGAGCTATCCTTGGAGTACGAGGAGCCCGCGTAGTTGAAGTCAGCGTACAAGGACTTTCCGTCACCCCCTCTGTGCGTAACATCGACGGTGTAGGGTAGCTGGCTCGTGATGCTCAGACCTGGCTCGCAAGTGGCGAAGTTGGAAATTGCGTTGCACGCGTGATTGTAAATACCGCATTGGTATTCCGCGTCGGACAGGGTTGCTTCGACGATCTCCATGTAGAAGGAGCATGTGCCTTCAGCTTGGGGTGTGCAGCCGGCAATCGAGACGGATGCCGCTGCGAGGATACTTAACGCCGCTCGAAACATTTTAAGAGGAAGGTGGTGTAGTTAGGTCTTTGAATCAAAGTCTTTGGCAGTGTTATTCGAAATTTGTCTGCTTTGGATATTTCGACTGAAACTACATACAACCGACTACTTATAGATACCAGAGCCATTCACAATAATCATCTATGACGTTGGAAGGAATAAGAGAATAAGCCCTATGAGCAACCCGAGACTTGCGTTCCATCAGCCTTCGGTATTGTCTAGCCAATCGTATCCTTAGAGTAGGGATAGGTCATAGCTCTGAGGGAGCTCAGCTGCAGATCTCGGTCAGGCTGGGTGCACAACAATTTCCCACGTGGCACCGACCACTGCAGGGCATCGCGAAATTGGAACATGATGATACGGAGGCGTTGGATTATCATTATTGATCTTACCGGGTTGCAGCTATAATTAGGCTCTGATGCCTCAGCCTTGGCTAAAGAGCCTGGTTTAAAGGAGTCTCCATGCTTCCCATAGTGCCACGATCGAGATCCGTAACTGTCATCGTGACAAGCGAGGTCCCATGATCACTAGGTTCGGGACCGAGAGCAGTATCATGCATGTTATGTAGGAATACCTGCAGGAATTTGATAAGGGAACAGAAGGATCACATCCAGAGTCGCAGGGGACTTGCTCAGCTACACAGGGATTATGTGAGCTGAAGTTGGCTACTACAGAGGAAAACTAGAACGGTTTCTGGATGCCATTATGTTGTATTTGTTCATTTCTTGTATGTCCATGACTTAATACGAAACGCCTTCCTAGTCTGTCCAGGGGCTCGCAGTGTCTAATTAAACGTTACTCCCAAAATGCCCACTGACATTATCAATATACATCGGGCACTGACATGTATCCATCTACGAAAGGCCCAACGTGGCGATGAGTAGGTTCACGGCACTAACCTGCTTCCCCAAATCCTCGCCATCAAAAGGCTTCTGCCATATACCACCATAGAAATCCGACCCGTTGCGAGCATTGCTGTACATGGTCTGCTCATTGTTCCGGATGTACTCGCTGTAGGGGTTGTCCGCGAGCGCCTTGTTGAGCTTCGCGAGACGGTTCATGAAGATGCCCTTGAACGACCACCCGTTAATGGAGCAAGAGTCGGAGCCGCCCGCGCACGTCTCGGTCAGGATCCCGCCGGGCGAGAGCGTGGCGCTGTTCACGACGGCGTCGGCGGTCTTGCGTGCCGTGTCGAGGTAGCCCTGCGCGCCCGTCGCCCGGTGCAGCTCGACGAGCCCGCCGAGCACGACGCCCTGGTTGTACGTCCAGACGTCGGCGTTGTTGTTGCGGCACACGGACGAGTCGTTGGCGTCGGGCTCGAGCAGGCCGTCGTTGATGAGATATTGCGAGTTGATCATGCCGCTCCCGTTGAACCACTCCCACTGGGTGATGCTGCGGTTCAGGTAGAGCGTGTCGCCGGGGATCAGGTTGTGCAGGGACGCGGCCAGCTCGAGGTACAGCTCGTTGCTGATGGCGTTCTTGTACTTGAGGTCCGGGATGTTCCAGATCACGCCGCCCTTGCACGTCTCGGGCAGCCAGTACTTCCAGATGTAGGCCTCGTCCTCCTTGGCGATGTCCAGGTAGGTGCTGTTCCCGGTGAGCTCGTACATGCGAAGCAGGGCCAGAGCCCACCAGGCGGTGTCGTCGGTGCTGTCGGCGCGGAAGTCGCCGCCGCCCTGGGGATACCAGTCAATGGGGGCGCGTTGGATGTCGATGGTGTGCTGGGCCATGGCCAGGTACTCTTCAGAGCCCGTAGTCTGCATGTAGTCGAGAATGGCCTGCAGGGCAATGCCGCTGTACCACCAATTGACCTTAGGGTTCCATCGTCCTGTGGTGGTGTCGTAATAGGTGTTCAATGCGTTGATCGAGGCCTTCGTTGCATCCAGAATGGCAGAGTTTGGTATGACCAGACTGGAAACGAGACTTGAGAGCATCAGGCATGAAGCCCCAAACAGATTTGCCAACTTCATGGTGTTTGTTGGTGTTTCCGGACGTGGATGTAAGGAGAAAGGGAGCGGAGGGCCAATGAAGTGAGCGTGGCGTGAATTGATGGTGTTAGTGAGCGCAAGGCCGATAATATCTTTGGCCAGACTTTGGATGAAAAGAGAGTGTTTCCTGCCTCGAACGTAGAGCGGCTGGACGATTCCTGAGTCCAAGAACGTTCTATTTATTCGGAGTTGGAAATTGCAGGTTGCAGTCCAAAGCAGGGTTGTAAGAAGCGAGTGGGTGTCGTGCTCGACGCGGGACGGAGAGATCTTGAATCGGTCCCAGACAAGAAGCAATATGCAACAAACAAGCGACTCGACCCTATTGTTGAACTCGAATGTGTCCAATGCAATCGGGCTGTTTCGAGGGGCCCGCGAAAAGCACGAGTAAGCGCGCTCGTTGAAGTCGGATCAGGGGGGCGTCGCACCAATGACACGGCCAGACGTCGCAACCGCGATCTTAAGAGGCTTGAGCTATACCGAGAGGAAGGTGATAGGTCCCCCTCCTTGAAATGTCAACCACAGTCAACCACTCGGTCGATTTGCCAGCACACACACGGCAGCAGATTATTATCGCCAATGATGCAGGGGCAATGCGACGTCGGGCTCAGGGTAATGACGAAATGCGAAGAGGATACGACGCTTGGCAGGCAGGACCGTTTGTTGCACTGCTTGCACTGCTTGCACTGCTTGCACTGCTTGCACTGCTTGCACTGCTTGCACTGCTTGCACTGCTTGCACTGCTTGCACTGCTTGCACTGCTTCTGCTGCATGATTCTCTGTCCTTATATATGTGTGTTCATGCTGTGCTTTCGCCGATAGGAGGAGAATGGGCCAACTTTAATAAAAATCTCAACAATATGCGCAGTTGCGCCTGCATTTCGGAGAAAGCACTGCTTCGACCAGACGACGCTGGCTTCCGTCCGGAGATAGGTACCGGGCAGGCAGAGCCCATCGTGTTCGGAGCAAGGGACAGGAGCAATGCAAGGAGGGAGAGATTCAAAGAAGAAAACAAACGCAGGCAGTCTCTGGCCAACAACTCCTGCAAGGCGAAATGCATGCTGCCAGCGTGACCATCTGCCGGGCTCAGGCCGGAGAAGAGCGCTTTTTCTCGTGCATTGTTGCATTCTTTTTCTGGTGGGAATCTAGGAATTGGGTTATCTACTGCATGTGGTGGATGTACAATAGCCGGGAAGAGCGCCGATCTCGACGATGAGATGCATGCATGGTCCTAAGTTACTGGAATGCATTGCGTCGGTGCATCTCGAGGCTCAATTCCCATCAATTGTTTGTCCAATGCTGAGTGGTGATCAGGACAATTAACCTTAAGGCCCCGTAAGCTTGAAGACACTAGTCTCAAGGACACCTAAAATTAGCCTGGATGCGGGGGGGCAAAGGGGGGCAGACGGGGGCAGATTAGGGAGGCGGGGCAGACTCAGGGCCTTATCGATTGGGAGATAGCGCTGCACTAGAGCACCTGCACCCACCTAATCCAGCGGTCCAGTGATGATGTGGCTGCCTGCAATTATCGGCTGTAGAGGGGTCGTCTTGTTTACTGTCGGTAGTAGAATTAATTGATCTCAACTTGCCAATCGTCCCTTTTTTTTTTTCTGAAATCAGTAATCACATTTTGTGTCAAAGTACTCGCGCAGAATTTGCGAGCCAAAGCCATGGCCAGTGTAGGTTTGCAACATATCGCTCCAAACAACATGAGAGAGAACCGGCTGGGCTGATACTCCGGTGTGCTTGGCTTTGGCTGTAGCATGGCATAGCCCGGACGAACCGCAGCCGAACCGAAGAGCAGCGGCAGCAAGACCTCGACAGGATCCAGAAGTACCGCGATCTCGACGACCAGATACAATCACATGTACGTGTGCGATTCCGAATGACGGCTGTTGCCTCGTCTTTGGATCATCTCCTCTTATTCTTCTCCCCATCGCATCAGCTACCTGCAGGGATCTCGGGTATCCTCGCCGCCGCATCATAAGCTAACGCCCGCCCCTTTCTCCGCGATCGCGAAACAGGTGAAACAGTCAAACTACAGCGACCCCGCGCTCTTCCAGCTGACCACGAAAATCCTGCGGCTCAACCCCGAATACTACACGGTATGGAACGTCCGTCGCCGCTGTCTAATCTCTGGCTCATTGTCCAGACGCTCTGCTGGGTTATGGCGCTCGAGGGCGTCGCCGAGTACTTCTCGGAGCGTCACTACGAAACCGTCCTGCGCCGCCTCCTCGCCGTCGCCCTCGGCTGCGACCCCGGCTGCCCCAGCGACGTCCCCGTCACCCAAGAGGGATGGAGGGAGTGGTACTACACCTAATGAGAAGAAAGAACATACCACCGATAATGCGGAGGGCAAGGAAGAAGAAGATGAGAAAGCCGACATAGCAGCCGACACCTCCATTATCCAGGCCGAGCTCAACTTCACGATCCCGCTCCTCATCGAGTTTCCGAAATGCTACTGGATCTGGGGCTACCGCTCCTTCCTCCTGTCGCTGTGCGACGCCATCCTGCCCGCGGCCGCGGCGCGCGACTTCTGGGTCGCCGAGCTGGCCCTCGACTCCAAGATGCTGACCAAGGACCGCCGCAACTTCCACGCCTGGAGCTACCGCCGCTTCATCGTGTCCGCGCTCGAATCGACGGCGAAAACTGACGGCAGCGACGGCAGTGGTGGTGATGCGCCAACGACAACGACGAACCCAAAAAGCATGACCGAGTCCGAGTTCGCGTACACGTACAGCATGATTAAGGTCGACCTCTCGAATTTCAGCGCTTGGCACAACCGGAGCAAGCTCGCGCTACGGCTCCTGGATGAGCGGGGCGCTGATGACGCGGCGCGCAAGAAGTTCCTCGAGGAAGAGTTAGAGCTGGTGAGGGAGGGACTGAACGTCGGACCTGAAGACCAGAGCCTCTGGTATTACCATCAATTCCTCATGGATCACATCACCGCCGTCGGCGCCCACAAAAACGCCGAGGATAACGAGAAGGGGACGACGAAGGAACTTATCGCTCCCAACCTGAGCCTGGCCGACCGGCGCGAGTTTGTGGACAGGGAGGTGACCGAGATCAAGGATCTGCTGGAAGACTACGCCGACGTCAAGCTGATCTACGAGGCCCTACTGGAGTACGCGATGGCGTATCGGGCCATGGGCGAGTCAGATGGCGACGCCGCGAATCAGGACGAGATGATGGCCTGGCTCGCGAAACTTAGGGAGCTGGACCCGCTGCGACGGGGGCGTTGGGATGATCTGGAGAAGTCACTCAAAGTCTGATGAAGGCCAAGTATTTACATGACAATGCACATCTTAGAATGCACATATCTATTAATCTACTAAGATTAAGCCGAACATTTTTGTATCTCCAACATCAGACATGACGGCGTATGGTGTACTACTTGCAAAATCTCATCTCATCCAAACAATCATGACTCGTTACAGGGGAATGCTGCCATTGCACTTCCCTTTGATCAGACTCGCGTTCTGGCCCACCAGGCCGTCGAAGTAGGCCAGCAGGGTCTCGAGGGGCAGCATATCCATCAGCCCCAGGCTGGGATTGCTCGACTTGAGCGGCCGGCCCCCGAACAGCACGCGGACGTAGTGCTCGCTGCCATCACCCGCCTCCTCCTTCCGGTACACCTCGAAGACGACCTCGCTGCCCATGCCGGGCCAGACCATGACGTCGATCTGCAGGACCGCCAGCACGCGGCTCAGCGACCCGTCGTGCGCCACGTTGTGGAGGTAGCGCACATCGCCCATGGCGTCTGCGGTTACGGCCCGCAGGTGGGCGGCTAGTTCGGCGATCCAGACGCCGTACGCGGCGGCCGAGGAACGCAGCGCGGCGGGGCCGGCGTCGCGGTAGAGGTGGCTGTACTCCCACTGGCCCAACCGGTAGACGGCGTCGGCGAGGTCCTGGGTCACGCACTGCCCCGTGGTAGTGTTGCAGGGGAGGGGTTTGCCGGCGTCGCCGTGGCACTGGCGCGCGGAGAGGTTGTCGTAGTAGTGGTCGAAGCTGGCGTGGAAGCCGGGGTCGGTGGGCGGGACGCCCGAGATGGCGTCCAGGGTCGCGAAGAGGGGCCGGGCGGCGTCGAGGTGCTGTTGCCAGCGCGCGATGGCGGGGGTTTTGAGACGGTCGGACGCGGTGCTGCCGGAGGGGCAGGGGTATTGGGGTTCGAGGGAATCGACCCCGGAGGCTTGGATTAGGAGGGGGACGGAGCGGGTGAGGGCGGACGCGCCCCACATGCCGGCGATGAGCTGGCTGGCTACTTGGGAGGTGATTTGGTTGTTGGTGACGCGGTAGACGACGTGGCGGCGCCATGCTTCCCCGTCTTCTTCGTCGCGGCTGGGGAGGAAGCCGAGTAAGGAGTGGTAGACGTCGTACAAGTCCTCGCCATGCGTGCGGGAGTCGTCCAGGCCGCCCGAGGTGATCTGCGGGAACTGGCAGGACCCGATCCAGCCCGCGGGGACGAAGGGGTTGATAGTCGAGTTAGTGCCCTTCCAATACGTCTGCGCCGACTTCTTTGCGGTGTCGGTATCCGCCCCCAGGGACTGCCCGAAGTAGTACAGGCCCTGGTCGTCGCAGTCCCAGCGGTAGGGCTCGACGGGGAAGGCGTTGGCGGCGTAGGGGGTGCGCTTGTGGTGGCGCTGGATGACCTCGACGTACCGCAGCTCGTACTCGTCCTGCCCTTCGGAGTCTTTGGGGGCAGGGGGTACTCGGTGCGCCGCACATGCGGCATGTTGCACCAGTTGTAGGTCCCGTACTGCGCGTCGGGCATCCGGGACGTGTTAAAAATGAAGCCGTACGTCCCGGTGGCCTGCAGGGCCGACGTGAGGTTGTTCACAGCGGATACGGCGGGGGCGTGCCAGTCCAGATTCACGCTCGCGGCCGAAGCGGCGGCGGCTGAGAGCAGCAGGGAGGAGGCGGGGTTTAACATCATGCTATTGGGAAACGACGGCGATGTTGATGATGCAGACCACTTGAGATACACTAAAAAGGCGATGCCTAGAAACAGAACAAGTTTCGCAGGTCTATTCGCCCATCGTGGAAAGGCAGCCATTCCCTTTTTCTTATGTACTCTGAAAAATATGCTGTTTATGTCCGCATCCCAGTATCGGAGATGAGTGTTATTGAACTTGGGGTGGTATTTACCCCCCACGTGCTGCAGCTTTCTCGGCTTACAGGTTGCAGGACAACTCAAATTTCTGGGCGAGGTCAATTGACGTTTCCAGCCAAGAACTCGATCTCAATCAATCAAGCAATTTGCAGGACACAGGCGCGTCATGGCTGGGAGAGATGGAAACATCTTGCCTTGGCCTATTAATGGTCCGAGTCGACGCTGCTATTGCAACATGCGATTTATCTTGTTGGATCAATCGAGTGAGCATCTGGTGGCATTGGGTGGCAATGCACTCTAAAGTAGCCTACATCCAAGGGTCACAATCAATCGAGCGAAGCTCCTGCTTCTGACCGATGGACGGGAACAACTGGGGAGCGACCTCAAGAGAAGTAAGTATATAGAGCCCCAAAACGCGCCGTTCTTTCACATACGACCATATCCTGCTGAATACTAGGGATCCCGTCCGCTCTCCCATATATAAGCAGCAGAGAGCCGAATTAGTACTAGGGTCGGTGACGACCTGGGAATCCTCGGTGTTGTATGTTCTTGACATTTCGTATTTTTTGCCCGCTTTGTCCCCATGTACCCCCAACAGGCATGAGTATTTTTATTTGCTTAAATCATCAATGTGCTGCTCGTTTCGTCTATCATTTCCTTCCACCGCTCACAAGAATTAAGCCTAGCCCGGTGTGCGTTTATCGATTCAAGGCCAGCAAAAGTACCGTTTTGGAGGGCGGGCCGGTGACCTCCCACCACATCACAAACCCCCCCAGTTTCCCCCAAACCTCCGCTGCCATCCAACCAACTGACCAAGAACTACAAGCACGCAGTTCCGCTTTCGCACCGTCCGAGCCTCATCTGTTGACCGGTCTGAACCTGACGTGCAGCTCGGGCTTCTCCCACATGCCCAGCATGGCGAAGTCCGAGTCAAAGACCGGCAGCCGACGATGATGGTCGGGACCGCTCGGCGGCGGCTCGAGGTCAAAGGTCCACAAGACCTTGGCGAGGAACAGCCGCATCTGCGGCCAGGCGCTCTCGCGGCCGACGCACTGCCGCGGGCCCAGGTTGAACGGGAAGAAGCACCCGAGGTCGTCCGCCGCGTACCGCGGGTCGTGGCGGGGGTCGCGGCGCGGTAGCCAGCGCTCGGGGCGGAAGAGCTGCGGGTCGCGGAAGTGGCGCGGGCTGCGGGCGGCGGCGAACTGGCTCATTTGGCATGTGATCTTTAAGAAACAAGGGTAAGACTACGAAGTGAATGTCCATATTGCAGGGTATGCAAAGCAATAACACGACAGAGTTGGGATGCTTGTGCGGAAACTAGGGAGGGGGAAGAAAGGCACTGACTCCCTTGGCTATGTATGTGCCGTCCACCACAGCGCCCGGACTGGTGCGTGGGCTGCCGCTGGGGGTGGTGGTCATCATGCGAAACGATTCCTGGATGGTCGCGTCGACATAAGGGAGCTTGGCCGCAGAGCTCGTGGTGATATCCGCATAGCTGTCGAACGTGGCCCTGACCTCGGCCACGAGCCGCGCGTACGCGTCCGGCTCCTGGAGCAGGAGGAGCACGAAGGCGTAGAAGCGATTGGCGATGGGCTCGAAGCCTGCCATCAGCAGCTGGAAGGCTATCTGTTCTAGGTGCCTCGCCTCATCCGGGTCGGGCGTGGGTGACTCCGCAGGGAGAATGTGTTCGAAGTAATCGGGCGCGTCTAGGAGATGCCGGCGATGGATGCGAGTCTGCGCTTCGTGTCTGTTTGCCTTGAATACCCGTGGTGCGGCGGAAAGGGTGCGCGGAAACCGAAGCGAGACAACGAGAAGCAGCAGAGGTCGAAGCAGAGGAAACCTTTTCGATACCTGATTCACGGTCATGAACAGGCCGCTCCTATTTATCATGCCGAGGAGCTCTGATGACTCTTCTGTAAGTCGACGACGAAGAGACGTGGTTAGGAAGCCACGCGTCCGAAAGGGGGGCCGAGGGAGTCTTACCATTCTTCAACTGGTTGAGCTTACGACTGTAGACAATGTCGGCAGACAAGTCCATTGCTAGCCAAGACGTCCACGGTAGTAAGAAATAGCCGTTAGCTAATCGATACAGAGGAGCTTGCAGTGAGATAAGTACTCACCTTGCCAATCTCGACACTTTCAGTGGATTTGGACCTCATTCTCATCTTGTCCACAAATAAGTCGATGTATTTGTGGAATTTGACGTCTTGGTTCTGGATGGACTTGCTACTGAAAGCTGGTGAGACCCTTTTTGATACTTCCCTGTGCTTGGCTGGATCGCGCTCCCAGGCTATTCCCCCATCCTTGGGACCATGATCAACAAAGTTCGTCTTGGTGAACAGCTCTTGGTTCCTGATGGCTGAGGTCTGGATATCTGGCAGTTTGTTGGCAAGTAGCAAAGAAGTATATGGTTGGAATATATTTTTGTGAACAGACTTGCCCATAATAGCTTGCGGCGTAAAGAAGACCAGCTCGTTGGGAGCGATCCGAACAACATCCCCTTTTGGCTTTGCTCTTAATAACGGTCTTCGGCAATACTTCAATGCTTGATATGTTGTACGTACCGTACTTCTTCAAACTGTTCTCGACTACCCATGGCCATCTGCCGGATAACCTGGAGGTGTTAAGTCTAATGGCTGACCCGCCACCGCATTGAGATTGGGATCCTAAGTTACTCACCAGTGATAAGCGTACCAAACATTCGAGACGGCCGCAAGCTTGGGTCCCGGGAACCCCGATGCTGGGTGGAATCGTAAAAGATATACGATGCGAATAATTGCATAGGCAGTCACCTAGTCGAGCGCGTAATTAATCAGTTCAACAGGCGACCTTGAATTAATAAAGCGGGCGAGGGGGCTTCTCGGGCTCGAGCACAGTTTCAAGTGCGACAGGATCGGGTTCCTACAGCTGTCACGGTATAGCAAAATGAAGTCCAAACATCTTCGCGACCAAAGGGTCCGGTCAGCTGTATGTTCGATAGAGACATTCTTGAGAATAAAACTTGGCAGCACACAGGGGAGAAGACAAGTAGCGACGAGCAGGAAGAAATTCCAGCAAGCCTGGGCACCTCCAGTAAACGGATGGTGTGTTCTGAGTAAGGGATGCCCAGAGACCTACGGCAGGAAAGCGGCTGGGGAGATTGCGTTGCATCTGCAGGCTGCTGCTGGCCAAGACGGAAACCAGAAAATGCGGAGTAAGGCCGTACAAGTCTGACATCATCTGCTGACCACTCTTTTCTAACCCAAAAACCCATATTGTATTGCATAGCTTTGATCTATTAATAGTACCAGAGAAGGGGGAAGGCGCTGCGCTGCTCACATACACCTGATTCAAAAGCCGGCGACTAGGCAAATGTGGATTCATGATTGATGCAACATATATAACATATATATTGTAGGTTAGAGAGCAGTTTCCGTGTCTATTCACTGACCAAACGTTTTGCCGGGCGACATCAACTCAAACCGCTCTCTATCTAATAGCTAACAGCATGACTACGAAGTAGGAACAAAAAAGAAAAGCGTGAAGGTTTATGGAACTATTAGCGTAACTAGTCACCCCTTCCCACTTTAGCCAAGTCTTATTTGATGCGAGGGCTTTACACACTCTCAATATTTCGCCGGACATGAATTCCCCGCAGAGGATGGCCTGGCTCCCCGGCATTGGTGGGACCTGCATCAATATCGACCCACGCATTGCCCTTGTCAACGGGCGTTCCGAAGTAAGTCCCGTTGAGCTTTCTCGTGCTGCCGTGAGCGGACTCGGCAGTCGGACAGGTCACCGGGTCTGGTCGCTGCATGGACGCTTGAGACGACCTGCTTCGCAGGAGTCGAGAGGTGATGGTAGAGCTGACACTGGCGACGAAGTGGGAGATGGCCTGGCGGGGTATCAAGCCATTGTATACCGGTGCGCAGCAGCAAATGATGCTCGCCGAGTCCTGGACCAGCCTCCAGAGCACGATGGCAGTGTTGGTGACTTGACTCAATCATTAGTAACCTTAGGACTGATAGCATTACTCCCATCAAGAGAGCGAAGACGCGGCACTTTCTTACCTCCAGATGCCGTGTTGTAGGCTTCTCCGATTTTGACAAATCCGGCGACCCCTGAGCTGATCGTCCAGGCGAATTAGCAGAAGTCCATTATGGACACGAAAGCGACGAGGAGAAATGGCAACACGTACAGGCCGCCTATAGCAAAGACAGCGCTCAGCCTCCATTTGACCGAGGTCCGCATCTGGAGTGCCTTGACCATCCAAACGGCGAGTATCACCATGATGAAGTCGATGGAGGAATTGATGGTCTCCATGGCCACCAGATACGCCTTCGTGTTATAACACTTGCCGGGGTGCTTGACGTCCCACGCACTGCTGACAGGCTGACAGCGGAACAGGCGCGTAAGAACGGCGGCGATGGTCCAGGCTCCTTGGACGATGGCCACGAAGTACACCCATCTGGCAAAGTTCCGGTTGACGCGAAAAAGCCGGTGGTAAAGGAACAAGAGGCTGTACTTGGCACAGAGCTGGGTCAAGGCACCAAATGGATCAAGTGCGTATTGCAACTAGAAGGGCCAAAGATAAAATTGTCAGGTACGAACAATACCAAAGGGTGTACTGCAAAGAGGCGCAATTGATACCTTTAACATTCGGAGGAGCCTCTCATAGGGGAGCTTCTCAATCGGGTCGCCGTTGACCACATCGATTTCTACCGTGGAGAAAGCCCATAGGCCGTATCAGCATTGGCGGGGTGGGAGAATTCAAGGAGGTGGCAGCAACATCTGGCGAATGGAGCTGAACTCACCGAGCAGGAAAAGAGTCACGGTGATAATGTAGAAACAGAAAGCCGCCAGGGCGAACAGGTCTTCCACTATAACACCCTTCAGCCCCGCGCGTCGAGTGGCAACGAACCGGAAGGCAACCGCCAGCGCACATAGTATCACCGACACGATGCCATAAACGTAGGAAGCATTGATAATGGGTTCGCCTTTAGAAAGCATGACGAGTATCAAGCCTAGTTCGCAATCGAAATAAGCTTGTGATAGAACAGTGAAGATGACTTGGCATCAAAAGGAGAAACGAAAGGGGGTGCAAACGAGGTTTAGGTAAAGGTCTGAGATGGCAAGCACAATTGCTGGAATATGAGCTATGCATGATCTTCCAGGCCTGGCTTTAGGTAGATACGGAGTACTCATGGGAAACACGGGGGCGGGAGGATGGGAGACGGCAGGCTCCCAGTTGTTGGGGGCCGAGTGTGGACTCCTACTATGGTTGGCGGTGATAGGGCAGGCTCTAATGGTGTGTAATAACGAAGTAAGCGGTCGTTGGGGCGAGCCTCGTAGGACTATAGTAAAACGGGAACCAGAGTGTGTAGGGAACTAATTAATTATTGGTTGTCCTTCCCGTCCCGCCTAAAAGAGTACGTAATATTGCCCACTTGCATTGTGAAGCCACGTAAGCTTATCGTTACACCGCATTGGTATATATAGAATGTGATTGAAGTCCTACTCACGTCCGGCTTCAAATAAGCCGTCTACCACACGGTCGTGAAGTGTGATCGATCGCAGCCTTACAAGAACCCACTCCGGCCCCGAGATTTTGAGCTGGACATGCCTGGACGGCAAGTGGATAAGGAGGTGCATGCAACTTACATTGCATATACTATTGAATCATGCTGGGGTTACACTACTTGTGTGAATTGTTGTTTTTTTAAGCGTGAAAGATGAAGGTTGCATCACCTAGTATGCATTTTTTTCACCACGAGTAAGGCTAACTGTTGTCACAATGTAGGTGTCATCATCCCGAAAAGGGGGGCTTTGCATTCTAGGTAGCCTCAGGGGCAAATGACAAAAAGCTCCCAACGTTGCTATAAGGGTTGAAAAATTCTAATCCGATAGCACATTTTGAGTCTTCAGTTCAGCTTCCATCGTAAAGGCTTGAATACCCCAAGTTCATTTACCTTCGCCATTGGCAGGGGCAGCTTGTTGACTACGCTCCAATCCAAAGTCCAAATTATATAGGCGAATGGCCATGGCGTATCCAAAGAACGAGCCCATAGCTATAGTCGGGAGCGCCTGTCGCTTCGCCGGAGGCGTAAACGGCCCGCAAGAGTTGTGGAACCTCCTTCAGAACCCGAAAGACGTCGCGGAGCCGATCCCGCAGTCACGCTTCGGCGCCCAGGAGTGCGCCACCAAGGCGGCCTACTTCCTGGGCCATGGAGGAGGGCAACGAGACGAAGCCCAGCACAAGCGTTTCGACGCCCGCTTCTTCGGCATCAGCCGGGGCGAGGCCGACGCCATGGACCCGCAGGTGCGTCTGCTGCTCGAGGTCGTCCACGAGGCCGTCGAGGGCGCGGCGGGGTGTCCCGTGGACCGCCTGCGGGGCAGCGACACGGCCGTGTACGCGGGCGTGATGGCGGCCGATTACGAGCGGGTCATGACGCGCGACGGGCGGTACGAGGGCGCCGCGACGTACCACGGGACCGGCACGTCGCGCGCGCTGGCGGCCAACCGCGTGTCGCACAGCTTCGACTGGCGCGGCCCGTCGCTGACGGTGGACACGGCCTGCAGCTCCAGCCTCGTCGCCGTGCACCTGGCGGTGCAGCAGCTGCGGGCGCCGGGCGGGTCCCGGCTCGCCGTCGCGACGGGCGCCTGCCTCCTGCTCGACGCGCTGCCCTTCGTCGCCCAGGAACGCCTGCGCATGCTCTCGCCCGCCGGCCGCTCCCGCATGTGGGACGCCGCCGCCGACGGGTACGCGCGCGGCGAGGGCGTCGCGGCGGTGGCGCTCAAGACGCTGCGCGCCGCCGAGGAGGACGGCGACGTCATCGAGTGCGTCATTCGCGAGACGGGCGTCAACCAAGACGGGTGGACCGGAGGGATCACCGTGTACGTCCATGTCGATTCGGAGAAAGCAAGACAAGAAAAAAAACCAAAAAGCCCAAGAGAGGAGGGGCAAAAGGGGCAGCATTACTAACTGTGAATAGGCCTAGCGCTAGGGCCCAGGAGAGGTTGATTCGAGATTGCTACATTCGCAGTGGCCTCGATCCACGAGACCCAGCCGACCGGCCTCAGTTCTTCGAGGCGCACGGAACCGGCACGCCGACGGGAGATCCCATCGAGGCCGAAGCTATATACTCGGCATTCTTCTCCGGTGGCGAGGGTACGCAAAAGGCCGCCGTCAGCCAACCTCTGTTCGTGGGTGTAAGTTCCATCATCAGAATATACTCGCCCGGTCTGCCGGCGGAACTACTTGATTGGCCCCGCATGTATTAATGATAATATACAGAGCATCAAAACGGTCATTGGTCATACTGAAGGAGCCGCCGGCATCGCCGGGCTTCTCAAGGCGTCTCTGGCGTTGCAACATGTCGTAGTTCCGCCAAATTTATTGTTCGACAAGTTGAACGAGCGGATTACCCCTTTTTCACACCGATTGCGCATCCCGACCTCGCCAAGCTACCCATGGCCGGCCAGCGGTCAGATTCGCAGGGCCAGTGTGAACAGGTAACCTCCCCATCCGTTTATTGCCGTTGGTGCTGTAGTAGCAATCATGAATCGACACTACTTTGCCTTAACCTACTGGTGAGAGTTACTAATTGTTTACCCAAATGTCTAGTTTCGGGTTTGGCGGAACCAACGCTCATGCGATTGTCGAGAACTACAGTCCCGCCGTCGACCGGCGCCTTGTGTCGAGAGATGTTTCCCCTCCCCCAATCACTGCCCACTGGTCTTCACCGCAGCTTCACAAGCCTCTCTCCTCGCTTACCTGGTCTCTCTACGCGACTACCTACGGGCCAACATGTCCAATATGTCTATCCGAGACATAGCGTACACCCTGCACGCCAAACGCAGTCGATTCGCAGTCGGTACCACCATAGCCGCGGCTAGCCCACAAGAACTGATCGATCAGTTAGAAACAAAGCTCCAAAGCCTTCAGCCGGCGGCAAGTGTCGGGAAGGGGATGATGCCCGGCGACGTCACCTCGCGAAGCTTTGTGACGGGCAGCAAGAGGAAAGGGACAAGGATCATTGGCATCTTCACAGGCCAGGGGGCCCAGTGGGCTCGACAAGGCTGGGGGCTAATCGCCAGCAGCAGCGCTGCCAGGCGCATAATCGATGACTTGGATCGACGGCTCTGCCAGCTGCCCCAGGAGGACCGCCCTTCGTGGAGTTTGCTAGGCGAGCTCGAAAAGGGGCCCGAGTCGTCGAATATCCACCAAGCCTCCGTATCGCAACCGTTGACCACGGCGATCCAGATACTGCAGGTCCGGCTGTTGCGGGAGGCCGGTGTGGAGTTCTCGGTCGTCGTCGGCCACTCCTCGGGGGAGATTGGAGCAGCATATGCCGCTGGGGCTATCTCAGCCGACGACGCCATATGTATCGCGTACTATCGAGGACTGGTTTCCCATCTATCAAGTGGTTCCCGTGGCTTGCCCGGCTCCATGGTATCGGTCAGCTGCTCTGCCGAGGAAATCCAGCGGCTTCTTCAAGACGCAGAGGTCAAGGAACGTGTTGTGATCGCCGCTTACAATTCGCCGCGCAATGTCACGCTCTCGGGGGATGCGGAAGCGATCCGCTTAGTCATGGAGGCGTTGCAGGAGGCGAAAATCCCAGCAAAGATGCTTAAGATCGATAAGGCATATCATTCGCACCACATGACTCCCTGTAGCACGCCGTATCTCCGGGCCCTCTTGGCTCTAGACGTGTCCGTCCGCGGGAGCAAGTGTCCCTGGGTATCTACCGTTACCGGAGAGCCAATGACTGGGCCGGAAGACATAGCCTCTCTGCGTTCCAGTTATTGGAAGGATAACATGGTCCAGCCTGTGCTGTTCATGCAGGCCTTGGAGAAGGTTTGGACGACGATGGGACCGTTCGACTTGAGTATAGAACTGGGTCCTCACCCGGCCCTGCGAAACGCCGTAATCGACACGATTCAGGGAATCGGCCAGCAGGAAGCACGGCTGCCGCATACCGGCGTGTGCTACCGAGACAAAAACAGTGCCCGCTCCTTCGCAGAGGCACTTGGCTACATATGGGCCAGCCTGGGGGCGGACTCTATCGACCTGCAAGCTTACGACAGGTTCATGGTTGACGACAATGCGTCATATTCCCGGCCCTGTAGCCTGGCAAAGGACCTCCCACGCTATGCTTGGGATCACGACACGGAATACTGGCATGAATCGCGGCAATCGGCGTCCAAGCGCACCTTCTCGGTCGCGCCGCACCCATTGCTCGGGCGTCGAGAGGTCGATGATGACGAGAGGGACGAAATGCGCTGGCGGCACTTCCTCCGCCCCAGGGACGTGGCGTGGCTCGGCGGACACCGTCTCCAGAACCAAATTGTGTTCCCCGCCGCGGGGTATGTGGTCATGGCGATCGAGGCGTTGTTGATGGTGGTGCAACAGCCGCAGCGCCAGGGGCTCGAGACGACTGATGTAGTCGAAGTCCTCGGCCTCGAGTTGGCCAGAGCGCTGACCTTTGACTCGGACGATGACACGGCCGAACTCGTGGTGTCCCTTTCCCAACTCACGGCTGCCGCGGCCGTTTCGCCAGACAATACGGCTACCACGGATGCTCGGTTTGTATGCAAGAGGGCAAAGGCGAAGAGTAATGTCACCGACGCCGTCTTCGAGGTGCTGGCGACGTGCCAGGTGCGCCTCCACCATGGGCCTTGTACAGCAGTTGGGGCTCTGCCGGCGAGAGAAAACAGCCCGCGCGCCTCGGAGCTCGCCAAGGTTGATGCGGATGCCTTTTACGCGTCCCTGGAGACGCTCGGGTACGGCTATTCCTCACCCTTCCGCGGCCTGGGTCACATGCGGAGAAGGCTTGGGTGCGCTACTGGTTCTATTGTACCACCGCCTCGGGTCGGTCCCGAAAACTATCTGGTTCACCCTGCGGCTTTGGATGCCGCCTTTCAGTCCGTCCTCCTCGCCAAGTCCACTCCCGGCGACGGCGAGATTCGTTCGATCCACGTCCCCAGTGCCATCCAGCGCGTGCTCTTAGATGTGCGCCTTTGCGCGGCAGATGGGAACTCTGCAGTGCCACCGCTTTCGTTCGAGGCGGCCAGTCTCCCATATACGTCCGCCATCGCGGGCGATGTGACCGTGTATTCAACCACGTCACCATGCGCCATGATCCAAGTCGAAAACATCTCGCTTAGGCCTCTATCTGCGCCGAGCCGGCAAGACGACAAGGAAATATTCTCTCATGTGGTGTGGGGACCGATGAGCCCAGACGCGAGGCGCGTAGCCAGCCATGTCGTCGGCGAGGAGCAGCGCCAGGCCGCCAGTCTTCTCGAACGCCTCGCCGTCTACTACCTCCGCGTCCTCGATCGCGACTATCCAGAGGGCGACCCGTGTCGACAGCAGAGCAGCAGCAAGTATCTCCTGCAGTTCGCATCCCACGTGGTGTCCCAGGCCGAGGCCGGGCAGCTGCGGCTTTGGAGGGCCGAATGGGCACACGATACATACCGCGACGTACTCGACGCGTGTCGGCCTCTGGGGCAGCTTCCCGACTTCCGGCTGCTGCGCGCTGTCGGGGAAAGCCTCGGCCGCATCGTGGGCGGCGACAAGAGTGCAATCGAGGTGGGCCTCGAGGAGGGCCTCCTGAGGGAGTATTACCTGACCTCTCTGGACTTGTCGGGCCACACCCGGTCCCTTGGTCGCGTGGTCGGGCAGATAGCGCACCGCCACCCCCGCCTAGACGTCTTGGAGATCGGGGCGGGGACGGGCGCCGCGACCAAGCACATCTTCGACGAGGTCCCGGACGGGTTCGCGTCTTACACGTTCACCGACGTGTCCCCCGGCTTCTTCGGCCCCTTCCAGGATGAGTGTAGGAGGGACAGGCGAGAAAGCGAGGAGCTGCTGTTCAAGACGCTGGACATTAGCCGGGAGCTGCAGAGCCAGGGGTTTGAGGAAAGCTCGTGCGACCTCGTGGTGGCCTCTTTCGTCCTCCATGCGACGCCGTGTCTGAGGGCGACGCTGCGCCATGTCCGCCATCTGCTCCGACCGGGCGGCTACCTCGTCGTCGCCGAGCCGCTCCCGGAGAAGACGGCTCGTCTTGGGGCCATCTTTGGCGCTTTCCCCGGGTGGTGGTCAGGCACGCAGGAAGGGCGGGTTTTGTCGCCCTGCGTCAGTGTTGCCGAGTGGGACCGACTGCTTCAAGAAGCTGGGTTTTCGGGATGCGACACGGTCGCCCCGGAGCCGGATTCCCTGGTTCATCCTGCCACGCTCTTCGTCTCCCAGGCCGTCGACGACAGGGTCAGCCTCCTCCGTGACCCAATGGGGTGTCCGGCCTTGGCTCAGCACGGGCTCCGAAAGGAATGTAAGATGCAGGAACTTGTCCTCCTTGGCGGAGACAGCCCGCGGACAAGGGGCGTTGCTGGACGGCTCCGGTCGCTTCTCAGCCGCTACTTCCAGAGCGTAAAGACGCTGCGGTCCATATCCGAACTTGGAGTAGCCTTTGATCTCCCGTCCACGACGGCGATGAAGAAGACGACGATTTTGAGCATAGAAGATCTCGACCGGCCACTAATGGAAAAGCCAACCAGCGATACGTGGAAAGCCCTCGGTGGCGTCTTGTCCGTGGCCAGAGGCATGGCATGGGTCACACATGGCCGGCTTGAGACCGCCCCCTTTTCCAACATGATGGTCGGGCTCCTGCGATGCGCCAAGCGCGAGCACCCAGCGCTGAGCACCCTCTCCTTGGATTTTGAAGGCGCCCGGGAGGTCGACGCCCGTATCATCGCCGAGGCCCTTCTACGGTTCCAGCTGCAGCTCCACTGGCAGCAGGAGAAACCCGACGATCGGACCGAAAGGCTCGTCCTGGCTGAGCCGGAGATCGTCGTGCGCAAGGATGGGTCCCTCGAGGTACCGAGACTGGTTCCGAGCTCTGCGATGAACCGTCGCTACAATGCGGCAAGGAGACGGATAATGGAAGACGTGAAGCCTCACGCCGAAGACGTCTGCGTCACGATGACTGACGCTGGGTTTAGCCTGCAGAAGCGTCCCCGTAGCCTGGAATGCTCTCCTGGGTCCGGGCCTGGGTCTGACCATGCTAAAGTCGTCTGCTCAATCAGCTTACCAATACGGGTGACGCCATCAACCAGCATGTACTTGGCGATCGGCCAAGTCGCTGATTCCGACGAGTATTCCGTCTCCTTGTCCCCGGCGTGCGCGTCTATCGTTCGGCTCCGCGAAAGCATTTCAGTCAAGACCAAGATGGGCCCACGCTCCTCCGTATCCGCACCCGACCTGCTGCGCTTCCTCACTTACTCGATAATGGCCCGATCGATCCTCGAGGGAGTGGAAACTGGCAGCAAGATTCTCGTCCAGGACGCAGATCGGTTGCTCGCCGAAGCCCTGGATCTCGAGGCGGCCGGCATGGCCGTGCAGGTCACGTACACTACGTGCAGCAGCTCCGCATTCCCGCCCGGCCGGTGCAAGGTGATCCATCCGCGCGCCACTCGCCGCGATATTGCGCGCGTAATCCCAAAAGACGTCGCTCTCTTCATTGACGTCTCGGCGATGGCCTCGGCCCCGTCGCCCCTCGGTGCCGCCTTGGACTCGCTATTGCCGGCCTGTTGTCGCAGGAAGACGGCACAAATGCTTTTCCCCCGAGTAGTCTGTGCTCCGTCTTGTACCGTCCAAGTTCAAGAGCATCTGGCTCGGTCCGTAAATGTGGCCGAAAGCAGTGTCTTAGCAGCGGCGGCGGCGAATGTCCCATGCAGCGGGGACACTGGCCTTGTTAGAGTCGTCCCAGCAGGGCAACTAAGTCAAATAACATTAGATCCTCAACAGACGCCACAGTACATCATCGATTGGGTCCGTGATTCCGTCATCCCCGTCCAGTCCGTACCAGCAGACACGCTCGTCAGGTTCTCCGCGTCTAAGGTCTATTGGCTTGTGGGGTTGGCGAAGGATCTCGGCATCTCCCTCTGTGAATGGATGGTACATAACGGGGCCAGACACATTATCATCTCGAGCCGCCGACCCAGCATCCATAAGGCCTGGTTGGAAAGTATGGAGGATGAAGATGCGAGAATCCGCATCATGCCATGGTAAGTTTCTGATGCAGCCGCCCATTGACATATGCGGCCATGAGGCTAAACAGTAGCTATAACTTTTACAGTGATATTACAGACGAGCTCGAGGTGGTCCGCGTGTACAAGGAAATCAAGGCAATGTCATTACCTATCGGGGGCGTGGCCCAAGGCGCCAGTGAGTCAATTCATCCTGTTTCTTACTGTAGATTGAAAACAAAAGTGACGGCTTCAGACTGACTTGTTACTTCCTTGCTCACCTAACCCAGTGGTGCTCAAGGACGTCCTTATTCAGGACATGACATTGGACGATCTCCAAGCCGTCCGACAGCCAAAGGTCGAGGGGAGCATACGCCTGGCCAATCTTTTCCGAGATGAAACCCTCGAGTTCTTCGTATTCTTCTCCTCGGTAGCTTGCGTCACAGGGAATCCCGGACAGGCCAACTACGCGGCCGCCAACATGGCCCTGGCCAGCCTAGCCCAACAGCGCCGGCGGATGAGGCTGTCGGCGTCCGTCATCAACATCGGCCCCATCCTGGGAGTCGGGTACATCTCCCGAGAGACGGCCGCGTCCAGAAGCAGCTCGCTGATACAGAACCTGGTGTCGGAAGGGTACACAATGCTGTCTGAGCGTGACTTCCACCAGTTGTTTGCCGAGGCCGTGGTAGCCGGCCGCCCGGGCTCGCCGGGACCGTTCGAAATCACGACTGGCTTGGCTACATCCGCAAGTAGTGCTAGAGCCCAAGGCGGGAACGCAGCGCTGCCCACGTGGGCTGCCAGCCCCATCCTGGGCAATTTCTTCCGACAACCACAAGAGAGTCGCGGCGGCCCCGTGGCAAATCAGCCGGGACATGCCCTTCCGTTGGCCACCAGACTGTCCTTAGCTACTGACATGGAGGAAGCCCGGGACTTGATCAGTTCCGACCTGGTGTCCGAGCTGGGTAAGTTCTTCCACATGGACCCTGCTAGCCTGGGCGGCAGAGACCTGTCCCAGGTCCGCTTGGACGAGGCGGGGATCGACTCCTTGATCGCCTCGGAAATTAGGAACTGGTTCATAAAGACTCTTGGATTCGGCATCCCCGTGCTCAAGATCCTCACTGTCGGAGCTGTCAGCGAGCTGGTCATGACAGCAGCCAGCATGCTCCCAGACTCCATGGTCCCCCGCGTGCGGGCGAGCCCAAGCTGTGATACGAGCCTAGACGAGAAAGAGTCTGGCCATGAAACAGATTCGGACGAAGCAACGCACGACGCTGGAAGCCCGCTATCTGCGACAAGCTATAGTCGGTCGGCATCCACTTCCCCACCCATCGCCGACAACAGCAGTCTCGGCCTCGGTGCCGACCAAGGTCTCCCCGCAGTGCCCGCCCCTTCTTTGTACGAGAAGGCCACGGAGCTTTCTTCCCCCAGGAACTCTTCTGGGTATCGCGCCAGCTCCTCGTAGACAAGACGAGCCTGAACCACGTCGCTTCGTTCCGCGTACACGGCCCCGTGCACGCGGCGGCGTTGGACACGGCAGTGAGGGATATGGCGCAGCGGCACGAACCTCTCCGTTCCTGCTTCTTCGAGCAGGACGGCCAGGCGAAGCGGCGGGTTCTGAGACGCGGCATTGTCCGGCTGGAGCAGCGGCAGATCGGCAGCGAGACGGAGGTAGCGGGCGCCGTCGCCGAGCTGGAACGCCACGTGTTCGACCTCGAGGCGGGTGAAACAGTACGTATCCAGCTGCTCTGCATGGATTCCGAGACACGGTATCTGGTGATGGGGTCGCATAGCCTCGTGCTGGACGGCCAGTCATTTCCCATCCTGGTGAGGGAGCTAGGGCGGCGCTATATCAGTGGTGATTCTGCCGCAATCAGCCGGGGGCCGCAGCAGCCGCGCCCGAGCCCCGAATACATGGAATTCCAGAGCTCCCTCGACTACTGGAAGCAAGAACTAGCCGATATGCCCGAAACTCTCCCGGTTCTACCGTTCTCCGGATCAAGCTTTCGCTCGCCGCTCGCGACATGCGGTAACGTCCGGGCTACCCTCAGAATCAAGAGCCTAGAAAAGGAGAAGATCCGAGTCCTTTGCAGCCAGTCTAGGGCGACTCCGTTCCATTTCTATCTCTCCATCTTTAGAGCTCTTCTGTCGCGCTACTGTGCCGACACGAACGAGAAACTCTCCATCGGTATCGCCGACGCAAACCGGTCTCTCGACGACGACACGGACAAGATCGGGGTATTTCTAAATATTCTACCTTTGATATTCAGTTCCACGCGGTCTGCCGTCTTCGCGGACGTATTGAGAGAGACACGTGATAAATCATACACGGCTCTGGGCAATGCCGCCGCCCCTTTCCAGTTATTGATGGATGAGTACGTATACCCTTATTACTTGCGTTTAGGTTGCATTTTCCCACTGCGATTTACAATGCTACATTTGAATGTTGACCATCCGCTGTGAACAGGTTGAAGTTACCAAGATCGAAGTACTACACGCCAATCTTTCAGTGCTTCATGGACTATCGCATGGGCCAGAGCGAAAGCGTGTCTTGGGGCGATGAGTGCCAACTCAAGCTGAAGTCTTTCAGTGTCCGACACTCCATGTACGACGTGGCTTTAGACGTGGTCGATGATCCCACTGGCGACTGCACCATTGAAGTCTTTCTGCGCAGCGACCTTTACAGTCAGCAGAATGCCGACAGGCTGGCCAGCGAGTTTGGATCTCTTGCGACGGCGTTCGTCGAGAGCCCGCAACTGACATTTAACACACCGGATACACTGCAAGAAGCAGAGTCTGAACAAGTTCTAGCATTCTCCCGTGGTACGTACGCCATTCCTACCAATGCAAACTTCCTCTAACCCGAAGCAAGGGGTACACCGCGATCCCCTCTGGCCAGATACCATTGTCCATAGATTCGTCGACATCGCCGACGACGTCCCTTGGCAAGCCGCAGTATCCGACGAAACCCGGGTTGTCACCTACGCAGAGCTGTCCTCCCGCGTGCGCTCGGTCGCTTTGGCCATCAAAGCTCGCCATGTCGCGCGGGGCTCTCGGGTCGCCGTGTTGCAGGAGCCGAGCCTGGAATGGGTCTCGTCCATCTTGGCCATTATGTGGATCGGGGCTGTCTATGTGCCATTGGACATTGATAGCCCCCCAGAGCGACTGACTAAGATTGTCCACGACTGCCAGCCCGACTTGCTGCTCGTGGACCACAGCACGTACCAGATCCTCCATGCGCCGTTAAGCGAGGGATCGACACCCCAGCTTCAAGTAGCGGATATCGTTGCCCTGTCCGATCGAGAGCTGTTGGCACATTTACCGGTGCCTATCGAGGCTACCCAGTCCGACGCCGCCACCATACTCTACACGAGCGGAACCACGGGCACGCCCAAGGGGATCGTGCTGGAGCACGGCGGCCTACGCAACTGGCTCGAGTCGATGCCCGAGCGGTTCGGCCTCGCGCACGGCGCCGAGGTGGTGCTGCAGCAGAGCGCGGCATGCTTCGACATGTCCCTTCTCCAGGTCCTGGCCGGCCTCTGCACCGCGGGCCGCGTACACGTGGCATCGTCGCGGCACCGCCGGGACCCCGAGGCCGTCGCGCGCGTCCTCGCCGAACAGGGCGTCACCTGCACCATCGCCACCCCGTCCGAGTACGCCGCGTGGTTCGAGCACCGGGGGCTCGCGCGGTCGTCGCCGTCCCTTTGGCGAACCGCCATCGCCGGTGGCGAGCATGGAGTCGAGGCGCTTGCCCCGTCGTTCGCGTCGCTCGCGGAGACGCGGCCGCGGCCTCTTCGTCTGTTCAACGCGTACGGACCCGCGGAGGCGACATTCGCCGCCACCTCCCGCGAGGTGCAATACCAAGGCGGACGCCAAAGCAGCGCGGATGCGTCTGCCGGGTCGCCCCTGCCCAATTACGCCGTCTACGTCTTGGAACCGGGGAGCAGGAGACTCGTGCCCGTGGGCGTGCGGGGCGAGGTCTTCATCGCCGGCCCGGGCGTCGCCGCAGGCTATCTCAACAACGACGCGCTGACGGGCGAGCGGTTCGTCCCGTCCCACCTCGCGACCCCGGGCGACGTGGCGAGGGGCTGGACCACGCTGCACCGCACCGGCGACGTCGGCCGCTGGCGGGCGGACGGATCCCTCGTCCTCGAGGGCCGCGTCGAGGGCGACACCCAGGTCAAGCTGCGCGGTCTGCGCATCGACCTCCGGGAGATTGAGAAGGCCATCAAACAGAAGAGCGGAGGCGCGGTTGCCGAGGCGGTGGTGTCGGTCCGTCCGCCGGCATCGCCTAACAAAACACAGGCCTTCCTCGCGGCCCATGTGACCTTGGAAGGCGCTCGACCGCTCCGCGATCGCCAGGTATTGTTCGAATCCCTGACGGCGACTCGTCTTGAGCTGCCGCAGTATATGTGCCCGGCCGTGTTTGTTGTCTTGGACAGGATGCCGTACACGAGCAACTTCAAACTTGATCGGAAGGCCATCGCGGCAATACCGATGCCTACGCTGCCGGGTTGCCAGACTCCTCAGTTAAGCCGGGCACAGCTCCGCCTCAAGACGATGTGGGAGGAGGTCATCCCGGCGGAAGTCTTCGACAGGCACACTTTCAGCCCGGAGACGGATTTCTTCCACGTCGGGGGGACGTCGTTGCTCCTCCTGCGCTTACAGGCACTTATCAGAGATGGCTTTGGTATCCGACTTCCTATACCTCACATGTACAGCTCTAGCACCCTCGGGGCTATGGCCAAGGAGCTAGAAATGAGTACTGACTCTGACACCACGATGTGTTCACCCATACATGTGAACTGGGACGAGGAGACGGCACCTACTGCCAACATCCTGAAATACGATGTCCCGCCACCAGGGTCGGCACCTCCCGGAGACGATTCCAGAGTCGTGGTGCTGACAGGTTCGACCGGGTACCTCGGCCAAGCCCTCCTGAAGGCCCTGGTCGACGACCCGACCGTGCACCGCGTGCACTGCCTCGCCGTGCGAAACGCCCCCGGCCGGCTGCTGCACGCCGACGGCACCTCCTCGCCCAGCAAGGTGGTCATGCACGGCGGCGACCTGCGCCAGCCCCGGCTGGGGCTGTCCGAGGCCGACGCCCGCGCCGTCTTCGCCGCCGCCACGCTCGTCATCCACGGCGGCGCCGACGTCGCGTTCCAAAAGTCGTACGCGTCGCTCCGCGCGGCCAACCTCGGGTCGACCCGGGAGCTGGCGCGCCTGTGCCTGCCGCGGCGGATCCCCTTCCACTTCGTCTCCAGCGCGAGCGCGTGCGTCTTCTTCGCCACCGCCACCGCCGCGGCGGCCGCGATGGTGGTAGCAGAAGCCGGCCCCGTCTCGATGGCGTCGTGGCCGCCGCCGGCCGATGTCCGCGAGCACGGCGGCGCGCAGGGGGCTACGCCGCCTCCAAGTGGGCGGCCGAGGTCTTCCTCGAGCGGCTGCAGGCCCGCCACCGCTCCTGGCCCGTCCGGATCCATAGGCCGTCGCACATCGTGCGGGCGGGTGGCGCGGCCGCCGCTGGCGATGTCGGGGAGGCGCTGCGCTACTACAGCCGTCTGCTGCGGGCCGTGCCCTTCCTGGGCGGGCGGGTGCGGGGCGAGATGAACTGGGTTCCCCTCGAGGTCGTTGTTCGGGGGTCATGGACACCGCCGGGCTTTCCCGGCCCAGTGGCGGTAATGGCGATGGGGAAGAGGGGGAGGAAGACGAGAAGTAGGGGCAGTATCAGATGAGGCGGGCCTGCAGTTCCTGCACCACACCGGCAGCGAAAGCCTCTTGTTCGACAACATGCGCGCCTGGGCGATGGAGGATGCGCCTCGGTTGGGGGGCGAAGGCTCAGGAGATGGCCGGGATCAGGAGCACGGGAGAGGTGATGAAGCCGTGGATGAGATACCCATTGACGACTGGCTGGCTCGAGCCGGTAGTCGAGGCATGCATTCGACCATGATGGAACTTATCCGAAATCTCGGGGCCCAAGAGAGGGTCGTGTTGCCAATACTGGCCCGTAGACCTGAAGCTTCTTAAAAACGCCAGTATCTTTGAATACCTTGTACCGAGGTATCAATAGAAAATGGCCAATAAATATTCTATTGCCAGATCCTGTCTCATCGCCCAGGAACCGGCCACTGTGAGGCTCTTCAATGTAGTAGTGGGCCAGCGCGTTCATCGAAAAGGTAGAATCTTCAGCAGTGGTGCATAACATGAGCAAAATGCGGGGGTTTAAAAAGACGGCTGTGTGAGTCGCAGCTGGTGCTGGACTCGCCACTGCTAATTGAAGTGACGGATGCACTTATTGCAGACCGGCGTTGGAGGTACACGAGGGAATAGTCTAGCCATCTGGTGGCAGCGCCGCCAGCGCGAGCGCGGCGTACTGCTTTCCAGGAGTTGGTCATTGTGTCGAATCGAATCCTCGGAGTAGCAAGTTCTGGGACGCCGAAGGTGGTCTTCTGCATTGCGACCGGCTGGCGCCTGGTGCAGAGTTGGCATCCACTAAGGAGCCGATTTAGCACCGATTTAGCACCAGGGGGGTTGGCGACGACCTGCGACTCCTCGGTGTTGTATGTTTTTTTTCTTTTTCTTTTTGTCCGTTGCGCTCTCGTCTTCCGTCGACGGACACGAGGGGTTTCTTTTGCCAGACCCGTGTGCTGGACAATTACAAGTATGAACACGACATTGTTTGCTGTTGTTCGTGGTCTGCCATACCTTTCTGTTGGCGTGTCGCTCAGGCTCAGAAGCATGACTTGACACGGCTGCCTAGTAGCCAAAACACGAATGCCACCTTGACCCCGTATCACGGCCAACGGTTTGCATCACACATGACACATGGTGTTGAACGTCAGTCAGCAAACACGAGAAAGCGAGATCAACGGTCTGGCGGCAGTGGCGCCCTTGCCTTGCGCGATCGAGTCGTTTTGCTAATATTAGCGACAGCTGGATCTAGGCCCTATGCAGCCCGTCTAATGTCGCCTATCGCGACCTAACCGGCTAGCGCTCACGGCCTCAACCCGAACTGGGACAAAAATGGGCTGTTTGGTGCCGCCCGTGCCCCCTGTTCGAGGTTAGGAGGTTTGGCTAAGGCAATTTTCATTTTCGACTCTGGGGCCGCCCTTGCGCTGTTGCCTACAGCGATTGCCCTTCCCGACGACTTTGAATAAGAAGTCGGCACAGTCCTGTCTCTGTGTCGCGGGCCTCTGCCGTTTGCTCTTCTTGTCGCTCGCTCTTTGTCGCTCGTTTTTCTGACAACCTACAACTAGTAATCAGACTTGCCTATACCCCAGTGTCTATCTATTTCCCGACTAGGTAGCACTGCTAGTCTATCATTAGTTGCTGGTCTTTGTCCTGTCCCACACCCACACCTCGGTTCCTTCCGAAGTAGCATTTTAAGCTTAATCCGCCGATCCTGCGACTCTGACTCGGGGTTGGCATTTTGGATATAGAAGCACATCGGCCCAGGACTTTCAGAGTCTGCACGGGCTCTTTGGCCGATTGGTAACGCGATCTATCTGGGAAAGAGAAGAAACAGAGGCGGAGATGGAGCAAACCCACGCATCGTCGCCAGTCCAAGGACAGCAGCATCATGCAGCAGCAGCACCGACCCAGCCTGCGGCCGCCATGTCACCTCCTCGGCAACACCACGCGTCCTACCAGCCCCAACAGGCCCAGCCCTTCCAGCAGCCGGCCCCCTACTACGCCTACGGCGCCTCGCCGCGCGTGGTCCCCTTCGACAAGAACTGGTACTGGGCCAAGATCGCTCTGACCGTCGCGTCCATCGTCTTTGCCATCATCCTGCTCGGCGTGTCCCTGGGCCTGGCCCTCGGCCCCATGAGCACCATCTACAGCTACGGCTACGAGTTCGTCGTCATCCCCCTCGTCATCGTCTGCGTCGTCTGGGACCTGGCCGAGCTCCTCACCGTCTGCATCTGCCTCGCCCGCCGCCGCCGCAGCCCCCATTCGCAGCCGGAAGGACAGCAGCAGCAGCAGCAGCATCGCCAGGGCATTCACCCCGGCGCCCACGTCGGCGTGGACCTCGTGCTGTGGCTCGCCGGCATCGTCACGCTGCTCTTCTCCATCTCAGACTACCTCGAGTCGACGTACTACGACCCATACGACTGCAACACGTACTACTACCACTCTTCTTCTTTCTACGAAGAGTACTGCAACGACGATTACCTCAACAACCTCAAGAGCTTCTACATCCCCGCCAAGCGCGCGGTGCTGGCTTTCATCTGCCTCCTCACGTAGGTTTCATATCATCCCACAACCAACCCGATCTTCAGATCAGGCGCTTCTTCTTCTCTCTACCCGCCTTACTGACAAATCAAATCCCTTTAGTATCACGCACTTTGTCATCTTTGTCCGCGCCTGCGTCGAGACCAACCAGCGCAACCGGATGCGCGGACCCGTCATCATGGTCCCCACCCAGCACCTGTCCATGTACCTCGCGCCCCAGCAACCCGGCATGATGCCCATGATGCCGGCCCAGACCTACATGGCGCCCGGCCATCAGGGCGCTTCTGCCGTCAACGAGAAATCTGCTGCAGCGCATCCCCATGCCCATGTTACGCAGTCAAACGCTGCGCCCGCCGAGGGCTTCTATGCGCCCAGCCCTTCAACGGCAGGTCATGCGGGACAGGCTGTCTAGCGCGGCCACACATGGCGTTCGTCGGCAGAGGAACCAAGAGCGTTGTGACGGAGCTTGCGTACGGCCTAATGTAGCGGGTTGTACGAAGCGTAATTAATACCCTTATAAGTAATGAATAATAGACGCGAAGACGAACGATGCTAAAATACCATTTGCGCTCTTTGCTACTTGAACATTCGTCGTTGCTCAAGTTATACATCTCAATGAGTTGATATGCTGAGATTTTAAGAAATGTTCGATCGGACTGCACAAGCTGCCACCTTTTTTCCCGCGTTTCTTTCCCCCCCCACCCCTTTTTTTATTCGTCCTGGGCCGGCCAGCAGAAAAAGATTCACACAAAGCAAAACCACCAACAAGCTGAAACTAACTACAGCCAGGTACTACCGTTGGCAACCAAACGAACGCCGCCATCTACAATCCCTTGTGCAGGGTATACTTCATCCTCCTCGCAATCATACAGATGAACTCCTCCGTGTCCCGCGGAGCCACCGCCGGTCCCAGCACCGCCATCATATTCTCCGCGACCGCGTCCATCAGCCGCGCCGCCCAGGCCGCCAGCCCCCTAACCTCATCATCCCGACGCTCTTCGCCTTCGCTATCTCCGACGCCCCGGAACCCCTCCTTGCAAAGCCGCCACTCCGCCAACGACAGCCGCAGCGGCTTCGCGCCCATGGTCGGGAAGTCAGCCGGGTTCAGGACCTCCTGGAAGATGGCCTGGCCGTTGTACAGGATCCACTGCGCCGCGGCCGAGACGTGGGCGTCGCGCCAGATAGGGCCGCTTCGGTGTACATCGTTGTCGCCGGGCCCGAAGGCGAGGTCCAGGACGTCGTGGGGGTAGTCGGCGTGCTCGGGCCATCCGAGGGGCTAGGCATTAACATAGAAAGCGTTCTTGTTGATCCAGTGGCGGGCGCAGTCGAGACGGGCTGGTTCATCGAGGTTCTCGTCGCGGAGAGGAGCTGCAAGTTATCGTTCAGCGGATGCCGTGGAGCATGAAATACTTAGATTCCCTAATTTGCTGGACAAACGAGGAGAGAGCCGGGGGACGAGATAATCAAGAACTCACGATTATGTCGTCTGCATATGGCTTTATGAAGTGTGCTGAGGCCAAGTCTGCGTCGGGGCTAGATTTTCCTTTGTTGCCCGACCTCTCTATCCGTGGTACCAAGAGAGTTTCGCATGAACGTGGTCACCAATCAAGTAGATTATGGAATGAATTGGCTATATTTCAAACGGGTACAACGGGGCGTCTATTCTCTACCACTTACCGACTTACCTACAAAATGGTTTGACCAAGCAGAACTGCCATAATATCATCGTTAGCCGGCCTACAAGCATCGATCTCCATGGCCTCGTCCACATCCGTGAACCACGCCAAGATGGAGTCAAGGTTCTCCTTGAGCAGCGGCAACAGCTCCACGACCGTCATGGTGAGCGCCACGACGTCGGGCACGCCCACGAAAGGGGCCTGGTCGGCGCACGCGAAGCAGGTCTGGTAGATGCGGGCCTGCATGTTCGGCTCCGTCAGGATCGGGTTCGCCACCCACTCGTCGACGAAGCGCGCGCGGGGGCCGGCCCGCTGCGGGTCCCAAATGGTGCTGACGCTCGGGTACACCAGCGAGGCCACGAGCCGCAGCCGGTCGCGCATGAACTGCTCCGCGGCTTGCAGCCGCCGGGCGAGGTGCGCCTCCGGCGTCTCGTCCGGGATCCGGTTGGCGGGTAGCTGGCACAGGACGCACTCCTCTCGGCCGACGAAGGTGGTGTTGAGCAGGAGCACGGCTTGCCTCATGACGCAGGCGCGGCAGTAGACCCTCTTCGCCTGGCCCTGCGCGTCCAGCGCCGCCGTCAGGGGCGCGTCGCGGCCGATCCACGTCTGGTTCTGGCCCTGGCGTTGCACGCACGCCCCCACGAGGAGCCGGTTGCACTTGCCGCACGTGATGTCGGCCCGGCACATGGGACACTGGTCCCGGTTGAAGAGCTGCCGCCGCAGGCAGTCGCCACCGATCAGTTGGCCGCAGGGGAGGAGACCCGTGATCTCGAACGACGTCCCCTTGCCGTAGTGGGCCATGGCCATGTCCGCTACTGCCCCGAAACTCATACCAGGCGCGGTTTTGGTTATGTCGAGGCAGTTGACTTTACATATAGGACAATCAGACACCAGGCGTCGCTGGCTCTGCTGGTCCGGGCTGGGAACCATGAGGACTCCGTAGGGGGCGGGGCGTTGCCTTGACCGGAGCCGGAGAGGTTGGACGAAGACATGTCCGCGGGTGTTTGGGATGAAGAGTATTAGGACAGAAAGTAGGTGTGTGCGTTCGTGTAAGTGTACACTTACTCACTTGGCTGATGGGTGGAATGTGCCCCGAAGTCCGGGACTAAGCCGAGCTGATATTAGAGTGCTCAACTACCGAGACACCATCAGACTGATTTCTGTCCAACAGACACAAAGCAATTGTTCCAATAATGACAAGGTCGCCAGGGAGCAGCAGCCCTGCTCGTGATGATCTTCACATGGTGCACAAAGGATACATCGGTATCTCGGACTGCACATAGGAAACAAAGAACAAAGCGCATGGCGAAACAGATACTTCTATGTGGACAACAATGGTCTCACTGATGTCATGGCGTCAGGATGGACATGCTTGCTTATTTCCTATTGTGCAGGTCAGGAACTGTCCAGGAAGACGCTATCTCATGTTTGGCCCAAGGGCTCAGTATTGGGCGTGTTGATCAACCACCGCCTCGTCTAATCGGGCGTTGGTCTGGTGTTGAGTTACATGTTGTCGATATAGGGCGATTTCGACTCCATCTGCTGTCACATTTCTCCATTTTGGGTCATCCGTCCCCCCCTCCCTGACCTCCTTTTCTATCGGATTGTTGTAACATTGTATATATAAATGTTGTTTTTATTAACCTGCATACCTTCGATTATGTCACAGGCTAGCCGCACAGCCGGTGACCGCACCAGTGTCGTGGACGACGGCGCCGCCAACCACAGTCAGAACGGAGCTCAGCTTCCTGAGGTCCTCGTCCTGCACACCGAAATAGTCGTCGTCAAGCACGATGACGTCGCCCAGCCGGCCCACCTCCAGCGCGCCGAGGAGCGGCTCGTCCGGACCGCCGAGGAGCCACTGGTTGGCGCGCGTGTACATGTGCAGGAACTCGCGCCGGCTGATCTGCTGGCCCTCGTTGATCTGGTCGCCCAGCGCGTTCCGGCCGGTGACGGCGTAGTACGCCTGCACCCACGGGTTCATCGGCGCGATCTGCATGCCGTCGCCCCCGACGCCGGCCGGGATGCCGCTGTCGACGATGGTCCGGTAGGGCGGGCCCGCGCTCGGGCCGGTGCCCGCGAGGTACTGCCAGCTCGACAGGTTGACGCCGCCGCCGATCTTCTTGAGGCGGGCGAGGTACTCGGTCGTGATCTGGGGCACGTGAGCCACGACCCAGCGCAGGTCCCGGATGCCGATCTCGGCGTCGACCTTCTCGAAGGCCTCGATCTGCGTCCGGAAGTCGTCCGCAGTCAGCGAGTGAACCTCGACGCGCCACCCCGCCCGGGCCGCGGCCCGGGCCGCGGCCTCGAACACGGGCCCCCCACTGTACTCGTCGAGGTCCGCGATGAACTCGCCGACGCCGCCCGTGCGCACCATGTCGCCGCCGAAGAAGGGGAAGGCGTTGCGCAGCCGCTGCGTCAGAGCGGGCACCCCCGTCTCGTTGTCCTGGTGCAGGTAGTTGATGCGCAGGCGCACGGTGCCCTGCCGCGCCCCATACACGGCCAGCCACGGGTCGTGCATGGCGTAGTTGTCCTCGTGGCCCGCGCCGTCCGCGGGCGTGCCCGCGGCCTGGAACGCGCCCTGGTCCAGGTGCGTCGTGATGCCCATGCTCGCGGCGTAGGCCATGGCGTCCCGGACGCCGCGCGTGCGGTTGGCCATGGTGAGCTGCTGGCGCAGCGTGAGCAGGGCCTTGCCGGTCTCGACGCCCGCCGCGATGGACCCGTTGGCGCTGATGGCGACGGGTCCCGTTGCTAGGGTCGCGGACTCGAAGTAGGCCTTTCCTAGACTGTTGGTTACGCTCGGTCCGTTGAAACCGATAGAGACGAAGGCCGGGTGCTGCGGCAGCGCCGCGTCGAGCTCCTCGAGCGTCGGCAACCGGCGCTCACTGAACTGGTTCGAGTGGAAGCCGCCGATGGTGGTGACGAAGCCGCCCGGAGGCACGGCGTCGCGGCTCGCGCGCGCGGCCAAGGTCTGCTGCACGTCGGCGACCGAGTACGCATTCTCGAGCGGGGTGTGGTAGCCCGGCCGGTTGCCCATCAGGACGATGTGGTTGTGGCTCTCGACGAGGCCCGGGATGGCCATGCGCCCGCCCAGGTCGACTGTCGGCGGGCTGCCGAGGAAGCTCTGGCGCGCGTCGGCCGCGCTGTCGCCCACGTAGACGATGCTGCCGTCCTTGATACCGACGACCGTGGCTGTGGTCTCGGCCGCGTCCATGGTGTGGATCGTGCCGTTGACGAGCAGCAGATCAGCGCGGAGCGCGCCGCTCTTGTACGATCGGGCCACGTCCGCCAGCTTGCCACAGACGGCTGTATCATCGTTTGGGGTCGTGACGGCTGCCGCCTTGGCGACCCATGATTGGGCGACCAGCGATAGAAACACTGACACATTCTTGAATTGCATCTTGGCCTGGTGTTTCCTTAGCTAGTCAGAGACGAGAGTGAGGGAAACTGCCACAACAGCTTGCCACGGGCTCAGAATGCAATGAACGAGTTCAAATCTTCAGACATCGCAAACGCATGTACCCGCGACTCGCAGAACTCGCATGATATAAAATTCCCGCAGCGTCGTAGCGAAGACGGGGAGTGTTGGTAGATTTACGGCAACGGCGATTCTTTTGTCGGGGTAATGCCGCAATTCCCGGGCTAAGCCCCCTTTCCTGATTGGGCATCGCGCAGCCCCTGTAATGTACCCCTGTCACTTCACAATGGTCTAGGATGATACCCGGTAACCTTTTTTTGGGCAGTCTTCATGTAGTTCTGATAATACGTCATTTCTATCAACTTGCTTCTTAAATGTAGATTTATATGTGGTTTTACTTTCTACTAGCATAACAGTAATGCATGAGATTCCCAAAGCATGGCCCTGAGCAATCCAAAGACACCACAGGAGACAGACGACCTCCAACCGGCAGCGAGACGTATATGTTACTCGCTCGGCCAGACGATATGCATGCCCGGACCATGGGAGATCGTTTCGATGGCACCGTCCACCATGGGAAATGAAAGTCCTAAATAATACAGCAAGGTGAGGCCGTCCCAGTCGGCGCAGGTGTGGTCGACGCGGGAGTTGGGCCACGGGGTGCGCCACTCGGGCGACATCCAGTCGGTGGTGACAATGGACGTGTCGGGGTGGCACATCAGGGCTTGGCGGATGTCGTCGATGCAGTGGTCTTTTGTTTCAACCCCCCGGAGCGGAACGGGATGTTAGCTGTGTTTTGGGAGACTGGGAGCAAGGAAGTTCCCGTGAAAGAAATAGAAAATAAAAAAAAGTGAAAAGTAAAAAAGGCGCACGAAAGGGAGATGGAATGTCAGCCGTGTATCAGTACTGACCAATATGTTCATCCCTGTCAGTTGTATTCGTATCATAATAATCAGGATGAAGGACTTGACGGATATATTTCTGTTTTCATATTCTACTTAGCGTGCGGCTCATGCCATGAATATATTTCCTCCTGTGTCTTGTGCAAGAGAGGTAATATTCAAGGGACTGAAGCCGGAGATGTGCCAAGTTGGGCCAGACTCACGAAGTGGTGCAGATGATGAATTACATTCAGCTGTCCGTACTAGCCCGACCTGTCGTACAGCTCCAGGGCCGTCCTGTTCATCACTGAAGCTCCTCCTTGCTGAGCCGGATGTTCATATGCTCGGCCGCAACATTGTCGTACTCATATCCTTCCTGGTCAGCGCACTCGCGGTGCCGTTGACGGCAAAAGACGCCATCCATGGTGAGTTTGTTCTAGGGTTCCAGCCCTTGTCGTGATGCTTCGCCCAAATCACACAAATTGAGAACGAAACAGATACGCCTCTTGTTGTCCGCACCGGATTGCAGCAGGATGAAGACGCCGTCCAGAGCAATTACGACAAGCGCGCAGTTTCGGACCAGGACGAAGACGTTTCCTTCGGGAACTACGACAAGCGTTCGGTCTCGCACCAGGGTGAAGACGCCTTCTTTGGGAACTACGACAAGCGCGCGGTCTCGGGCCAGGACTAAGACGCTGCCCAGTGGAGATAAACCAAATGATGTCCAGTGCCTCTCTCTTCATACGGCTTGTGCACTATAGCAGGAACATCCATCAACCGCCTGGACCTAAAACTCTAGCAACTGTGGCAAGATTCGGGGTAGTATAGGGAAAGGTTTCAAGATTGGCAGCCAGGCATCACATTCGGACAGTTTGTTGTTGACTATGATGGTGCTTTCCCCCTTTTCCAGGGGCCGGAAAACAATACACTCGTTTCCCATGATAGCTCTCTTCGTATACTAAGAATAGATACACACTCCTTTAACTTCCTAGAAGATTTATAGTATGCAAGTGGTAGTTCATGCGCGCTTGAGTAATCGTATAAATTCGTATATTTTACTAGTTTTATCTGCTCCCGATGTCTCTACCCCTCTTATTTCTACTTCCGCTTAAGCCCCACCCTTCTCCTTCTCATAGTCCTCACAAGCCAGGCGTATCTGCGCAATAGCGTCACCTAGGGCATGCAGCACAATCTCCTCGTCGAGCGCCCCGACCGCAGCCTCGAACTCGTCCTCAGCCTCCTCCCACTTGCCCGTATCCCGCTGCTCGTCGCCGTTGTTTAAGAACCCGCGCGTCTCGAGCGCTTCGCGCACGACGTGCCGGAGCGTCGCCTTAACGCAGGGGACGAGCCCCACGAACTGGTTCGTCACGGGCAGGTTCTCGCCCCACTCCAGCACCTCGAGCGTACCGACGAGGTCGTCGGCCTCGCGACGCGCGGGCAGGCGGTTTGGTAGAGGCGCGCGGATGGACTCGGTGTGCGCGAGCTGGGCCCGGCTTCCGCAGTCGAAGAAAGGGGGTGATGCTATGGCGCAGGGGAGGTAGAAGCCGAGCCGGATACAGGCCACGACGGTCTCTTCGGTGTCTTTCTCACCCGGCTCAAGGCAACTGTGGTCGTGCTGCGGCGGGGGCGCGCCGTAGGTCGGGCTCCAGAGGCGGGTCTGGCAGACCATGGTCAGCGGGAAGCACGAGGCGGGGTTTGAGGATAGGAGCTTGGTGGCGATGGTCCGTCCGCCCTTCTCTTCGCTTACGTTTGCGTCGCCGCGGACGTAGGGCAGCATCCAGGAGGTAGATGACGAAGACGCTGCCGCTGACTCGAGGCTGGAAGTGCATTGGACATCCACACTGTAGCAGTAGCGGAACTTCGGTCCCTGGGGGCTTGGGTCCGCACTGGTCCGAGGCGCGAGGGCGGGAACCCGAACTCCGGCGTCCTTCTTGTCGGAAGATGCGGCAGCGCGTAGGGGGGCCTTCTGACCAGAGCTGTTTCTGTTGAATCCCGACATTATGGCGCGGGTATGTAAACTGGGTTGATGGATATAAGTGTGTAGGATGGTTGTTGCTTCGGAGTGCGATGCTGTGTATAATTGGTAATTTCACTGAAGGAGGCTGACTATTGCATAAATAGTTCCCCCTCTAGAGATAAACAGGGCACATGATGTGACTTGCACGAATCCAGTAGAGCGAAAACTGCAGAACAATAGCATTGACTTCCAAACCACGGGACATTGGAGCGGTTCTAACTAACATGGTGTAATAGTTTACGACCATGAACGAACTCCCTGTTAAGATGCAACCCCTACTGGCTGCCCCCCCCTTCACTGACCCCCCTAAAATAGATGTAAAAATCAACAACAACAGCAATAGATAGGTCAATTGAGCAACACATACTGCATTTTAAGGTCTATTTCGGCTCGTGCGCACTACAATAGAGTCACCCTCACTACCAGCTCGATTTGCATTAATTTCCACCACCTTACCGGCGCCCTTTTTCGGCCTTTTCCTTAGCCGACCTTCCCGAACATCCCTTTAAACCTTCCTGATGTTTAATATATAAATAAAGCCTTTATTAGGGTCCTCGTTAACCTTTCTCTTTTTTTAAACTCTTATTTTCTCTAAATCTACCTCTAGACCGGCTTTTTCCTGCTTTAACCGGCCGATCCGGGCCGTTAAATCATTAACACTCTTACCGAGCTTCGTTCACAGCTACCTCCTAGTAGCATTAAAATATGTCACCTCCTTACTAAACACCGCTATCGCTAAATTTTTAACCTACCGGCTAGTCTTAAATATTACTACTTACCTTAACCCCTTTTAAATAGGCCGGCGTATATTCTCGGCCTTATTAGCGTCGTTAATAGCTCGAAATATAGTAGCCCTTTTAAGCCTATTATTTATCGGTTTATTTATATTAATTAACTAAAGCCTTAATATTAACTAACTATTAATAATAGTGCTAAGGGTAAAAGTAACCTTTCGAGCTCTATTTTAAGCGCGAAAAAAGTTTCCTTTTTTAACGTAACTATTATTAATAATAGCGCACATTAAATCGAGCTTCTTTCGAAACCTCTTTTTTAACACCTTAAAATAACTAATATTTAAAGGCTAAAAAATATAGCTACTATATAATAATAAATAAAAAAGCTAAACCTTAGCCTTTAAGGCCGCTAATATAAAATCCTCGTTAATATAATTACCGTAGCCGTTTAAAATTAATAACCTCTATTACTCGAAGTTATTAGGCTAAGTAAAAGGATAAACATTTCTTTTAACCACTTTAAAGTAATAGGGTTAAAAGTTCACCCTTTAAGGGAAACCTTAAAGGCTTAGCCTTTATAGGGGTAATTAACCTTATTATTATCTTAAAGGAACTATTACTACTATACCGATTAGCCCTTAAAAATAACTAAAAAAGGTAGAAACTCTTCGAAAGCATTAATACACTTTAAAATAATTACCCACTCGCGGTTAACGGCGTTATTACGTATTAACGACTTATAAACGGTAAATTCGATTACTATAATACCCTCCTTTATGTTACGACCTGGCCCAACCATGCGGCCTAGGACTTACTTTACGGCACGGCCCTACGATACCCCGAACCTCTGCACAAGAAACCCAGCATAACTTTAAGCTATACCCGTTAGCGGAACTCTATTAGTTAGTAAAGCCTTACTAGTTATTATAACCCTATTAGTTAATAAAATTTACGACGACCAAGCTACGACGATAACCAGCACTACGACGATAGGCAACACCCGATGCAGCTACTCCAGGATAGGCAGGAATGGATAAGTAGGAATGGACAGACAGGAATAGACAGACAGGAATGGGCAGATAGGAATAGACAGATAAGAGGATTACGTAGTAGTGGCTTAGGAGGAATTACTAAGCAATATTAAGCATGATCAGTAGTGATTACTAAATAATATTAAGCGTGATTAGTAGTGATCGCTGACTAGGCGTAATTAGTAAAGGAGGGATTGGATATATAACGATAGACGTTCCTTATATATTTTATATAGATACTTTTTACTTTAGTAATTAATTTAAGCATTAATTTAACTCATTAATGAGGTAAATAGCTTTAACGACTCTATTATGAATACTTTTAAGTCTACGCACCTTAGTTATTTTTATTCCTACGGCTATTGCATACTATATCGATAAAAGTAAACTTTTATCGCACGTTTAGATACTTTCTCGTATTGCTAAGCATAAACCCCAAGTACGTTTTACTAGGTTTCCTTTAGAACCCAGATAGCGTTCGTTATATTTTAATTACTCTTATTCTTGCGAGTTACTACCTAGACCCTTGAACAATAGCATTTATAGGAACCATATTTACACCTGGACTAAGTAATACCCTTCGCTACGGGAAGGCCCCTACTACTACCGTAAGCACCTCTTATCGAGACCCCGCGATAGAGGTAAACAGCGACGACAGCGACGATGGCCCTACCCGATAAACGTTAGCTAAACGAATTAAGGAACTTGAGCAAGAGAGCGCCAACTATCAGCACTACTACGTTAAACTCGAAAAGGAACGCAACGAACTCTTAGCCAAAGACACCCTAGGACAGACACTAGATATCGACGAGCTACGAGAGAAAGTACGCCTCTTCCGTACCGCCGCCAACATTATCCAGACCCCTGTTGCTCCTAAGGGAGGTATGAAGATTAGCATTTTAGCAGCTTTCGACGGGATAAGTGGAAATCTCCGCGGATTCCTTGTTTAGGTTAAAGCCTATTAACGGTTTTATGAAAAAACGTTTTAGGACGCTACTTAGCGAATTATCTACGCCGCCTCGTTTTTTAAAGGTAAAATACTCGCTTAGTTTAAACCCTATCTGAACGAACTAGTAAAAAATGATTAGCAAATTAAACTATACCGCGTAGAGGCATAACGAATTTTCGAAAGCTACGATAGCTTCGAACAAGCTTTTAAGTTACTTTTTTAGGACCCCGACGAGAAGCGATAAGTAAAAAGAGAATTAGAAACTTTTAAGTAGAAGGGATTAGTCGCTTTTTACACCGCCGAGTTTCGACGTATTATAGTTCGACTAGACTATATCGAAACTACGAAAATTATAATATATTACCGGGGGTTAAAAGAAAATGTTAAAGACGAACTTAGCCGGCTTAATACCCCTAATAATTTCCTTTCGTATATAGAGCTTACTATTAAAATCGATACTCGTATATACGAACGACGCCGCGAAAAGCAGGGCGGATAATAACGGTGGACTAGTCGAGTTTAAGTTAATATAAAACGACCACGTTACTATAATAATATACTATTAAAAAAAGTACGGCGTATAGCTATTATAGTAAACTTATAGACCTCGACGCTACTAAACACGATAAGTATAATAGGAAGTAGGGCGTTACCTGCTATAACTGTTAAAAATAAGGACATTTCGCCCGAGACTGTCGATCCTTAAAGAAAGACTTCCGAAGAGTCCCGGATGGACGATAAGTTAATACTATTAGTAGTCGATTAACTTTTATAGTTATTAAAGGAAGCAGCGCTAATAGTACGATAAACGTGCTCCACGGCAGCCTATCCTGGATAGCCTATTACGACAATAGTTACCACGACCACTTAATAGATAAAGAAGGGACGGGATGGTTTCTTAAAGCCCTTAGACGGTAAGGTACTACACGCACCCTCGCGATAATATAACGATAAACCCTCCATAATAACGGAAGTAGCGAGGGCAGTAGCGAAAATAAAAACCCGAGGAATAACTTAGTCCGCGACGAGCGCCGACTAAAGGATCCTAAACGGCTTATTAGACTGCCTATACCCGAACTCACCGTAAAAGTAGCGAAACCCCGAGATTTAAATATCGACGGATAGCTAGCGATCCTAGGAGTTATACTTCCTGAATTACGAAAACTGCGGTAAGTACTTATTATGCACGGACTTAAATAAGGAGTGAAAAAAACTACGCTGTCGGCGACGATCTTAGAATCTCGCTAATATACAATAATTATTTTTTACTCGCTTAGATCGGCTGTATTTACGATAGTTGTACCGAGTACTTAATAAAGAAGCTCGAAGAGGGATAGTTTTCTCGAAGGATTAGCAAGCACTTAATTAGGTAACTATACCTCGACCACCTCATCGGGAAGGTTAAAACAATTATATTTAACCCTTAACGAGCTTACCTATTAGTCGAAAAAACTCTACAGTGGCCCCGAAAATACTATCTAGAGAGATAGGATTAAAGAGATTATATTAACGACGAGTGCCTACAGTACGTTTAAAAGAAGTTACGAGTTTACCGAACATTCAAAGAAAGCGCACGATGCTTCCAGGATACTTAAAACTTTTAGGTTAAGGGACCTGCTATAATAATAAGATTTTAAATACTGCTACCACCGTACGATTACGAAACGCTATACGTATAGATCCGTCGCTATTAACGAATAGCCGACGAACGAAACTTACTATAACGGTCGGGAAACGACTTTCGCCGGTTATAAAGGGACGATACTCGACGGGATACGATAAATCCCTGTGCTTAATAACGGATAATTAAAATATTCACGATTATATTATACTAATAGTCGAAATTAAAGGAATTACCATCCGAGCGTTACTAAATAGCGGAGCGCAAAATAATTATATTTCACTACGAATCGTTAATAGCCTAGCTTTAAAATAGCAGGAAAAGAACGCCCTATACCAACTTAGGACCGTCGATAGAAAACTTATAACGTATAACGGTAAAAACGTACGAAAGGAAGTCGCGAACCTTTTAATTAATATCGGAGAACGTTATAAACGAATTACGTGTGATATCACGGACGTCGCAGGATACGATATAATTTTGGGGATACCCTGGTTGCGGGTAAGTAATCCTAGAGTTAATTAAAGAACAGGCTAACTTTAGTGGGATATACTAGGAAGAGGTTTAGTCGATGGGCAACGGTCTAAAAAGCGACCCCCTAGTAAACTTAAAGTCTTTAGGGCATATGTTATTGTTAAAGAGCTTAAGCCGAACGTTACGACGACTGTATCAAAAGAGTACCGGTAATTCGAAGCTTTTTTTAGTGGGAAACTAAAAAATAGGCTTACCGCTTTACACACGGTGGGATTATAAGATACCCTTTAAGAATAGGAAGGAACCCCTATTTATACTTATATATAAACTTAATTAAGAGTACGAATAAACCCTAAAAGAGTACATTACGGAAAATTTCGAGAAAAGAGTTATACAATTATTTACGTCGCCAGTAGGCTTCCCTATACTTTTCGTTCCGAAGAAAAGTAAGGACGGGAAACCTAAGTAGCGTATGTGTATCGATTACCGAAAGCTTAACGAAATTACTATTAAGAACCGATACCCTTTACCCTTAATTAACGATTTGCGAAACAAGCTGTTATACGCCAAAATTTTCACAGTATTTAATCTCCCTAACGCATATAACCTAATCCGTATCAAGGAAGGAGAGGAATAAAAAACCGCGTTTCGAACTAAGTACGGACATTTCGAGTATTAAGTTATGCCGTTTAGCTTAATTAATACACTAGCCAGCTTTTAAACAATGATTAACTACGTTTTACGAGAATACCTCGATAAGTTTATCGTAGTATACTTCGATAATATCTTAATTTACTCTAAAGATAATAAGCAGCACCGAGAATACGTAAAGTTAGTACTTCGGAAACTGTAAGACGTTAACTTACTAGTTAACCTAAAGAAGAGCGAGTTTTATTAACGATCTATTATATTTATAGGATATATAATATTCCCTGGAGAAATTCGGATAGAACCTTTTAAAATTTTAGCAGTTAGAGAGTGGCCCACGCCTATAAGCGCTATAAAGGTTAAATTTTTCTTAGGACTAGTTAATTATTACCGGATATTTGTCCCTAGATTTAGTAGGTTAGCGACACCTTTAACGAACTTAACGAAGAAGGACGAACTATTTCGATGGATAGAGAAGAAAGACTAAGCCTTTTACGATATTAAAGAGCGAATCCTTAGCGAACTAGTGTTTCGCGTAACAAATCCTGCTAAATTTTTTAAAGTCGAGACCGACGTATTAGATTATGCGATCGGAGGGCAACTTAGTTAACGGGACGACAACGGAAAGTCGCACCCTATCGCATTCTTTTCGAAGAAGCTTAATAGGCTAGAACTTAACTACTAGATCCACGATAAGGAACTAATAGCTATTATTAAGGCTTACGAAGAATGGCGATATTACCTTAGCGGAACGATAAAACTAATTAAGGTTTACACCGACCATAAAAACCTTACAACGTTTACTACGACAAAGGAGCTAAACAAACGACAAGTACGATGGTCTAAATTCCTCTTAGAATTTAACCTTACCATTATCTACCGTAAGGGTAGCGAGAACGGTCGCGTCGACGCACTAAGCCGACGATTAGACTACTAGGAGGAGGTCCTACCTGAAACACGGACTATTTTGACCTATAACTAAGACGGTAACCTTACGCCGTTACGATAACTAAGTGCCATAAATTCCGTATAGTACAACGACGATTAAATTTCTAAGTTTCGATAATTAAATTAAACCCCGGATTTTATTAACTACACTAGGGATCGCCTCGAAAAACGAGATAACCTCGTCTTTTATCGAAACAAAATCTATATCCTTAAGCAGTACCGTGAAAGCTTTATTAAGGAATTTTACGAGCACCCCGCGCATGGACACCAAGGAGTATTTAAAACCTGGAAACGGATTACTAGGCAATTCGACTACGAAAACCTTAAACCAACTATAGTTAAGGTAATCAACGAGTGCGACTTCTGTAATAAGGCTAAGGCCGCCCGATATCGACTATACGAAGAAATATAGCCAATTCTACCGCCAAATAGGGCGTGGAAAATAATCGCACTTAACTTTATAGTTAAGCTGCCTTTATTAGAGGAACCCTTGATTAAGGTTAGTTATAACAGTATTTTGGTAATTACGGATAAATTTACGAAGTATACCTATTTCTTATTGTACAAAGAATTTAGTAATACTAGCGACTTAGCTTACACGTTTCTACGAATAATCGTTAGCCAGTATAGGCTGTTTAAAACGATTATTTCTAACCGAGATAAGCTGTTCACTGCTAAGTTTTGGAAATCGCTTATAGCGTAACTCGGCGTAAAGCATAAGTTATCCACGGCTTACTACTCCTAAACGGACGGGTAGACCGAACGGATAAACCAGACCCTAGAGTAATACTTGCGCTGCTACGTTAATTATGAATAGGATAACTGGGTACAGTTATTACTTATAGTATAATTCGCCTATAATAGCGTAGACAACGAAGCTACCCGTATATTACTATTTCGGGTAAACTACGGGTACGACCTAAAAATTATAAGAATACCCTTAAAAAGAGAGCTAGCACTTATCGCGACTATATAAGTCAAAAAACTAAAAGAACTATAAACAGTACTATAATAAAACCTTACCTTTCTCCAATAACGAATAAAGCAGTACGCCGACCAAACCAGGTTGAAGGGACTAACCTTAGAAGAGGGAAGAAAAGTTTACCTCCTGCGACGAAACATTAAAACTAAGCGACTAAGCGAAAAACTAGACTTTAAAAAGATCGGACTATTCAAAATTATAGAAGTTATTTTAGAAATTAACTATCGATTATCGTTACCCAAAACAATACGGATACACCCCATATTTTATATCTTATTACTCGAACCAACCCCCAAAAATACGAAAATCGATATACAGCTAGAAACCGAAATAGATTAGTACAAGTACGAAATCGAAAAGATTCTCGGTAAAAGAAGGATCGGACGAGGATTCCAATACCTCGTCTAATAGAAGGGTTACCTACCCAAAAATAATACCTAGGAACCTAAGAAACACTTAACGAATACCGCTAGGGAACTGCGGACGTTTAAGCAGTAACCTCCGGCATCGGCTCGAAGGAAAAATCGGTCGCGGTCCAGTCGATAACGCCGAAATTACCCTAACCTTAAACGAACAGAGCAGCCTCAGACTCCTAACGCTCCTACTCCTCCAGTTTGTCTAGAGAACGAAGGCCGCGTTGTACCAGCTTTACACTTTAGGTGCGAGCCATTTCCTTCTATTTCCGAAGACGAATTAAACGGGCCACGGCCTCGTTAGTCTGCCGTTGTAGCTCGAGGAAGTGCGCCTCTACCGCCGATTCCTCGCGGGAAAGACGCTTATGCTCCTTTTATACCCGACGAAGGGAAGATAACGGAACCCTAATACCATTACACGCGTAATTAGTCCGAGTGCATTTTTTGCACTTATTAACACCTTTTATTATAATATAAAACCACCCCTTCGAGAAACAACGGCTACAAGGCATAACGTCAAAACCAAATTTATCGAAAGCCTCGACAAGATCTACGCGACGAACGGTAAAAAAACGAACAAACTTAGATCGCGATTTCTTAATACGACTTAATATAATAAGTATACATTATAATAAAAACAAAAAAGAAGAACTTACGAAAAATACTAATATAAACGGCAAACCCGTAGATACTTATAGCGACTAAACTGCTTTGGGGATAAAGCAAAATAAAAGGGAGGAAATAGTATTACGACCTAGCTTAACTATGCGGCCCAGGACCTATTTTACGGCACGGCTTTACGATACCCCGAACCTTTATATAAAAAACCTAGCATAACTCTAAGCTACACCCGTCAGCGGAACTCTACTAATTAATAAAGCCCCATTAATTATTACAACCCCACTAGTCAGCAAAACCTACAACGACTAAGCTACGACGATAACTAGCACTACGACGACAGGCAGCACCCGATATAACTACTCTAAGATAGGCAGGAATAGATAAGCAGGAATAGATAGATAGGAATGGATAAACAGGAATGGGCAGACAGGAATAAATAAACAAGAGGATTACGTGGTAGTAGCTTAAGAGGAATTATTAAGTAACACTAAACATAATTAGCAGTAATTACTGAGCAACACTAAGCGTAATTAGTAGTAATCGCTAACTAGGCGCGATTAATAAAGGAAGGATTAGATATATAACGATAGACGTTCCCTATATATTTTATATAAACACTTTTTACTTTAATGATTAATCTAAGCATCAATTTAATTTATTAGTAAGGCAAACAGCCTTAACGACTCTATTGTAAATACTCTCAAATCTACGCACCTTAGTTATCTTTATTCCTACGGCTATTGCACATTATATCGATAGAAGTGGACTTCTATCGCACGTTTAGATACTCTCTCGTATTACTAAGCATAAACCCCAAGTACGTCTTACTAGGTTTCCTTTAAAACCCAGATAGCGTTCGTTACACTTTATTATTATTACAGTTTTTACTTTATCGGCGTTAAATTTAAATCGAAAGGGTATATTATTAATAATAATAATATTAAACCGATTAAAAAACCCTCGTATAGCCCCGTTTAATATATATACGAGACGCCGGAAATCTATCGCTTTAACACGTATAGTCTTAAAGGCTGAATAACGTCTTAAAAAACGGTGCACTTATCATTTACCGATAAAGTGATTAACCCTTTTTATAAGAAAAATACGCTAAGTGTATATATAAAATAGCCGATACGTTAATACGTAACTTAAACTAGCTTAAAAAAAGGCTTATTTAATTAAAAAGGGTTTTTTAATAAAAATAAATAACTATAAAGCCTTATACTTCTCTTTTTTACTAAAGTTTTCCTTAATTTAATTACGAAAGGTGCCCCTATTAACATTATAGTTTTTAGCCGCACGGTTAATACTTCCGCCGGCTAGCACGGCTTAAACCGCCTACGTAATACGAGCTTCTTTAATTATATTAATGGTGGTAAAAAAAAAAAAAGAGGAAAAGATTAATCTACTTTAATTAAGAGACGAGTAAGATTTAACCCCTTTATATACTATTGTTATTGCTCAGGGGCTCTAGAATCATTTGAAATCAGGAGGGGTCAATTAAAGGGGGGGCAGCCAGTAGGGGTTGCATCTTAGCTCAAGCAGAAACGCCCACAATGGTCTGTCAAACCGTGGCTTGGCTTGGACTACAAACCCCTTGTTTCGAACAATGCAGTATTGTCTATATCGTGTCTATCCAAGCCACATCATGACCTCTTTGTTATTGAAACTGCACGAAGGCCAGTTACATATATCGCCTGGATTAACCCACATAGTAGAACATTCCTAAGGATCAGGAACGTTTCCTACCCTTGGAATTCATCAACAATTATCACTGGTTTACTCATCACAATCATCGCCATCATGTCTGAATGGCAATTCCTCTTCCGTCAGCCGGAGCAGTCCAACGGCTCCAAGCGCGACGCCTACGAGAGCGAGCCAGTCCCCAGCAGCGTCACCCCTACTACCGAGCCCAGCCCGGACGCACAACAAGCCCAACAGCCCGTCCAGACGATACCGTGGCGCGACCTCCTCGCCGAGGCAGCGGAAAGAGAGCGGTTGGGGCTGGGCCTCACGAAAGCCGCCCTGAAGGAGGAGCTCGAGCGGCCGGAGGGCCCCAAGTTCCGCTGGTGCGTCACCGTGGACATGCAGCAGACGGGCACGTACACGTCCATGTACGTGTTCAAGAACCGGCCACTCACCTGGATGGTCCGCCACTTCGGCGAGGGGGACCTGACCACCGCGGCCAAGACGACGACGTACAAGGTGACCCAGGATCCCGAATCGCGCTTCCCGCTCACCATGCTGACGCAGACGCGGCTCTCGAGCCCAAGCTACGGCGAGCAGCCGCTCTACCACAACCACAGCTGCGTCGACCCCGAGGACGAAGCCGCGGGCCGCGAGGTCGTCGTCGCGCACATCCAGCTCGGCTTCTACATGCCGATGGACATCTCGTTCTACTGGTCGGGCTCGATCCGGCCCCTGACGCTGCACGCCGACGAGGCGCCGGCGCAGCGGGCGAATCGGCTGCCGATCCATAGCGCGGACGACGACGTGCCCGACGCGCGGGAGATCCTCGGCTGGGGCCGGACGCGGTGCGAGACCACGGCCGCGTTCGGCGGCATCGTGCCCATGGTCAAGGCCGGCATGTGCGACATGGCGCGCCAGGCCATCGTGAAGTACGGCGGGATGAAGCACCTGGGCATCCAGGAGTCGAACCGGTGGGGCGAGTACGAGCGCGAGGTCGAGGAGGCCGTCCGGCCGCTGGACGACGAGATGGTGGTTCGGGCCCTCGCTAACGCCATGGCCGAGGTCCGCGAGGCTTGCCGGGAGTACGAGTTGACCAAGGCCGGTGGCGCTTTAGCCTAAAGAGCCGGCCAAAAGGGGTCTGAGGTAAGTTGGAGGAAGGGTTTGATGTAAGATGCAACCCCCTCTGGCTGACCCCCCCCTCACTGACCCCTCCTGATTTCAAATGATTCTAGAGCCCCTAAGCAACAATAACAGTATATAAAGGGGTTAAATCTTACTCGTTTCTTAATTGAAGTAGATTAATTTCTTTCTTTTTTTTCCTCTTTTTATCACTATTAATATAATTAAAAAAGCTCGTATTACGTAAGCGGTCTAAGCCGTGCTAGCCGGCGAAAGTATTAACCGTGCGGCTAAAGATTATAACGTTAATAAGGGCACTTTTCGTAATTAAATTAAAGAGAACCCTAGTAAAAAAAAAAAATATAAGGTTCTATAATTATTCACCCCTGCCGAAAAAACCTTTTTAATTAAATAAGCCTTTTTTTAAACTAGCTTAAGTTACGCATTAACGTACCGGCTATTTCGTATATATATTTAACGTATTCTCTTTATAAAAGGGGTTAATCACTTTATCGGTAAACGATAAGTGCACCGTTTTTTAAAACGTTATCCGGCCTTTAAGACCGTACGTGCTAAAGCGATAAATTTCCGGCGTTTCGTATATATATTAAACGGGGCTATGCGAGGGTTTTTTAATTAATTTAACACTATTATTATTAATAAGATTAAGAAAAGAAGGGAAAAGATCGATAACTCGGTCGAACCATCGAATAATCGAAAACAAACTTTATTATTTAAATCTACGAGGTCGAATTGACCTAGCCGAACCTTTATCGAGGGGACGCAGCCAAGGCGCTACGGTATGGATGATCCGATGGATGATCCGATGGTTATTGATACCGGTCGCGCCGGACTCGCGCAGAGCCAGCACTACCCGCGAAACAACGTCGCGACGTATAACTAAGGACTTTAAACGCTTTAAACGCGTCCCAGCAGCGAAAATAGCTCGAGAAGAGGTATCGAAGAAGGATTAAAGTATTTAGAGAAACTGATCGCTAATTTAGTAGCCCTTAGTAGTAGGCGTAAAGAGATTTTTTAAGTAATTAGGGAACTTCGCACCGAAGCGACCGAATTACGACCGCACCTCGACGACGACGATAACGCGCCAGTAACCTGCGGGGAATTGCGAAAAATAATCGGAAAAGCTATCGCCTAAACTACGCAGGATCCTAAAGCTATATAAACTAAGTCTTGGGTTTAAGTTATATCTACGCCGTGTAGCAGCGATTCCACTGCTTAGTAACCGAAAATTATTATCCCAGCCCGCCGAAACCGTAAAGTAGTAATTAAAAGCGTAAATTAATTTAACGATATTTAAAAAAGGAGGCTAGTAAATATCGTGTAGAGCGTTAATACAGTAATCGGGCATAGCGAAGTTATCGTAACAAGGAAACTACTTAACGGCGATATTATCCTTACTTTTAAAAACGAGGCGAAAAAATATACAGAGAATAATAAATAGGTTTTAAACGCCTTCGGAACTAACGCGCAGTTTGTTTATAGAGAACTCGTAATTATTACGAAAAGGGTCCTAGCAAAAAAGCTACGGGATACCCACGACGAAGCCGCGTTATTACGTAGCTTACTCGCAAATAAATATAACCCGAGAAAGATTTCGAAATGTAAACGTAGCCTACCGAAGAATCCCGAAGTACGCTACGCCTCCCTTATTCTGTATGCGAGCTCCGTCTAAGTTGCGAAAGACTTGTACAACAACGGCTTAATATAGGATTCCGAGATTTTCGATTGCGAACCGTATAACGCTAGCCTCCGTATTTAATAGTACTACCGCTGTTACGGTTACGGCTACGTAGTTAAGTATTATCGGAAGCAGTAGCGATATGGCTACTATTTTATAACAGTACACTTTAAGGGAGACTAAAAGTGCCCTTAGAGAGGACTATAAGGTAAGAAACGTTGTGTTAATTACGGTAGGGAACACACGGCGTGGGATCGCGGTTACCCCGTAGCGATTTAGTAGAGAAAACGCGTAAGAGAAGCTTATGCTTACCGGCCTCGCCAGTTCGAAGTCCGTAGTATCGGCGATAGTTCGGCAGGAATAAGGCGTTTATTACTATCGATAACGTTCCCTATTAGCGATAAAGAAAGGTATATAATAGTTTCGCGGAAAAGAGGCCGCCTGCGATTCGATTCGATAGCGAGCAGCTAAAACAGAGAAACACGCTCGCAAAGCCGGCGCGGTATCGTTATTCCCCTATTAGCGTAGAATACTATTATAGTTTTATAATTATAAGTTTACGAATAGTATATTAGAACGTCGCAGTATTAAAAGTAATAACGGTACTTACCTTAACTAATTAAGAAGAGTACGATATATTAGTACTATAAGAAATATAAACGAACCCTCGCACGTAGACCGCGTACTATTTAAAAATAGTTAGGTATCGAGTAATTTACGGCGAGGGCCGAGCGGCTATTTATATATATAAACGCTTCGATATCGCTAAGCTAAAAATTAAGGTAAGCCCCGATTAGGCTGCCGTTACAATACCGAGGGGAAAAAGTAGCCGCTTTACTATATAATCTATATATTCGCTAATCCAAGAAACTTTTCGATAGCGGAGCCTTTTAAGCGACTTCGATACGACCTCGTACCCCGGGCGACACTTACTCGTCGGAGATTTTAATACATACTATCCGCTCTAGAACGTGCATAGTAGGAAATCGTACGGAGCAGACAACTTTTTTGCCTTTACGGACCAATAAAACTTAGAACTAGCTACGCTATATAAAAAAATTACGAGACAACGCCACGGATAAAGAGATTTTACGCTAAACCTGGCCTGGGTAACACGAAGAACGATAATTTTATATAAAAGAGACCCTGGCTTAAAAGGTTCTAACCATAAGGTATAAGTCGTCCGCGTTAAACTAAAAGTTAACTCGCTATAAAGTAGTAAAACGAAAACAGAAAGATAAAACTAAACGATATTAAATAAGGGGCTAGCACGGGCGGAAGCCGGAGCACGTTTAACCGATATCGCCGAACTAATAAGCCCGAAAGAACTGGATTAAACTATCGATAACTTTATAAGCGACCTACGAAAAATTGCCGATATAATAGCCCCAAAAAAAACCCCTTATACTAGTAAAGGTACGCTCTAATAGTTACCGGAGGTTTAAAAAGCGTAAACTATAACGAAACAACGATACCGAGCCTATTTCGCGGTACCCTCGCAATATACTTAAAACTAATATACCGAGTCGAAAACGGACTTAGAGAGAATCGTTTAAATAGCGAAAACGAAAAACTAGCGCTACGCAGTCGCCGCTGCCTCCCACGATTCTAAAACACTTTAATCGCTCGAACGATGGGCCCGACTACGGAGCTAGACGTCACTATAAACAGCGGGAATCTTAGAATTACGACGTAGCGAAAGAGCTATTAACGAAGCGCGAAGCTACGACGAGAAAGCTACGCTTTTTTCGGAGAGGTTTTTTTTAACCTAGAAATCGACCTTACGGATTTAAATACCGTACCGAACTACGCTCTTAGCTTTACCCCTATCGAGGTAGAGGTAACGGTTGAAGAGATAAGAGATATTATTAAGTAGACGGGACCCTGGAAGGCTTTAGGGGAAGACTTTTTACCTCCTAGTTTCCTTAAAGCGTATAGGGAACCCCTTTTCCGGACGTTAGCCGGCTTAGCGACAGCGAGCTTCCGGTTTGCCTATTTCTCTAAACGTTTCCGTACGGTAAAAGTTATCGTAATCTTAAAGCTAAATAAAACAGTAACCGAAAAGTAGACACCTAGTGAATAGAGACCTATTTTATTACTTAGTACGGTCGGAAAGGTAATAAAAATAGCTATAAATCGGCGAATTACCGGAATAGCCGAGGAGTACTCGCTTTTACTTAAAGGCTAAATGGGGAACCGGATATAACGGTTTATCGAGCTAGCTATTTGACTAGTTATCGACGTCGTCCGTATAACGTGGTAATAAAAGGGCGTCGTTTTCCTCTTTTAGCTCGATATTAAAGGCGTTTTCGATACAGTTAACTATAAAAAATTAATTGCTATACTTCGCGAGAAAAGACTGCCGGATTGGGTTTGTCGATAGGTCGAGAGCTTTATTACGGACAGATCGGTCTACCTTTATTTCGACGGTAAATCGTTAAGGAGGATCCAGCTTCGCGCTAGTGTTCCGTAAAACTCCCCGCTATTACCGATCCTCTTTATTTTCTATATCGTTACACTATACGAGGAGTTAAAAGCGTACGAGCAGCTTATTATCGTCGGATTCGCGGATAATACGAATCTTATTGCCGTAAAGCTAGACCACGTTACGAATTGCCGAAACCTAAAAAGAGCCTAGGAAATTTGTAGCCGCTGGGCACGTACGAAAGGGATAAAGTTCGAACTTAAAAAGAGCGAGTTTATCTATTTTACTAGAACGCGAAAAGCTTATACGCTATAGGTACGCCTCGGAAACGCTGCTATAACGCCGGTAACTTTTGCGAGATTCCTCGGCGTTTAGCTTTATCGGAAGCTATAATGAAAGGACTATATCTTAAAAATTAAAGCGAAAATGGCAATTTAAATATTAACTCTTATTAAGCTCGCAGCGTTAACTTAGGGATGTTCGGTACGAAGGGTAAAAGAGTTTTATACGAAAGTAATACGTAGCGTACTCGCGTACGGAGCGTCGGCTTAGTATAGAGTAAGCGATATCGAAAAAAGGCCAGCTTTTAACCTTATAATAATCTAAAACTCCTGTTTCCGGACCGTAACAAGGGTATATAAGGCGACCCCTCAATATTATTTAGAGATTAAAGCGGCAGTTCCCCCCCTCGATTTCTATTTAAATGCGAGGGCAGCTAACTTCGAGATACGCACGGAAACTACCGGGAAGCTATAATTTTTACGCGGCGCCTATATAAAAGCGGCAGAGATTATTAATAAAGAACGTAGCGTAAGAAGAAGGAGATAAAGGAGACCCTAAAAGGCTACTAGCGAAGCCCCCACGACTTTATAGTTAAACAACGCTTAACTAACGTTAGCTAAACAATAGCTAAATGGTTAAACGGTCGAACAAGCGCTTAAAAAGAAATAGGAATAAAGATAGTTCTATACCGTTACTCCGATGCGAGGCCGCCGCGAACTAACTGCAGAGTCGCCGCCAGACTGGGGAGCGTACCGTCGTTACGACGATATGCTCAAGCACGAAGCATCGGTCCTAATACAAGCACGCACTAGAAGAATAGGGCTCAAGTCGTTCCTGTTCACCTGTCGGGTTCCAGACGTCCCGACGCCGCTATACAATTACGGTAAAGGACGGGAGACAGCCGAATACCTAATCCTATACTGTAAAGACTTCGAGGGAAAATAAGAGCAGCTAGCAAAACAGCTAACACTTAGTCCGTTACGAATTCGTCGCGATTTAGCGGCGCTTACTATAAAAAAGATACGGCGAAAGTTATCGCAAAGTAGCTTTTACGGACCGGTCGACTACCGCTGTATAAGTTGGCAATAGAGATTGGGGGACCACCCGAACCTAGATAATCTCTCTTCAGGCCCTAAAGTAAGGGTCACTAGGCTGGTGGGTAAGAACTAGCATGGTAACGTCGAGCACGTGAAGTAGATTTTACGATATTGGCAGCGTATATTTTTAGTCCAGCTTCGGCACGGTTTATTACACGAGGAACTAGGTAAATGTACCGAAGGCCTTCGGCATACGGCGTACTATTAATAATAATAATAATTAATAATATACCCCCTCGATCTAGTAATAATAGTTCCCTTAAAAAAAGGACGAGGTTAACTGCGAGTATAAAGACTAAGCCTTTAAAGCGTCATTAAAAGAATAAACTTTTAATCTTATAACTTTAAAGTAACTAAAAAAAATCTTTATCCCCTTAACGAAGCTTAATAACCTTAATTAATAGAAGCTTTTAATTTTTAATAAATATAAAAGTTATATCGATAATAACTTTATATTAACGGCGTTAAAAACTAAGGTATAACTCCTTTACTTACTATTACACAGTTTTTATATACTTTAGCCCTTAAATATTAACTGTTTTAAAGTCTTAAAAAAAGGTTTTAAAAGGAGCTTAACTTAATATACGTTATTACTAATAATAACTACGTTAAGAAGGGGAACTTTTTTCGAGCTTAGGTTAAAGCACGTAAAATAACTTTTACCCTTAAAATTATCGCTAGTAAATAGGTAATAATTAGTATTTACCCTTTTAATATCGAAAAGCCGATAAATAATAAGCTCCGGCGCTTTAATATAGTATAAGCTATTAACGAGGTTATTACCGCCGAGGATACGCGCCAGCCGGCCGAACCGAAGGCTAAAAGGATCGAGACGCCGAAAAACAGCCGGCAGGTTAAAAATTTAAGGGCTGCGATATTTAGTGTAGAGATTATTACCGGTGATTTAATTAAAAGGTTACTGTGAAAGAAGCTCGGTAAGAGTATTAATAATTTAACGGCCCGGATCGGCCGGTTAGAGTAGGAAAAGGCCGGTTTAGAGGTAGATCTATAGAAAACAAGGGCTTAGAAAAGGAGGAAGGTCGATAAGGACCTTATTAAGGGCTTTGTTTATATAGTAAACATTAGGGAGGTTCCAGAGGACGTTAAAAAAGAAAGGCTAAGGAAAAGGCCGAAAAGGGGCGCCGGTAAAGTGGTGAAAATTAATGTAAATCGAGCTAGTAGTAAAGGTAACTCTATTATAATACGCACGAGCCGAAATAAACCTTAAAATACAGTGTGTATTACTTAATTAACCTATTTATTACTATTATTATTAATTTTTACATCTATTTTAAGGGGGTCAGTGAGGGGGGGTCAGCCAGAGGGGGTTGCATCTTAACCATTCGGATAGATAAAAGTATAGGCTAATTGCATCTTTCGAAATTCCCAGATAAAGTACACACTTACAATTTTTGTCTTCGACGTGTCCGGTAGTTTAGACTCAACATGAGTGACACGGTCGTCGGCGGCGGTTAGGTCAGGGATGATAGAGTTTTGTTTTCATATGGGAGTGGATACACACAATGATACGCTATCGACTCGCAACTTTGGTCTGATTGGTCGGGTTCTGTCTTTATCCAATGGCACGTTGCCGTCCTTGGTATCCGGTATGTTACATGAATCCACGCAACCAATCAGGGTGTATGCCGGTATAGGCTCGCTACCATCCAGTCAGATCGGCCACGCCATCACTAGGTGTCGCGCACCTTGGTACCGATACGCGACCGGCCGCCAACAGTTGAGCCCGTCCAGGAGATTACCTGGCTTGGCGTGCATACATGGGGCACAGTTCTTTTGCAACAGGGGTGACAGGTATCCCAACCGGGTTCTCTCTCCCCAAGGCTGGTTTTCTTTATCGGCGGGCCTCGCGGTAGAATGGCGGGGCGTTCCTTGCAGAAAACGACCTGTCGTTCTTGGCGCTCCGGGGTCCGAAAGTTGGTAAGCCGGAGAATCCCGTCTACGCCGAATACGGACAGAATCAATATGAAGATGGACAGACTCCAAGACTGGAGAACTCGGGGTGGCTAGGATATAAGCCCATGGGGATCCCATCCCGCTGGTCGGGCTCTTTCTCTTGTCTCAGCCAGGCTCCCTTCGCTCTTTGTATCTGAGCAGACCGGTTGATCTCCTTGAAGAAGGTTTCCTACCTCCTTCCACACATTCTTTCCCGCCATGCCGCCCTCAAAGCGCTCCTCGCTCCTCTGGACGCTAGCCGCCGCCTCCTCGGTCCTCGGCTTCGCCATCCCGCCCTCCGCGCACCAAGCCCGCCAGATCCGCGACGCCGCGCAGCTGCTCCCGGCCTACGACTACGTCATCGTCGGCGGCGGCACCTCGGGCCTGACGGTCGCGGACCGCCTGACCGAGGACCCAGACGTCACGGTCCTGGTGCTCGAGGCCGGCGCCTTGGCGCCCGACGCAGACGTCCTGCCGATCACCGACGGCGGCACCCGCCGCCAGCCCCGCTACTTCTTCCCGTCGGCGCCGCAGGAGAACCTCGGCGGTAGGAGCATTGATGTTTGGTTGGGCAAGATGGTCGGGGGCAGTTCGGGGGTCAATGCGATGATGACGCTGCGCGGATCGAAGGAGGATTATGATCGGTGGGGGCAGCTGTTTGCGGATAATGCGCAGGATTGGAGCTGGGACGGGATGCTGCCGTACTTCAAGAAGGTAAGTCCGACGAAGAAATGTTGCCTGAAGGACCGAGATTGTGGGCTGACTTTGGGTGAAAATAGGGCCTCACTCTGAACCCCCCCTCCTGCCGAGCTGGCAAAGCGTTTCAACATCTCGACAGACACCTCATACTGGGGCGAGCACTCACCTATCCAAGCGAGCTTCCCGAGCTTCCAGTACCCCGGTCTCGGTAAGTTTCCATCATCGGACAATGTTGGCCCGAAACAACTTGCTAACCACGTCTCGACTGTTCAGACCCCCTGGTCAGTGCCTTCCAAGAGTTGCCCGGCGTGGAGATGATCGTCGACAGCGGCGCCGGTCGTGCGGGTGTCTACTGGTACCCGACCTTCATGGACCCTGTCAAGGTCGAGCGCTCCTTCGCGCTGAACGCCCACTACAGCAACCACCGCGACCGCCCCAACTACCACCTCATGGCCGAGACCGCCGTCCGCCGCGTCCTGCTCGACAAGGGTACCGCCGCCGCCGGCGTCGAGTTCTACACCAAGGCCGGCAACGGCAGCGCCGTCGCCACCGTCAAAGCCGCCAAGGAGATCCTCATGGCCGCCGGCGCCGTGCACACCCCCAAGCTGCTGCAACTAAGCGGCATCGGCCCCCGCAAGGTGCTTGAAGCCGCCGGCCTCGAGACCCTCGTCGACCTCCCCGGCGTCGGCGAGAACTTCCAGGACCACTCCAACGTCGGCGCCCTCATCGCGCTCGAGGGCCTGAAGCAGATCCACCCCAACGCCAACGACCTGACCGCCGACCCGGCCTTCGCGAAATGGGCCGACGACCTCTGGGCCGCGAACCGGACGGGCCCGCACTCCATTGCATATGGCAACATTGCGGGCTGGCTGCCCCTGACCGCGATCGCGCCCGCGCGCTTCTCCGACCTCGCGGCCGAGCTCGAGGCGCAGGACCACTCCGCATACCTCGCCGCCGACGTCGACGCCACCGTCGCGAAGGGCTACGCGGCGCAGATGCAGGGGCTCGCGCGGGCCATGCGCAGCCCCGACACCGTCTTCGCGCGGTACCGCGTCGACCCCACGACGGGCGCGTCGGAGCCGATCCTGAACCAGCCCTTCAGCCGCGGGCACGTGCGCGTCAACGCCCAGGACCCCTTCGGCGCCGACCCCGTCGTCGACTACCGCTCGCTCAGCAACCCGGTCGAGCGCGCCGTCGTCGTCGAGATGGTCAAGTGGTACCGCCGGTTCCACTTCGAGACCTCGCTCAAGGCGCTGGGGCCGAACGAGACGGCGCCGGGCGCGGAGGTGGTCACGGACGAGCAGATTGCGGCTTGGATCCCGACCGCGCTGACGCCGTCGGATTACCACCCGGCAGGCACGGCGGCGCTGATGCCGCGGGAGCTGGGAGGTGTCGTGGATCAGACGCTGCGTGTTTATGGTGTTAAGAACCTTCGTGTTGTGGATGCTAGTATCATGCCCTCGCTGCCGGGCGGTAACACGTGCCAGCCTACGTACGCCATTGCCGAGAAGGCGGCTGATATCATCAAGTCGAACGCTTGATTTAGTAACGAAGGGTTGATTGAAAGATGTATGGGGAATAGGCCTAGCAGATCATACATGATGTACGCTCTGTGCGGTAGCTCATCAAGCCCCTAGGATGATAAAGGGGAAGTTAATTAGATATTAGCCAATACTTAGCAATGTTGGCTCTAATACAAAGACTAATTCCAATTCCAACAGTATGCACAATCGAGCAAGTCCTTGGATACGAAAACCAGAATATGCCTGAGACATCCAGTCTGGGCCAGTCCCAGGATCAAAGCCATTGTCATCCAGGCGTCCCGTGCGGCCACGTGATTGGGAGCAAATGCTTCGCCGCGTGGGCGCAGATATCGAAACAGTGCCCCATCTGCCGAAAGGATGTCGCCTGCAGCAGTTGTCACGAGAAGGTTCCGGCACCATTATGCTCTCCATTTAAGACCAACCAGGATGGTGTATACAGTTTCTTCCCATACGATGCCATCCTCCAGTACATCCCCAAGACCGAAAGCGAGTGGGATAGCCCCCCGGGGAAGATTTATTGTGGCAAATGTGTCAGCGAGCAGGCGGTGGTGCTGATGGCCTCCACCTTGATCGGCAACCTCGACTGCAGCTTATGTCTGGACAAGAGCATCTGGTTCTGGTCACGCGAATCGTTCGATCAGCACCGAGCGGTGAGGCAGCAAGCCGCCGATGCTTTCTTCCGAAGTCGTCTGCTGGATGTGTAGGATCTCGTACGTCCTCCCGTCGAAGGGATGCGGCCGTCCGAGTACGCCGAGGAATACGCCTCGTGGATCGAGACGTGGAAGCGAGAAAATTCCAAGGAACTGCGCACCAAACCGTGGGTAGTAAGCCTTCGACGCCGCATGTTTGGTACTTGCCTTTTTACTGGAGACGTGGCCGACGCGCTGTCGCACCAAGATCTAATTGACATGAGCTTGCTCTCCATGATCATTACTCGGATGTGTTATACGGTCGAGAACAACCAGGCTTGGTTTACGGGCATTGATGAGGCGATGTCATTAACATAAGGGGCCATGTTTACTCTTCCCGCCCACCTTTAGTTAGAGTCGTGATGTACGTGATATTGCTTGTGAATCTTAAGCTGATCTGTCCATCTGTTATGAATACAAATCGCAGATAGAAAGTAGCTCACTGCAGTGTAATTAAAGATATCTTCCTATTTGAAGCCCGTTTGTTTTTGGTCTTTGACTTTTGTCTTCGGCAAGTGGAAGATGCAACCTGGGTAGAAGGTGGGGATAAGAGAGATACCAAAATTGCTGAAAACCCCGTCTCCTTCTACTTTACGTGCTTACACTCGTGCCACTTATATCAGCCCGCTACCTTTTCACCACTTACCTGTGACTTACCCCTCCATTACCACATCCCCGTCGTCCTCATCCTGTTCTATTACCGCATCCCCGTTTCGGATCGCCGCCTGCAGGCTCTCCTCCTTCAACGCCCCGTACTCCAGCGCCTGCTGCCGCAACTGCATCAACGCCAATATCAGCGCCGTGAGATACTGCACCTCGTCGAGCGGCCCCACGGCCGCGTTGAAGTCCGGCTCCAGCAGCGCCCACTGCGCCGCGTCCACGTACACGTCATCGCCCTCGTCCGGCAGCCGCTCGAGCCGCTCCGTCGCGAGCCCGTACCGCGCCGCCTCGCGCAGCTTGTGCTTGACGGCCCCGATGAGCCCGACGCCCGGCTGCAACCCCTCGCTCTGCTGCTGCACCATGGTCTCCTGACCGTCGGCCAGCAGCCGGCCCGCGGCCTCGCCCGCGTTGCCCTCCGACAGGTACCCGTTGTCCGACGTCAGGACGTCCGGGAACCGCTGCGCCTCGCCCATGTGCCGGTGGTCGACGACGTTGGTGCACCCGACGCGCAGCGGGGTCCCCGCGGCCGGGTCCGCCTCCGTCACGTACACCATGGGCGCGTGGTCGGGCGTCTGCGGCACCAGCAGCTCGAGCTGGTCCGCGACGTTCTGGCGCTGCAGCTGGAAGGGGTTGACGGCGAAGTTGGCGGCGTCGGCGCCGGGGACGCGGGACAGGACGAAGGCGACGTGGACCTGGCCCAGGAGGACCTCGTTGCCCGTCTCGAGGATGCGGTTGGCGGTGCAGGCGTCCAGGTCGGGCCAGCGCTCGCCCCAGGTGGCGCTGCGCAGGTTCGACCTGGCCTCGATCGTCAGCCGGTACTGGGAGTTAGGGTTGGAGGGCGGGACCTCGACGCGCTGGGGCTCGCCGTACCGCCAGCTGATACCGTTGGAGCCCGCGTAGAGGGCCTCGGTCAAGTGGCACATGTGCAGCCAGTCCGCCTTCACCCACATGGGCGGCCTGATGATGGCGTTTCGCACGTCGGCCTGGCTTACCTCGGAATATTCTTGGCCGGTGGCTTTGGCCAGTGCTTCACTCTCGGCAAAGCTCCAGTGGTTAAACAGCGCCGCATTGAACCCCGACACGGTGCTCGTGCCATAGACCAGGTTGCCATTGGTACCGGGAACCTCCGTCGTGGCAGAGCCCGCAGGGAGTTGCAGAGCCAGCTGCACGAGCCGTACGGCCTCGTCCCCGATCTGTTCCATGAGTTCCGGAGTCATATTTTCTGGAACCGGGTGTGGTTGGTTGATATTGTTGTTATTATTGTTGGAATCAGACATGATGGAGTTGGGTATCATAAAAAAGGGAGGGGAGGCGATATGTGGTGTTTTGGAGTTCTCAGAGTTGCGTCGGTGATACTTCAGAGTAATGTCGATCCCGAACTGATACTTCCATCTCAGAGAGATCGCGGTTCTTTAAATATGGCCCGTATGGGCGGAACGGTAGTATTGATGCATTTTGAACGAGGCCTTTGTTCAGTCAGCACATATACCTCCTGGGCGTTGATATGAACAATGGCATTGTAATTAATCTGTGCCTGAGTTGCAGTAAACAAGCCTTTTGCTCGCGGAGCACAGACACTAGCTATGAAGCTATGTAGTAGTTAGGTAGCGAGGATTTATTTCCAGGTCTATGTTGCAAAACGTTAATATTGAAAGACAAACAAAGATAGATATGGGGACACAGTGACTGCATAACTGAATTTACCTGGGCGCATGAGCATTGAAAAAGTTGCCAATATCGACTAGCTTTCGTAAGCGTGGGGGAAGTTGACGAAGGGAAGACCAAATTAAATTGATCGAATGTTGCCAAACCGCCAAAACAAAAAGAAAAAAAAAGAGAGAAAGAGAGAGAAAAAGAAAAGGAATAAAAAAGACGCTCCCAAACGGGATCAAAAGAAAAAGTGACCGCAGAGGGAGTTGAACCCTCTTGCCTTTAAGTATATGAATAAGAATACTACCGCTAGGCTACACCGGCCCGGTCAAGGGAGATCTCTGTCAAATAGATTTATAAACCCTAGTTTTGGCTACGTTACTGCCGGGGGAAAAGGTGGGGTTGACGAGTGAGTTGGCATGGTAAGGTTTGGTGGCGGAATGGGTCGTTGAGCAAGTTACCCCCTCAAGGCCGCATCACCAAAAACGCAGAAGCCAGAAAAAGAGTGTGAACAATTGGACCGGACAGTTATTACAATTTGCTTGTTCCCAAAAGGTCAGATAAAGGAGTCCTGGATCCTATGCCTTTGTTGTCGTGGTAATGTCCTTGAACTACACGGTTGCTCCCGACCCGAAGCGGGTACCTCTTTGACATAAGCCACATATAAGAACCCCCTTGAAGCTCCCTCCTTATTCCAACAACTGCATCACCAATTACAGCCACTTCTTCATAACCACGCTTCCACAATTTACAGTTTCCACTTGATCACCATGGCCTCCGACAAATTCGCTTCCCCACCCCCTCCCCCCAAGCCCGCCGGCAGCGAGCAAATCGCCCTTGACCGCCTCCCCACCTTCGAAGTGGAATGGGACGGCCACCCGTGCCGGCTGGTGGTGCGGGTGCTGCTGACGCCCGACCGGGCCGAGATCAAGCACGCGGCGGACTGCCAGGAGAGCGGCCAGCACGTCCGCTCCGACGCCGACATGATCAAGATGTGGATCTTCTACATGGGCACCGTCTGCCTGCACAACGGCCTCGTGACCGAGCAGCAGGCCAACGCCATCATGGACATGTCCGGCCTCAACACCACGCCGGGGTTCTGGTGGTCGTACCGCGGGCCCGCGGGCAGGGAGAAGACGCTGCCCGAGGACGACCCCAAGGAGGGCAGCCCGTTCGTGCTCGATATTGACATGTTCCGCGCCGCGATGGGGGCGACGGTGCAGCCGATGGGGGATACAAAGATCATCAAGGTGGAAGAGCTTAACTAGCGCGGTTCAGGTAAGTTGTTCCGTGTGTGACTCTAACGAGGAAACCATTATTAGTAAAGGTAAGTAAATTTAGGAGAACAAATTGAGCTATGAAATCTACATTTCGAATGTCTCAGGATAGCATGATTCGAATATTTGTGTATCTGTCTATAATTGTGCGAGAGGCTCTGTCAATCTAGATATCTTTCCCCCAAAGCCCCATCAAGATCCTTCTGCATTTCCCACGTACAAGCCAGTCGCGGCGTATTGATATCCGATTCCTCAAACCCGACAGCCGTCCAGCAATCGTACATATCCCTGCCCTCGAGTAAGTAGGTGCAGCAGATGTCTATCTCCCCATCAAGGCCGACGACGCTGTTCGACCCATGATCGCACGGGTTGCTGGAATGACCGACCCCCATCCGCATCGGCGTACCCCACGCCGTCGATCACCTCAGCCTGGAACGTCATGTGAGTAGTCCTCGCGAGCAGGTCCCAAGACAAACGAATTACAGAAGCCAGAGAACGGGTACGCGACGAATTGACCCAGAACACACACCAACAAGGCCTGGTTGCCGATAGGCGAGATAAAGAAAGTATCAAACACCATGCCTTTCTTCTTGCGCCTCTGGTTGTAGGACTCAATGAGAAAACAGGAGGTGGCTGACTATCTCTAATGCAGGGCTTTGTTATGACAAACGGCAATGTCCACCACAAACGGGCCTTCCCGACCCGAGGCGGATGGCTGTTTCATAAAGCTTCTCTCTCTTAGACATTCCATCAACATATTTCTCGTCTTCTTCCATCAAACGCCATGGCAACTCCTTCCACTTCCACCCCCACTCCCCTGCCCACCGGCCTCTTCGAAGTCGAATTCCAAGACCACCCCTGCCGCCTCGTCGTGCAAGGCCTCCTGACCCCGACCACTGCCCCGCCCGCCCCCACCAGTACCACAACCTGTGGCCCGACAGCGACCTCGTGCACATGTGGGTGTACTGGATGGCGACGGGCGGCCTGACCACGGCCTCGCGACCGAGGCGCAGGCCAACGCCGTCATCGCCCTGACGCGCCCGAACCCGAAGATCTGGTGACGGTACCAGGGCGTGTCGGGGCTGCATGGGAAGACGAGCATCGTCAAGGTGGAAGAGGTGAACTAGATGGTGTCGGTAAGTCATCCTTACGGCCCGAACGTGCAAAACACTGGGCAGGTAATTAATGGAAGTAACTATCGGGGAAGAATTTGAACTATCAACGAAATAAGTCTAAAAATAGCATGGATGTGAATGTACCAAGTGTGAAAGAACCTGCAAATCTAGATATCCTCTAGCCGAAGCACCGGTCAATTTCCCTCTGTTGCAGCATCATGTTGTATTCGGCCCAAGCGCCTCTAAACGCTTGTCGTACGACACGTCCCACGTGCTACAGCACCCAGTAACTAGGCGGGCGTCATGGAAGGTCCCATGTTCGCTCCGTGTGGGCTTGTTCCGGTTCTTGCACCCTTCGCCGTGGGCGTACGGGGCCGTCGCGGGCTTGTTGTACATGGTTTTGGGATCGACGCCGAGGTTTGGGGAGCTCCGCATGTAATAGGCGAGGATGGCCCATGGGCGCCTCGGGCGTTGCGGGATTCTTGATGGGCAGCAGTCGGCTTGACACAGAGAGGACGCAGGGCGCCATCGGCACATTTCGGCTGGGCTGGGTTGGATGCCCTGTTTCCAGATGGCGGCGAAGCATTTGCGGGCTACGAAGGCGAAGGTGCAGCCGGAGGCGAGGGCGAAGTCTGTCTGCTTCTGGAAGGGGTTCGTGAGATGAGACTCCCTCACACGTCACCTATACATGCATCTTCTGGGTCAGGAAATATGATGCTGTCAGATGCTGGGTGAAGGGCAGTATTGCACTGGCAACTATCCACATACCAGCTTTCCTGTGCTTCTGGTACCATAGGGAGTTCAGTTAAGGCTATGGGTGCAATGGGTGTAGGACCATAACAAATGCAAGGTCGGTTCTGCAAGTTCGGTACTATAAATCCGGTACCGCAAGTCCGGTATTGCAAATTCGGTACTGTATGTTTAATACTGCAAATGCAGTATTGCAAGTTCGGTTCGACAAATTCGGTTCTGCGAACTTGCGGGGACATCCCCCGGGTTTTCTATTTTAACACCTAGGCAACCGCTCCATTGGGACACCCCGGGGAAGGAGCATTGTGAACAACAGCGGGTCTTCTACACCTGTCCTTCACATGTCATGACCAAGGCACACAAGACATCCAAGCAAATACCAGGTAGGATCCATGTAAAAGGAACACGTCAAGGCAGTCACAAGGCCACAAAGAGCAATAAGTATGTGCTATGGATGGATGTATTCATGAAGTCATATCTAGAATCCTGAGAGAAGTGGACAGGAATGTTCCCCTGCCAAAACCTAAGAAACCCCATGCTTTCATCGTATCTCATAAAAGCAGAAACCGAAAATGCCATCCTCCATAACGAAAAGTGAGCGCAATAACCAGTCGAATGTAAAACCCATGGCATCACATCCATCCAGAATGAGAGTGAAAACCAAGTGCTATCGTGCTTCCCAAACCGGGGGTTGTTGATCATGAGATTACGAAAGGTGTTTAGGCCTCAGACTCCTCCCGAAGCTGCTTCTCGGCAGCAGCGTCAGCGTCGGAATCATCCTCAATGGCGGCCTCCTCAGCGGCCAGCTTGGAGGGAGCGGTGCGCTTGGTCCGCTTGGTGGGGGTCTCGTCGACATCGTCGTTGTCGCTGTCGGCCTTGCGCTTGGTGCCAGTCGACTTGGTGCCCTTGGGGGTCTTGGCCGGGGCAGGAGACGAAGTCGGGGTGGCGACGCCATCGCCATCGGCGCCAGCAGAGACCTGGGCGAACTTCTGCTTGAGCTTGCCCCACTTGTTGCTGGCGGTCTTGGTAGTGTTGGTGACGTCCAGTGCGACCATGCGGTTGTACTAAATAAGGCAGCCGTAAAAGTCAATGGTCGGTTCGTATTAGAGAGTGCCAGAAAGAAAGAAACTTCGGTAATACTTACGTCGGGGCTCATGGCATCCTTGAAGCACAGCCAGGCGAGGCCGGCGAGCTTACACTCGCCCTCGTTCAGCTCGGCCAGCTTCGACTGGGCGGCGGCGGCCAGAACCTTCTGCTTGATCTTGCCCCATTTGTTGGAGGCGGTCTTCTTGGTGTTGATGCCGGCAATACGGGCAAGCTTGTCGAAGTCAACCGAGACCTGTTGTTATTGTTCGCTTGAGATTAGCTGATGAAGTAAGAGAATGACAGTGAGGATCCATGTTTTCCTACCTCCTTGAGGTTGATGGAGTGCAAGGCACCGACCATGAGCTCAATGTCACCGGCGGAGAATGCTTCCTGAGCGGCCATGGTGATGGATGAGGTTGATGAGATTGATGAGTGTGTATGAAGAATGATGTATTGGACGAAAGAATGATGGCGATAAAGATGGTGGTGGGTGGAATGGCTAAGGGAAACAAAAGATGTTGCCGTGGTCGTGGGAGGTTGGAGGCTCGAGGACCAAGCTGCCAAATTTGTAGCGGCTGGCGGGCAGAAGTGGGCAGAAGCGGGAGCCGTGGTCGTGTGAATGGGAATGTCCGCGACGACTGTAGGGCTAGGAAACAATCGAAGTGAGAGGTGAAAGGGCCGTCGAGGTTAAGGGGCCGACGAGTTAGGGTCGTGGCAGACACGGCTTCACCTCTGCGTCACCTGGAAAGCTGACCTTATCACGGGAGACTTGTTTATTGTTCTTCTGGCTTTCCAAAAACACGCACTGTCTGCTACGTAGACTGGTGCCCATACCCAATTCGCAATATTCCGTAAGCCACAGCGCATGGACGCAGCATACATACGTCTCCCATTGGCATTTCAACAATCGCACCCCCAGCTCGCAAAGATGGCTCGGCGAGAAGAAGACATTGAACCTCAAAAACAGAAATACAAATATCGTAGCAGAGAGTCACGTATTAAGCTGCCACAAATCGATGAATACGCCAACAATTAATACATAATCCAAAGAATTCTGTCATGCCCTTGTACCTTGATGCAAGCTTCTCATATCTGCTTTCAGTGTTGATCCTGATGAGGTGTTCATGCAGTGGGATGGGGTGCTAGCTTGCTTGATACCAAGTTAGTTTAATATCATATCAATCTAGGCCGAGTCCCTCTCCTCTTCACTTGAAGGCCACAGATGAACAGCACGTCATACTGGGTGCCACACTCTTTTTGCTTCCTCTTCATAAGGCTTAAGAAAGGAATCGAGCTCCTTCTTGAAACCCTTGAAATACTCAACCGAGAGGGGTATCACCTCCCGGCTTTTACCCATGGCCGTGGCCAGCTGTTTCAGGCTCCCGTCATCGTCGAACATCACCCACTCTTGCGAGCCTTCCAAGTGCTCCAATCGTTTCGAAACCAGGTCCTTCAAGGTGTTCCCATGGTTATCCTTCTCCGTGGGGCTGAAGCCATTGTCAACCAGGCCCTTCACCGCCGTCATGCACGCAGCATAGTGCAGGCCAAGTCGCCCATGACAATCTCTGATCTCCGTTGATTGCTTCTCATTTGTTAACAATTCGATGGTATATATGTTACTGAATCCAAATGCCATGTCATAAAGGCTCATGACAGATAGGTGAAATGCAGTTCGCCCCTGGTTATCCTGTACAGTCGGGTCGGCACCCGCCTTAAGCAAGCATCTCACCAATTCTGTGCCAGAGGGGTTGAACGAGGCATAATGGAGAGGGGTCAAGCCTGAGATATCCCTGGAGTTGACATTGATTCCTTTGCCAATCAACAATTCCATTGACGGTTCGTATTTGTCGGGTTGAAGAGCGATAAAATGAAGCAGAGTTTGCCCGCGGGGACCGGCAACCGTTGGGTCTGCTCCGAGCTCAACGAGACGAGCCACAACCTCATTCGAAGATTCCCAATAGTTCTGGCATACCGACATCAGAGGTGTCATTCCACAGCCGCCCATAGTGTCCACTGGAATGCCACTTGAGACGTATGCTCCCACCGCCTCCCCATTTTGCGGGAAGTGTAAAGGGGTAAAACCCTCATTGTCCTGTGTGTGGATGTCCGCTTCATTCTCCAACAGTACATTGATAACGTCCAAGTTCATATGGAACAAAGGTGTGCGGCCCTTATAGTCTCTGGCCCTTACATCTGCTCCATGATTCATAAGAAGTTCGCAAGCCACTTTCTGAGATATTGCTGGTCTTTCGTAGGGGTTGTTCCAAATGCTCCTCCGCATCGTGCGTCGCTCAGACCTAAAAACCCAGTCCCAGCCCCAGCAGAGGTGTAGAGCCGATCCATAGCAGTTCGGAGCCCCTAAGTCTGCTCCCATCGCCATGAATTGAGAGCAGCATTCCGCCCCGCCGTGAAATATAGCTCTGAGCAAGGGAACATTGGTGTGAAAGGGGTTTGTTCTTTCTCCTTCGCCACCATAGGGATATGTCGTTAAGCTGGCGCCCTTTTCGACAAACAACAAGATTAATCTTTTCAGCTCCGACGTGGGGTATTTGCCGTATACTTCAGATACTCGTGCCAATAGGTAGGATGGTTCATCGCGCCCTGCCAATTCCGCTTGAAGGAAATGGTCATGGGGATCGGCTCCCAGCCGGAGAAGAGCCTCAGCAAGCTGGAACTGTCTCAAATATACGGCAACCCGCAACAGGGAGACATCCTTTGTGCGCTCGTCAAAATCCAAATAGCTCGAGTCCTCCTGCACGAGCTTCTTGACAAGCTGTGTAAGGTGTAATTCCATCATGTAAGCGGCGTTGCAGAGTGGAGTGTTATAACCTCGAACGTCCACACGACCAAAGATTCAGCCCAGTATTGTCTTGTCAAAAGGGGCGTCACCATTATCGAACCAGTTTCGCAACATGGGGCCTGATTTGAAAAGGGTTTGGCATCGGCCATCAATCTGAAGGTCTGAGCACTTTGATTCCAACACATGGATACGCCAATGTGAACAACAGTACGAATAGAAACTGTGCTCCTGCACGAACATACTTGTAAAGCATTGGCTGGCGCTCTCGAAGAATTGCTTACGCGGGTTTGGTTTTTCACCAAGCCAGGTTCTGGAAGCGAGGTGTCCTTCCACTTTGGTTTGTAGCTCTTGACATTCAGCGAAGGTGAGATATGTCAAATAGCAATCGCCCAAGACTGCGTGGGCGATCTGCAGCGGGATTGAATTGCGCCAGACGTTAGGAATATGGTTGGCTATATCCAGAGTCAGACACTCTGGCGGCGAGTATGGGGATCGAAGGAACTCCCGGACTGTTTGATGCAAGAATTAGACTCTGTTCTCGTATATCGAGAGCATGAGACCACACTCACGCCGAATCGCTTTCTCGAAATCGTCCGAACTCTCCAAATCGAGGTCTTTTGCCGATTTGGTGTCGCGCTTGGCGTTGAGTGCCTCGTTCATTTCTTCCAGGGCCAACGGCCTAGAAGCAGCGAGAACGAAGCAGAATGCTCTAAAAGCGAATGCTTTATCTTGAGCCCTTTGAAGGATCCTCTCATACGCATCTTCGACGGATGTAGGAAGTGTCTGCAGAGTCTCGTCAATCCCAGTCTCGGTCCTCTTGAATGACCCCCCTTCCAAGTAGTCGAAGACCAAGTATACCCAAAGATATGTTCGATGGGGGATACCAAGAAGACGATGCTCCAAATGCTCAGTCAGGGTGTCCTTTAGACCGCATGACTTGCTGAAAATCTTCACCCGGTGCTTGATGACAATGTTGATCTCGTCTGATATGACAGAGAGCTCGCTTTCTCCGGGAATCCGGATAGTAGGGTGTTCTTCGTGCCGATTGGCGAAGCTCGAGGTGATGACTTCGTACGGCCGACTAGTCATGACCAATTTGAGTGTGGTCCCTTGCGGGAAGGGCTTTCCTCCGAAGACTTCTCGCACACATCCTGCAAGTCGCCGTCTGTCTTCATCCCGACACTCGTCAAGGGCGTCAAGGACGCAGATGACTTGACCGGCTTCGGGGTCCTGTAGTATGGAGCTGAAGGCGGATTAAAGAGAAGTGACCCTTTTCGTTACGGACCAGTAGTCTTTGATATTTCTCATCAAGGATGGCCTCTTCTTCAAGAGCTGATGAATGATGGCGCAAAGGGCCTGCTGCAGGGTATGCTGTACTTGATCCTTGAAGAAAAAGTAGCAGATCGTGGCGGCTGATGCTGTCGCGGGCAGATGCTCGTCGACCAAGAATTTCGCGAGCACCGACTTTCCACATCCAGGATCGGCTGATATCAGCAGTGGCCCCGAGGCCCGCTTCTCCCACTCGAGGTAGTTGCTGTGTTGCAAGAGCCACTTGCAGGTACCGTCAAGGCGCTGTGCGACGAGTGCTTTCCAATCTGCGTAATCCTGCTGGCCTTCAGTGAAGACTCCGAGGCAGTCCTGCTCTCCCTTGGCCAAGGCTCTTCGTTCAGCCGTTTCTGAGAGTTTCAGTTGCTGGGACATGATATCGTGGCTCTTCGCGGCAATGTCTCTGTCTTCCCTTGCCACTAAGAGCTGTTCCCGGCTGATATGGAGGAAGGATTCGAGAAGATCCACCGTCCGTGCGGAGTCGATTCGAAGTCTCGAGATGGTCTCCTGGCCTTGGGCCGTGCCCATTTGCTCAGCATTGCGAGATACGACCATCTCGGTCTCCTTGACCGACTTGAGCATAGCTTCCCACCCATCCAGATCAAGCATGCTCCGAACAACCTGCCTAGTCTTAGAGTAGTGGACCTGTATAACGCACTGCGAAATATATTCAATGATTTGACCTATTCCCAGAGGTTAATAATGATTTTAACAATATAAAGATAGACGGGGAAATCACTTACCATATAATCGGACAACGTCCGGCTTGTTCGCTTTGACGAGCGGATCCAACACGGCAGATGGCACGGGATGGAACAACACCCGCTCGAAGGCCGCATAGTACTCCATTCTCGAAGTTAAATATACGAAACCATCCTGCATGGCCGTCGTCGAGTCCGTCAGGTTCTCGACAAAGGGGAGAGCGAAGCATATCCCAGCCCACACGGCCGAGGCTTCAGGGGAAACCCTTTTTCTTGCCCCCAGAGCAGGGTCGGTCAGTCATCATCAGGAGCTGGAAAGTGTGGTGGGAGAGGGGGGGATACGCACTTCACGGCTGCGTCAATGATACCCTTCACGCTCGAGAGAACCTTGGTCGTACTGGCAACTATCTCGATCACGCGACCCTGTCGTCCACCATCCTCGACGCGCCGCAGCCCCTGTTCTGCCACAGCTTGCATCTGCGCCCTTCGCTCGACCGGCCGCTCATCGAGCTGCGGGAAACCGTGGTCTTGCTTTAGAAGAACTTCTTCGTATTCCAGGATGAGGTCGCGCTTGCGGGACTTGAGCTGCTCGTAAGCAACATCCCATAGGCTTGGTGAGGCATGGTCAGACTCAGAGTGGGCATTTACTGCCGACACCACAACTTCCGGAACACTTGTTGTTTTGCCCAAAGCAGCCGAGCACGGTTTCTTCTTGCCCACAAATCTGGAAAGCCGGTCACGAAAGCCCATAGCGGCAAGGGAGTATATTAGTCCGGACAGGTGTGTTCGGCAAACGGTTCTGCACGAGGTTTTGAGGCTGCTGCTGCTTTGCTCACGCGAGGACGTGGCAGAGTAAGCCGGGTGGAATTACCCGCTATGCTGGACCATCGAAATATTTGGAGTCAGCGCTCGAGGGACGCCCGGTCTACACTGAAACCAGAATCGATGTGTGTTCGGCGCTTAGAATTGCGTTTGTTCCGAACTATGCTGTTGTACCGATCTTTGAATGTCCGGGCAGTGTTTTCTTTTTAATGAACAAGTGGAAGACAGTGGACTCGTATGTTGATCCCGCAGATGTTAGGGTTGATGGCGCCGCGAACGGGGATGAAACAATAAAGTGAGGGGAAATGGACGATATCGCCTTGACCCGATCCTACTGTAAATGAGGAGCAGCACGCCTCAATCTTCAGATCCAATCAGCGCGACGGCGGTAAATTGGGTGACCATATGCCAGACCAACGTGCATGATGTGCTACCCGAACAGGCGGGCCGCCGGTCGTCACACCGTGTGACAACGTCTTGCATTGGTCCTGGCTTGCCCCATTCAAGGGACTGCCGAGTCAACATCAAATCAGTATCACGACAGATATGAGCAACTACAGTCGCGATCAACAGTATACGAGGACCATTATCATATAAAAGCTACCGATACTATCAAACCCCTAAACGCCACGCCCCTATTTTTAAGTTAAGAATGCCACCCCCTAAGTAAAAGGGACATCACGACATTCTGCTCCTTCTACCCTCATGACTCTTCTTCTTCCTGCTCTCCTCGTGACTCTTTCTGCTCTCGCCACTCTTCTCCACAGTGCCGCCGCCACATCCTGTACTCTTCCTCGCAATTTCCCGTCTCTTCCGACTCCGACTTCGACTCCGACTATGCTCCATACTCCTCCGTATCCGGCGATGATAATGATGGAGCGCTTGAAGCCCCCCTCCTGTGCCCCGCAGATCCAGTAACCGGGTCCTCCTACTACTCCAGACCCCGGAACCTGCGGTTGAACTCGGTGACGGGGATCGCAATCGACTTGTACAGGAACTCGCGGCTCGACTCCTCGCCCACGGGGATGAAGGGACCCACGGACCCGCCTCGCAGCACGATGCTGAGACCCGTGCGCTCGCGCTTCACAATCTGGATCTCCTTCAAGGGCACGTCCCACTCCGTCGTCAGCCGGTCGCTGCGGATCAGCAGGATCCGGCTGTACGTCACCATCACCACCATATTGTCCCGTGGCAGCTCCAGGTGTGCTACGTACACCTCGTTGAAGTACTTGCCGTTGTCCGTCTGCTTCATCCAGAATTGGCCCAGCGCCTCGCGCTGGTTGTAAGGCCGCACGATGCCGTCTGCGGGGATGAAGCGCGTCAAACGGACTCGGTCGAGCTCCGACCCGTCGAACACCGTCATGGTGTTGCGGATGCCTTCCGAGAAGTTGGACGCCATGTCGAACACACCAACGGCCGGCTTGGTCAGGAGACCCACGCCGCCCTTGACCATGCCCTTCATGAACCCGGCCGCGCCGCCAGTCTCGGCTCCTTCAAGCGGCTTCTTCACCAGACCGCCCGCACCGGATGCGACCGAGGTAAAGAACGAGTTGGCGCCCGTCGTGATGCCGAAGAGTGCGTGCTTTGGTCGGTTTCTGGCCCGCGTGATGCGACGACGGTCCTGGAACTGTTTGTCCAGGGTGGCTGCTGCCAAGCCCTTGCCAAGACTGCCTGTGATCTTGGAGAACGAGTCTGAGAAGCCGTATACGGACTTCTTGACGAAGCTTGCCGCTCCCTTGGCGATACCGATACCGAGATCCTCGGGCTTGTCCGACATGATGAGACCCTGGTATGGCTCGTAGAAGACATCGGTGATACCGCTGCTGAGGTTGTTGAAGAGACCGACGGGGTTGCCCAGGAAGTCGGCACTGCCAATGATCTTGTGGATCTGGTAGATGACCTCTTGACTGTAGTGGTTCGACATGTTCTGTACGAGTACAGGGACCGACATGCGCGCATTCTCCAGAAGAAGTGCGTTCATGCGGATGGGCGCATCGTTGACGTTTCCGATGGCCATGGTCATGGCGTTGATGAAGAACATGATGGGGTTCCGTGATGATGTCTTGTCTTCCACATTGACTCGTTCCGTGCGCATGAAAGACAGATCGAGCTGCATAGGTTGGATGTTGAGGACTTCGAAGTAGATGTCTTGACCACCTTGCTCTTGCTTCGGCTCGGGAATTTCCAAGTCCTCGTCGCACAGAGTGCCTTCGTGCGTCTCGGTCCACGCAGCGCCGGGTACCTTGGTGAAGTCCAGGACAGCGTAGATGAAGTCTTCGTCGAGTTCAATGGTCATTTGCTGCAGCAGTAACGTCGCGTACTTGACATACAGGACACCGTAGTCATTGTCCTTGACCCTGGTAACCTGAGCATGGAGCGACGGATGCATCTCAATCTCCTGCGCCTGCTTCGGTACAACACTAGGGTAGAGCACCATGGGGAACAGTCCTCCATAGAGCTGGTTGTCAATCTGGATCCACTTGATGGATGTGCTGATTGTCTGGTACAGCGCCGACTCCTTGTAGCTCAGCTGCACATCGCGGAAGTTGATGTAGGCAAGCTCCTTGAGCGACGTGTTGATGAGCGAAACACCAATGCCCGAGAGTTTGAGTTGCGCTTGGAAGGTTGTGCCAGTGTCCAGGTTCTTGACTTCGAAACCTCCGCTGCTGTTCGAGGTCACTCCGGTTCCGGTTCTCTGGCGGTACAAACTCTTGCTTTGCTTGAAGTTGGACAAGATCAGGGTTTGAGTTGGGCCGTCGGCGGCGACGTTGATGTCAATGATCTTCTGAGTACCCGTGCCACTGACGAACTTCATAGGGATCAGGTTTCCAATCTCCGCCAACTTGACATGCCGTTCTTTGCCATAAGCGGTAATGACCACTTCTCGGAATTTGGCAGCCGGGAAGTCCCATGCATAGGGCATGATACTTCGGGGCGGTAAGCGGTACTTGACAGGCCGCCAGCCAGACCGATCCTCGCCTCCATCTTCGTCGACGTTGGGGTTGGCCTGGTAGAACACGAATTCGGTATCACTCTCGTTTCGCATGCTGAACGGCCATGCCTTGGACTCCATGCTGAGATGCAAGAAGATGGTTGAGTCTTCCATCAGAACCTCAACGCGTACAAGCCGTTGGCGTTGGCCCGCCTTCGCGATCTTGATGTGATTGGTTCCAAGGTCCGAGATGTTGAATGGAGACGTCCACTGGTTGTTGATGCCTGGGAAGCAGAGCGCAAGCTGCTTGACGGGCGACCGTTGAAGCGTGTGCAGAGCTTGAAGCGCACCTGTCTGCAGGGTCATGATGTTCGATGAGCCCGGCTCGCGGATGTTGATCTCCTCGCCGAGCTTGTTCTTGACGATGAAGCGCGGTGCGAGGGTGACGACCCTGGTCATCTTGTACTTGCCTTCTCCAGCTTCGATGGTGATGCCCACATGGTACTCCGCGTTCCTGTTGACGGCGGGCAGGATAACATCGCTGGTGCTTCCAATGGCATCGAAACTCTGAGGCTTGCTCCATTCCGAGTCTCCAATCTTCAGCAGCGCACGGTTCTTCTGCTCGTCGCTGGGGTACGAGAACATGAAAGGAAGGGCCTTGGATTGCCCTCTGGCAGATGCATTGAGCTGCGACTGTCCCGCGGCTCTCTTCGCCTGTTGCAAAGGCTGCTTGGCGCGAATGTTAACATCCAAGCCAGTCTTGTTCAAAAGGACGTATGGACTGAAGACCGTAACCTGGAAAGCGCCACCGCCGTCGGGAACTTTGTAGTAGTGGAGAGACAGATGGAGTTGAAGACCTTCCTCGTCCTTGCAGACCAGTCTCTTCTCCTTGCGGAAGTCCTCTTGCTGGCCGGGGTTGACAATAGCAAACTCGCTGGGCTTAAAGACAGTGTCCTGCATATCGATGCTCATCAGGAGCAAGTGGGACAGCTCCACCACATGGACCGGGCTAAGGCCGCCTTTGCGCAAGAAGTTCGTCCAATCCTTCTTAGTGTTTTTGTCGTAGATACGATACTTGAAGTCGTAAGGCAGCAGGTTCTCGAGAACGATGGGGGAGACAGCTTGATCTTCATGTAAGGGTATTTGCTGTTTTATCATGTTAGCATTATCGCATTTGCCAACTCGCGGGACTGACACTTACCCAGTGAGGAAATGGCCCTTTTCAAAGGTTGTGCTCATCTGGAAGTAGAACGGATCGTTGGATTCGCCCTTGCACATCAAGGTACGCGTAGGCCGCTTCAGAAGATCTCTCCACCATAGATGCTCAGAGGACCATGCATAGCCAAATCCAGAGTCTGGTCGCACCAGCAATGACTTGACGAAACAAGCTGCGACAGGCGCAGGTCGGCTCTCACCAGGCGGGATTTTCTCAATCTTGAGCAAGTTGCCCTCCTGGGCATCGTACACACCGAGCTCGACCGGTATCTGCGTTTGGTTCTCGACCACCAATGGTGACCTCAAAGTCACATACTTAATGTTGTCATTGCCGAGCTTGACTTCCACCAAGAGCTTGTGCAACGCGTTGTCGGCCTTGGGGTGCAGGCTGTAGAGGTACTCGCCCTCGCGATTAAGTCGGATGTTCTTGATGGTGTCGAACCCGCTACCCTCAATCTGGACGCTGACGCTGTTAGCCGCGTTGCTTTCGGACATGATGTTCTCGCGCATCTTCTCCCAGTGTTCAAAGCTCCAGGGCGCTTCTTCGCCATCCGTCAGCTTCGCGGAGATGTTTTCGGTATTGCTTTGGTTTCTAGCCTCCACAACGACATCAAAGCCGGTATAGTTCCTGATCTTGTATGGTGCCTCGGTGCTTCTGGTCTTTCCAATGACATCCTCGTCGCCCGTCAGGAAGTCGAATGATTTGGAAGCAACCGCGATGGTTGCGGTGGTGACAGTAACCTCGAAAGACTTCTTCGACTGTAGGTCTACAGACAGAAGACCCTCCGGAGATTTGGCGACACCGACACCCAATTGCCAAGGCTCAAGCAAAGGCTCCCAGGCAGACTTGGCGAAGTTATAGACATTGACATACATGTCAATTGCCGTCTCCGCCTTCAGGCTACTAGACCAGTCTGCCGCAGACGCAGAGAAGCTCTTGATGTTCATGTCCAGAATCGGCAGTTCATGCAAGTCGCCAATCAGAACGACGCGAATACCATCAATGGAAGCAGTCATCTCTTCATGGCGCTTCGGTCCCTTGTTAACGTCATGGACGGGCTGCAGCGGTTGCGATCCCTTGCGGGTTCTAGTTGTCACGGTGCCAATAGTCTTGGTACCCTTTGTCCGTTTCGCAATGGTGGATTGACCTTTGCCACTGGCAGAACGCTGCTTGAGACCGTCATCCCGCAGCTGCTGGGCCTTCTTATCGGATGCACTAGGCTGCTGTGGCGACTCGGGTTCATTTGCCGACAGCTCAGACGCCTTGCTCACGATCTGGAGAACAAGCAAAATATCTCGGAGCGATACTCGGAGAATCAACGGATCGATATCAAGGTGCATGTTCGTCGTGTTCGGCTGGGAGCTGTCCATTGACATCTGAATGGAGAAATCATCAAGAACACGAAGTCTGGACGCCTCGAACCTGTCCATGCGGCACAGGAACATTCCGACCTTGGATACTTGGAACGTCAAGGCGTGCTGTTGTGATAGAAGCACTTGCTGGGTGCCCAACACAATAGCTTCGGAGCTCGAGCTGAGGGGATTGGCGATGAGAATCACTTGAGCGTCGACAACGTTCACTCTGAATGCGATGTCCATCTTCGACTCCTTCTTCTTCTCTGGTACGCCTCTCTCAGACACGGTCTTTTGCGACTTGCCTGCAGTGGTTGTAACCTGCAATGATTCCGTCTCCGAACCTTCCGATGATTCTTCCAAGCTGTCGTCGACAGGCATCGGCTCATCTGAAGCTAATCCCGCCGCGAGGAAGTGCTGGATGGCATAGATGTAATCCAGTGTGAAAATGATTCTAGGGCTGTCGATCGCAACCATGGCAACCACATTTCTATTTTCACCGCCAGTCATTGAGACATTTGCCATGAACTGTTGGACACTCTTGTTGGCCGATGTCATGATCTTGCGGAACTTGTTGGCATCTCTCTGACGGCTGTCCTGGATTGTGAATGATTGAATGACGAACTCAGATGCCAACGAGCCATCTGCGAGTATGCGTGTCTTCAGTTTGCTGTCGTCGAGAGAGAATTGCGCAAGACTGGCTTTCTCGGTATCCCCAACTGGTCGGTCATCCGGAGCATTGATCAATTCCAGACCGATCTTGTGCACGTTAAATACTAGGTCCAATTTGGTCCAGGTATCCTCGTGAGATCCCAGCTCCGGACTAAGGTCTACCAAGTTGTCCTCTTTCGTGGAATGCATAGAAGTCATAGTCTTCGCCCTACGGAGCGTTCCTTCGTCCACATCTCTCTCAGCCTCTTCGCCACTTGCGTCAGCATCGGTAGAAAATGCAGCTGGAACGGACCGGGATATCGCCAACAGTGACTGCATTTGATGCTGGGTGATTTTCAGATTGAAATCTGTCATCTTGCCCTCAATCTCCGTGTCAGGGCGTGCTCTGCCCTTCTTGTGCTCGGCATAGGTGATGTTGAAGCCAAGGTCGACATGGTCGATCATCTCAAGCTCTTCCGACTTGTCTTCGGGGTAGTGGTAAAGTGATGTAAGCCTGATGTTCCGGATACCTGCCGAGAGCTTCATGGCGATGTCCGAGTCCTCAGAATCGTCCAAGGGGGCGAACTTGTTCTGGGCGTAGATCTCACCCAGGTAAGCCGTCACAAGGTCGCGCTGAGCTTGATTCGGATCGATCGTAGCAGGGAAAACAATGATGGGAGTATTGACAATGACATCAAACTTGAAGCGGCTCGTACTCTGCTGCAACTGCTGGGCTTGGTTGGCTGCGGCTTGTCTTGCAGCGTTGTAGATAGCTTGCATCTTGCCAAACTTGACCAGGAACTCAATGATCTTCCTGAAAGGCTCTTCCAAGAAGTTGACCTTGATGGAGCCGGCGCGCAAGAATACTGACGAATCGTAGCCTGGGTAGGCCTTCTCATTGCTGGCATCGAAGGTTTCGTAGCGGAAGTCAGCAAGCTCGTCGCCTTGGATGGTGATGAGTCGCCGGAAGCTGGAGGACTCGGACGCGCCCACGTTCACGTCATCGACCAGGCTCAGGTCACCCAGTTTCGCTCCAACGCGCATCGTCTTGCCCGACAGGTGAATGCCCACATCAGCGTGATTGAAAGACAGAGTCGCAAGCCTGATACCATCGTTATTGAGAATCATTCGAATCGTCTTGAGATCGATCTTGACACGTATCGAGCCTCCCTCGTTCTGCGGTGGCTCCGGTTCCGGTTCCACAATTTCAACCGCATCGTCTTCGTCATCGCTGTCAGTGATCTGCTGCCGCTTCTGAGCACCACCATTGTTGTCGTTGTTGGTGAACGTAACAAGGACGAAGTCGAGCAGGGTCAATAGTGTTTTCCTGGTTACGATCAAGTTGATGGTGGATATCGCAACGTCCACGTTGGTCTCTATTCCGTCGTAGACTGACATAAACTCGGGCGAGTCTCTCTTGACTTTAACGAATTTGACTTTGACGAGCTCTCGCTGTTCCTTGCCATCTTCGGCATCACTGGAAGAGACGATGGATTTGAACTCTGCAGGAGGATTGTCCACGAAGTCGTCGACAGTTACGGAGCCAAGCGAGACGTTTGCAGCCATATCGAAAGGTCGCATAAAGAACTCGAGGTCAAAGTTCTCGGCGACAAGCTCCACTAGCAGCGACTCGGTTCCCTTTCCATCCGGATCGCTGCGGTAGAGGGAGCCTTGCAGCTTGTCAACGGCGAACTTGAATTCGAAGCTTCGCTGTTGCATCTTCAGTTGCTCATTAGAGCTGCCGTCAGGCGCGTCCTCGAAGGCATCGTCGTCGTCGTCATCTAAGTCATCGTCGATAATCACAGCAGACTGCTGAGTCATGAACAGATTATTAGTCGGGGTAAGCTTCCTATGATGGCTTTTGCGCGAACGGCTTGAGGCAGTGCTGAGGAGTCGGGGTCTCTTAGTTTGCTGTTGCTGCATTGGGCTCTGTTGTTCATCACCGCCAAACTTCGGGATGGCAACGTCGATCAGTTTCATGAGGCTCTTGTACTTGGTATCCGAGACTGCAGCATGTAGCACGGGCATGTGTCCACCAATCTTCATCCTCGTGAGATTCGGGGCTTTTGGTAGGATCGACATAGCAACCGTGAAGTTCAAGTTGATCTTCTCCACGATATGGTAACGCCGTGCGTCGTCTTTCTCAATAAGTTGGGTCTTGGTCTCTTCGATCGACGGACCAATGAGGAGTTGCGTAGATGTCAACTTGACAAGGAAACGATCGTACATCAAAGACTCGAGCTGCTTGAAGTCTTCGTCGGAGTACTGCTGGTTCTGCTTGTCCTGGATCTGCTTTAGGGTATCCTTGTCCACCAGTTCACTGGAGACACTAATATGACCAGCATCCAAGATGAGACAAGTAGACTGTTTGACCGTGATGCTCTGAGGTACGATGATCAGAGGTGCTTGCAGGTCCAACTTGGCGTTGATGGTCTTGTGCTCCTCGAGGGCGAACTCCAGGCCGGCTCTCGTCTGCTGTCGCAGGCCCTCGACAGTGGCGCCAGCAGTCTCCATGAGCGCGGTGATGGACTCCATATGGCGCTCAGGGGGCTTGAAGAAGTCCACGATACCGATGACGAAGTTGGGGTTCCAGATAATCTCCAGGGGCTTGAGCTTTGCTGTCACGGCGAAATCGCCTTGACCATCCAGCGGGTTCTGCTCGACAGACACATCGAAGAACGTCTCGTGTTCTGTGTTCTCTAAATCGACGATGGACAGTTTCTTTTGTCGGCCCAGTTCTGGAGCATCTTTGACCCTCACGATTTCCTTAAACTGCGAGGCAGGGGTGGTTCCATCCTGCACCCGGAAGCCACCAAGGCTCACATCAGCCAGCACTGAATCGGGTCGCTTGATTCCTCGGGCCTTGAAGAGGTCGAAATGCAAGCTCAGAAGATCCTTCTTGGATCCATGGGGGTCCTGTCTCAAAGTGAAGCTACCAGTGCTCAAAGACGCATCGAGTTGCATCTTGACAGTATCCCGAGGCGCGTCCACGGCTTCAGCCAGAGCCGTCTTCTCGTCCCAGTCGATTGCTTCGTAGAGCTCTTGGCGCTGCTCCTCGGTCATTTGGGTGTTCTCGGTGGAATCCGAGGGGTGAGCAGGCTTCGAGCCCCAGGCCCAGGCGATCCAGCCTTGTTGCTGGGGTTCTTGCTTCGGTGCATTCTTGAGTGCTTCCGCATTCTCTTTCTTCAGCTGGTTCCTGGCGAGGGATCGCCAGAAGCGTAGATCTTCGTAACCCAACTTTTTCTCCAGCTTGTCGAGATCCTCTGTTTCTGCGGGCGAGAATTGCTGATTGGATTTCTTCTTTTTGAACAGCTCGATATACCGCTTGCGGTCGTCGCGGCGTTCACGGAAGTAATCCCATGTCCACCGACGATTGCGCTCGTGAATCTTGTTCAAGACAGCGTTTCCGGCAAATTTGAACCAAGCTCGCGGGTCTTCCTTTGGTGAAGCATCCTTCGGTTGAAGCTTCTTGTACTCCTGGTGGCGGATGAAGTAGTGGAATAGGTCCACCATCATCAAACTGTCCCGGTACTGATCATCATCGAGGACAACACCAATTTCGTCAAACAACAGGTTGCCCTTGAATTTCGGAACGTGGGCGTCGCCCGTCTTATCCAACTCAATTTTGGCCTGGCCGCTCACCGGCTTGAGTATGAACTGGTGGCTTGCCGTGTTCCCATTGTCGGCTCCCCCAATCATGCTCTTGAAGTTTTCGACCATCTTGTCATAATTTAACTCGGCATCGCCCTCTCCAGGGACCTCGCGGCCGGAGCCAAATAGCTTGGTGTCAGTATTCCAGTATACCGCCAAAGCCCCTAATTTGGCCAGCTTGTGGGTTGTCTTGGTCGAGTTCTGGATGAAGGTCGGTTTCCACTCGCCATCTGTCGAGACGGCGCTGAACTCTTCTAGGGTGATGCCCAGGGCAAAGGGGTGGCCCGGGGCGGATATGGAATCTTCGTATCGGACGTGGATGTTCTTCACTGTGACCTGGAGATTGTCGACAATCTTAGTGACCAGACTCTCGGTGAAGCTCTGGCTCTTCTTCTGCTCTTCCTGGCTGAGGCCCTCCTGAGAACGTTCCTTGAGCAGTTCGGCCGAGTCTAGCTTCTCCATCTTGATGCGCTGTTGCCGTCGCTCCTCCTCTTCCTCGTTATAGGCAGCCTCCTCTTTCGGGGAGGCCAAGAGAAAGACATCCTCGATCAAGATCTTGACCGGAGCGCCGCGCAGGTTGGACCATGGTATCACCAGCGTCAACTCGCCCAGATGTCCTGCGGCAACATTTATGGGCAGCTTCAGCTGATCTAGGGCTTCCTTCCGCAGCTCGAGGTTGCGCAGCTTGACGTCGCCGGACCAGATACCGACCTTCAGCTGGGCAGGGTCAAAGTTCTTGACGTACATGCCCAGGAAGCGGTTCAGCAGTCCTGCGACCAAGCCTTCCAACATATTGACGGTGGGGCGCCGTAACCCGGGCCGGGACGAATTCGATGATTAGGGCGGGGTATCGTGAGTCCTCATCGGCAGGAGGAGTTGTAGGGTCGGAGAGGAAAAGCCGGTATGGAGGGTGAGAGTTCGACGCAGAATCGGTTACACTCCGAAATTCGGGTCAAGGGCACAGGAGTCGGTTTGTGGCCAACGACGGAGCGGTGGGTTGCTCAAATAGGGGGATCGTAAAGGGCTAAGGTAGGTAGGTAGGTATTGATTGAATTACACTGAAGCAATCGGGTATCTAGGTCGGAAAAACTAAGTACTTTACGGTGGTGGATTGGAAACAAAGCCAGCGCACGAAATATCGACCCTGCTCCCTCTTAACACGGAGGAAAGTATGGGGGAGGAGAGGGGGAGGTTGGACGTAGGTCAGGTATGGGAGGATGGTGTTTTGCCCAAACGCAAAGAACATGTGTGGGAATTTCTCGATATAGCAGTAGATCCCGCATCTAGGTAAAAACTGGATATGGGCTGGATGTCTGGCGGTTGGGCACCTCATCGGTCAGGAGCTTGCCCAAGATAGAACGACGAAGCAGGCGTTGAGTGGTGCGAATGCATGCAGCAGGCAGGTTCCTACGCTCCCTCTGTGCCTCTCCGAGCAATTTGGCTGGTGCCTTGGAACTGATGACGCCAATAGTCGCTACCAGAGCACGCTGGACATCCACCATCTGCCCGTCGTGGTTAGCAGCTGTGGCTGGAGCTTTGCGCTAGCTGTTGGTTCGGCGGGTTAGTGCGGCGGGAGGGTGGTCTGATTGATCATCAATCCTCCAGTTCGCATGTTGCAGAGCAAAGTGCTGCATCATGATATGTATCCGATGTAGCTTCAGAAATGAGTATGTAAAAGCAATATGGCCGAGAAAGTCTGTATGTGTCTTGAAACATATCGATGGATGTTGACTTGAATGTTGACATCGGTCACAAGCACTTTCTATGAGGTCTTCAGTCCACCGTCTAGCCGCGAATTGCGGAGCAAATCCCCCGCCAGACTGTCAGCTTAGCCTGCGACGTGCCATTGCGATCTGCTTTCTTTCTTGCATTGCTCCGAATCCTTTCAGGAGGTGGTACAGTAAGTGCAGACGTACATTTTTTGCAGGATCTCCTTATTTGAATTCGACAAATTGGTATCCAAGCTTGAGCCCGCCTCTTCATTTTCCAATATCACAAGCTTACGCTGCTGAAGCCAGGCCGTCTTCGAGCGCTTATGGTGCGAAACCGAGTCACCAGCCACAACATGCGGGGCAGCCTTGCTTCTGCAAGGTGTGTGTTGACCTGTTTCAATTTCATCCCACCTGTCCCTCTCGCTCAAGCAAGTCGGGACGGCCCAACCTTTTTTTTTTGGCCAAGCTTTCCGTGCCATTACGTCACATCGCACCCAAGCTCCCTCTTCCCCAAACAGTTGCAAGCTCAAGATGCGGATATCCAGGCACGCACTGGAGATGGCCCAGGACCAGGACCAGGGCCTTGAGCCTAAGCGATCGATCGATTGACGTAAAAGAGCATAGTTTCAATTGTAGATTCTTGTACACGCGGCAGAAGGTATCGGTTTCCAAATGCCGTGAAACCGAGCCTCGTCCGGGGAGCAAGCAGTTGTAGGTAACGATGATGTAACTGGATGCAAGAACTATACACCACTGGCTCCATGCCATGTTTCTGTACTGCACTTGAAATTGGGAAGCTTCCTGCCCTTCTTCTTCCGTCCAGTCGTTCTCGTCAACTTAATCACTAGCCTTTATACCCATCTACTTCTTGACGCCTAGGAATTGCTGACGCCCTGAACTGTCGCGACATCTCCAGACCTACCAATTGAATCCCGCTCTTGCCATAATACCCCAAACTGCCCGCCATGTTCCGGAGCACGCAACCGCTATGGGCGGGCTCCGCGAGAGCCATCGCCGCCTCCCGACAGCTCGGTCTGCGATCCGCCGCCAACGTCCCCTCATTAGCAGCACGAAGCGCCATCCGGGCTCCCCGAGCCAACCCTACTTCTCTCGTCTTCAAGACGCGATACGCGACGAAGTCGACACTGGGCGAGAGCCTCAGCCCCGAGGAAGTAAAGAAGGCGCAGTCGCAGAAGCTGGAGTCACACCCCGACCAGGTCTCGGCCGAGTCCAGCGTCAGGCACGCCATTGAGCCGGCTCCTGCAGAGGCCCAAAAAGACGTCGCGGATGGGCTTGGGCATGATCTTGTAAGTCTCCATTGCTCAATTGGGAATCTATGTCCATTGATTCTATGCACGAACATGTAACTAACGCCAATGCTTTCTGTAGCACACCGTAAAGGAAACCTTCAACCTCACCCAGGTGCCGAGAGAATCCTACATCCTCGGCCTGTCGGGCACGGTCCCGTACCTCGCCACGTCCCTCAGCGTGGTCTACCTCTCCTGGGCCTCCAACACCGATTGGCCCACGTCGTCCGCCGTGCTGAACCACCTGCTGATGAGCCACGAGAACGCGCACTACTTCCTGAGCCTGCTGGAGCCCATCCAGGTCGGCTACGGCGCCGCCATCATCAGCTTCCTGGGCGCCATCCACTGGGGCCTCGAGTACGCCGAGAAGAAGCCCGACGCGCGCCGGACGCGGTTCCGGTACGCCCTCGGCGTGGCCGCGCCCCTGGTGGCCTGGCCCACGCTCCTGCTCTCGTGGCCCTGGGCCCTGACGGCGCAGTGGGCCGCGTTCGTCGGCCTCTGGCTCGCGGACCGCACCGCGAGCATCCGCGGCTGGGCGCCCTACTGGTACGCGACGTACCGGTTTGTGCTGACGGCCATTGTGGGCATCTCCATCATGATCAGCATGATCGGCACCATGAAGGTCGGCCAGTACAAGCCGCAGTTCGCCAAGATCAGCGAGAAGATCCAGGAGAACCGCTTCGAGGAGGAGTACTCGGACAAGTGGCAGAAGCTCGAGAAGCCCGCCTACGAGGAGGAGCGCGTCAAGAAGGAGAAGGCCGAGGCCGAGCGCAAGAAGAAGGAGGAGGAAGAGGCCAAGCAGAAGGAGAAGGAGGAAAAGGAAAAGAAGGCAGAGGAAACCAAGAAGGCCAAGGAGGAGGCCAAAAACAAGGATAAGAAGGGTGAGAAGAAGGCAGAGAAGAAGGATGACAAGGAAGAAAAGAAGGATGAGGGCAAGGACGACAAGAAGGATGACAAGAGTGAAGAAAAGAGCGACGACAAGGGTGGTGACAAGAAGGGCGAGGATAAGGAGGAGGGCGAGAAGAAGGAATAACGCCGTCGCGAACTTGATGTTTTATATGTAGTGTTTTCAGGTGTTGGGTCTCGGCTTCATCAGGATGCAGCTGCATCGGGAGAGCCTGGCGTTCTGGGCATGTCTTTTTAGCATCTTGGCCTCTGGGCGAGAGATGAATCAAAACGATTCAAATACCGTTATCCATCTGGGCCGCGTCGATACATGAAGATCAATTAACGCCGTGCTTGTCGTTGAATACATTACCGTATCGGGGCTATCTTGGCTAACCCCGGCGTGGTCAGCGACCTGATTGCTGGAGGCTTCAGGTGCATTGCTGCTACAGCTGGCTGATTGTGCCTGCCGCGCCAGCACGCGCTGCGGCGTTCCAACACCATTAATTGTCTCCCAGACAGGCGGGTTACGGGATACCTCAGCACTACGAATCTGATGAGCATTTTTGGCTTAAAATACTAGCCCCGAAACAAGCTGAAGAATCAGACGAAGACGACGAAACCAATGCCCAAAAGAGAGAAATGATGCTAAGGATATTTTAATGGTATTCTCTCTATCTTACATCAAACGTCGTCTACGCGGTAACGTCTTGTATATTTCCCCAATTGAGGCTTGTTCCCAGTGCTGGTTGAAATACACACATGTACAATTAGCGCCCGTTTATTTTCGGCGTCCGGCCACTTCCGACAACCGACCCCATTTTCCATTATCCACGATATGGCGACGCGGTGTGTTCTGCTTCGAGCCGCTGCCGCCGGGCGGCAGCTCTCCCCCACCAGACCCCTGGCGGCTCTTTCTCTGGCGACGGGAGCCCCATCCCTAGCGTCGCCGCTCGGCCGCGGCGGCGGCGGGGGTCGTGGTGGTGTTGGTGTTGGCGCGCCCAACTTCTACTCAACGGATCGGTCCCGTATCCCTCCCTCCACAACGAGGCAGTCGTACTGTATTCCCCCGAACTTCCTAAGGCGCACCGGCCAAGGCAATATCTACCTAGAGATGACGGTGGACCAGATGGCCGAGGACCTCGCGTTCGCCACCAGCACGCACGCAGGGCCCGGAGGCGTTTTCGGGCCAGGGCGGCGGCAGCAATTCCCTGAGCAAGCTCAAGGAGCTGCCTCCGAACGATGTGGACACAGCCCAGCTCCTGCTGCAGCAGTACTGAAACCAGTTCTGCCAGCACCGGGCAGGCGGTGATGGTGGTTCGATCGAACGCGCGGGGGCCAAATTGGACGAAGATGGGGCGCCTCGGCACGTGTTCAATTGGGTTCGTCGCCCCGATGTCACGAGGCTCCTCGAACGCAATCTGTCCCATTCTATGTAAGCGAGCTATTGTCCGTGATTCTCCTCGTAATCTTTGCCTTGGTAGCTGACGAAAGTCGCCAATCCTTGCAGACCAGCCAGGGAGGCATTAGACCTCGCCATAGAGATCATGGCCGGCGGCGGAAAGCCTACGCGACTGGGGGAATGGATGCATGAGTTTCCCCAAAGTTCCGCCGAAGAGCACAGCGTCCACTACATGGACAGACTCCGATTGAGGAGTCATATCTTTACCGCCTCGTTCGGCGCTTTGAGCCGGTGGGACCCCAAAGGTACCAGTACACCCGGCCGAGCCGCCTTCATCGGCCCATTTGTTACGCCTCTCCGCGACCATACGGATATAGCCCCGTTGGTCGTGCAAGCCTTGAAAGAAGGCTTGTCAACCCCGTCGAGTGATGGTGAAAGGCTAATGGTCCTCCTCAACAGCTTCATGAACGCGATACGTGTTTCCGGGGCCGAACTTGATCTCCGAATGGCCGGGCTCTGCATGTATCATCCGGACCACCCGTCGCCCAAAAGGTTCGTGAATCTGTTGGCAGACATCCAGTCCAGTCCCTACCACCAACTGCGTATCGAGCCTCCGCCTAGAGATGCCCAGACGAGGGTTTCTAGGATGCATAGACTGGCAAAGAGATGCGCACATCTGCTTGATGAAGAGGGTCAACACGATGCAGCGAAGAAAGTGCTTGCCGATGTGGAGAGAGTGTACAGCGATGGCTTTTTGGCATATCAACACTGGAATCATGGCCAGTTAATCAAGCCTACATGAAGACGGTGGACTTGGGGAGGAGGTAGTGAAGGAATTACGACCTACAACGATGAACCTATCAAGTCTCATCTCATTAAACTACACGTCTCGCTCCTAGAAACGGCATGTTGATGAGAAAGGTACATTCCTCACTTAGCGATGCCTTCTGCAATTGAAGTTCCATTATGAAATGATACCCTGGCATCGGGTGGCGGCGGTCCCGTCACGCCGGAACGCCTCTGAACCAGCCCTTGGCTTTTCAGCACTCCCTCGCACCCTCACTGCCTGGGATGCCTCCTTCATCCATCGATCAAAAACGATCGATTTTATTTATTCCATTTTGCCAGATCTCAAGTAGGGTTTCAGGGGCCCCCGGCAGCGTCTAGTAGTGCGACCAAAGACAGCCATGCCGCCGCCTCGTGCGCACATCGTCCGGCTTCGCGCCGCCGCAGCTGGTATGCAGAAACAAACGAGTAGCCAGCTTCTTCTCCTACCCCGCCATCGCTACCACCACGACAACCCCCTCAACGCGGGCTGCGGCGGTACAACCTTCCAGCACGGCGGCGGCACCAGCAAAGACGGGCCCAGAGTCGAGTACATTCTTGGGTTCTTGGAACAGAGAAAGAGACCAAATGATCCCGCCACATATGTCCTCTCGTCGAGTGATATTATTCGCCAATTCGCGGCCCTCGGGCGCATAGCACCACCGCCGAGGTCTGGATATGGCAGTTCCTCCCGGCATCGAGGTCACAAGCGTGATTTCCCTTCCCCTGACGCCTGTCGCCAATACACGTACGCAATGCGGAAATACTCCTACCGACTGGACTTCTTCATCAAGCCCTACGAGGGGCCCTGGGAAGCGGCCGCCAAGATGGACAGCCTCGACGCCGCCCACCCCGCCTGTAGATCCGGAGATATCGGCGCCTTTAACCTGGCGTATTTGCAATGGTGTCCGGGAGAGAATCTGATCTGGGCCCGGCTGCATCTTCTGGATTACTGGCGCCAATTGCACATACGCCAATCCGGCAACAGCAGAGAATCCATCGAGAGAGCCAAGGCCAGGTTCGCGGCCAACAAGGCCGCGTGGCGGGTGTACAAGTGGATCTATGCCACCCGCTCCGTACGGCACTGGTTTGAACAGAACCTGGACAGTGGCCCGTAAGTACTATGGTACGTACTGCCTTCCTTGTAGCCGGTACCTGACCCCCGGTACCATGCCCTGTCGCTCCGTCATCGGCTAAGAAGGAGGTCTTCTCGGATGAGCAGTTTGGCACGCGACTGCCTAAGCGTTGCGATAGAAATCATCGTTGGCGCCGGGAAACAGCACTGGATCGAACAGTGGTTATCGAGCTCTGCGAGGGGGGACCACGAGAGCGACGAAGCGTCTCACAGGAGACTCACGCTGAGATGCCACCTGTTCGTGGGCACCGCCCGCGCCATCCGCCGCTGGGCCTCAGAAGAGGGCACGCACGATGCCTTCTCCTTTCTGACGCAGTGTCTCATCGGCCTCGAGCGGCACGTGGACATAGCACCGCTCCTCGTACGCGAGGTGCAGAGTTTGAAGTCGGAGTCAGCGGGGCACGACCTTGGCAATTTCAGGGTGTTGCTCCGCGACGTGGAACTAGATCTTCTGCTCATGAGACACCGGGTTGAGCTCGAAGTGGCGGCCTTCGATCTGTATCACGGAGGTCCACAGTCGTCTCCGTTGGAATTCAGGAAACTGCTGAGGGCCTTAAACCGGAACCATCGCAAATCGCGGCGGGTATCCTTCCACGAGTTCGTGCGGATGAATAGATTGGCAAGGAGATGCTTCGAATTGTTTGTGGAATCCGGTGATTCCCGCAGCGGATTGGAGGTGGAAATATGGATGGAGAACGTGTATGATACTGGCTACTTCCGCCGGCCGAAATTTGCCACGGAGCCTTTGTCTCGTTAGTTATATATTATACAATTGTCATTACTATATATACCAACAGCTCCAAGCAAGAGAGCCTCCCCCACCCAACGGACAACAGCGATATTATACCAATGCCCTCTCTCTTTGATTCTGGGCCGAGAGGAATCTACAATGCAAACCCACCTCCCGTAGCTCCAAGATGCCCTTCCCAAGTCTATACTTCTGCTTACTTTACTGCTCTTTCTCCTCATCTGTGCCTCCCAAGCTCGAGTCCGATGTCACGCTCGAGAAAATATTCGACGAGGCCCCCGACCGCGCAGCCGAGGTGCTGGCCAAAGTCAAGCTCGCCGACAATAGGTTCCTTTCCGTACATATCTGCTCCGCCAAGTCTAAACACACTGCGTTCCGCAAGTTAGCATCATCATTCTATAATCATTCGTAGCAGGGAAAACAAAGAAAATGGACGAAAGGGGGTAAATAAAGGGGGAGGTTCTTTGTGCAACTGCATTCCAGTCGCACAAGAACGCAACCCAGTCAGACGAGAATGCAACAAAAGGGAGTTCCGGTTTAGTAGGAAAGAGCAAAGAAAAAAATCACTTACGTCGCTGCAAGCTCCCCGCCCCCAGGATCTTGAGGATCGCCACGTCCCGCCCCAGCGCCTTCCAGAACCAGTTCCGGATCTCGACCGAGATGAGCGAGTCGATGCCCAGCTCCGCGACGCTGTGCTGCGGGTTCACGGCCCCCTGGGCAGCCCGAGGAGCGCCTCGAGGCGGTCCCCGAACGCGCGCACGATGGTCTCGGCCATCGGGCCGGCGTCGTTGTCGAGCGTTTCGAGCTGCTGGAGCAATGTTTGTTGCTGGTTCTGGCCAGCCGCTGCGCTTGTGCTGTCACCGTCATCTTCGTTCACGGTGAAGTGCGAGAAGCGCGGATCCAGGTGCCAGTGTAGTGGATTAGCGTTCCCCCACTTGAACCGTTTCAAGCCCGTGGTGATATCGAACGGCGCCTGCTCCCGGCCCTTTCCTCCATCTCCTTGCTCGTTGTGAGGCGGCCTGCCCGCGACGATGGCCTCGAGGAGCATGTGGTGTATATCCCGCTCCGAAACGGGCGGATACCCCTCGCGCTCGAGCCCGGCGTACAGCTCGCCCTTCTCGCGCTGCAGCAGTCCCAGCCCGTAAATCACGCCGATATTCAGAACCGAACCCGCCCGGCCCTGGCGGAGCCGCCGCCGCGCCGCGAGGCCGTTCATGTACATGTTGGCGGCCGCGTAGTTGGCCTGGCCCGAGTGTCCGCCGATGGCGGCGAAGGAACTGGTCATGACGAAGAAGTCCAGCTCGTCTTGGCCGAACACGGTATCCAGGTTCGCCGACCCAAGGACCTTGGGCGCGAGCACACGGTTCCAGGTCTCGGCCGACTCCATCTGCGCGAAGACGCGGTCGTCCAGGACCATGGCGCCGTTGACCAAGCCGGCGACGGGAGGCGCGTCGGAGACGAGGAGTCGCTTTTTGAGCGCGCGGACGCTGTCCAGGTCCGTGGCGTCGAGGCGCTCGATGGTGATGTTTGCGGCCACTTCATCCTTCCACTTGAGCTCGGGGTTGGGGTTGCGGCTGCAGAGGACGATGTGTCGCGCTCCGTGGCGGATGAAGAGACGGCAGAGACTCTGGCCCAGATCACGGGTCAGGCCTACTAAGAGATATGTCGCGTCCGGACGGAAGAGGTTTTCCTCGACGATGGGGTTGATCGGAGGAGACATGACGCGGCGAGAAGCATTTAGCCGGTTGTTGAATGGTTTCAGGGGCTTGACGCGGGGAATGAGACGACGCCCCTTTTCCAGGTAGACCTCGGGCTCCTTGGTATTAAGCTCCGTAGGTAAGCCGGCGTCGAATGAGCATATTTGTCGCAAGCATCCACTAATCACCTCGGCTGCGCCTTTCAGGCAGTCCAAGTCAACCACCTGAAGCCTGAGGTCCGGAACCTCTGCGATTATCGTGCGGGTGAAGCCGAGTGTGGCGGCATGTTCCGGACTGTCGAGCTTGGCTCCGCGGGTAACCCAGAGCACCGTTGTGTTCGGCCTAAAGAAAGATTGGAGTTGCCTGAGTCGCTCGTCGGTCATGCCCAGCATGACAGACTCGTCAAGATCTGCAAGAACGATAGCCGTAGTGAAGTTCGCCATCGACTCCGAGTCCAGATCCTCAAAGGAAGGGGCAATTGAGACGTGGAGAGAAGATCCGGAGAGAAGGCAGCCCAACTCATAGTTGATCTTCACCGTTTCCTCCTTCAGTCCACCGATTATGAGCAAATCGTCGAGGATGGGCCCCGGCTGTGCTAGGATCGGACGCTCGACTGGGCTACCTTGACGAACGTGGATCGATGCTCCATCTGGAAAGAATTGGTCGGCGTATTTCGCTGTTTTGGCATAACCGCTGCCATCGAGGAGGTTGGCCCATTCTGCCGTCTTCTGTCCATCTGCTGGGTCGCTCGCTGGCGCTGCCATACTGCGCAAGCTGTCGCGTACTCCCATTTCCGGGCAATGAATCAGCACCAGCAGCCCGCCCACGGCCATGCTGTCTCGAATAGCGCCCAGTGTTGCTTCCGGGACGTTGCTGTCAAGCTGCGATGTCGACACCACGACCAAGTTTGCCTGGGCCCCTGCTGCTGACTGATTCCCCAGAGTCTCGTACAGACTAAGCGGTACAAATCGGGTTCGTTTAGAGGCAGAGGCGGGTATAGCGTGCAAACGAGGATGATCCTGTTCCGTCTCGAGGCGGATGGTGTGAGACAAGAAACCGGTTTCCAGCCCCGAAACGATGTGCTCTATCAGTCCCAGAGCTGGATCGACAAGACTCAACACATTCAGCCGCGGGAAACGGTGAGTGATCTGCTGCAATATACGCCCCACGTGGGTGTTGAGCCAGGTCTGGCGGCGCGTCTGCTCGATGATAAGGGGGATGGCGTTTGGTAGAAGATCTGGTAGATCCGTACCGAGCTCCTTGATGAAATCCAGGGATGTCCGATATGCAGAGGCATCAATCAAACGATCAATGCTTTCTTGATCATCGAGGTTATAGAAACGACGTTTATCTATAAACGAACGCTCGCGCTGAGTACCGAATGAAAACCAAGGCGGAATGCTGTGCTTAGACCGGTAAAAGAAAGCCCCGACTCGATCGCAGCTCTCGGTAAGCTCCGGGTCCGTCTCATCCATCACGGCTGGCGCCTGTACAATCTCGTCCATAGGGTCGACGTCGAAGGTAGTATGTAGATACAGCTCGTAGTCGTCTTCGGGGCGCGTATCCGCGATGGCCGTGACCGAAAGCCCCTCAACCTGGATCTCGCAACCGAGGTCTTCGCTGTGAATGTCAATATCGACGGTGAATCCGGCCTTGGATGTGCGGCTAGTGGGTCGAGCTTCCTTAAGGGTGCTTTCTACATTGAGTTTCGCATCCTTTCCGGCCTCTCGTTCGTTACCGCAGTATGCCATGTTGAAGCTGAGCCGGTTGATATGGGTGGGTAGAAAAGAGGTCCAGAGCGACCCATCTCCAGGAGCGGAGTATGTAAGAAAGGCGGACTGAAGACATGTATCCAACGTAGCCGGACTGATGGTAAGCGATGTGGTGTCCTCCTGGTGTAACCTCTGGACACTGGCTGCTGAGTAGTCGAGGCGGCGCTCTATGGACTCGAGCGCTCTGAACGGACCGGTATACGCAAGGCCGCTGTCGTCCATCATGCTGTAGAAGGCCTTGGAGCTCGCTGGTAACGTTTCCGAGACAGACCGTTGCGCGAGCGGCAAAGAATCAGCGCAAGGCTCGCCCAGACGAATACGCAGCGCACCCGACATATTCTTCGTCATAGCGCTCGTCCCATCCGCCGAACACGAGACCAACATGACATCGGCCTCGATCGTAGCCGATTCCTTCCAGCTCTTCGGCTCTCCCCGGGGCGTCAGCGAGAACAGCACCTCGACGCCGACCGAGTCCGGCTCCACGACGACGCCGGCCAGGATCCGCATATCCACAATCTCGATCACGGACGCGGGCCGGCCCTTCAGGAACTGCCGCCCCGCGTCCAGCGCCATCGCGCAGTACGCCGAGGCCGGGACCAGGGGCTGGCCCTGGAAGCGGTGGTGGCGCAGCCACGGGACCTGGCCGATGGTCAGCACGTTGCGCCAGCGCAGCGCGAAGTCGGAGTCGTCGCGGGTCCGGACGCCCAGGAGTTCGTGCGGGCTGCCGGTTTTGAAGTGGTATTGTCGCGAAAGTCGGGACTCGCGCCAGTGGGCTTGCGAATGGTCCCATGGGTAGCTTGGGAAACCCTGCATGATTCCTTTGGAAAAGGGGGATCCAAAGTAATTTGACAACTGGACTGCTCCGGGTCCGAAATTGCACCATAGAAAACCCAAAGATCAGATAGAGCAGCCTGATCATCTTTCGTCCGGTCCAGAACCCCTGAGTACATAAGTGCGCCACCATTGAGGGACTTGGCCGTTTGGGTGGTCGGTCCCTTCAAGGCCGGATGAGGGCCGACCTCGATGGCGCAGTCAAAGGGCCCATGTTCCGTAATCGCCGTCTTGACGGCGTCGTGAAACTGTACGGCGGATACCATGTTGTCCTGCCAGTATCCAACGTCTGGCTCCACGCTGCCACTCCCCGAGTATCCATCGACGCTGGATATCCAATTGGTGCCGTTACTGCTTTTCAGGGGTATGGTGGCACATTTCTGCAACGCTTTGACATACTCGGCGGCGGGTCGGATGATGTGCGGTGAGTGATAGGCGGTATCGACAACGAGAACTCGTGCGAACTTCTGCTGGCGTGCCAACTTGTCCCGTGCCAGGTGTACCATTTCCAGGTCACCAGACAACGTTACGGTGCTCGGTGCGTTGCTGGCCGCGACGCAGAGTCTAGCGCAGAAGTCTGGATCTCGGCAGAAGGCCGTAGCTTCGGACTCGGATAGGCCGACGGCCATCATGCCCCCCTTTTCCCCATTCGGCCCACCGGCCAGGTGAAGCAAACATGCCGCGATAGTATGCGATGAGTATGGCAGCCCCTGGTGTCAGTCGTCCCGCCGTATACGCAGCCGCGATCTCTCCAGATGAGTGACCAACGACTGTGTGAAACTGGACTCCGTAGTCTCGGAGAACACAGACCAAGGCGATCTGCAGCGCCGTACATAGAGGTTGCGATACGGCGGCCTCGTTGATGCGTGACTCTTCCGGGTATGCCATGATCTGCTCCAGCAGACTCCAGGACGGTGGATCGGGACAAGCTTGGATGGTTTCGTCTAGGTACTGGATGGTCTTTTGGTAGGTCTTGTTCGAGAGCAGCAGGGATTGTGACATGGTGGCCCATTGCGCGCCTTGTCCAGTGAAGACGCACATGATTTTGGGTTTCTGGTGGAGCGTTTGCGCCCGGGTCCCCATCCCACCGGCACCGGCGGCGAACCCGTCGAGACATGATTGCAGGAGGGCGACGGCGCCAGCGCCGGAGTCAGCGGCGAACGACATTCGATAGGGGAGAGCCGTCTGTTTCAAATAGAGATGGGATCCAAGATGCCGAGGCGTAATGCGAGGATTTTGCTGGAGGTACTTCACCAAATCTCGGACAACATCTCGAAGAGAGGCCTGAGAAGCGGCAGACACGACAAAGGGGTAATAGGGACCTGTGTACTCAAGCATCTTTGGGGACAAAAACAGACCACCAGCCATTGGAAGCGAGTCGTGCGAACACATCGGGCTGTGAAACTGAGGCACGTAGGACTCGATAATGACGTGGGCGTTGGTCCCACCGAAGCCAAACGAGTTGACGCTTGCTCTTCGAGGTAGTGAGCCCAGTGGCTCCGGCCAAGGTACTACGGTCGTTGGGATCTGAAGATGGCTGTAGAAGGGTTGGACGCTCGGGTTAAGTGACTGAAAGTGCAGATTTGGCGGAACCGATTTGTGCTTCATGGCCTCAAGCACCTTGAGCACGCCGGCAAGGCCAGCTGCTCCCTCCGTGTGGCCGATGATGGTTTTGACTGAACCGACTAGAAGCTTGTCAGTAGATTGGCCGTCTGCCACTGTCGTGTTTTCAGGCGTTCCGAAAAACGCTTCTTCGATTGCTACAATAGAAAGTGGTTAGCGCATAATTCCTTTGTGTATGATACGTGATAAGGGGGTGAGAGGGAGGTACTTACCTTTAGCTTCCCGCGGGTCACCCACTTGCGTCCCCGTCCCATGCGCCTCAAAATACTGACAGCGGTCCTCAGCACTCCTCGGGTCCAGTCCGGCCCGTTCGTAAGTCCTCCGTATCAGCGACGCCTGCGCCTCGGAGTTGGGCATCGTGATCCCCTGCGTCCTCCCGTCCGAGCCCACGCCCGTGTTCCTGATAATGCCTTCGATCCGATCCCCGTCCGCCTGGGCCTGAGACAATGTCTTGAGAAATATCGCCGCCATGCCTTCGCCACGCGCGTAACCGTCAGCATTGACGTCCCACATCTGACACCGACCCGAAGGGCTCAGCATATGTAGGCTGGACTCGACGATGAACTGCTCGGGGGTGAGCATTAGGTTCACCCCTGTCACGCAGGCTATCTTGCTTTCTCGTGACCGGAGGCTCAGCACCGCTTGGTGGAGAGCTACGAGCGAGGAGCTACACGCCGTATCGATGGTAACCGATGGGCCGCGAAAGTTGAAGAAGTAAGAGACGCGGTTCGCGATGATGGAGCGCGCGTTGCCCGTTGCGTAGTACTGGCTTGTGCAAAGTTCGTCGCGCTGTGAGAGGGTGTCGTAGTCAGCCGTCATGACGCCCGCGAAAACGGCGACGTCCTCGCCTGACAGTCGTGTCATGGGGGTACCCCCGCGGACTCCATGGCCTCGTAGACGACCTCGAGCAACAAGCGTTGCTGCGGGTCGATGGCCTCGGCCTCGCGGGGCGTGATGTTGAAGAAACCGGCATCGAAGGCGCGGATGTCCTGTTCCAGCCAGTATCCGCGGATCGAGTTGGTCGTGCCATGGTGCTCGCCGTCGGGGTGGTAGAAGGTCTCGGCGTTGAACCGGTCCTTGGGTACCTCTCGTGAGAGATCCGTGGGAGCAGACAGCAGATCCCACAATTTCGAGGGCGAAGTGGCGCCGCCGGTGAAGCGGCAGCTGGTGCCTATTATGGCGATGGGTTCCGGTTGGCGTCCTGTGTACATGACTGTCTCTCTTGTCGCGCAGGCGGATGACCTGCTGACTGATGGTATGTATATACCATAAAAAGCAACGACTGCAGCAGCAAAGTGCAAATAGAAAAACGGTGAAGGAAGTGTGAGAGCAGGTGAAGTGAGGGTTTCTGATGTCAGCCAATCGTCAAGTCGCAGGGCTTCAGGAAAAGGAAAAATCACTCAGACATATGGTGCTACATATGCTCAGGGGGACAATCAGCATTGTTTCCTGCAGGGTTGACCCATCTTTTGTACTCGGCAAGAAAGACAGGACCTGAACAATTGCCATTATCTCGTTGAGCACATGCTGTGGAAGATCTTTGATTAGCTGCACCATCGCCGAAGCTGATAGCTGTTGGTCTTTGTCTCAGGCGCCGCCTGGGTTCCTCCCTGCAGCCAACCGTAACGTCTCCCATTTGCTCAATGAAAACACCGAATTGATTTGATAAGCATTGATTACTGATTTTGAGAAGAGGAAGCATACAATGGTGATGTGGAAGATATCTAGAGGAATTCTCAATCAACTCCAGAAGTCAGCTGGCGGTCTTGGCCTCTGTAGTTTCGGCCGAGAAGATGACATCTAGGGCTTCCAGTTGAAAGATTGTGGAAAGGATATAACTACTGCCTCGAGGCGCACCTCTCCATCTCCGAGTCCGAAACTAGGCCGTTAGCTAGCGATATTCCATCTCTCGATGGTGGTGTGTTGCTGCCAGCTGACTCGGTGCCGACGATCTCGACGATGCGTTGTGTTTTCGAAATCATTCGACCACGCCCTTTCCGCACTAAACAAGCCCTAAAGGTTCGAGGCCCTTTGCCACAATGCGCATCAGAAGGGAAGACCGAGTTTCGATGTGTTCTGAGAGAAACAGGCGAATATCGTGTCCGATAGACCAAGACGTGCATTACGGGCCGAAAAGGGGAGTCGATTAGTGGTGGATGCGGGAACGGCATCAGCCTGTTCGTCGATCAATGAGGCCAAACGCCATTCGACAATCACATTTTCCAGTTTCTATACAGCACGGAGCCGGCACAGATCTTCTGCAAGCTCGACTCCTTACAATGGTTATGTGTTGTACAAACACGTCGAGAATATCACATCACCAAAGCCCATCAAACCCTCTTTCGATATCACAATTCAAGGGGCTACAGCGAAACTTATGTAGCGAGTTTCACTTCTGTCACGATACTTTCGAACACTGACATACACTGTTTTCCAATAGACATGCGTTACTAACGTTTCATCGATCATTTTGGCCGTTGTGGCCCGCCCGATTCTAACCAAGAACCTGCAACGCCGTGTGTAACATCCCCATGAGTACTGATTGGAATACAAAAAAAGCAGTAAATCAAACGAAAGCAAAAGCAATGGAAGTCTCATCGACTGGCTATGCCATCTCCCCCTGAAACGAAGCCTCCGAGTAGGTGGCGGGCTGCCAATCAAACCGGATCCGACTGCCCGAACCATATCCGCCGCCGCCGCCATATTGCCCGAATCCGGACCCGAAGCCCATGGGGTTGGAGTAGCAGGCATATGAGCCCAGACCGTCGCGGGCAGTCGCGGGATCTCGCGTGGCTAGCGATGTAATAGCAGGTGCCACCGCCGCCGCAGTGTGTTGGAGTTAAACAAGATGCGCCCCCGGCGGCACTTCGACATCCCTTCCATCCAGATCTGGATCAAGATCAGAGAAGCCACGCACGGCCTGGAAGGATCTGAGATCCTGGGGTGGAGAAGATGACTTGTCCGGGTAACCAGCGTCCATGAGGCAGTCAACCCTTGGAGTTTCCGTGTGCTCGGGCCAGCAGGGGGCAAAGTACGGGGAAACGTCGCCCCGCTGAACTCAGCTGATGCGGTAACAGCGTGACCAGGCCAGCAGACGGGTTCAAGGTACTGCTGCTGCTGTTGCTGCTGCTGTTGCTGCTGCTGTTGCTGCTGCTGTTGCTGCTGCTGTTGCTGCTCTGCCGTGTCCGTGACCAGCTGTTCAGACATGACAGGGATGACCGACGCTATATATAGTATGGTGAGTAACGTCGGACGGAAATAGTCTCACACGCGCAAGATCATCAAAGATGTGCTCACTCACCTGTCGCGTCTTGGCCCTGGGAGTAGCAAGAGGAGCCCGATTCGGAAGAGGAGTAGGGGGAGGAAGATAGGGGATGATGGATACCCGCAGCAGCAGCAGCCGCGGTGGCAGAGCGGACAGCAGCCGTGGGACCAGGAGGGGGAGATCGAGGTAGTATGGCGAGTGTCTTGGTTCTTCTCCGGCCGCCGTCGTGCTCCCTCGGGTTGCGCCGGGTCGTCGCGCTGCTGTTGCGCTGGTTCCGCAGCAGGGGGCTCGAGGTGCACGGCCGCTTGAGCCTGTGGCACCGCTCGCACTCGTCGCCGTCGCCGATCTTCTTGCAGCTCAACTTCTGCTGGTGGCATTTGTCGCAGGCCTTGCGGTTGCGCTCTTGGGGTGGCGGCGGCATCGTATTTGTTTGGTTGTGGTAGCAGTAGCGGTAGCAGTAAAAGGAGACTAGAAGAAAAACGGGAAGGAGACCAGATCAGAGAGACAATTCTCGGCTAACTCCACGATTTGTTTCGGCTCGGTTCGTAAAGTCAATAGATGATCGATCATACATCGCTGACTGATGCGAGCAGCACGGCGATGAGTAAAAGGTCGAACGTGACCTGGATCTCTCCTCGGGAGTCTCTTTGCAATATAAGTGAGTGAGACACCCAATATGGCTGCGTGCAGGATCTGAAGTACGGCGTATCATCATCACAGAGTGCCGTGGCGCACGAGATCGTGTGGGTAATGAGGTTGTATATCGTCCAAGAGGAGCGGACACAATCTCATTGGGCAGAAGGGGCGGCAGGGGAAACAATGGACGAATGCTGGGAATGGAAGAGCGGCTGGAACCAGCAGCGCGGATCCCCCCTTATTGCCGGGGGCATACCGCCCTTGAGTCACCAGCAACCTGCAGGATCTGTCTTGTCGCATGAGCCCATCGGGGAGGGGTGTGGTAGTACAAAGATTGGGCACACGGCGTCCGATAATGCAGTCAAGCGTCAAAGTGTGCCACGATTTCTATAGCACGCAAATCTCTGCACGACGGAGTCCAACACGCTGTCTGCCACCTCTGGGGAATTAATTGGTACCACTGCCTCTTTCGACATGGTGACTTCAGGCAAACCATTCAGGGGCTGTGACTCGTAGGTACGAAAATAAAAGGTTAGTAAGCCAGGGGGCTAAAATGTGAATCACTAGGCTTTCACGTGGAGGCTCTGCACGCTTACGGCACCGTTCTCCGTATCGAAGACACTCGGCTAGATCACCGAATTCTTCGATCTATCCAAGAATCTCACGGGATGGAGATAAGGGATGCCTGACGGTACTGACAATAAAGCCGATATACCTTAGCTAGCGTGGTAGTGACAGTAAGTAGAAATATGTGACAGCAGATGCGCTGCCTATCCCAGAAGGTAGTCACCACGCCTAAGTGTGCTAGCGGCCTACGTTTCCTAGTGTCGTACTAGAAGCATTCAGCTTCCCAAGGGAGATAAGTTAATTGAATGCCACCGCAGTGTCTCAGCGTGTGCTAGCGTGACGTGACCGACACGATCGAACTTTCCCTTCCCACCTTCTGAAAACTCCCGCTCTTCGCCAGCATTCTGGAAGAATATCTCGATCTGTGACGTCCGTCCAAGACGTTAGAGACAGGTCACGGCTTGCACAGCGTGATACACTGTGCTCAGTCAAGGAAGCCGGAAGGAATTACCCGGTCGCTGAGAGTGCTGCTGCAGAGAAGTGCCTGTCACGCTCCGCGAGCCCATAGAAAAAGAAGCATATAGGTTACGACAAAGTACCCCCGACCTATATGCCCGAGCAATTAAGGGGTTGTATACCACATTGGGCAAGTAGAAACCGCGTGACCAGAGAGCCGGGGTCCCCGATCGGGGTCTAGATACTTGGCATGTAGGTGGCTATCACTCCCCAAACCGCCGGTAACTGTGGCGGTGTGTCAGGGATAAAGGGCTTCGCCACACATGTGGTGATGAAGCCCAACCGCCAACAAGCATCGTCGTGAGGATAGTAATGGAGTGACTACTCACTGTAACAAAACGGTGTCTAGCGTTCGGCGACATATAAGCCCTAGCAGGAAGGTCGATGCATAACATCTCATCTACTGCAGGAGGAGATAAGGAGTATCCAACCAACGGAGAAAAAGGAAGAGTGAAATATCCGAAACGGATGGATGGATGTCCCGCGCCCCCTACTGCAGCAATGAGGCTATTGACATGCAGCCACTGGCGCCAAAGTCACAAAGTCGCTCAGCCCCTTACCCTCCTTTTTCCGCCCCCAGACGACCCGGGGATCTGGTTTCGTGCGAAGGGGCAGCAAAGAGCATGGAATACGATATATGGCGTCTGCCAAGTCTACCTACCTTCTCCGCGCTTTCTAAAGCAGAGCCTAACAGGGGCTTGTCTGATCAATTCCCAGCGCTTCATTCAGGCTTCGGTAACTTAACGCCACAAGCGTCAGTTAGGCAGCTTCCCGCCCGTTTTCTCGACAACCGCCTGACCCAGAAGCTTGGTAAAAACAAGACTTGAGGTCCAAATAGACTGACCCGTGTGTACGGACGTAAAGAACGTGGGGCTTTCCAACGACGTTTCCAGACTGGCAGAAATACGGATGATCCCTGGTCATCTCCGAGTACCTACTGGGTAAGTAAGCCCGTAGGGCTAGACGTTGGGAGGCGTCCTTTCAGCCTCACGGTTCGCGAATCATCTGCCACCGCCTCACACAATGACCGAACATTCGCTGGGGCCGCCGGTACAGTCATCCGCTTCACACCCCATCCGTATCTAACCGTCGCCGCAGCCTTGAGCAGCACCGGAAAAAGTAGGGATTGGCTCTCCCGCCCTGTCCCCGTCGTCTCTGCCCCCCCCAACTCTTGCATTTCTTTGAAGAAAAGGCCGTGCGACGAATGACGGCATTGGGATTCGACGGAATCTGCCCCGCCCCCGCGACGCCTCGGTGTAACGCGAAAGCGCGATTTGGGCATGCCGGTTTCCGCTGAGCTCCAGGGATGGTGAATGCCTCTCTCTGGATCCTACCCAGATCTTGGGGACGCAGCTGCCTGCAGGTAAGGGAAAGAAAAGAAAGAAAGAAAAAACAAGAAATGGCGCTCGATCCCAGATGGCACGCCTCCTGCTACCGACCGCCTTCTCCTTCTCTCTCGTGCCACCCCACGAAGCGGACAACTGCATGATCTCGAGGTCAACATTTACCGAGTACCTGGTTGGCAAGACCTGCTTGGGCATGGCTGCATCCCCCGAGGCTGCAACAGGCAAGGACCCTGTACGCTGGGAAAGCCCCGGCCAGGGTCACGATCCGGCAAGGCCTGCGCCCATGTTCCCCCACCTATCGTCCAACCCCTATTTTGGCAAGTACAAACGGTGGGGGTACGGAGGACAGGATAGTCCAGTTCGAGCACCGATATCCGAACACGGTATTTCGGGGATAAGGACGCCCAGAGTGAGGCTTTCGGGGCTGGTGCAGATATAGATCTCGCGATAATAATACCTTTTCGATTGCGGATGTCAACCAGCCGCAGCCAAGGTCAATATCTGCTTCACTCTGAAAATGATGAACATAGCTTGTGACGCAGCAGGAAAGATGGGTGAAGAGTAGAGGAGAAAGAGTGACAGGAATGGCGTAAAGATGGGGACACTGCTACAGCATATATGTCGTGGTACTTGATGGGAATGACACCGCTCTTCTCGGTGCATTTACCTCGGTGTAGGAATGCTGTTGCACGACGGTATGGTAAGTAGGTCGGTAGGCAGGCAACGATCCCTATTCCTACTTAGAATGACCATACATGCAGTGTCAGACCATCACGAAGAATGTTGTCATCCTCTTACCCGCCTCCTCCCTCTTCCCTCCACCCCATCGCACTAACATTTCTACCTACCAACTCCAGACGAAAGTGCATTACCTGCTTACTTGATCACTTAGTCAGCCAGAGATCATCACGGGACTGCCCTTCCACACAGCCAACTACACGGTCGTAATTGGCACTGCATGCACACGTGCATGCCATCGCGAGCACATGAAGCGTTAGTTGCTTTTTCGGGCTCACCCGAACAGCTCATGCGTGCATGACGCGCTTCGTCCTTGGAAGCGACAGCCACCCTCTTTACGGTGTAGCTGTGCGCCCCCAGGAGGCTGAACAAGCCACCAATCCTGGGGTGACAGCTGGCTATGTATCACGGATGCGGTACCCACCATGCATGAGGAGGTAAGCTAGTCGTCAACAGGCAGATTCTGAAAGTTCACGACGATTTACCGCTCTCGAAAATGAAAATAATTGAAAACGTAAATGCTGTGGTTCTTATCTATTGTTACACGTAAAAGGGGCGGTGGTATCAAGAACACCATCCGGGGAATTGTATGGTGCCGTAACTCCGAGAAAAGCAAGGTCTTTCTACTCTCCATCTCCGACTCCAAACACCTCCATATGTATCCTGCTCTCGCTAACTCCTGCCTTGACAAGATACTGCTGGATATCCCGCATGAACGCGGGGGTCCGCAGATGTAGTAGTTGGCCTCGGGGTCATCGAGGAACAGTCCCTGTTTGCGGTCAACCTTATCCAGGTCCATTCGGCCGGTAAAGTGGTAGTCGGCCCCCTTGACCTCATCGTCCTTGACGTTGTTCTTGAAGATGGTCGCCTTGACATTGGGGTTATTCTCGCAAACGTCGCGGACATGACTGGCGAAAGCCTGGACCTCGGTGCTGCGGGCGCCGTGCACCCACGAAACGGGTCGGGTGGAGCCCTCGGCGACCGTGGAGTTGAGGATGGAGACCATGGGCGTGACGCCGACGCCCGCCGAGATGAGGGCGATGGGTGACTGGCTGCCTGTCTTGGGCTCGACGGAGAAAGTGCCGGCAGGATGAGTGATCTCCACGACGTCGCCCTCGTTGTAGTCGTTGTGCAGGCGGTTGGAAATGAGACCGGGTACACCGCCCTCTTTACCAGCGTCGCGCTTCACGCTGATGCGGAAGCAATCCTGCCCAGGTACATCACTGAGGGAGTACTGGCGGGGCTGCATGCAGCCGAGCTCCGGTACGTGCATGTGGACACTGACGTACTGGCCGGGCTTGAATTCGGGCAGGGGCAGCTTGCCGTCCTCGGGGGTGAGGTAGAAGCTGGTGATCTCGGAGGACTCGGGGACCTTCTTGGCGATCTTGAACTTACGCCAGCCGTTCCAGCCCGCGGCGCTCTTTTCCTGCTCGGCGTAGATGCTGGCCTCGAGCCCGATGAAGATGTCGGCCAGAGCCTGGTAGGCCGCAGTCCAGGCCTCGGCAACGGCGGGCGTGACAGCGTCGCCCAAGACTGCGGCAACGGCGGCGATGAGGTGCTCGCCGACGATAGGGTACTGGTCGGCTCTGATCATGAGACTGACGTGCTTGTGAGCAATGCGGGCGACAGCGTCAGACAGTTGGCCAAGGTCGTCGATGTAGCTGGCGTAGGCGAAGACGGCGCCGGCCAGAGCTCGAGGCTGCGTGCCAGTCTCTTGGCTGGTCTTGTTGAACACATTGTGCAGCTTCGGGTGGGCGCCCAGCATGTTCTTGTAGAAAAGAGAGGTGATCTCCTCGCCATGGGCCTTGAGGGCGGGCGCCGTCGACTTGACGATGGCAATCTGCTCTGGCGTCAGGGGCGCCGAGACTTTACCGGTGGCAGCCATAATGTGTTGGTGTTGGAATGTTTAGGGGCGGAAGAGTGAAAGGGTGACTCAATGTTCCAAAGTAGTAAGTATGTCGGGGTGCGGGCTTGAGGTAAATATAGAGACATGCATCAGGGTCACATTCGCCTCCTACCTTATATAGTCGGGTGTATGGTGCCTTTAGTCAGTAAGGGGTTCATCGTGAACAGCAGCACCATGGTAGGAACGGCAGACGTTAGACAGTCAATCAGCGCGGAGATAGCAAACCCTTCTTTGTCATATTCTGCTACGGTTCCACCCGTGCATCGCATGTTTCGCGAGTAGACGAGTCCACGAAATGCCTCCATCATCGCCAATTTGGCATTGATATACATTAGCAATTGTCGCACCACTTTTTCTGCACCGGCGGTAAAGGGTTTGCTGCTGTCAAGAGCGAGTCTGGAGCTGGCAGGGCTGGCGGCGTCTTGTGCTTGACAATTGGGTCTTTGTTAGTGGCTGCGGGCGTGGTCGCGGTGCCCACTTGCCGTCCGGTCGTTCTCGTGCGGTAACGACTTCTCCGCGGGGGGGAAGGCCACCGAACATCAAGTTCTTCTTTTTTGGACGGCTCGGGAAACTCGGGGTTTCGTTTTCGTATCCAACCCAAGGGAATCGGGAATCAATTCCAATTTCGACCCTACTTTCAGGCATGGTTTGGCTTACCATATGTTGACGGATTGCCATTACGTTACTGGCCAAGACCGCCGGTAAGCATTTTGGTAATTGGTGCTGTAATTTTTGTCAGGCGGCTTCATTCCTCACCTTCCAGCGCCAAAGCCCACGTGCCGCTGACTGACGGATCGGAATCGATTGAGTAGCAAACCGTCTTCGGGTAATAAAACAAGAAAGTGGGCATGCCATGTACTCCGATTCAATACCTAGCTTCACATGCACGAGTTGATGTAAATGGGGAGTTGTGTCAAGATAGAAGAAGGGCCTGAGATTGTTTGAAAAGCTATCATTGGCAGGCACGGTAGGCACGTTGGCACGGTAGGCACGTTGCATTAGTTGCCCACGAGCAACTGCCAACTGCCACAAATCACGCCGGCCAGCCGGGGTTGGGGCAACTGCCGTCCAGCGTTCCAAACAAAACACAATGGATGCCCGTAGATTGATGCATCATCCATTCGACATGATTGAGGTTGTCGACGATTGGCCAAAAAAAAGAACCGAATACCCTTCGAGGGTAATAATCAGCCTTCCGACTCCGCCCACGGTTCATTGGCTGGCTGCTGTCTTCCCCCAGACGGGTTTGGCTTTTTGCGGTTCCTCCCGATTCCCAAGACGGCGGATGGCTTAGCGCAGGGCCAAGAGGGCCAAGGCGAAAAAAACAAGACCAAATGCGGCTGAAGGGGAAAAATCTATTGAATCACCCACCACCAACATGGCGCCAGGTCGTACGATTGCGTTCTGACAGTTTGCCTACCTAGGATGTAAGCAGGTCCCCTAGCAGTAATCACCGACTGACAAATCCAGTGACGACGACGGCCAGGACGGGGTATGCAGCAGCGTCGTCTTCAGCCCCGTGTTCTGGCGAGCTGCGCGGAGATGCTGACGTTCCGCGGGGACTTCCGTCTGCGCTGTTACTCAGACGCCGCGATTTGACCGACTGATATTTGGATGCAAGATGGCTTTGGGGACCTGACCCATGATCCATGGAGCCGGGCTCCGTCTGTCCATCTGCATCATCTCGCATCTTCTATCGAAACGCCAATTCGCAATTGTTTCCTCGGGCTACGATGCAATGCTACTCTGGCTTACTGACATGGCGAGCGCATGCACCGCAGTAAACAAACTTACGTCAATGGGGTCGACCACTATGCCAATCCATCGGAAGATGATGTGCAGTCAACGCCAAGGCTGGATTGATTTGCCAGAATGACCATGCACACACCGCGGAAGATCCGGCTTCAACCGCGATGCAGATCATCCATCCATTCTCAATGAACATTGGGACCAAAAACGGGACGTTCTGAGCATGATTTCTTTTACCATCTGCTCAACGTAAGTAGGTCTATCTCGTCCTCAACCACTGGTTCACCATCGATCCGATGAATGCGATATACGTGGGGGAGGATGTAACTGTCCGTCACTCTGTGATTCCCGCCTGTGACCAGCCGTCCATCACGACCCCCCCCCTTTCGTCGCTCTCTGCTCCAACCCCCAAAAATCCCAACTGACTGCCCAGGGCCTCGGGATTTCGAAGCCTTCACCTTGGAGAAAATTGGCCAACTTTTCGAAGGCCCCTTCTGCCGAATGCAACCTGAACCACGCCCACACACCATCAAGTATCATGCCAGCAGTCAAGCAGGCAAGATAAAAGTTGTTACGTAGACGCGCGCAACCCCACAGAAACCAACACACCACCCGCAGCAGCCGCAACATCCAGCCGCAGCGCCCGCAGCGCCCGCGGCAATCTTCTCCCCCCTTTCCCCGATCCCAGAAATGCCTACCCCCTTTCCCCGAAAAAGCACCCTCTTCTCTTCTTTGTGCAGAAATCGCAACACCTTCGAGCTGCCCAGCTTTGCCCTCGTGCGACCGCACGAGAAGTGTGTCTGCCCAATCCGCCATGCATGTCTCACCAGGGGCTCGATGCTGCTGCTACCCGTCTACCTAGATCGAGGAGGGAGGCGTCCTTGCTTTGCATGCGATCACGTCGTCGGGTCCTTTCTTCATGTATGTTTATCCCCCTCTGCAGAAACCCACCTAGGCATAGTGTCTGAGCTGTGTGCGCCCACCGGATCCCCTCCTGCTTCCCCGATCGAGGCAAGCAAGTAGCCGGGGGCATGTCTGCTCGCCCCAACAAGGGGGAAAGCTCGACGTGGTGCGCGTCTAAAGCTGCCTGTCGCCCCCTCCCTTCCTTTTGGACCAGACCAAGCCCCGATGTCTCGGGTTCCCGCTGGGCATATAAATTGCTCGCATATATGCCGTCGCAATTCACCATTCACCTCCTGATGTCAAGGCGGGAAGCAGCGGTAGTCCGTCTACGAGGCTGCGGAATGCAGGACCTGGGTCGAGCTTGATCATTCCCACGTCACGGCCTGTTCCCAGCCAATCCCTTGAATCCCTCTGCTGGTTCTCCAACGGAGAAGTCCCGTGCTTTGATGGTGAAGTCCGACCTCTATTCACATTCGAAGCAGGGAAGGATGCCAGGGAGGATACTTTAGCTCTTGGCTGGGCGGAGCTACATATCGGTCGATACATGGTAAGCGCACTGCGTGTCTTGCGGATGGTTATGTACTCTCTGTTGGTTGCCTGCAGGAGTAAATACACGTACCTGATCGCCATGGTACCAGCCCGGCCCGCGATACACCCTGATGCCGCATGGTAGACTGGGAGTGAGTGGCCTCGGCAGCAAACCCCCTGACATTGCTGAGACTCCCTCCTCTCAATGGCCCGAGCCTGGATAGGTACATTCCTATACCGTTGATAGCCGGCCATCTATTTCCACGTAACCCATCCCGTTCAGATATGTAGCAGGATATTCAAACGATTGGGGCCCCAACATGGAGATGCAATAAGACAAGTAGGTAGGTCATGCCAAATGTATGTGTACCTGTGTAGACACGAAGCTCTCTAGAATCAATCGAGACGTGTATCGCCGTGTACGTGTGTGTATCCGTATGTGAGGAGAATGCACCAAACCAACCATTACTCAAACATGGAAATCCAACGACCCATCATCATCGTGAACCTCATCCGTCTCATGGACCACCACGTAACCAATCAGAACATATCAACGTGACCAGAAAGCAACCAAACCCAACCGTGAACTCCCCTTAGCATTATCCCAAGCAGTCAAACAGTGCTCACATGCGCACTCGCCTTCACCTAGGCCGCTCCTCTACTTAGTCCCATTAATAGCCAAAACCTTCTCCTCCGTATACTTCCGCGGCAATTTATTCTCCCCCTCCTCGTACGGGAACCCGGCCTCCTCCCGCGCCATATCATTGATCCAACAATGCTTCGGCCGCAGCGCGTTCGCCCTGCCACCGTTCGCCTTGATCGCCGCGATCGCCGCCCACTTGCTCGCGAGGTAGTACCACGCCAGCGCGTTGCCGGGCGTGCCGACTTCATCACTGACCAAATCGCGCGCAGCCTGGCTCATGCGGCGCCAGAGCTCCTCGTCCGTGAACAGGTCCGTCAGGTGCTCCGCCACTTGCATATAGTCGCCCGGCTGCACGAGGTAGCCGTCGACGCCGTCGTGCACCTGGAGCGGGATGCCGCCCGCCAGCGTCGCGATGACGGGGCGGCCCGCGTGCAGCGCCTCCGAGACCTTGACCTCGAACCCCTCCCGTGTTGACAGCTGCAGCACCACCTTGGCCTTAGCAATGAGAGTGTTGAGCAGCTGGTCGTTGGCGTCGAGGCGCATGACGCTGATGTCGCTCGCGAGGTGGGCGTACTTCTTCTCGATCTGGTCCAGGGTCTGGTCGTAGATCATGTTGGCGTCCGGGTCATCGACCGAGCTGTTTCCGGCGCTATTTAGGGATCGAAAGTTAGCTACGCTAGTCTTCGTAATTGGGAGACCGGATGGGAGGGCGGACTTACACGACCAGTTGCGGGGGAAAGTCGATGCCTGCGGCGAACGAACGCTTGCGGAACTCGCCGTATGCATCAATCACGGTCGGAATGCCCTTGGCAGGGTCGAATCGAGCGATCTGGACAATGTAGTCTCCTGATGATATGGTCAGTATGAGATGTAAAGCTCGTTACTAGTCATATGGGGCTCTACTCACGTCTGGGATACTCCAACTTCGTCCTACGTAATTATGTTAGCGACAATGAAATACATTGAGAGATATGCTTTTCAACTTACATCTGGTGAGCATTGCATTGCACATTGTACTGGTTACCGTAGTAGCCAGAGTCCCAGTCGTTCATGGGCTTGTTCAGACCATCCAGCCTGCACGCGCAACCATCAGTCAATATACGGTACATGGGGAAGTTCGCTGATCTGCCTAGATTGGCTTACCAATCAGTGGTTGCTGGCATGTATCCCACGATCTCATGGGGCACGTTGTAGGGAACAAACTCCGGGATGGGGTGGCTGATGAAGCTGTCGGCCAACTTGATGTTGTTCCAAAGGAAATCCCAGACTTCGGCCTGAGGGCTACCTTCCTTGGCAACCAGATCGCTGCGGATCTGGATGTGCGATCGGTAGAGGACGGGTCGATCGGGGGTAAGTTCCTTGATCATGGGAATTATGCCGGGCATTTGGGGATCGTCAACCTATTAGAAACAAAGTTAATGCGACTACTCTCTTCAATTCGGGTAGATGCAGGTGAGAAGCAACAGTTACTTACAATGATAACGTGGGCGCCACCCTCCTCGGGGGTCGAAGGGGACCGCCCTCGCTAAGCCAGTAGCGTTTGGCATTGTCTTGGATCCATTGGGTGATGGTGTTCATCTCCTCCTTGGAGAGGCGCTGATCGGGATCCGCAACTCCTTGCAGGATGTTGTGCATATTCTTGGTGCTTCGGAAGACTCCAGGCCGAGGCTTGGGGACTTTGGTGGCATAGTATCAGCTGGTGCGTCCATATTCAAAAGGTCATCAAGTTAGGATGTCGCATTACTTACCATACCAGTTGAGGTCAACGTCCAGGATCTTGGACAAACGAACGAGAGCATGGCGCATGAGGGCCACGCCGCCGCCCTGGGGCGTCGAGCTGAAGAAGCCGATGCGGAGCTTCTTGTCCTTAAGGTCCTTGGTGTAGTGCATAAGGGACTTCCAGGTGGCGGCGCCGACAGTCTTCTTGTGATCCTCGGCGGTGTTAAGGCGGGCCTGGAAGCCGCCGTCGACCTGTACGGCCCCACGCCACCCGACCTGCAGCAGCGGCACCATGGACGGGCCAAAGTTCCTATCGCGAAGAGGTCAGAAAAGGTGTTTGTTTGTTCATAACCCAAAACAAGCATCTTCTTCATCGCCGTCGTCGTCGTCCTCTTCTCCTATAGGAAAACTGCGGAACGGGGAAGGGGGCGCAGAAACATACATGATGCACTTCCTGGCCATGGAGTCGGCCTGCTCGTCGACGCGCTTGTCGTCCCAGCGGCCGATGGTGGAGTGGTGGTGGACGTGGACGCTGGGCTCGATGACGATGGGGATGATGTCGACCTCGAGCCAGAGGCGCGAGCAGAGCGTCGGGCTCAGCTCCGTCAGGTGCGTCGGCAGGCCGCTGCCGATGAGCTTGGAGAAGTTGTCCTGCTCGTACTTGAGGACGTGCCGGATCACGCAGTCGGCGACGACGTCGCGCGTCGGGTCCGCCGGGTCCGGCTGGATGTGCTCCTCCCAGAAGTCGACTAGGTAGGTCTGGTCGTGGGCCGCGAGGGCCACGATGAAGCTGCCGTCGTCGTTCTTGAGGGCCGAGACGCCCATGAAGAGGGTCTGCGATGATGATTAGCATAACATACAGAGTGGTTGCTTATCTGGGGATGTGATGTGGGTGTGTGGATGTACTTACCTTGAGGGTGGGCGCGAAGATGCCCTTCTGATCCACGGCTTGGCTCAGACGGCGGTTGTGGTGTGCAGATGCACGTCTGGAGAACTTGTGCTGGAACTCCTCCATGATGATTTGTTGTGGTATGAATGTGTGGTTCTGGTTTGCAGACGAAGATGTGAATGAATGATGACTGTTCGGGAGTCAGAGATGCCTGCGGTCTACTGTAGTCTTTTTATATGAAAAACAAAAGGTGGCACTGCCAGGCCAGATGGTCTGTAGTATGTATGTTCTTCCGTGTATTCAATGTGCCTCTCGGGGTAGTAATTTAGTATCAGTGGAAGTGAGGCTGCCGTTGCTTACATTCAATGCACAGTGGTAACCTTGCAAGTGGCGGGCTGCAACATGAAAAAGCAACTGTTTACCTACTCTCTGCTTGGCTTCAATGGCCTGGGACGGGGAAGATTGGCATGGGCATGATTGAACGAAATTGCCGATGCTGACGTCTTCTGATCCGGATGGCCGGAACCTTTCCGACATGCCTTTTTTCTGGGGCCAGACTTCACCGAGCAGCTGAGTTGGCATGGGCAGGACTAGGAGCTCTCACGGGTTGGCGTCAGGATGACAAGTCGACTGATTTTGGAGGCGCGGAACCTGACGATGGATGCAACACGCAGTGATTGCATGTGTCCAGCCGGGAATACCCCACGCTAACCCACGCTTTCGCCATCGGCCCCTCAGCTCCCAGTCGGGCTAGGTTAGCAATTAAGAATTTAGGGGGGGCTGATCAGGGAATTCGGGGAGTGTTTAGGGGCCAGCCCAGCCTGCCAGCCCTGTAATTGGGGGGCCCTTGGGGAAACGAGCTAGGGGGCAAGCAGGCCTGGCACGGTGGCACCTGAGCATCCCCGCCCGCGGGCGGTGCCGGCAATCCAAAGTGGGTGGGATGTTGGTGGGTCGCCCAGAATCCCGGGATTCACTGAAGGTCTTGACGGATGCACACAGTGAACATCAAGGGTTTACCATTCCCATATGAATGCCAGCCAACACCCGCTCACCGACTTATTCTTACTGGTTAACAGAGCTCAATAAGCCAGACACGCGGTAACACAGGATGGTACGAGTCTCTGAACACGAATTGTGATGGGTATCCTGAACTCAATCAGCAGCGGTGTATCTTCCCGGGCTCCAGCACTGCCCAAGCAAGCATCCGGGCAAGATTCAACTCTCGAGATGCAGTACATATTAGGGATGGTGGGTGGTCTGATGGCTCATGGATCGTCTCCCCTTTCCCACTCTTTCCGCCTGGGGCCCCCGGATTGAAGTCGTGGGTACCTGTCAACCCCCCATCAATCCCCCCGTCCCGCCATGTAAGACATACCTCGCTCGGACACCTCTCGGGTATTGTGCTCGAAGCTCTGCTGACAATCGATTGTCTGGTCGTTCGATGCCACCTCTGTTTTACGGCTGTTTGCCGTCAACGTGCCAAAGCAATTCGCAAGGAGCAGTCGCTACTGAGTCAAGGCCAGCTCATTCAATCCGCGAGGCGCAGCAGTTCTCTGCTCATATAATCCTGATTTGATATACAGTATGTATCCAAGAGCCAATCTACATTCAGTCATGTGATGGACAGAGATTTGTCGCAACCCAATTTCGCCCCCTTTCTAGCATTTGGAGGTTCGCTTGCATGCAGCTACTGAACTTGGCATGGTGCATGCAATAGCCCTCGCTGCTACCTCCAACACAAGTCTTTCCAAGATAACTGAAGGGAGATTGTCTTTTCGGGATCTCAAAAATCATCCGAGGTTTGTAATCATGTATATCGGTTACATGAAAGAAACGTTGTATTAGTAGGAAATGACTTGAATGATTTACTTCAGGCGGTGAGCAGCTCATGACAAGTTACAGCTTCCTCCATCATCCGTTACTCTCTCGCTCTCTATCTCTTCCGTCTCTTGGGTATCTTGCACACATGGGGTATCATTCACTCAATGGCGGCCGTAATCAATCGATATGCTTGGCCTTCGCACTCCCCGTCCACTGCCCAGTGGTGTCCGCCTTGGACTTCCTCTCGCGACATAACTCCCTTGTTCTCTCATGATCGGCAGCATCGGCCCGGAGTCGTCGCTCTGCTCGGCTTGGGGCTGGTAGTACTCCTCTTGTGCCGAATTTAGGGACCGCATATGGTGCAGCGGGATCCCACCTTCGCCCTCCACCTCTACCCCCTGAACCCGGCCTCCCCGGTACTGCTGCCACTGGGGGCTGGGGCTGGGGCTGGGGCTGGGGCTGTTGCGCTCTCCCCAGAATGACCTGTTGTACCTCGACATGGCCACCACAGGCAGTGGCTTGTTGAGGTCGGGGGTTTTGATGGCCTCGCTTCTACCTGTGAGCGTCGTGTAGCTCCTCGTGCCGTCCAGTTGGTCAAAGAGTCCGCTCTCCGAGCCCGCGTGAGTTACAACTGGGACTGCTCGCTTCCTCCTTGGCCACCAAGGGATGCACCCACCCTTACTTCCCCCTTTGGTCCTACACCCCTGCGGCACAAAAATGTTGTACATGGCCTTCCTACATCCGGCGGTCGTGCCAAATACTAGAAAGACGAATATCCCCGGGGTATTACCAGGAATGAAAAGATAAAAAGTCAACCTTGCGCGCTCGACAGACAAGTCAGGCACGATCGACGCCGTGTCCTTCTTGGTATTCAGGACCGACTGAACCTGGAACAGCGTGTTGGTTACCTCAAACACCCTACGATCTGGTCAGCCCAATCGATCTTGCGTGGGGGCACATTACAAGTGCCGCTTCTCAGGTAGTGGCACTCACGCGAGAACAACAAAAGCACATGTGAATCGAACCATCAGCCAACGATCATACAAGCCCTGTCGCGTGGGGGTCTTGCCCTGACTCGATGACATCGTGTTGGTCGTGTTGGTCGTGCCACTTTGGTTTGTGTTGCCTGTACCCTGCTGGGGAGTCCAGTTGGTGATGCTCTTGCGCGAATTGATATACCTCGCCAAGATCGCAACTACGGTCCCACTGCCAATAGCGAGACTGATCATCACTGCGCAAGCGGTCAGTGCATTGTAACACATATGATAATCCGTATGCTACTCACATGGAAGGTCGGCAACCAGGATGAATACCAGGAAGTACGCCTGCAGCGCCGGGAGCCGCAGGAGGAGGATAGTCACCATCGGGAACATGATGGCTATCCACTTGCCGACAGTGTTGATGCGGCGCAGCAGGGGTCTCAATCGGCGCTTTGCCGAGAGCCCATATACCGTTTGCATGAGTTCTCCTGCCCTGTGATTGAGAGCTCTAGTCAGAATGCTTCAAGGCGATTCCATTGGCAGAGGGTCGATGAACCTACCAAAACATGACAAGCATGGCCTCAACACTGTACGAGTAATACTCTGTGGCATTGGGTTAGCCTTTAGATGTTTTGGGGCCTGCCGTTTATGCATACGTACGAAGGTAGTACAGGGCAAGGTCGAGTCCAATAGATCCATTGGCAATGGCGTTTTCCGGACTGTCGGGGATGTCCTTCTTGTGCTCGAACTGGGCTATCATAATGTCCCTGTACCATGTTATGTCGTGGGCTTGTTGTACGATGGACGCAGTCGTGCTGAACAAGGTGAAGAAAGACAGGATGGAAAGGTCTAAGTAGATGGCCACGGTCAGTATTCCACCATTCCCTTAGAGCAAACCCCATTGGCGATCGTCGACTCACAGGAGAGACCCTCGCGGTAGACGCGGGCCACCATTATGAACAACGCACTGCATGTCCAACTGATCGCAGCATAGATTAGGGAGATGGCCGCGGCGCCCTCGGCGCCGGCTGGCAATTGATTAATGCCTAGCATCGGGACCTGCCCCGTATGCCTACGGCGCGCACGGAAGGGAGCTCTTTGAGAAGTTTCAGAGGTAGGTATATTTGAAGTTCCGGTATAGGCAAAGAGGAGACCCAAGTGTTGCCTAAAATAGGGTGACCTAGGGAGGAGGGGATCGGCTATACATACTGCCCGCTCGAGCGCCAGCGGACGACACATCGTGGCGACCTAGGGCAGCGTAGGTAGGGAAGCATTGCGCGATGCTGGGACTCGAGGGATCCTTGGCGTAGAAGAGAGGGTGAGTGCGAGAGATAGAGATACCGGGTATTGGATGATCTGAGATGCATCGGTCGTAGTTCCTGAATAGATCCATGGTGCAACTCGGGCCCACCTGTGGCTGCCATTGGGTCTCATGGCTGCCAGGAGTAGACAAGCGTTGCATGCTGACAAGTGAGGAGTTCCCATCCCCCCTCTAGAGAGCCACATCTCTAAACAATGTCGGTAGCAGCTAAGAAGCAAGCTTAATCGGTGGGGTGACGTGAGTGCGGCAACGTGCCGCTCAGGCACAAGAGCAAGCAACGAGCGACATCCGTCTGTCATCTTCGGTATCGTCTCTGCCTGCCATTGGGATGTCGCAAGTAGTTCAGCCCGCGATAGCCGACTTCGGGACGCGATAGCAGTGCACAAGTTGTGATCAGATGTACCATCCCCGACACATACGTCGCTCTCTCTGGCCCGGCGCATGAGGTTTGGGATGGCTGGGGGAGAGGCAAGACTTGGAGAGAGGATGGCAGATGCCGGACGAGATGTCCCAATGCGGCCAGAACGCGGCATGGCGGCATTCTGATTCGGGAGAGCATATGGTGCCCTCATTCAGCCACATTGCAGTCGTTGCAGATGCAATTTAGCACACAGACTGTTCCAAGGGCCTTGAATCCAAGACGGCGGCGAGGGTGGCCTAGAACCTGGTGCTGCCATGCCCCTGGTCTCGGCGTGCCAAAAGGCCCGGACTTGGATTTCGTGCTGGGAGGGCGAGTCGAGGCTGCCATTGGACAATGGGACCTCGTGGGGGATCCAGGTGCGGGGATGTAGAAGCCGGGCTTACGGGTAGGTAGGCCCATTAGGCGGCCCTCACCCTCTAGGCTCTAGCAGGCTATTCACCTGTACCAATCTAACCTAGCAGTTGAAGTCAGGTGAGTAGAGGGGCCAGGGCACCCTCTCACCTCGGAAAAAAACTCCGCCAATTGAAGAATACCAATTCCAACATTTGCATGTCGTCTTTGGGAATGACGAACATCAGGATGCGCCACCAGTAACAGGTGTGACTGCAAGCAGGGCGGGTTACCCCGTATCTGCCGCAATCCAGTGGCCCGTTCAACCCCGTTGACGTCGTTCTCCCCCTGGAAGCTTCGCCATATGCAATACTTGCAGTCCAGGGCTGAAAGTCCACTGTCTTGCAGTTACTTACTGAAAGTACCTACTTAGTACTTAGGCGCACTGGGACGGGCGACTGGGGCGCTGCCTGCGAGGCCGGCAGCGGGCGGTGGACAGCGGGTACGCACGCAATTTCAGACATCAGACGAGACGATCGTCTAAGCCCACGAGATGCCAAGTCGCAAGGTCAGGAACAAACCGACGACGGCACGCTGCGACGCACACTGATGCAGGAAACAGCAGACATCCAAAACGGTGCGCCTTTTTCCTCTTCTCCCTCATCACCCAACAATCTGATTTGATGCAAAATCCTGTTGGGGCATCCAACCGGGGTGCATAGCCCGCCATCGACGGCCCTTCTGTCCTCTTGAGGAAGTTCGCTTTCTCCAAGGACTTGGCATGCAGCAACGACGCACTCGGTTCCTCGGCTGCCTCTCTTCTCGCAGGCGCAGATGGTCCTGTGGTCGCAATAGCCATTCACCGCATCTACCGCAACGACGACCGCTTCAGTGCAACCCCAATCTTGCTGCTGCTGCTGTTGCCTCGATTCTGTTATCTGATACCGTCCCCATTTTCCTGCGTTCACTCCAATATTTCAGCGGGCTTTGATGTTCTTCCGGCACACCTCAAACGAGATTGCCATCAGCCTCCATGATTCTGATCAATCATCTCTCCGGCTTACCGTCCGTTGCTCGCCGGTGGACGAACTAGTCTTGCACTTCTCTCGGCTCGACTTGAACACGAAGGAATCCAGGTCTAGGGTTTCGAAAATCTGACAGCCGAAGGGAAACCCCGCCAGAAGACCCTCTGAAACGAGCAGGGGTCGCTCGGCGGAAGATGCCCCTTGCGGGTGAGCAACCCCGTTGCACATGACAAGAGTGCATCCGCATCACACATTGTGCATGCATAGCTTCCATGCTGTGCTTGTTATACATGCACGATAACCACATACTTGGGCAAGTTCTTGGAGAGATATGCACCGGTGCGTTACATCTGAGATGGTGTTGTAACCGGCCCTTCTGAGCATAGTCGCCCAGACTGGTCAATGGGAGACTCGACAGGATCACCCACCCACATGTCCGGTAACGAACGAATCCTCTTTCTGGTAGATCTTACTTGCGGAGATTTTCCTATCGCGTAAGACACTTAACGACATTATCTTGATATCCGTCGATATGCGGTCTGGGGGTGGCAGATTCCGCTCAATGATAGATCTGGCTGCATCTCTTCAACATTGGACATGCACCTGCCCTCCTGGACGGACCCAAGATGCCCGGGTTGTACTCAGAATGGGGCCATAATCGCATTCTATGCAAGATTTCACGCAACTTTGCCTTTTCGGTGATGCCTACCGTTATCCACCTACCTAATATGGCAGGCATGCAGATACAAATCCCATACGAGCTCGAGCACATGGGCTTCCCTTAGAGGTCGGGTCCGAGCGAGGCTTTGGATTCGCCCGCTCAATTACAGGCAGTAGGAGGTCTTGGGAGACGCACGTCTACGCCATATACCTGATGTGTTTCATGCAAGCGCTCTATCCCTTTACGGAATCCGGAGTGCCTTCGCTTATAGGATAGACCAACCAAAGGAGAACTATTGCGCTCACTGTGAGAGGACAACAAACTGAACAGCTCCAAAGGAGGTGACTGGAGGGTAACTTCAGGTAGTCATCACGATCAACAGTTTCTTTTCTGCCTTGTCTCGCATGACTGTGCGTAACCATCTCCTCCAGTCTGCCAGTGGACAGTTTCGAACGAGACCAGCGCCTGAAACTTGGCAAAAGCAAATAGACACAAGAGCACGCTAGTTTTCCTGCCATATCCGAAACCCGTTGTTGGAACAACCAAAACCGTGGGAGGTACAAGGCAATGCTCATCACTAGAAGAAGGAAAAGTCACTGGTTGTTGCCCATCCTTCGGGGCGAGTTGTCCGTTCTCGGGGGGGCCGCGTTGCGGCTCCACTCCACTTGGGTAGATCGGTTGGCAGTATTGGTGACCGCGTAATCTTGCCTGGACTATTATGCAGCATTTCCTTTTTCTTTTGCTTCTTCTGTCTTGATGCCAGATCGGTTCAGAGGCTCTACATGCATGTGCATGATCGAATCTTCCGCTCGGGAAACATATACCAGCATACCGAAGGTGTTATCTTTGAGAATAAACTGTATATATACATGCATATATCCACGAAAGAAGCAGTAAAAGTGTGCTGTAAGCTAGCTGAATACCGGCCATCGTGGTTGGACTACTTGATTTGCAAGTAAGGCACTTCCAAGATATAGGCTTCAGAATTGTTAATCAACATCTGTAAGAACATCGTGACTTGGTTCCGGCTCAGAACTCGAAACCGGCCGATTAAAATACATATACTAATCAATCTGCAATTTAGGGACATTCTCGCTGCAGTCCATATATAGGCATATCCACAACACAGAGAATTAATCAGCCGGTGATGCGGTTGTATGTATACGTATATGTGTGTCATAGTAGTGTCTAAACACCCGAGGCAAAATAATTTGTCGGCTGTTTGCCGCAGCCGATCAAACTTATTTTTTTATTTTTATTTTATTTTTTGATCAAATAACATGATCAAATGACAGCCGCAGGTACGGACAGAACAACAGAAACAAATAACTTAAAACAGAGCAAAGCACTGGCATAAAGGGGGCTATCTAATATCTCTCGATACTGGCATCAATCGACCTACTGAACCTCAAAATATGGGATTAAATGGTAAGCGAAAAAGCAGGCTTGTAAAGAGGAAGCTTCGTAAATATCCTCGACGTCTCGACACTGAATCACTTCAACTGCCAAGTCCGCAGCACGCAGCTCTCTCCGAACGCCTGCTTGCTGCTTGTAGCCCGCATGTCGTCCCTTGGTAGCCTCCCTCCAACCACGGCATAGCCCACCCGTTGATGGTACTCACCATCAAGCTCTTCGAGGATTAGGCACTGCGCCTTCCAATTCGGTTCCGAAAGCCATCTTCCCTCCGAGGGATCTCTGTATCCAGGACGTCCACGGGCTGATATGATGGCTATATCGAAATCCCCACAGGCAACTTTCTCCCAGAGGACTTTAACGGGTAGTCTCCGAACGGAGCAGTCGATGAAGAATTCGGATGTGAGCACGCCGAAATCCATCTTGGCTGGGGATCCTCGACCTCCCGCCGCCGGCGTCGAGTTGTCCTCGTGAAAGCGGAATAGCTCAGGAGGCACGGTATGCGCCTTCAAGAACAGTACGTCAGCCGCTTCCAGTGATTCAGGGTCCTCGGCCATGCGATGAGCTGAGGGGGCATCGTCAGGATTAGTCGCGTGCTTTCGAGACGAAAAAGCCAGGGGAACATCTTCGATCGCTGGTTCGAATTGGCCCCGGGTATAACTATACGGGATCTGGAAAGAGGCCTTGGTCGTGTACTGGTGATTCAGGGCGGCGTAGCCAGCCCAAGACCAGGAGGGGAAGCAGTTCCGGCGACGCACTTCGACGAGGTCAAAGTGAAACAGCAAGCAATCTGCCCACATCTGTAGTTCTTGGGATAGGTGCCGACTCCCTTTTGACTGCGGCACTATTGTCGGTAGGCCATGAACGAATGCAAGGCTCGAGCGGTCACTAGGAGATGCTTTCCATAGACCCTTCGCCCACTGCACTTTGAGATACTCCAGACCAGCGGTGCAGGCAAGGACAGCATCTGTGTCAAACCGCAGGTTCCTCGCCCAGTACTTTCTCACCATGGTAGCATAATTCATCCAGAAGCTACCGTTGATCCTGTGGCGACCCATGCTGTAATCTGGGACGGGCGCAGTGTCGAAGCGGAATGTCCCGTTTGGGATGATCTGCCCTTTCATGACCTCTTTATCCCACGTCCCGGGGTTGCCTTCGGCATGAAGCCCCCCTCTGCACTGGAACACGTATTGGTCTTCACCAACGAACAGTAACCGGCGAGAAAGATATGCTTCTTGAAACGTCCACCCGCGACGGTTCCACAGGCAGTATTCCACTGCCGCCGAAGTGTTCTTTCGATATGATTGGACTATACAATCATCCAGCAAGAATGATGAGGCTGTCCGTCTTGGGTGACGCGCCACACCCGGAAGTCCATATGAGGCATCCTGCCCGCAAGCTGCTACAATGGTCAACTCAGCTCCGTCATAGATTCGACCCATGGATTTAATCTGCTGATGTTTTACTGCCGCATTGTCTTGATCAATGCAAAACTGATCCACCCAAAGGTATCGATAACCGAGGGCCTGTGTTAATTCGATGGCATCGTGAATAGCTCGGGGTAGTACCAAGGGAAGATGCCCTTCGTCTGCCCGGTGTATCGGTACCTGCCCCCAGACATAGCTAAGTGCAACATATTTCTCATCTGTAAAGAGATTGGTTTGTATGACACGGTTCCAGCAGTCGACAAGCAGCAATGGCGTCGGTTGCCGTGACAACAGGTTCTTATGACACGAAGCGTGGCCCCTGCTGCACCGCCTCAAGCACTTCTTGATTTCGTCATATGCCATCACCGTCTTCTTCGGCGTCGAAGTCGCCGCGTAACTGGGCCGGTGCTCAGCCCTCTGCACAGTGGGGAAGCCGCTCGCCCGGATCTGGTGGTCAATCTCGGTTCCGTAAAAGACCTCTTTCTTGACCGTGAACAGCTCCGGCACAATCGCCAGGCCAGCCACAACAGTATGCCGAGACCCGCCATCGAATCCTTCCGAATGGCGACGCGATTCGACGGCGTGAAGCGGATGGATGTATAAGCAGTCCTCTTTGGAAGATTGATGGACGGAAACCCGCGAGTCGAAAAGCATGATGCATAGTGGGCAGTCGTTGGTTGGTCTGGTCCGATACTTGGACCCCATTCTGGCAACACAGGTCGGCCAGCCCCCGGGGAATTTCCTATCGAGGACCGCTTGCTCGGCAAGCCATTGCATCGGACTTCGGAGATTCAGCTTGGAGCAGTCGTTGCATAGTGACACTTTGCAGGGCTGTTGTGTCATGGCATTCGAGTCCAGGGCTGAACCAACGTCCGAGTCCATAGCTTCGTCAGATTGAGTATCTCCTAGGTCCGAGTCCGAGCCTGAGACTGGGTCCAGGTCAATATTCATCTTGCGTGGATGGGTTTGGGGTTATCTGCTCTTAAAGATTCCAAGGATATCAAGTATGCCTCGAGAGGGGCCCATACCTGCGTTGCGGTTGGTCGTGGTATAATGCTGCGACAGTCTCGGCTGTTTGTGGACAGTATCACTGACGCAAATCAGACCGTCCTCCTGTAACGGAGGCATTCAGAGCGTACCGGGTTGGAGGCCAAGAGAAAGTCAGTCCTGATGGCGTTGAAGGCGACATATCTGTTTTAGGCAGAAGCGGTGGGGTTGATTACCCGGCGGCTGACGGGGGCGGTTCGCATCCGAGTTCGCCACATAATGCCAAAATCTGTTCTCTGTTCGTTGCTTTTCCTCAAGCAGATCCACGGGTCAGGCTGGCCGCCCAAGCACTCGTAACAATACCAGAGCGAGCTACGTTAGTTTCGGATGGTGCGACAATACCGATTTCGGTGGTCTTAAGCCGAACTGGAAGCTCACGACTACGATTTGGAGGCGATGGAGTTCCTGATGGGCGTGGCCTTGGATAGAAGCGGCTTCCACTATATGAACATAGCATAGGCCTCACATTCAGTCGCGGTTGAAACGGTCGGCTATCGAGACGGCTCCATGAAGTCAAGACTATCAAGTGACACCAGCGGCGTTGTCAACTGCTAGGACTGGGTGGCGGTCCCGAGAGTATCTCACAGAACTCGCGACAACGTCGACTTCTTTAACCCGTGCGTTTCCGCATGGCCCGGACCAGTTTGAACAGGATCTGGGGCGCAAGTGTATGGTTTTCTCTTTGTTCTGCTTGGTCTCGGGGGTCCCGGACACGGGTCCGATTGAGCTGACTGATGGCAAGGGATGGCGCCCGAAACCGCCACATTCCAGCATTTCGAGAGCGCCAGAAATAGGAGCATCGAAAGCATCAAATAGTTCCAGTCTCCTAGAGAAAACGTAGGGGGTCGAAAACAGTCATATTATCGCATATTTTAGCAATTACAAGGTAGCATATGCGTATAAAACGAAAAAAAAAATTGAACTATTGACGGTTGTGGGGTTCGAACCCACGCTCGTTTCCGAAATGGTGGTAAACTTCACGTCTTAAAACCATCGCCTTAGACCTGCAATGATGTTAGTATACTTATCGATAAGATGGGGAACACGGGCCACGAACCACTCGGCCAAACCGCCTCTGCTTTGCATGGGAATAGCTTAAGCGTGTTTATCTCGTCGAGAGGGGTCGAGAAAACCTCTTGGCTTATGTTTAAAAAATGTTTTCGATTTCTTCCAAATGAGCAAAGAGTATCACCAATATTAAATAAATGAAAAACCATCTTATCAATACGAGAGCTCCTGGGACCTGTCAGATAAGTGATTACATGCTTGTCGCCGACCTGTGTTGTGTTATGAAGGTATCGCGGCGTCATCACGACCCCAAGTCAGAATCGCCGGCCTCCGACCGACAACCCCGGACAAAGGCCTCGACCGCCGCACTTGCCGCCTCCCTCCGTTCCAAGTGCACCCAGTGCCCCGAGTCCACCGTCACGACCTCCAACCCCGGCGCCCACGCCCGCAGCATCTGGACGTGCATCTCCCTCGACGACGCCGGCTCTTCCGGCACGACGAGCAGCGCCGGCATCGCGAGCCGCGCGCCCTCGAACCCCGCCTCGTCGCCCACTGACAGGTTCCGGTCCAGCATCTTGTAGTACTGCGCGGGGCCCAGGTATCCGCCCTCCCGACCGAACGTTGCCAGGTGCCGGCGCTGCAGCTCGGGAGGGTACCAGCTGCCTACCTTCTGCCTGCGGCCCTCTTCGACGAAGCTCTTGAAGCCTTGCAGCGGGTGGAAGTCGACTTCCCACGTTGCCGGGTCGTCGGCGAACAGGATATCCATGACGGATTGCGCGTGTCGCTCCATAATTCGCTGCGAGGCCGCGTCGCACGCGACGTAGGAGATGTAGCCCAGCATCTCCGTGCCGGTCGCCGCTTTCGTCATCGCGTTGATGGCGTCCAGGTCGAACGCCGTGCCGGGGCTCGACGGGCCGATGCCGAGGAATGCGACCGCCCGGAGACGATCGGGGTGGTAGATTGCGAGGCGCGAAAGAATGTTGGCGCCCCAGTCGTGGCCCACGCCCACGACCTGCCGGACCCCGACGTGATCGAGAAGCTCGGCGAGGTCCTGGCTCAAGGGCTTGAGTCGGTATTCGTTCGTCTCTGAGGGGCGGCTGCTGCCTCCGTACCCAAGCATGTCAGGCACGACTACGCCGTATCCCTTGGATTGGAAATGCCGGATCTGGAAGATCCAATCATCGATATGCGATGGCCACCCATGCAGCAGCAGGAGCGTCGGTTTATCGTCCCATGTACGCTCAATGTACACGAAGGAGTATGTATGCCCTCTGGATACAATAAATTTCCGACGAGGTAAGTTGAAATCCATGGTGAATGATGATTTGAATTCTGTTTGTCGGCTGTCGGTTCGCATATGTCTCGATCTCCACGACTACTCGTAATAACGGATCACCGAGATAGAGGCAATGATGTCGCTACACTGTCATATAGTTTGGATTGGGTTGCGCTCTTCTTTTCTATGGCATATTATATGACAAGTTACAGGCTCACTGGGTCGATTGGGTGTAAGCCAGCCTGTAATCTAGTCCGAGTAAAAGTCTCCGAGAACTCACCGGGTGGGAGTCTGCCAATCTTGACATGATCGCATTGAAGGGCAGGTACTGTCAGGGAAACATCAACCTCTAGCCGCGCATTTTGCATAACCCCCCCCCAAGTCACTCGTGACATATATATGTTCTCCAGCATTTTCCAAGACGAGCATCAAGCTGCGTTGGTGGTATCATTCCTAGGCAATCGTACAGTAGGAATGCACTTCGAGGACGCGCGATGAACAAAGGGATGGGCTCCCGGAGCGCCCTCCCTCCGTACACTGAAATCAGACACAAGCACTTATATAGCTTGAAGACCTGGGTACTCCCGGAGTCTAGGGATCGCCAAGCCCTGAGTCCCACCGATATCGCGGCTCTCGCGAGGAAAACTCCTCTCGGATCCCACATCCCGCCTAACCTCTCAGTCCCGGGCGAAGCGGAAGCCGCAGTGGCGTCTTCAGCCCGGGCGCCGGCGTCGGGTGTCCCTTTGTTGCCGACCGAGCCTTTCCCCCAAACGAACAGGCGCAGCATCCGGCGCAGACCGCATAGTCACATTGTTCCGCCCGATGGAGAATGTTTGTCAGTGACTTGCGACGACGTGACCAAATGCATATGTGCGCGGCGTGAGAGCAGCTTCGGACCAGCGCCGGGGGACGACGGGCTGGCGTCGTCGACGGACCGGCTTCCTCGAGTGTGCACTTCAACCCGGCCGAGGCCATACAGTTACTAGCACAGCCGTGGACCCTTACGGAGCCTGGGTCACGGCCGCATGCCTACACGCAGGCGATCGCGTGTTATGAGAGCATTGCAACCTGGACGCTTGGGGATAATAGGTACGTACGCGAGGTGGCTTGAGTTCCTCCCCCGATGCGAACCGGCGCGTGATCCAAGACCTTTCTCGCACAGAACCCAAAGAGTCTCGAGAGACTAACTCGAGCGCCGCTGTCAATCAACATGTGATACGGCAGTGACCTCGCTGTAAGTGGCAGCAGGTTCATCGATAGGTAGGGTGGGGGACACCAGCGATTGAATGCAGCCTGCCTAGAGAGGAAAGGAGAGGGGGAGAGAGGGTAGGCTCATAATCCGTAATAACTGCTTGTTCTCCCAACGGTGGTCAAGTGGTCAAGCATGTGGTTCACATCCCCATGGTGCTTTCTTAGGTACTCCTAAGTCTTACCACCATACTCGAAAGGCAGGTGTGCTCAACTCCTTCCCTTGGCCACCAATCTTTTTTTTTTTTTTTTTTCCCCTACCTACCTGTCTAGACTTTTCTGTCCCAGGAAGCCAGGCGATTGGCCAACTAGCCAGACGAGTTCGCGGTCTGTAGAAGTAAGTGTGCGGAGTGGTTAGGAGGTTGACTCTGACCGGCCACAATTGAACGGCGATGAGATGGATACTACGTACGGCACGTCACATGGTCTCGAATAAATCAAATAGAATGTCCGGACCTCTTAATCCTCATCGCCAATCTGCTTTATGATGTGAATGACCTTGATAGCTGCACAAGCATACACATACTGGCTGGCAGTCCTAAGACACGGGCATGTTTGCAGCAGGCACTAGAGCAACTTACCCCAAGTCAACAAGAAACAGACAGAGCGACTAGAATAACAGAACAGCATCAAATATCACCAGACAAGAACATAGGAGTTAAACTTTCATACGTATTCGCAGAAATCGCTGTCTAGGCCCAGTCGTCCAGACCCAGAGTTTCCGCAACCTCTCTAGACCTTCTTCTTCTCTCTTCTTTCCCACTCTCAATGAAATATAACTGCAAAAAGAAAGGGGTATGCATCAGACGCCGTAGAAATGCACTCAACAAAGCTAGATACTCGCTTTTTTTCATGTCCTGCCATCCAATCCCTTGCCTGGCCCTTCGTTCCCTTCCATCATAATTATAAGTTGAATACAGACAAGAATAGCATGACAACTACTACTGGCTGATGCGGAGCCTGGGCCTCACGCATCTTTGCCTGCCCCGACTCTGCCAGCAACTTTGCTGCTCAAGTCGGAATAAGGCGGCGGGACCTCAGCAACGCTCACATGTCTGATATGGCGAGCCCGCAGCTGGTCGATGTCCTAAGGTCGATTGAAGCCTTGCCTCGCCTACGTGTCGTGTTAGTAAATGTGAATTGTCTTATGCATGGACGTGTATCTTACCTTCATCTGCTCAATTCTGGCTTTGAGCTGACTCGTGACTTCGGCTGCGCGTTTCCAGCTTTCGACACCGTTACCGTTGCCGTTACCACCGGCTCCAGCGCCCGCCGGGTTCGCACCAGCAGGCGGTCCCCTGGAGCTGCTCCTGGGATGATCATCCATAGGCGTGCTCCTGAAACCTTGCGCTGGGCTCGCGCTCCGGAAGCCTCGCGCGGGACTGGCGCGGCCGCTCGAGCCGCTCCCCACTCGCAACTCAGGGCTCATCATCTTGCTTCGAGCACGCTGATGTGGAGCGTCGCCGTTCTCCTTGTCTTCGGACTGATTGCTGGCGAAGCTCATCCGGTTCGATTGGCCGCCTGCATGGTTGAGACCGTCATGGTAGTTATCTGCTTCATCGTTGGTCGGGCTGCCGAGTGCTGGGCTGCCGTTGCCACCTCTCGACTGGAGCGCCTCAGCCTTACTGAGGGCACGCTTGAGCCGTTCGAGTTCTCGTCGTAGTCGCTCGTTGGTCTGCTCGGCAGCCTCGGCGTCGCTTCTGGCACGCACAAGTTGCGTCTCCTTGGCCTTGATGCTCAGAACATCTCTCGTGTGATCTTCGATGAGTTGGGCATTTTGGTTCTTGAGCTCCTGGATTTCCGAGTTCATCTTGGACCTCTCGTGACGCATATCATCTGCCTGCTTGAGTAGACGGTAGTTGGCTGCGCGGATCTCCTCTAGTTCGGCGCGTTCCATAGCTGTGAGTCCACTTGAAGGCTCGGGCGAAACGGGGGCCGGAGCTGCCGCAACTGGGGCAGCAGGCTTTGCTAATGAGCGTCCTGCTAGGCCACCCCGACCGACACCTACGCGAGGGCGGGGCGGGGGAGAAGCAGGCAGAACTTCCTCTTCCTCCTCCTCTTCGTAGTATTCCTCCGGCGGTGGTGGGGCAGCGACCCTTCGCGGCGAGGCCATGCCAGATGGAGCGCCAATGCGTTTTTGAGGACCTTTGAGTCCTGATATTCCAGATGGCTTTGGCACGCCAAGTTTACCCGCTGCTGGCGCAGCTTTCGGCGTCGGCTGCGCAGCAAGCGGCGCTGCGGCAGGAGCGGGCTTCTTGACACCAGCTGTTCCCTTCTTGACCATCTTCTTTGCCCCGGCAGGCGGGGCGCGAGCGGCAGGCGCAGCTGGTTTGGGCTTGGGCTTCTCCTTGGCTTTGACTTCGGCCGTCTCAAAGTACTCCTTGATTTTGGTCTTGCGAATATCGTCCAGGCCCTCGAGATGCGGGTTCATAGCGCGTTCGCCGACAATCTTCATGATAGTTCCCAAGATCTCGGCACCACCAGATCGCAAACCCTCACTTCCCTCCGCCAACAGCTTCTTTGCTGATTCCACCAAGGCTGTGATCTCTTGTTTGCTCGGGACATCGCGCGTGGTACGGAGACACCGCACGAGGAACTTCAAAGTACCCTCCTTGACCTGGGGGTTCTTGTGGACGAGGAATGCCTGAATATCCTCGAAACACTCCGAGAAACTTGTTGCCAAGAAAACCTGGTCGAGTGCAGCTCCGAGGGCGTCCGCTACGGCTGCCTTCTTCTCCTTCAACCTTTCCATGATGGGTGCCTGGACAATGGATCGGTACTTGGCATATGCTTTGCGTAAACCCTTGGCAAGCGCTTCGATACACTGTGCCGCTTGAACCACGACGGCAATGTTGGCGTCCTTCATGGACTTGGCTAAGCCACGGTTGATCTCGTCATAGTGACCATCCTTGATGCGAGGTACGTTGATGATGGCATACAGAGCCTCGAGGGCCTCTTTGCGTTCCTTCCATTTCGACGAGGCTAGGTTGTCATGGAAATTCGCTGGCATTTTTGAAAGCACGTCCTGCGGCTCGGCTAGATCGAAGGCATCCACTTCCGCAGGTTCATCCGCCCCATCCTCTTCACCGTACTCGTCATCGCCTCCAGCACCGGGCGGTGGTGCCCGAGCCAGTGCTTCTTGTTGGGATCGCAGAAGCCGTTCTTGTTTGGCGGGGCCCTCCGCCTTGATCTTCTCGAATTGAGCCTCGAGATCGGTTTGCTGGGTGGACTTGAGATCGCCCCAGAACATGGGCTTCATCGCCTCTCGGAGCCATCGGTAGAACTCGACGGCGAGATTGGTAGCTTCGGCTCGCACATTCTTGTCTGCATGGCCGAAGGCCTTGGGCAGGACCTTAAGCACCGGTTTAGGATCTACCACCTTGCAGCCATAGTTGTGATATATAGTGGTGAGAGCGTTCAGGGCGGCGGCAATGACTTTAGGTTGTTTGGCTGACACTGCAGGTAGGATATCTTCTATGACAGGCGCCGATACATCCATCTCGATAAGTAGCAGCAAAGCTTCCATAGATGATGCTTTTGTGGCAGGCCTTGTAGAAACAAGACCCTTTTCGCAAATAGGCGTGACTGTGTGGCCCCTGGACCGTACGCAGTTTTCTTTGCCACCGAATTTGAGGAACGCGCAGTACGCGGCAGTACCGTCTGTCTGGGCGGCCACGTTGGAGTCCGCTACTGCACCCTTCCAGAGACTGGGATCTTGGTTGAAGGGTCTGAACGCCGGGTCGTGCTCGTCGGGGGTGATCTCGAAGGCCTTGGCGGCCTCTTCATAGGCCTCCTTTCGGACCTTCCATACCTTATGGACCCATCGGTCCGTCAGCGGCAGAGAGCTGTAATCTGGCTCTCCCTCCGCCATCTCGTTAGGTGGGGTATCGGGAAATCGTACGGGTGGTCGTCGTCTAAGTGATCCTGGAGTTGTAGCACCGCGTCTGTTGGACGAGGGGGTGGGAGGAGGAGAGTGTGGTTCCTGCTGTTTCTTGTTGCTCTTAAATAAGGAGGTGAAGTCCCTGGACGACTTGGTGCTGTGGGCTTTGTGTGTGGACTTGGAAGAAGGCGACGATACGGAGTCTGTTACTTTGTGTATCAGCTTATGCAATGACGATCCCCTAAAATGATCAAAAGGCATTTTGGTAGCAAGGCAGGACGGCAGCAGGATGCTCAAGCATAGCGAAAGCCATAGGCAGCTTTGCTTCTCTGCGAGCGACGTGGAGTGGGATACCGCAACATCAAGGTCTCAGAGGCAGAGAAGGGGGCATGTGATGGTTGGAAACACTCGCATCCGGGTCTGGGACGACATCAAGAGACGAAGAGACGGATGCAAGCAAACGAGGCTGGAGACAGGAGGTTGGTGCAGCGGTGGAAGCAGCAGTCGCGACAGCAGCCGCATCGGCAGGCGCGACTTGCGAGCTGAGCTGGGCGATGTGGTGCTTTCCTTTTACGGGTCTTTCTTCCACCGCCTTTCCACTTGGTGTTTCTTCTGGGCGTGCGTCGTTCCCCGCCTCAGGAGGCTGGATGTGCATAAGGAAAGCAAGCGAGAGACATACCGTATTGTTCTTTATGTATAAACCCGAAAAGTTCGAAACCTGGTTGCCGTGAAGACTTTCTGGGTGCGTCGCAAAATCGAGCTTGTTCTTGTTGGGGTTGGGTTGCGCGGCAGCAGAGGTGGTTGCGCTCTTACGAAGAAATTCTAGGTTATCAAAGTGCGCGCCGGTCGTCAGAAAGCTCGGGGGTTCTGGTATTAGCTGGGGGCTCTAGCGAAGGCCGAGTCGGAAAAAAGCTGTGTGCTTGGGCAGGAGAAGCATCAGCAAGGCGCAAAAGGTGGTGAAGTTTAGGATGATGTACTCTGGACTTATTTGTTTGGCGGCCGGCCAGATCAAGAACTTGCAACGACAAAGCAATAGTGTCACGGTCAATTGTGGGATGGCAGTTTCTTAGCACCAGGGGTCGCAACGGCAACGGGCTTCAAGGCAAATCACCCCTACCATTGGGCAGCGGCAGGCGGTCGTGGGCAGTGGAGCCCCTGTCATTGTTTTAATCAATTGCTGCTCGATTTGGCGGGGTTGACAAGTCCGCCAGCGCTCTTCTCCAAAGCACCCAGGGAGGCTGTCTGCCAGATTAAGCCCCCCCTCTGTAGGTGACGATGCTACCACAAACATTTGGCCAGGTAGGACATAAACATTTTCTAGCAGTATGTCGCGTCTACATTCGATACCTCTGTAGGTCAGTAATTGCATTCGCAGCATGTTTTCCAATCCTGTCAAAATGTTTCTTTGACCAGCATGCTTACGGGATACGCTTGCATGCTGCACCTAATTCTTGGACAAAGCAGATCTTGCCTTTCTGAAATGTCCGTCGTCCCTTTTTGGTGGCTGACGAAGGGCAAGCTCGGGCAAAGTCAGCGGGTGGATACCCTAAGCGTAGCCTGGCAGCCCAATATGGACAGTCGGCTGGCCTGTGTTGACGCAACGTTCCGACCTGGGCAAAAGACATCAACATCCACCCCTCCCTCATTGCCAATTGCCCATTGCCACAGGAACCAGAATAAGCCCATAACACGTGTATGCTCCCCCTGGGGTACGGCATGTAGCTGCTGTCGCCTGGTCACATTAATACTGATACATTGTTGTTATCAACTGATCAATATGAGTCTCTGATATATGCCTTCGATTCTGGCAACAGTGACGAACTCCCAACGATAGATGTGTACGATAGGGCTCTTGTTGTGGCACAGAATCCAACTGCAGCAAGTTGTAACCCGGAGTCTCCCGTCCTTTGTCCGCGATCGCTTTTGAAATCTCCCTAGCACCCGCACATTCCATATCAGTCCATACATTTCCTCTTGCGTCGAACAGCATGATTGTACTACATAACCTTTGGTTGCTATAAAACGGGGACTGTCCATTAGGTCTTGCGCTGATCCGTCTGCATCCCACGGGCTGCAAGTCCCGCCTAGGCCTAGTCGATCTGTGCCAAGCCCATTCAAGGGCGAGCCTAGGAATTCCATTGCCAGAAGCAGATGGCCGACACCTGCATATTTTACTGAAGAAGCAGCCAATTCCAGCCAGGACTCTAGACCGTCAACCTTCAGGCCATCTGCCACTGCATGTGTCGGACACGCGGGGCAGCATCCAAACAGCTCAGTCAGCTGCCGCATATCATCTGGATCACGGGAGTCTCGCTGTAGAGTTGTTGAGGCTGATGCGAGCATGGAAGAGTAGAGTACCAACTGCAAACAACTCTTAGCTAATAGCTCAAACCTAGGCAATACCTTTGGTATTATGGTATCCACGAGACAAGAGGTCTTGTAGAAGAAAACATGCAGATCAGTGTTGCCAGGTCGCAAATGGGCATATGCATAGCCCCTTGATCTCCTTGCCAGCGTGGCCAAGACATTGACCGCGTAAAAAGGCAGGTTATGTAACCAGTATCTCGAGCTACCCATCTGCAATCCCGACTCTTGATAGAAAACATCGATGGCAGTCTCGCATTTCGTCCTTGACGGGCGTCTGGCGATGTCAAAATTATGACGCAGCAAACACCTGCATCTTTGCTACGGAACTCAAATTGAGCATGTTCATCTGTGCTTCTACACACATAAATAAGAGTGTCCCACGGTGCTCCGGATCGCAGGATCTAGAGGTGGACGAAAGGTCCAGATCTTGTATGCTCCCATGCCGCCATGAAGAGATGCAGAACATGGACTGAGAGCCATATGTGGTCTCTGGGTATAAATATGTAAGCGAGGGTCTTGCTTCATGTTGGCTTGACATAGGCTGATAAGGCAATCGTGGGTTGTATTCAATAGTTGATACCTGGCCAAGCAAGAACTACACCTCAGTTCTAGTCATACCAGAAGGCGTAGAAAGTGCGCGCACATTGTTCATTTACAACTTCTTCTCTGCCACCTCACCATACAAATGCTCCAGGAAAGTCAGAGACATAACCACAAATAGGGGCTAACAGCACAGCTAAGGTAAGCCGGTTTTATTGCTCCTTCTAGATGGCCTCCGTGTGAGCAGTCCTATGCCATGTTGGGGCCTGACTAAGTGCCATTCCCCAGAGTGGAGACCCCAGGTCTCCTGTCTCGGCCTGCGTGCTTCGTACGATATGTGTCATACGCACTTGCTAATGTTATCTATACCTGATGTATAGCCAGATTACGATAGCCTGGACCAGTTGAGAATTGTCTCGATTCAACAAACCTCTGAAAGTTGGTACATTTCTCTGTTCCGTCTGAAAAGATAATAACTCGACAATCCCAACGTGGTCCCAAATTCCCCAGTCTTACACAAGATGTCGGAAGAAATTCCTGTGGGTGTCAGTGTGGACACTCATGCGGCTGGGCAACCTCAGCGGCAAACACTCGACGGCAGATTTGCAGAGCTGGAGCCGCTTCAGACATCCCACGCCCAAGACCTGTACAAGTACCTGTGCGGCGGATCGAGAACCACAAACTTCACCTACCTAGGCCGTGGCTCCTTTGAGAACAAAGACGAGTTCGCCCAGCACATCGCTAATATCGCCCCCTCGCAAGACCCGTTCTACTTTGCCGTCATCACGAAGCAGGCCCTCGGCGGCGGCGGCAGAGAGGAGGAAGTCCCGTCCGGCGCCGCCGTGGGCTACATCTCGCTGCTCAACATCGACCGGGCCCACCGCACCGTCGAGATCGGCTGGGTCACCTTCTCGCCCCGGCTGCAGCGCACGACGGTCGCGACCGAAGCGTTCTACCTGCTCATGGAGTACTGCATGGACGGCCTGGGCAACCGGCGGCTGGAGTGGAAGTGCGACGCGCTCAACGCGCCGAGCCGCCGGTCCGCCGAGCGCCTCGGGTTCGCGTACGAGGGCACCTTCCGCAAGCACCGCATCGTGCGGGGCCGCAACCGCGATACGGCCTGGTTCTCCATCGTGGACGACGAGTGGAGCGCGCGGAAGCGGGCGTTGGTGGCCTGGCTCGCGCCGGAGAACTTTGAGGAGGGGAGGCAGGTACGGAGCTTGGACGCAATTCGGAAAGGGATGGAGGAGTAAAGGAGTGAGGGAGTGAGTGGGCTTGAGGGAACCGCATGGTAGATGAACCGCATGGTAGATGAACCGCATGGTAGATGAACCGCATGGTAAATACAGTTCTTGTAAGGCACGTGCCTAACCAAGCTCTCATGGTCTCCCCATAGAGACGGGCTTACTACACACACAGTCAGCAGCTTGTATCAGATGTTGCTCCTGGCCCCCACCTCCAGCCTGTGTTATCCAGCCAGCGGATATTCTTCGGATCACCAATTCCAAATGTAAGCACCATGGGAAACAATGCTGTTCTCGAGGAGTTTCCAGTTTATCGAGTGTTGTGTCAATCTGCCTCTCACTAAGCGGGTTGCATGAATTGGGAAGTGAGCGTAAGTACTCGTCTCGGGCCGGACTCCAGTTGGTTCGTGAACGGCCATGTACCTAATCTCACCACGCTTGGCCCGGTTCGGCTAGCGTCACGTCACCCTCACAGCCCTCTAATACCCGCTGTTAGACTTGGGGCTTGGACCAGGTGCACACACCAGCAAGACACGTGTGAGAGTCGCACTTGAGTCTAAATCCAGCACCCCCCCAGTCCAGTCGAGCCAGTCTGGTTCTGCTTGGGCAGTCCAGAACGAACCCGGCTCTGCTCTGCCCAGAAGGTAGTGGTACCTTCACAAAAGCAACCTGTCAAGGCCTGGGCAATCAGCACTGCTTGCTGCCACTGGCCAGCCGCAATCAGGCCCGGTCCCTTCCCGTCCCAGGCGCCTGCTGTTCACTCGCCGAGATTGAGATCGGGTGTGCGTGCGCGTCGATGACTGCTCCTGGATGAATGTCACGGTCTAGGCACTGCTGTATGCAGCTGAATGTAGCTATCTCAAGGTATCGTAGAGCTGGACGAAGAATGGTCGAACTGCATGGAACGGTTTGCTGCGATCGGATTCTAAAAAGTGAGGCATGGCATCTATCAATTGAATGTCACTTGCCTTGCAGTGCAGTTAGTCCCGTCAGTCCCGTAGGCCGCGCACTTACTCGGCAAGTTATGAGTCGAGTTGCATCTTAGGCGCATGCAGGCCATAGGCACAGGTTGGTTATGTACATGCTGACAGGCATCGATTCGGCGGGTTTGCTCGAGTAACAGAAAAACCCATTCCGATTTGACTGCACGATCAGGGAGGCTCCATCCACAAACCCTCCCTCCCCTCTTTGCTCACTGTCGGTCATTTCGTACGTAGTCCCCCCTCTACGAACCCACCACAAGAGCAAGACAGAGAGACCAAGAACACAAACAGAGAGAGAGAGAGAGAGAGAGAGAGAGAGGTGACACCTTTCACATCTTCAATTTCGACCCGAACCCATTGATCGATACACTGGGTTTTGGGGGAGCTCCTAGCAGACAACCTACTGCCTGCCCGCACTCCTTCGAGCTCAACCCTGCTATTTTACCCGCAACTGCAGCCCCCCCCCCCAGGTTGTTTGAGTTCATGTAGCGTGGACGCTGGCTACAGTTGTCGACTGAACCAGAACCCGAACCAGACCCTTCTTCCCTTATCCAGCTATCTCTCGACTGTTGGCCCTGCTGAGCCGGGACATCCCCAACACCTTCGTTTCCGCCGGCTTTTTGTTTCACAGCCTTTACTACATTTGCATACCCTCTACATATTCGCATTCTGCATCTCTAGACGGATCGGCGCGGAACAAACACCCCTCCCAAGATACCCAATTTGCTCCGACGGTTGCGCCGGCCTGCCTGGATGGACTTCGGCGCAATCTGATCAAGGCATTTGCATACCCCGTCTTTCCCAGGAGTTAAATCAGTGTTGCACAAGAATCACGTCCATCGCCCAAAGGTTGGTCTTTTTCATACACCTGCGCCGCGTACCAATCATCCACGATAGACGGTTCAGCCTTGTCTCCAACTCTCGAGAGGCACCAAGCACAAAGCCTAGACCTTATCCCACATTGCGACCGCTACGTCCCCGAACACCACTATCCATAGCCCTATCGCATCACAGCGCCTGCTGGCTCTATTTCCGATACGGCCCGAGCCATTCAACCCTTCCTGCCCGGAACAACCGCAACCACTCGGTTCGTACAGGTGACGGTGACGACAAGGCATCTCCGTATGCTGACCTCCACGCTCTCGTATAGAGCCCTCCGACATCCTTAACCTCGCATGTCTGGCACCGGTGATTGCCTCCCGGTTCATTCGTCTACTCCAACAACCCCCCAAACGAAAGGGCATTGAGCCCGCCCAATACCTTCACCATGTTTTGGAGATTTGGCGGCTACGCCAACATCTCCACCATTGATACCATCCTCGATAAGCAAGACTTCCAACTCGAGGATCTTCTTGATGAGAGCGATCTGATCCAAGAGCTTAAGCAACATAATACAAAGCTCATCGAATACCTCCGTGAAGAAAAGGTTCTGGAGAAGCTGCTCGAATATGTCGTCGCCCCAAAGTTAGAGCCTGTCGAAAATCCCGAAGAGGAAAAAGAAGAGGAGAAGAAGGGCAAGTCCCGATTGTCCTTCGGCCGCCCGCGAGCCTCGTCAAACGCCACAAACGACGGAGAGGCTGCCGAGGATGAGGTCGAGAAGAAGCGCAACCGATATGCCTATGTCGCGGCCGAAGTCCTCTCCTCTGACAACTGGTCCATCTACGAGGCCCTTATGGAGAGCACATCGCTGCTCCGCAACTTCTGGAATTTCCTCAAGCTCCCGGCGCCTCTCGATCCTCTGCAGGCCAGCTACTTTACCAAGGTGAACGAATCTTTGTTCGACAAGAAGACCGAGGAGATGCTGGATCTGCTCAAGTCTCTAGACGGCGCCGTCGCCGACATGCTGCGCCATGTCGATTGCCCCATGGTTATGGACCTTCTGCTGAAGATCATCAGCCTGGAGCGAACAGAGAGTGGCCAAGGTGTGGTCGAGGTGAGACAAAATGCATTCACGTATGATCATACCCATGCTAACCAAAGCAACTCAGTGGCTTTATACCAAATATGTCATGCCATCTTTACTTTCCTTCCTGGGTCCCGAGCATAGCTGGGCTACGCAAACATCCGCAGGCGATTTTATCAAGGCCATCATCACGGTCTCGGCCAATGCTTCCCAAAACGAGCAGGCTTGCATTGGTCCCAATGAGCTTACAAGGCAGTTGGTCTCCAAGGACTGTGTGGAGAAGCTGATTAGTTACATGCTGAGCGGCGGAAACCCTTTGACTGTCGGCGTGGGCATTATTATTGAGGTTATCCGCAAGAACAACTCGGACTACGACCCTGACGTTGGCTCTGACAACAACGCCCAACCCTCCAGCCGGGATCCGATTTACTTGGGCAATCTCCTGCGCATGTTTGCCGAACACGTGCCCGATTTCATGAACCTGATCATGCATACCCCTGCCCAAAAGCAACGTTTGGAATCGACCTTCGGAGACAAGATTGAACCTCTCGGATTCGATCGCTTCAAGACCTGCGAGCTCATGGCAGAGCTCTTGCACTGCAGCAACATGGCCCTATTGAACGAGGTTGGGTCTGAGCAAGTAATTGCCGTACGAGACGAAGAGAGGCAGCGGTTGCGGGCCGAAGGGAAGCTGGTGATGAACCGTGGCGATGATGCGCAGTCTTCGGCAGAGGATCTGACTATGCGTGGCCGACACTCGTCCCCCGATGACGGACGCCGCCTTGAAGTGACAAACGCGTCAGACGACGATGGCTTTGAGGAGGTTGCGCCGTCCGGTGAAATGACTGAAGACACATCCCATGAGTTCGTCAAGGCCGAGGATGAAATTCTACCTCCCGCTTCCTCCGCCTCGTTTCTTGACAAGGATGACGAAGACTTTGTGGATGAACCTCTGAGTTCCCCCAGACTAAACGTCCACGACAACAAAGTCCACGAGCAGGAAGTTCCGGAATTCGAGAATCCCGAGTTGGTCGTAGCGCCCCTTTCTCCCAGGAAGACACCTATTAAGATGGCTGCTTCTTCAACTGAAGGGGATTCCAGTGTCACCAGTGTCGATGAATCGACCAGCGAAGCGCAGCCCCCGACTGCACCTGCGGAAACAACGACAGAGGCCACCTCCGAGAAGAAATCGACATCCGAGGACGCTTCTGATGCAAAGAAGGACGTGAACCCAACTCCTGATAACGCTACCTCGGCACCGGAAGCTATTTCCGAGGAGTCGAAGACCGAGTCTCCCTCTTCAAGCTCAGAGCCCACACCCAGTGACAAGAGCGATGGAGATAAACCTGCCGAGGTTGCCCCCTTAGTGATCCGGAGTGCGGATACTCAAGAAGCCGAGAGCACCAAGAATGAGTCCACGGCGAACTCCACGACGACTCCCGCTCCCGCACCACCAACCAAGACCGACGAGGAGTCTATCGTGGTTGGTCATAAAGCTGACGCGAGTGAAGCGCCAGCTGCCGCTGCGGCCCCTGAAGAGCCGGTGGAGCCTGTTGTCGGCGACTTCCTAAAGATGCAGTTTGTGAAGCATCAAGTTGTCCCTACCATACTGGTAACTATTGGATTTCCCTCCTTACCACTCGTGGTGCATTTATGCTGACTATACATAGACATTCTTCTTTAAATACCCCTGGAACAACTTCTTGCATAATGTGGTTTACGATATTGTTCAGCAAGTATTCAATGGACCTATGGATCGTGGATACAACCCTACTTTGGCCATCTCCCTATTCGAGGCGGCCGACGTGACAAATGCCATCATCAAAGGCCAGGTCGCCAGCGAGACCTCACAAGCACAGAACAAGACGCGCATGGGTTACATGGGTCACCTCACTCTGATCGCCGAGGAAGTGGTCAAGTTCACCGAGCGCAACCCTCCCGAGCTCTTGTCCGAGCTAGTGCTAGATCGCGTCATGAGCCAAGACTGGATCAACTACGTCGAGGGTGCTTTGGCCGAAACGCGGGAACGAGACAACGCCATTCTCGGCGGCGTAAGGCCCGAGGTCGCGATGAGCAACAGGGCTGCCATGGCCGGCAATGGTCTTGGAGGCATGGGTTTGTCAAGCCTTGGTCTTGGAAACGCTCAGGGTGGATCGAACGCTCTGGCCGAAGCAGGTCTGAACGGCGGAGCTACCGCGGAAATGCCGGACAATGGTAGTGGAAGCAGTCTTGGTCCGTTCAGTATCAGTTCTGGCCTGCTGGGCTCGGGCTTCGGCAGCTCTAGTGACGAGGACGAAGACGAGTCGGAGGAGAACGAAGAAGATGTCAACAACGAGGTCAGTAATCCGTCAGGCGCCACCGCCAGCGAAACTGGTGGTGGCGGTTCGGGCGATGTTCCTTTGCCACCAGCCCCTTCCCCTTCTCATGCCACATTGTCCCCATCATCATCCAACGCAGGAAACCAAAGGAGCGCTTCAGGACCAGCAGCTGCTACGCTGGCACTTAACTCTATCATGGGCGGCCCATCCACTTCGACCTAGAGGAGAGGAGGCGGAAGGCCGCTGCGAGCGAGCCCCTTGCGAAGCGTCGGAAGAGATTTCCTTAGCGGCGCAACTACCTCGCTGCCGCGAGGGACTGGTTCTTATACGGCTTCTGAAAACATGGCGGCCATTTGTGCATGCTGCGGACTCCATTTCTTGATCCTTTTTTTTCTGGCCAGTCTGAACAGCTCCTGGAAGCCTTTAGCGGCAGTCATGTCAGCATATAGGATATCAAAAGCGATCAGATAGCAGCAACAGCGAAGGATGACATCACTCACAGTCTGATCGGGTCACCCACCTCGCCTTGCGTGACAATATAAGACTGTGTTGTTGAACCCCTTGTTGCTATAGCTGCTATGAGCCCCGTTGCCTTTCCACATTCCCTTCAAACTCAGCATTTCATCGCCATTACTTTAGATTTTCATGACTATATGCTAACTGTTTTCTTAGTTCCGTGCATACACTGATCCTCTGAATGCCTCATCGTCACTGGACCCGCCTTCCATCCCGCCACCGCCTCCCCCCACCGCCGCCGCTGAACATCCCCCCTTCCCGTGCCCGGCTGCAACTCGCTGCGCGCCTCGCAATGCATCAGAAGAGCTCCGTAGCTACGTCGTCACAATCAGCAGAAATCGAGAACGGTGATGATGATAGCGACGAGCTGAAGCTCACCCGGGAGCCCGACAGCATACTCCGGGATCCTTTTGGTGACGATGCCGAAGAGGATGACATTGACAGCGATGATGGTCTTGGCGAAGGTGGCGATGCCGGATCCTGGAACCAGCAAGCCCGGGGTAGCTGGTGGCGAGGTGCCCTGTCACGTCGGTCCAACGAGAAGTTTGGGGACGGACGAGATGACGACTCGGACTCGGAAAAGGACGAGGCAGCGGAGGATGACGACGAAGAATTCGGTGATTTCGCCATGCCCGAAGTAGAGAAGGAAGGTGAAAGCAACGAAAAGGCCAATGTCATCGTTAAGCCGCTTCCCCTTCATCCTCCCAACCAGAACCAGAAGACCTCGGCCTTTACCAGCCTATGGCCGTTCAGCGGCCCGGGTTTTGGATCCAAGGAGAAGGAAAAGGAAAAGGAAAAGGGCAAAGGAGAGGAAGGAGGCAGTAGTGGTGGCGAGAAGGCGGCCTCGAGCGAGGTCACGGGGGATGATGGTGGGAAGATAAAGAGCACTCACGAAGCGACGTCAAGGACCAGTATTGAGGACCCCGATGATGAGGAGGTCGTCGTTTAGGAAACGGCCGATGTACGGAACGCTATGGATGACGACCGGGCCCGCGGTTTGGGCGATGATTATGTAGCGGTGCGCCCTGGGCTTAACTGGCTGAAGAGGCCCCGGCGTAGGATTTGTAAAGGTTGAGGAAAGAGGAAAGGAAAGGGTTGGTGTGATTTGGAGCGCCGCCGGTCATTGGTAGGCGGATGTTGATGATGACGACCTTGTCATGTCATATTTGTGTCTTGTAATATATATGTGATTATACCCCGAGGGGTCTGGGGCGAATCTCTGACCGCTGTTGTGGTTGTTGTGGCTGCTGTACAGTATCATGGAAACGATGAGACGGTTTCTTCCTTTTTAATGATTGTTACATGATTCGACGGGCAATAGTCATGCGAACAAATGGACGGACGGGGCATGTTTGTCAAAGTTGTTATTGATGATACATTTGTGTAAGTCTCTGGCGTAAAGTATGTAATACATGAATGAATGAAAATACAATGCTATGGTAAACATTTGATCTAAACACCCTGCTCTGTTTGATTTGCCACTGAAAGAAAACGTTTCGTGTCTCTCTCTCCCAGCCTCAGCCGGCCTCCATCTGCTTGAAGCTCTGCATCTTGGCGGCCGCCTCGGCCATGGCCTTGTCGTGCTCGAGCTGCGCGATGCGGGCGTGGGCATCGCGCATGGCCTGCTCGTGCAGGCGCGTCGTCTCGCGCATGGAGGCGTGGGCGCGGCGCATGGCGCCCTCGTGGCCGGCGGTGTAGCGCTTGAGCTGCCGGCGGGCTTCGGCCATGGCTTCTTCGTGGCGGAGTTGGCGCACTTTGGGGGGTGTCAGTGGGGAGTTGGGAAGAAGAGGCCAGAAATGGGAAGTGTACGTGAGGTGAGAGGTGAGGCTGAAGGGGGGACTTACTGTTGGCTTCGGCTTCGGCCATGTTCTTTTCATGGTCCAGTTGCTGGACTCGAGTGGAATGTCAACATCCAATATCACAGTTGGTTGCATAAGTTGGTGGTGGACAGAGGGGGGTAGAGGTCAAGATGAAACTCACTTCGCCGTGTGGCCTCGTCCATGGCCTTGTTGTAGGTACTGCCGAGGCTGCGCATCTTGGCCTCGCCTTCGGCCATGGCCTTCTGGTGCTCTTCGGCTAGGGCCCGGAGGCGGAGGTCGCTTTCGGACATGTTGCTGGTGGATTCTGCGGGACCGGCCGCCGCGTTGCCGGGTCTTTTTGTCCTTCTTGTACCCATGAGTGTGGTTGGATGGGGTTTCAGAGCCAATCGGATGATACGACTATAAGGCGAATCCTCTTTGGTTTGTTCTGGATCTGGTCATAACGAGTGATGGGAGATGACGATTAATGTTGTGTGTGGTAAGACAACACGGACAGTGGCAGGAAGTCAAGCAACGCCCACGCCAACGTCAAGTGGGATGGATGCACAATTATTGGCCTTTGTCTACTCTGGTGTATAGGTATATCGCAAGCAGATTGTGTATGTATGTATCACGGATGGAACGGACATAGCATCCATCCATCAACTGATGTTGTCCCCCCCCCAAAGCAACCGAAGCGACAGCCGATTTTGGATGGTGCTGGAATCCGTAGTAGAAACAAGAATGCAGGGAGGGCCCAAAAGCTTGTTACCGGTTCCTGGCGGGTGGGGCTGCCAACGTCGAAGGACGGGGTGGTTTGTTTATGACGTCATCGCTCTTGGCATGCTTTGCGCCAACTTACACGAATAAGAGGTGGATGCGAGCTTGCTTCTAGTCAATCAAGAGGCATGTTGCTGAAGAGCCACGACACTGGCATATATGAGAAGCACAGTCCAATCGCATGTGGTGGCTAGACAGGAATGAATGGGGTGAGCTTCGGCTGGTCCCGAGCATGGCTTCTTTCTTCACTTCCCTCTCCACTATGCAACGGTTTGAGAGGGGCCTGCCTCCTTAGCCCTCTCCCCTGAGACTCCGGTACTTACACGTGGAAGATCGGCTAATAAATTTTCGATGTCACCATGCTATTGTGGTCAATTGATTGAAACGCCCAATGCCATCATCACCTCTGTAAAGAGACACGACGTTGCTTGAAGCTTTCACCCTGGAGGCTGGCCCCTTGTAGCTAGCTTAACCCATGTGAGAATCCGTGGAGCTCTCAAGGATGTGCCTACGGAGAACCCACCCCGGCCACGGGAACTAGGAGGAATGTAGGGAGAGATCAAGGACAGTTCCGAGACGGCCGGGTGAGTAATGTCTTCCGAGCAACATGACGACGGCGTTGAACTTCGGGGCAGGGTTGAATGATGAAGAACATAGACCATGGACACGGGCTCATGCTGGGTAGATACTTACATATATATAGGACCCTCGGCCTCCTAGGAGTCTCTTTATTTACTTACACATCCTTGTTCGCGTCGCCGTCTGAGGCCCTTGAGCCGCATCACCCACGGGACGATGTCGTCTGCGGCAGGGGTCGACTGGATATGATATTTCCGCTCGGCCAACTGCTGCATACTATTATGGGCTTATTTTATACTCAATGGGATACTGGGAATGCCTCCAACATCGGTTGCTGCTAGGCAATGGCTGCCCCGATGGCAAGCTGGTCATGCGATGACAAACGGCATGTTGAGGTTGAGGATGGGGCGGGTTGGTGAAGCACTGTTATCAACATCCCCAGAGTCCAGAAGCTCAAGCGCAATTTGGCCTACATCTGAGCAGGCAGTTGGTGATAGTGGTTACTCGGCACCAGCTAGTGGTGCGAGAACCATCACTCACTTGCCACTCATAGCAGTGGTGTGAAATGCATCACTGACTCTCAACTTTGCTTTCACTTTCTATTAACCTAAGTCTTCTTTTTTTGGGTGGGTGATTTGCTCTCGCTCTTAACAATCCACTGCGCTTCATCCGAGCAAAGATTTAATCAGCGATTGGTTTCATTCCTTTCCATTCCCAACACCTATCCTTCTTTTCCCAATGAACCTAATCTAGCTCTGTTTAACCAGAGTCAACCTACAGCTCATAATTCTCAGCACCACTTACTACCTCTTGCTACCACTGCAAATTGTCTCGATGTTCGACGCCATTCTCACCTACCACCACTACAAGCTGTCTCGTGGCAAGCATAATCACCAATCTTTTTTTTTCTTTTTACTGCTGTTTTGCAAAGCTCCCACACATAGGCAGATTTCACCAAAGTTAAGTGTTACTGGCCATGGAAACTCGCGATCTTCACGAGAGTTACACGAGGGACACACGACACCTAATTTACTGGCTCATCAGTACCTCCAACGGCATCATCCGGTCACACAAGGATGGAGTCCCTGGAATGGAGGTAAACACCACCGGTCAAATTACCGTTGCCGGTATTCTGGCCATGGCCCGCCTCATTAGCCAGCATATGGATCCGCCTGAGATTCCCGGGTTGATTTTCTACCTCTTCCGAAGCGTCGTCCGCGCCCGCATGATGATGCATGAATTCTTCGTTCAACTGGAAGGCAACACCAGTAAAGCAGACGAAGAACTCCGGAAGAGCAATGACAAACATAATTATTTCATCAACAGCCTCTCCGAAGCCCTCGACACCCTCAGTGGCTCGACCAGAATTGCCAAGAAACAAGCGACTGGCAGCAGTACTGCCCAAAGCCCCGATGAGGATTCCTTGAAAGAGCTCGTGGACTCTGCCAATAAGTTCAGTGCGCTCAGCACTAGAGGCAATCAGAGTGGCAGTCATAGCGATTCAGCCCCTGAGCCTGCAAGTTCCCCTGCTTCACAGAAACAACGGACGAAATCCAAAGGGAAAAGAGACAGGAAAGGAAAAGGGAAACCTCGGAAACCACAGCAGCTGTCGCCGGATGCAGCTGTCGCGTCGTCCCCCCTCCAGGTTGCGCTGGAAGACTGCTGTTTTATCGAAGATGGCGACATTGGGTACCAAATGGCTTGCCAGGCCTTGGCAGAGAAATACATTGGACTTCGAAGTCGTAACCAGAATACTTGGCGTGATGTCGCTTATAAAGGTCTCCATAGTGCCGTTGGGGCTGGCGTATCCCATTTTGCTGTCGCCATGTTCCAGCAGTCAGAATCGGCCTTCGCAATCGATTTCCCAGATCGCAACAATTACCAGACTGCCATGGACGCCTTGACAGGGGGACGCCCCGACCAGCGTGGCGTGGTCTTACGTGTCGTCGGGCACGACAGTGCAGGCAACGAGCAGGCCAAGACTTTTGATCTTGACATGAAAGAACAGATCATGCTTTATGCATATCGCGATCTACTATGTTTCCTCCGCGACTTCCAAAAGACGTACAGCGGCCGGCCAACCAAGCGCATGTTGGACGAGATCCAGAGCTGGGATCCTGATTATGACCTACAGCGAGCAACCCCGGCGCAGAGAATCAAGTGGCGGCGAACATACACCGTCAGCTGGCTTTACGACCTCGTCAATGCCTCCTCCAAGGGTCCGGATGAAGAGCTGTTTGGGCTGAACGACTTCGCAGCCACCATCACGTTTCTCGCCAACAACAAACCGGCAACGGGCACCAAGCGTAGAATCTTGCCCCGTCACGTTTTTCAGCTGCAATGTATCGTAGATGCGTTTGTTGTCTCGCGTGGGTGGCTCATAACCTTGCGTGGTCATCTTATCAAGAGTCCTCCAGACTCATTTCGCCCCAGACGCGACATCGACCTATTCATGCATCACAATAGAATGGCTACCGGTTTTGAAAATTCGGGCTACATGTATCATCTCGAGTCTCCCTTTGTACATGACTACTTTGCTCTTCGCAGAGCCAAAATACTCCCGAATACCGTCGAGAATATCGGATGCATGCGCTCTCAGTTTATCAGTCAGCTGGGAGAATCAAGACACAGTACTACTGGATCGACTGTCAATGCTCTTTCATGCTTCCATCGTTCCAACCCGAACGGCCTGTGGGAATTTTCTCCTTTCCTGTGCGGCGCTGGGCTGCTGGTGGCGCTCGGCATTGCCTACTCGATTGGCCGTCGCCTTTGCGACGAAACGCCAGAGTGTCTGATGATCATACACCTGCACAACATGCTGGTAGTCAAGGGGCATCTCGAGAAACCTGTGGGATTGTTCGTGATGCTCACTCGCTGGTTTCAGGCCGACTTTTTCGCAGGCGCCAAGGTCCCGACTTCGGATTTTGCTAAGGCATTCCTCGAACGTATCAATGCCAAGACCAGTCGCCACAGTCTCGAGGTAACGCCTACTGAAACATAGTCGGTCGAACACGAAGCTTCCCAGACGGCTTTAGACATCCACCACATCCCCGACTCGAACGACAACCAGTATTTCAAGACGAGCTCTTTCTTGGATTCGTGCCGCCGCGCGGATTGGGATGTGGACCGCATACCCGACGAAGAGTTGTGTGTCCCTACTTGATGCTGCTGTCGTATCGGATCTCCCGAACGAAACCGGCAGTCGACCCTGAAACGGGCGAGAAGAGACTTCCAGACATACCGCAAGTGTCGGAGGCCAAGAAGAAAGGTATCCCCCGGACAGACTTGCTGCGATCTTGTCAAATGTTCTGGAGACAGGAGAAGCAGGCGCAACAAGACGACGTCCCCAATCCAAGCAGCAGTAGCAGCAGCAGCGCCGAGGGAAGCCAAAAGCCCGAAAGACTGAGCGACGGACGACTACTCATCACCTCCGCCTCCCCCGACGACAACGCTGGGATCTCTACGGCGAACAAACTGGCCCTCCTGATGTGCGACCTCCACACGGACGTCGAAGGCGGCCGGTGCCGGTCCAACCTCGACCTCGCCGCGGTCGCCGCGCACTGCGTGAGGGTGTTCCAGCGGATCGAGCAGTATCTGTACCCGAGGGGGCCGTTGTCCTACCGCACGGTCCCCTATGAGGGGATTCACAGTAACCACAACCCCTACGGATGGGACAGACGGGTGGCGTTCACGCACTGGGCGCTCCAGGGACGGGGGGACGAGGTCTTTTACCAAACGTTGGCGCAAGTGTTCGACGACACACGGATGCAGGCTGGAGAGCTCATGTACTGGCCGGGCAAGAAGCCGACGCCGAAGCGGGAGCCCGTTGATGGCGATGAAGAGATCGGCAAGTGCCTGGACGCTGCTTGCCGCATCTTGTAGAGACATGGAGGAACTACATGCTGGTATGGAGTGTAAGTATATAGACGGGAAGAAATAATGAACGAGCCATCAGTTGTTGGTCATTTCCTATTTTTTATGATTCAGCCTTGGAGTACGGATCTATTGTGCTACAGAACTGTCTTGTGGCGGCGTTTTAGGCCGAACCACGTCTTCCAACGGCAGTGCATCGCAGATGCGTTTACTGCCTCCCGTGGATTGGGTCAATTCGGTTCTTCACGGCCAGCATACCCGGAATCCGCCGCCATCGTTCAGCCCGAGACGCGGTCTCGTTGCCTTCCTTGGTAGCGAGCAAGCCAATCCCTAGAACGGATGGCTGCAGGCTACCCAGACGCTGAAGGAGGTGGCAGCAAAGGAACGTATACTTGTCGACAAACCGGCCAATCATTACCGGCACTCCCTCAAGGTTCTTGAGCTTGTGCAAAATGACTTCAGCGAGCGGCTGGGCGGATCGACACATATAGACGGGATGACGTCTGGGCATTCTTCGCGGTTCGCTCGATTCGATACGAATGGTCTCTGGCAGTTCTCCCCTGTCCTCTGCGGTGCCGCGTTGCTGGAGGCACTGGATATATCCCATTCGCTTGGCATTGGCATCTGGGATGAAACAGCAGAGCCCATTCTGATGATGCATGTACACAACATGCTGTTGCAAATGGGTTATATCGAGGAACCCATCGAAGTATACTCGAAGCTGCCCGAAATGTTCTATCCGGAAATGTTCCAGGATGGCAAGCCTCCTCTGTCCGGGATCGCTCAATCCATGCTGGATCATATTGATTCCAGGTTTGGTAAAGCGCCGTCAAAACGACCAAGGTCTACAAGACGACAAGTAATACCCAAGTCAGCGACGGAAGCCTACAGAATGCTCGATTCTGACAGCTTCCAACGCCGAAAGCCTGGGAATGTGTTGGGCATGTGGCGCCGCGCCAGCTGGAATCCCGACCGCATCCCCGACGAGGAGGTGGTGTTCTCTCTGTTGATTGGCGTACGGCTTGCCCAAACGAAGCACGTCGTCGATCCTCGCACCGGCGAGACGAAGCTGGAAGAGACGCCCCTTGTTTCGATGGTGCTCAAGGACAATCCCAATGCACTGGAAGACTTGCTGGAGGGTTCCAAGTCGATGCGGGAAGTTTTATTCGACCCCGCCGATCCGGTCCCCGAGGATCTCCCCGCTCATATACGGGATAATTACCAGTTCGAGACCGCGCTGCCACGGCTGAGCGACAAGGTCCACTCTCACGCTTCGAGCTTCATCGATATCAATATCAACTCGCGGAAGCTGCTGAGCCTCGTGAAGTGGGACCTCAACGGGGACATCCTCGACGGCCAGTCCGGCCTCAATGTCGTCCGGCTGGCGGTGCACTTCGTTCTGACGTTCAGGGGGATCGAGAAGGCCCTGAGTGAGATAAGGAACGAGACGTACATCCGCGTCTACGAGTCAGGCAACTCGTGGAACCGGCCGAAGCCCGTGGTACTGGCTCGCATGGCGCTCGAGGGGCACGACCAGGGGTGCCTGCGAACGATGGCCAGGGTCCTCGAGGGAACGAAGGATGGGGTCGAGGATTTTAAGTACTGGAAAGATGTAGGCGAGGCTAGCAAGCCCAACATCGATGTCTCGATGTGTTGCGTCATGTGAGAGAGAGCCCGCTTCTTACACATCGGAAGAGTGTCGCGTCTCTCTCTCCTTGGCAAGCTGGACTTTGGTCTTCAATACCTTTCGATTGGGCCATTATACCTTCGACCCTCGGCACCATTGCCACTATGCTCTTCGCCAACCGCCTGGAGCGCCGCAAGAGCATGTTCGTTGGTGCTCTAGTCTCGGTCCTCGGCAGCTTCCCCACAGGCCGGCACCGTCAACACGACAGCCATGCTCATCATCCGCCACTTCGTCGGGAGCGTTGCCTACTCGACAACAATGACCAGAGAATTAGCTTATGGAAGTTGCCCCCTTATATACCGGTTTCTCGAGAGTCGAGGACTAAGAATTGGACAGAGCTACGAGGTTGGTACGTGTATATAGAGATAGGTATGGATCTCAGGCTGGCACGGTTGGACACTTGGGATTTTGGGGCAATGGCGACCAGCAACTGTATCAGCCAACAAGGCAGTCTTTCGATGAATTGAATATAATCGATGGATATGTACACTGGTTGCTCATTGGGGTCTCATGAAATTCTCATCAAACTCCAATGGGCTTTCCGTCGGCTTCCCATTAGCTTTTCTCCTAAACGCGTTTCCTTCATCGTGGATCGGGAAATCGCAATAGGGGCTTGACCTAACTCCCGATAAAACTTCCTAAGGACAAGAGATATGTTTCATAGCTGCCTGCGATGCCTGTGTCTGTAGTTCAACCCGAAGGCGAGCACTTGACCAATACTTGTAGATCTTTCCAAGTCAGACATCTTTGGTGCTGGTGCTACCGTTCAATCGGAATACCCATCATGTGAATACTAGCTGTGTGTGGACATCTCTACCTAACTGACAGTGTCCTTCGTAGCTGCTACCAATTCTGGGGTGAGCTGGAGTTTGCCAATCCCAATGCCAAAGGCGTGGACAGATCGTGGCTCTGCGCGGCCACCTTTGATGGCCTGGGCCTCAAGTGACGGCCCGCTCTCTGCAAGGCATGGGGCAAGCCGCCTAACATATGGCAAGCCGCACTCATTCACGATGGGGATAAAACCCCTTCTGCCGGGAACTGATGGCTACTGCTTCCGAAACACAAGTCATGATCTGGCCAGCACGGGTATTGACCAGCTAACCCATTACTGCCTGGGTGTAATCCTTTTTCTGGATTGCCGGACGCCACGATCGATCTTTGGTCGCCGTTTACTTATGCTTAGTAGTCCCCTAGGTTTAGCAGGCTTACTAAAGTGCCCTAGTCTCTCATCGTCACCGGAAATAGGGCATCTTCAGCTCTAGCTAGCGTTTACTACTGTCGATTTCAACTCTGCTAATTACGATTACAATGCGCGTCCGCCTACGGCTGACCTCCAACGGTAGTGGCTCGGATGTGTAGCAAATCAGATGCGAGAACCGGGCTAGCAGCATATCGACTTACTTGTACCAGGTCAGTCGATCGGAAAACGGGAGCCCACCATTGTCCCGTCGTCGATGCGGGCGCACTACTACTACTACTGGGAAAGGTTGGGGTTTCTCAAGTACTCTTGGCCCACTAGGAGACCCGCGTACTAAGCGCGGCGTCCATCGGGGGCCATACTAGTTGCCGCCGCGAATGACTGTGCGCGGAAAGACATGAACTAACGGGCGTACCTAAGCTGGTGGCTTGCGTGTCTCATGTGAACTACTACTGCTGCTTACCTATGCCGAAGACGATGATGGAAGATGGAATGATGATGAGGGGCACGAAAAGGGCTTTTTGCGAAACGGCATCGGGAAACCAGAGGTTATGTCCGATTCGGAGAGTCCGGGGAAATACAACTGCCCGTTCACTCTCGGAGTTCGGTGGGTTGCTTGCTACTCTTCGGATGTCTCACATTCCTCGAGGCGAGTCGTCATGGACTTAAGGACGACTAGAGCCGCGGAAGTGCCGGAACGATGAACGATGCACGATGTGGCAGTGGTGACGACAGCAATCGATGAGAAGGAGGCGTCGTCGGTAGGACAAAAGGAGGGGAATCGCGTGCCTCTTAATGTCTTTCGGACTTTCCAAAGAATGCCGTACGTGTCCTCCGTCGGCAGATCGCGGATAGGCCATGTCGGATTGCACGGGGATGGATGGCGCGGAGAATCCCAGATGATATGCGGAGAATGCAAGCTGAACACCTGCATCCAACAGTGGTTGGCTGGTTGGAAGGAAGCGGCTGATTTTTCATGATTGTCGGATTACATGCATCCTGGCTGGCATTTTGGGGGCTCGATGGGAACGGGGCTTTACAGTGCTGACGGCTGTTGGTCATTTCGCACTCTTTCCAGGCATCTAAGGCGAACCAACAAACATGTCACGGCCCGGCATTGCTGGGGGGTGCTGGAGCGAGATTACACAGTTTGCGCCATCATCTCATCTCACCTGGTCCTTAGTCAGCCTTCTCTTTCTCACTCGGATGGAATGCGAGATAAGTCCTGTTACCCCGGGATGGACGGGCGACCACACCAACGAGAGGCAGATTCGGACTTGTTTACACATTTGCGGGATGCCCGAGAACATTAGTCGCACCTAAAGCCACACTCACTCGCACCTCGCTCGCATCCGACGGGCTACTACCTGCTCCAACGCCAATCGGCCCCGCATAACAGCATCGCGGCACTGCAACGTGGATTGGATGCTAGTCTTAACCTAAATCCATCTGAAACAGACGCACGCCAAGTAGGTAATCAAGCGTGGTGGTGGGATGCGGATGGGTCGTCAGCTCCAGCTTGGTTGAAGGGCTCGGATTTCATGGGCTTGTATTTTTTATTCTACCTGCAGCAAATACTGGTTGGTAGTGTAAGCAAATCCTGGCCGGGTCGTACTACATACAAATCAGCCTGGAATCTGGCTGTTTGGGCTGGCGTTATGTGTCGTCACCGTCACACCCACCATCAGGATCACCATGATCCCAATGCGCAGCCTCGCAGCCAATGCAACACTCTTGTTTCCTCGGTAGAGGTGGTACGGGTTGACCGTTGATTGGCCATATTAGACGGCGGGCACAGCGACGACCAATACCAGTTGGGTGGGTGGTGGTCAGCATTTTCTGTAGGGTAGTCCAGCTGAGGGGAGAGATCGTCGTGCGTGCTGACGCGAGGCGAACCGGGTGAGCTGCGTACTTGCAAAGCTCACCCAAACCCCGAGCCTGCCAAGTGTGTGTGCGTATGTAGATAACCCTCATATCAAGTGCTGCGTGTACTACCCTCCGATGTTTCATGATATGTGCTTGAGCTGCCAACTGAAATGTTGTCCAACCCGACTTTGGGTCGCATGATGGTAGCGAGAATGTGGCGGCTCCATACTAACTAGGTGAGCTCACTTGTTCGGTCACTTGTTCGGTACTGGAGATGGTCTTGGCAAGCTTGGTGGGAGGCCGGCCGGATCGGGGCTTGTCAACAAGCCATTCGTCGCGTAGTTGGATGGGGAGAACATTGGGGTCAAATCCGGACTCGATGGCACGCGCATAGATCCGTTTGATAGAACGTATTTTGACACCAGTGATGGCCTCAATCTCAGCATTGGTTTTGCCGCTGTGTGGTGACTTTAGAGCCACAACGGCTGCGCGCGTGGCTATATTGTAATGTGGCATCGTTGCGGTGTCGTGTCGTTGGTGTTGTTGTGTCATCGACAGTGTGGAGAGCAATAGAGAGGAGAAAAGAAAGAAATGACCCCCCCTAGCGGCAGCTGATGACAGTTGGTGGACGTGTCTCGCAGGGGTCCGATGAAGGATTTCGGCTGCTCCACGTTGCGGATGGGCGTGGGCACCAAACCAAACCGCCCAACTGCCTGCCGTAGGAGCCAGCCTTACGTCAGTGACGCCATCTGTCCAAGGCTATGAATGCTGTTGGGTCTGTGCCATGGCGGGAGCTAGGCAGATAAGGAAGAATTTATTTGCTCATTCCTGCATGATGCGCATCGCTGTATGTAGTGCATCAATTTTTAGGTTGGCTGTTAGTGGGTGGTGGCTCATGTTGGCTCCTTTGGCGCATGCCTCGAAGATGATCGAGACTGTGCCCCTCAAGCTGTATCGCCTGTGGTCCATGGCATGGCTCTCTCTGATTAGGGGGCCTGTTGGTAGGTGACGCGGGTAACAACCATCCGAGCCCGCCTGTTTCTTGGGGCGCGATGCACCATCGGGTTCCGAAAGGATTAGGAGCTTGACCGATGGTGTCGTCAATTCACGTTTGCCCGAGTCCGTCTGGGTTAGTTGAGAGCGAAGGAATGCGAGATGCTTGCTTGTGTTTGCTATCTTTTCTTCAGGAACTACAGACAGTGCCCCCCACCTTCTAGTTTGCAATGACGTGCGACTCTATTGCCGCGAATTGGATTACTGTAAGTAGATCGAACAGGTCTTCGTTTGTTGCTCCTGTTGCTCCGGCTTCCCCAGCGAGCCCACTAGCTGTTACTTACTTGGGCGGTCGTTCAGTCCTGCGACACATCTGTGCCTCTGGTGGAAATTCTAATATCAGTAGTAATTTGCAGGCTGTCGAAGTTACCAGTTGCTCGTATCGGGTGATGATAGGCCGCGCTTAGGCGGGGTAGGAATGATATATCAATGCTGTAGCACGCCCCATCTCTGCCCCGCCGCAAACCGACCCTGAGAGTTTGGACCCTTCATCTTCATGCCTTGTAACAAACACATGGCGCCTGAGTCGTGCCATTTGCTGACAGGAATGCTGGTGAATAGTGGCAGAAGTGTGCCGGTGCCAGGGTCGTGCTTTGCCACGGCGCGTCTTTTCTCTGATCTGTGTTGTACTATACTGATGGGATGCTGTGCCGTTTTGTATGGTGGATGTAAGGGAAGTGAAGCGAAGCAATGGTTTTAATGATAGCTCGCCCGGTGGTCTCAAAGTCGGGATGAGTATTGGAGCACAGCCGCGCTACTGCCACCACGGCAGCTGTTTTAACCGCGACCGACGGGGCCCTGTCTTTCCTGTCTTTACTGTCTTGGGCCTGGCGCAGAATGTATTTTTAGCCAAAGCCCATGCGAAAGTCCCCGCAACCCGACAATCGGCTGGGCCATTTAGCTGGGCAAGCTGGGCAAGCTGGGGCAGTAGCGAGAAAGACAGTAACAGAGACAGGAAGGAGCAAAAGGACCAGACCCATTTGCTTTCTCTCTCCCCTGTCGACTGCCTGTCAACTGCCTGTCGCCGATGACCTCAAGCCTGGATACCGTCTCAGGGACATGCTCTCGATACTCAAGTCAGTTGCGCCGACGGATTCGTTCCTTCTGGAGGCGTGGCATAACCCAAACCCCCTAATCCTGGAATGGCAAAAGAACATCAGTTCTTTCGATTGTTTGCTCGGTGCAACCCAGAAACTGCGAGAAGGAAACACGTTCCTCTTGGGTGTTCTTCCGATCGATTCGTCTAATTTATGTTACGGGGTCACAATCGACATTTTCAGGCCAGACGGCTTGCATGTCGTCTATTCTTGTACGGAAAGTATCCACTAACAGACGAAGCTAAAAAAAAAAAAAAAAAAAAAAAAAAAAAAGCTTACTACAGGCAGGCCATACACACACATGCATTCGCTCGCACACGCAGACACAGACACAGCATCCTGATTAGTGCAGGCTTGTCTGACTGTAGCCGAACGTCAATGTATTTTCCTTTTTCCTTTTCTGCCTGGTTCCCACTTTCCACCTTGCCCACCGTCCACATGCGATAATGCATCCTTGCTCCTTCCACCTGTGCCATACTTGCAATGCCAGATGCTCCGCCCGCCAAAATGGGCCTGACCCCGGCACCCTTCCTGCGAACCGACAAAAGTGTATTTGATGTTATAGATAGCCTGCCTCAGACAAGACCCCGGGCCGGGCTGGACTGCATTTATTTACACACGTTGGAAACTGGCCCATCCATCCCGACTCCTCCATGCCATGAATACTGACATGCACCGTATTACTGTGATACAGAAACTTGATATCTCTCAGCTCACCCCCAATTCCTTGTAATACTTCCTCCCACCTTCATCCTTCCATTTATTTACTTCCCCCACTGACTCCGTCCGCCCGCACTTACACGCGCCTACCATTTCACTTTTTATACTACTCCCACTGCCTTACCGTCGGATCAAGTGAACACGTCTATAACCTACTTTCATTATACCTTCAACCATAAAACGTTTATACTCAAGTAAGGATAACAGAATTCAAGCCTCCCGCTTTCTTGGTTGCGATCTTACGCGACATCGTCTCACAGTATAGTTCACGTCACGGGTACGCCGAAGCCCCGCGACCTACGGCTATGGAGTATCTACAGATACCTCCCCTAGACACCTCCTTCGGCATGTTTGGAGAAGAATCTACAGAAAAGGCTTTGGCCAGGGGCAGAACACTATCCGCCAAACGCAGGCACCTGCCCAGTATACGAACCTCCATGTCATATAGCCCCGCCACCAGGGTACCCATTCCTCAGCTCTCGCCACAATCGGCCGCCGCCGCCGTTGCAGATGCGCTTGGAGTCTCAGTGAGCGACTTGGAGCCGCCGCGCGCGGTTGAGGAGGAGCAACGCCAGTTGCGGAGGACGAGCTCGATATATACGGCCACGCCAGAGTGCAATATGGAAGCGACGCCGGTCGATAACAAGATTGAGAAGAGGTTGATATCAGCAGTGGCGGACACGTTAGGCTTGCCTGTCTCGTCGGTACAGCGCGACGAATCCTTCCAAGATCTCGGCGGAGACACGAGGGCGGCGAGGCTTCTCAGGGCGCGCTGTATGCAAGTTGGTCTGTCTTTGAAGACTCGGGATATCATAAGCTGTAGGACCTTGGCCGAGCTGGAAACGCGCATCACGCCCATGCACAAGTCGCCATTCGGGGAGCCTTCCTGTACGATTAGCCCTCTTAAACTGAGCGCGCCCATGATCTCCTCTAAAGGGGCGGTGGCGGCGTCCGCCAGCCAGCAACGACCTTTGCCGGATTTGGCCGCATACAACAAACCCATGGTGCAACGAAAGGCCTCCAAGAGATATCATAACAGAGTCGAGCAGGTACTGTCGCTCAACAGCGATGTCTCCAAGGCGTGCGTGATAAAACCGAAGGCGGGTCTGTTTGAGGGACAGACTGTGGCCTTCCTCAGTCTCGCCAGCTGCGTCATTGAAGGACCGAACGATTGCAACCTCAAGCTGCTCAACGCCTACTACACCAGTCCCCTCCCCTCCATCCGGGCTGCGGTCAAGGCCAAGGTCGACGAGTCTCTGGCGCCGAGCATCTGGGTGGTCCTGGAACGGTTACCCCTGGACGAAAACGGCGCGATCAACCGGAGGAAGATGCAGACATGGATCCAGAACGCCAACGAGGAGCTGCACCGCCAAATCATGTTGTTTGAAACCCAAGATCTTCTGGTCGCGCCCACAAGTGACATCGAAGCGCAAGTGCAGAGCCTTGTCGGCACGGTGTTGCACATCGATGCGGAGTCTATTAGCATGAACCAGTCTTTTACCAAACTCGGCGGTGATTCCAAAGCGGCGATGCAGCTGGTGGTCCGCTCTAAGTCGCAGGGCCTCTCGTTCAAGCTGGAAGACGTCCTCCAGACCATGTCTCTCACTCAACTCGCCGCCCTGGCTGTTTCTAGTGACGAGATGGCGAGGAGGTCGCTCGAGGATACTGGCAAGGAAACAGACCTTGCACCGATGCAGCGCCTCTACTTTCACACCGTCATGGGAAACAAGTCCCTTCTGAGAAGCTCTCGCACCGGGACATATAGATTTAACCAGAGTATGTTGCTGCGGATCAATAAGTCGGTAGGCATTGAAGATGTACATGCCGCCGTTGAGGCAGTTGTCGCACATCACGCCATGCTGCGGACCCGATTCAGGAGAACCGGGGCATCGTGGTCTCAGCACACCCTCTCGGAAGTGTCCTCCTCGTACCACTTCGGCCACCATGCCGTTGGTACCAACCAAGAGGTCGAGACGGTGATCAAACAGGCCCAGATCAACATTGACATCGAGAAAGGCCCGGTCTTTGCTGTCCACCATTTCCACACGAATGATGGCTACCAAGTTCTCTACCTGGTGGCGCACCATCTCGTCATTGACTCCAATTCGTGGCGCATCATTACCGAGGACCTTGAGGAATTGCTCCTCAACGGCACGCTGGCCACCAGCCATCTCATCTCATATCAGTCCTGGTCCTCTCACCAGCGGCGCCGTGTAGACCGCATTGAAGATGCCGCCAAGCTTCCATTCCCTATCAGTCATGCCAACTGTGATTACTGGGGGATTCAGAGCAACCGCAATACCTACGGCAGCACGATGAGTTATGGATTTACGCTAGAAGCTGATGTTACTAGCTTCCTCGAGGATAGCAACCACGCATTCCGCACCGAGACTTCTGACATCTGCATGGCGGCTCTCCTCCAATCCTTCTCCAAAACCTTCACCGACCGACCCACTCCCACCATCTGGAGCCAGGAACATGACCGGACTGCCCTGGATTCCGAGCTCGATATCACGCAAACAGTCGGCTGGTTTACCTCGCTGTTCCCGCTGTCACTTTCTGTGAGCCAAACAGAAGACATGACGAGGGTTCTAAGCCGGGTAAAGGACTCCCGGCTTTCGGTCACGGAACGAGGCGTGCCCTACTTCGCTTCTAGACTTCGCGATGGCGTAACGGCAGATGCCTTCGCAACCTCGACCTGCCCCATGGAAGTCATATTCACCTACGCCGGACCAACGCCGGCCTCAGATCGACAAGACCGCCTTCTGGAGCAGCTCCCCATTCCCACTGTATCCCTGGTCTCGGAGACGTCTGACATCGGAACCAGTGTTGGCCGCATCGCCCTCTTCGAAGTGTCTGCCTCGGTCGAGTACGACAAGCTCAAGTTCAAATTCGTCTGCAGCCGAGACTCTCAACGTCAGGACCTGATCCAGCTATGGGTCCGCAGCTGCGAAGTACACCTCCGCCAGGCAATCCACCGTCTGCGCAACCAAGTGCCTGAGCTCACCCTCGCGGATATGTCCCACATCGACATCACGTACGATGGGGTCGCCAAGATGAACAGCGACGTTCTCCCTGAGCTCAATGTCGAAGTATCCAACATTGAATGCATCTACCCCGTGACCCCTAACCAGCAAAACCTCCTGATCAACGAGGCTCTCGTTTCCGGCTCGTCGATAATGCAGTCCATCTATACGATTGACACCATCGGAGGCTATGTGGATGTTGGTCGGATCTGTGCAGCCTGGCAGGGAATCATCGAGAAGCATCCGTCTTTGAGAACTGTCTTCTCGGACAGCGTCTCTAACAACGGACTTTACGACCAGATCATCCTGCGGCGCCACTCGCCTAACATGCTCTTCATCGAGAGTTTTTTGCGGAGGAGGCCATGGACGCTATGGAGAGGCTCGCTGCGCCCAAGCTGGCTAAGGGCACGCCCTGGCACAGACTCGTGGTATGTCAGGCGCCGGGCAAGACGCTCTTGAAGCTGGAAATCAGCCAGACTTTTTGCGACCCGGCTAGCATGATCAAGATCTTCAACGAGCTCAACAGGGCCTACTTCCATCATGAGGCTCCAACTGCCGCAGCAGCGTTCTATCCCGAGTATCTCCAGTGTCTCAAAACGACCCCTGTTAGCACCGAGTTCTGGCGTGAGTTGCTCACCGACGTCCCGTCGTGCCAGTTCCCTACCCTGGTCTCGAGATGCGTGGATGTCAAGGAATACTACACCGACTCTATCAATTTGGGTATTCCGTATCAAGCCCTGGAGGAATTCGCCGGGAAGTACGAGATCCAAGTTGCCTCGCTACTACGAGTGGCCTGGGGACTGGTGTTGCGAGCCTATGTCGGCTCCGATGCCGTGTGCTTTGGCTATCGCACATCCGGCCGCGACATTCCGGTTAAGGGGCTGTCGGATGCCGTAGGCTGCTTCTCCAACACCTTAGTGTGCAGCTTGAATCTGCATCCCTCGCGGCTGATGGATGAGGTGCTAGTAATCTCGGACGAGATTCACAAGAGCTCGTTGCATCACCAGCACGTGTCCGTGAATAACATCCAGCATGCCCTGGGGACCAAGGGCGGTCGTCTCTTCAACACCTGCCTTTCGTTTGGATACGAGAACACTGCCGACTCGCAGCCCGGCTCCAGACTTTACCATCTCAAGACCATCCAACACTCCGAATATGATGTCAATGTCGATGTCAACTTCCAAAACGGCGGGGTTGCAGTGGACTTGGGACATCGCATCCTGACCCCTACACAGGGCAACCATGTGGTCCACGCCTTCGGCCAAGCCATCATGTGCCTTATGCAGGCTCCTGACAGCACGGTCAAGGACATGAACCTATTCAATGATTACGACCAAGAACAGGTCCTCCAGTGGAACGGGAAGTCCAAGCCCGAGCAGACCAAGGACCACATCCACCGGCTGATTGCAGAACACACCATCGAGAACTCGGACATCCAGGCCGTGTGCGCCTGGGACGGTGACCTGACGTACGGCGAACTCGACGAACTTTCCATGACGGTCGCCAGCCATCTGCGGAACCGCGGAGTCACGGCCGACAGCGCCGTCCCTGTCATCGTTGACAAGAGCCGGTGGGCCATCGTCGCCATGTTGGGTGTTCTCAACTCGGGCGGGATCCTTGTGCCCGTCGATGCCGAGCTGACTTCCATGTTCGGTTGGGTTACCAAGAGCGTCGGCGCCAAGATTGTCCTAGCCTCGGAGAGCGTGCGCCGTCACCTTGACGGCGTCGTCTCCTGCGATGTTACGTACCTCAATGAGGAGACTATAGACTCCATGGCTTTCCAGCCCGTCGCGGTCACACCCCCTGACACCAAGTCCCATCAGACGGCGTGTATCCTCTTTGAGCATCAGGGTACCAAGCAGCACAAGGGCATCAAGTACACACACGGCGCCCTTTCCACGGCCTTCATCAGCCAGGGCCCGGCTATCCGTATCAACCCTTCCAGTCGCGTTATGCAGGTCTCGTCGTTCAGCACCGACATTGCTCTGTCTGAGGTATTTACCACCTTGATCAACGGTGGCTGTATATGCGTGCCCTCCGCTACTGAACGTCTTACCGACTTCACCTCGGCCGCATGTCGCATGCAGGTGAACTGGTCCTACATGACGCCTGCCTTGTCCCGCAGCCTCCGACCCGAGAGTCTCCCGGATATGGCCATCGTTTGCTTCCGCACGCTCCACCTCGACGAGGACACCTATGCTCCTTGGGCGAATCAAGTCAAGATTCTCCTGGCCTACGGTTCGGCTGAATCCTGCCCTCTGGGTCTTTCTGCCTCTGAGGTCAAGGATGCTAGCTCACTGCGATGCATTGGTAAGCCTGCTTGTGGCAACTTTTGGGTAGTTAGTCCTTCGAAGCTCAACCGCCTCGTGCCTATCGGTGCTGTCGGTGTCTTGGTCATCGAGTCCCCGACTCTCGCTGAGGGTTACGAGACCGACGAGAAGAATGTCAAACGCTGGAACCCCGCGGCTAAGGAGCCGGGTCGACTTCTGCGGACTGGCCACCTGGTCCGCTACAAGGAGGATGGGGTGCTCGAGCTGGTAGCTGGCCAGGGCGAGAAGACAGCCATTCAGGGCAAGTCGTTCCTCAAGTCTGAGGTCGAGTCTCACCTGCGAAGATGCCTGGGCCGCGGTGTCGACGTCGTTGTTGAGACCATTGCCTTCAGTTACCGCGACAGCAACTCAAACCCGATCCTTGCCGCCTTCATTCAGCTCGGTGACGAGCTCTTCGGCGAGGACGAGGAACTGACCAAACTCAGCCGGCACACCAAGGAGAAACTCTACCTGGCCAGGCGCACGGCCGAGATCTCGCTGCGCGACACGCTCCCCGCACACATGATCCCCTCCACCTTCATCCCCGTCCGGAGAATCCCCTTGACCTCTTCGCTCGAGGTCAACCGCGTCGAGCTCAACCGGCTCATTGCTGGATTCTCCAAGACCCAGCTCCTGTCCCTTTCTAGAGTACCTAACCCCCGTGAAGTCCAGGCCGAAGGGTTGAATCCCATCCCATTGACCCGCATCGAAGAACGCGTCCGCGCCCTGTGGGCATCCGTCCTGAACATCGAGGAGCCCTCCATCACCGCGGAAGACGGCTTCATACAGCTCGGCGGCAACCACGACCTTGCCCACGAGCTCGTCGTCGCTTGTCGCCAGAACGGTATCTCGGTTTCCGTCATCGATATCCTTCGCAACACGCCTCTCACCGAGATTTGCCGTGGCATCACTCTTTCCAGTGTCGCCCTGCCTTCGTTAAGTATCAACACCATCGGCAGCAACAGCAGTCCCAGAAGAATCCACAACAGGCGCGGCGTCCCTAAGAAGAAGAACAACGACGGTAACACACCCACGAGCCCCGCGCAGGCCTTCATCGACGATTCCATCGTTCCACAAATCGGCTGCGACCGGGACGCGATCGAGGACATGACCGAGGCGTCGTCGCTGCAGACCATGTTCGTCGAGGCGGGCATGCTCGAGAGCAAGGGGGCAATCGACTGGTTCGCCATCCACATCCAGAACCATAATAACAATAATGGATCATCATCGCTAGACTGGGGTAAGCTCGAACACGCCTGTAACTTGCTTACACTGGCCCACCCCATCCTCCGGACGACATTCGCTACCCATGACAGAAGACTCTGGCAGGTCGTCCTCCGGCACCAAAACTACAACCGGCACCGGCTCGTCGACTTTGACCGACATCAGTGTCCTGGCTGGCGACTATCTGCCCTGGCCGGCCGGCTCATCAAGCGATACCAGGCAGTCCCCGTCGACTTCCGGAAGCCTGTGACCAGGTTCTCGTAAGTACTTCTTCTATCCTATTCTCCCCTTCTGCTCAACTGGCAACCCCAAAATAGTATGATACTGAACTTTAGCGATAATATAGTTACCTAGACGGTGGCAAAAATGCCATCCTCCTTCTGAGGTTATCACGCGCTCAGTACAATAGCCTTTCCATGCCCGTCCTACTCAAGGATTTGAGCCGGCTTTACGAGCAGGGCGAGCTGTCGACCCAGAACGCCGGTTTCTGCGATGTCATGAGAGCTGCCAAGCAAGCTTCCAAGAATGGCGCTGCGGAGTACTGGAAGAACCTTCTGCAGGGGTCTGAGATGACCCAGGTGGTGGCCCACACTGCTCCCAGCGCCGCGACCATCGAGCCCAAGACTATCTGCCAGCAGATTCCCATTGGCTCATTGCAGAACCTCGGCATCCCGTTCGAGACCGTCCTCAAGGGTGCGTGGGCCATTGTGCTCTCGAAGCTCTCAGGATCCGATGATGTCGTCTTCGGGCACCTTATCGAGGGCAAGCATCTCCATCTCGAGAACGTGCTGGGACCTTGCGGCGGCATCGTCCCGGTCCGGGCCAAAATCCCTACGGTTCCCGTCACACCTTACGAGTATTTCCGGACGGTGCAGAGCCAGCATGTGGCCAGCATCCCGTACGAGAACATGCAGTTCATCGACATTGTGCAGAAGTGCACGAGCTGGGCCCCCTGGACCCGCTTCAGCACCGTGGTGCAGCACCAGACCCGGGGCGAGGCGGCCCACGAGAAGATACGCGACTTCGCCATCGGCAACGCCGCGTGCAAGCTCAGCACAATGGTCTCCAACCACGTCTACTCAGACCTTTTCGTCAAGTCGGTCCCTGTGCCCGGCGCTCGTATCGACATCTCTCTAACCTTCTGCGAGAAGAGTGTGCATCCCTTCTTCGCCGACGAGGTCCTCAAGATGCTCTGCTCCACCATCAGCCTACTTACCTCAGCTTTTGTCATGGAGCCCCTGGTGCTCAAGAGCCTGAACGACGATGCTACTACACCCAATAATGAGGCAGCCTCTGCCGCCGCTCCGCGCATCCCGATCTCCCCAGTTCGTTCCGAGACCGCCGCCTCCTTCCCTCCGCCGGTGCAAGCGGTGCTGCCCGACCATGCGGGAGCCATTCATGCCGTCATCTCGGCGGGCTGGGAGGCGGTCCTGGGCGCGACGTCGCTCGCGCGCGTCCACGATGTCCGCTCCGTGCCCTTCTACGACATCTGGGGCTCGCTGGTCGCCGGGGCGGAGCTCGCCCGCTTCTACAACGAGAACATACCGAAACTGAGCGTTCCCGGCCTTGAGAGCACGAGCTTTACAGTCGAGGAAATGATGGACGCGGCCACCATGATGCTGCAGTACGAGATGATCGTTGCCACGCAGCAAGGGGGTCTATCAACCCCATCGCCAGCACCAACACTCGGTCAACAGGCGCAGTCCCAGCGTCGTGTTGCGCACTAAGAGCAGTATCTGGGGCAAGAACTTCAAGAAGTTGACGTCGTCGTCGACGGGCGGCAGCGTCGTGGCACCACCGCCGACCATTTCCGAGTCCGGTGGTGGGCCCGCAAAGTCAGCGCACTCGCGCAACCGGAGCAACGGCAGCTCCATGGAGTCCATGACTACGGGCAGCAGCCAGAGCGACGAGGAGGAGGTCCGAGACGAGGTGTCGCCGATTTTGGTGGCGTCGCCGACGCGGCTGACGCGCAGGTGGACGCTGGTCAGGGATAAGGGAACGGCGGCGTCGACGGGCGGCGGGGGGTTGACTAGGAAGAAGTCGACGGCGCAGTTTTTTGGGGAGAGGTTTGGGATGATTTGAAGATACGGAAGTCGCTATCTTATCTTTCTCATTTGTCATCGTTGGTTGTTGTTGAGTTTTTGATATACCTCAGGAAATGTGGTTGTGGAGACTGGCGTCTTACATGGGAAGGGTAACAGACGAAGGAGAAGCATCATAGCCATGCGATCAGGGTGTTTGATTCTTATTTTCTTTGTCGGATTTGCGAGGTGTGTATATGGATGATACCCAGAGTTGAGCTGCATCTCATTTTCATATGCCCACGTATATCCTCTTTTCTCGATTCCTTTCCTGTGATTGCGATGGCCGCCCCTTGCTCCACGCCAAGCAAGGAGTATGTCACTATGCAATCACTTAACCGTACCATATGCCGGGCATGCAAAAGGAGATGTGAACGTCATGCGGAGCAGCTCATGCAGCGCCCAATGGATGCCCCCGGTCCCCCGTTTCCCCGGGATTGGCAGTGCGGGGTGGATGAGGGCCGACTGGGGGGTTCATGTCCCATGAGATCAGATCTGCCGAGTCGCAGTATACGCCACGAACGAGCTGCATGCATTGAATACTGAGCCGAGGAGGGGGGTGGTTTCTGGCCCTTTATAAACCCCGAACACCAACCATTCTCTACCGATCGGGTCTCTTCACAAATTTAGTTACCGAATACGCGAGGCCAGATCTGGATTATAGATCGGGAAGATTGGTTGGCGTTACACTCAAACGAAGCCTCGCCCTTTGACCCGACGACATGGCCGACGAAAAGGAAATGGAGAAAAACAATGGGTGTGATGCTGTATCAGAGCGAGAGGGAGAAGAAGTAGATGCTGCCGGCGAACATGGTGAAGAGGAGGGTCCGATGGATCGCGTGGCCGAGAAGAAGCTCGTTCGGAAGTGCGACTTGCACGTCCTGCCTCCCATCACGGTGCTCTTCTTCTTGGCGTTCATGGACCGGACCAATATTGGTACGTCTAAACTACTCCTCCTGCCCTTATCTTGAATCGTCTAGAGAGACGGACGCGAGAGAAGAGAGTCCACTGGACTGACGAATTCCGTTTACGTGGGACAATAGGCAATGCGAGGATCCAGGGGATGTCCAAGGACCTGAGCATGACGGGTCGGGACTACAACGTGGCACTGTTCATCTTCTTCATTCCGGTGAGTGCTGGGTGATGCTAGTCTGGTATGTCAGAGCTGCTAATCGGTTCATATGGACGAGTACAGTACATCCTGTTCGAGGTCCCTTCGAACCTGATCATCAAGCGAGTCGCTCCGTCGACGTGGCTCAGTCTCATCATGGTCTTGTGGGGTAAGCGATACATGCCATTCCATGAAGTCGATATCTTTCTCACCTCCAATGGCAGGCATCGCCACCATCGGCCAAGGTCTCGTGACCAATGTTCCCGGCCTCGTAGGCTGCCGGTTCGTGCTCGGCATCTTCGAAGCCGGCGTGTTTCCGGGTAAGTTGAGAGCCAGACCATCCTCAGCTGTATGTACATCACTCGTGTGAAGAACGCCTGCCAACCCAACTCCAATCTCTACGTAGGTTCGACGTATCTGATTAGCATGTAAGAAGTCTCCCCTTTTATCGTGTTTGGGGAATGGCAGTGATAACAGACGGCTAAAGGTACTACAAACGCTACGAGCTCCAATGGCGCATGTCCATCTTCTTCTGCGCCTCCGTCATGGCCGGCGCCTTCTCCGGCCTCCTCGCCTTTGCCATTGCCAACATGTCAGGCATCGCCGGGCTCGGATCATGGCAGTGTATGTGCCTAGGGCCATTTGCCCCCTTTTCGATCTGCCTACCCTGCTCTTTAAGATCCCATCCATCCATCCCCCCCAACCCAACCCCACCTCATCGCCAAAGCCGTGAACCACACACACATCTGACTGACCGACCGCGCTTCTCCTCCTTCCGAGCAAAACAGGGATCTTCATCATCGAAGGCCTCCTCACCGTCCTCATCGGCCTCGCCGCCAAGTTCTGGGTCGCCGAATGGCCCGAAAAGGCCGCCTTCCTGACCGGCCCCGAGCGCCGCATGCTCGTGCGCCGCCTCTCGGCCGACACGGGCGCCGCGCGCATGGACCGGCTGGGCCGCCGGGCCGCGCGCCGCATCGCGACCGACTGGAAGATGTACGCAGGGACGCTGGCGTACTTTGGGGTCGTCAATACGGGGTATGCGGGATCGGTAAGGTTTCCTGATTATCATTCATTCCCCCTCAAAAAAAAAAAAAAAAAAAAGGTCGAACGAAACTGGCTGACTTTGCTTCCTTCCCTTCCAGTTCTTCATCCCCACCATCCTCAGCCAAATGGGCCTCACGTCCGAAGCCGCCCAAGTCCGCACCATCCCCATCTACGTAGCCTCCACCCTGACCTGCCTCCTCGTCTCCCTCCTGACGGACCGGCTGAAGCACCGCTACACCTTCGCCATGGTCGGCATCGCCGTGGCGACCACGGGCTACATCCTCTTACTCTGCCAATCCCACGTCCCCGTCGGCGCGCGCTACTTCGCCTTGTTTCTCGTCGTCTGCGGCGGCTACACCACCCAGCCCGTCACCCTCGCCTGGCTCGCCAACGACGAGAGCGGCCATTACAAGCGCGCCGTCACGTCGGCGGTCCAGGTCGGCTTCGGCAACGTCGGCGGCATCGTCGCCTCCAACGTCTTCTTCGACGCCGAGCTGCCCAACTACTGGACCGGCTTCGGCGTCAGCCTGGCCATGCTGTGGGTCTGCGCCGGCGCCTGCACCTGGCTGTACCTCGGCGCCAAGCGGGAGAACCGCCGGCGCGACCGCGGCGAACGGGACTGGCGCCTGAACGAGCCCGATGCCGATAACCTGGGAGACGACCACCCGAGCTGGCGACTGGCGACGTGAAGATGGAAAGCTTTGCTGGGACATGAGATGAAGCATATAGTAGAGTATCACGAACCAGTCAAACGTATCAAAAAGCAGTAGTGTGTGTGTGTGTGTGCGCGCGCTTGTGCTCTGCGAGCTTCTGTATTCAAGCGCTGTCTATATGAGTGTGTAACCCGCACCAGGAGGCGATGACGTATCCTGTGTGAACAAGACAGGCCTTCATGTCATCACCTGAAGCAGTGTATCTATTCTATCATCCACCAACGCCACAAGTAAGCACATCATCATCTTTGATCCTTGATCCCCTGGACAGTGGATGTTATGTCATTCCTCAAAACTGTCTGGCTGGCAAAAAAGATGAATATTCGCTGCAACAAGCATCTGCGTATGCAAATTAGCTTCGACATACGAATAAGTCATAAGCTGGCCGGCTTACGCTTAGTAATTACATGCCATCGTGCATGTCCTCCCGGTGGTCGGTCCAAACCAATGAGGACCCAAGCGCATCAGACAATGTAATGATCATCTGCCCGATAGCATCACGGCCCGTTCTGGGCCGTTGCAACCATGCCTCCCTACCAGGATGAGATCTTGCTATAAAGCCCCGTGATGTGGCTTGGTCGACATTTCGCGGCGCCGCGCTTATCTACTGATCCATACAGCCATCCTCTCGTCCTTAATAAGGACCAGGCCCGGCACTGTAGCACCCAAAGGGCTTTTGCTGGTATAGTAGTACAACCGTTCGCCGCGATGTGCAATGGGTGTTCGCGGGGGGTGTGGTTTTGTGATTTGAACCTGGAGTGGTGCTGTTGTTTATCCCAAACGCGATTCAATCATCAGGAGAATTCACCAAGCCGAGGACCGAAGTAGCTTCCCTCGGGAACACTGAACAATGAACAAGGTGTCCCTTCGCATCCTGGCTGGTTGACCACGTTGTTTCCCCACCAGTTGAGTTCGACCATAGGCCATTGCAAGGTGAAGAAGATCAGAATGCCGGCAATCGCGATCGCGCTGCTGAAAGATGCCGAGAGGACAAAGTTGTACTTGGACCAGAAGCCGAGGTACTTCCGCTTCAGGAAGACCCACGAGAACCAGGCAATAGGCACCGACGGCCAGATGTACGAGATGTTGTACGGACTCCAGGTCAAAGCGCCATAGAACATGGCAATGGGATGGATCTGTCGCAACCACGCCTTCCTGGTCTTCTTCTGGATGTAGTAGAAAAGGATTGGGATGATGAGGCCGATAGGAAAGCCAAGCAGGAGTAGCGGGTACAGACCATCCTTACCAAACATCCTGTTCGGGCCAACGGTGCCCCAGACGATGGACGCAGCAAAGAACGTGTTGATGCCCGGGCAAGTAAATCGATATGGCGCTCCGGGGGTGCAGACGTCGGGAATCTGCTTCATCTGGAAATTGAGCACGGCCACGCAGATGACCGTGGAGATTATGATTCCCATAACTTGCGCTGCAAACACCTGTCGTGGAGGAAGCTTGGCGTAATGGGCGATTTTCAGATCGTTCGAAAAGAAGATGGCGTGTAGCACAGTGACGTAACCAAACGACTTGAAATAGTTCATGGCAAGGGCGTTTCCTTGGACCCAGGTGCCGCCGATGAATTCGGCGATGACATTGAGGGTAACTTCGACACCCGTCATTGCCTTGATGATGCCGATGGGTATGATGAAGAGAGCACACAGGGCGAGTCCGTAAAAGACAACTCCGGGGCTACTAAAGGTCTCCCAGGCACCAATGGCAGCACAGCCAAGTCCGATGGCGATACTAAGAGCCAAGATATTCCACCATTCGGGTACGTCCGGATAAGAGGCCATAAGGCGGTTGTGGACATCTTGGTAGTGGCCCTCCTCCGGACTGATTTCTTGACGGAAGCTCCTGAATAGGTTACGGAACCCCATCATGATCTCATGGCGATGATAAAGATAGGCGTAAGATAGGGTGGCCGTATAGATGCCGAAGAAGAATACGTAAACAACCAGATTGCCGGCCGACAAGAAAGGGGGTGAATAGTTGGCATATTTGACCGGATCGAACAGACCAGTGCTCCAATCGACAGCTTTACTAATGTTGTAGAGGGCGCCGGTATTGTCAAAGATGCGGTTGCTGTTGATGGGAATGTAGCCGGTGTAGTAGGCGTTGGTGTACCAAAAGATGGCAATGATGACGCCGGAGATCGCGGCACCAATGAACTTGTTGAAGGTACTGAAAAAGGGAAGCATAAGAGGGTCAGTGGCATCGAACAGCAGAGTATTCCAGTCCCAGGTTGGCCAGGGGTTGAAGCCAAGACCGTTGTTGAAACCGGTGACGGTGTTGAGGTTGACATTGTCCGGGGCGATCCAGGACATCCAGCTAAAGACGCTCAAGGCCGTAAAGATGTACCCAGGGAACCAGAAGTAGATGAACATGGCAGCGAAGGTGAGGCCAAAGAACTTCATGCGTGACATGGTAAACACCCTGCCGAAGGGGCTCTTAACCGGCGTGTTCTTGTCGTTGTGAAAGGCCGAGTTGAGGGCGATGGTCACGAGCGAACCGGGCCAGACGCAGTACGACGGATAGACCAGGAACCTCCGGACCATGCCGGCCATGCCGTAACCCAGGAAGTTGGTACAGAGGGCAATTAGTAACTGGTAGGCAAACTCGCCGGCGTAGGCCTGGTGGAAATAATGGTACTGGGTCCAGATGATATTGTTCGAGTAGGGAGTGTTCCAGCTGACGTTGGCCATGATGGTGATGAGCATATGCTCCTTCTTTGAAAACTTGCCGGGATTTAGTGAGTGCCTAATGCCCCACAAGGTAAAGCCGACGTCCGGAAGGACGCTCTCAAAGAATTTGCCGATGGGATAAGCCAATAGTTGCGCCACGTTGGCCTGGACGGTGATGGCGGGCTGGCGAATGGAGAAGAGCTGGTTGATGAAGGACAGAAGGACGGCGAAGCCCATGCCGATGATCCAGGCCCGGATGGTGCTGCAGGGCATGCTGGGATCGTCATGGTTGTCCACGACGGCTCGCACTTCCGGGTACGGGCTGTTGACGGTGATCAGAGCGGCCTCGAGCTTGAGCTCTTCAATTAGCACCTCATACTTCTCGGGCTCGGCAAAAATGGCCAGGTTCTCGAGAAAGGAGCGGATCTTCTGGATGATGGCGAAGGGAAAATTGGGGTCCGTCTCATGGATGCGCAGGACCTCCTCCAACATGGGCCTGATGTCATCGAGGGTGAGGCTCTTGGCGAGCAGGCGGGCTTGCAGCAGATCGCTCTCACTGACATTGTGGTAAGTCTGAATCTGGATCTCCGACGGCGGGGCGGGTGCATCTAGACTGCCGTGGAAATCGTCGATGTGCGTCTTCTCGTTCTCGACGCCGCCAGACGAGGAGGGCGTCGGGGCGTCGGGTTTCTCCTCGACGACGCGTGCCATGAGCTCGGATGTCACATGGGACAGGAATTCAATTGCTCGCAGGCCCGAGGATGGCTTGCGACTGAGAGAGCGTGTTGGCGCGAAGCTGGGGTTGATGAGAGGAATCAATCAGCCATCAATTGACTGACTGACTGATGGATGAGTGAGTTGAGCTTTGACCGAGCTGGAAAGAATGGACGTTCGCTAAAACTGGGGGTAAATGGGAATTGCAATTGCAGGAAAGCGGCAATGCGACCCTGCAATTCTTTTGGAGGGCATCTCTCTCGCTCTGCCAATCTGCTGCTAGCTAAGCAGCGCACGCAGCCTGAGCTTAGACACTAACTACACTGCAAGACTGCCAGTGCCAGCTAGCAAAGCAAAGCAAAGCAAAGCAAAGCATAGCAAAGCAAAAGCAACGCAAACGTCAAAAGCCCGACTCCCCGTCGCCGCCTCTTGGCACGCTAGCCTGGTTGGGCTGACCGCAGATGCAAGCCTGTACTCTGTACATAACGTTCGTACATGTGCCTGCCAGTCTGCAGCTGCAGTCTGGTTCTTGTCCGTCCCTTGAATGGAGGGCAGTGTTGCATGTACCGATCGTCGCTCGTCACAGCCCGTAGATCGGGAAGATTCTTCATCCTTCGGTGCGCTCACCAAGTTACAGTTCCCCTGTCGCGTACTATCAATCGAACGAATTCCTAACTCGTCTCTTCCCCATCCAAAGCTAGGTGCATGAGCAAGTACCACCTCGCGCCTGCCCAATCTCTGCTGGCAAATTGAACAGCAGCGTACAAGATGCCGACCATCCGGGTGTCCATATCTTGGGTGCTTGGCTCTCTCCAGCTCGGTGCTACAGCGATTTTTACAGGGTAACAGGGACCCATGACGGGGGCTTTTACCAGTGGCTTGTGTGGCACAGGGTGGCTCAAACTGACGCCAGTAGCCAGATTAGCCTACTTGCCTACCTACTTGGAAGAAATACCGGGGTTTCCAGACTCCATGATCCATGACCAAGTCAGTTCTCCTTGGACTCACACCCAGGCCTGTCTGGCTTGGTCAGCGCGGGTCCCCATATATTTCCAGCAACTGACTCGTCTGCCGACTCAACAGTTGCTGGAGAATGGCGGAAAGACGTAATGATTCGGAAAGGAACGCCTGTCCGCCCCTCAACACGTCAAGACGTTTGTTTGAGACGCTTGGACAAACCCCCAGAAATGAAGCGACGGGCTGCAAAGACCAAGGAGTTCTGCATCCGGACCAGCCTAGATTGACAAACTGCTGAACGGGCTGGTCGCGCGTCCCTCTCTCGCCATGTCCCGGAACTCGGCTTTTGGCCCCAAGCTGACGGCGACCTTAGCACATCGATTTCCAGCATCAGCGCCAGCCAACACGCCGCCAATCGGTTCGCCCTGGATGGGCATAAACGTTGAGCTGGTCGCCTCGATGAGATGCGGACCTGACGAGCCCTGATGTCCGCCTCAGGCTTCTGGTCATATTTCCATGTTGCATGTCACAATGAATGCCATGTAGGTAATGTATGTCGTGATCAAGGTGGGGGCGGCCGCATCACCACCCATTCTGCCATTGTCCAGTGGCCGGCCTATGCCGATAGGCAAGTTGCATGTCAACCAACACCTTTCCCACAAAGTCGCCCCGGTCTGCCGGTCTCACTGTGCCAGTGCCTGGGTGCGGGTAATACGACGTTACCGGGCATAGTTTAACACCCCCTGCCAAGTACATTTCTGTAGAGGTAACAGAGTTGAACTTACCCATCCAGGGTAGTAGTAGACAGATGGGAAAGATCACAAGTTTGTTTCTAGATCTGTCCTCCTCTTGAAGGTTCCAGGTTTCTTGATTCAATCTAGTTGAAGCTTCGCCAACGCCCCTCATCCGACTAAACGAGTTGCTTTTGACTGGCTTCCTGCCTCTCCACGAACCCCTCATGAACCTACTATTACTACCTACTCGGCTTCTTCCGCACACGGAAACCTGCGCCTTTCCATTACGTTGTCGCCGCCGGACTTCGAGTACATATGTCCACCACCAATGTATCGGTCGATCTGGTTCTGCAGCTCGTCGTCCTTCAGCTCGTGCGGTTCAATGCTCGAACTGGCCAGCTCCAATTTCATGGCCTCGGCCAGGGTCAGCAGCGCCCGCCAGCCTCGGAGCACTTCGGGCTGGCCGCCCTCGAGCGGATCGTGCCTGTTCGACGTGTAGGACATTACACAGAGGCCGATGATCCAGACGCCCTGGAGGATAGCCGCGATCAGGAGCTGTATGAGCGAGAAGCCCCATTGATATTGCTGGAGGAAGCGCATAGAGCTGTCAGCACTTGGGAGAGAGAGTGAACAGTCGCCTGTTCTACGCTGAACGATTGAGAGTGATCCAACAAGTACTTACATTTTGGACAGGCTGGCAGGTCGAATTGGCGACGATATACTCCATCGTGAATGTTTGGTTGGCCGCCGTCCAACCAACCCGCCCTTTGTCACTGAAGGGCCTTTGGCCCGTCCTTGGGCCAAACCACTCATTCCCGTACCCGTCGCCAATGACACCTGCAATGTCATGAAGGTAGAAGGCCGAGATGTTGAGAGAGCGGGCAGTCAACATGACATTGCCGTGGTCAGTCGGCCAGACCGAAGTCTCGTTGTGCAAGCCGTAAAAGCCATATTGCCAGGCATCTTTGATGGTGTCCAGCCTGTTAGCAATCAAGATGCCCGAACGAGTTGCAGACATGCGATTGACAAGGCACCGGGTTCGATACTTACAATACGACGTTGAGTTCTTCAGCTGGCGGTTAAGGTGGTGCCGATGTCTGCACCCCGCTTGCATAGCGGCACCACCCACCAAGGGTAGAATCCAGTTCGAGCTATCGCCGATCCCCGTATATTGGTGGCCACCCTCTACGGCCAGAGAGATGATGTAGTCTCCTGTCAGGTTCACACGCCACCCGTCGTGAATGACATACGCTACAAAATCGAGGCTCTCGAACGGTATCATGTCTCCGCTCGGGGCTTGAACAAACCCCTTGGACACGTTGATGTATCCGGCCATCGACCCTGATAGGGTCGGGAAGATCAGAACAAAGATCAAGGTAGCCACCATGAACGCCAAGGCGGCCGCGGGCACCACCCGACGCCGACCCGTTGTGCAGTCTTTTACTAATCGATAGGTCGAGAGTATAGATGGGTCGCTCTCGAGGTAGATGGCTTGGAAAACCCGGTAAGTGACCGGATGGCATCTCATAGACACGGTGAGATACTGTCGGAAGACTTTGAACGATATTACGGCCATGACTACGGCGATCCCGCGCCCACCAATCTGCCAAAGAACGAGTCAGTCTGATGATATATATTCGAGATGGAGCAATATGAGACGCGACAATCGAACACTTACGACATCCCACACCACGTCAATGAACTTAGCCACCCAAAAGAACAGCGGCATGGCGGCCACAATGTTAATGGCGAAGAACTGGGAAGTCTTCCATGGGCCTTTGCTCTCGTAGAATGGGATGAACGATCCATCCGTGCCGCATATCGCCATGTAGTCAGGCCAATGATTATCCGAAACCAAGACAGCAAGCACTATTCCGGGGCGCCTCCAGGCCAATGACTGATGAGAAAGAGATCTTCTTCAATGCCTCAGCCGGCGACCACTCCGCTATGCCGCCGATACTAAATATGTGCTCAAGCCAGTATTTGATGAATCGATATGGACGATTGTTCGATACTGGAGTTACCGCCCGTCGCGGCCAGCAAGGACGACGGTGAAAGCTACCTGACTCTCCTGGTGATTCTCAAGAACCTGCTGCCCGGCAAGTCCATCTCCATCGCAGCGCCCTCCTACTGGTACCTCAAGCAGTACCCCCATCAGACATTGCCAAGGTCATCGACTACATCAACCCTGATCCGCGAGGGGGTGAGAGTTGACGTCATGAAAATATAAGTTCAAATAGTCAAAAACAGATTTAACACTTGAAAGAGCGAGATGATCTCATCTAGAACGGATTTGGTACTTTGGGGGAATAATACGACGTTTACATCTAAGACGGGAAACAAGCTTTGTATACCTGAAGCGCACTCTCGACACACTGCACCAAGCCCAGAAGGGTCGTCAGGAGGAGAACCAAGATGGCCACCCAGAAGGTGTACCACTGGACCCCGTTGCGCCGGTCGTGCCACCACTGCGAGAGCGTCCTCGGCGTCGCGTCGTCATAGGCCTGCTTCAGGATGACCAGGCGGTCCCGCCAGTACGTAAAGTGCTCGATCTGCAAGTTCCCACAGTGCGCCAGCCTCGCGTCGAGCACCCAATCAACTTCTCTCTTGCGGCCTAGCCATTTCCCTCCTCGGGTGCGTTTCCGGCCGAACTGTGCCTCGGGAAAAAGCAGAGCCAGTGTACGCAGGGTCTCGTTGATGAGCCCATCTGGAAAAAGCGCGGTTTGCCCATCGTGGTGCTGGTATTCCAAGAAGCAGACGTGGTGGAAGATCAGAAGCTTCGAGTCATCCTCGACCAACAGAAGATGATCCGCCAGGTTGTCGGTGAAATAGACGTCGACCCACCCCCCCCTATCTTCTCAATGCTCCAGGCATGGAACGACTTGGGCAGCCGCACCCGGTCACAGTTCAGGACGGGAGGCTTGCCGAAGTAATCGGCCAGATACTCTTTCAGGGAGCCTTGGTTCCACGCGAGACATCGGCGCGGCATGATCTGGCCCCTTGCGATCCCAAACTTCATCATTGAGATAAGCCGTAATGCCAGATTGATGGGTACTTCAGCGTCTGCCTGTATGGAGCCAACACCCTGAGGCCCCTTTCCCTGCAGTCGAGCCGAGACCTCAAGGCGAGTCTTGCCAGCATGGATTTGTTGCACTAGGCCTAGAACATCGCCGGTGCGTGTTGGTCCCATCATCAGATGCCATTGCTTGGTGTAGTAATCCAGATATGCACTATGATCCATTGCAGAGCTCGGGTCGCCATTGAGAAGCTCCTTCCCCAGCGGCTGCCACGCCTGGTTAATTAGCTTCAATGCGTCTCGGTCCATGGGGAACGTTGCGACAGCACTACGTTGTAGCCAGATAACGCCCTCGTGTCGACTTATGAGACCTTGGTTCTCGGATTTCAGGTCGTTTGGGATGGTTATGATGGGATAAGCGGTGATAGTTGGATAGCTGGCGGTGGACTGTCTACTCGATAGACAGTGGAATAGCTGGGGATGGTCTACTGGTGATCGGACTAGCCGTTTATTACCATGGTTAAATCAAGACAACTTTCGAGTATATACCAAGTAGGAAACAGCGAAGTATATGGTCAAATATAGTAGTCAAAAAAGGCTCTGTATTGAAGCCAACGGGACATACTTGAAATACCCTATGGTTAGGTATGGCCAATCGCATGGTTGCGCTTCATTTTCCATTGCTGAAGAATGAAGGAACAGCGCACCGTTTCACGGCACAGCCCCCCAGCACGATGCCATGGGTGGCGCCCATCGGCCAATGGTGTCTGCATCGAAGCTGTGGCATCTCCAACTATTCGTTTTTCCACTTCCAAGCACCATCCCCCAGTCCCACGGTACTCTGGTGTAACACCAATCTACCCCGCGAACTGTTGCTGTATGTCGTTGCATTGCCCAGCAACTCCTCACTCTCGTCAGTTAACGCAATTGCTCTTGGCTTCTGTCTTCTGGAGATGCATTCGAGACAGATGGCGTGAGTCTAAGTGGTAACATAGGACCCCTTTATGGCCTGTCATTACCTAGTTCCTCGTCCTTAGAATGCAATTTCCCCGTGTGCCGACATTTAGCAGGAAATGGGCCAGTCCTGAGCTATCGTGCGGAAGCCAGATCACGGACACCAGAATCCGACTTACAAAGAGCGTCTGGTGGGCGCACGGCGCCGCCTTGGAGAAGTTCGAGAAGGACATCGAACCCCAGATTGGAGCGGCGCTACGGAACGTCGAACTGGGATATGCCGACATCTATTACCGGCTGTACATGATCGGGCGACGTCCCAAGGCCTCAAGACCCGTCATCATGGTCTGCTGCACCGATGCCCGAGTACGGAACGAGGTTGAGTCGTCGATCCGGCGGAGTGGCGTGCTTACTAAACACCCCGAGTTCGGGCTCGGGGCGTGCGCTCTGCCACTCGAGCAGCCTACGCCCGCCAGACGTCTGGGTGGGCAAGCTGACATGTCGAATACCGGTGATGGCGCCGACTCCGGCTTGACGGAGCATTCGCCCCCGGAAGACACGGCTGCGGAGGACGGATGGGCCCCTCTAGGCCTGAAGATCGCCACTCTGGACGAAACAGGTCACCATCGTCTAAGCACCGGTGGTGTAGTCGTACAGGCCGGGCGCATCTACTACCAGATGACGGTGAAGCACACATCCGAGCCCTCCAAGGTCGGGTCGGACCCCAAATACACGTCGGATCTCGAGGAGTATCATTTCGATGGTCAAAGTGACGAAAACGAAGACGAATATGAGGGTGAAGAGGACTGGGAAGCAACGACCCGTGGCAGTCTTACACCCGAAGACCCGGTGGCTGGGCCCTGGGCCGAGCTGTCTCAATCCGACAGCCATAGCAGCAGCCAGAGCTCCGGGCCATCGGTTCCTTCTGCTGGGCCGGCCCCTCTCTACCCCGGGATTCGGGTTCAGCAGCCCAAGGAGGGCTCCAACAAAACGCGTTACGTGCCCGCCGGGTTCGAGCCCATTCTCTCTGGTGCTGGGTTGAGCTCAGAGCTCGACTATGTCTGATGCCCTTGGTCGGCCAGCCGAAGGGGATCAACGAGATCCGGCTGCGAGGGCTTCCTCGTCAATCAACCCTATGCATTCGTGATGTGGCAAGGATTCCCTCGCGGCAACGCAGGATCGTAGCAGTCACGGGCTCGAGCGGAGTGGTGTATGGCTACCTCCTCCCTGGAGCGACCTACTTGCGCGCCGCAAATAGCTCTACAATCCAGAAGCTGTATGCCGTCCACTTGGATGGTGCTGTCATCGAAGGAGACTGTGGGTCTGTGGTGATAGACCAAGAGTCGGGCGATCTTTATGGCCATATCGTGCGAGGCTGCCCCTATACCGGAACTGCGTACATCGTCTACGCTGGGGAAGTTTTCCTCGACATCGAGGAGCGTTTCGGCGCCGGGGCAGTCGCCATCGCCGCAGGCAACCGTCTGGTTCTACCTGGTAAGCTTGTCACTGATATCGTATCCGACGGGCGGATTTGCTGACAGGCTTCTCAGAAGATCCAATGCCGGACTTTATGCCAAGACCATCGAATGACGGTTGGAATGTGGCCGGCATCCCTCCTACAGAAGATGATCTGAGGTTTCATACCGTAAGTCGCTGGAGAATCCAAAATCAATACCATTCCGCAGAGTACCGACTTACGCGTGAATAGGTCACGTCGGCCGCTGGCCCGAATATTGGATACCGAAACTATGTGTACAACAATTATTTCTCGGAGGACGATATGTCTCAATTCCAGCGAGAGAAGAAACCGCCCAACTGCGACTCCGCTTATGGCAGCGATCCCCCGCGCGATCGGAAGCCACCGTCGAATGAACAGAAGTGAACATAAGGCATTGTTGGTATAACAGAGATTGGGTCGTTTTCGCTGGATAGCTCAACCCTAGCGACTCTTCTTACTGTAGATGTTCCTTCCACGCGTACCTCCTACCTACATGTATGCAAGTGAAATAGATGAGCTACTTGTATCTTATTCTTGGACTGTCGTGTCGCCTTGCCGTTGCACTTCATATTCCCGTTCCCACGAGATTGGGACCGCGTAATCAAGTGTGGTCGATCTACTATAGGTAAGCTGCTATCTATATGCTCACTGCATTGTACTGTCGCGTATAATCGTATGGGCTATACCAGGAGATCCAACGGCAAGAGTCTAGGCCACATACCAAACGGCATACTCGGGACCCAGACGTGGGATGTGCGACATCCTCATTTGGGAAAATAAGCGCCGAGTCACCCTGAAGATGGGACAAGCACCTGGACGCCGAAGATCCGGTGATACATTGGTCGAGTGTGCGCCGTATCGCCAGCCAATAACGGGCACAGAATGACTGCCAGTGAGTAGGTAAGCCTATTGATTCGGGGCATAAGCGAAACAGGTCACTAGAGTATGATGCCGTCGTCCCAAGGTGCTCAATGGGGTATTTGGGCCGAGGCAGAAAAAGCGCCGCAGAGTCACGGAACAAATCCTACAGCCTCAGCTGAGGAACACCTATCAGTTTGAAGGGAGTAGGGGTAAGACCGAAGTTAAACGGTCATCTGCCGCCGAAGTAAGTGATTGATCAAAGTGGGTGATAAGACAGAAAGCGACACCGTCTCTCTGACTGCCAGTCTTCGTCATGCGCTTACGGCGCGCCGGGCCCTAACCGCAGCGAAGGCGCCAGCGTAATACAAGCTTCACCTGCCAATCCTGCCATCAATGTAAGCCAAGGTTAGGTAGGAGATTGTTTGCTTCTTTCTTTCGCGTTGCGTTATCTTGCTGAGTCGGCCGATGGACGTGCGATTTTGCCCAAGGCTGATTGATATGCGAGCACGAAAACATCACTCAACCTTGTCACAGGCAAGGCCCGAAACGTCCTGGGCCTACGGTTTCCGGCATAGCGAAATGGGAAACAGTCCCACTTCATACAAATCAATACCTACCGTCCATGAGATGTACCTAGATAAGCAGCTGAACAATCCGGTGGAATCCAGGGTTCAGCCTAGGCTGCTGTGGTCTCCCGGCTCGAGTCCAATACAGTATCCCACAATAAGACCCGTCCCGACACTTGTGTGGCAGCAATTGCCACCCCCTCCCCTCCCCCTCTCCACGCTCTCATACCATCTTGTCGGATGGGCTTATGCTTACGATGCCCAAGAGATAGAGGCGTGACTCCATAGATAGGCCTTTTCGGTGCGATTCGACTCCGACTGGTGCGTATGCAACGCAGACAGCTTCAAAGCATGCTGGTAGTAGATGCCAAGCTGATGTGTTCAAACAAGAGAGGCCAAGCAACGGCCAAGCAAGAAACAGGCGGGCCGGCTCTGGAAGCTTTGGATACAGCGACAACCGATCACCGAATGGGATAAGCCATTGAACAAGGAAAGGGAGAAATGATTGCTATCGTCGCGTGCTCGAATCGGGGAGCCTATTCTACAATTGGAAGCTGCAAGTAGACGACCGCGGACATGCCGGAAAATTAGAGGAGACCGTCGAATCAAGGACTTGACCAGGCCTCCCTTGTCCCTCGCCATCCATCTATCATGAATGAAGTGCATGTGTGAAGGAATGGTGGGTCTCGGCGTCTCGCGTAAGAAGCAGGCAAGTAGCTGTACTTGCATGTTAACGGGGTGATAATTCTGTCAGAAAATACAGAGTAGGTTAGGAGGTAGAATGCACTGCCATGCCCCGTGGAATGCCCAGCCCTGTCAGCCGAGACTCGGGCTACGTCAAGGCCCCGCGCCCAGCAAATCCCCAGGAAGCTTGTTGGAGAGAAGCAACGAACGCGCTCCATACCTGTGGGCACCAAGCACTAGGTACCCGGCCGCTATCGTTTTGCTCCATTTTACAGGCGAGCGACCACTAAATAAAGCATGCCCCCAAGGGCCCAGGGCCCAGGATGCTACCCTGTCCAATCAGCCCTGTCTCATCCACTGATAGCTGCTGGCCATCCCGCCGTACGAGCTCGCCCGCATCAGAAGCTCTGTAATACATCCATCATCCGTCAATGGGATTCCTAACCTTCGGCTGGCTGACCGAGCTGCTTGGGGATCTGCAAAACTCTGGGTGCTAGGCGCGGTTTAATTCGATTCATATACGGCCGACACTTTGCAAAAAGGAACACCGAACGAACTCTTGTCTTCAACCCGTTGCAGCCCAGGCAGGCAGGTGGTGGTAACATTGGATAAATATATCGAGATAGCAAACCATGCCACAAAACTTACCTTGCGGCCATTGGCCAACCACATCCTCGGAGAACCCTTATCTCTTCCTCTCGTCCCATCGTCTAAAGCAACCTCCTGTACATACGAGGCATCCATGGCCCAATTTAAGATATCGATACCTACCTCAGGATTCGGGACCGTGGGCGCAACATTGCATCTGGCGTTTCTCATGACGGCCGATCCAACTCCTACCTACCATCTTACAATGAACATTAGCTGATCGATATAACCAAACTTGAAGGTGATATTATATCATAAATTCTGGTTTGGATTCACTGGGTACTTGCTGCTTTTGGCCAGGGACTTACTTAGTTAGACACATGTTGAGAGGTAACTGTAGGGAGAAATGGAGGAGCTGGTTGCTTTCTTGTTATCAAATTGCACGTGTATTTCATTTGGAATCAAATTCCAACCGCAAGGTTGACATGAAAAAAAAGTACCTGTACCTGACTTGACGTAACATGAAATTCTGCAGGAGGGTGGTGTCTGACCTCGAGCTCTCTCTCTGCTTGCTTTCTTCCCCCTCCCCCGCAAACCCCCCTCAGCCGAGATTGGTCAAGGTCGTCGTCCTTTCGCTAGGATTTCTCTCCATTTGCATTGGTTCATCTGGATCACTGCAGGAGCTCTTGTTCCTCAGCAGAGCCAGGACATAAACAGTCAGTCAATAAATGAAGCACCCTCCCCCCCATCCGCCCGTCTGCCCATCCCAGCTTGTCTTTCCTCTTCTTGCCAAGTGCTTCACGAGGCTTCCTCTTCTTCATCTCACCAGGGCTCTTGCTGTTCTCAGCACAGCTCAATTAGTCAATCCGACTAATACAGCTTCAAATCCAGTAGGGCTTGGGGGTCTTGAATACCTACTTAAAGGTCGCAGCTGCCTCCCATTGAACACAGAGGAAAGAACCCATACGAAAAGAAAACAGCCATTTCGGCCACTCCCTCTGCTGCCTTTCATCACCAAACACCAACAATATACTTGTTGCTACCACAACATTTGCGCACCTCCTTTCCCTAGAGATACACATCATGGCGGCAACAGACGAGTCAAAACTCGACACTCCCCGGCCGAGAAGGATGTTGGCGTGCCAGGCTATACCACTGCCCAGACCGAGACGCAGCAAGAAGGCGCCGTCCGCTCCGACAACTTCTACACCCGGAACGGTCTCAACTTCGAGTCCTTCAAGAAGCGCGACTATGGCGCCGGCATTGTCGAGCTCGACCGCTCCATGCAGCCCCGCCACCTGCAGATGATCGCCATCGGCGGTTCTATTGGCGCCGGCTTCTTCGTCGGTTCCGGCGGTGCCCTTCACAAGGGCGGTCCTGGCTCTCTCTTGATCGACTTTCTCATCATCGGGTAAGAAACCCTCCGTTTTTGGAGATATGCGCTTCCGATATTTGTGGTCGGCCCTCTCAGCCTGCTTGTCGCAGAGCGCAGCACTAGCTAGCTGACCGGCATGGCATCCTCTCATGTGCGTGGCATGCTAACTCGGCTTTGCAGTATCATGATCTTCAATGTCGTCTATGCTCTGGGTGAACTTGCCGTCATGTATCCCGTCTCTGGTGGTTTCTACACGTATGCGACGCGCTTCATCGATCCCTCCTGGGGCTTTGCCATAGGCTGGAACTACGTCATGCAATGGGCCGTCGTCCTGCCTCTCGAGCTCACCGTCTGTGGTTTCACTGTCAGCTACTGGAATCAAGAGATCAACGTCGGCGCCTGGATCACCATCTTCTTCGTCGCCATCCTCGTGGTCAACATCTTTGGAACGCTGGGGTATGCAGAGGAAGAGTTCTGGGCCTCTTCGCTCAAGCTGATCGCGACCGTCATCTTCATCCTCATCGCCTTCATCATGGTGCTCGGCGGCGGCCCGAGTAAAGGTATATACAGCGAGTACTGGGGCGCTCGCCTCTGGTACGATCCCGGCGCCTTCAACAATGGATTCCGCGGTTGGGGTACCGTCTTCGTCACTGCTGCCTTTGCTTTCAGCGGAACCGAACTCGTGGGTCTTGCGGCCGCCGAAGCCCATAACCCCGTCGCATCTCTGCCCAGTGCTATCAAGCAGGTGTTCTGGCGTGTCACCATGTGAACAATTCCCCCTAATACCACACAACATGTCGCCTTCCGCTAACACGCCCGCTATTAGCTTCTACGTCCTTGGCCTCTTGTTTGTCGGTCTGCTGGTTGACAGCCAAGACACGAGACTTCTTGGCGCCGCCAACTCGTACGCCGATATTACCGCCTCGCCCTTCGTCATTGTCGGTAAGAACGCCGGTCTCGATGGGTTCGACTCCTTCATGAACGTCATCATCCTGGTATCCGTCCTGTCCATCGGTGTGTCCGCCGTGTACGGTGGCAGCCGAACCTTGACTGCCATGGCTCAGCAGGGGTATGCGCCCAAGATCTTCAGTTATATTGACAAGTCCGGACGTCCGCTGCCCTCCGTTGCCGTCATTATCGTCTTCGGGTTGCTTGCTTACATCAGCGAGGCCGAGAAAGGTCAGGAAGTTTTCGACTGGCTCCAGGCCCTGTCTGGTCTGGCCGCTCTCTTCACCTGGGGGTCCATTTGTTACGCACATATCCGCTTCCGCCAAGCGTGGAAGCACCACGGGCACACCTTGGACGAGATCCCGTTCAAGGCTGTCGGTGGCGTCTACGGCTCGTGGCTCGGACTCATCTTGATCCTGTTGGTTCTTGTAGTGCAGTTCTACACGGCCATCTGCCCCGTCGGGGGCGGTTACAACGACGCCGCCGGCTTCTTCAAGGCTTACCTGGCCCTCCCTGTGCTCCTCGTCTTCTGGGCCGGCGGCTTCTTGTGGAAGCGCACAGGCTGGTTGACCATGAGCCAGATCGATGTGGACTCGGGCCGTCGCCCGCTCGATTGGGACGAGATCAACGCTTATCGCGCGAAGCAGGCGGCCTGGCCCATGTGGAAGCGGATTCTGAAGATCTTCTTCTAGGGCGGAGATAGGGGTGGGATAGTAGACGGTGCCTTCGTACCTTTGAACCTTCGCATCTCCATCAAATGCTTTTCTGTTCTCGTTGCGGACATACCCGATCGTCGTTCCTTGGAAGAGAAGATTGGCCATACGTTGGATGTAGTAATCAATGATACCACTTTGCTAAGTCTTTCTGTCCGCTGTTCCGTAACAATTAAATCATGTTCGTCTGAGGCGATACACAGGGGTTTTGACCTAGGCTTTTGATGTTGCGAAGCGAGAGGTAGAGTAAGAAGATAATCTCTCTCGTTCGGTCACATAGGTAGAGCAGTTGGCTTGTTGGTAGTAGCCAGGACCAACACACCCGTAGTACGTAATACGCCGAGGGGCGAGGTTGTGGGATGACCAACATAACAAGCGCCACCTCACGCCGTCGCACTCGGATTGGGTCACATACCTACCTGCTGTTTGCTCAATTCCAGCCCCAAAGTCAAAATATTCACCTGAAAAGGGGGTTTTACGTAAATTCTCGGCCTTCAAGTTCCGAATATATTGACACAGGTTCATCTCGGATGATACCTATTGATATGAGATGACATATGTGTACATACGAGCTTCCCACAAGTACTCGCGATGAATAGCTTTCTGCCGTTCATACACGTATGTGCACCTCGGCACAGAAACGCCCCCAAATGCACAATATTACTCCTTGACTCCTTGACCCCTTGACTCCGACCCCATACCCTCTTACCCCCTAGTACTGCCCTTGCTCCGCCGAAAACGTAAAAACCACAAGTATATGCGGCAGCGGCCCCCAGGTCGCCCCTGCCTCCCCCTCCCTCAATAACTGACGACGGCGTCGTTTTGTTCTGCTGTTGCTGTATCGCCGCCGCCTGCTCCCCCAACCACCTCCCCCACTCCGCATCCGCGAGCGCCCAGTCCCCCGGCGCCGCCGACGGGACCCGCCTCCCCATGTCCCGGCTGCCGGCCCAGAACTGCGTCTGCCGGAGCCGTTCGCGCAGCAGCTGCCGGCGCGACTCGGTGTACTCGCGGCACGCGGCCATGAGCATCTTGCGCTGGGCGCGCTGCTGGGTCGCGGCCATGGCCATGGCGGCCGTCGTTTCGGGTATGAGGGGGACTAGGAAGGAGGAGGAAGAGGTGTCGTCCATTTCCATCTCCCACATGATGGTGCGGATGAGCTCGAGCTCTTTCTTGGTGGTTTCGAGGTCGAGGCGGAGGGCGGATTCGGTGTCGGATAGCCAGTCTCCGCCGTTGGGGTTGGTGCTGGGATTGGTATTACTATTACTGCTACTGTTGGTCTTATTGTTGCTGCTGTTGCTGATGGTGATGGACTTCTTCTTGTCGGTCGGGGGTCGGGGGAGTGGAGCGTTGGGTGGGTCGCCTATGGGCTTCCCGAAGGAGTACTTGGCGGCATTGGTGGTGGCGGCGGCGCCACCAGCCCCGGCGTCGCCGCCGCCGCTGCTGCCCCTGCGGCTATTCGGGGCTGCAGTTGACGAGGAAGAGGCAGAAGGGGGAGGAGGCGCAGAAGGTTTGGCAAAGGAGAGGCGTTGTGGCGTCGGGGTGGTGCTTCGCTTGGTCCCGACGCCGACACGCTGGCGGCGGGTCAGGGATGGGGCCCGTTTCTCAGCTGAGGCCGGGGGTGGTGGTGGTATCGATTCGGGACATTGCTGTTGATTATGTCGATGCATCGTGTGCTAGGTATGTGTGGGTTACTGTACTGCCGAAGACGACCTTGGGTTCTTTTCCCGGGATTTCCACGCACGGCAATGCACAGTGGCGGTGGTACTACTACTACGTAACGAATAAGACTCAACGCTCGTCCACGGACTTGCCAACCATAAAACGCACCCCTGTTTGCATGGTTGTCCCACGAGTCATGAACACGGCATGCAGGGAAGATCGATCCTGTGGATTGGGGAGGCTTAAACGCACCGGTTGGGGGAGAAGAAGAAGAAAAAAAGCTTGCTTGCCATATGGTTGATGTATCCCGGGTGTACACGAACAGGCCAATCCATGAGCGAAACATTGAAAGTTTCCTTCACTCTTTGTTTGGGCCCCGTTAGGATCTGAACAAAGCTCCCCAATGAGATCTGGTAGATCGTTTCCACCCGGGTTTAACAAAGGAGTCGGGGACTTCCTGGGTAGGGAGGCCTGCAAACAAGGCCGCTGGCTGCTTGATAGGTTAGTATCACGTACGTAATTCTGCCGGGGAAGAGGTATGTGCGAAATCTTCTAGGGACTGACCTAGGAACATCGACACTTGTCTTCAATGCCATGCGCGTGAACAGATGATAAGTTAATCGCGGAAGTTGGACATTAATCGCTCCCTCTCGGCGATGCCGGGAGGTCCGATTGGGTTTGTCCCGAGCTTTTATGAGATTGGACGACGACGACGACGAGCGACCAAACCCAAGTTTCAGGAAGTCAAGCTCAGGGCGGTGCCTCCCACTTCACACACACACACGGAGGCTCTTGAGCGGTTGGGTGGGAGTTCATCAAGATGTATACAGACGTATTTCTACGTTGCATATGGGTTTTATATATTTTTCTGATAGTTTCCTCAAGAGCCGACCAAATGAATGGTGCTCGACAACAAGTGTAGTTTAGAATGATCCGTTGCTAAGTCGGGATGACGTCGTGCTGACAACACCTTTCGGCCCCAGGTCGTCCATCCTGACCAAGCTGGCCTCGTCGTGATCCTTCTGGTACTCGACGGTGTATGACTTGGAGTACAGGATGCCCCCGTCTCGCTGCGATTGGTTGGAGTTCTTGGTCCCGCCTCTGGTGTTGTTGCGATTGGGGTCTGCACCACTCATGTGGTACTGAGACCTCGCATTGGTGGATCCACCGAGCACCTTGGGGAAGAGTCGGACGAGGAGTAGACGAAGGGATGGCATGCAAGCACAGATGATGCCTTTTGATGCAAGTCAGTCACAGTCGTATATCATGAAGGGAAGGCCCAAGAGCGGGGATCCGTACCTGTGTTGATCTCAATCGTGGACCAATTGGCCACGTCGAAATTATCCCATGTAGGGTTATGGGACTCGGCAAAGAGAACGAGTGACTGGAGACGAAGGACACTGACGATAGTAACGCTGTACGAGAATTATATGTTAGAGACCCCTTATAGTGTAGAGCATTGGAGAGGAGGGGTATAAATGACTTACAAAGTGCCGACGATGAACATGGCTGCCACCCCAATCTTCTTCTTCCAGTGCAGCTTCAGTGACTTAAGCTGCCACAGCGGGATAGCCAGCATCCATATGTCGAGGGCGATGGATATGGCGGCGTTGGACCATCCCATGGCGTTGATATCGAAGCAGGTGCCCTCATGAAGCTCATCCCACTTCTCCCAGTAGAAGGCGATTGGCTGACACTGAAAGACGGCGACGAGGGAAATGGACAGCCCAAATAGGCAATTGAACACCACGGTGCCCCAGAGCAGCCGGCGGATGCCACGCCCGGGAAAGATGCGCATGTAAAAGAACAGGAGCGATAGCTTCACCAACGAGACTTGGGTAAAGTATAGAATCTCCAAGATGTAGAAGAACTTGCCGAAGTTAGTGATGTGGTCGGCACGGAGCGTCCAGATGTCCTTTCCCAACCCGTTCGGTGAAACGCCGTGGACGTTAATCACGGTGCTAGGGATCCCAACGAGGACGGCGACCAGGACGGCCCAGTCGTCGAGACCAAGGTCGGTCTTGATGATAAACAGCTTGAAGGCCAGCCGCAGAAGCACGAAGAAGCCGGATAGTACCCCGAATATGATGGAGATGTTGTTGTACAGGTCGGCCTTGTCGCGGACCGGCGCGTGGCAGTTGGTTGCCGTGAGGTTCTTGGTGAACAACGCCTCCTTGATGGTACAGCTAGCGCTAACACAAGCGGTGACGCTGTTCTGTAATGGCGCGTTCGTGCAGAGACAGGTCTGATTCCCAGGTGCGCATGGCGATTGTGAGACGGCGGTAAGAAGACATCCTTGCTACAGAGTGTGTTAGCGACGGAGTTCATATCATCATGGCGACGCCCAACTTCAAGACATATCGAGGGCATCAAGACTTACAGCACAGGGTGGCAGCTCGTTCAGGAGCTTGGCGGCGCCTGATGAGCCGGTAGCCTGCTGTGCCTGAGCAGCGGCACACCCAAGGCCCACGAACAGGGCAAGTCTAGAAGATAGCCTCATGCTGCAGATCTCGTCCACAGGCAAGGAGGATAGAGGATGGGGGTGAGCTAAAGTATTTTCGGAAAGAAAACAACTGTAGATCCTTCTTTTCGAAAGCGAGTCCCACAGGCAGGGAAGGGTCGAGATATAGCACTCCAGTTTCTACGCCAGCGTAGAGGTTTCGAACTTTGATCTCAGGCAATCATCTAGATCGCCATGTACATTGTTGCTTTCGGAGCAAGACAGGCTGCAGGGGAAAACGAGGAGATATCTGATCTTTGCGTAGTATTATTGCGCCGGTATTATCAGACGAATACTACCAGTTCTCCGGCCTTGGAAGTTTTGTGGCGCCTGTATTCACGCTGTTTATAGGCTGCTCAGGGCTGGGTTCCAAGTTGATAGTGCCGGGGGCGATGGATATCCACCTCGAAGAGACCTATCCATGTCACGACATCGGCATGGCTAGATCGCTCTAGGTAGGTAGTCGTATAGAGCATCGTATTGTTTGGGCCCCTGGCAGGCCCGGGCAGGGACAACGGGGATGAATCACAGGGCCTCGAGTCACTGATTGGCTGCATCGTGGTACGCATCGCGGACATTTCTCACGTGGTGGATACTCATGTGTGTCCTGTTCGATGCAGGTGTGCCCCCCTCTCCCTCCTGTGTGCGAGCGAGTGCGCGCGCAGGCCGAGGTGCCATGTCCATGGCGTGCATGAATGTTCAGCGTCGAGTCTCAACGGGGCTAGTGATGGTTACAGCGGTCGGCCACACTCCGGCCACCCAGCTGCTTGGTAGGGTCGGCTTCACATTTCATTCGTCAATTCGAAAAGAGCAGAGGAAATTTGCAATCGAAGATGAAAAATTCCCGAAGAGATTATCCGCCTCGATCGCGAGCATGGACTGTGTTTGAGATCGTGTTGGGTCATGAGCGGGCGACGGACGAGCAGGCCAGGAAATATTTCCCGAAGTGATCAGCAGCACCGATGGCAGAAATATGCTCCGATCAAAAGTTGACAGTCAACGAGCGCCAGGGCCCGTTGACATCTCTTGGCGGGTCATGTTGTCTAATTCTGATCACGCTTTGGCCGAGAATATTTCATGTCGGCTAGGTCAAGGCCGCCCTACAACGTGTCAAGGACGGGGGCTAGTTGGATTCCTCAGCGTGACATGACCAAATCTGTCGACTTGAGACGAGTGCACTCCAATGGAGATATATGTTGATGGGAATATAGCGATGGTGGTTGGTTCACTCTGCATCTGACGTTGGTGCATTTCGTGAGAGAGGTGGCATCTCAAACACCGGCATTGCAACGTCAATTCTTTTGGAGGAGGCCTTGGGAGGCCCAGATGTTAGTTTAGTTAGCGTCCGGGGAAGCAGACAGATTGAGAGGGACCGGGCTTGGCTCCGGGTTGCCCGCCATTGGGCACATGCTCATGATTGACTTCCCACGCTCTGAAGATTGAACGGAACGACGCAAGCGAGCCAAGAGAAGAGGGTGACTTGACTTGGCTTTGGCTGGGCGCAATGGCTTAGGTTAGATGTTGCAGGAGGGCCCCTCGTTCCTGCCCAGTTAATATTTCTGGAACGACCTCCTTCTCTTTCTGGTCAGGGGGTCAATGCGTTGCCTGTGGCTGTGGCCCATGGCAGAGCGCCAAAATGCCAAGGAAGTCCCTCGGTCCCCAGCCAGTTTCTAGCTCAGTAGCTCAGTGGCAGTGAGGAAGCCCATCAATTTGATCATCCCATGCCTGATCTCAGAAGAAAAGGGAAAGGGCCTATTCCATATTCCCATTCAAAATAACAAGTAGCTCTATGATGGCTACAAGAGGCTGGAGATGCCGGGTCCGGCTTCCTATGTGGGAAGGTATCTATGGTATCCATCTACCTACCTTCGCATGTGCGACTTTCCAAAGCAGTCAGGTCAAACCCGCAGGCCGTTGATATCACCTGCATGTCTTCCCCTAGTGATGTTGTACTGCTTCGTAGTATCGCCCAGTTGGGATGAACTTCCTGTGAGCCCAGCCAGGTAGGCATTTATCCGATGGCAAACGATGCGACGTGATGATGAACTATTGTAGAGTCTAGAATGGGATGACGGCCAGCTGTCACTCGGGGCACTCTTCCCAACCTGCTGCTCCGTACGGGTCTGGATGCACCGTTGAGCGGACGACGGCTTTTTCGGCGTCATTGCCGAACGACTGTTGATCTGCCGCTGACTGCAAAAGGATTTGCCGAACGGTGAAAGAGCCTCAGAGTCGACTTAGGTAAGGTTGCAATCAATTGATGCAAGGGCCGCTGCGCGTTCTCCAGCGGAAAATACAGCACTAGGCGGCATGCGTCGCTAGGTGCTGGGTGCGTCCGCCAAGCCCATCTGGCCCTATCGATATCGCTTCTCACCTTGCTTGTCACCACCCCTGGTTCATCAATGGTCGTCGACAGGTGTTGCGGCACAGCTTCACGATTGGCACTAGCTTGGGTCGGAACGGATGAGACGACCCGACTCCTGACCTGACCTTGCTTGGGTTGCTGTGCCCCGTTGCCGTAGATTGGGCCTTGGATGATGCTTCATCGCCCTCCCCCACTCCCACGTTCTCCGTCGTTGGACTGCTGCTAATCGCAACGACATTACAGCAATTCCGTCCTTTGCGTCGGGGCGACTGAATACCATCGCCGCCACCAATCTGAGTTGTCATTGCATGTGAGTTGCTTCTGGTCGGGTTGAAGCCAGCTTGGGAAGCCATGTCCGCTCTGGACCTGCCAGTCGTCGTCCCGAATGCATGGTCGGGTGGATCTTCCGGATGGCGGTGCTAACAACAGAGAGGAGGGATCGCCATTCCGACCCTGCTATCTCCACGACGCCCAATCTCCAGCTCTTCATGCGGTCTTCAGCTAGTATTAGTTCGCAACGGGGGAGGATACGAGACCCTCGTCCGTAAGGCTTAGAGGGAATATAATTAATGAACCACAAGGGCCAGCCTTCGACCTGGTCCTTCCCTTTCGTCCTACACCACCCAGTGCAGTCCTGTTATAGACATCTTACCCGAGTCATTCTTTTTGTACCTTCTGCGGGTGTGTTTCTTGTGATCTGTCATTCTTTATAGTTCAAGGTTCATCACCTATCCACACAAGGTGAACATGAGGCCCAGCACCTTGTTGTTGGCGACTTGGCAGTCGGCCGCTCTGGTTGCCGCCGCCGCCACTCCGTATATCCCGCGCAGCACCGACGCCGCGCCTGGCTGCTATTGCCTGCCGGGAGATGCATGCTGGCCTTCGGCTGACACGTGGTCGACCCTCAACTCGACTGTCAGCGGCAGACTGGTTGCAACTGTGCCGATAGGCTCGCCTTGCCATGACCCTACCTACGATGCCGAGGCTTGCGCCGCCCTGCAGAATGGATGGTCCTTACCACAAACCCAGTAAGTCGAGGACGATCCGAGAAATGCACGCACGCCAAGACACGGGACTGATACCAACGACAGCATACCGTCGTCTTCCTCAGTGATGCAACCTTTCTTCGCCAATCAGAGTTGCGATCCGTTCACCCCGAGATCTCAGCCCTGCCTGCTGGGCAACTACGCTGCGTATGCTGTCAACGTCACCGGCAAGGGGGATGTCCAAGCAGCGATTGCGTTCGCCAAGACCAACAATATCCGCCTTGTGATCCGCAACACTGGCCATGAGTAAGTGCTTTCTATAATTAGTCTCAAGACGAGTCAGAGGAAGTTGCCCCTAGCCTCATCTAACCTCGATCAACAGTTTCCTGGGACGTTCCACCGGCGCCGGTTCCCTGGCCATCTGGACCCAGTACCTCAAGAACATCGAGTTCTCCGACTGGTCCGACGAGTTCTACCAGGGCCCCGCCGTCAAGTTCGGCGCCGGCGTCATCGGCTACGAGGCCACCGAGGCTGCGCATGCCAAGGGCCTCGTGGTCGTGGGCGGCGAGTGCCCGACCGTCGGCATTGCCGGCGGTTACACCCAAGGCGGCGGTCACTCGGCGCTTACCACCACCTTCGGCCTGGCTGCGGACCAGACGCTCGAGTTTGAGGTCGTGACCGCCTCGGGAGACGTCGTCACGGCGTCGCGGCATGAGAACGAGGACCTCTACTTCGCTCTCAGCGGCGGCGGCCCGGGCACTTTCGGCGTCGTCACCGCCATGACGGTACGCGCCCACCCCAACCTGGATGTCGGCGGCGCCACGCTGCAGATGGCCGCCGCCTCCACCACCCAAGACAAGTTTTACCAGGCCGTCTCGCGGTTCCACGAGCTGCTGCCGGGGATGACGGACCAGGGCGCCATGGTGGTCTACTACGTCGCCAGCAGCGTGCTGGTGGTGAACCCCGTGACCGTCTACAACTCGACGGGCGACTACGTCCGGGACATGGTGCTGGCCCCTTTCGTCGCGGCCCTGAACGAGCTCGAGATCCCGCACAAGGTCAGCTACTCGACCCACCGCTACCGCGACCACTACGACACCTACATGGGCCCCCTGCCCTACGGCCACGTCGCCGTCGAGGAGTACAACTTCGGCAGCCGCATGATCCCGCGCTCCGTGCTCGAGAACAACAACGAGGGCCTGCAGGCCGTGCTCAAGAACCTGACGCAGCACGGCGTGCTCGCGGTCGGCGACGCGCTCAACGCCACCGCGAAATACCCCGGCGCCGCCGGCGCGAACGCGGTGAACCCGGCCTGGCGCACGACGGGCGTGCACATGCAGCTGACGATGGCGTGGGACGAGACGGCGCCGTGGGCCGACATGGTCGAGGCGCAGCGCCGCATCACGGACGAGTTCGTGCCGCAGATGGAGGCCGTCACGCCCGGGTCCGGCGCGTACGTCAACGAGGCCGATTTCCACCAGCCCGACTGGCAGCAGGCCTTCTTCGGGGACAACTACGACCGACTGCTCCAGATCAAGCGGAAGTGGGATCCCGAGGGCCGGTTTTATGCTATCCGGACGGTGGGCAGTGATGCGTGGAATGTGGCGGCGGATGGGCGCATGTGCAGGGCCTCGTAGAGATAGGTATGAGGAGGCGGCGCAAGGCATGAGGGTTCTATGAAGTTGATGATACCCATTGAGATTGAACGATTAATACACGTTTGCTCGCTTTTCACGTTGCCATCGTTTCTGGATGTCTCGTTGTTTCTTGGCTGGGGGACATACAGTCCTTGCAATGTTTTATTTCCTGCGTCTTCTAGTCAATAGCTTCAGCATCGATCCGGTACGTGAGCCTGCACCAGCCCACTTCGACAGTCCAAAAAGTAGAAGCGATTCGCGGGCATTGATAAACTAACGAGTTGGCAATGGAACGTGCTTATTTCCGGTCATGGAAGAAAGCCATGCTGCCATGATTGCTACGTAGATGCGGCACCCGGTGCCCACCACGGCAACTCAGACCGGCAACGACAAGAGACTCACTGGAGGCACATCGGACCCGCGACGGATGGATGGTAAGACGCCAGGCTGTTACTGTAGAGCGGCAAGGAGAGCCAGGACATTCGAAACGATGGTTCCGTACTAGCCATCGTGCTGGCACTGTCTCCATCATCCCCAGTTTACAGCGTCTTACCCCAACATTGAAGAGACTTGGTGTCTCCATAACCCCCGCATCTCCGCCATCTCGCTACTACATACCCCGAGGCTATGAGATGCACCATGCACCCCAGTGGCTGATCGCGCCGGCTGGGGTTGGTGAGGTTATGGAGAGTGACGAAAGACCGATTTCTTCCCGCCCAGTTGAACTGCCGGAGACGGGGCTCGCTTAAGCCTTTATCTAGATGTTTTATTTATGTAAGATCTATCGAATGTAATCTTTCCTGCTCCGACCTTCTTCTTCTTTCACCATCGTGTTGTTCTTGCTGCTGGGTAGCTTTGAACAAACACCTCGACAATCTTAGATTGGCTGGCTACGGCTTTCATCACATCCAACGCGTGCTCAAAATGGACCCGATCGAGCAAGAAAAGGCAGATGCTGCGACGGTGGAGCATCAGAAGCCGCTGGACTCGTCCAGCGACGAGGCTCTGTTCCGTCAATTCGCGTCGGCGGGAGAAGAATGGCATCACCTGATGACAAAGAAGATGCTGCGGAAGGTCGACGGGCACCTGCTGCCCGTGCTGGTCCTCATGTATCTGCTAAACTTTCTCGATCGGAAGTAAGTCCATCTGCCTTGCCTTTCAATCCGTCCTGGCCTACAAAAGGGGTCGGGCACAGAATGCCAAAGGACGTGTAACTAAAACACATCCCCAATAGCAACCTCTCCCAAGCCCGCCTGGGCACGCTGGAGGCCGACCTCGGCATGACGGGCACCGACTTCAACCTCGCGACGTCGATCCTGTTTGTGGGCTACCTGCTGATGCAGCTTCCGTCGAACCTGGCCCTGACGCGCGTACGGCCGTCGCTGTACCTCGGCATCGCCATGGCCGTCTGGGGCGTCATCTCGGCCTGCCAGGCCGCCACCCACAGCTTCGGCGGGCTCGTCGCCGCCCGCTTCATGCTGGGCTTCGCCGAGGCGCCCTTCTTCCCGGGCGCCGTGTTTCTCATGAGTTCGTGGTACACGCGCTCTGAGATGGCACATCGCATCGCTTGGTTCTATTCGGGGTCGTCGTTGGCGAACTCGTTTGGGGGTTTGATTGGGGCGGGCGTGTTGGGGAACCTGAACGGGGCGCACGGGATTGCGGGGTGGTAAGTGGAATCCCTGGATCGTATTCTGGTTGTCATAGCGACTGATCGGGTAATAGGCGGTGGCTCTTCATCATCGAAGGCTCCATCACCGTCGCCGCCGCCCTCTCCTCCATCTTCATCCTGCCCAACTACCCGGCCACGACGAAGTGGCTCTCGCGCGAAGAGCAGGCGTACGCCCAATGGCGGCTCATTGACGACACGGGCGAGGCCGACAGCGCCGGCGCCAGCACGCTCAAGGAGGGCGTCAAGCTGGCTTTCCGCGACCCGCGGCTGTACCTGTTTACTTTGCTGCAGCACGCCTCGCTGCTTTCGCAGAGCTTTCAGTACATGTTCCCGGCCATTGTCAAGACGCTGGGTTTCGGCAACGTCGAGACGTTGCTCATCACGGCGCCCATCTGGATCGGTACTTTCTTAGTGTCACTGGTCGTGACTTACACTTCGGGCCGCTTCCGCGAACGCAGCTGGCACATCATCGCGCTGATGATGGTGTCCGTCATCGGCAACGTCATCGTCGTCTCCACCTTGAACACGGCCGTCCGCTTCTTCGCCATGTTCCTCATGCCCATGGGCGCTGTCGCCGCGTATCAGATCATCCTGGCCTGGGTGTCCAACAGTTTCCCCCGTCCCCTTGTTAAGCGTAGCGTCTGCATCTCGTTCGCCAACATGATCGGAAACTGCGCCAACATCTACGGGCCCTACATGTACCCGGCCTCCCAGGGGCCCCGGTACCTGCCCGGCGGCGCGGGGACCGCTGCCGTCGCGCTCTTCACGGCGTTCCTCGCGCTGACGGTGCGCGTGGTGCTCGCGCGGGAGAACCGGAAGCTTGAGGCTCGGGAGACCATTGATTCAGAGGGCAATGTGACGGCTGGTGGTGGTACGGGGCATGGTGATATTGACGAGAGGGCTGTTGGGTTTAGATATGTTCTGTAGATAAGATGCAACCCCTATCGGCTGACCGCCCCCCCTCTTTCGTTAACCCTTTAAGTAAATGTTACTTAAAAATTGAATAATAAATTAAATAGATTATTTTTATATTATACGCTAGTAATTTCTTATTAAACGTATATAAATAAAAAAACTATATTTTAATAGTTATTTTATTTAATTAAGTATTTAAAGGGATATTTTTATATTAAAGATTTTTATTATTTAAATATATTTTTTATTATTTATTTTTATTACGTAATACTTTTATATTTTAATATTTACTATTTATTTTATCGATATGAAAAATTATTACTTTAATAAAATCTTTACGGATTTTATTTTTAAATAAATTTTTCTTTAAGAGTTATATAGCGTTATCGGTAATATACACGAAATTAGCTAGTTAAGTGAAATTAAAATATATTAAGCTAAAAAGGAAAAGAAAAAAAGAGGAAGGAAAGTTAACTTTAATATAATATAAGTAACATAGTGCGTTAGCCTATGCGCTAGTTAGTGTGGAGACCTTATATTAGCCCCACTACCTTGTTATTAAAACCGATCTGCCGCATCGGCCTTAGCTCGATTTTCTCTTTCCTTTTCTCTTCGTCGTAAATTCTATTTATTTTAAAACCTATTTATAGCCCCGCCTTATAAAAACCTAATTACGTAACTATTTACGACCGCCCCTTTTATTATCTAGTAATATAATATTTTACTTAACTATTCGAATTAATTAATATTACTTTCGCCGTCGTACGATAAAAAATAAATATTAATTAATTAATACTAAACCTTTTAATACTTAACGATTTATTTTAATATAAACGCGCTATAGCGCGTAATGAAAACGACCGCGCCTTTTAAGCGGAAACTAAATAATATATACGTTTTAATTAAAACGCCTTCGTAAAACTTATTAATAAACCTAAGGAATTCGATAAAAAATTAACTCGCCTTTTCCGCTAATCCTTAAACCGATATAGCCTATTAATTAACCTAGAGATTAAATAAATATAAACCGCTTAAAATAACCCCGATAACGTAAAAAACGAATAAAGTTTTTATACCCTCGCCGACTTCGGATAACTATAAAAAGAGGCTTAATCCTTATAATATAACACTATAATTAACGATTTAAACGGTAATAATTTTTAAGCTCGATTAAACACTTTATTTAACTAATATACCCGTAACGGTAATAAAGCTACCTTTTTTTTACTTTATAAATTAAAATTAAAAAAGTTAAATAACCTTTTAAAAGCGGACTTATCGCCTTTAACAAGTTTAAAAAAATATATAATAATTTAAACGAATTATTTTAAAAAATACGATTTATATTTTTATTAAGTTATGCCCGTATAATATAAATGTTTAATTTTTACGTTAAGGCCCGCCGAGTAAACTTTTAATTAAAATTAACCGCTATTTAAACTAAACACTTAACTTTGCTCCCTTTTTTCGACTATTACGATATTTATAAAAGCGAGAACTTAATAAAAAAACAGCTTAAAATTAACGGATTAAACAGTAAACTTAACTCGTTAAAAATTACCTTAAAAAATTAATTAAAGCTTATAATAAAGCTATTATTACCCGGGAATAAATAAAAGTAATTATAAACGACTTAACTATTAACCTTATAAAAACTAATATCGAATCGACGAACCGATTAAAATAACTATATAACGCTTAAATTAACGTAATCCACGGTTTAATTAAACACACGGTCCAATTAAATACTTTCCAAGGCCTCGTATAACGAAATATAAATCAATTCCACCACAACGCATTTAATATATTAAAATCAATCGGAATCCTCCTTTTTAAATATTTTTACATTATTTTAATAGGTACGCGTATTATACCCGGGCTCCCTATAAATTTTATAGCGTCGCGGGCGCGTTTTAAGCCTTTTTATATAATTATTACTCCGGCGTAATTTATTTTATAATTATTTATTAACGTCCCTTTAAAACTGTAGGTTTTTTTTAGCTTATATACGAAGTAATCCTTTATCCTATAGCCGTTTTTTTTTCGTACGGCGGTGCCGGCTAAATATTTTATTTACCTCTTATAGTATAATTACTTTACCCTTTAAAAGAGCGAGCCGGTATATTACCTACGTTATACCTTTTATAATTTAATTAAGTCTAGTTAAAATCGACGTTAAAGAGCTATTTTAATGCTATATAATACGGTTTCGAATGTATTCGGTTTAAAATTAGGCCTTAATCGGGTTATTTAAGGTTTTTAATTCCTAAGGAATAAGTAGGCCGAAAAACGTCCCCGGAGGTATTAGAGTATATAACTTTATATTTAACTATGAAATAATATATTCCGGATCGTACGGGACGAGTCCGGTCCCTTAAAAGCCTCCTTATATATTTAAAACGGTAAAAGTTACTTAAAACGCTTTTAAAAACGCTAGTAGAAAATCCTCCTTTAAGATATAGGTAATATACGCCCGTATAAAACCTTTAATTTCTTTCTTATACGCCTTTTTTAACGTACGAAAATAGCCGACATTAAAAGGCTAAAGTTTATACGACGAATAAAAAGGTATACAAAATATAATAATTAAGTTTTTTTATAATAAAGCTCGAAAGCTATTAAGTGGTAGCTCTTATAACCGTTAAGGATTAATAGGTAATAAGTACCCTTCGTACGAAACTTTATATATTTATCGAAATATCGAATCTAGTCTTTACCTTTTTTATTTATAGTCCAGCTATTTTTAATAACTATAATTACTTAATTTTTCGACAATAAACTGTTTTCGTACTAAAAAAGAGATACGTTTTCCCGGTAAAAATAATATACGAAAGGATAGCGTAACCGTATAATTTAACGCCCTATATTATTATAACCTATTCCCGGTTCCTTTACTATATTACCTTAAGCTTTCCGCGTTAATCGAAAGTAATTACGACTATTTTAAACGAGATTTAACTTATAAAAAACCCGGTTTTATTAAAATTATATATATCCTCTTTTTAAATTCTATATTTATTAATTATATTCCGTATAAAAGTAAACCACGCGCGATACGCGTCGGTATTTTTATAAAAGACTCTTTAATAATCGATTTTTCGGTTAAAACGCGTCCGGAGATTTAATTATCGTCGTACGAAATTAAAGGCTTAGTTAACGCCGACGCGTCCCGCGTCGTATAAATTAAGTAATCGATTTATTATATTTTTAATACTATTTATTTAAGGTAAAAACGATCGCGAATTTAAATTAATTATATATTATATAATTAATTGCTTTTCGAAATTTATAAGCTTTTACGTTAACGATTACGTATCTCGTCGTAAAATATTACTATAACGCCGGTAATATAAAGTTATATAAGAGATATTATATATTCGCGTTACGGCTTATACGCGTAATTTAGAATCTTTTTAAAGCGCTTAAAACGCTAATTATATATCGTTCTCTTTCTATTAATTTACTATTATAAGTGGTAGAAATATAAAGCATAAAATGTAAATTATACGGAATTAAAAGAAAGTGTTTAATTGAACCGTGTATTTAATTAGACCGTGGATTATATTACCGTTACCCGACTAATTATAAATAAATATAATAATACTTTCTTTATAATTATTAATAATAAAAGTACTCGCTATAAAAAAAGTCGTAAAATTAAAATTAACGATTTTCATAGCGATAAAAATAAGGATAAAATTCTTTTCGAAGTTTAGTTCTATTAAATTAAAAATATACGAATTAAAAATATCGACTATTTTTTTTAATAACTAAATATTTAACGTTATTCGTAATTACGTAAAAAGCGATATTACTTATAAACTTCTACTTTTTCTCCGGGATTACTATTTTAATCGTATTATTACTACCGACGAACTCTTCGACTATTTTTAAAAGCGATATTTCGATTATACTTTTCGCGAAAAGATAAAAAAAAGTATAATTAAATGGAAATAATTTTTTTAGTCGGCTATTAGAAGTTTCTTTCCGATTTCGTTAAATTAGCCGGAAAAAAAGAACTCCTTTATACTTTTTAAAAAGAAAGCTTTTATAATAAACTTATACCCCGCGTTATAATTATTATTATTACGATATATTTCGACGAAACTATTAATTTTAACGTTTACGCTAAGTATTATAAATAGATAATTTAAAGCTTCGTAAACGCGAACGAAAAAAAAAAGCGATTTAATAAGCCCTCTTCCTTATCGACGGGTAAAAATAATTCCGATAATAAGAACGATAAAACTAATACTTTTAAAACATTTACCTTTATTAAGCCTACCCCGTAGGCAAGTATCTCCTCGATTAAGACTTACCTTTCTCTTATTACCGTTAAAAAATTTTAAAAGCTAATAAAAAAAACCGATATTTTAATTATTATTAAATTAACTATTAAAAAACTAATTACCCCTTAAAGCAATATAATACCGAAGGACGTAAACTTATCGACATTAACGAGATTCATTGGAAATACGAAAGAGCGTCGCTTAACCTCCTTTTTAATAATTATAAACTTAATTAAGCCTTCGCCGAGCTGAAAGAATTAAAAATTAATCCTAAAGAATAAGGACTTTTTCTTAAAATAAATATTAATTACCGTTAAAAATAATTTAATAATGATATTATTCGATTTTTTATAAAAACTAATTAAAAAACATTTTTAACCTTTAAATATATTATAAATAATAATAAATTATCGTTATTTACTACCGTAATACTCGTTAATACGGAAATATTCGGTTATTTATTTATAAACGTAAACTTCGCGGGTAAAATAATTAAATAATTAAATACGAGGCGAATAACCGTTTTTTAACCCTACGAAATTAAAGGTTTCGACGATAAACTTTCTTAACTTTTTAATATAATAATATTCGTTAATTTACGAATTTACTACCGAATACTAGGCTAATCCTTTTCGTAATAATTAATATAAAATATAATCTTATTATTAAACGAAAATAGTTCGAAAAATATAACGTCGTTATTTACCCGAAAACTCGCTATTTAAATTATTTTAATAATTAAAACCCTATTAAAAATACGGATATACCGATAAACGAGGTAGGTATATTACTACGATATTTAAGCTATTAGAAAAATACGGATGCTAAGAATAAGGCTTTAAAAGCTTAAATTAAGAAAAATAAACGGAAACGAGACGGCCGATTTTTTTAGTTAAGAGCTTATTTTACGTAAAGGGAAGGTACGCGGTTATTTAATACTTTTAATCCCTCCGCTATAAAAAAAGAAATTTAAATTTCGAAAATCCGTCCGCGTATTACTTACCGACTAAATAAAAGAGTAATTAAAATATAGCGTAATTTTAACGATAAACTACGAAAACTAAAGTAATTCGGTAATAATTGTAAATAAACGTTAAAACGTGCGCCTTATTATAATTAAAAAGATAAGCGCGGATTTTATCGCTTCGCCCGCGACGTTATAAATTAATACCGTTAACGAGTGCCCGATATAGTAATTCTAAACGCTTTAAGTTTTTATCGGAGTATAAAAAGAACGACTCGTACTAAATCTATAAAATTACCTTTTACTAAATCGATAAGTTTATTTAAAAAAAGAGACCTTTCGAAATAACTCTTTGCCTAAGAACGAAAATAAGCTACGCTAAAAAGTAGAAGAAATAATATTTAAAGTATATAAAGATTTTTATTATATGTTTAATAAAATATAATCCGATAAATTAATTAAACACCGCGGATTAATAAATTATTAAATTAAATTAACGGACGATATAAAATTAAACGACCTAGGTTATAGTTTACTCTATAAAATATCCCTAAAAAAGCTTATTATAACCCGAAAATATATCTTAAAGAACCTCTAAAAAAGCTTTATTATATCGAGCAACGCCCTTTAGGCGGCTCCGGTACTTATAGCCCTTAAAAATAACGGCGAACTTCGTTTTTACGTGGATTTTTAAAAACTAAACGCTATTACGCGAAAAAACCGATATCTATTATTATTAATCGAGGAAACCCTCGATAAAATAATTAAGGTAAAAATTTATATTAAAATTAATATCCGGTAAGCTTTTTATAAAATCCGTTTAAAAAAGAAAGACGAAAACTTAACGATTTTTCGAACCCGTTACGAAGCGTATAAATATAAAGTTTTTTTATTCGGGCTAATTAACGGACTATTTACTTTTTAAAGGTTTATTAACGACTTATTATGGGAATACCTCGATGATTTTTACTATATTTATATTAATAATAACGTAATCCACGGTCTAATTAAACATACGGTCTAATTGAACACTTTCTTTTAATTCCGTACAATTTATATTTTATGCTTTATATTTTTACTACCCACGATAATAAATTAATAAAAAGAAAACGATATATAATTAGCGTTTTAAGCGTTTTAAAAAACCTTAAATTACGCGTACGAGCCGTAGTACGAATATATAATATTCCCTATATAATTTTACGTTACCGGCGTCGCGGTAATATTTTATGACGAGATACGTAATCGTTAATGTAAAAGTTTACGAATTTCGAAAAGTAATTAATCGTATAATATATAATTAATTTAAATTCGCGATCGTTTTCGCCTCGAATAAATAGTGTTAAAAATATAGCGAATCGATTACTTAATTTACGCGACGCGGGACGCGTTAGCGTTAATTAGGCTTTTAATTTCGTACGACGATAATTAAATTTTTAAACGCGTTTTAACCGAAGAATCGATTATTAAAAAGTCTTTTATAAAAATCCCGACACGTATCGCGCGTAGTTTATTTTCGTACGGAATATAATTAATAAGTATAAAATTTAAAAAGAGGATATATACAATTTCGACGAGACCGGGTTTTTTATAGGCTAAATCTCGTTTAAAATGATCGTAATTACTTCCGATCAACGCGAAAAGCCTAAGGTAGTATAATAAAGGAACCGGGAATAGGTTATAATAATATAAAGCGTCGAATTATACGGTTACGTTATTTTTTAGTATATTATTTTTACCGGGAAAACGTACCTCTTTTTTTAATACGAAAATAGCCCATTATTAAAAAACTAGGTAATTACAGTTATTAAAAATAACTGGACTACGAATAAAAAAAGCGAGGATTAAATTCGATACTTCGATAAATACACGAAGTCTTATACGAAAAGTGCTTACCGCCTATTAATCCTTAACGGTTATAAAAGCTACTACTCGATAGCTTTTAAATTTTACTATAAAAAAACTCGATTATTATACTCTATATACCTTTTTATTCGTCGTATAAACTCTAGCTTTTTAATATCGGCTATTTTCGTGTATTAAAAAAGGCGTACGGGAAAGAAATTAAAGGTTTTATGCGGGCGTATATTACCTATATTTTAAAGGAAAATTTCTTACCAGCGTTTTTAAAAACGTTCTAAGCGATTTTCACCGTTTCGAATATATAAAAAAGCTTTCGAGGGACCGGACTCGTCCTGTACGATTTAGAATATATTATTTTATAGTTAAATATAAAACTACGTACTTTAATACCTCCGGGGACGTTTTCCGGCTTACTTATTCTTTAAGAATTAAAAACCTTAAATAACCCGATTAAGGCTTAATTTTAAACCGAATACGTTCGAAACCGTATTGTACGGCATTAAAATAGCTTTTCGACGTCGATTTTAACTAAACTTAACTAGATTACGAAAAATATAACGCAGGTAATACACCGGCTCGTTTTTTTTAAAGGGTAAAGTAACCGTATTACGAGAAGTAAATAAAATACTTAGCCGGCGCCGCCGTACGAAAAAGAAACGGCTATAGGATAAAGGATTACTTCGTATATAAGCTAAAAAAAACCTACAGTTTTAAAGGGACGTTAATAAATAATTATAAAATAAATTACGCCGGAGTAATAATTATATAAAAAGGCTTAAAACGCGCCCGCGACGCTATAAAATTTATAGGGAGCCCGGGTATAATACGCGTACCTATTAAAATAATGTAGAAATATTTAAAAAGGAGGATTCCGATTAATTTTAATATATTAAATGCGTTGTGGTGGAATTAATTTATATTTCGTTATACGAGGCCTTGGAAAGTATTTAATTAGACCGTGTGTTTAATTAAACCGTAAATTACGTTAATTTTAACGAGGTAATTAATAAACTAAATATATATCTCTAAATACTTACACTTAACCTATCCCGTTTAAGGACGGTTAATACCTACGACTTTTAAACGCCGTTTAACCCCTAATAAATAATTAAACACTCTACTTATATTAAAAAAATGGTATTTACTTATTAAAGAAGCTTTTTAACGCTAATTTTAAATACAATAAACTAAATAGCGAAGGGTATAATTAAAATAGCTTATAAAATAACCCTTATACGCGATAAAATATATATATTAAAAGAAGTTAATTTAACACTTTCTAAGCGCCGGAGAGCTAAAAAGTCGCGAGTTTAGTTTAAAGGAACCCTTATTATTAAGGAATTTTAATAGTTATAAAACGAGAAAGTAAAAGGAAAGCGTTTAATACCTAATAAAAATAAAAATAAGGGTTCGTTAAAGCGGAGGGTAACCGGTGAAAGGCGCTATAATATCTACAGTAAAATAGGTTATAATACGCGAATATATAAAAAGGATATGAAATTAAACGAGGAATCGAATAACGAGTAGTTTTAATTAATTTTAAGCGTTATAATTAAATTAATTTATATAAAAGGGTCGAGAAGTAAAAAAAGTACGTCGCTAAGTAATATATATCGTATAGTAATAAACCACGTTAATAAAAATTTTAAATTTTAATATAAAGTCCTTAATTTCGTCTTATTTTATTTATTATTTTATAATTAAAACTCTATATTTTTACCTATTTTATTTAATTTTATATTAAGTTTTAAATCTTACCGATTTAAGTGGGTAACTACGGAATGTATAGGTTATTTAAGGGAGGGGGTGGGGGGGGGGGGCAGCCGATAGGGGTTACATCTTATCAGCTATCCATGCCACATCGTAATAGGGGTTCGAATAGTAGACAGATGCATGAATCATGATACCGAGTTCCTTAACACCCATCCTACCACTTGGTTTATGGTTATAGACAGCAAGGGTATACATTTCTCCCGGCACCCAACTCACGGGCCAGCGGGATCTACAATGGTTAGTTCCATCTGTCAGCAACATCACCACCGTTGGTATCCAGATTGTTAACAGTGTTGTTCGACAGGTCGGGATAGATAGACTGTTTCGTCAAAATTCAGAACAAGAACACACTGCGTAGAGGTCTCAGTTCAAATATTTGGCAATTATCTTGCTTGTAGCCGCGTACGTAGTGTCTCAATTAGTAGAGGGGGAAAAGGGTTTCTCATGACCACTCCGCCCCCCGCGGCCCCTCTCCAGGCACGTCAGCTTTGTGGCTAAAACATTCTGGATATGTTTTTGTGTGATTAAGCGTATAGAATAGGAAGCATTGTACACTGATAATGCCCAAGCATATTGAGTATGAATATGTATAAATTAGAGTGATTAGAATATACTGCCTTTGAGAAATGTGACAAAGAATGCTGTGGAGGTGCCCTATTTATTGTGGTCTCTGACCTTGACAAGGATAAGGGAGTCGAAATGGGTAGGAACATTGATGGTACCCAAGCACATCCACAAGATCACTATCTCAATACTCCTGTTATTACTAACCCCATGGTGGTAAAGCTGTTACAAGGCTGAGCTTTGACCGGATGAGTTGCTGTCAGGGGTCGAACTAGTGATCAGACGGAAACTCACTTCCACCAGCTTCTGCAGACGAAACTCGGTGAGGCCATTCGGGACAACCTGAATTTCGATATTTTTACTCATAGTCCATCTGGTTTATTAACTAGAGTAACGAGATGGAATACGGTCACCGTAGCTATTACAATAATGACATGCCCCTCACAACAGTACCAAAAATGCCATTATAAAGTGATTTGAGCCCCGGTATGTGCTTGCTGGTCTTCGTTATAGTGCTCATCGTCGTGTTCTTCGTGCTCGTCGTTATGGTAGTGATGCTTGCCCTATTGTTTTGGCGGCAAAGCATTATCATAAAGCCAGGGCCTGGTAGACATAAAGATTCAGGGGTCGGCGAGAGTGAAATTTTCGCAGTGAATGCACACCAAACCCTTCTAGGTCTTTTTTTGTTTCAATCTTTTGGAGGTTTTCGTGAAACTACGCCATCGGAACTGTCCAGGAAATCAACAGAGCCACCTTCACCCCGAGAAAATTTGTTAAGAAACGCCATTCAACAAGCAACATCCGTCACTTCATCATGGCTGACGACGGAAGTGCTTCCGGCAGTAATGCGGTCGTTGAGATCATCCCCGGTAAGTCACGCCGCGCCTGTCTCTCCAGGCCACCAGTACCTTTCAGGGGTCGTCGACACTAACCACCGCCCACCCACCTCAACAGCCCCTCAAGCTCTCGACCGGTTCGTCCTCTTCTCGTACCTACCCACCGAGCTCCGCTGGATGATCTACGACATGATGCTCCGTATCACCCGCGGCCCCCAGAGCTTCCTCTACTTCCCTAACGGCTACACCTTCGTCACCGGCCTGGACTTTGGCTTCCCCCTTCTCGCTACCGTCTGCCACGACATGTACCACTACGTGGTCCACCACTCGGGATTCCAGAGGGTCTACCTGGACTACATGGTCCTCCGCGCCCCGGCGCATCTTTTGCTACCAACCAGCCTAATGCCACCTCATACCCAGAGCCATAGCCTGCCTCTATTCTGTATCATCTGTGTTATGTGGCGAGGACCGTATCGTGGAGATCGAACAAATTCTATAGGAAATATTTGATGGTATCGTAATACTGCCAATAATCTAAGGTGTTCCCCAACGGACCAAGCAAGAAAACTAAACGGTTAACCTGTTTTGAATAGAGAAAAGTACTAGAAATACATGAGAAGCTATAGGGGGATCAGATGGAAGGAATACCGGCTGCCCTCTGCTCATCTGCATTGCCTGGTCCCTCGATCGGTCAGCATATAACACAGTATGACATTATCTGCTGATGGGGCAAACCACCTGCCGAGGCAATACTATCCTCGGTCTGGAGAAATGGTTTAAGCGTAGGCAGGGCGCTTGGTATTATCTGTGGAGATTCCACGTTCCTGGTCACTGAACAGCCCCCTGCCAAATCCAGGGGCATTGATACACCGAATCGCTGTTGTCACTGAGATATGATTGCCCTGTTTCTGAAATGGTTGGGATTTTTGAGAAAGGCCTTACATGCGGGCCCCCATAGCAAAAGAAGTCTCAATGGACCCAGTAACGGTAGCTGATCATCATCTGTCGCTTCCATCCCTTGAACCATAGATGCCCTCAGGAGTGCGTTATGCTACTGACGATTCCATCCCATCTCATATCCAGACTCTTATAGCAGCTTTTTTTTTTCGTCTCTTGTGAATTGTACGTGATGAGATTTGATTCTGGATGAATCTCATACCAATTATGCCGGATGGAATCGCAGTACTGTTGAAGCCCTCGCAACGATATTCAGCACAATGGCTGAGTATCAAGCGTCGGAACGATATGGGCAGATCAACTTCCCCAACTCATACGCATGGAACTCAGTCTACAACATGAATCCCACGCCCGCGGCTAGATAGATGTCTCTCTAGGTTCCGGTCTACTTACACAACCGCGAGTAAAGTATTCGGTGCTGAACCGTACCATTCTCGCGATCACATTATTCTGCACATCAACGTATGTTACTCACCAACGACAGCACCACAACTCCCACCCACAGCTCCCACACAGGCGTGAGACAGCACAATGGCGTCTGGCAACGGCAACTCTATCACGGGCGACCAGATGGACGTCCTCGACAGACTGTGGGACATCTTTGAGTCGGTCAGCGTAAGTTCGCAACGTCTTGCTGCGAATGCCCAACCTATATAGCCAGCTAACGTTTCTCTCACTCCAGATCAAATGGCACGTACTTGCCAACCGGGCCGGCTTTGATACTACCCAGAATGCTAAGGACCACTACGACGACATCGGAAAGTTCAAACCAGGCAAGATTGCCATCACCCGCCGCGACCTCAAGACTGCGATGGGATTGGCCGACATTCTCTATGGTGTCAAGGCGAGCATCCCAAATTCAGTTGTCCGTCAGCAATGGTAGACTACCAAGCTGAGCTCTAGGTCGATTGGAAGGGGGTCACTGTTCGTTCTGGACTCAGGGACGAAGAAACAGCCAGATCACATCACCACGACTTGACCATGCTTGAAAGTCAGTCAATGAGACGACCCAGAGGAAGGCGTCGGAAAGACTTACCCGCTCCAATCATTCGGGGACCTCCTGAACCCATGCTTACGTTGCCGGGACTGGATGATCCTTTCTACAGCCCCCTTAATAGTAACCATCCATTGACTGGGCCGGTTTCTGTGGGATGGATGCGACTTATTGCATATTTAGCTGATGAGCGAAGACGTACATGCTATGGGGATAGTATTACACCATAATCAACAAGATAAACGCATTAACAGAGTGTGGATGCGAGCCTTCATATGACATATGATAAATTTCGTACCCAGATCAGCAAACATCCTTCAGACATGCCTGGTAGCACAAATATAATGCCATTTGCTACGACCCCAAGTCGTCAGTAGTTAGGAACTGGGTCTTTCCATGTTCCTTCCTGATCTCAAATGGCTTCCATTATATGCGACCAATGTATTATCGATACTACCACTCGGTCGAAATTGGCAGCATAGAAAGAATAGTCCGGTGTCTGCGGGCTTTGGATTCATATGGCACCCGTGCAACGACATATGTAGGTCCTTGCTCTGTCTGCGTGGCTCTTTGTGTAATCCTTGATCGATGGATCTTACGGGATATTGCCCCATAGCTCTTGTGTGGCCACGGGTCTCCTCACCAACGCAGCACCTTGCATGTGTGGTCCTTCGCAACTTCTAATCATAGCATCTAATTCTTAGCGATGACTCAACTAGCTCGCCGGTGCCGCACCTCGCAGCAGAACGTAAAGACTCAAAGCAGTATAAACGAAACTGATATGACCAGTTCTGACGAGGAACAGCATTCCCCACCGTCGCCTCAGGAACGCTCCTCTCACGTCCAGATGGAGACACGGACCAATGTCTCGCCATTCACAAGGCTGCCTTATGATGTAGGCTGCATTACTATCTCTCCACCCTCCCCTCCGATACTAGCTGACGTTTGCCTGTAAGGTAATCAATCTGATTCTGGAGGTGGTTCTCCGCCAATCGAGACCGATAACGTTCGAGGAGAGCTGCTATCCCTGGTGCTTTCCAACACCCCCGCCCCCAGGGCACCAGACAGTCCGGCACTGGTTCAAGCTTGTGCCAAGACCAGGTGAACCTGTCATGATATTCACCACGACTCCAGGGATATTGGTCGCAGTCTCCAAGCACCCACGAAGCATGGCACCACAGATGTGGCAAACATTCTGGGGCGTCAACGTATTCTACTTCTGCGACGAAACCCATCTCCTGAGGTACTTCGCATCGCAGCTCAGGAGAACGCTGCGGTACTATCGACACATCACTGTCGGCAGACATTCCGACAGGTTTAACAGTGTAGACCTGAAAACGAGTGAAAACCGCCAAAATCTCCGGCATGCCGGAGCCTTCTTGGGACTCCTGCCTTGTAACACGCGCTTCACCGTGGAGCTGTTCTGGCCATTCGGAAGCAAGCCGGCGTGCGGTGGCCCACGACCAAGAAGTCGTGCCTTCGAGCTCGTGCGCGTAATCGCATATATACCTGCCGTTTTCACCGTGCGGATTGATACCGTGCCACTCGACGATAGGTTTTCGGTCGTGAACGTGCCGGGGTATGAGGTAGCCGTGGACCTTGGCGTTTGCCAGTATTTCGTGCTGGGCTATGGCGCCCTGCCGCCGGGCCTCGAGCCTTACACGGAGTGTCCGGACCTCCCCAGAGCCGTAGAGGATCCCTGGCTCCTCGATAGGAAGTTGGCTCAGCGGCGGCAGTACCTGGTAGAGAACCCGATAAAGTATCACCATAACTCGGACGAGGAGATCCGAGAAGCCTACCTGGCCAGCGAACTTCAGCCGAGTGATCTTGATATTGAGACATTAGGGTGTGGCTCAGTCACCTGTCTTTCTTGACTTGGATCTGCGTGCTCTACATGGCGTTCTGCATCCAGCCCGGGCCCAGTAGGCCAAGGGCGATTACGACTACTTTACGGCGGAAGGCGTTGATCAGCAAGGAAACCGCACAAGAACGAGATTGACGGAAGAATAAAGAAGGGACGAAAGCACGAAAACGTGGTGTGTTGCCGATATCAGTTTGCAGAGCGACGACGGTGAAAGGAGGAACTTGTACGAACTGGCGTATTGCACCGCGATTCGTTTCGGGTCTATTTTTGGGACTTTTATGGAAATATTGGAAACTGCATGGTTCAATGGGAATCATTTGTATCCCGTATGTAGCCCTAGAATGGGTCGATGCCATGTTATTTGAAGAATTTGTCCGTAAGATCCTCGTGTGAGTGTGCGAGAGAAGTGTCTGTGGGCGCCCGCAGCAGTGAACGAACAGACGGATGAGGCTCGCAATGCTCTTAGTCGTGGTGCTTGTCATGTATCGTAGGAACGAGTTTCCAGAAATGTAGTCTGCCTGGTTGGCAAGGTTGTACTGCTTGCTTGTCTTGTTGATGGAGTTTGACTGCAGCATCGTTGTTGGTGGATTGCTGATGATGAGCACGAAAGAAATTTGTACGAATAGGAACGCAGTGTGTTCGCTGGCGGACGTCGGACAACGAACCTTCTTATATGCTTCAATGGTTCGATCAATGGCGGAATGTGTTTCTCGAATCGGCGGCTGTCGCGGCATTCGAAGCCGTATCTGCAAAGTGGTCCTGTAGGCAGCATGGCGAAGCAGCGACGTCTCACTTTGGGCAGTTGGCGTTCGGATCCAACTGACAGATGCCATCTGTATATCATTCATCATTGAAATATGAACTGCAATCATGAGGTACGAGTGTAGATATCGTAATACACAGAATAAATGTCACGCAAGACTGGGAAGTCGCGAGGCAGGCCAAGCGACCAAGCTGCTCGCAACTCCGCAACGCCTCGCGAAACGGGCTGGTGACCAGAATGTAGAAACCTGGCCAATGTCCAATTCGCCGGACCACACAGCAAACAGCCACGAGCACATAAGTACACCAAAAGCAAACAGGAGTTCCGCTTGGGATCGATCATGACTAAATGTCTGTCTGCATCTTGACGGCGTTACGAAACCGTGGGCGGGATTGCGATGGTCATTGGGGAATATCACACGAGCATGATAGAACCATAGAACGGTTGATGGCCAAAAGTAGACGGGCAGTGCGAGCAGATAGGTGTGTCATGATGCGCAAAATTGAACATGGGAATCCAGCAGATGTGCGACTTGTTGTCTGTCGCCATGGAGCATTACTTGGATATTTGAGGTCGCGTCGTCAAACGAGCGGAACACAAAGAGAACACGATGGTACTGGAAAGTGCAAAGGCTTTCTTCTTCATGACGATGCGCGAAGCACCAGATCAGGATGAAAAAAGAGTTGTGACATCAAAAATTCCACCGAAAACGATCCCGAAGGATAGTTTACGAAGAGAGAACGCCGCGCTGTGCAATGCAGGTTCCTCAACGTGGCCCAGGGAATACTTGATCTCCCAAAGCCCCAGCAAGGTAAGTATGAAGAAGAAAAAGAGAGGAAAGGAAGTTGAAAAGGTCGGAGGGAGGGCAGCAATTTATACCCTTCCAGAGTGGGGCTTGGGGCCTGGCTGATTTCGGAGATGCCTCAGATGGCCAATAAGGTGCCTGAGGTGCCTGGATTCCAGGCAGGTTAGGTGCCTTGCTGCCTGGATTGCTCACTGTGCCCACCCCCACCTGCCTTAATTGAATACAGCACAGCACCAGCTGGAAGCCGCGAGACAATCGCGTCGACCCCACCATAGAAGGGCGCCGGCATTGAATCACATCACTGCAGCTTTGCCATTGCTAGCATTGCGATGCTGCCAGTCGATCCCAGAAGCCGCGGAGATGTCATACTACGACCTTGACGCCATTCTCACGGATGCAGAGGTACTTTCTCTCCATACATTCTCTATCTCAAACTCCCATAAACCACCCAAGCTAACCACGACTCCAGAAAGTGCCCTGCAAATTCGAGCTCGACGTCCCCGACCTGGGCTACCTAGACAACAACCCCTCGCAGGGACTGAAGGCGCAAACGCCCGTGTCGCTGCCGCTATGGCTGGCTGAGCTGCTGGCGCTGTCGAGCCGGACGCAGTCGTCGAACCCGGAGGACTCGGCGCCCTTCCTGACGCTCGAGATGCCCAAGGCCCTGTCCAACGAGGTCGTCTCGGCCCTCAAAGCGGATCCCCGCGCCGTCGCCCTTCGTGACCAGACTCACAACATGTACGGCCTCGCGACTCGCATGCTCGACCTCTTCGAGGAGCCCGAAATGTGCGCCGTCCTGCGCCGCACCTTTGTCACCCGCGCCGCCGAGACCGCCCTCCACGCCCGCAAGGCCGGTGCCACTGACGACGTCGTCCGCGGCGAGGGGTTCCTCAGTGGACTCGAGGAGTGGGAGCGCTCGCTGTTCCGCCGGGCTCATGATGGCAACAAGGCATGCAAGGAGTGGATGGAGGGCGTCAAGAAGTGAGGGAGAAGGGAATAAATACACGATATTCCATCCATAGTGCCCACCAGCACCGCGCAACCCTACTTACGTCGGGCCACGACGTCGGAGGTTGGAACATACTGCTGGAAGCTCACATCCCAATGAGGGACGTACTGCAAGACGATGGGTGGAGAGTCCTGCCAGTTGGTTGTCTCTGCTATACCCGATATGCGATACAGCTCCAGAGAAGTCCTTCATCGGAGACTTTAACTCAATATAGGGAGAAGGCGGAGATAACGAGAACACGACGAATGAGTAATATATCATTAGAACGCCCAGTTGCGGATTTACACAACTCCAGAGACGAGGCTAGAATTGAGGGTATTCTTTCTTTGCCAAACAGGTGTGAACATACAGATTTTGACTTGTCTTCGCATGCCTTTTCAGATGCAACAGGCCGAATTCATTCGCGAGAAAGCCGTACTATCCAGTCTTGCCTGTCGATGACCTCCTGGGGATCTATGGGGATAGATGGACTATATCATTGCCCACTTGGCTTCACAATACCTCCTGAGCCGGTGGGTGTTGTGCTTGTTACGTGGTTCATATGCACTGCCGCCAGCTGGCTATCCCGCCAGCAGCCAACCATGCTGTTACTACACGTAGGTAACTATACTATTGGCGGCCAGATCTTGTGACTGATCATCCCACTTCTAATTCGACGATGTAGCGTGCATACCTACAGCAAGACCCTTCGTCTGGTTTTCGGCTTGTACTTGGACCACGACTGTGTCGAGGCTATCGGCATCGGCACCCCCTCGTCATGGCCGGAAACGGACACGGAGAAGTTTATGGCGATGCCGGATGCCAGACGGCGACTCACCAAGCAATGCAGCGGTTGACGGTCCAAACTCTTCGAGAAGATCGTGGTAGGCACCAATATCTGTGGACCACAACCAAAGCACGGGCTTTCAAGTCTCGTGTGTCCTATCATAATAATTCAAAGGTCCGGGCCTGGATTTGTAGAGCTACTACACACGCACCAAACCGTCGTTGGCGGCCTTGTCCAAGTTGTCTCAAAACTTCCATCATGGCTGAACCCATAGAGGACTCATGCGGCAAAAGCTTCGACCCAAGTGGGGAAGAAGCTCTATGTGACCGGATCGAGCGAAATTGATTCCATGTTTGACATCCTGGACTAAGTTGTGTTCATATGGTATTTAAGAGGCAATAATAATCAAATACAGCCAGTGGTTCCGTTGCCAGACATACATTTCATTGCCAGCTATTCCGTGTTGCGCTGCTGGTTATGCCAATGCTAGTCAGCTATGCCGTTGCCGGTTATCCAACTGTTGGTAGAGCGAAAGGGAAAGGAAGGGAAAGGCATAATTGCCAGTACGCTGTAAGTTTTGGAATAGCCTGGACACGGAAAGCCATGAGTAACATTCAGGCCAAGTTTATTCAACTGTTACGCCCCTTGGGTGTGCTTTCGGAGATATGCCATTGCTTGTCACCAATTAAAAAGGCCAACCCCACCGGGCCAATCGTTTTTTACGGGCTCGCTCTACTGTACTCTCTCGTTGCATTGTATCCTGGATTAAGTAGATCACTGATAAGATAAGAGCTTTCGTCACTGCAACCGCGATTAGGCACGCTCTCGCGATTGATTCCTCCTTGGACCAGCAGGACCCGAATCGCTCAATCATCCCCAACCATGTCGCACGATCCAGGCAACATCTCCAAGGCCGACGCTGCCGCCTACTCCTCCTCCGACTCGGACGACAGCGCAGTCGATGAGTTCACCGACCTCAATCCGCGGAAGCGCCGCCGCACCGGTCGCAATGCGAAGGACGACGCCGCCTTGGGCATATTCGGCTCCGACAGCGAAGATAACGGTCCCGGGCGCCGCTGGAAGGGCAAGAAGGACCTGCGACACAAGGGCATGTCCTTCGTGTCGGGCGGCAAAGAAAAGCTGGACGAGGAAGACGAAGACGAAGACGAAGACGAAGACGACGAATATGCCGAGCCCGGTCAATTCGGCGTCGGCTCCAAGGGCACTGTGCCCGACGACGACGAAGAAGATGAAGAGGATGAGGACGTTACTATGGGCGGTGTAGGACTGGGATTTCGCCCGTCCGTGCCAACAGAAACCGCCGCGGCTCCGACATCTACCTCGCGCCCATCTTGCGTCAAACCCAAATACGACGGCAGCACGCCCTTGGGCAGAGGATTCGTCCCGTCTTCAGCAACCGAGCCAGTACTGAAGCAAGGCCTGAAAGATGAGCCTGCGATGGCATCGAACGCCCCCAAGCCCAGTGCCTTCACCAAGAGCGGTGGCGGCGGGAAAGCCATGTCCTTTGCAGCCCGCATGATGGCCAAGATGGGCTACGTCGAAGGCAAGGGTCTGGGTGCGGATGGGCAAGGCCGAAACGTCATCATCGAGCCGACACTTCGACCGCAGGGTGCCGGTCTGGGTGCGGTGAAGGAGAAATCCAAACAAGAGAAAGAAGAGGAGAAGCGCCAGAAGCGGATGCGCGGCGAAGAGGTGGTCGACTCTGAAGAGGAGGAAAAGAAGAGAAAGCTCGAAAGGAGGAAGAAGAAGCGCGCTCAAGGCTTGGACAGTGGAACGGCCAGCGGTGCCAGCACCCCACGACGCCCAAAGACCAAATACGTCACCGTCAACGACATGAAGAAGGCCGCCCCGGGCTTGCATATCCCGGATGCCTTTGCCCCGATCCTCGACATGACCGGTCCAGGCCAGAAGATGTTGACGTCAGGCTCTGGGCTTCTGACCCCTACTGCTGGCACAGAAACCGTGGAACAGACTGAGGCGAGGAAATTGGCTGGCAGAGCACAGCGAGATCTTACGGCGTTTGTCGAAGAGTGGAAAACTCTCGAGGAACGGAAGGCTTGGTTGGATATGGAGACGCACCAACGTCAGCAGGAACTCGACGAAACCCAAGCCCAGTTTGGAAAATTCCAGATCTTTGCCTCGGTTCTCGACGAGATCACACAAGCTGCCGCGGATAAAGAATGGGATCCAGTTATCAACGGGCTCAGGAAAGCCGAGGCAGAGGGAATTGCGAATAACGAAGATCTGGCTGGAATCGCAGTCGCAGCAATTCACCCATTCATGCGAGAAGCCGTCCAGGGATGGCAGCCTCTGGAGGACCCCAAGCTCGGGAACTTTGCCACCGACCTTATGGATATCCGTGGCGTACTTGGTCTGAAGTACCAAGCAACGAACGGGAAGGCGGTTGCCAAGTGGGAGCAACTGGAAGTTGATGGCACATATCGGCATCATCAAAAGTCGACGACACCTTACGAAAGTATGATCTACAAGCTATTGTTCCCCAAGCTGGTCACTGCAATCTCACAGCAATGGGAGGTGTACGACCCGGCGTCTTTACTGGCGATCTTTGAGAAGTGGGATGGGCTCTTCCCCGGCTTTGTCCGCTCGCAACTGCTCGAGCAAGTCGTCCGCCGCCTGGACGAGGCAGTCAGCGCTTGGAAGCCCCGAAAGAAACAACATAACCTTCCGCATCTCTGGATATTCCCTTGGCTGCAGCATCTGCCAGTTCATCATTTAGAACCGAAGGGAACCGGTTTGGTGGCAGACATCCGACGCAAATTCCGACAACTCATCGACGTCTGGGAATTTGACCGTGGCGTGGTGCCCGGCCTTAAAGACTGGAAGGATGTTTTCCGGCCGAGCAAGTCCCAGGACCAGTGGAAGCCGCTGGTCATGCATCACATTATCCCGAGTATGGCCAAGTACTTGAGGACCAGCTTCCGGGTGGACCCATCAGACCAAAATCCCTATATACCTATGCTGGAAGGCATTATGAAGTGGACGGAGATCATCGCGCCGTCGATGGTTGCCGAGGTGATTGTCGCAGAGGTCTTCCCCATGTGGCACGATGTACTTTACCAGTGGCTTACAAGCGACGAGGCCGACTACGACGAGATTGCTACGTGGTATCAGTCGTGGCAAGATGACATTCTACCAGACATGGCTGCTCAAGAGAGCATCAAGGCAGAATTCGACAAGGGCACGGCTATGCTGGAGAAGGCGGTTGAGCTTGGGGCCGACGTCCAAGCCAAGCTGCCGCGGCCCGACGGCAAGCAAGCACACCAGCCCCAATCACGCTCCCAGCACAAGCCCCATACCGACACAAGCAAAACCGCCGTGCCGGAAGCTGCTGCAGCTGCAGCGGAGCCGGCGGAGAAGACGTTTCGACAGGAGATCGAGGACTGGTGCAACGAGAACGATCTCCGGTTCATTCCCATGTCCAAGAGCACGGATCGGGGCGAGAAGTACATGCGCATTACGGCCCGCATGGACGGCAAGGGTGGTTTCCTGGCTTACTTCCAAAAGGGTGCAGACGTGCTGGTGGTAGAGCGACGAAAGAAGGACGATATCGTGATGCGGAGAGATCAGCCGGAACAGTGGGAGCATGTCTCGGGCGACTTGCTTGCAGAGGTGGAATAAGGGGGTTGGCGGTGATGTAAAATTTGGACGATTCCAATGGAATATTCGTGGCCTAGGGGGAAGAGAGAGATGCGAGATAGAATGGTATATACGTGTTTATACCCACATAAGCAGACAGGCGTTTTCCAATAGGAGTGTGAAGAACTATTTTGCTATACCGGCAAGACCGGATGCACTGGCACAGAACACATTGGCTAGTGCGGTTCAAGGGAGCTTACAGTAAGACGTTGCGGGCACTAAACGATGGCGGGGTTCCAGCTATTTTTGGTGGCATGCTCTGAGTACTAGCATTGAAGTATTAGGTATGTATGTATCATACCATGTCGAATCGATCGAAGCCCAGGCAGCTCAACAGGCTGAAGTTTAGTATTTGTTGGTCAGCTTTACGGCATGAGAAGCAACGGCATCCATAGAAAGTGCCCAATGTGAGTCCGTCAAGTAAAGATCGCCAGCATCCAAACTTGACGCAGCGCTCGGGATATGGAGCCGACAGGGGTGATGCTGCTTCGAATGCTGTTTAGAGGAGCCCCCAACAGCATGCATGACGAAAGAATGAATGGACCGACAGCCTAGCTCCGAAGCCGAGCACTCCCGACGCGACCAAGATAAAGACAGAGCTTTATCGCAGCTCCCTCCAGCTCCCCCTCCAAAATACTGACGGTTTTCTATTGACAGCATAAACCTTGAGATTCCCTCCTACATCCGAAACGTCCAACCACTACAGCTCAATCCAGCAGACCAATCCGTCCTGCACACTCTTTGCAAACTCTTCAATTGACACAACAAACCATCACAATGCCGATCCGCATGCCCACCACCGCCCTTCGCACCGCCGGCCAAGCTGCTCGCGGAGCTATGGGGGCTCGTCCCGCCAGCGCTGCCGGTGCCCTCACATTCGCCCGCGGCAAGGCGACACTGCCTGACCTTTCCTGTAAGTATAGCAGCATCAATTGATTCCGTCTCGCTGCACCTCAATCAGGTGGACTCATGGTTCCATGTCCAAGACGTCTAAATATATAGTGTGCTAACTCTACTCCCCCCACCATCCCAGACGACTATGGCGCCCTCGAGCCTCACATCAGCGGCAAGATCATGGAGATCCACCACAAGGGCCACCACCAGACCTACGTGACCAACCTCAACAACACGATCGAGTCCCTGGCCGAGGCCAAGGAGAAGGGTGACACCTTCAAGGCCGCCGCCCTGGCGCCCGCCCTCAACTTCAACGGCGGCGGCCACGTCAACCACAGCCTGTTCTGGGAGAACCTGGCCCCCGCCAACAAGGACGGCGGCGGCGAGCCCGAGGGCAACCTGAAGAAGGCCATTGAGCGCGACTTTGGCAGCTTCGACAGCCTCAAGACCCAGATCAACACGGCCCTCGCCGGCATCCAGGGCAGCGGCTGGGCCTGGCTCGCCAAGGACAAGACCGCCGGCACCCTCCAGGTCGTCACCCGCGCCAACCAGGACCCTGTCACCGGCAACTACGCGCCCCTCATGGGCATCGACGCCTGGGAGCACGCCTACTACCTCCAGTACCAGAACAAGAAGGCCGACTACTTCAAGGCCATCTGGAACGTCATCAACTGGAAGAAGGTCGCCGAGCGTCTGGAGAAGGCTTAAGTTGGAGTAATGAACGAAAGAAAGAAAGAAAGGAAGAGGTGACGAAATGTATAGTAGTTTAGTTTGGCGTGTTGGGGAGAGCGAATGAAGCCGTCGAATTTGTCCGTTATGATGCGTCGAGCAGTGTTCCTGCTGTCGATGCCTACTTGCTGAGAGATAGGCAGTCAATGAGATTATGATCAAGCAGTGCTTCCGTCCGCAGCGTCTACATGATGCTATGCGTTCAGTTCTAACGTGAGAACTTTATATGCGTGACATACTCCACCCATCGCTCCTCCTCTCCTCATCTATCCCATGTCCCTTAGGAAAGCGTGGACAAGCCAGTCGGGTCGTATAAGCAGCCGCCGCCATGAACTCTGAGAAGTATCACCAACGCCCATCCCAACTGCTTCTTTCTTTCACAGCTCCGCTCCTTTTGTCGGTTGCCTCTGCTGAGAAGTCCCTAGGCGCCTACGGTCTCGTGTCCTATTTTATACCGCCTGTACCGAGACGGGCTTCTGCTACGTTGTCCGTGGTATACTAAGGAACCATTGTTCATGCGTAATTGGAGTCCTTGGATGAGGACACGCATCATTCATGTTCGGGATGTCCTCCGTCTGCTTTCGGCTAGAAGCTGTGTGATTCATTCGTAGGCTCTGAGAATGGTGCTCATGGACCGAATAACTTTCCTTGCCCTCTGCTGTTTGTTGCCGAGGCTTAATGTCGTGATGGTTCTTACCGAGAATGCCAGTCAGTCGAGTTTGGGTGACGCATTGCAATACTGGAACATGGTGTTGCTCCGTGGAGGCAACTGTGTCTCGCCGGCCAATGACAACTGCGCCGATCCATCAGGCAGCAACATAATATCGACATTTAGTTTTTGATCCCTCGAGACTGAATGTGTTCTGTCTGTCCTTAGTCCTGCAAACTAGAATGACTTTTACGGCTTCAGACAAGGGGCTACCTATTGAGCAGCAAGAATGGCTGGGTTGAAGGCATTTCCGGGCGAGCTGCTCGAGTTCGTCATCGAGCAGCTGGTCATCGTCATTGGTATTCAGAAAGCGGTTCTTCTACGGACTGTGAGCCGAGCCTTCGACGCCGCCATCATGCATGCCATCTGCGTCCGCCAGGTCGTCGACATGGATGACCCTGCTACGCCGCGCCTTGCGGAGCGCATGTGCCCCGCACTCCGGGGATGCATCATTGCCGCCAAGTCGCGCTCCGCGTCTACAACGGCGACAACGGGAACGCCCGCCGGCATCAAGAGCCACATTTCTGTGGTTGCCAGAGTCAACCATGCGTTAGACGGCCTCCTTGGCGATGATGAAGACGAGGAGCTACAGAGACGGCGACACGAATCGATTGCGCAGGCAGTCCTACCACTGAAAGAGGTGAGGGCCGACGAAGTCTTCGGCTCTCCCGACTCCCACGACATGGTCGACCAACTCCTCGTCAAGTGCAGCAGGTACGGGGACACTCCCCTCGACCACGTCCTAGTCGAGAGACAGAACCTTCTGAGCGGCGTCGTCGTTACGGGCAATCTGCCGCTCCTCAAGTTACTGCTTCACCCGCACCCCAATGTACGCCTCCCTGCCAGGGGCTGTCTCCCTTCTCGGTGGGCGGGGGTGAACGGTGTGACGCCGTACTTCCCCAACCTCTTGCCCCTCGCCGCCGCGTGGGGGGCACCTCGAGGTGGTACGCCATCTCTTGGCCTGCGGCGCCCGCATCGACTCCGAGTCGAAAATCTGGCGCACGCGACTCGCCCCCCGCGACCCAGGCAGACTGGCCTGCATCCGGTTGGTATGAAGAGAGGGATCACTTTATGATCATGTACCTCCTGTCCAAATATGGGCCTTCCACCAGCCCACTCTGCGCTGCTGTTCGTCATGGACATGGGCACGTTGCTAGGCTGTTACTCCATCCCGAGCACCGCCTGCCCCTGACCAGCATCGAGTACCTGAGCGCCATGCTGGCCGGCGCCGAGGCCGGGCGGCTCGACCTCATCGAAACCCTGCTGGAGACGATCGGGAAGCGTCTCTCCGACTTTCCCGGCCTCGAGAGCGAGCTGTTATGGGCCGCGGCTCGCCATGGCCACCAACACATCGTCGAAAGGCTGCTAGACTGCGGCGCCGACGTCGACGCCTTGCCAAATAGCTCCCGCCAGTACTACGGCGCCTTGCCCATCGCCGCATCGCGGGGGAACATGTCCATGGTCCGTCTCCTCCTCGCGAGAGGGGCCGCGGTCAACATCGACGGGCCGGACAGACCGGGCCACCTACCCATCCGGGCCGCCGCCTGCTCTGGGCAGGAGGAAGCGGTCCAGCTGCTCCTCGAGCACGGCGCGGACCCCAGGGCCGCCGCCGTGTCTGCCGCCCAAGGTGGCCAGCCACGGGTGCTTCGGGCACTGCTGGCCCGGTTCCCGGACCTGCTTCGTCGCGGGACCGAGGCGTGGGAGACGGGCCAAGAAGCGCTGGCTTGGGCGCTGCAGACCAAGAACCTGACGACCCTGGCTGTGCTGGTGAAAGAGGCTGGGGTTGATCTCGATCTCGAGGACGGTTCCCTGGAGGGGGATCCCCTGGGCGGCTGGCCCAGCTACAGGTCGAAGAGGCGCTCGCTGGGCCGGTGGGTGATTGAACACCTGATATCGCTCGGCGCGCGGACGGTGATGGATGAAGAGGAGGAATTCGACCCCAGTTCCATCCTCGTTAGAGGTGTATACGTCTCCGAGCGTACATGGGAATGGGTTGGCAAGTACTAATAAGACCAAGAGCTCGCTAAACCCATAACCTCGATCCTGCGTACTACTAGATATATGTAGGCTAGGTATCCAGGGTTTCTGTGGCTTCCATGGCCTTTTGGTTGCGCATCTCTGGGGAAGTTATACTTGTTCTAATACTCCTCTGCCAGTGGTAGAGTCAGAAGGATCCCATCTCACCTACCTATTATTATGGAAGACACGGCCGCCGCCGGGACTACGCCCGGTGGTACAAGTGAGCACGAGGTCGGACAGTTCTTCAGCCCACGGCAAGGATTGAGAGCCCGCTTCACGGTCGCTTTCACTTCAAGACGGTGGCACCCATCGTTCACTCAGCAGCTTGAAGACGAGGGCCAGGAGTGTACAGAAAGACCAGTTATCCTAATTTAACTATCGGCAGAAGAAGTGGATCCAAGAAGATGATGCCCTTCTCCAGCGCCTCGTCGATACCGAAAAGAGTTGGTTGGGATTGTATCGTTCCGGAGTTCGGAGAGAGGTCTACGACTACTCGATACTCGTTGGCAATGCAACACACACTGATACACTCTAAATCGGGCACGATAAAAACGACGTTACCAATCACATCGGAAACTGCCAACAACATCAGTTGCCACGAGGATTACAAGCCGTTTATCGCAGTCTGTTTCTATCCGCAACGTAGTACGTGGATGCACGTGCACAGAGACCCAAGTTCTCACGGGTTTCATAGACGAAGTGTTAAGACTTCACACAGTACTGTTATGATTTTTACTTCACTTCAAATTATGTAAAGAGGTAGCAGTCTTCTGCTATTTCCTCCCCCAAATCCGTGGTGCTTTTTCCCTTCCCTCATCAAGGTAGCGCGGCTTTTACGAGCCTCGAGCCAGGGGGTTCACCTTGCTGGATCTTGGCCGCACCATACTTCTCCAGTCGGATGGCCTGGATGGCAATGAAGCCACTGGTATCCTCCGGGCTGAAGCCTTCGAGGGTGTCCATGCTAGCCTGCTCCTCGCTGTAGAGATTGCTCTCCGGCGCAGATCGGGAAAGGACGTGTGCTGCGCCCTTGTAGACCATCATGTTGACCGTGCCGTGGACGTGCTTTTGGCTGAAGATGATGGAGTTTTCTTCACGTGTGTGATTAGTAAAGATTTCACCTGGAGTGTTGGACAGTTTCAAGACTTACCGAGGAGTTCACGCTCGGGGGAAAAGTACATTCCGTTGTAGAGGCATTGGGACCACTCGTTGCCAATCCAGGCCATGATGGACTTGACCTTGGAGTCCAGGGTCATACCCTCAATGTCAATGTGTGCGAGGCGGAGCACGGTCATGGCAGGGGGAGTCGTAGCAGCCCCGGGACTTGAGACCGATGAAGCTGTCAGGTTGTTAGCACAAGAGTAAGAGAGCGAGGACAAGGATACAAACCGAGATTCGACAATGTCTATCCGGCCGACGCCGTTGCGGCCAGCGATGTCGTTGAGAGCCTTGAAGAGCTCGAGCGAGCCAGTGACGGTCTCGCCGCCCTCCACCTCAAGCTTGACGGGAATGCCCTCCCGGAACGTGACGGAGAACTTGGTCGGGACGTCGGGCGCCTCGAGAGGATCGACGGTTCGGGTCCAGACATCCTTGGGCGCGGGCATGTCCGGCTTCTCCAGAATGCCACTTTCGTAGCTGCAGTGTGCCAGGTTGTCTGCTCGGAGGTCAGTAAAGGCTTTTTCAAACATTGTCAGACACATTTTGACTCATCACGTACCATCTTGCGACCAAGGAGCCTTGGGGGTGGACGAGACGGGGATGTTGTTCTCAGCAGCGAAGTTGAGAAGGTCTTGTCGGCCCCTGTTATCATGTCAGAGATTGTTGAGCAGGACGTGATCATCAGGACTCACGCGAAGCGGTTGAAGAAAGTGGGCATTCTCCAAGGAGCGATGACGGAGAGGCTCTGGTAGAGACTGGTCAGTTACCACTCTATTGCGGGAAGGTTTGGCAAGCAGGATCTCCATACCGGATCGCATGCTTTCCAAGCTAGCTCGAATCGGACTTGGCTGCGATTTGTCAGTCTCCCAGACGATTCACCGATGACATTCCGCAAGGACGTACTCATTCTACATGACGTTAGTAAGAGCTTTGCACGTTTTTACGAGGGGAACAACATACGCCCTTGCCTGTGCAACCGTGGCTGAGAATCTTGCAGTTGTATTTGTGGGCAGCTTTGACCTGCGCCCGAGCGATGACTGGGCGGGCAAGACTGGTTCCAAGGAGATATCTAACAGCATTGTCAGTTGGGGGTGGCCAGAGGGAGAGAGCTGGAGACTCACCGATCCTCGTAGATGGCGTTGCCTGTTTGTTCACCAGTGTCAGTCATGGCCACTAAACAACCCGCGCCCACCGCGCGCCTGGACTTAGACGGGACCTATGACGTACATTGGATGCCGCGGAAGATGAGCTCGTCGACGAATTCCTGCTGCAGGTTGTCGATAACCATGCGCTCAGCACCGAGAGCCAGCGCCTTCTTCTCGACTGCTGCGAAATCCTCCTCTTGGCCCAAGTCGGCAAGGAAGCACTAGAGGCGGCTCATGTCAGCATTGGAGTCCGAGATCGGAGCCCGGGCTTGGATAAGATGAGAGGTCACATACGACGACGGTGTAACCCTGAAATAAAGAACACGTTAGCAAGGCGATCCACTGGATACGAGACTTAGCAGAGATATTTACCTCAAGAATTAGCCATTTGAGGATGGTAGAGGTATCAAGACCTGGGGCGGAAGATTAGCACTTTCGGTCCATCGCATGGGGTCCATCGTCCATCGGCCGGCGGGGTAGCTTTGGGGAGGCATACCTCCAGAGTAGGCCCTGGAAGTTCAATGTTAGCCCAGGTTTCCAGTTCGGATGGGTATCGGGAATATCTTACAGGCAGACTCGTTTCTCGGAAGACATGGTTGCGGTTGCGGTTGCGGTTGCGGTTGCTGTTGCTGTTGCTGTTGCTGTTGCGGAAGCCTGAGTCAGGAACTGTGAAGAAAGATAGTGGGGTGTGCGATGTTGGGGTATGACCGTGTCGAGAGAAATAATTACTTGATGGCGGGGTGGGTTTTCTGCCACCATGCGACCTGGGCGGTCAGTGACAGTGACAGTGACAGCTTAAAAGGTGCGCCGAGCCTCTCAATTGCGCCAGCGGCTTGCAACCTAGGGTCCCTGCAGGTACGGATGGTGACCGGATGCACCGAGTCGGAGCTGAGTCTTATAGGGCTGGGTGGGACTGGAATTGTTTGACTCATGTTAGACTAACGTTGGTGCCGGCCTCGGACAAGTTAAACAGATCACTTAGCGTGCTTACAAATATTATTAAAAATTTATTAAAAGCTTTTAATAATCCATTATTTACAATTAGTATATATTTTTTTATTACTTATTTATTTTCCTTTATATTATTATATACGATTTAAATTAATTTAAAATAATGTTTATTTATATATTTATTTTAAAATATATAATATTTATATTTAAAAAATTATTTAAAAATATAAGTAGTAATAATATAAGGTTAACTTTTTAATTATTAAAGGTATTTAATTTTAATATATTAAATATAACGTAGTTTATTACTACGCGACGTATATTATTTAACGACGCACTTTTTTTACTTCTCGACTTTTTTATATAAATTAATTTAATTATAACGCTTAAAATTAATTAAAACTATTCGCTATCCGATTCCTCGCTTAATTTTATATCCTTTTTATATGTTCGCGTATTGTGACTTGTCTCGCCGTAGACACTATAACGCCTTTCACCGGTCGCCCTCCGCTTCGACGAACCCTTATTTTTACTTTTATTAAGCATTAAACGCTTCCTTTTTACTTTTTCGTTTTATAGCTACTAAGATTCCTTAATAATAAAAGCTCTTCTAAACTAAACTCGCGACTTTTTAACTCTTCGGCGTTTAAAAAGTGTTAAATTAGCCTCCTCTAGTATATACATCCTATCGCGTATAAGGGTTATTTTATAGGCTATTTTAATTATACCCTTCGCCATCTAGTCTACCGCATTTAAAATCGGCGTCGGAGAGCTTTTTTAATAGGTAAACACTTTTTTTAATATAAATAGAGTGCTTAATTATTTATTAAGGGTTAAACGGCGTTTAAAGGTTATAGGTACTAGCCGTCCTTAAACGGGATAGGTTAAGTGTAAACGTCCGGAGATACATATTTAACTTATTAATTACCTCGTTAAGGTTATGAGGTACTAAACTAAATACGCTGAATCTAAATTTAATATTAATTTCCGTAAAAACAGTAAAATACGTAGCTTTAAAAGCGATAAAAAACTCTAGCTTAGTAATATAGTTTATAAAAGCCTTAATAAATAACTCGATTTCTTTTAAATAAATACGTTTTAAAGGCGAATAAAATATTATATTAAAAGGTTAAAGTAAGTATAATAAATAAAGAGGTATATTAATAGTAATAATATCGTTATTTTAGTAGTATATCTCGAATTCGGCCGAAATATAGCTCTCGTAGCCGTTAAGAATTAGGAGGCGGTAGCGACCTTTCGTTTACGATTTAATATATTTATCGAAGTGCTTAATCTAGTTTAAACCTATTTTATTATTAATTTAACTATTAAAAATCGGCTTAATTACTTAATCGCCCGGTAAATCGGTTTCGCGAGACTAGTTCGCGAAGTAATATTAGCCTTAAACGATTAAGAACGGCGGAATATATTAGCCCTACGAATTAATATATTTAATCGCCGTTACTTATTCCCGATTACCAGGCTAGACTGACTTCGCTTTTTTACGCTGCTCGGCGCGTATTACGACGAGTATTAACCCGATTATACTTATTATAAAGCCGGTCTCGTCGAAATTCTAAATGTTTTCGTCGACGATCCCGTATTTCGTCTTTATGTTCGCGATTAGCGTAAACTAGGCAGAAATAATTTTAAAATCTTTATAAAAAGCCTTTTAATAATCGTACCGACGATTTATTTTGGTTTTTAAGTCTAGGTTACGGTTAATAAAGCGTTTAATTTAGTATTTACCGACGCGGTCGCCGCCGCGCAACGCGGTAAAAATATTAGCTATATTCTTTATACTAGCGAAATCGGGAGGTATCCTTTAAATATTTAAATTAATTATATATTTACGAAGTATCTCTTTTTTAATTAGATTTATTTTACGTCGTTTCGGTTAGATTTCGCGTTTTAAAGTTCGGCCGTGGATTCGATAACGTAAAATTAATTTGGGTATATTGTAAGTTTTTACTACTATTTTTTAGTTTATTTAATTCGGTCCGTTTCGTGTCGCTTAAATTATTATAATTATTCGCTTTTTAGGATTAATTAGGTATTATAGTTATAGAGGTATTATACGTTAAAGTTTAATTATATTGGAATTAAATTAAAGTGCGTCGCTAAGTAATATGCGTCGCGTAGTGGTAAATTACGTTATTTTATTATTAATTTAATTATTAAAAGTCGGCTTAATTATTTAATCACCCGGTAAATCGATTTCGCGGGACTAATTTACGAAATAATATTAACCTTAAATAATTAAAAATAACGAAATATATTAACCCTACGAATTAATTCATTTAATCGCCGTTACTTATTCCCGATTATTAAACTAAACCGACTTTACTTTTCTACGCCACTTAACGCGTATATAATAATTATTAACTCGATTATATTTATTATAAAGCTAATCTCGTTAAAATTTTAAATATATTTATTAATAATCCCGTATTTCGCCTTTATATTCACGACTAACGTAAACTAAATAAAAATAACTTTAAAATTCTCGTAAAGAACCCTTTAATAATCGTACCGACGATTCATTTTAATCTTTAAGTCCGGGTTACGGTTAATAAAGCATTTAACCTAGTACTTATTAACGCGGTCGCCGCCGCGCGACGCGGTAAAAAAATTAATTATATCTTTTATATTAACGAAATCGGGAGATATTCCTCGAATATCTAAATTAATTATATATTTATAAAATACCTCCTCTTTAATTAAATTTATTTTATATCGTTTCGATCGAATTTCAAGTTTTAAAGTTTAACTATAAATTCGATAATATAAAATTAGTTTAAGTATATTATAAGGTTTTATTACTACTCTTTAACTTATTCAATTCGATCTATTTCGTATCGCTTAAATTACTAAAACTATTTAATTTTCTTAGGATAAATTAAGTATTATAGTTATAAACGTTTTACACGTTAGAGTTTGATTATATTAAAATTAAATTTAAGTACGTCGCTAAGTAATATACGTCGCGTAGTAGTAAACCACGTTATTTAATTTTTAACCATTAAACTTTAATATAAAAATAATAACCTAACTACCTCCCCGAGCTTAACTACTTAAGTTCAACTCCTTTAAAATAGAATTATTTAAGTTTAAATATAACGATATCGATATATTTAACCCGGAATTCGAGGATAAGAAAACATCGGCATAGTTTAATATAGTCGCGACCTAATTTTTATAAATATTTACGCTTTTACTAATCGTATTCGAACGTTTATTAATAATAACCCCGATAGCTTAGCTAAGTAATAAATTTTAAAGCTTTTTTTAACATTATTAAAAAAATTTATTACTATTTAATAGAATAATAAATTTACTATTCTTAACCGTCGAAACTTATAATAAACTAGATTAATATTTACGTTAAATACTTTATATAACCGCTTTATCCTAAACTTATTAAAAACTATATTACGATTTAATAATATAACGATTACTTTTTATAACCTTACTTTGAATAAACACGCTTTTCCTTAATACTTTAATAAGATATTACGATACTCTCGCATAATAAAAACGCTTAACGATAATAATACTAATACATATAATGTTTTAACTTATATCTAATTAAAAATATCCCTCGAAATTAAAAAATATCTCATATTACCTCGATAATATAAAACAATCGCGTAATACTTACAGCGTAGTAATAAAGTTAAATTAAACCTACTCGCTTTAATTAAATAAAAACACTCTAACATTAAATAATCGCGTTATACTTATAATATAAAAAAAACATTAATTAATCGACTAATAAGTTTAAAAGAAAATTATAAAGAAATAATAATAACTCCGATTTCGACAGCGGTAAGCGTAGTCGTAAATATAATACTAAAAAAAGAAGGCTTATAAAAAGAAATACGAAAAAAGATAAGTTTAACGATAAGGAAAAAAAATCTTCTTATTACGTCGAAAAATATAATAATATCACGTTTAATTCATTTTTATTTTACTTTTTCGATTTTAACTTCAATAAAAAGGTTTATACCTATATCGTTTACGGTTAAAATTATGTTTATTTTAAATATTTTACGCTTTTCCCTATTAAGAAATAAACTAAACTTTATCAAAAAATATAATAGTATAAAAAAATACTATCCTCGCCTCCTTTTACTATTAACTGAATTACTTACCACTATTATAGTTATTTTTTTTCCCTCTCGAAATAAACTATTTTACTATATTTATAATTATAGTAAAAGCTATAACTATAAAAAAATCGCCTTAAACACTTTACCCTCGCCTCTTTAAAGCGACTTTAACAGCGACGAGAATAAGTATTTATACGTTATTAAGGAAGCATTTTTAATCGAAACTTCTAATACTTTTATTAATAGTTACACTTACCTTAAAATAAAAGCCCGTGCCTCCCCGGATAGAAACCAGGATTATATTATTTTAATTTTAGCATAGGTTATAATTTAATTAATTAAAGCTTTTTAGCTAAGCTAGATTATACGGTTTAAAATAAAAAGTATCGCTTTAAAAGTGTTAAACAAGCCGATATTGCTTAAAAAGCTCCATTCTCTATTTATTTAAAAAAATTAATTTTATAGGTAAGCTTAAGTTAATTAAGTTAACTAGAGAAGCTTAAGTTAAAAGCGACCTTACACTTAATTTACTTTTCGATAACGATATTTTACACTTATATAATATAATTATTAATTATATAAGTATAAAGATTACTTATTAAAAACTCGTTAACTTTAAAACCACCTTTTAAATTTTATTTAAAGGTAAACCGTATAATCGGTAAATTTCTAATACTTATAAAGTGACTATTAAACCGAAAGAGTTAGCCTATACTTAGGCTAATTATAAACCCCTCTTTAAAGGCCGTAATTTCTATTTTTATTTTAAAATAAACATTATTTATAATACTATTATTAACCTTAAAAACCCTTAGGCTATTATAATAATTAAACCGACGAGTAAGACCGTTACTCTTCTTAAAGGAAAAAGGTTAGGTAATATTAAAAAAAATATAAACACTAGATTCTTTAAGATTACTTAAAAAGCCGGGATAATTACATTTATTACCGTAGCTACTTTAGTTAAAATTACGTAAATACCGGTAAACATATTAAATATTAAAACTTTTACTAGTATTCCCGCTATTATTATTTAAACTATTTTTAATTATAACGTTACTCTTCGCATTAACGCTAAGTTTACTATAACGCTAATTATAACCGTTATTACTTCGAATATAATACTTAATCCGAATATTTATATATTAATTTTATAAATATTATTATTAATATAACTTTAACGAATAATATCCTAGTTACCGATAAAATTTATAATATTATCGTCGACTTTAATAATTATTCCCCGACCGATTTTTACTTAATAAACGTATTACTTATAATGTTACTTAAGCTCGATAAACCGAAGATTACCGAACATTTTTTTATTTTAAGCATTAAAAAGCCTACCGATATCTTTAAATTAAAAACCGAAAAAGGCGTTAACGTTTACACCGAAAAGAAATCTTTTACAAATAAACTTATTAAAGTTATTAAGAAATTTTTTAAACTTTAAAAAGATAATAAACTAATTAACGTCTTTAAAGAAAAATAAATAAAAAAAATTAATTAAAAGATAATAAAACCGTAAACTAAATTACTAATTATACCTTCTTAATAAAAAAGATTAAAAGGTTATTAACGCTACTTATAGCGCTTTTTATAATTAAAGAAAAATAGAATAAGTAAATAAGCCTTTATTATTTATTAATCCTTTATTCGTTATTTAGCGGCAAATTTATAATATACTTAAAAAACGGGTTATAGCGGATCTTCGTGTTCTTAATTTTATCGCTGTTTTTAATTAATACTCGTTACTATTATAAAACGATATTATTTCTAGTTTACGAGGAAAATATTTTATAGTTATCGTCGATATATGGTAGGCACTAACGTGTCAGTTTTATAGTTATAGGAAGCATGCTCTATCAAAGGTAGCCCCAAAGGGTTACTCGTTATTTCTACCTATTATGCTGTGGAGTAATGCCACACTAGTAGCTTGTGGCGCAAGCCTCAAGCCACCCCTGTGTGGCCATAGGCCTCACAATATAACTGTTTTTTTACTGGGTTTTAATATATAAGGACTTTTAAGACCGATTTATTATAATTAATTATCGAAGTTTTAAACCTTTAATAATTATTTTTATAGGTTTTCGAAATAGTCTTATTTACGTATAAAGGTTTATAAATAAACTTTTAACGAAATATTAACACTTTTATCGTACTTTTATTAACGATATTATTATTTTTTCTACAATAGAAAACAAGTATATTTAAAACTTAAAAACGATCTTTACTTTGTTTAATTCTCATGATTTCTCTATATTCCTTACGAAGTTATTATTCGATTATTGTTTTATTAAACTATTCGATTATTACGTTAATAGCTTTAAATTAATTAATAGTAAAGATTATTCCGCTGTTTTTCGAAAGCTCGTATTCTTTAATAATTTAAAGGTTTTTAAATAGTATATCAATGCCGCTAGATTTCTCCGTTATTTTATACTTTATTATGATTAAATTATTAAACCTTTTTAAAAGCGTAAAATTATATTACTTATTAAAAGGCGTAAATAAAGTAAGGTAATTAATAATAACCTAGATAAACGTATAACTTATTATAAATCTACGTACTACGAACTAATAAACTTTAAAAGAACTTCTTTTAACGCTCTTTAATTAATTATTTATAAGAACACCGTTTTATTTTATCTCGACTTTAATAAGATCCTATTTATTCAACTCGATAAATTAATTTAACGCGGGTTTAATATTATAGTTTTTCACTTTGAGATTAACTATAAATAAACTTTAAATTCCTTAATTCCTTCGAATTAAGTTTAACCTATTTTATACTTAAGCCGTATACTATCCTAACCAGAAATTAAATACGTTTCTTTTAAGCTCGAAGTGGTATATTTTGTTTAAACAATTAAAAAAGTACGTATTACAATTTAATTAAGTAATAACCCCGTTATTATTTTAATAGATTACGCTATAATTAAAGGAATTTACGATTAAACAACCTTTAATATAATTAACACGGATTAATTTAACGCTCGATTTATTAATACTTCTATTTACCTATTATAGTACGGCTTATAAGTTTACTATATGGCGAGAAAGATTAATTTCGTCCTTAATACTTTAAGCCGCTTTTTAATTATTTAAAATATTAAAGCACGCTTTATTGAATTTATAATGTTAAATAAAGTTTAATATATAAAGTATAACGTTTATTTTTTAAAAACCGAAATTTTATTCGCTAATTAATTCAGTTAACGGGTAATTAGGAAATAATAAACTAATATTCGTTTTAAAACGATTATCGTAAACCTTAAACAAAATATCGAAATTAACGAGGTCGTTAAGAATTTCTCTCGTCCCGGTTATCTTTCCGAGGTCCGCGATAATTTATTTTATAATATCAATTTTTTAAATTAATAAAGAGTTTATATACTATATAAACTTATTTATAAATTTATAGTAATAACTTATAATAATCGATATTATTAAAAAATCAAAAAAATATTAAAAATATTTAAAAGTTTCGCTATTAAAAATAAGAAACGATTGATAAAATAATATTATATTTATTACTTTAAATATCGATATAATACGATAAATAGTTAATTAAAAATTAACAATTACTAACCTTTTAAGAATAAAACCCATTACCTATATATACTATTACGATTAATTTTATTTGAAATCTCTTTTAAATAAACACCGAAAAAAACTCCTTAGTAGTTAAAAAAGGGAATATAATTAGTACTACGATTATATCATAATTATATCATATTAAACATTTAAACGTATAATATATTTTTTTAGTAAAGTTTAATATATAATAGAAAATTAGGAAAAGGTTTTTAGAACTTAACTTCTTCTCTCTAATTAAAGAATGCCACGAGGTATCGTTTTTAATCGAAAACTTAAGTTTATAAGCGACTTTTAAAAAAAGTATATAAGAATTATTTAACACCCGCTTATTATTTATAATTATATAATATTTTTAAACCGATAAATCTTCCGAATATAAAAACTAAGAAATCGAGATCGGTATTTGTTTTTATACGTTTATATTTCTTAATAGAAAATAGTTAAATTTTATTCATTTTTTAAAAAAAAAATATAAATAAGGCCTATTAATATACGATTAATTTTACGCTTTATAAGTAAATCTTTAGCTTTAAGATCCCCGGTTTTCTAAACGTTATTATCGATGTTAACGCTATAAGAAAGAGTTTATTTAAAATTTGTTATATACGTAAATATATTCGTAAAGACGCTTTTTTCATTATAAATTATATAATTACTACTATTAAATATTACTACGATCTCCGTTATTAAATTATTAAATTTAACGTTAATAATAAAGTTTATTTAAAATTATATTACGGCTACTATTTATTTAGTAACCCGTCCCGAAAATATTCGTAATAACGATCCGGTCCGTTTAAAGTATTAAAGCGTATCGATACATTAATTTATAAGCTTAGTTTTTTTAAATACATTAAAGTTTATTTAGTTATTTTTATTAAATATTTAACGCTATCTCCGGATAGTAAAAACATCTTTAATAAATGAGGTCCTCTTTTAAGTCTTATTAAAACCGACTAGGGTTAGCATTTAGTCAGAGTTTTTAGAATTTAGTCAAAATTTTGTCAGACTAAATTAGTCAGTGAGGTGACTAAATTCATATATTTTTAGTCACTGACTAAATTCTTTTTACTCTTAGTCAGTGAGTTTTTTAGTCGACTAAAAACTCACTTTTTAGTCAATAAATTTAAATAAATTTTATTTTATTATATGTTTATTATCTATATTATTCTATTAAATTATATTATTTCATATAAAATTAAATATAATAGCACTTATTTTAAAAGCTTTTTTAAATAAAAAAATATTTTTAAAAGTATTAATAAATATTTTAATATTATATTTAAAACTATTATAGAATATATTTTATATTAAGTTTATTCTATAATATTATTATTTTTTTTTATATTAATATTAAAAAGTTAATAATTTATTAAATAATAATTTTAAAAGTTAACTATAAAGATTCAATAGCATAAAATGTTTTTAAATAGTAAATATATTTTATTTAACTATTTAAAAAATAAACTTTATTTTTTTATTCCTCTTCACTTTCTACCTCGATTAATTGATTTAAATCGGTAATTTTCCAGCTCCTTAAAAGGATAATCCATTTTACTACTTCTGGATCTAATCTATTTCTGGATTTACTAATAATATTACCAGAAATAGAAAAAGAACGCTCGGTAGGTGCAGTAGTAGCTGGAATACTTAAATACTTTTTCGCTAAATTCGATAAAATTGGAAATCGAATTTTATTCGATAACCAAAATAATAAATATTATATATTAAGGTAAGTGAAAAAAAGGAATTTTAATTTTAATTTTAGTAAGTTAAAATAATAGAATAAATAAAATTTAAAAATAAAATTATAAACTAAAATAAATATTTTAAAAATAGTTTTTTATATTAAAAAGAATATATTAAGTTTAAATTTATTAAAGTGAAATTATAGAATTATTACCTAGTTTTATAGTAGAAATATTAATATTTTATAAAAATAAAATAATTCTAAATTATAATGTATCGAAATATGAGTTCTTTAATTAAATCAATTTTAAATTCAATCTTTTAACCGTAAATAATATTATAAAAGTTTATAACTTTTATATAAAGTATATAAAAGTAAAACTTATTTAATAGTGAAAAAAGAAAGAGAAACTATTAATAATAATTTAAATATAATTAAATTTTATTATAATAAAAATTATTATTAATAAAATAAAGAAATATTTTTATAATAAAAATTAGATTAAAATTAATATTAAAATAATTTTTAAATATTTAATATAAATGACTAAAAATAGAGTTTTTAGTCGACTAAAAACTCACCCCTTTAGTTTTAGTCTTAGTCACCTACCTGAATTTAGTCACTGTAATTTAGTCACTGACTAAATTAAGAATTTAGTCTTAGTCAAAAACTCTTAGTCATTTTTGCCAACCCTGAAACCGACTAAGAAAACGAACTTCTACGTTATAATATTAAAATTATTTTTAATTATAAACGAAATAAAACTAAAAATAATTATAAATATTTTATTAAATAAGAAAACTTCGCTTACTATTAAAATATTTAAAGGCGAAAAAATATTTTAAACGGCGTTAAAAATCTAATTAAAAAGTATTAGGTATGAGAAAATAAAAGGCTTATTAATTTATAGTAGCTTTACCGTAAAAAACTTAAAAAACAACGTTTCGCACGTTAAAATAATTAGCCCGATCGCGTATTTTTATCGTCCGTTATAATTATTAAAGAATTTAAACGTAAAAGCTTTTACTTTTATAATAGTCTTTTTTACTATTAATTTAATTAACGATAACGTTCTTAATATATTTAATGTCCCGCTCGCTTAGTTAATTAATTAAATAAAGCAAAAATTATTTACGTAAAAACCCCGATAACGTATTATTTATTAATTTAATTATTAATAATTTATAAATTTTAATATTATAGTTTAATTGAAACGTAAACGCCGTAAGCTTTATAAATATTCATTATTAAAAAACCAGTAAACTATTTTTAATATATAGCGATAAACGACGTATTATAATAATACCGTATTATAATACCGTTATATTATAATATAAAAAAATTATATTATAAATTAATTAAAAACGTATAGTGTAAAGCTTACGGCTATATAAAGGTGGCTTATAGTTTGCGCTATAAGTTATTAGTGTAGTATTACCCTACGGTATAATAAGTGTAAATAGCGAGTGGTTTTTTAAAGCTATTTTTAATAGAGTATATTTTTTATTATTATAAACTTAACCCGTTAGTGTTTATTAAATAGTAATATTTTTCGGTTAATTAAACGACCGAATACTATACTCGATTAACGTCGGTAAATATTATAAAATATAAGCATTTTTAAATATAAAAGGATAGAGACGATATAAGTAGTTTCGTAATATATAATCGCGGTATACTTTACCCCCGTTCCGTATTAATTATACCCTATAGTTAATACTACTTTATTTTCCTTTATAAAAAAATAAACGTAAGGATTATAATGCGTTTATAATTAGAATATATTTTTTATTATTATAAACTTAACCCGTTAATGCTTATTATATAGTTTTATTATATATTTTAAATTTATAGTTTAATTAAAAAAGATTAAAAAAAACCTACCGCGGTCGGTAAGCTTTTTCCGAGCCGCCGGCTATTTAATAAGCTTTGTTAAGGGGATTACCTAATTAGCTTATTAATATAATTTATACGTTACACTAGCCCTATTATTAGCTACACTATTAAGCTTACACGTAACTAGCTTAAATACCTTTTCCTTTCTTTTTTCCTTATTATTTTATATAACTACGTCACCCCCATATAGTACTATTATTTTAGTCGATTAAAAATTCACCCCTTTAATTTTAGTCTTAATTACTTACTTAAATTTAGTCAGCTTAATTTAGTCATTAATTAAATTACTTAGAGTCTTTTAATTACTATCTTAATTAGATTTTAAGTTTAGTCACTAACTAAATTAAGAATTTAATCTTAATTAAAAACTCTTAGTTTTTTTTATTAACCCTGCCTAGTAATTAACTAATGCCGTTAAAAAACACCCGACATATTAATTTTAAACGCTTTTCGCTTTTACTAAAGTATAAAAAACGACTTATATGTTACGACCTAGCCCAGCTATACGGCCCAGAACCCACGGCACGGTCCTACGATACCCCGAACCTCTGCACAAAGACCCAGCATAATCCGAAACCCTACCAGTCAGCGAAACCCCACTAGTTATTACGACCCTACTGGTTAGTAAGGCCAACTGCGACGATGACCAACACCACCAGTTGGACAGCACGAGTTGGACAGCACGAAGTGTACAGCCAGGGAGGGACAAGCCACAGCAGAATAATACTGATTACGTGGAGATAGGATAAGCGCAACGACTCTCGGGATCGCGACAAGAGCCAGAGATCCAGCTCGACAGGATCTCGCGAGAACTGCGAGATCCCCGAGATCTAAGGAAATCAGTAAAGGAGAGATTGAATATATAACGATAAACGTTCCCTATGTATTTTATATAGACACTCTCTACTTCAGTGATTAATCTAAGCATTAATTTAACCTATTAGTAAGGTAAACAGCCTTAACGACCCTATTATGAATCCCCTTAAATCTACGCACCTCAGTCACCTTTGTTCCTACGGCTATTGCATATTGTATCGATAAGAGCGAACTTTTATCGCACGTTTAGATACTCTCTCGTATTGCTAAATATAAACCCCAGTACGTCTTACTAGGTTTCTTTTGGAACCCAGATAGCGTTCGTTACATTATATTAAATCTATAAAATAGCCCTTTATTAAATTATTAAGTTTATTTAAAAAGGCCCTGTAAAATAACTCTTTACTTAAAAATAAAAATAAACTGCGATAAAAAATAAAAAAGTAATAATTAAAATATATAAAAGCTTTTACTATATATTTAATAAAGCATAGTTTAATAAATTAATTAGATATTATAAGTCAATAAATTATAAAATTAAAGTAATAAATAATATAAAACCGAAAGAGTTAAATTATAACTTATTTTACAAAGTATCCCTAAAAAAGACTTACCGCGACTCGAAATTATATTACGGGAAATGTTTAAAAAAGTTTATCTTATTAAATAACGCCCTTTAAACGGCTCTGATATTTATAACTTTTAAAAAAAACGGTAAATTTCGCTTCTATATAAACTTTAAAAAACTAAATATTATTATATAAAAAACCGATATTTATTACTATTTATCGAAAGAACCCTAAATAAAATAAATAAAATAGAAGTTTATATTAGAATTAATATCTAATAAATGTTTTATAGGGTCCGCTTAAAGGAACGATAATTCAATAGTTTTTAAACCCGTTACGAAATCTGTGAATATAAAATTCACTTATTTAAATTAACTAACAATTTTTTTTTAAAAGTATACTAAGGAACTACTACGAAAATCTTTTAATAACTTTTATTACGCTTATATTAATAATACTTTTATTTATTTTAAAAGTATTCTTTAATATAAAAAATATGTAAAGAAACTTTCTGAAAACTATTAAAAATCAACTTTTAAACTAACTTTAAGAAGTATAAATTTAACATTATAAAAGCTAAATACCTCGATTTTATTATTAAAAATAAAAATGCCGCTGTTAACTTTAATAAGTTTTTACGCTAAAAATTTAGTTTTTATTAGCGAATATAAAAACGGTATAATTATTTTTCGAATTTTATAATTCTTTTCATAAATTCTTGAAAAATATAATAAAATTACTGAATTATCCATAATCTTAATAAAAATAAATTAACTATAGATTTAAAAACTTAAATAATAAATTATTTTTAAAAAGTTAAAAAATACTTTATTACGAGTACTAATCTTTATATATTTTAATCACGAAAGAAAACGAAACTTAAAACTAACTCGTCCGATTTTATTATCGCTAATATCTTTTCTTAAAAATAAAACGATAAAAGATAATATCTGGTTAAATACTTTTTAGAATTACTTTAAAGTTTTAAACTTAATTACTTTATTTATATTAAAAAATTACCTATTATAATTTAAAATTTATAATATTAATACGCGAAATTAATCGAATTTTAACGCCTTAACCCGTTTATTATTATTATTAATTATCGCTCGTTTAAATATTTCGATATTAAATAATATTTTAACTCTTAATAAATCCGTTAAACCGAAATCCTAATTTAATATAATTTTATTATTACTTATTAACCCGGAAGAAATATTACTACCGTAAACGCATTATCTCGAAAAATTAAAAAATTAAAGACCTTTAAAAAACGAAAGGTTTTAAAGTATTCTTAAAAATTTAAACCCGCCGTTAAATTTTAACCTTAAAGCTATCGAAAATATAATAATAATAATAATAATAAGAGTTAATTTAAAGTCCGTCTTAAGGCCTAGGCTTTATATAGATTTTAGTGTTATACTAGTTATTATAATATACTGTGGCGGCGTTTTAATGGCGCGCTCTAGCGCTTTTTTACTAGGCCGCCTATTAAAAATCTTTTACTATCTTTTTTATTAACGCTTACCGCCTTAAAATATTGCGCTGTTTTTCGCGCGTCGGCGCGTTTTTCGGCTTATACATTTCTATTTAGTTTATAAAAACTACGTATATTATTTAGGTTATAGTAAACCGGTGATAATAATAAAAAAAGGGGAGGGGGAGCGTATTATAAGCGTTTAAACGCGTAATATTACCGGGTAAATATAAGGTAAATTTTAAAGTAATAAGGGTTAATATATCGGTAATAACCGTTGTTTTAATAAATAAAGAGTATTATAAGTGCCGTTATAAGCTATTACGGTTTAATTATAATAATTAAAGCTAATTAAATAAGTAAGTATTTTAAAGCTACGTGTTTAAAGTTAAGGTTATATACCTTGAAAATGGTGTTTTTAATACCGAAGGAAGATTTATTAATATATTAATATACGAAAATTTAATTATATATCATAATAAGTAACCGATAAAAGCTACTTTATAGTTACGCCGCCGACGATTAATTAACGATACCGATTAAAACGATATTAACCGAAATTATAAAGTAAATTTAAAGTAGTTTAAATTATTATCCTTTTAAATCGATATATAAATCGATCGAGAAGACGGCGGTTATAAAGTAGCGTTCCGGCTGGTAGTAATATTTATATATCGATACTATAGCTGTTTAAGTTTAAAAAGGCTGCTATTTACCGCGATTTAAATAAAGGAGGCCGCCGAAGCCCCCGTGAAAGGAGATACGTTTAAGTAAAACCTAGCTAACGTATTTAATAAACTTTATTTTACGAGCTCTTATATAGTTTTTCGGTAGTAGGTTATATATTTTAATTTAATAATTAATACGTTTTATAATATATAATTTTAAGGTTTTATTAATAGTTTTTAAAAAGGTAATAGGCCGAAACGCTTTAATTAAATTATAGTTATTTTTCCTAGGCTTTTTTAAAACTATCGTAATTAAAGTTCTCGAAGGGTAAAGCTTTTAAAAGAAGTAATAGTTAAAGAGAGGATATAATAATAATAATAAAAGGTTAATAAATATTTAAAGAATAAAGTTAAGGGTTTTTAACGGCCCTGCTACGGCGCACCTTGGAACAGGCCTTTGGTGGCCTTGCCAACCAGAGTGGGGCAAGGGCATGCGAGAGATGGCCCGAGCGCCACCTGACTTTTCCCCACCTATTTAGATAAGGAAATCGTCCCGGCAAGGCTGGACCTTTTCCTTCTTTCCCCATCTTTTTCGGTTTTCCACAATAAAGCAATAACCTGTAGCCTTGCCTCCCGAATTGCTGCAACTGTGACAGGCCCGGGGCTTTATAAGGCCTAGGCCGGAAAATAGTTTATTATACTTCGTTTTTAATAAATAAAGGGCAAGGGATTAAGGTATTAAAGGTTAGTGATGGTTTTAAGGCGTTAAGTATAATAGTATTTAATAACGGTATTAAAAAGAAGGCTTTATTAAGTACTATAATTTTCCTTTTAAAGGTTATATTATTTTCAATAATAGGTATAATGTTTTAATGTATAACGCCTTAACCTTTAGTTTTAATAGTTTTTATTAAATCTTATATACCTTTAAAGTTTTCCTTATAGGCCTTATTAATTTTATACTGCTAGGACTCTTTTAAGGATTTTTTAACTGCTATACCTTTCTAGTTACGTATTTTTTTAACGGCCGCGAAGTCCTTGGGGTCGCGAGTATTTTATTAAACGCGCTGGAGCCTATTAACCTTTATATATTTAACTTTATACTTCGGTGAGAAGCCCGGTATATACCGAATAGTAGGGTTTATTACCGGCATAATATTTCTTATTATATTTTAAAAGGCTTAAAAAATACCTTATAATTTATTAATTACTATTTTGTTAATAAGCCTACCTTTTAATTTAAGTAATCGAGCGGCGAGTTTTAAATTTAAAAAAAATCGATTTTAATTAGTTTTTAAAGCTTTTAAAAGGGTTATTATAAGGCTTATATCGGGTTTAATTATAGTATTATATAAATAGGCTAATGATTAGAATTATAGTATACTTTTCTAGTTTTTTTATATTTAAGTAGTTTATTAATAATAGACTTATCGCCGATAAATAAGTTAATAAAAGAGGTGGGTATTCTTTTTTTTCGGGCAATAATATCCTATTAATTAATCCTAAGAAAATTAAATAGTTTTAACAATTTAAGCGATACGCAACGGACTGAATTAAATAAACTAAAAAGTAATAATAAAAGCTTATAATATACCCGAATTAATTTTACGCTATTAAACTTACGGCTGAACTTTAAAACGCGAAATTTAACCGAAACGACGTAAAATAAATCTAATTAAAAAAGAGGTACTTTGTAAATATATAGTTAATTTAAATATTCGAAGGATACCTCCCGATTTCGTTAATATAAAAAATATAGCTAATTTCTTTACCGTATTGCGTAGCGGCGACCGTATCGGTAAGTATTAAATTAAGCGCTTTATTAATTATAACCCGAACTTAAAAACTAAAATAAATCGTCGGTACGATTATTAAAAGGCTTTTTATAAAGTTTTTAAAGTTATTTCTACTTAATTTACGTTGGTCGTGAATATAAAGGCGAAATATAGGATTATTAACGAAAATATTTAAAATTTCGGGAAGACCGGTTTTATAATAAATATAATCGGGTTAATAATTATTATAATATACGCTGAGCGGCGTAAAAAAGCGAAATCGATTTAATTTGATAATCGGGAATAGGTAACGGTAATTAAATATATTAATTCGTAGGGCTAATATATTCTACCGTTCTTAATCGTCTAAAACTAATATTACTTCGTAAATTAATCCCGCGAAACCGATTTATTAAGCGATTAAATAATTAAGCTGATTTTTAATAATTAAACTAATAATAAAATAGGTTTAGATTAAATTAAATACTTCGATAAATATATTAAATTATAAACGAAGAGTCGCTACCGCCTCTTAATTCTCAATAACTATAGAAACTACATTTCAGCCGAATTTAAAGTATACTATTAAAATAACGATATTATTACTATTAATATACTTCCCTATTTATCGCACCTGCTTTAACTTCTCGATATAGTACTTTATTTACCTTTAAAGTATATTTATTCGAAAGAAATTAAGTTATTTATTAAAGCTTTTATAAATTATATTACTAAACTCGAGTTTTTTATTACCTTTAAAGCCACGCATTTTACTATTTTTATAAAAGCTAACATTAAATCTAAATTTAACGCATTTAATTTAATACTTTATAACCTTAATAAAGTAATTAGTAAACTAAATATACGTTTCTGAACGCTTACACTTAACTTATCCCGTCTAAAAACGGCCAGTACCTACGACCCTTAAACGCCGTTTAACCCCCATAAATAATTAAGTATTTTATTTATATTAAAAAAGAGGGTGTCTATCTATTAAGAAAGCTCTTCGACGCCGATTTTAAATACGGTAAACCAGATAGTAAAAAGTATAACTAAAATAGCTTATAAAATAACTTTTATACGCGATAAAATATATATATTAAAAGAGGCTAATTTAGCACTTTTTAAGCGCCGGAGAGCTAAAACATCGCGAGTCCAGCTTAAAAAAGCCTTTACTATTAAAACATCTTAATAGCTATAAAACAAAAAGGTAAAAGGGAAGCGTTTAACGCCTAATAAAAATAAAAATAAGGGTTGGTCGAAGCGGAGGGCGACTAATAAAAAGCGTTATAATGTTTACGGCAAGATAGGTTATAATACGCGAACATATAAAAAAAAGAAATTAAGCGAGAAATCCAATAGCGAGTAATTTTAATTAATTTTAAGCGTTATAATTAAACTAATTTATATAAAAAAGTCGAGAAGTAGAAAAGGTGCGTCGCCAAGTAATATACGTCGCGTAGTGGTAAACCACGTTATAATTTAATTATTAATTAAATTAGTTAAAGCTTTTTAATTAATACGGTGACTAAACTTTAAATTTAGTTACTAATTAAATTTAGATTTTAGTCTTAATTAAAAACTCTTAGTTTTTTTACTAACCTTAATAAGAACTTATAATAGAATAATAAAAAACTAATTTAACGCAGTTTATTTTTTAATTAAAAACTTATTTTAATAAGTTCAATTTATAAAAAGAACGTAATTAACAATAATAAAAATAAGCTTCAAAAACTAAAAAACTAAAAAATAAACGAATTTAGAAAACTTAAAACTAAAACTACGCTATTTAATCATTATTAAACGCCTATTAATAAGCAAGGAAATAAACTTAAATATATATTTATATGCTTATTACGGGAAAAAAAGATATTTATAAACATTAAAAAAATAAACTCGATCGAGAAATAAATAAAAGGAGAAAACAGATAATTAACAGAATATTAATAAAAATAATCGCTTTTATTTGACAGAATATCTATATAAAAGAAATTTATATAATAACTTGAGCGTAAATTTATTTTAAATCTGTTTTTTAAAAAAGGAAAATATAAAATCTTACTATTGGATTAAAAACCCGCACAGGTTAATTAATAATTTAAACTCATTTATTAAACTTATTTAACGCACTTAGTTTATACTCCTCTTATCTAATCTATTATAACCATTTATTTATACGCGATATAATAAAAAATAAAGTTATAATTATTATCGATTATATTAACGCTATACCGAACTTAAAATAAATTCGAGACGTAACGAAAAGCTAAATAGTTTAATAACCGAATTTATAGGTTAATAACAACCGGTATAAAAAAATCATTTTCAAAGAATTTATTTTAACATTTATTATTATTTATTTTTTAAGTATTAAAACAAAAATCGACTTAAACTTATTTTTAAAGTTCTTTAAGAAAAACTATTATTTTTCAATGATAATTAGTTTATTTTAAACTTTAAAATCGTTAATAGTAGTTATAATATATTTCATTATATAATTAAAACAGTATTAATGTTATAAAGCTTACGGAGGATTTTTAATTATATTTAAAAAATATACGTATAATAAATCTCGTTATATTATTAAGCTATTAAAACGTTAATATATTTGATTAAATGGCGAAAAATTAATTAAAATTTATAAAAAATTTTACCGGTCACTTTTAATTTGCGAAACTTTTTATAAGCTTTTTAAAGAACTATAATAACTCGTTGATGTTTTTTAAATAAGTATCGCTTTTATAGTTTATATAAAGTTTAAGTTTTAAAGCTATTAAATTTTAAATACGAAACACGATATAGTCGTATTTTATATTTTTATTAAAAAGAATTTCAGTATTAATTTAAAGTTTATATATAAATTTATTATAAGAAATATTTTAAATTAAACAAGTTAAATTTAAAAAAACGATTAAATTAAGAATTTTAATACAATAACGATTAATTATTTTTAACTAAATAATTACAGGGTGTCCGATTATTAGGTTAAGACGACTTGTATATAGGCTAGTTAATAGTTTCAGGTTCTTTCGTTAAGCTTATTTAATGAGCTTAATCTATGTGTTTTTTATTTACTTTATTTAAACCTCTCGGTCGTGCCACGATATATAGTAGTATTTTTAGTATACGTTAAGGGCCGTAACGATACAATATAATACTCTATTAATACTATAAAATAGTTCGTAATAAGGCCGCCGGTAAATAATTATAAAGTAAACTAACGAACTTTTTAATAGCCCGCACTTTTATATTTTAAGTCGTTTATACCTTTAATTATTGATAATTATAGTTTACTCTTTTAATAATTAAGCTTAGTACGTTTTTATACTTTTAATAAATTAATTTTCCGTTTATTAAGTTAAATAACGTTAAAATAAACGACAGGTATTAAAACTATATACTTAGGACGTTCGTTAGCATTTTAAGTAACCTCGTAGAGTGTGTTCATTAATTATAATATACGGACTAAGCGCTTTAAGCTTTAAATAAACTTAGAGTTTAACGTCGGTAATACTTTATATCGGCCGGCATTATTTTTTATAAGTATAATTTAAAGTAAGTTTATAAAGTAGTTAATCTTTTAGTGAACAATTTAAATACATTATTCCTTATAATTATTCCTTTATTCGAACGAATAAGAGTTATTTATTTCGCTATAAATATATATAGAACCTTTTTAAGTATTAAATATACAGCGCGTATATTAAATAAATTTATTATTTACCCCGAAGCTTAGTTATAAAACGAATACTTATTTAAAGTAATATTTCGAGCGGTAATTCTTTATATTAAAAATAGTCCTATATTATAGCTATAGTTTCGCTATATTCCCTTACCGTTATTTTTAAAATATACGTTTATTTAAGATATATACTTTAACTTAGGGTCAATAAAAAGGGATGGAACGACCTTAAAACGTAGATAATTAATTAAAAAAGATAAGGATACTTAGATTAACAAAGCGGATAGCTTACTAATATTATCTAACGATTCGATTATTATTACTCATTTAAAAAAGCTTAGTATTTTTAACCTTCGGGCGATTAAAAAAATTATAAATTAATAAATTTTAATATTTAAGTTCATATAACTCCGCGAAATTTAATTGGAAGATTTAAAATTATTAAAAAAGTATTTTAATAAGCGAAATAATTAGATTATAAAAGGAAGAAATTTTAATAAAGGACGGGCTATAAAAAATAAAACTTTAATAAAAACGCGAGTGAAAGCTCGGAAAAGGATTTATTAAATTTTTAATTACTTAAAAAAAATAACAAAGCGTTATATCGATAATTAATGTGGGAAGAGGCGACGGGCGAGGTTATTACCTTTTTTCGACGAAAACTCAATAATACGTATTAATAAAATAGTAGTAATAATAATAATAGCAGCGAATATATTAAACGAAGCGTTAAAAAACTTTTTTCAGTTAATAACGATAGTTGTTTAATTAATTTAATAAGTTTAAAACTTTAAACGATTGAATTATAATTAAAAAATTACGGTTATTAATTATTTTATATTAAACGATAATATTTAATACAAATAAGGAAATTATATAACGATTAGTTTAAACGTTTATTAGTGTAATATATACTCGTTTATAGCGGTAATACGTAATAATATTAATTATAACGAATAACGAGAATAAGTGTTTTTTATTAATTATTATTAGTTATTAAAAGGGGACGTTTAAATGTGATATAATTTTTCTAATAACGTAGTTAAAACTCGAATAAAACTTAATCTTTAGTTTTATTTAATTAAGTTCGAGTTAAAATTTAAAATTTCGGACGTAGAGGTATTTTATAATTTAAGCGACGTTGAAAATATAGCCGTAATAATAATTAACGGATAGGCGGTTTATACGTGAGCGCTCGATACTATTTATAGTTACAAGGTAGTATAAATAGATAAGAATATTTAATTTACGAATTAAATTAAGAATAAGTTATATTTAAACTTTTAATAATTAATCGTTAAATAAAGTTTTAATTTAAAGCTAAGCGAATTTTTAAATTATTTAAAAGAAAAAGTTATTGTTTATAAAGAATATCGTATTTATTATATAAATAAATAAATAAAGTTTCAGTCTTTAAATTATATTCGTTAGTTTAATAATTATCACGCGAAACGTTTAATCGTTTAACGATTAACGTTTCGTTATAATTTAAAGTATTTCCGGTGTTAATAGTAAACGTTATAAATAACGGTGATTTATTAAACGGTTTTTAAAATAATTATACCCGTAACGGCGAACGAAGAGATTAATTTCGAAATTAATTAGGAAAATAGTTTAACGGCGGAGGCTATACTAATTAAAGATATAACCCGAATTACTTTAAACGAAACTACGATAGTCGAGATTAGAACCGTGACCGGAATAACCATTTATTACGTAAACGCGGTTTTAAATCTCGGGGACGAAGTAATAATTATCGTAGTCGTAAACGCGGACGATTTAAACGGGAGTATAGATTATGGCGATAGATTTATTATTAATAGGTATATCGATTTAATCGTTAAATAATATACGCTGTGAATAAAAAAAGGGGTTTCGTTAACCGTAATAACCCGAATATCGAAAAGTACGAAAAAGAGTTTATTAATAACGGATATATTTTAACGGATAAAGTAATCGAAGAAAGAAAAAAATAAGATATTTATTAATATAAATAATAATAAAGAAATTTCCGTTTATTTATTAAATCGTATAAGTAATACCGTAAAAACGCTGAAAAATCGGTATAATTATAAAAAAATATAATAACGTGGTTTACGACTACGCGACGTATATTACTTAGCGACGCACCTTTTTTACTTCTCAACTTTTTTATATAAATTAATTTAATTATAACGCTTAAAATTAATTAAAACTACTCATTATTCGATTCCTCGCTTAATTCTATATCTTTTTTATATATTCGCGCATTATAACCTATCTCGCCGTAAATATTATAACGCTTTTTACCGGTCGCCCTTCGTTTCGACGAACCTCTATTTTTACTTTTATCGGGCGTTAAACGCTTCTTTTTTACCTTTTCGTTTTATAGCTACTAAAATTCCTTAATAATAAAAACTTTTTTAAACTAAACTCGCGACTTTTTAGCTCTTCGGCGCTTAAAAAGTGCTAAATTAACCCCCTTTAATATACATATCTTATTACGTATAAAAACTATTTTATAAACTATTTTAATTATACCGTTCGCTATTTAGTTTACTATATTTAAAATCGGTATCAGAAAAGTTCCTTAATAAGTAAACGCCCTCTTTCTAATATAAATAAAATACTTAATTATTTATTAGGGGTTAAACAGCGTTTAAAGGTCGTAAATATTAGCCGTCCCTAGACGGGATAGGTTAAATATAGGCGTTCGGAAACGTATATCTAGCTTACTAATTACCTCGTTAAGGTTATAAAGTACTAAACTAGATACGTTAAATCTAAATTTAATATTAGCTTTCGTAAAAATAGTAAAATACGCGGCTTTAAAAGCAATAAAAAATTCGACCTTAATAAATAACTCGATTTCTTTCGAATAAATATACTTTAAAAACGAATAAAATACTATATCGAAAAGTTAAAGTAAATACGATAAATAAAAAGGTATATTAATAATAATAATATCGTTATCCTAGTAATATACCTCGAACTCGATCGAAATATAGCTCTCGTAACCGTCGAAAATTAAGAAACGGTAGTAACCCTTCGTTTATAATCTAATATATTTATCGAAATACTTAATCTAATTCAAGCCTATCTCGTTATTAATCTAGCTATTAAAAGTCGGCTTAATTACCTAATCGCCCGGTAAATCGATTTCGCGGAATTAATTCGCAAAGTAATATTAGCCTTAAACGATTAAAAACGGCGAAATATACTAGCCTTATAAATTAATATATTTAATCGCCGTTACCTATTCCCGATTATTAAGCTAAACCGATTTCGCCTTTCCACGCCGCTCGGCGCGTATTATAACGAGTATTAACCCGATTATACTTATTATAAAGCCGGTCTCGTCGAAATTCTAAATATCTTTATCGACGATCCCGTATTTCGCTTTTATATTTATAATTAACGTAAACTAAACAGAAATAACTTTAAAATCCTCGCAAAAAACCCTTTAATAATCGTACCGACGATTTATTTTAATTTTTAAGTCTGGAATACGGTTAATAAAGCGCCTAACCCAGTATTTATTAACGCAGTCGCCGCCGCGCGACGCGGTAAAGAAATTAGCTATTTTTTTATATTAACGAAATCGGGAGGCATCCCTTAAATATTTAAATTAATTATATACTTATAAAATACTTCCTTTTTAATTAGATTTATTTTACGTCGTTTCGGTCGGATTTCGCGTTTTAAAGTTCGGCCGTAAATTCGATAGCGTAAAGTTAATTCGGGTATATTATAAGGTTTTATTATTACTTTTTAGCTTATTTAATTCGGTCCGTTTCGTATCCCTTAAATTATTAAAACTATTCAATCTTTTTAAAATTAATTAGGCATTATAGTTATAGAAATATTACGCGTTAAAGTTTAATTATATTAGAATTAAATTAAGGTGCGTCGCTAAATAATATGCGTCGCGTAATGGTAAACCACGTTATAACGTTTAACTCGAGGGTAAAATATTCGAATACGTTTTTACGAATAAATATGTAAATATTAAGCCGCGTAAATAAGGTTTATATAATGCGTTAAAAATTGAGTTTAGTTAAGTTATCGAGATAAACGTTAACGAGCGAAAATCTTTAATAAAATCGAATAATAACGTGGCACATATAAAGGATTTTAATTTAATTCTATTAGCGGATATATTAATAGTAATATAGAACAAGTTAAATTAATTATAATAACTAGAAGTAGTTTACTTAGATTTATAGGATTAAGTATTTATCCTCGATATAAGCTAGTATATATATACGAAAATAAAAGGGTTTACGTTTAAAGGAATATCGTAAATATATATCGATTTAAAGGCGTTTATTTTATTAACGAGTTGAAAATTCTTAGATAACGTGAACGACGATTATATTATAACGACCGACGAATTAACCCTTTATTTAAGAATCGGAGGAATAACGAGATATACCGAAAGAATGTACGTTACTTTACGAGCGGCCGGCTTTAATAAAAAAGTAGTTAAATTTATTAACGAAGTATGAATTGTTAATTATTTAGCGTTTAATATTTTAATAGGTATTTATGATTAGAAAATGTAGGGACGATAATCGATTATTTATAAAAACGATTAATATTCGAAATAATGAACGATTTCATAATATTAATAGAGTTCGTTAAAAAGAAAGTATTAGTAACGAAATAAATTAAGCTTTAAATAAAGACCGTCGTTTTACCGAGGTCGTTTATATTTATATCGGTTAATTATACGAGCTTGTTTAAAATAGAAAATAATAAACCGCGAAACTTTTTTTTACGTAAAAGGTTTATACGTAGCGAACGCGTTTATTTCGTTAAACTTTTTAAAGGTTATAGTTTTTATTAATAATATTAATAAAGAAATTATTTTAAAAACGAAATACGAAGGTTAAAAAGATAACCGATTTATTAAACGAGGGATATAGTTAAATATTTTAAAAATAAGCGAATATAATTAAAATAGCGGCTATATTAAACGATATAAAGGGCCTCGATAAAGGCGACGATAATTTATATTAATTATAAGCGGAATTCGATTTATTAGAAAAGGTTTATATTATATTTAATGAAGGGAATTTAATAATGGACGAGGTGTGGGCCGTTCTTAAGAATAATAAAATAAACCCGAGTAATAAAGTGTTATAACTAAGAGTAGAATAGCTTAAAAAATCTCGTCGATAAAGATAAAATACGGCGTTTATATAGTAGTGACGAACCGGTTATTTACGCGGTAAGCCGTAAAGATATACGAAAGGTTTAACGAGTTATAAATAAATAAAGGTATTATTTAAATAAACGAGGAAAATAAAATAACGATCGATTTAATTAATAGATAATAGTCGTAAAAAGTCGCAGTAACGAAATACCCGTTAAGTATTAAGGATAGGAAGTTATTAAACGAAACCTTTAATATTATATATTAAATAGAACGATTTAAATAGATAAAGCGGCCAACGCTTTTCGAATGCCCTGTTTTTATCGTTTAACGTATCGTTAATAGAAAACGTGAAAAATAAGTAATTATCGATTTACAACTTATTAATAAAATCGCTGTATTAAATTTATATTTAGTTTTTAACGGCGAACGAAGTAATTATATTTACTCAGGGTACACAATTCGTTATATTCGTAAATAAATAAAAATATTTCTATTAACTTTTTGAAATAGTAAAATGTAAGGATCGAATATTAGTTATTTTATTCAAAATATCGAATATTATACTTATAAAATTTAAAAATTCGCCGGTTTTCGCGTAACGATTCTTAAATTAAAAAATAGCGGACCTTTTATTCGTTAAAGTTTATATCGACAATATCGTTATTTTTAATAATATAATAAAATAGTATTTAAATTATTTATAATAAGTTTTTAAAAGATTCCGAAATATCGAGATAATATTTTTACCCGAAAAAATATTCGTCGGATATTTAGTAATTCGGTTATTAGAATTTATTATCGACTCGCATAATACGTCGACGTTAAACGACCGAATAAAAGCTATAATAAAAATTTAATGCCCGGATAAACTAGATAGACTAAAAAACTATATCGGTATAATAAGATTCCTGTAAAGGTTTGTTTTATAGTATTCTTAAAAGGTTTAACCCCTATAAAAAAAACAGAGTTATTAGTTAAAGGTAAAAACGAAGGCCGAACATTTAAAACAGTCGCAGGAAAAAAAAGTGAATAATAACGGTCGCGTTTTAACTTATAGAGGAAGAGTAATAAGCTTTTGAAATACTATAGAATTAATTTACTAAAATATACTATTTAATACACTAAAACTCGAACGAGTTTACGTTTATTAAGTTTAACGTATTTAAAAAACGAGGATATAGAATAGTTATTTTTTATTTATTAAGTAATTAAAACGAATAAATAATCCCAGTCGATTATTTAAAACCTATTTTTATATAAATAAAATATTAACGAAAATTAATTCGAAATACTAAATAACCGAATTAAAGGTATTATGCCTCGTTTAAGTTTACTGTAAAAAAATCGAGATATAGTTATATATTTAATTAATGATCGTATTAATAAACTATACGTTTATAAAAGGGGTCGTCGAATAATCTTTATTTAAGTCAGTAAACTTAGTTAAAAATAATTTACGCTTTATAATTATCTCGGTATACTTATTATAATATAAATGAAACGTAAAATATATACCGGGCCGGACGAACGTGATCCCGAATATTTTATCGCGATTATCGACGCGCCGGTCGCGATTAAATAACGAAGTAGCTTAAAATAAAAAGACTTCCATATTAAACAACGTCGTTAACGATTTCGTATACGTCGCCTCCATAAAAATAATAATAAACGATAAATAAAAGAATAAGTTCGTCGCTAATTGTTAAAAAAACAAGAAACAAAAACGACTCGTAAAGAGAATTTAAAAATAAAATAAAAAGAGGATATTTAAAAAAAACGACCTAAAAACCCCGATAAACTAGGATTCCGCCATAAACTAATAAACGGATTATTATACCTTAAAAAATATTAAGAAAAAAACGGCCATATACGCCGAAAAATTATATAACGAAATTATTAGTAGAAATATATAACTTAAAACACTATTTCGAAATAAAGAAAATAATCTATAAATTACGCGGATTCGTTATTAAAAGCTTAAAAAACTAGTTTATACGTATTTAAAATATTGCCCGGATTATTAAAATAATTAACGAAATAATTAAAAAAGGATAAGCTTATTATAATTAATAAAACGACTAAAATAACCGTTCGAAAGTATTATATAAAACTTTATCGTCGCTTTACTTAAAACGGCAATCGCGAATATAGTTTAACAGGTTCCCGAATACGAGTTTATAAGTTTTATCTTAACGATTATGTATTAATTATAGAAAAAAAACCACTTATTCCTAAAAATATTAAATTCGACGCCGAAATATAAGTAAACTTAATAATTATATTATTATTATTATTAAATTAAAGAGTACCGAAAAAAGAAATTTTAAACCGAAACTCAAAGTTTACGTTAATATTTTAAAAAACTTTATAAACGAGGCTCGGCACGAAGTTAACCGTAAACACAATATAATACGATTAAATTAATAAATAAAGTAAATAAATAAATCTAGAAATCGACGTAGCGGTTCATTTTTATATTGTAACATTAAATACTTTTTAAATAAACATACTCCCAGCACTATAATTTAACTTAAATAACTTACTTCCTATAGTTTTAAGCAAAGTATTAAATAAGTTTATCTACGAGTTTAAACCGAAAGTTATATTATTATTTATAAAAGTTTTAACAAGGCAATTAAACTTCGATATAATACGAAAACTCCACTAGTAAAAAGCTAAAGTAATTATAAACTTCGCGGTAATACTATAAAATTAAAATATAATAAAACGAAAAAATACTATCGATTTAACGTCAGCGACGAGGTTTATTTCCGTTTAAATAAAAGTTATAAATTGCCTAGTAATAAACTATTTAAATAGTCGTAATAACGAGTTAACTCGTTTATAGTAATTAAACGAGTAAGAGATTTAACATATAAACTTAATTTCCTTTACTCGTAAAGAATTTATAAAATAGTTTTAATAATTTATTTATATTTAGTGCCTAGCGGAGGCGACCCGTTTAAATAAACGATATTATAGCCAATTGAAATTATCGTAAAAGGCGACGATAAAATATAGTAGTTATACGAAATTAAAAAACTTATCGGCCGACGAGTAAATAGGATAGGTGGTAAGCTAAAACTTAAATACTTTATATATTAAAAAGGATAATGTATCGTTTAATTAATAATACCTGCGAGAAGTGCTAATAAAGAACGTAGCGTAATTAATAAACAAGTACGATAAAAAGTATAAGCTATTTATCGAAAAGCTATAAAATAAGCAATTATAATAACCCGTAAATAAAAATTTAATCGAAATAAACAAAAACTTTAATATATTAAATAAAAACGATATTATCGTTTAAAAAAGGCAGGCCAATAAAGGCTATAGCTGCCTTATAAATAAGGTAATAAGTTTTTTTTAAAACGTTTTTCGAGAATAATAGCCTCTAATTATTATTAATAATAAAATATACGCGACTAAGCGACCGCACACATTATTTACTATTATAAATAAGTTAAATTAATACGGCTAAAACTCGCCTATATTAAATAATTATTAAAGCGATAAATAATCGTAATAAATAAATTTAAATAGTTTTTAAACTATAAACTAATAATAATAAAAACATTACACATTTAATTAAAAGGAAACAAGCTATAAGCCTTATAATTTTTATACTTAACGCTAAACTAAACTAACTTTTTATTAATTTAATTATAAAGAAAGATAATTCCCTACTAATATTTTATATTTAATAAAAGGGCGATAAGCGGCGGAATAACGAGGAATAATTAAGAATAACTTAATTAAGATTAAATCGAATACGTTACCGCTTAGAAATTAGCCCGATTACGTAAAATAATAACGGTAACGAGAACTCCTACGAGTATAAACAGCTTTTTATAAATTATTAATTAAATAAAAGGTTTAGCGTTATAAATTAATTATTTACGCAGCTAACTAATCTTGAATACCGGATAAATAAATTAATATAGTAACTTAAAACAATCGACATAACATAATAATCCGATATAATAAACGTAATAATTAAAAGTTTCTCAGTCCGAAAAAAAGCGGCAATAAAATAAAATATTTTAAATATTTTAATAATTAAATTAAATAAAAAACTACTGGGGTAAATTAACGTAAGTTTAAAATTAGTTTATAATATAATTATAACAACGTAGCGATAATCGAAAAAGCTAAGAACGAAGAATAATATTAATTTACAATCCTCTTATTATAAAAAATTTAGGACTAAATCGATAAAAAATAAATCGTTCACACGTTAATTTAAAGATTCGTTCCAATATAACCCGTATTAAATAACCGACTATACCGACTCGTTAAGGGATAATTAAAGGATATCGCTTAAAAAAGCACTAAATCGAATTAATTATAAGTTTAAATAATAAAAAACGTTTAATTATTAAAATTTTATAATTTAAAAGCGTTAAAGATTAACAAAAACGCCGAAAAGAAATTTAAAACATTACCGGGAATTATTTAAAAATTACTCGTAAAAAGCCACTTATTATAACTTATAAAAAATCCGGCGGTTTAAAAATCCCTTAATTTTAACGAGCGTAGTTTCAAAACTATGTTATATCGTTAAAAAATAGCGAGGAAAAAAATAACTGGTACCGAATTTTTTACCTTTATAAAATATAATTGATGAAAAACGAAAAGAAATAGAAAAATTAAATAAAAAAAGAAGTAGTGCGCCTTAATATTAAAAAGCCCGAGGTCGTAATCGTTTAAAAAAAGTAACGAAAAGCGCACTAGCTGTAAAAAAGCGTTTAATAATCGCCAGAATTTTTATACTCGACTCGAACGAAAGCGACTTAAAAGACGAGGAAAATAACGAATTAAAAAGTGATTTAAAAGACGAGTAAAGGATTTAATTTAATACGCCCGAGTCGAATAGGTTTAGCGAATTAAATAATTAACCCCCGAATATTAAAATAATTATAAACGCGTTAATTTAAAAACTTAATACGATAACGAGTAAATCTAAAAAATTAAGTAATAAAATACTTAAAAAGGGGCGCATTAAAACTAAAATCGACGAAACTAAAGCTATTATTAAAAGCTAGCGTAAAAACGTTATTAAGGTATAAGTAACGGATTTAAATAAGCTAGCGAATAAAGTAAAAAATAAAACGAAACCCTAGTAAAAATACGTGCCGAATTAAACGTAATAGAAGCCGATAACGAATTAACGAAAAAACAGCTCGACGGTTTTCGTTTTTTAATTAAAAACTTATTTCGACGACTTAAATTTATAAAAGAAATTTAAGCAACGATAACGAGGACGAGCTTTAAAAAATTAAAAAACGAAAGATAAATAGTTTTAAAAAGTGTAAAGCTAAGGCCGCACCATTCGATTTTTACGGTATACCTAGCGGCGGCCGCGGTAAAAAGGTTAAGTATACGTTCGTGTAATCGTCGGGCGAAAAAGTATATTTACGAGTATTAAAAAAATTAAACTTAAGCGAAAAACTAACGAACGAGGAGAAACGAACGATTAAAGAAAAAAACGAATAGGTATCGATAAAAATAATCGTTTTTATTTAGGAAAAAAAATGTTTATACAATAAAAAAAATATACACGATAATTAAAGTATAAATTTATTCTAAATCTCTTTCGTGATAAAGGGAGGTATAAAGTATTCGACTATTAAATTAAAACGACCTATATATACGCTAGCTAATAACTTTAAGTTCTTTCGTTAAGCTTATTTAATAAGCTTAATCCGTGCTTTTTTATTTACTTTATTTAATCCTCTAGTTCGTGCCACGATAATAATATTAAGGGTATTATTTTTAAAGCGATTAAAAAATCAATCGAGTAGTTAATTAATTTTAAAAATTAAATCGGCGAACGGCTTTTTAATTCGCGTGATATCTCTATTTTTTAAATATTTTAATCGCGGTCGTAAATTTAAATTATAATAGCGCCTACGGCTATATAAGGGTAGCTTATAAATTACGTTATAAGCTACTAGTGTAGTATTATTATATAATATAATAGGTAATTAAGAAAGTGCCCTTTTAAGTTATTTTTCCTAGATTATATTTTTTATAATTGTAAATTTAATATTATAGTATTTATTAAATAATAAGATTTTTTAGTCGATTAAACGATCGAATATTATATTCGATTAATGTTAATAAATTTATAATATATATGTATTTTTAAGTATAAAAAAATAGAAACGATATAAGTAGTTTCGCGATATATAATCGTTATATATTATATCCTCGACCCGTATTATTTATATTTTATACTTAATATTATTTTAATTCTTTTATAAAAAATAAACATAAAAATCATAATATAGTAAGCACTATAAGGTCGATTTTATAGTTGTGAGAAGTATACTCTATTAAAAGTGGCCCTAAAGGGCCACTCGCTATTAACACCTATTATACAGTGTAGCAGTGCTACACTAGTGGCTTATAGCGCAAGCTATAAGCTACCCATGTGTAGCCATAGGCCTTATATAATACGTTTATAACGAATTTAACGATTAAATATAAATACAATTTATAAATAATAATATAAGTATTCGAGTATAGTAAAAACTATTTAATTCTTTCGGTAATATTAAAATTTTTAAATGTTATAACGTAACGATTAATAATTTATATTATAAATTTATATAAACTCGTTATCGATATTAAAAACAACTGCGGAAAGTTTAATTAAGTAATTAAAAGCCGTATTAACACGTAATTAGCCTTATTATTCGTATATTTTAAATATTAAGTATTTAATATAGTAATAGTATATATAAAAAAATATAGAAATATATTATAACTTTTTTTAAACGAGTGTACGCCATATATGAAATATTATAAAAAAGATGAATAAAACCGTTATAATTTCGTGATATAAAAAATATATATCTTTTATTATTTTTATGCTACGGCGCACCTTGGAACAGGCCTTTGGTGGCCTTGCCAACCAGAGTGGGGCAAGGGCGTGCGAGAGATGGCCCGAGCGCCACCTGACTTTTCCCCACCTATTTAGATAAGGAAATCGTCCCGGCAAGGCTGGACCTTTTCCTTTTTTCCCTATCTTTTCGGTTTTCCACAATAAAGCAATAACCTGTAGCCTTGCCTCCCGAATTGCTGCAACTGTAACATTTTAAATTAAAAATTAGAAATATAGTTTTAACCGCATTTTATTAGTAAATTAAAAAATTTAGTCCGAATAAAAGAGGTAACGAGTTAAATTTTAAATTTATATAATTTCGTTTTAATTACATAAAAAAACGAGTCTTTACTTAATCTTTAGTTCTTTTTTTCGCTAAGGGTTAAGATTCGGGTAAAAAAAGGCTAAAATTATATATATCGTTAAATTCTTTTTATAATAAAACTATAATAAATACTGTAATTATTAATGATTTATATAATGAAGAGTTATAACGAGCTAATCGAAAGCTATTAAGTCCCCTGAATAAATATATTATATTAAAAGCCTTTTAAAAACGGTTGATAAAAAGATAAAATAATAATAAGTTCTTATAATAAAGATATAATTATAAAACATTAATCGTTAAAGTAATAGCCGAGAGAAAAACAATTTTAATTAAGACGATATTAAGTAGTTTATTTAATCAGTTATTAATATATTTAACGTTATATTCATAGTTAATATATTAAATATATTTAATTAGTATGATTATTAAAATAATTTAAAATTAACGGCGAAATCGAAACGTCGATTATTAAAAATTATAATCGATTGAATATTTTTAATCAAACTTTAATTTTTCGTATAAGAAACGAATAATATGATTATTAAAATAAACATTGATTATTATAACGTTTAAACTTAAATAAATTCGATTTAAAATAATATTGTAAATAACGAGTATCGCGAGGAAATATTTTAAATAGATTTTTATTAATTATTACGAAACGCGGCCTTAATATAGTATAATATATTGAATGATTAATAAAATTTAATTAACGTGGTTTACTACTACGCGATGTATATTACTTGGCGACGCACTTAAATTTAATTTTAATATAATTAAATTTTAACGCGTGATACCTTTATCATCATAATGTTTAATTAATTTTAAAAAGATCGAATAGTTTTAGTAATTTAAACGACACAAAACAAACCGAATTAAATAAATTAAAAAATAGTAGTAAAAGTTTATAATATACCCGAATTAATTTTACCCTATCGAATTCACGGCCGGATTTTAAAACGCGAAATTCGATCGAAACGACGCAAAATAAATTTAATTAAAAAAAGAAGTATTGCGTAAATATATAATTAATCTAGATATTCGAGGGATACCTCCCGATTTTATTAATATAAAAAATATAATTAATTTCTTTACCGCGTTACGCGGCGGCGACCGCGTTAATAAGCATTAAATTAGGCGTTTTATTAATCGTAACCCGGACTTAAAAACTATAATAAATCGTCGGTACGATTATTAAAAAGCTTTTTACGAAGATTTTAAAATTATTTTTTGGTTAGTTTACGTTAGTCGTAAATATAAAAGCGAAATACGGGATCGTTAATAAAAATATTTAAAATTTCGACGAAACCGGTTTTATAATAAACATAATCGGGTTAATATGCGTTATAATACGCGCTGAATAGCGTAAAAATCAAAGTCGGTTTAATTTAATAATCGGGAATAAATAACGGCGATTAAATATATTACTTCTAGTGCTAATATACTCCGCCGTTTTTAATCGTTTAAAATTAATATTATTTCATAAACTAATCCCGCGAAACCGATTTATCGAGCGACTAAATAATTAAACCGAGTTTTAATAACTAGATTAATAACGAAATAAACCTAAACTAAATTAAATACTTCGATAAATATATTAAATCGTAAAAGAAAAGTTCCTACCGTTTCTTAATTCTCGATAATTACGAAAGTTATATTTCCGCCGAATTCGAAACATACTACTATAATAATATTATTATTATACTCGGTATACTTCCCTATTTATTTTACCTATTTTAATTACTCGATTTAGTACTTTATTTAGCTTTAAAACGGGCTTATTTAAAAAAATCGAGTTATTTATTAAAGCCTCGATAAACTATATTACAAAGCTCGAGTTCTTTATTATTTTTTAAGCTACGCATTTCACTATTTTTACGGGAAATAATATTAAATCTGGATTTAACGGTTTCAATTTAATCCTTTATAATCTTAACGAAGTAATTAATAAACTAAATATATATTTTCATATGCTTATATCTTTTTTATTACGTCCGAATTCCTTTAATAATTACGACCTCAAAACGCTTTTTAACCCTTAATAAATAAAGAGATACTCTATTTTATTAAAAATAGGATTGTTAACTATTAAAGAAACTCTCCGACGTTAATTTATAATGTTATAAATAAACTAATTAAGTATATAAAGAAATTAACATATAATATTATTATTTTACGTAAAAGGGTACGTATATTAAAAACAGTGAATATGGCCCTTTCGAAGCGCCGAAGAGTTAAAAAGAACGAGTCTAGCTTGGAAAAACCCTTATTATTAAAGATTTTAGCAGCTATAGGACGAAAAGGTAAAAAGAAAACGTTTAGCGCCCGATAAAAACGAAAATAGGGGTTCGTCGAAAAGGCGTACGACGGGCGGTAAACGCTGTAGAATCTGCGGCGAAATAAGTTATAATGCGCGAATATATAAAAAAGATATAAAATTAAGCGATGAATTAAATAGCGAATAGTTTTAATTAATTTTAAGCGTTATAATTAAATTAGTTTATATACAAAGGTTAAGAAGTAAAAAAAGTGCGTCGTTAAGTAATATGCGTCGCGTAGTGGTAACCACGTTAAAAGTTTTAAATATTTTAATATGTATTAATATTTTATTAAATAAAACAGTTCTTAAAATAACTTTCTAAAATAAAACTTAACAATATTTTTTAAGGAAATAGAGATCAATATACTACAGAAGAATATAATATTTATTTAATAGAAGCTTTAATGCCACAACAAGTAAGTTTTCTTTTATTTTAATCAAATATTCTATTTTATAAAATAAATTATTTTATGAAAACATTTTCTTTCAATAAAACATTTTTTAAAATAAAATATATTTTCCTAAATATAATTCCTTCATTTTAATTAAACTAATTTCTTTATTTTATAGACCGATCCTTTAGAATATTGGAATTCGAATAAAATTCGATTTCCTAATTTAGCTCTTTTAGGGAGAAAATATTTAGCTATTTTAGCAACATCGGCGCCAACAGAACGATCTTTTTCTATTTCTGGTAATATTATTACAAAAGGGCGTAATAAATTAAGTCCTGATGCAGTTAAGTGGTTAGTTTTATTAAAAAGCTGAAAAATCGCAGATGTAAACGATTTTGATTTTCCAGGAAGCGAAGGGGATTAATTACTATTTAATTCTGATTTTAAAATATATTTAAAATAAATTTTAATAAAGAATTAAACATAAAATATTAAATTTAAGTTGATTTTATTTACTAATAAAAATAAGTAAATAAATACCTGAATAAATTTAATTTTATAAATTCATTATATATTTTATTCTAGTAAAATATTAGTATAGTGATTTTTTAGTCGACTAAAATGAATAATTTAGTTATAGTGATTGAACTAAATTAATCAAAATCACTGAAGTGATTAAATTAATCATGACTAATTTAGTCAGTGATTTTTTTCATTAGTCAAAATCAGTGACTTGATTTTTTTAGTCTGACTAAAAAAATTAAAATGACTAAAAAATCAGACTAATTACCAACCCTGTTTATTATAGAAAGAACCGTTGAAAAAGGCCGTATTATAATCGATTTACGAGCGTTAAATAAAATTACGGTACTTAACGTATATATAATATTTATATAAAATACCTTTATTATATAATTAAAAAAGATATAGCGATTAAAAATAGATTTGCTTTTTTTATTAAATTTAACTTATACTTAAATATAAAAATGAAATAACGATTATTTCGTTTAAAAAACTAGAAATCTTGAATTTAGTTTTAATAAATTTTTATTATAATTTATTATTTATATAACGTGGTTTACTATTGAGTGGCCCGTATTATTGAGTGGTTTACTTTTACTACTTCTCGACATTTTTATAAAAGTTATTTTAACCACGACGTTTTAAATTAATTAAATTTACTCGTTATTTAATTCGCTACTCGATTTTATATGCTTTTTATATGTTCGCGTATTATGGCTTGTTTCGCCGTAGATCCCACAGCGTTTGCCGCCCGTCGCGCGCCTCTTCGATAAACCACTATTTTCGCTTTTATTAGTTGCTGGCCGTTTTTTTTTTTTTGCCTTTTCGTCCTGCAGCCTTCGAGATTCCTTAATTGTAAGGGTTTTTTTAAGCTGGACTCGCGATTTTTTAGGTTTCCGGCGTTTCGAAAGGGTTAAATTGGCTTTTTTTAAAGTACGTATCTGATTATGTATAAGGGTTATTTTATGGGTTATTTTAGTTATATTTTTCGCTATTTAGTTTACCGTATTTAAAATCGGCGTCGGAGAGCTTTTTTAATAGGTAGATACCCTTTTTTTAATATAAATAGAGTGCTTAGTTGTTTGTTGGGGGTTGGACGGCGTTTGAGGGTTATAGGTATTGGCCGTTCTCGGACGGGATGGGCTAAGTGTAGGCGTTCAGAGATATATATTTAGTTTATTAATTATTTCGTTTAGGTTATAAGGTATTAAGCCGGATGCGTTAAATTTAAATTTAATGTTGGTTTTCGTGAAAATAGCGAAATGTATAGCTTTAAACGTAATAAAGAACTCGAGTTTCGTAATATAGTTTATCGAGGCTTTAATAAATAGCTCGATTTTTTTCGAATAAGTACGCTTTAAGGGTAAATAAAGTACTATATCGAAAGGTTAGAGTAAATATAATAAATAGGGAGGTATATTAATTGTAATAATGTCGTTATTTTAGTAATATGCCTCGAATTCGGCCGAAATGTGGTTTTCGTAGCCGTTAAGAATTAAGAGGCGGTAGCGACTTTTCGTTTGCGATTTAGTATGTTTATTAAAGTGTTTAATTTAATTTAAGCTTATTTTATTATCGGTTTATTTATTAGAAGTCGGTTTAATTATTTAATTGCTCGGTAAATCGTATTCGGTGGCCTAGTTTACTAGGTAATATTAGCCTTAAACGATTAAAAACGGCGGGATATATTAGCTTTACGAATTAATGTATTTAATCGCCGTCGATTATTCCCGATTATTAGGCTAGACCGATTTCGCTTTTTTATATTAATCGGCGCGTATTATAACGAAGGTTAACTCGATTATATTTATTATAAAGCCGGTTTCGTCGAAATTTTATATGTCTTCGTTAACGATGCCGTATTTAGCCTTAATATTCGCGATTAGCCTAAATTAACCGGAAATAACGTTTAGATTTTTATAGAAAGCTTTTTAATAATCGTACCGACGGTTTATTCGGGTTTTAAAGTTCGAGTTTCGGTTAATAAAGTGCTTAACTTAGTGTTTATTAACGCGTTCGTCGTCGCGCGACGCGGTAAAGAGATTAGTTATATTTTTTATATTAGCGATTTTAGGAGATATCCCGCGGGTATTTAAATTAATTATATATTTACGAAGTACCTTTTTTTTATTCGTATTTAATTTATGCCGTGGGTGTCGAATATCGCGTTATAAGGTTTAATCGTGGATTTAATAACGTAAAGTAGTTTTAAGAACGTCGTATACTTTTATAGTATCTTTTTTATTTAATAGATTTAAATGTTTTCGTGTCGCTTAAATAGTTAAACCGATCCGGTTTTCTTAACTTAGATTAGGCATTATAGTTATAAAGTTATTACGCGTTAAAGTTTAATTAAGGTCGAGAAGTAGTAAGGGTGGACCACTTAATAATACGGGCTACTTAATGGTAAACCACGTTAATAATTTATTTAAGTTTTAAAGTCCGTGTTCCGGTTAATAAAACAGTTAACTTAATACTTATTAATGCGCTCGCCGTCGTGTAATATAGTAAAAAAATTAGCTAAATTTTCTATATTAATAATATTAAGAGGTATTCCTCGAATATTTAAATTAATTATATAATTTCGAAATACCTTTTTTAATTAACGTTAATTTTTATTATAAATATCGTATTTCGCGTCGTAGGATTTAACCGTTTAATCGATTATTAATCGTTAATTATAAAACGCCGAAAGCTTTCGTAATAGCCCTTTAATTAATAAGTTTCATAAGGTTTCGCGTTACTTAAATTATTAATTCGAACTTATTTATTGATAAAAATGAAGTACTATAATTATAAAAATAAAACGTAATAAAATTTAACAAGGAATATTAATTAAACTAATAACCGGCGAAGTAATATAATCGACTTAATAGTAAACCACGTTAATATAAAAATTATTTAAAAGTTTTAATAAATTAAAACCGCTATTATATTTTTTTAAAACCGGTTTATTAAAACGTTTTATTAAGTTAATAGTGGGCGAGTTAATCGAGGAGCCTTTAAAATACCCTTAAAAATGCTATTAAATATCCCTTAGCCGGTAATTTAACCGGTTAGCTTTCCCTTTTAAAAACGCGATAAATAATAAGTATTTAAATCGAGAAACCCGTTATTTATATTATATACTACTACTTTTTTTAATTAAAAATCTACTTTATAAATTCGCTTTTAGCCGGTTTATTTCGATTAAAAGGATAATACTTTAAGGTAACCGGCGTTTCGGCTATTTTAAAACTATTAATAGTTTCGGTTAATATTAAACGTTTATTACGAAAATATTATAAACTTATAAATAACCTTATTTAACTACTTACCGGCTTTATACCGATAAACTTTTATATATTAATACTATAAAAAAGCTTACTTATCACGGGCGGTAATTAAGTATTAAGATAAATAGGGCGATATCGGTTTTATTATTATAGTTTTTTAAGTAACGATAACTATATAACGAGGACGTAGCTCGAAAAACTACGAAAATAAGGGATTAAAAGCAAAGGTTTTTAAAAAAGGATGCTTTTTAAGCGTTCGTGCGTAATGCTAAATTAATTAACCCGTTAAGGGCCGAGGGTTTATTTTAATATTTAAAGCCGTGATATTACCTTAATATATAATACCGACTTTAATATCGCGGCTTTATAATTAAAGCTTATAAACATTAAAATATACCCTATTTAATTAACTTCGATTATTACTATTAAACTATAATAGCCTCTTTAAATGCTTAAAGCTTTTTAAAATTAAATATTACTAATTATTAATCACCACTTACTTTAAAAGCATTAAATTTACCTTAAACTGTTAACTATTTAGTTTAATAACGTTTCCCCTCCCTCTTTTTTTATTTTAATATATACTACTCGGCGTAATATATAGCTTAATAAAATAAATAAAAAGTTAAAGGTTAAAAAAGCGTACTAACGGCCGTAAAAGTTATAAAAAGGGTTTTAAAGTAATAAACGTTAATAATTTAAATAATTTAAACGTTAAAAGTTTATAAAAAATACCAAAAAGTTTATTAAAACGCCGTAATAATACGTGATTATAATTAATATAGCTATTATAATTTATAAAAAGCCTAAGCCTTAAATTAAACTTTAAATTAACGTTTATTATTATTATTACATTATTATTATTATTATCGGCAACCGATATAGTTAGGGACGAGGCACTACTAAAGTGATAAGTCGACAATCCTCGGTCTTCATGGATGATATCCTCAGAACCTTTAGCCTAGAACGAATTTGCTCGAGGGCGATATAGCAGCCGTATTTACTGGCGAAATGAGCTAGCGTCCCTATACGAAGGAGACTGCCGACAGTGGCTTGCATCCCGATTAGGATGTAAGGAGAAGTTTGGAAGAGCAAGGGGAGACTTCCTGATAGTTTTGGGCTGAATGACGCTGTCCCAATGACGCTGCTATACTGTGTTTAGTTTACAGCACATGCATGCAAATGCTGCTGGATCGTAAGTAGCCATTCCGACCTGGGGGCCGATGAGTGATGAAAGGGACCCATAGTCAACTATAGGGGGATTAAGGAAGTCTGGTTCTAGGTGTCGTTTCGGAATAACCACCGACCAAACTGAGATGCTGCACGCAGAAGTGAATCTAATAAGACTCCGGAGTAATCAGATGTACTACCTTCCGTGGGAAGATTCAATGCATGCTGCCAGCACGGTGTGACGCCCATCCGTACTGCTATCTTTCTTCGACAACAGTATACGCCGTCCTACAAATAACATGTCAGCCTAGATACGTCGACATGTTTACGAACCTCCTCTACATGAGCGTCAAACACGCAATGATCCATCGGGACGCCTGGCGCTCGACCACGCCTGCGGAGTTGCCGCAGGTGTCCAGTTTCTTTGGGGTCGAACCAGAGGTGTACCCTTATGGGATGCGACCGCTGACTCGCATGTACTTGGGCATCTGTACCCGAAGCCACGTCGTGGCGCTGTTGTTCCGGTATCTGTTGCCGCAAGCAATCCGCCTTGTCGTCGCGCCTTCTTCGTGCTGGGCCAGCACAGTAACAGGGGTCTCCCCTCGTCACCCGCCCGGCCTGGCTCTGACGGTCCTGGGCACTGCTGCGGAATGGTGGCTGCTGTCGATCATGGGCACGGCCGCGGACGTGGACACCATGCGCAAGATCCTGTAAGTTTGCCTCACTTTCATCAAAGTCGCTTGCTCCACGGCAAACCGAGAAGGCAAAAGCAGATAGCCAGACCTGGAATTATGGAAAGGAGGAGCCCCGCGAGCAGGGCATAAGTCTCAAAGGGTTTCCTGCCACCGAAACCACCAAAGACACTAAAGACTGTCAACTCCGCTATCACACCCAGTTGTAGAACGACTACGTATCCCTTGAATGGGGCTGGGATCCTCCGCTGACCTAATGTCCTGTTAACTACCGTACTGAGCACGTCCAACTCAAAGGGGGGCAACTGTACTGTTCAGAGTGTCCAACGCAGCGAGTACCGACTGGGCCAATAACAATAGCACGAGGATTTAACCAAATCCCATGTCCTTTTCTGCGTCGTCCAGTTCGCCGCCTCCAAATGATTCTAAACCGTACGGATACAAGACCTCAGTACGTTGGATCAAATTAATCGTACCCCACACCGAGCATGATGGCGCAGATCCGAACGGTTAACGCGAGCTTGTTTCTCTTGAGGCGTTCTCGGAGCACCGGCAGCGACATCAGGCGGACCGTGGAGCTGAGCCACGCCAGATACACAACACTGTTCCAGTGATGTGCGCCGAGGTCTGCGTTCACCACCTGAACATATGCGGCGATCAACACACTAATACCTGCAAGCAGCTGCTGGTCGCTGAACATGAGGACGACCTCCTCGAAGATTCGCTGCCACCGCTCATCGGGCTCCGGGCGACGTGCAAAGAAGAGTTGACGATCGGCACGGCGCACGAGGCCCTTGGGTAATGCCCCAAAACAGTACGCACCAAGTATCAGGGCCAGGACGAGATAGGCGGATAGAAGGAATGCCACGACTACCTGTGGGCAGGACTATGATCAGTCACGTTGCCGCAGCTTGATGAGGCTAGGTGAGCTTACCCCGAGCCCTGATATGTCCGGATTGGGCTCGATTCTAGAGTAACATTCTGCCAGCCGGGTGCAATTCGTAAATTCTGGCTCTGATATATTGACTTGAATATATGGCCAATAGGTCCCGAAGTATGCGAATCCATGACCACGTACTGCTGACTACCTTATGCGCTGGAGAGTCGTAGACGTGGAGTCGAATCATGAGCGACAAACAACAATGGGACTACTGTGGCCAGGGAGCCTGCCTGCCTCCGGTCTTCTTTAGGGAGAGATAGCCAACACACACACACACACACACACACAGTTGTCATCGCGCAAACAAGCCGCCGTCACGAAATATTTCAAAACGTCCGGTAGGAAACCGGACCCCAACCAGTTGATATATCCACTCGGCGCCGGAAGGTGGAAGGTACACGGGATGGATCGTGGAGGGGAAGCGCCAACCCGCCCAGTCACCCTTAGATCCAACACATGACATCATAATGACATCGCGCCCAACCAGCTGTCTTACATCCCTACCAGGCCAGGACAAGCAGCATACTGCAACCCCTAAGGCACCTAGGGTCCTTTATAAAGGCTGTTTGTCTCTTCTTCCACCTCTATTGAATTCAAAGAGAGATCCTAGACATACATATGTAATCTTCAGGCATACACCCTACAACAACCACCCCCCCTCGTCCACCAAACCAAAACCAAACCAAACAACTCCACCACCACCACCTACCTCCACGATCATCAGTCATATCATCATGCCTTCCCTCCACTCCAACCGCGAAGTCCACCCGGACGGCACCACAACCAACACCACGACCGACGGCTCCACCGTCCGGACCGACGACGCCTCGGCCCGCCCCGACGCCGGCCTAGGCGCGAAGCTGGCCGGCGACGCCAAGGGCGGTGTCGCCAAGGCCACGGGTTCCCTGCAGGCCGCCGCCGGCGCCGCGACCCACAACGAGAAGCTCAAGCAGCAGGGCCTCGACAAGATGCAGGCCGAGGACCAGCGCCTCGCCGCCAAGCACGGCGTCATGCCCCTCGGCAGCGGCCTGCGCGAGAAGGCCTCGGGCCAGCCCACGGCCGAGCACATCCCAGCCACCACCGCCGGCACCCACGCTCACCATGACGACACCACTGCTGCTGCTACCGCTGCCAACACTGCTGACACTACTACTGGCGGCACCACGAATGTGCCGACGTCGCACGGAGGGGTGCACGAAGGAGGACACGCGGGCGGCAACCCGGTGAGGGATCAAGTTTAGACGACTTGCGACAGATGGAAGTTCTGCGGGATGCATATAGAGCGATGCTTCCTGCCAACATGAATTGATATTTTTTAGCATGCGAGAAGGGATGGCTTATATGATTACGAGTCAGGATGATACCTTATGGGCAAGAACAGGAACTCTCAGGGCGGATGACCAGGTTAGAAAAAGAGACGTTAGCCCGTCTCCAGACTTTATTAAACACTATCTCCCTACGCCTAATAATGCTGGATTTCCGTCATGTTCATCATGCACAATATTCAAAGGTGCAGCGCTTTCCTAATCTCTAGCCACCGCCAACCTCACTTAAAGTACAAGCCTCGCCACCTGGTCGAGAGCCTCGATAGCGCGGCGTGAACTTTGGGTGCCGTTATTACTCTGAACCGTCGGGTTGCCGATCTCGCACCAATCCTTGATGGGCTATGATAAATTGTCAGCCATTTGCTCGTTGCTAAAAGGGTAGCTGTGGAATAGACTCACCAGACAACTCAAATACTTGCACCAGCTGCACGTGTTGTGGCTAGTGTAGAAGTTGTTCAGGAGGACCACGAATACAACAATAATAGTGATGAGGAAGGCAGCGCGGACGAGCCACCAAGCCCACCACAGACCTTTCCTACCCTTGAAGAAGCCAACGGGATTCCTCATGAAGGGCGGGAAGGCCACACTGGTGATACCGCCATTATTGACGGTCGAATAGGAAGGGCCGGAGAAATGATCCTCGCCAATCTTCTCTCGTAAGGCGTTCGGCGAGTGCAATACGCAGATGCCGAGGCAGAGACCCATCAAGAAACCTCCGATATGGGAGAAGTTGTCGAGGCCGGGCAGGAGACCCAAAACAAAGGAAATGACAATTTCGATGACGATCCACATAAGCTCCTTGACCGGGTTGGAGCGGTCCTTCCACGAATAAAGCAGGTCCAGTAGGGTGAGGGCAATGATGCCGAACAAAGCACCCGAAGCGCCTGTCGAGGAGATGCCCGTAGCGGCGAAGTTCCCGCCCATAACGAAGCCGAAAATCCCCGAGCTCATGTAGACCAGGAAGAAACGGATGGAACCAATAGCATTCTCAATCTCCTTGCCCAGAGTCATTTGAAGAAGCAAGTTGAAACCGATATGGATTATGCCGGCGTGCATGAAAATAGGAATGATGAAGCGCCACCACTGGTGAGGGGCCGGTGTCTGGTCGAGGCTGCCGCCGGGAGTTGGGTTGGGAACGCCGCCGAAGCCGCACAACTCGGAAAGGGTGCACTTGTTGTTGGGATCGTTGGCATCGGCCGATGTAGAGTTGGGACACGGCCAATCGATCCTGATGGGCGAGTCCTGGATGCTGGGTACGTTGTGCATGCAAATGACATAGCGGGAGCCCATGTTGATGAGAACCTGTTGGGAGGGCCCGATCATAGGGTTGAACTGGGGCTTCGTCTGGATCGGCGTCCCTGTCAGCTGGGCAGCCTTGACCAGCTCGCCGATGAAGACGGCGATTTGGATGATGGAGAACAAATAGACCATGAAGGGGATCCTCCTCTTGTTCGCGCCTATCATGCCGATTTCTCCAAAACCCAATCGGCCTCGCCCCTTCGTCCTCGACCTCGGGGGTCCTTCGGCATCGTAAACGTGGTCATTCGAATCCATAGGGGCCATGCCACCGGTCGAGCCAAACTTATTGGTGCCATTCGCCTGGTTCCTCAAGGGAATGTCGTCACCCACTGGTGACACATCGCCGGGCGCGCCGCTGTGGTAGCTCGTGTCCTGTGCGAAGCTCTGTTGGCTGTGGCCGCCCATCGAACCGTTGGTAGGATATACGTGGTCGTCGAAGACGGTGTCGAAAGGGGATGCGCCCGTTTGCTTTCCTGGCCCTGAAGGGTGCGCGACGGGGGCGGGTACCTGGTGCGTCGAGGTTGGGTCGTAGGCGCCGTAGTATGGTCGTGAACCGTCGTTGTAATAATCGTTGGCAGCCATGGTAGTGAACGTGTTGAAGTTTGGCGCTGAAAAAAAACGATGCAAGGAGCCAACAGCGGCGTGGAAAGATGCGGCTTGTTTGCTTCGATGCTGCCGGTAATTAGGTTATGTCGTATCTTATTGCTGGTTCCTGGTCTCCCGGGGTCCTTGGCTCATGTACTGGCCAGGGTTTTTCCTCCCGTTCGGTCGAGGCAATCTCCGTACCAGTCCAGCTAGTCGGATGGCGGGCTACACTTCTGGCAATACGCCTTCGAGTTTCGCAATGACCAGGGTCGGATGGATGGATGTTGCAGGCAGAACACCTACAGCAACGAACAAATAGTAATGACGGCGCCTGCTCAGAGGGTTGCAGGTAGGGTGTAGAGTAATGTCCGGTTGAATCGGGCCTGGGAAGTGAGTATGCAGAACAGAACAAGTCTAGCAGCAGGGTCGCTGATTGAACGAGCGTGTAGGAAGGACAACAAACGAGTCGAAAAGGCTCGTTCCGGTTCGGTGCGATGCGAAAAGAGGCCTTCCTAACTTCAAAAGGAACACATGGGGTTTCAAGGCAAGAACGAAGAATACTTTTATTTGGTGCAAGAGCAAGCTGAAAGAGCGTGACGTGACAAGGTTGAATGGTTTTCTCCCGTCCACCGTACAGCCAGCAGGATACTGCACTGAGGACTAGCGGCAGACTGGCACCACCAACTGGACAGGACTGGACAGAACTGGAGGCTCGCAGGCTCGGCCTACGTACTCATTTGCCGTGCACGGATACGCGGGAGGGCTTAGCGGTGGCTCGGACACCCAATTTCTCTGGGGCGGCTCAATGTGCATTCGTAAAGCGCCCGTCCGCTGCAACTGGTGACAAAGGCAGGCCATTCAAGAATAACCTTGGAAGCGGAAGGCTGTTGGGGGGAAGTTGGCTGACCTAAATTTAGCTGGAGCGAGCAGGTAGGCAGGCAATCTCTCGCTGTGACAGACGCTGTCAAATGCAGTGTCACTCATCAGCCAGTCAGTCCGCGTCGCCCCAGGCTTGACTGAACATACTCTCTCCAACTCACTCATTCTCCCAACCACCCAAACATCAGTACGTTGCAGCATGTGGCTTATCACATGGGCAATTTGGGGTCAGCGACGGCCTTGATTGGTGAGACAGCCCTCTCTAGTGGACCATGATGTGCTCTCTATTTACCTCGTACAGATGTAGGCACGCATGCAAAGCCTCCCCATCCCCCATCCTTAGAGCTAGAGGCCTCCGTAACCGCCAATGACAAAGCGGCTGGCACCGTGTTTTCGAAAGACAAGTCAAACGGCGTCGTCAGCTCCCGAGCCACATCGTCCGTCGCCCAAGTAAAGCGAGCAGCAGGACGAGCTGAAGGCTTCGTTATTTACTAGCTGTGGTCTTCTTCTAATTGAAACGACCTTGTGATTTCGCTGATCGAACGCGCATAGCCCCCGCGCTACATCATACATGGCCCGCCCCCGACTTCAGGTGGTATTCTGGTTAATAAAAAAGTCCATGCAGCTGATGTGAGTAGCAGATCGTTTCCATGCAAAGGGCAATTAAGGTTATCGCCCACTGGATCCTCCCCCGAGCCCGATGCGGTCCCGTTAAAAGGTGGGGGCAAGTTCAGTATGTACGTGTTTGGTGTCAGTCTGGAACTGGTCCAGTCACCAGTGGGAGCTGACCACCGACCACTGGCCACTGACCCTCCGCCCTCCGCCCTCCGCCCTACGCCTTACGCCTGACTCCTCCTGCTTGGTACGCACTGGCAACTTGCCCACAGCAACCAGTTCTCCAATGCACACTTCGCGCACAGATACGCGCGCGCACGCCCTACGCCGCTTGCGTTGCGTACTTGCTGTGCTTCCGAATCTGTCGCCCATAGCGGAAGAACAGGTAGGGGAACGGCATCATAGCCACCGTCAGGAATGCAATCAAGCTAGAGCCCCATTGGTACCCTAGCCTCTCGTACATCTGCAGTCCAAACAGCGGGAAGGCCGCTGCCAAGTTGCTTCTAGTCAGCAAAATGTCGCTGTTCAGCAAGGGACAACTCACCAGCAAATACACAGCGAGTGAACGCGTTTGCTGCCATCGCAGATGCCGCATACTTCGGGTATGCGTCCACGAGGAACGTGAATATGCCGGTGAAGACCAGCAATGTTCTAGACGGCCGCCTTGTCAGTCACGTCTTTTTTTACCACTTTCAGCCCAACATGACGCTACTTACCCCATGCCGAAAATCCCGGAACCAACGATCGGCACCATCCAGTGCACCCAGGGGAAGGTTGTCCATGCGAATATGAAGAGCCCAATAGGCACCAATACAGCACTGCAGCCGTCGGCGTTAGCAACCTCACAGTCAGAAGGGCTGTAGATTGGAGAACTCACCCTGCCACAGCCGGGGGTAGCCTGAACTCGGGCTCGGGCACACCATCATTCTGTTCCAACAGGCGTGCATAGACGCGATGCCAAAGCGGGTCCGTGGCCCCGGCCGCAAGCATGCCGATAAGGATACCCAAAAACGCAAGGCCGGTCTGCCACAGATTGAAGCCATAGACGGCCCCGAAGATCAGGTGGAACGCGCCAAAGAAGAGATAGAGAGTCCCGAGCAGTATCGCCGAGAACAGGCACAGGCAGAGACACATGGGCTCCCAGATCAGCAGTTGAAATGGCCGCAGGAGAGAAAGCCCTACGGCCCTGGCAACCGACTTGTCCTTCATCTCCATCGGTGCTTTCCAACGCTCATCCCCCGTCTCTTTCCTCAGTGCCCGGGCCTTCTCTCGTAGTTTGACAGGATCTACTGTCAGTCAGCGACTACCGATACTTCGTGCAGATCAGATGTTGACGCACGGTATGTTTCGGGCGTGAATACCACAATGGCGATAAAAAGTACAAATGCCCAAATGATCGAGACCTGTTGTGTCTGTGTGTCAGCAGCGGCGGCAGGAAGCGGACTTTGACCGGGTACCAACATAGTACGTCCACCTCCAGTTCGCATTGTAGTTAATGAAGCCACCCAGCAGCGGCCCCAGACTCGGTCCTGTTGGCTCCTAGATCAGTCCCAACGTCGCAAATGGAGCAGGTCGTCAGAACATACCGATAAAGGGGGCTAATGCAATGATGACCATGGGCGCTTGAATCGCATCTCTCCTGAACATATCTGAGACACTTCCACCAGCGACGCTTAAGAAGGAGCTGCCAGCAAACCCATCGAAGAACCGCGCCTGGAAGAATGATCAGGTTCACTACTGTTCGCTCGGGCTGTTCTATGGGTTTATCAAGATCGAAGTGCAACTTACCACAATCATAGTGGCAGCATTCTTGGCCACCGCGGAGGGTATAAGCCAGACCAGGAACATACCCCTCGAAGCAGCTTATCAGCTTGGATTTGGACGTGAATCGGGAAGTATTGTTGCTCACCATGACACCAGGTAGATAGGTCGACGGCCGAAGAACTCACTCAAAGGACTCATCAATAGGGGTCCCAATGCGACTACATGAAACGTAAGCTGGGGCATCACCAAGACCAGATTCCGATGCCAGGCATTGACTTACTGCCCAAAACGAATGTGGATAGCCCCAAAGTGCCGACTATGGTGGAAATGCCAAACTCCGGGTTCATCTGGCTGTAAGTTGTGGTGTAAATCGAGCTAACGCAAGTGCTGCTGCTGTGTCAGTATCGTCTGTATGCATCATGCTGTCCCACTTCCCCACAGCAGATGGAACTCACAGGCATAGACTGCCCAGCCCTACAATGAGGACTATCGTCCATTTACGCATGAGGGACATACTACGCGGGCAGTAAAGATCGTGGTCTCCCTCAAAGGCAACTTCGAATGGATCTTTCTCGCGAGCACCCTCCTGCTCGTCAGGCACATCAGTATCTTCGGTATCGTCACCCACACCATGGCCATTGTTGGAACGGATGCGTGCGAGAGAAGAGGACGATCTCGGCCTCGGGCGAGGCATGTCTGGGCCTGCAGACGCCTGGCGTTGATCATCTCTGCGATGCATGCCGTGGAGCGGCTCGTAGAGGGCATCGCCGCCGGCAATGCTGGGGTTCTCGTCTAGTGCGTCATTGCCAGCGTCGTTGGACTTCTTCTCCATGCTGTTGGTAGTGTCTGGCCAACAAGCGGTCGGACTCGGGATGATGGAAGACAAAATCCAGTCTCAGTAGAAGCAGAAGCAAACATATAGCAAACTAGGCGGTGTAACACTATATAAATGAATTACTGCTATCACTATTCCACCGTTCTACAACGTCACTCCCGTTGGCCCATATAACCATGCTAGATTCGATAGAAGACAAGACGCGCCGTACGGGGAATATCCACCCGGATTATTAAGCCCGGATTTACGAATCCGGCCCACTTGGTGTCCGGGTTTACATTCCTACATACACTGCTGATTACCTACCACTCCGCAGGATCGATATCCTACGCCTGCGAGATCTATCCGATATTTGCAAAGCTCTTAGAGAGTATAACAGAGTGACTTGCACAAGGCTAGCAAGTCTATATGCCATCGGATAGCCGTGCAATAAATTGCGCACTCTGTAGACATGCCTTCGGACTACTTGCCCAATTGACAAATCAATTCCAAGCCGGGGCTAGTTGGTACCTACGCCATGCCATACCTCATGCGAATCAGCGACACCCGTCCTGGGCTACAAGCAACCCATGACTGCTTACTCACAATTGCTCACAGAGGGGCTGCCGATTTGAAAGCGACAGGTGGAGGTCCCTGACAGCTGCCAGCAAAGCGCGTCCGCGTCTGGCTGTGTGAGTGGGCGTGGGCGTGCTACACTCGCCTGTAGAAGTACCTCCCGCTAATGTCTGTGCCCGTGCCTGAGGAGGTACTTGAGCTCGAGTTCCGGGCCAAGTACCTGTCGGTGGACCCCTTAACCTGCGGCAATCAATTTGCCCAGTTTGGATTGACCAATCCCAGCCCGTCACGCCCCACGTCGCAATTGCAGACAGAGAGCACTGCGAAAAAGAAAAAAATTCTGGAACTGCGATGCCAGCGAGGTCCGATGAGCGGCCACAGCCCACCACAGCCTGACTAACATCGGCGGCACAGCACGGAGGTCATTCAACTCGAACACGTCGAACGAGTCTGGTCCGATTGATGCTGCTAGAAAGCCAATTTGTGTGTAGAGGCGAGTAAACACTGCACTTCCAAAGTCTGTGACCGGAATATGTATGTGTTTGTGTCGTTGCAGTCGTTAAGTCAAGTCAATCCATCGTCACTTCCCTCGAACCACCCCACATCCGCATCCCGCCTTCCCACGTTCCCACCAAGCTCCCACCGCCCTTGCAACGTCAGCTAAGTTGGTGGCTAGGGCAGGCGTCTCCCATACATTTCCTCACTCTGTGCGTGCGTGACTCACTAACACTCGGAAGCTGCGTGTAGCCATATATCAGCAAGCACAATCCACTCTTGAGACGCGACCGAAGCCTGAACGAAAACGACGTGCTGGTGGTGCTCATGCTACTATAGATCGACACCAGGCTCCGCAGCCACCTTCCATCCCTTCTTCCTCGATCCCACCGAGCACATACAGGCATGGCTGGCCAACACGATGGCCCCGCGCCCGAGGGCCCCACGCGCATCTCCATCCTCGGCAGCGACTCGATCATTGTCGACCACGGCCTCTGGAAGAACTATGTCGCTGCCGACCTGCTCGCCAACGTCAAGTCCTCCACCTACGTCCTCATCACCGACACCAACCTAGAAGAGAGATACATCCCCGTCTTCCGCGATGCCTTCGAAAAGGCCGTCGCTGCCGCCAACCTCCCGGCCGCCCCGCGCCTGCTCACTTACACTATCCCGCCGGGAGAGACCTCCAAAAGCCGTGAGACAAAGGCCGAGATCGAGAGCTGGCTGCTGCAGAACGAATGCACCCGAGACACCGTCATCATTGCTCTCGGCGGCGGCGTCATTGGCGACATGATCGGCTTCGTGGCCGCCACCTTCATGCGCGGCGTCCCCTTTGTCCAGGTCCCTACCTCGCTGCTCGCCATGGTAGACTCCTCCATCGGCGGCAAGACAGCTATCGATGTTCCCGAGGGCAAGAACTTGATCGGAGCCTTCTGGCAACCGCGCCGTATCTACATCGACTTGGTCTTCCTCGAGACTCTGCCCATTCGCGAGTTCATTAACGGCATGGCCGAGGTGGTCAAGACCGCCGCCATCTGGGACGAAAAGGAATTCACTTTCCTGGAGGAGAATGCACCTGCCATTCTCGAGGCCATTCGCTCCAAGACAGCCGACCTGTCCGAGAGAATCAACCCTATCAAGTCTACTCTGAAGCGCATCGTCCTCGCTTCCGCCCGCACCAAGGCCGAGGTCGTCACCCAGGACGAGACGGAGGGAGGCTTGAGAAATATCCTGAACTTTGGCCATTCCATTGGCCATGCCTACGAAGCCATTCTGACCCCGCAGGTCCTCCACGGCGAGGCCGTCGCCATCGGCATGGTGAAGGAGGCGGAGCTGGCCCGTTACCTCGGAATTATGCGCCCAGGGGCGGTTGCGCGTCTTGTCAAGTGCATTGCTAGCTACGACCTCCCTACTTCGCTCCACGACAAGCGCATCGTCAAGCTGACCGCCGGCAAACGCTGCCCCGTCGATGTACTTCTCCAGAAGATGGCAGTGGACAAGAAGAACGAGGGAAAGAAGAAGAAGATCGTTATGCTGTCCGCCATTGGCAAGACATACGAGCCCAAGGCTACTGTGATTGATGATAGCGCCATCAGGGTGGTACTGTCCCCGGCTACCCGTGTCCAGCCCGGGGTTCCCAAGGGCCTTTCAGTTAGCGTGGCCCCACCTGGATCTAAGAGTGTCTCCAACCGTGCCCTCGTTCTGGCTGCTCTTGGAAATGGTACCTGTCGTGTAAAGAACCTGCTCCACTCCGACGACACCGAGTTCATGCTCAATGCCATTGGTCAACTCAACGGTGCCACTTACACATGGGAAGATGCCGGCGAGGTCTTGGTGGTATCCGGCAAGGGAGGCCAGCTCCAGGCGAGCGAGGAACCCCTGTACCTGGGTAACGCCGGTACTGCGTCTCGATTCCTCACCACTGTCGTCGCTCTGTGCTCTCCCGCCAAGGCGACCTCCACGGTGTTGACTGGAAACGCTAGAATGAAGGTGAGGCCCATCGGGCCGCTTGTTGACGCACTCCGAACCAATGGCGTCGAGATCAAGTACCTGGGTCAGGAGAAGTCTTTGCCCGTTGAAGTCAACGCTGCCAACGGTTTCAATGGCGGCGTGATCGAGCTGGCCGCTACTGTGTCGTCTCAGTATGTCTCATCCATTCTCATGTGCGCCCCGTACGCCAAGAACCCCGTCACGCTGAAGTTGATTGGCGGCAAGCCCATTTCGCAACCCTACATCGACATGACAACCGCCATGATGAAGACCTTTGGCATCACCGTCACCAGATCCGAGACCGAGGAGCACACCTACCACATCCCCCAGGGTGTGTACCAAAATCCCGATGAGTATGTTGTCGAGAGCGATGCTAGCTCCGCAACTTACCCGCTGGCCGTTGCGGCCATCACGGGCACAACTTGCACCATCCCCAACATTGGCTCCAAGTCATTGCAGGGAGATGCTCGTTTCGCTGTCGATGTGCTTCGCCCCATGGGATGCACTGTCGAGCAAACCGACTACACAACCACCGTCACTGGACCTGAGCCTGGTACCCTCAAGGGACTGGATCATGTCGACATGGAACCTATGACGGATGCTTTCCTGACAGCTTCCGTCCTTGGTGCTGTTGCATCAGGTGTTACCAGAATCACCGGGATTGCCAACCAGCGAGTCAAGGAATGCAACCGCATTGCTGCCATGCGAACTCAGTTGGCCAAGTTTGGCGTGGAAAGCGGCGAGCTGGAAGATGGCATTGAGATCACTGGCAAGAACTACCAGGAGCTCACCGAGCCGGCCGACAACGTTTTCTGTTACGATGACCACCGTGTCGCGATGAGTTTCAGTGTCCTGTCTGTGCTGTCGCCCAAGCCTGTTACGATCTTGGAGCGGGAGTGTACAGGAAAGACATGGCCCGGCTGGTGGGATGTCCTTGCACAGTCCTTCAAGGTGGGCCTCGCTGGCATCGACGCAGAGCCCGAGCACGAGACCGCGAAGAAGTCCGCCGCCGGACCATCAGTCTTCATCATTGGCATGCGTGGAGCTGGAAAGACCACGGCTGGTCGATGGATGGCTAACATTCTCAATCGACCTTTCACTGATCTGGATGATGAGCTTGAGCGCAGGGCTGGAATGACCATTCCTCAGATTATCAATGAGAGTGGCCGCGGCTGGGAGGGGTTCAGGAAGGACGAACTTGACCTCCTTGCGGACGTCATCAAGAACCAGGCCCACGGGCATGTCTTCTCATGCGGTGGTGGCATTGTGGAGATGCCTGAGGCGCGACAATTGCTCCAAGACTATCACCGCAATGGTGGCACTGTACTCCTCATCCAGCGACACATCGAGCAGATGATTGAGTACCTGATGAGGGATAAGACACGGCCAGCATACTCGGAGCAAATCCGTGAAGTGTACGAGCGCCGCAAGCCGTTCTTCCAGGAGTGCAGCAACTACGAGTACCACAGCCCATACCTCGCCGGCATAGATGAGGCACCGGAAGATTTCAAGAACTTCGTGTTGCTCATTTGCGGGCAGAGCAAGCACTTTGAAAGGATCAAGCGGAAGCGACCATCTTTCTTCGTGTCCCTTACGGTGCCGAATGTTTCAAGTGCTAGCCAGGTCATCCCTCGTGTGGTCGTTGGCTCTGATGCTGTCGAGCTCCGTGCGGATTTGCTGGAAGATTTGTCACCCGAGTTCATTGCTTCACAGGTTGCTCTGCTACGTTCGCGTGCCAAGGTTCCTGTGGTATTCACCTTGCGCTCCAAGGCACAGGGAGGCCGTTTTACCTACGAGTCAGAAGACGAGCTCCTGCCGATCTACCGAGCAGCGATGCGTGTCGGTGTCGAATTCGTTGATGTCGAGATGACCCTGTCCCCGGAAACACTCGAGACAATCACGCAATCGAAAGGCCACACGCGCATCATTGCATCTCATCACGACCCCGAAGGAAAGCTGTCCTGGAAGAACGGAGGTTTCCAGGCATGGTACAACAAAGCACTGCAGTATGGTGATGTTGTCAAGCTGATAGGCTTCGCTAAGACAACGGACGATAATTTCGCGTGCGTCAAATTCCGGCAAAACATGCTCGCCGCGTACGATACGCCAATGATATGCCTCAATATGGGAACCATAGGGAAGTTCTCGCGCATCGCCAATGGCTTCCTGACCCCCGTCTCTCATCCCGACTTACCTTTCAAGGCTGCCCCAGGCCAACTCTCGGCAGCCGAAATCCGAGCTGGTATGGCACTCATGGGTGAGCTAGAGGCTAAGCAGTTCTATCTTTTCGGCAAGCCCATCTCGGCTTCGCGATCTCCAGCGCTTCACAACGCTTTGTTCAAGACAGCAGGTCTTCCGCACACGTACCAGCTGAATGAAACGGACGATGCAGCATCGGTGAAGGAGCTCATTCGCTCCCCGGGTTTTGGTGGAGCTTCGGTCACGATACCGTTGAAGCTAGACATGATGAAGTTGGTAGATGAAGTCACTGATTCAGCCAAGATCATCGGTGCCATCAACACGATTGTTCCAGGTCCCGATGGAAACGGGGGAGTACGGCTCGTCGGCACCAACACAGACTGGATGGGAATGGTCTACACGCTCCGTGGCAAAGGCGTGATGGCTCAGGATCCAACAGCAACGCCATCGAGCGCTATGGTAGTTGGGTCAGGAGGCACCACACGAGCTGCCATCTTCGCCCTACATTCGCTCGGGTACAGCCCCATCTACATCGTGGCACGCAATACCAAGGTTGTAGAGGAACTCTGCACATCGTTCCCAGCCGACTACAACCTCGAGAGCCCCAAGGATGCCAACCATGTCAAGGTTCTGCCGACTGTGATTATTAGCACTATACCAGGCGACAGACCCATTGACCCAAGCATTGAGAGCGTTGTCAACGACGTCCTGACTCAGCCCAAGAACTCGAACCAGAGTCACGTGCTCTTGGAGATGGCATATAAGCCCACTGAGACGCCCTTGATGAAGATAGCCCAGCCCGAGGGCTGGACCACGATCCCTGGTCTCGAGGTGCTTTGCTCGCAGGGATACTACCAGGTAAGTCATCCACCCCTCGCCTCTACGAATAATCCGTTCCATCATATTAACAGCCGGTTTAGTTCCAGCTCTGGACCGGCATTACGCCGATTTTCCAGGACGTCCGCAACGCCGTCCTGGGCACTGAGTCTTGAACATCAATACCGTAGCATCATCAGTGAATCCAATTATTCCAAGCTTGAATTGACTTATACAGACCGTCCTAGTAGTATGATATGCGGTCTTGATCCAGTGAGCGGATTATCTCTTGCATGATGACTTTCCGGGGCTTCGTTACTCTAGTTGTTCAAGCCTAAAGGCACTGTAGTCACCACGCTCTTCCGGCAGCTATTCCGTTGATGGCAATTATCCCACCATCGTCAACTATTCCATCGATGTGTGTCCCGTCACCAGGTATGCCGTCAGCCACAATCATTACACCGTCGGCGGGGTATTCCATGACCACATATCCCATGACCACCACGTATCCCAGACACGGGCTCCTTCAAACGCAGACATAGACTTTCTCTGGAGACTTGCCATTAGCGAAGCAACTCAGACTATGCGGTTTCCTCGCGATATCTAGGGACCGCCGGAAGCTAGAACGATACGGCGTCTTGAGCAACCGCCAGGTTCTATCATGCGAGCATGCAGTGACGGGAAGGGGGGCGAATCTCGTTTGATCTGTCTACCAGTAGCACGGATAAGATATACTACAGTGCACCGCCACGGGTCCAGCTTGTTCGACTCGGCAAGATGTGGCAAGTAATAATATACCGCTCGTCCATGGGCAGGCTGGCTTCGTGGCTACTGGGCTGTGTGCATCGAGTGACAGAATGGCCGAGTTGGGGCCCACGAGTCGTCAGTCAGTATACTATTGCTACTATAGATAGGTACTGTACATAGTGTCATATCACCTTGGGCTTGGAGGCCTCGGCAGTGGTGGCGGCGGAAAGTTGGGTGGTGCATTGTTCAACGAACGCCCTGCTGTAAACGAATACGTGCCTCCGGGCAGCAAGGTTGAGTATGCAGAGGAGAGGTCCGCTTGGATGGTGTGCGGCGTGTATGTGGTATCTCTGTCGGGTGTATCCCCGACAGGTATATCAAATCAGGTTTGGAGGCATGGCTGTGGTATTCGTCGGCAATTCGGAAAGATCTTCAGGGTCTTCTTGTTGTTGTTTTTTCTTTTCTTTTCTTGGCAAGGGTCCAGCTCTCACCTCACCTCACACCTCGGCATAAATGTCCAACTTTTCTTACTTGGCTGGTTGGGCAATGAGGGGGATCAGGCACTTGCGCACCTGGGATCGGCAGAGGAAAGCAACATTTCGGGTAGAGAGGCATGGGGGAAATGCAATGCATGCTAGCAGGATTTCCCTGTTTTGCCCATGGCGGAATTCTCGGGATGGAGGATGGGGGTTCGAAGGGGAAAAAAACATGGAATTCCCGTCAGCTTCAGAGTAGAGTTGCAGTACATACGGGAGGGCTTCCACAATCACATTTTGCCACCGCAAATATAGGGCACCACCACCATGAGTTCGTACCCAAATAGACCCAAGAGAGGGTTGAATGGACCGGCAGCCCGACGGGAACCACTGGAACCATTGGGCCACGACAAATGAGAGCACAACGTATGAGAGGCATGTGGGATGCATGCCACGATGCATGCACCACGCACACAGCCATGGCACACTAGCTGAACCGAGCAGGGCTATGTGCTAGAAATGCGCTAGAAGGTAGATACGGCGGAGAAGGAGAGAATGACAAGTAAGTTGAGTGAGATCTGGCGTTCCTGCATCTCCGTTTGCAAGGTCGGGGGGGGCTGATATCTCGGAAGCTGATTGACTGCTTCGTACAGAAAGATGTGGCGACTTGAAGAAGCTATGGCGTTCCTCGCCCTTATTCAATGGGGCTCGAGTGAGGCTTGGACACGCGAGCACTACCGGCCCGGCAGGCATCGGCAGATGGAATCTATCCAGCGAATGGCTCTCCAACAATTCTAGATGACGACAAACCGACAGACAGGAAAACAGAAGCCGAGCCAGGCTTTGCTGCTGCGAGGTTGCATCACTCTTACTACCCAACTAGTGCTAGGTCGAGCCAGATTGAGCCAGCCCCGCGTGAGTCGGTTGTTCGTCCTGTCCCCCGGTCCATAAGCCGCATCGCACGTATGTATGTAACCTGTGGGGTGCGTATGTCAGAAGCTGTTGCTTCCGGGACTAGTTGCTAGTAGTCCTCTAGGATCCCCAAGACCCAACAGCCTGTCGAGAGCTAGGTAGTAGTAGTAGTAGTAGTACCTACCAGTAATGATACTGTAGAGATTGATACTACCTTGTCTGTTGGATATGGGCTTCATACTTACTTCCGTTACGTCTTGAGTTCCATTGCATGCGCAACATCCATCTATCCGTTCATGCTCTCCAGAGTTTTCCAAGTTCGACGTCAGACAACAAAAGGAAGGGATCGGCAATGAGAGAAAAAGAACACGCACAGCAAATGGTACAGTGAATAAAAAAGCCGGGAAGAGTGTTCAACCCCATACAGTGGCCTTTTTATGCAGAATGACACACATATCCCCCCCGATCCAGCCTATCGCAATTGGACCTGGTAAATTTGGGGGGGAGGAGATAATGATAGAACAGGAGGCCGGGGCCCCCCCGCCGTCCACACCTCCAGTGACACCACCCGGTCAACCCACCTGAAGGACTGAAGCAGGTAGAAAGGAAGCTGTCCCGATGCGGCAGGGATAAGCAGAGCGCCAGAGACAGCTTACCATGCCATGCATCGGTAGCCATGTTTAGTCGTAGATTACTAAACCTTTACACACAACACCGTCGTCACTTTGCCAGCCTGCCAGCTTGCCAGCCTGCCAGCTTGCCAGCCGGGGCATGGCACCAGCAAGTAGGACAACAAAACCAAGGAGGTGAGGGATTAAAAAAACAGAGAGAGAGAGAGAAAGACATGATGGCATGACACGTTTTTCGGGGATGGAAGCTCCGCCAAATATGGGTGGTGGGTGATGGGCGGACAGATGGGCAAGTCGCACTCGATTCCTGGCCATCGCCCATAGTGGCATTAGCATTAGCCTTAGCCTTAGCATTAGCATTCAGGGCGGGCTGGCTGGCTGACGGAGTGGATTGGTTGCTCAATCGAGAAATCCCACCATGGATACGATGGATGTATGGACAAGCTATGTAGACAGGTAGCCAGTACATAGTATCGCATTGCAAAGCATGCATTGATACGGCAGCACACATAGCCATCTGCAATGTTGCTGGTCATCTGCAATCATGCGCACACGAGAGAGAAGATTTCAGTGGTGCAGGTGATTGATGTCAATGGGATGGCTCGCCCATAGTACGATATGAGCTGTTTCACTCGTCAATAGCTCCCTCTTCCTGGCCGATGCCCATGCCGATGCCGATGCCAATGCCAATGGCTTGCTGCCCCTCCCATCGCCCATCGGCTGGCTGTTTCGCTCATTTCCACCCGCTGAAAAATTGAAACGTCCCATCATCAACCATCGTCATCAGCCATTGCAATGCAGCCTTTTGTTCTGGATCAGGTCATAATTCGTGATTCCACGCCATTCTTTTTTTTTCTTCTCTCTAATTTTGAAGTGCCAGCTGACCCGTATCCTACATTCGTCCCTCACAAACTTCTGTCGTGATATACTATAGAGAAGTATACATCGTAATACATGATAAATATACAGGAGAAAACAATGGTCATTAGAAGTACAAGTTTTTTTCCAAATCCAAAATTCCACATCGCATACGCTGTCGTTAAAAACCATTCTTGGTAGCCCATGTCTATATTCGAAGGAGGTTCGATCCCGATGGAAATGGCATAGTACAAAACGTGGTCGTGAGGGGGACCTCCCCCAGATAACGCCCGCTTAAATGGATGAAACAGCCTGGATGTCCAGGTGAGGTGGACACGCAAAGCAAAAAGCAGCAGAAGAAAAAAAAAGGATAGTTATGATGATATACGGGCGCCATTTGTCAAAAACGGTGCGCGTGCGGTGGTGCAGTGCGGTCGCTGCTGCAGTGCATCCCAACAAAACGGTAGGTGGTCGGATGATGTCGAGCTTCCATGACGCTGGTACCACATCATGCTGCGTTGGGCCAGCGACGGGGAGCAAGGGAAGTGGTCCCGAAATGGAAACGGGCACGGGTCCATGAGACGGCCATGAAGCAATCCAGCCGCCTATGATGTAGGTGGTGATGCTGTCTCCGACCTCGATTCGAGCGGCGGGAGGGGGGTTGACGTCATGGCCGGCCAAGCGGCCGCCCAATGGAAACACGCGCTCTCGTCCCCCCTTCCCATAGTGGGAATCCAAGCTTCCCCCAAGGTTCCAGTGGTGATGAAAAGCCCGAGCTTCCCGCCGATCCCTGCCGCTTCCGGCTAGCCCGCGTCACGCCCTGCAGCAAGTCCCTGCATATTGACGTTGAGCCTGAAATCAGGGTCTTCTGTACTTCTCCAGAAAAAAGAAGTACAAGCTCCGCTGGCCCCACCCTTTTCCAGGATCTGGCGCACTCGGCCTGTGCTGGATCGCTGGAACGCTCTAGAATCGTCGCATAGTGACTGGCTATGCTCATTGTTCAGGAGCCCATTCACAGGGCGGATCCTCCGCGACGGCGGTGCTTCCCCGGGAACTCCACGTCCGGATGGCACACCCGGTAGTGTCTGGTAAGTGCATCGGCGCGGCTGAACGTCTTCTCCTCCGTGCAGAGGTTGCAGCGCACCTTTTGCTTGCGTGCGTTGTGAATCGTATCCTCGTGTCTCGTAAGATCGTAAGGGCGCGAAAACACCGTAGCGCAAGGCTTGCCGGTGCTGGGGTTGATGCGGTCGCAACGATGGGGACCAGCCTGGCTGCCCAGTAGCGTATCGGGGACGCCGGGTGAAGACACCGCTGCAGAAACGGCACGGGCAGTATGCAGCGCATTCGCCTGTCGGTGTCCCTCCCGCTTGTGCTTTTGCAGCAGCGCGGGAGTCTCAAACCTCAGCGTGCACCCGTGGTAAGTACAGGTGTAAGTGCCTCCGTCGGCCGTAGTTTTAGCGGGTCTTTGCGGCGTAGACATGTTGGTCATGTCAGATCCGTTGCTGTCGGCCGAACTCATCCTGGAGAAAGTGGAGACAGACGGGGTAGCCTGCTGCTGGTTCGAGCGGGAGATGAAAGGATACTGCTGCGGTATTTGAATGCTGGTGGGCATGCTAAAGTTGAAGGCGCTTTGCAAGGCCGTCTCGGGGGCTGTGGAGAAGACGTGGCTCTGCTGCTGCGGCGCGGGCTTGGTCATCTGCTCCATGTGGAACTTGTTGGTCTCCTGAGGAGGGAAGAGCGGGAAGTTCGAGTCATCACTGTCGTTAAACTCGAGCATTGCGTCCTTGGGCGAAATGGTATTGGGGGTTCCCTGCTGCTGGCTCAAGGCGTTGCGCGCAAGATGCTGCTGCAAAGCCTTCGCATCCTGCTCTTGCTTTATCTTCTCACGTTGCTGCTGTGCCGAGCTGATCCGGACCTGCTGCGCCTTTTGCTGCTGCTGCTGCTGGTTTTGCTGCTGATGCTGCGGCTGCGCAAAGTCATTGAGAGAAGGGGCGAGGGGCGAGCCGTGTCTGAATGGCGAGTGCGAAGATGACGAGGTAGGCGACTGAGTCGCGCTCAGGTGCTGGCTGTTGGCAGCCTGGAGTCTCTGCGCGAAGAGGTCGTTGGTAGGCGACATCGCTAGCTGGCTCTGAGCTGCAGGGGATGCCGACGTGATGGTGAAGCTTGGACTGTACAGTTCGTCGCTGTAGATGTCTGTCATGGTCCGGTCAAGCTTGGGCATGTTCGGGTTGTTGCCGTAGGCTATATCATTCGAGAAATCTTGTAAGCAGCTGTTGTCTTCATGTCCGAAGAAGTGTGAAGTGGAATTGAGATCAAGCTCGTCGAGGAAATACTGAAGGGGTATCGGGAGTTCCGAGGAGGTCTCACCATTCTTTCGCCTCCGTTGAGTGTTTGAATCCTCAGGCTCGTGATACGATGGCGTGGCGGGTGAGTCACCGCCTACCGTCGAGCCCGAGCTCGCCACCGACCTGGCGTTTGACCTCGTACTGGACCCAATCGGGGAGAAGTCGGGAGCCGGGAGAAGTCGGGTATTCGGTTGCTGCGGCTGCGAACCAGACATGTTGGGCAGGCTGTCGGCCAGTAATGTTGTGTCGTGGTGGGTGTTGCCAAAAGACTGCTGCAGCGCTGTGTAGAAGGAGTCGTTGAGAGTCACGGGCTGCTTGCCCAACTGGTAGGAGTAGTTTCCATCTCCACCTGCCGTAAGATCGTGGTAGCCGTCGCTTGTCGAGTCCGTTACGGCGATCTGAGGATTGGAGATGTTGGCGTTGAAGGGCGACGCTGGACCATTGGACCCCAAGGAGGACAGGGACGATTCGCGCTGGTGTCCTAACCGGTGGGCAGCACGAGGAGTCTGCTGCTGCCCCTGCAGTAACCAAGAGGGCTCGGAAGGCATTAGGTCTGGCACTTGGTTCAGGTTGTTGGTGTTGCTGTTGGCTGCGGACTCGATCGACTCGGTCGTCAAGGATGGGACCTTGTTCAGCTTGTTAATGTTGTAGTTGCCACGGGCTGGTAGGCCTCCAACGAAAGGTGTGGTGGAAAGTGGCAATGATGTGGCGTTGGAAGTTGTCGTCGGGAAGTTGTTTGTATATTGTGTCGAGTCGAAGGTAAAAGAGGACTGGTTGTTGTGGTGGTTTTGTAAGTGGTTCGTTCTCGAAGGAGTATACTGTTGATGAGCAAGCATCATTATGTTGTGTGTGGGTGGAATGATGTCGAATATATTTGCCAGTCGGATCTGAGATCTGGGAGGATGGTCCGGAGGGAACACAAAAGAAGGTTTCCGGGTACTCTTGTAGACAGACAGTCGGATACGGATAGTAGATAGTACAGTAAGGAGGTAGCTCGTGTTCGAGATCAAGATGAGTGCTGTTGTGTGGGGGTAATGGTTATGAGTATTGGTAGTAGGAGCAGTAGGAGCTGGGTGTAAGTGGTGTAAGTGGCGTGGCGATTCTTTTATAAAAAGGGTCCTGGGTAGAGGGAGCTGGCGGCCAAGTACCGAAGTACCCTTTGCGTAGTCGACAGGCCAAGCTTGGAGAATGGGCAGGGACGACCCTTGTCCGGGTGGGAAAAAGAAAAGGGCCCCTCGAGATAAAAAGCCGATCTGGGTAGGGCCGGTCGCTTTGGTGGGTACTTGTATCCTCTACGCACTCGACGCAACGTCAGGTCCAAGGACGGGTACGTATCTTCTTTGAGGGTCCTGAGGTCATGTGGTTCGCCCAAGCCGCTCCTTGGTGATGACTCTTTTCCCTTTGTCGGGCCTCTCGCTCCTCTCTGCCTCTCTTTCTGTGCTGCTTAGCTAAGTCTCGTCGGGGTTATGCCGCAAAGCGTCGACTGCCACCACTGGTAGTCGTCAACTGGTCTCGCGGCGTTTGTTCCGGGTGAGTGGTCGAGGAAGGAACTAGGCAGTAGTTGTTGTCAGCTCGATGGCGTTGCTTGCTGGATGTGGAAGTGCTTGCTGCCTGAAGAGCCCATATAAGCAGATTTGCCCAAGATGACTGTCTGATTATTTATACAGATCTATTTATTGACTCTTTTCTTCTTCCAAGTCTCCGACTCTTGTCTGTATACATGCGATGCGATGCAATGCGATTGAAGCCCTCCGGCGCAGAAGCAAATTGATGAAATGTTACACTCCCTCGCACACACACACTTTTTGCTTTGTTCAATTCGGGAATCTGGGCTGCTGCGTGACGTAGCTTGCAGGGGTCGTTGGCTCGGCTCTGGGCGGGCGCGCGCGCGAACACTGACGGTCGCTGCTACGTAGTGAGGTCGGAGTACAAGCTACCTCCCAGTGTCGACATGGGTACGACGGCATCCCCCACCACCCGCCCATAATCACCCAATCAATCCGTCATGCCGTTATTGACCCATCTCCCGCCAGTGCCAAGGGCCTTCCCACCGTTTCCGTGGGCGGCCTGACAGAGAAACAGAAGTGCTTGGATGGATCAAATTGCTTGTGTAATCTAGCCCGTAGCCCGTAGCCCGTCGAATGTCCATGGTCCATCTGGGTATGCCCTACCAGACCACCGTCTCGCTGTTTCATACTGTGGCATGGCCCATGACCGTATGACCGGTCCCTCCAGCGGCTGTCTCTCTCTCTCTCTCTGCATAGGGCATCCATACCTCGGCACATCGGAGAATACGTCAGTTAGTCTCGTTTATTGATGATTAGGTAAGCACGTAACTATACACAAAGACACGGCCAGTCAATGGGATACGGCATACCAAGCCGCCTTGCGCCCAACGGGCCAGAGAGAACTTGATAGATGCCAAACGCTTTGTTGACAGAACGGCTGTCCAATTGCCCAATTACCCAATGGACCAATGGGGAGGAAGGGGCTGTGTACGGTACTTTGATCTCGTCGAAAGAAGGAAGCGAACTGCGATGCGACAAACAAACCGAAGAATAAAAAAAGAATAAAAAATCCTCAAGGTCTGCATATCTCCTTACTTGCTGCATAGGAGACTCGGGGCATGGCACACCTCGAAAGCGACAAGCCTCGTGTTCCCGGAGGTCCCCGACGCTCTTGAAAACCCAGCAATCAGGCCAGGCCTGATGCGCTAAGAACTTTCCCGAATTCTCCCCGGGAGCCAGCCCGTAGATCGCTTACTCGTTCGACCTTACGTGCAACGTTCGAAAGGTTGCCAGATCTCGCCAGGGAAAAAAGAGACAACCTCATCCCGGTACATTTGGGTAGATTGGTGTGACTTGTCTGCTTTGTCCCCTGCTGGAAGAAAACCCACTGCACTGCCACAGATCCACGCGACAACTCAATGCAAGCCACACAAGGGGCCACGTCTTTGGATTCGCATGTGCGCCACACGTCCCTCTCGAGGCTGGACCACCACCGCAGCACCAGAATCTCCGCCCTATCCGGTGGAACCACGGCATACGTGGAATGGGCCATGCAAGGTTTTGGGTATGACTCTATACCGAGGCAAAAACCAAAACTTGTAATGGTCGCGGCCCTCTCCTTCCGGAATGCCCATCCGACGGTGTCCTGAATGGGATGCCCAGTGCAAACTAGCATACCAATAGCACAGGGCTGGGCCTGGCGGCTATCTAAGCACTTGACCTATGGAGGTATCGTGGGTTCAGCAAGGGTCCCGTCTCGCCAATCCAGTCATCAGCCCTGCCCTGCCTAGTTCGCAGGTTTATTAGATCTGACTGACTAGGAGGCGTGCATCTGCATTGGTCTCTGCTGACACAGCCTCGTGAATCATCTGGGGTAGCTGAGCTGAACCTGCATGTCAGGCCAGGAACAGGCAAGCAATCGATTAATTGGTTTACAACCTCTGGCGGAAGGGGGCATGTTTGCTCGCTCCTTTCTCTTCCCATGCCATTGCAACGGTGACTGCATAAGTCTGCATCTCCGGGTGGTCGATTTTGTATGATATGATCCAGTATGTAATGCATCGGTCAGCAATTTCATAAGCCCATCCTGTGAATTCCCAAACGCCCTTCGGAGCTATCGTAATCCGACATTCAACGTCCGCATGGCAATTCGGCCTGAATGAGTAATCAGGTCGGGCATTTGGAATTTCCCAGGCAGCCTCGCTCGTAATACTCTTACAGATCATCTCGCATTGCTCATCATAGGGCTGAGCTGAGTGAAGATGAGTCGCAAATTATGTTATTTCTTGTTAATAATGGCACGTTGCATTGGTTTTACTTGATGCTATTCCTATCCCTCAGTCGTAGTAAACGTAAAAATGAATGATACGACGGCGGATTCTCCGAAACATAGCTGCTGCTATAGCCTACCTAGCTTACCTGCAGGGAGAGCAGAAAACGAACTGTCGGTTTTTTGTGTCCCTCTGCAGCCGTGTGTCTAAGCCGATGGAACGGGCAAAGAAGATCGGTGCCGGGGTTCAGCGAGTGGGTACGCTATCCGAACATTCTAGATTTCAGCAGCAATTCCATCCAGCTCGCTATATCGCGTTCTCTCTAAACGCCGATGCGCAGCCTTCAATGGAGAACGAGGAGAGAGAGAAGAAGAAAAAAAGACAGTCCACGACGACACTCTTTTCTCCTACTGCGCGCATACGTAGACGAATCTTTCGCATATGCAGATGGTTTACATGATTACGAGTCCGAGAGTTGCACACGTCTTTCTCCGCGGCTCCGGATATACGGATGCCAAAGGATTGCATAAGCCGCAATCCATGACGGCAGCAATGGCATCTACACGGCATTGTACGCGTTGACGCCAAGAGCTAGACACACCATGAACGAGGCTTAAGTTGAGCCCGTCATGAATCTTGCATTTGTCATTACGGTCCACCGCAGTTCGGGCTCTGGGAGGTTGTGCGCCCGGTGGACCGGCCGCGGTGAAGCGATTACTGTTCACCACGCTCGGCAATTGACTTGCTTTACTCATTATCATAAGAACAGATTCTATATCCGCCACTTCAGACCGCCTCTGCACAGATGGGGTGCTGTTGGTGGCTGATTTGGAATATCAAAATAGCCCCAGGCTATACCACGTGGGTGTCATATGTTAAGTACTTTCGGTTTTATATATATTTGCCTGATTGGGGCAAAAATAGAAGGTAGAAAGAAGGTCATTAGCTGAATCGATCACTTCGCGCATTGACTTGGTTTCTAGAACTTCTATGCATGCAATAGATCGTGCAGTCGTACCGCCCTTCATCACTATTCTCAGCTGAGAGGCGCCCATCGACTGCTGCAGCAGCCAGCATCGTAGAATCTTTTGCCCGTATAGGGAGAACCCTTCTGAGGCTTGATGGGCTGAACTAGATCTGTCCCGGAGATCTGGAATCCGAATAGGCCCGCTAACGGTCAAGCGAGCGCCTGTGAGTGGTGTGGGTGGTTGTGTGGGCGGTGGGGGGTTGAATGCGGAACTGTTACTAAATTCAGCGCTCGTTGCACCACGTTTCTGTCGGTCAGCCCGTGTCTGTCGGCCGGTCGCTAAACTTTGCGCGTCTTTCCCCCATTTCGCGACGGCCCAGACAGAGATGGGGTTCTTCGTTTTCTCTGATCATGTCCCAGACCGGCAATCGAAACTACATTCATTCGAGGAGCATCATCTAAAAATGCACATTCGAGTTACACAACCATATTGGATTAAGGCCCGACCTTGCACCGAATTCGGACAACTTCTAGATACGAGCCTTCCACGCAGTTGGTTGAGTCAACGGTGAACACTTGATGTGCTGTGAATATGAACTCATCCAAAATGCATGTGCATACACAGCTGCAGCATCGTCCGGAGGGCTTGCTTTACTGCTCGCATGACTAATACAACCATTGGGCTCGTTGTACTCTTCGTTGAGGCATACAGCAGGCGTATCGTATCCTTTGATAGCATATCTATCTACATGTACTTCCCGTATCCGGTAGTCGACGGTGGTAAAGAGATCTCTTGTCGCTTGCATCGAAACAACTGCATAATCTACACAGCCTTACCGTACAAGATGCGCCGTGATACCCTTGTCCTCCGCGGGATCGCTGACTGGGGACAGGGGGAGGCGAATGTTCAAGCAGAGCAGGTAGGTCTACATACAGTAGGTGGCTTTCAACTCGACATGGATTCGCTTTTGCTACCCACGTGGCAGACGTGCTGCGGGCTGCGCCAAAGTCTCGTTTCGCGAGGAACCGCAATCGCTCCGACCGACAGGGAGAAATGTCTTGGACGCAGGCTGTCGCGTAGCACCGGCGTGAAAGAGAGGAAATGCGTTCGTCGCCTAACCCTCTCGCTCGGCGGCTTTCGGCGGGTGCGGGCTAGGCGCTGTCAAGGTGAGGCGCAGCAGCTGCTTGCAGTAGCTGTTCTCCAGTGAAAAAGCCCTCCCGTCGGTTGACTGGTCGATTGCGGGGAGGGGTTCGACGGTGGGCGGATGGCGTCTAGAATGGGCAAAATTGGGCTCAGCCACTGTAACATGGCATCTGCATGGACGGACGCGGACGGCTCGAACCTGCATGCATCGCGCCTTGAACCGACAGCGACAGGCGCGCCTCGGCTTTCAGCTCGTCGTATCCAGAGAGAGCGAGAGAGAGAAAAAAAGGGGGTCCCGGAATATCTTCGTCTATTCTTTTGTCTGTTGGGATCGAGAAACCAAGGGAGGAGGTGTTCTGGACTCGCAAAGATACTTCATGCCAACGGTTTGTTGAGCAAGCACTCTGTGGTAGTTGCCATGTCCACTTTCAACTCAGCCACAGAGACAGACACACGCGCGACCGCCTACTCACGGCTCGCATTGACGACAAGCCAAGTCGCACAACCATCGTGATCAGATACGAGGAAGGCCTCCGGCTTCGCATACTCGGTCTGCACCAGAGCCGATGGCAGCCTCTTTTCTTGGCGCATGGTGGATGGTGAAACTGTGGATTGCATTGCGGTGAAGCCAAGTAGTCGTAGAAGCAGCCAACAAGCACTTTCTGCACACAACCCAGGCTTGTACACGAGCCTCGTGTGCCAGCCGTTCGACCCGACCGACTCTCGTAAGTTGGACGATACAGCTTCACTTTCGAGATGCGAGATGTTATACATGTGCTGCTCAGGTGGAGAGCTGAAGAGGGTTCTTCGTGTGTATTGCGGAACATCCCTTGCAAGCGCCCCCTTTTCGCGGCGCAGTTCAGCTCAGCCCGTGTCATGACTCTTTCCTCTGTGTCTATTGGTTTTGCTGCATTGCTGTCATATAGTGCTCCGAGTCGGCGTGATCTGTCGTGTGCTGTATGGTTCAGTGCAAGTAGCGGTACCCTGGGTGTGGTCGACGAGTGTACAGCGAAGGGCCGTGGGTATGGTTGAGCCGGTCGATGCTGTATCGGTTTCTATTCGTGCAGCCTTCATGGCATACGTTCTTTCAGTAAGTGTCTTGATTGCTGCCTGCTGGAAGCCCTGGTGTCGCTGGTGCCAGGCGAGTCGGCTATCTGCAAGTTCTTATGCTGTTGACAACCGTCCAAACCCAACCTAGTACGCACCCCAGTCCAGTGTGGGAACCCATATCGCATTGTCATTTATGATGCCTTAGGTCGCGAGTAACGTATTCCAATCTTCAACGTACTGTAGTGGTTATATATGTAGTTCGGCCTCCAGACAGAAGGAAGACGTCCTGAAACCTAGGATCGAGGAGATGACTGAAGCAACTAAACACCAACCACAACATCCCTGATAGTATCCAGCTTTACACGTAGTTTAATCCAACTCAAAGTGCTTCCGGCAGGCTACATCCATACTGTAGACATTTGATACTTCCAATACGAAGGTGTTTGTATCGACAGGCAAAATAGATACCGACGCTCCGGCGCTGCCACCAAGTGAGTCGCCCATAATATCTCGGATCATGACCTGCCGCCAGTAATTCACGGCGAGGGTTCCGTGTCAAGTATATCATGGAGTGTGTTTTGGCAAATTTTTGATCGATCTCGGTAGGTGTTCTGGTCCTTCCCAACCATCATGTCGAATGCAATGGACTATTTCGAGATATACACATATACCAAGGGAACGAAACTGGATATGGCAGTGATACAGTAGAAATACTGCAAGACTAATAACACGTCTGCTATGATAAGACTTCTACAACAGTTCATCGAACAACATTGCCACGCGTGGAAAAACCAGGTTTACTCACGGTGTGAACATTTCATTGTCAGCAGAGGTTGGACATACTTGACGAGAGCTTTCTATATTCAGGGCACTCGTTGCATGTTGGGTATGGCCACACATACACACAATGTCTCTTCTAATGACGAGGACTAGTCGCAAACGAGATGGTTAATAATTTAACCACATGTCGAGGTAGTGGAATGAAATAGTATGCGAATGAATACACGACTAGTAACGGTGCAAGTTTCATCCGAGTTTTTTAATGTAGAAAAGAAGCAAGTTGCGGACACAAATATGTGAGAGTACAGTTATAGTGGCAGTCCGATGTCATGAGCTTGATGACATAGTTGCCATGTCGATATTTCATGTCTGGTTCTGGGTTTGGCACACAGGAGTGGGAAGCAGGTGTTTCCTGTATAGGCAACAACCAGACATGCGGTAAACTGAACATTTTGTTGCAAAGGTGGCATGAAGATTCTGTAGGATACGGGGTTGTGACCCGTTTACGTGATCTTATGACTTATGTTTCGGTGGTGAGTCAAAACCAGACTCGCTACCAGCATACTCAACCCAACCCGTGATTTTCCGCAACGGCCACCGAACATGATGTCATGTACGTAGTATCAGTACCAGCAGACAGAATTGCTAGCCAAGCATGGCATGTTGATATGCCATATATCGACATGGTTCACACAGGCATGGATATCATCAACCCACGAGTGCACCGGTTGGACAACATCGTCAACTGACAGAGGACTACCCAGCCGTGCATGAAATGCAAGGAGGTAAATAAGATAGAGAATATAGACGACGAGATGCTTACAAATTTAGTGTTATGGTGTAACTATCAGAACCTATTTTTCATGTGCTATGTATGGTAAATACCTCTTGGAGAATCACAACTTCACATTTCAAATGGCGAATTAAGACACCAAATTCGACATGTTCCATTCGCACCACACCAAGCCGCATGAACGCAACTCATAGAACCTCGGTATTAGTACAGTCCACACAAATGGCATCTCATTCACGGAAGAGATGCTTGGATGCCTGCCGGGATCGAGATGTTTGTAGGCTGCAGCCCATGCAAGTGCGATTCACCACAAACATCTCAGCACGCACCACGAAACCGAGCAACACCCAACATAAGATTTCCAAAAATTACATTCTCACTAGTTGGATCAAGTCACAGAACTAGGGAATAGTGACTCATCGCATATATTAATTCAATAGCCAAAATGGTCGGTTGTGTTATCAAGCGGCAAATCTCATGATGCGAGGCTGGGGCACAGCCTCGGCTACGTGCAGCCTCACGACACATCTCTACTTGGCAACGATAACACCACCCACCACGATGGTTCAGCAGCAAGCAATCCACAGGTGACTCACAACGTCCATCCAACCGAATTTGGGTCCGCTAAATGACTCATACTACTTGAACTCTAGGTAGACTTTTCTTATCATGTGGTGTATTCATCATCTACAGCATCGGGAAATGAGCCACATCGGGCAAGGCCATCTTACCGTATTGATACATGTGGCAGCCACACCTGCACAAGAAAACATGCTCGAAATCGTGCAACGCGCCAGACCAGCGCGTGTTGACCTACAAGTTTGGTTGCCTTCCGAGACAGAGACAGCAAGACGCGCCAGTTTACAAAATACAGAGTAGAAGACAGTACGATGCAGAGGGGAAAAGACGTTAAGTGTTTAGTTTGTTTGCTTATTTCTCAATGTTCCTGTCGGATTGATTATGCCTCGTCGGACAATCCTTATAGTAGAAACCCCCATTCCCTTATGGTACACTTCGTGTGATCAGAACACCCTTAAAAAATCAAGAACCCAAATCCCATGATTCGTCATGCCCAAGCCACTGTGCAGAAATAATTTGCGGCCATCGCAAGAAATGACTTTCGTAACAGACGTGAAACCAGAACACCTTCCAACAGTATGTGTGGACCCAACGCTTGCTTTGCTTTAACCACCGAAACCGTACAGGGTGCGGCCTTGACGCTTCAGGGCGTAGACGACATCGAGAGATGTGACGGTCTTGCGCTTGGCGTGCTCAGTGTAGGTGACGGCGTCACGGATGACACCCTCAAGGAAGGACTTCAGGACACCACGGGTCTCCTCGTAGATCACTGTAGTGGGGGGAAGACGCGTTAGACACACGGACTGATAGACACGAGAAGACGCGTTCTGCTAGGAGGGGAACTTACTGGCTGAGATACGCTTGACACCACCACGACGTGCGAGACGACGGATAGCGGGCTTCGTGATACCCTGGATGTTGTCGCGCAAGATCTTTCGGTGGCGCTTGGCACCGCCCTTTCCGAGACCCTTGCCGCCCTTGCCGCCTGTAGATAAGATGCGTCAGTACCGATGGTCAAGATGGATGGAGACCACTCGACAACGGCGGATGGCGATGACCTCGGGAAGAAGTCATCACCACCAGACCGGATGCGGCAGTAGTAGGAGGGGAGAGGTGGTACTCACGTCCAGTCATTATGAAGGTGGGAGTGGGTGAGAAAAAGAATGGGTGTTGTGTTGGGATTTGGGTGTGGGAGTAGAGAGTGCAATTAAGCGTCGGTTGCTGGAGTTGACGTTTGGGATATGGGAGAAGGAGATGTTGAAGCGTGGGGAAACGGCCAAGTTTAAATATGGACGGGATCAAGCGGCAGCTCCAAATCAGATCAGCCTGAGCCCGACAAGCCCCTCGAACGAGCCAGAGCGAGAAGCAGCCGGAGCCCCCCCTGCAAAGGAACAAATGGAACTGCAGATGTGTGTGGAGGGGGTGGGAAGTGGGCAGGGGGATGCGCTAAAAAAGTGCGTCAACTGCTGCTGTAGCGTGCGTAGTGCCTGAAGTGCAGTACGTACTGCGGCCCTGATGGATCATGGGGCCAATCAAAAATCAGACAGCCGACTTTAATTCTTCGGGGCCTGCCTGCAACTCGGAAGGTGGGGGTTCTGACCGACACCTGGAAAATGCGGAAAATGCATCTCAGGAAAACACCCCCGGCAGACGCGAGATCCACCCAGCTTTAGACAACACAGCACGGCATCAGCAGATTATTGAATTGTAGGTGAGCAACTTGAAGTCAACTGCAAATCGACATCTAATCCACCACCACCATGCACACCCCAATCCGGGCTAGCGCATACCCAGCCCGTCACGGAAGCCCCACTCCTACGCGGTCAGTCTGCTAGATTGATTGATTGCTTCCGTGACTGATCTCTCTGCATAGCGAAAACTCTCGCGTCTTCACCACCACACGCGTAACGCGTTGGGACAAGCTCACAGTCCACAGCCCAGCCTCTTGAGAACCACAGCCATCTTGTACCTTCCCCATAGTCACGTCTCCACCAGAAGTATTCATGTGAATCTGATGTTCGATGTTCTCCTGTCTTCCTGTAGATCCCGCTCGCGCACCCAGCCAATCACTTTCCGGGACGGGTATGCCGAAGCTGATTCTTGGACATGCTAGACGCGTTGTGCCTTACAGCTAGCTATTTTCATGCTCTCCACATGCCCTGCCTCTCTCCCGTGTGCAGCAGGTACGTACACGTAGAGTTGCACGTCTATCCCCGGATTCTTTGTTTGTGACTATCGAAGTGAAGCTTCCCGCAGCCTCGGAGAAAGGATGCTTCTACGTCAGGCAGAGAGTGGAAGAGATCCATGGCTCGCCGGAATCTTGCAGCCGGTGTTCGTGTTCACTACCTACTTACTGAGGCTTTCTGTTGCTTCCCACGTCATCCATGTCACTGAATATGTTCTCCGGTAGGTGTTTGGCATTGGCCATGCACGTGACGCCACTCGGAACTTGGAGAACCTGAATGAAAACATCGTAGTTGCCGTACCTAGGAACACAACTTGCAATACATCCAGTCTCGTAGCCAGTACGTAGTTAACTCCAGTAGCCATAATGGCATCATCAAATGCACCCTCATTACCTAGGTAGACATGCTGCTGCTGCCTTGTGTACATGGAGTGCACCTTGGCTGTTCGCCCTCGGATGCAGCAAGCAGCCAGCCATCAATCAATTCCGCCGATACGGCACTAAACCCAGATTCTGTGACCAAGGACGGGAAGTAAAAAGCTGGAGTCAGACTGCTTCGGCGAGTGGGGCCTGGGACTGGCGGATGCACCCAATCAGAAATTCGGCCATGTTTTTTTCGATGCCAAATGCCCACCTAACGCGCAGCGCATCTTTGACAACGAACCGCACCCCTGTCTGATCCCAGAAAATTGAGCAGTTCCATTAGGCGCGCAACTGACTTACAACCAGCACCGCAATTCTTTTTTCCCTACTACTGGGAGGCAACAAATCAGTCACCCACCCACACATTCCCAATTCGGCACTAGCGCGCATTATTTGCCAAACAACTGCATTCAACCAGATCAGATCAGCCACGCCCACCTGTGGCCATTTCAGATATTTAACCACCCCCCACCACTTACGTTCCTCCAACTCTTTTCCCTCATCCACACCACAATCCAATCCACACTCCCATCTCTCAACAGTCTCTCAGACTTCATCCATCTATTCCATCAACCACACACATCACCAACTTGACCATCCATCATCACAATGGCCCGCACCAAGCAGACCGCCCGTAAGTCCACTGGTGGCAAGGCTCCCCGTAAGCAGCTGGCTTCCAAGGCCGCTCGCAAGTCCGCCCCGTCAACCGGAGGTGTCAAGAAGCCTCACCGCTACAAGCCCGGTACCGTCGCTCTTCGTGAGATCCGTCGCTACCAGAAGTCGACTGAGCTCCTGATCCGCAAGCTCCCTTTCCAGCGTCTGGTAAGTCTTTGAATTCCCATCGTCACATTCCATCATCGCCATGGCGCGCCTGCCTTTCCCTCCACGGTCGCGGCACCTTCTTGCACGGAAAGTGCAATCGCGACGCGTCTTGGATCGTAATCAACGCGCGCCTTCCCAACCCCCCACCTTCTACAATCAATCAATACTAACATCTACTTCCTCTCCCAGGTTCGTGAGATTGCCCAGGACTTCAAGTCCGACCTCCGCTTCCAGTCCTCGGCCATCGGTGCTCTCCAGGAGTCCGTCGAGTCTTACCTCGTCTCCCTCTTCGAGGACACCAACCTGTGCGCCATTCACGCCAAGCGTGTCACCATCCAGTCGGTATGTTTCAATCCCATCCTACACCCTCTTCTTACCTCTGCAACACATTACTAACAACCATTACAGAAGGACATCCAGCTTGCCCGCCGCCTCCGCGGTGAGCGCAACTAAGCGCGACTCTCTTGGAGTCTTCTGGGGATAGATGCATAGTGGAGGATGAACACTTCATGATCTGCACAATGGGATGGTTTTGATGACAACGGTTTCTACAGGGCAAGGGTAATCATGGCGTTAGTGTTGCGTTGTTTTTGCACATTTGATGCTCGAGATGCGAGCCTTCTTCATGGATTGTATAACAGGGCAGATTCCTTACGAGGACTGCAACTCTGAACAATGGAATTGATACGAACTGAAACAAAAACCACCCGTCTTTACTTGCATTGCCTGTGACTTGCTTCTCTGAGTGGCGCGGTGATTTTTCTTGGCCATTCGGCCTTACCAAAAACCCCCATCACGTCAGCGACATGCCTTCCCAACGACCTCTTCGCATAATGCTGCCTGTGTTGGTGTCCGATTGTTGTCTTCGCGGGGTTGGTCTGGCCCTCTACCCTGGGTTTTTGCAACATCACTACGAATGTAAGGTTTGCGGTCAACATGGTTTGGACATGAGAATATGTAACCCAGTGGCCATCTCCGACACGATCGTGTGTTGGGATCTGCTTGAAGATCTCTGTAGGCATTGCTTTATCTTGGCCAAAGACCGCGACGTGGGACCAAGTCGATGGGTGCTAATACCAAATTGACTACGCTACGGCTACTTCATCTAGTTACAGGCATCATCATCCATCCATCCACCTTCTAGCCAGTTCTGCTCTGCCCTGCTCTGCTCTCCGTTTCAATGATCTAGAGCACCGACTTCCAGCGGCCCTCGCGCGGCCGCTCGAGCTGCATGAACTGCAGCACCTGGCCCATGTGGTCGACGCCCCAGAAGCCCTCGGTCTGGCCCTGGCGGTTGGTGCACAGCATCCACGGCAGGCCGAAGGCGCCGTCCGCGAAGGCCTTGTCGGTGTTCTCCTTGAGGGCCGCCTTGCCGACGGTGGCGGCGTCGGCGAGGGCTGTTTTGGGGATTGGGAATTAGTCGAGTAGGTCTTGATGTCTGCCTGGAGGGGGGTCTGGGAAGTTCGGGTCTCTCTCGTATTTGCCACCACCGTTCCTCTCGTGACAAGAGGGGCGGTGCTTTGATTCTGCCTGGTAGCAGAAGAGAGAGACGACAAAAAGAAAAGCGAGAAAGCGGCAAGAAAGAAAGAAAGAGACAAGAACTTACCCTTCTTAGCAGTCTCCTCCCCAAGCGCCTTGACCAGCAGCGGCCCAAAGACGTCCGGCTTCGCGATCTCGGCGTGGTCAGTCCACATGGCGGCGAAGAGCGTCTCGAGGCCGCAGACGAGCTTCTCCTGGTCCTTCTGGTCCTGCAGCGACAGGGCGCAGACGGCGCGCATCGTGTGCAGCGTGTTGGGCGGGAAGTTGGCGGGCGTGGTGTCGCTCATGGGCACGCCGAAGGCGCGGGCCCAGCGGAGGCGCTCTTGGCCGATCCATTTGTCCTTGTCTGTGGCGTGGGCGTTAGCGGATGGAGTATGGCTGTCGAGGAGGGTTTGAAGATGCAAGGGATGATGGATGAGTTGGGCTGGATGGATGGCATGGAATGCTTGCATGCAGGGTCGGAACATATGAGGGAGGACGATCTTGGTGTCGCTGGGCTGGGTGGTGTGGTACTGGTGATACTTACTCTTAATCTGGATAGGAGCCGTGTTGCCGCACTGTAGATATTTGTATCCAACCATTAATTCTCAGTTGCTGTCTTTCCTCGCCGGCTTCGTCATACTGGCCACCGCCGTCGCGGTTTGCCACGGGTGCCCAGGTGTAATGGTGCCACTTACAGCATGCATCAGTCCGCCGAGGAAGATGGGGATGTACTCTACTTTGACGCCCTTGAAGACGGGGTCATGCTGTAGCGGCAGCAAGCAAACATTCGTCAGTCAAGGACTAAAAGACGTGCTATTTAGGTATGCCACCGAGCAAACATATTTTGCTGGAGGGGGTTCATCTCCTCTTACCCTCAGAATGTGAAAGGCCTGGTATGCGAAGGGGCTGACCACATCGACATACAGCCGGATACTGGGCGCGGCGACCATGTTTGGTGGCTGGCTCGGCTTCGAGGGTTCCCAATCAATCAGGTCGATCAATCAATATATGCAGGCGTCCGCTCGAGAGCACAGAGATTGGCTGGTAACAGTAACACCCGTAAAGTAAATAATCTAATCGCAGTAGCACAGCAAAAGAGATAGGATATATATATATCTCACTTGTATCGCGACCGACTTATTTGTATTCAGTTCCAGTTCCAATCATCATGAACTGCTTTTTGCACTCCGGAAATGCTGACATAGCTCGAGCGCTCTGGGTTAACGGGCGTAAGCTCTACCTCGGCTTGTGGACCACATCACTAATCCAGAGACAATGTGGGGGTGGAACATCTGCCAGTCTCCAACATACCTGCCGAGCCGTCGTTTGCTTTCGGCACTTCGACCGAACGCTTCCGACTATGATTACTTACTTATCTCTTGCATGCTTCCGCAGACCCTTCGACGCATCGCATACCTGTTCAAGGCTGACACCGTACATCACACAGCAAGAGGCATGATAAAACTACTGATTGAATTGGAAAAGCTGCCATTCGACGGTGGTATCCATCGATCTATATACATCATCATCCCGACTCGTAACAAATTACAGTACCAAGACCCGGCAAGCTTAACGACAAAATGCGAACAAGCAGAAAATATTGCAGAATTCCTTTTTTCCCCTTTTGTGACGCCGCTTTCTAAAACAAGTCCCAACAGTTCACTCAAACCATCTGGTTCTTTCCGTTCTTGGCGTGCAGCCTCGTCAGCACGTCGAACGCGCCCGTGCCCACCTTGCTGAGCCGGCCCATGACGATGCGACTGCTGGGCGTCGTGAGATCGTCCCAGTCGCCGTCGAGAACGGCGTCCTTGAGGAAGGCCAGTGTCGTCTCGAAACTCATCTTGGTGAAGGGACTGACGTTGCCCCGCAGACCCATACGGTTGAACGGGGTGAAGGTACCGTTGCGCGTCATGTAGTCTCCGATCAGGTTCAGATGGCGGTTGTCGACACTGATACCGTGACCACCGAAAACGGCCGACAGTTCCTGGATGATACCGCTGCGCGCCGCCTCCACACCGTACACCCGCAGCACGGCCGCAATGTCGTTGGTCTGCGTCTTGTTGGGGTTGATCATGTGAGGGTACTTCTGCATCGCCACCAGGTTCACACCGTTTGTGTGAATCACCGGTCGCCGTTTTTCCTCGCCCGTGGTAGGGTCCTTGACAACCTCATCGGCCACATAGGTACAGTCACTGATGCCCTCGATCTGCTGGATCAGGGTCTTCTTGACCGCTGATTGCACAATGCTCAGCATGAGAATCTTGGGCATGTTGGCATCAAACTCCAGCGAGAATTCGCACCATCGGCCGCGCTTCTCATCGCACGAGAACTGCGAGATGGCTCCGAATCTTTCCTTGGCCCGTGCCTCACGGCTCCTGTTCAACTTTTGCCTGTCGACACCATCGGCTTCATCATCCTCGTCGTCCTCGCCTTCTGGCGGAGGGCTACCGCCAAAGCCTTCATCTTCCGGCAGGTCGTCCTCGTGGTCGTCCTCGCCGTCCTTCTCCATCCTTTGCTGGATGTTGTCGTCATCATCGTCATTGGGGCCATAGGAAATGGCCTCGGTTCGGTTTGCGCGTGACTTGGCATTAGTGGCATCATCATCGCCATCGTCGTCGTCATCGTCATCCTCGTCACGGGGCGCACGCTCGCCATCGGGCGCTACCATCTCGACATTACCAGACTTGACGCCAATCTCGGGAGCCGAAGCGGTGTCTCTGGCAGCTCGCGTCTTGATTTCCTTCTTGATGGACTTCTCCAGCAGCGACAAGAATTTACTCTCAACCACCCGGAGGACATCGCCGATCTTGATGCCATAGGTACTGGTGTACTCCTCCGACTTGAAGAACTGCAGCTTGATGTCGTAGATCTTGGCAAGGCGGTAGCCAATACCCTTGCCCACGCGCTCTTTCACGACGACCTTGTCGGTGACGTGAGAAAGCGGAAGCTTACTGATGGCCTTCGAGAAGCGAGTGATCTCTTCTTCAGAAAGCTCCTCGTTCACCATCAAGGTCATGGCGGGTGTGGAGATGTGGTCACTAGCAGTCATGAGAATTTCTCGGAGACGAGGAATACCCAGGGTGACGTTCTTGGCCGAATGTCCTGCCAAATGGAAAGTGTTGAGCGTCATCTGTGTCGACGGCTCACCAACAGACTGTCCAGCGACGATACCGACAGCCTCACCCGGTTCCACCAGCGAGTTGAGATACTTGGTGTGCAGCAGAATCTCAGCATACTTGCGGGCAATGAGCTCGGTAGATGCTGATTTATCACCCTTCTCCTTGAGGAGGCGATCCTCGTTGTTCTTGATGTATTCAGTGACCTGCTCGTAGAACTTCTCCGAGGTGGCGAACGCGTGGCGGTTGGGGTTCAACTCGGTCGAGATGGGGTCACGGGCAAGAGCGCTGTTCGCCTTGGCTTCTTTGACGGCCTTCTTCATGTACTTCTGCGCGTACTCCTTGGACGAGAAGATGTCCTGTTGCCAGCCTCTCTCGTCGATGGAAAGTTGCGCGACCTCGGATGCCCGGTTTCGAAGCAAAAAGCCAAAGTCGTGAAGGTACTTTTGCTTGGTGATGTCCAAACCGTCTTCTCCGTACAAGAACTGAATCATGGACCCATCGGCATCTCTGACCGAGGTATCGTAGGCCACCTTAAGGCCTTCCATACCCTTAATCAGACAGCGTTGCAGGTATCCAGATCTGGATGTCTTGACAGCGGTATCAATCAGACCTTCACGTCCAGCCATGTGATGGAAATAGTACTCTTGAGGTCGGATACCCGTCAAGAAACGGTTCACGATATAACCTCCAGCACGGACATTTGTCTCGAAAGGTCGGAAACAGGGCAAAGACTTTCCGCTCACCATGAGCGGTACTCTCCGGCCTTCTAGAACCTGTTGGCCAAGGTTGCAAGAGATAAGGTTGGCATTGACACCGCTACCCTTGGCTCCGGACGAAGTCATAGACTGCATTTGGTTTCTGGGGAAGGGCTTTTCAAGACCGTCCGGAAGACAGGCCGCGGTGACTGCACTCGAGACTTTAGCGTTTGAAGCGTTCATCATCGTATCGAGACCTTCCTGTTGACTATCGTCCCTCATGACGGCCTCTAGGCGCTCCAGAAGCAGAGGATCATCGTCGGTGATGTCTTCGTTCTCGTCCAGACTGACATATTTGGCAGCTGCCTTAAGACCGATACTCGAAGCAACAGACAATTTTTCCTTACGGTTCTTCTCTCCTTCGGGCGTAAGGCGCAAATCGTCCATACCGCAACTAAAGGCTCGCATAGCGAGGTACCGCGTGAGCAGCCTGCCCATGCAACTCAGGAGCTTCGCAGCAGTCTCAGGCCCCCATGTCTCGTGAATTGCGTGGATGAAACCTCCACCGCTGGGACCCAAGTGTGCCTTATCAAGAATACCGTGAATGAACTCTCCATCCTGGAATAAGACCTTGCCCTCCTCCGTCTTTGACCCCCAACGAGACGCAGGCAAAGATGTTTTACCAGTCATCCACAAGTCGCCGAAACCAATAGGCTTGATGTTCTTCAAAATGGTTGTAATGACTTGCTTTCCAGTCCATCGACGAACGGGCTTCATGATGGTGGGAGGAACCAGCTCGATCCTGTCAGATGTGATGTGCCCATGTTCCGGTCGAAGGGCACCGTAGACAAGCTGGTGATAGGCGCCTTGGTCCAAGAAGGTGTCCTTGTTGCAAAGAGCGACGGATACGGACAAATGATCCTGAATCAGACCTCGCAGGGGCTTTCCAGCCGTGTAAGAGAGATACTGGTGGTCGGTATCGGCGATCTGCATGGCTTCGGCCCTGGCCAGCTCGTTTTGGGGGAAATGCATGTTCATCTCGTCACCGTCGAAATCAGCGTTGTATGTGTTGCAGTTGGCGTAGTGCATGCGAAGAGTCTTCTCATTAGGGAGAACTCGCACGCGATGACCCATGATGGAAGGCTTGTGCAGTGTTGGCTGACGGTTCATCAGGACCACATCTCCGTTTCCAAGATGTCGGTGGACCTTCTTGCCCTTCTGGGTGTTCTCGTTGTGATTGCTGGGGGCAAGCAACTGGTTGGCTAATGCCACACGGTCCTCGGCCGACTTCTTCTTCAGGTTGATGATCTGGCCATTCTCGTTCTCGATGGCGGCTGCGCCTGGCCACTTGTCCGGACCATTGATGACGACCTGTTGCATCTCGCGGAAGTTGTGGCTTGTGACAGGTTCGGGATATGTCAACTTCCTGGCGAACACGGGCGGAACACCAATCTCGCTCGTTTCGATATTCGGATCCGGACTGATGACGGAACGAGCAGCGAAGTTCACTCGCTTACCCATCATGTTCTTTCGGAACAGACCTTCTTTCTTCTCGAGCTTCTGCTTGATTCCGTCGGCTTGTCGCTTGGCAGCTTGTCCCCGAACGGGGTTTCGGTCCTTGTCAATCATCGAGTTGACGGCGTCCTGAAGCGCAGCGCTGGCTTCGTGCAGTTCGCTGATATCCCTCTTCCGGCCTACTTCCTCTCCTGTGGAGTTGGCGGCCTTGTGGAGCTCGCCGAAGATCGTTGCGATTCTAGAGGAAGCGTTGAGGATAACCTTGTACAGGCCGTTCTGGTCAGACTCGGCGAGGCTGCCACCAGCTGCCATAGCTTCGGGTCTGAACTTGTTGGGAGGGACCAGGACTGTTTGGACGAAAAATGATTCTGCTGTGATAGGCTTCGACTGCATACTCTGAGGCTTTGAGTTGTAGAGCAGCGATATCATCTCATGCTCCTTCTCAAATAGCAGGTTCAATCTGGACAAGACCTCTATTGAGCCAACATAACGCTGTGCAGGCTCTTCCTTGGTTTTGGAGGCTTTTTGCGCGACGTCTGTCATGACAACATCGCCATTCTCGTCGAGTTCTTCCCCCTCGCCCTCATCGCTCGGCTCCACTTCCTCCTCTTCGTGCTCCGGCTCTTCTTCGCTGGACTGAACCTCGACATCGGCAATAGCTTCATCGGTGCTGCGTCGCTCCTTCTTCTTCTGAGTAGCAGCCTTTTGCCTGAGTGTAAGAGTCAAGGCGTCTTTCCTTCGGAAGTTGCCTTGGGACATCTTGGCAGCGTCCTTTTGCGACAGAGCCTTCTCAAAGATCTTGACAAACTGGTCCTTTCGGTAGCTTGGCGAGATACCCTTGCATGTCGCGCAGTTTCTGCCCTTGACCATATCTCGGAAGAATTCCTTGACGATTTCCCTGCGCATCTCTGCAGAACCCTCGTGCTTTCCTTTGCGAATTTCCGAAGTCGCGAACTTGTGCCGTCTCAAGGCATGTTCCGTATAGGCCTCGCGCATCTGGATGACCCTGTCAATGGACGCATTGTCCACATTCTCGTCGGCAGCCTCGTCGGCCATAGATGGAACGCCAGGGATGCCCGTGGTGTCGGAGGTGATCTTGTCCAGATAATGGGCTTCATTGAGGAGACCAAACTGCAACAAGCGTAGTTTGCAAGAGACGTTGGCAAGGTCTTCTTTCCTCATGCGAAAGCGGTAGCAGTAAGCGCATTGTGCTCGGAGTAGTCGCATAATCTGGTCGAGGAACACTGGGTGGTATACCGGAACCTGTACGAGTTACAGTCAGTTTGAAATATTCGCACTCCCTGATCACATAGTCTGTGAGAATTGGGATACATACTGGGAGGTCAATATGGCCGGAGTGGCCGGGACAGCTGGCAACGCCGAGGCCGCATGTAGAGCACTGGTGCTCGCCCCATGCTCCTAGAGCTGGGTCTTGGAGACCGCCCGGGAGAGGGTTACTCAGGTCATCGAAGCTTTCGGGGTTCTCAATGCGCTTGACTGAGATGGCTTTGATTTCGGCAGGAGTGAGGAAGTCGAAGTCGACACTCTCGATCCCCGACGTGATGGGCTGTGAGATATTCATGGTGGATGGTTGGGGGTGGTGTAGGAGAGCGGCTTGCTCGTTTAGGATTGGCCAAGATCTAGCAAACTGGCGACTACCGTTCACAAGAGTCAACAGGGGAGATAATATACTCTAGGCCTCAGCTTGGCCTAGAGCATTCAGTATTGCATGTCCCTCGGTAAGCCGGTGTAGCAGGACAGGAAAAGTGAGGATATCTCTGTTTTTCCTACAGCTTAAGTGGGGTGAAAGTTTCACTGTCTTGCTTCGGTTTGCTCTGCATTGAATTGACCGAGAGTGGCAGAAAAGCAGAGGCGCGACCTGCCGACAACTTTTTTAGCGGTGAAAAACGGCAGATAGCGGGGCGCTTTAGCGGCTCTTCACTTAGACTCACAGTAGACTCACGGTAGACTCACAGTGGGCCTCTCAGGCTCTATCCCTCCCTCTCTATCTTGCTCAAGTGCTGGAACTCAAATTCCCGTCTCAAATGAAGGAGGGCCACGTGACTTGGACAAAAGGTGCTGTCAGAACGCTCGCTCTAGCTCCACCCAAGGTCCAAGGCTCTACAGCGCAGTACAGCGGACTGACTTAGGTATCGTATCGGAATAGGCTAAGCCATTTGATTGATACCAACCATATCACGGCCTCTGCATTCCAACTTTTGCCGACTTGCATCGCCATCCCACCTGAATCGATTGTTAACCCGTCTAAACCCAACACACGACTGTCCTTCATCCGTTGTGGTCGCGGATTCTTACTTCTTGCGCCGGCCTTTGGTCTACAGTTGCTTTCGCCCATAGACGTCACAAAGGTGCCTGGCCAACCTTTATCCTCTCCTCACGTCTGCAACTCACTCCACCATGAATCGACACGGCTCACCTGGCCTTGGGCCAACACGCGATGCTGCGAACCGAGTACAGAAACCTGAGGGGCTTTCGGCAGCCGACAAGCTTGCCGCTCTCAAGGCCCGAGTCGCCGCCGCTGTCGGCTCCTCCAGTCAAGCAAAAGGCGGCTTATCAACACCCATACATCCTGTTCTAGCAGGCGTCGGCTCCTCCAGCCAGCCGAAAGGAGGCTTATCGACGCCCATACACCCAGTTCTGGCAGAGATGTCCGCGCCGCCGCAAAAGAACGTCGCCACGGGAGGACTCGCTGTTGGGCTCCATCCGGCCCTTGCTGACTTGGGCGCGCCTCCTAAACCGTTCAAGTCGAACCAATCCAAGAACTCGAAATACACACCCAAACCGAAGTCCACAGCTCCGGAACACAATCCGTATCTCGCCGATTCTTCCACTCTTCCAGCTACTGGCGCTAAGCCTCGCCAGTCACGGCAGCTGGTCTTCAATCAGAAGGGCAAGTACATCGCCCAGGCGAATGCCCTGCGGAGACAGGCGGCCTTGGAGGAGCTGAAGCGCAAGATCACCCAAACGACGAAGCGCATCGAAGACGATTCGGAAAAGAGCTTCCTCGTGGAAGCGCCGCCAGCAATAGAGTGGACAGACGAAGGACTGCTTTCAGGGCCTTCCTATGATTCCGAGTTCAAAATCGACACACCCGATTCCATTATTACAGCATATATTCAACATCCCGTGGCCATCGAACCGCCCCAGGACAAGAACATTCCAGAACCCAAGCCCATGTACCTGACACCAAAGGAACAGGCCAAGATGCGGAGACAGCGCCGAATGGCCGATCTCCGGGAGCTGCAGGCCAAGCAGAGATTAGGCCTTGTGGAGCCGGAGAAGCCCAAGGTGAAGATGAGCAACTTGATGAGAGTTCTTGGGCAGGAGGCTGTGTTGGATCCCTCTGCTGTGGAAGCTAAAGTTCGTAAAGAGGTTGCCGAGAGGCACGACGAGCATCTCCAGCGCAACGACGAGCGAAAGCTCACGAAAGAGCAACGCCACGAGAAGCTTGCCACGAACCAAGAAAAGGACGCCGCGCAAGGTCTTCATGTGTTGGTGTTCAAGATCACTACGCTGGTCAACGGCCAGCACCGGTTCAAGATTGGCCGAAACGCAGAACAGATGGCGTTGACGGGCGCCTGCGTGATGCACCCCAAACAAAGCCTGGTGATAGTGGAGGGCGGTTCGTACAGTATACGCAAGTACAAGCAGCTCATGCTGAACCGCATCGACTGGACGGAAAACGCCCCGTCCAGGGACAAGACGGCGGAAAAGACCGAGGCCATGCGCGAATGGCTCAAGGCCGAGGACGAGAAGGGCCTCAAAGACCTGGGGGCCAACAAGTGCGAGCTGGTGTTTGAGGGTGATATCCGAGAACGCGCCTTCGGCAAATGGGGCTCGAGAGTCATGGAGTCAGATACGGATGCCCGGGACTATCTTCAGCGATTCAAGTATCAAGAGTTCTGGAATGTGGCGAAGTCGATGGCCTAGAGTAGGTCGGTGATATATCATACCATCCGACCCCCTTATACCCATGTACTATTATCTCCATGCTGCCAGCTCCGATTCCCGATCGTCTTGAACCAGCCGAGTTTAGCTCTAATGGCATTGTGATGAATACAGACATCAGATTCAAGACCACCCGCGTTTTAACACAATGCGCCTTCTTTTGATGGTTGAAAGAGGAACTAATAGAACGACTATTATTCATGAACATGTTACATTCAATCCACGTATATGCGTGGACCAGCGAGGAGGCCGGTATACCTATATACAACGGACATCATGAAGATACTGCTGGCAGTTTGTTGTCAAAGGGAGCATTTCACGCCGCAGCTTGCACCTGAGCCGGCCCTGCTGCAGTGTTGTTGCTACTACTACTACTATTCGACATCATCTCGCCTTCGGCTCCCGCCTTGGCCTTCAGCTTCGCCTGCAGCGCAGCAAAGTGCGTCGACATAGCCTTGGCGTTAAACTGCTCCCCCTGTTACTAGGGGGTATTTCTTTAGCGGCCCTTGGATGAGTGCGTCTTTGCAGGGCTGGTTGAAGAATGCAATCGAGAACCGCTCGCCATAGTAGTCCCCTGGTTCGCCGCAAGGAGCCTTGACGCGGTGGAATGTCGATTTGAACCGGTCGTCGGACCACGACATCAACAGGTCGCCGATGTTGCACACGATGCTGCCCGGGACGAAGTTCACTCTCGACCATGCGGCATCCCCTAGAGCGTGTTCGGTCACCACTTCTCGCCCCGGGCAGATCTCTAGTCCGGACTGTCCTTCTTTTTGGAAGAGGAGGGTTAGGAAGCCCCAGTCCGCGTGCGCGCCGGCGCGGTGGTAGACTTGCCCCTTGCCATCACCGTCCCGCTGCCGTGGCGTCTCGAAGTAATGCAGCAGACGCATGACGCTCTGGCACGTCGGCTTGGACGCGTCGTGGTACTTGACGAAGTACTCATCATCCTCGAACCCCAGCCCGCGAGCCAGACAGACCATAAGCTGCTCCGAGACCTTCTGCACCCGGTGCATGAACCCCAAACACTGCTCCCGGAACCCGGGCAGGTGCTCGTCGCCCAACCAAAGCGAACCCCCGTTCGCGCCCATCATGTTCTCGCCGAACTGCAGCTGGTACGACTCCTTGCGGTCCGGCTCGCCCGTCGAGGGCCGCACCTGCGACTCCTTCTCCCAGCCCACGTTGCCCGGGTTCCAGGGCACCATGGCCTTGACGGCGTCGGGCAGGCGGAAGAAGCGCTCGGACAGCGCGAACATGGCGTCGACGTCGGCGGGGGCGAGGCCGTGGTCGACGATGGCGAAGAAGCCGACATTTTCGGCGGCGTCGCAGAGTTGCGACGTGATCTCGTCGGTGCGTTCGGCGAAGTTGGCTAGGGAGATCTTTGCGCGGGGGTGCCGGGGTCAGCATTTCTCTGGCTGGCGGACGTGGTTGGGGCAGATGATGATCAACTTCTTCTGATGTGGCCATGGCGTGGCATACACAGGGGTAGCATGCCGCTTGAGAGTGTGATGAACTTACCTGTGGGATCTCCCGGTCAACATACTTGGTAGAGTAAGCCATGCCAGCAATTGCAAGGACTATCGGGGAGGTGCAAGGGTGTCGGTACGGGGTGTATGCAAAAGGACGAGCTCAGCAGTTGGTATGAGACTCTTCTTTTTCTGGGTTGACTTGCATGTAGTACATTACAACCATCCCCATGGGTTTATGGTGCCAGCCTTTATCACCACTCCCATGCCATGCTACGTTTTGGCAAGTACGGTGAACGCCTATCTACAACATCAGTATCTTGACCCCGGACATCATCTGATGGGATCAAACTATGGAAGCCAAGTTCCGATGCAACGGCTGCGGCGATCAAAGCGGGGCACTATGCTCATGGCCTATGGTGCTCCATTATCTCCCTAATCGGGGTCGGGGATGGCCGCCTCGGTTCCACGGACGGCCCTGACTGGCCCAGGGGCTCTTGCCCCGGTTTAAGCCAAGTTCGTCAACATATGCAAGCCTGAAGTTTTTCAAATCGAAAGATCGCGGCATGCAACTAGCATCCTTATGAACTAGGGGTTGTTTTATATGTCTATCTATTTGCGCGTCATCCCATCTAACGTCTACACCGCAACACACCCCGTCACCCCCTGCGCCCTCCCACATCCCGGCGGACACGGCGCCGCCGGATCGAACTGCCACCCAAAATACGTGTCCGTCTCGTTGGCGAGCACGCCGCCGATGAGCCGGCTCGGGTAGGGCAGGTCGTAGGACTGGCGGAAGACGTCGGCCGAGGCGACGCGGATCTGGCCCCAGCCCCGGGCGATGAGCGTGTCGATGCTGGTGCCGTAGACGTACTCGCGGAAGCCGGCCCAGCGGATGGCCGAGGCGCACATGGGGCAGCTCTCGGCGTTGGTGTAGAGCGTGAGCGAGGGAAAGGCGGCGAGGGCGGCGGCGGGGGAGAGCTTGTAGGGGCCCTGGGGGGTCGGTGAGGATGCTGGTGCAGTTGTCGATGGCTGCTATCTCACCTGTGTCGTCGTGTAGGGCTTGGATGAGTATTCCATACATGACTCAAACATGATTTCAGGCGTTTACGTGCCGTGTAGAGTGGGATTGCCCGTTTGTCGGTTTGAGTTGGCTCCCGTGCATACAAGTTGGCCTAGTCCATTGTTGTCCGTGTGGTTGACGATAACAGAGCCGAACGCAGCGAATGGGCATGGCGCATTAAGAGCCAAGTTGGCCTGCCTCATCCAGTATGCCCTTGTAGTATAAGGAACACCATTGATCAAGAGTGTCGGGTCCAGCATAGGGAACTGATGGTCTCGCCGCGGAAGGGGATGCTCGTGGCACAGCACCCCAGGGAATATAGGAGCCAGTAGCAAGTAAAATCTGGCAAGCATATTGACTCTACAACTGCATATATCTGGCGGTCGAGAGTTCTCTGTTTATATCAGTGACGGAGCTACTTGCTTGCCGTTATGTAGACCAGCCCAAATGGAAATGGGATGGCTGGGATGTCTATCGTCTATCGATCATCCTAGCCCTGAACCGGTGGCCGCCAATACCGATTGTCGATGGCGGTCACTGCCGCAGATATCAAGAACCGAGTGAACAAGCGACGGCAATCTTGTTCGTCAGGGTATCAAAAGCCGTTGACGTCGGTCCTGCAGGTGATGGTTGTACTCGCTATCAACCCCACACTTCGGCTGATAACCCGACAGACGGAGGTGGCCGATACTGAATCATCTCGAAACCTAATAGAAGCTCTGCACTATAAACATGTTCTTCTCGTCTCATAATAAAGTAGAAGGGATATATTTATTCATAGGGAGCAGTCCATAATAAATACGATACTACAGTAATCTGTCCATTACCAATTGCCAACCAACATTGTCTGCACCGGTACATCATGTCGCCTCATGCTATTACACAGCCTGGACCAGGCTTCACCCTCACTCAGATGAAGAAGTCGCCAGAGGAGAAACACGATTTTGGTGCTGTAGTTGAGGGCCTGGATCTGAACAATATCTCGGGTGAGCACACGAGACTGGCTAGCACTAACAAGGCTCTCGTCTAATACATGTGATAACCCTTTTCGAAGATGCCGATGTAAAGGCCCTGGCTGACGCGATATGGATCCACAAGGTGGTTGTTGTCAAGGGTCAGAAGGACCTCGCACCGATCAAACAGGTAAGAATCTAACTGCGCCCCCCTTGTGTATTCAGTTTCCCCGGCATCTCGAAGCGAACACGAAGAATGAGCAAGTAATCTACCCTGATGGCCGTGACTAATACCTAGTTCATAGTGGGAGTTAGTCACGAGATTCGATCCAGAGGCGCCACAAGTGCACTCACACGGGGACATCAAGGCTTTCAATGACAAAGGAGGCGTGCTATCGGTAAGCTGAAGACCCTGTGGGAATTGAGGGATCCTCCCCCGCGGGCGCCCCGTAATGAGTCATAGTAAGGAGTTGAGCAGCTGACAAGTATGATGTGAACAATGACTAGGCAAAAGAGAAGTCGTAGGCATCCCCGGCGCCGAGAACCTCCGCCTAGTCGGCAAGGGCTACCAGGGCGCGGACCACTACGGCATCAAGGACAAGACGATCCACAAGGCGCTGTCGCACGACTTCCACGCCCAGGAGCTGCCCGAGGCCGAGTTCGCGGCCGGCTTCACGCGCTTCCAGCGCTGGCACATAGACGCGCCCCTGTACGGGCGGGACCCGGCCTGGTTCACGACGCTGCGGTGCTGCCGCCGGCCCCGCGCGGACCGCGGGCCCGTGACGATCCGCTGGGACGACGGCTCCGGGCTCGAGATGAAGTCGGAGCCCGGCCTTACGGCGTTCTTCAGCAACGTCCAGACGTACGACCTGATGACGCCTGAGGAACAGCGGATGGCGGACCATTCCTGGGTCGAGTACACACCGCACCCCTATATGTGGATCGCCAACTGCCACGGCCGACCCAACGGGCTAGGCCTCGAGACGGAGGGCCGCGAGAAGACACTGGAGGAGCTGGGCGACTTCGACCCGGCGGCCATCAAGCGGTACCCTATGGTCTGGATGAACCCCGTCACAGGCGAGAAGGCGTTCCAGGTGCACGGCATCTGCGCGCGGAAGCTCTTCGTCCGATCGTCGCCGGACGAGGAAGCCCGCGTCATTGACGACGTGACTGAGATCCGGGCGTTCCTGAAACCGATCCAGGAGAGGGTGCTGAGGCCCGAGTACATCCTGCTGCCGAGCCTCGAGGAGGGCGATATCGTCATGTGGGCCAACTGGCAGATGTTCCATACGGCAGTCGACTATCCCATCTCGTTCGGGCCGCGGACGATGCACCAGGCAAACATAGGGGCAAGTATTGGACCGAAAGGTCCCGTGTCAATTCCAGCGGTGTCTTGATTGGAAGGGAACTTCCAGAAAGAACGAGCTGTCTCAGAACAAATTTGCGATTAAGGTTTCCCCCCCAAATCTTACGGGCGGCAAACTGGTAATTGAAGTCGACAATCGCATATACGATGCTTTGGTCTATGGCAAACTCCGAGGACTGTATGTTCACTCCTAATCTCGCAAGCTGTAGCAAGTACGTAGCGTAATCCAATGTATAGTGTTTATTCTAACCTAATAGACGCCGGAAACACCAGCGTGTAAAGTACCTAGTAAAGTAGACTACCCCCGCGGCCTGGTCTCTATGTACCCTTGCCAATCCTTCCCCTTATCCACCAGCAAGCCATCACGACCTGATGCCCAATCTTCTCCTGAGTCTCCCGCGCATGCTCCAACCCCGCCCCTCCTCAGCCCTCCCGGCAGCGCAAGCCAAACTAACAGCAAAAATGCCAACACCGCCAAGATAATCGGCTGCAGCACCCAGACCCCCCTGACTCGACGCAATCGCCCCGACCACAAACCCGGGGCACCACCTCGGGCTGCAGCCGCAGTTTCTTTCGGCCTTCTCAGGGTCTTGGTCCGTTGAAGGTCTGCCATTCAGCGGGGAACGCGGCGACGAAGAAGCCATCGGGCTAGTGTTGGAACCCATAACGAGATGGCGAAAGAACTTCAGCTCCCAAAGATAGAAGGGGAACAATATCTCGAGAACTGTGTATCCGAGCAAAAGTCTTCGTCTATACGCTCATTGAACCAACCAACGGCTCTAAAGACAATCCCGGGAGGTGTTACTCAAACGTTCCTGATCATTTGTAGAGACCTAACGACGTCCGGGTCGGAGTCCACATCGGAGCCCATATCGGAGCGTCTGGCTGCTCCAAGCTGCCGCGCCCAGACAAGGTTCGGGAGTTTGCTTGCGCCATTCCATTCTCCGCACCTGTTGTATCCGATGAAAGGGAGGGAGTGCTGTTGTTGCAATTGCCGTATTATAATGCTTGCCAGAAGGTGTTTCCGGTACATACGACCATATCCTGCTGAATACTAGGGATCCCGTCCGCTCTCCCATATATAAGCAGCAGAGAGCCGAATTAGTACTAGGGTCGGTGACGACCTGGGAATCCTCGGTGTTGTATGTTTTTCTCTCTCTTTTAGCCTTTTTGCCCTCCAAGTCGGGCTGCCAGTTGGCTGGTCGCATCGACATTTTGTTGCCACGTCGTATGTAGTTTTGTCACTTCGTAGAAGAACCTGGTAATATGTTCTGGTCTTTTTTTATCTACACAGGGAATAGGTCCGTTGGCCGACGTATCGTTGAAATGTTACCGAAACACTTGCGAATCAGCGACTCGGGGACTAGAGACAAGCCGAGATACAACCTGGGAGTTTATCACAAATAGCGAGCAGTTATCTCCTGATTGGAAAGACATGAGATGGGTTAGTTGTTGGATTAAATATAAAAGTAAGATGATTTCCCAAATTGGATAGACACATAGACACATATCTCATTATCCAATAATCGTTCATGCCCTAGTAGTAGTAGTAGTAGTCGGTATTTGTCCCCCCTTCCCTTTCCAAAAAAGGGCTGTGGCCGTGTTAAGTGATATAATAATAATAAAAGAATGGAAATAATGCTGTTGTGGTGACATGATATTCGTAAAGTTGTTGGTCAATCAGATCCCCTCACCAGACGCCTTACAATGATGACCTCAGATCGTGAAAAACAAGACAAGCAGCTTCGGCCCCCTCTCTCTAAGAGTGGCCATGTGTCATAACCAAGAAGCAAACAAGCAGGAAGAGTAAAAACGCCACCGTCCTGTGACAAGAAACCATAGACCATCTTTCTCCAAACAGTATGTATGTGCCCACCCCTTTAGTCGTCAAGGGTTCTTCCTAAATCAAAAAGTCCAAAGTCGTCAAGTATGCCCTTTGTACACCGCAAAATCCAAGATGCGTATATGTCCATATACGGAGCGAACGTAGACTGTGTGTTGGTTGAGCGAATGGCTGTCTCCGGCCGTTAGCTCCAACGTCTGGGTCGCGTACCTCGGTCAAGTACCAGCTGTCCAGCGTTGTGGCACGTTTGGGGTTCGGAAGGGCTTTCTTCAGGCCACTCCACCGAGCCATGGCGACCAACACGTAGCAACAGGTAGTCGGTCGCATCGGCGCGGCTAATGTTCTGTTCGTGCAACTGCATAATCCTGAAGTTGTTGTAGCTTGAGCATACCAAAGCTCAGGCTTCACAACCCCAACCGCATTGCCCTCCCCCCTAACCAGATCATCTGGCGTAAGGGCGGTTCATGAGAGCAATCTCGCGGGCGATGTCGGCCCACTCTAGCTCCCTCTTGACTCCAAAGTCTCCCTCGCCCTCCTCGGCGACGCGCCTCGTGTGCATCAGTTCTTCCCACTTGAGAAGCTCATAGGCAAACCGAAGATGGGGTTGAATGATGACGTTCAGTCTTCGCGCGCGGACGAAGCAGTACGCCCGTGGGAGCGACATGTCCAGTTCCCGCATGACTTCCGCTATACAGATCGTCGCGCTTCGGCTTACGCCAACACGGCAGTGAACCAGCGTGGCTGTACCCTTACTCCGCCCGCGTTCTATAATGCCATATGGTCAGCCGTGAAAAGCAAAAAAAGGGGAGAGGAAAGAAGAAGGAAAAGAAAGCAGAGTGGGAACTTACCAATAAATTCTAAGCAACTCTCAAACTCATCGGTCAAAGGATCAATGCCGTTATCCTGGACTCCCTGGATAACCATGACGTTTTCAGGTCCCCATTCTTCCAGCTCGCCATCCCTCCACATGGCCGTCTCCCCTACGCTGAGGATCTGTCCAATGCCTATGGCCCTCAACAGGTCTGGGTTGTTGGCGTGACCGAGGTTGCCGAGATACATATAGTCAAGCACGCGACTCGGGAAGGACCCGTCTAGGCTGGCCATCCACTTGGGCTCGTCCTGGATCAGGGTGGTGATTTCCGAGAGGCTCTTGTCCTGACAGAGCGGCGACTCGCGTAGGAGCCGCGGCGCAATCGAAGTAAGCAAGGCAACGTCTGTGGGATAAGCAAAGAAGTTGCGTTTCATGGTAGTATGCAGGTTGAGCCAGGCGTCGGGCACGGCACGGCCTGTGCTGTAGCTGAAGTAGGCAATGCCCAGCAAGGAGGACTCGGTATATCCGTCAGCACAGTGCAAGAGAACCTTTCGCGGCAGGATTGTTCGGGTTTCTGAGCCTCCGTCCATGTCCATGTCTCCGTCATAATCGGATTTTGGGGGCAAGGTTCCATGCGAAAGATGCCAAATCCACTTGCATGTCTCGAGGATGCCATCTGCTTCGGCGTGGGACCAGGTGGGAGGCAGGATACTCCCAGACGAGGGGAAGTCTAGATAGGGGTGTTTGACGTCCTCGTCAGGCCCTTCGGCTATGGCCTTCAGGGCGCCTGGGTTCAAGCGCCCGAGGTCATTACACTCTATCAAGATGTCGAACTGCTGCTCCTCGTCGCTGGCAGGCTCTGGCGTGGGGCCCAACCACACGTTGTGGGATATCTCGGATGCCTTGGTCATTGCATACATCTCGGCCCTTTCCTGGTGGAAAAAGTCTACGACATTGCCAGTCAAATGGCCTTCCGAGTCTATCGATACGATCTCGCTGTGCTTCAACTCGAAGGTTTTGAAAGACGCCGGGCAGATGAAGGTATTGTAGACGGGGAGGTCGTGGCCTTGATCCAGGTGCTTCTTTCGCCATTTCGCCTGGGCCGAGGCCAGTTCCCAGCCGACCTTTCGCACCACGGCCGCGTCTTCGCCATATACCACAACATCGGCCGTCATGGCCGCCTTTGCGGACTGAATCTGGAAGTTCCTGACCGAGAAGCCATCCTTCGGGTCCACGTCTAGAAATTCGCCTTCAGCGCTTGGCTGTAGTAACTCTGATGGCGCAATGGCACCCTTGAGGCGCGAGGCACCGAGGTCGCCATCGGCTTTGACAATAGTAAGCCCCCTCAAGCAGCAAGGCGTTCTTCTGAGCGCCCTCTTGCGCGCGATGAAGAAGGCCTGCTGGATGTGGTTGTTGGGATGCAGCCCGTGCAGCCACGGAAAGACCAGAGACGGGTCCGGAAGGGGCTGTCGGGAGATATAATCTAGGGCGGCGGCGACCTCGGCGGCATTGATCTTGTATATGGACAGAGGGCCCGACTCGATGTGGGTATACTTGTCGGGTGGATGGAGCAGAGAGAGCTGTCGGCACTCGTCTTCGCGGGCGGGCGAAGGTGGAGGAGTGTTAGGCTCTTGCACGGGAGCCGGGCCAGTAGGACAGACGGGTATGTGCTTGTTGGGTACCGGAGTCACTGCGTTTTGCTGTTGTTGTTGCTGCTGCTGCTGCGTATTAATCGTGTCGATGGTTATGGGCGACTGCAATGTGACGATGCCCGATGATGACCGGTGGGGCGCTATGGGTCTGGGGAGCGCAATGGTCGCCATGCTCTCTGGCATTTATGGAGTGTTTGGAGTTGCGGGCGCCAGCCAGACCGGGGAGGGGTGGGTTGAAGCGGGAGGAAGAGCGAAGAAGAAAAGCAATGGTCTCGTCTTCTCCTTCTTTCAAACTGCTCTTTTGCTCTCTCAATTGCCAAAATAAAAATGAACAAGTTCCTCGGATTCCCTTTCAGAAACCGGCAGAGGGCAGGATGATGCAGGTTAAGACGTAGTCAACATGCGACTCTGGGGGCGGGACTGCCCAACTTAATTAGCCGCTTGCCTCTTCCTTCACGAGACCGGCCAAGCTGGGCCAATTGGGGTCGGGCCTAGATAGCGGGGTCGATCCAAGACAGGAGCCGATTACAGTCATGCGAACCAAAGCTCTTAGCAACATTCGATAATCGTCCAAGGCAGGTAGTGGCAGTTGCAAGTTGCAACGGGAACTGGCTATAAGGACCACTTGTGTCGGGTATGGTTCTCCTCAATGTTGGGAATGGAAGGGAGAAGAGGGGAAGGGAGGGAGTAGTAGGTAGAAGAAGAATAGGTACATATACCAGCAACAACAACAGTCAGTTGAAAGAAGAAGGGTGAGGTAGAAAGAGGAGGAGAAACATGCAGGGAAGATGGAGGTGGAGGGTATATCAGCTCAGTTGGTGGGTTAGTCGATGTACCTTACGGATTAAGACTCTAATAAGAGCGCCTGTGTTTCATTCAACGGACGGGCAGCCTTATCTTCAGTTCAGCATCCCTGCAGCGAGACACGGCAACTGGACCTTGGCTCAAGCACGACACGATCAAAGTTACAGACGAACAACACCGTACCAATGTATGGAGACCCTTCACTATCTATTTGCCCAAGGTAATCAACTGTCGTTCACCTACTGGTACAGACAGTTAGGGTCTGAGCAACGAAGCATGTCGGGGTGGTGGTACGTAATATACACATCGGTAGCAGGCAGGCGAATAGAGACCCCATCGAGCCAGAAGATGGTGTGCTCAAGTTCTGCTTGCTGGCTTGCTGGCTTGCTGGCTTGCTGCTACTGCGGTCCTCTACCGATCGATCACTGCAATTGGGTTCGGTCGACACCTGCATTCCAAAGTACCTCATGTAGCGTGATCTACTCCGTCCACTCAAGTTCACGTAAAGTCTGCCAGGCCTAACATAAGGCCAGGGCCGTGATCTGCAGTTGTTTCAAAGACGATTTCTTCGGTCGCGGCCACTTCCAACAATGGTGGCCAGGTAGACGCCAGACGCCGCAGGTGCCAACTAAGTCAATTGCGGCTTGCTATGTACGTATACTGCGGGCATCCGTCTGATGTTTCCGTTGCAGCAGGGGTCGTCGGCAGCAATGGCAATGAATAGCATACTCTCTCGTCCGTTACTGGCCTCCGCGTTCGGATTCGAATATGGTGTACTATAACCGATCGAGATTCGATAAAGCACTTGGTGGGATGGAAACAGCCGGTTATCTCTCTTGGCCCTTCCAAGGCACCATCGTCGAAGATAGATAGACAGACAGTACTAGCTCACCACCCAGGCGAGTTGGCGTCAAAGCCAGACAAGACCGTGGGCGGAAGCTACAGGTGGCGCCGAGCCTTTTGGCGAAGGTTAAAGCAACATGCCGTCCCAAGTCGTCGTGGCTGGGTGGCCGTACTACTTACTCACTGCTGCTACATCCAGTATGGACGGATTGCTATTTCCGAACTGTGACAGGGCGGCATCGCATCGCATATCGCATATCGCATTGCATCGCAGGGCAAATGGCGCCCGAGATGGGATATCTGATAGGTCTACATCTCCCAGGCTTGCAGGAGGTGGCAGGGTAGGAGGGAAGGAAGCTGGACCAACAGCAGGCGAGCTAGGGGCTAGTTGGAACGAGGGGACGAGGGGACGACTAGAACACACGCTGAGCGCTACCAATAGGAGGCCATTCCTCAACCTTGACCAGCAAGCCGCCTTCAAGCTTGCATGCCCACCATGACCTGTTGCTGCCCGCTAGGAGGGAAACACCCGTCTCGATTATATGCTCTCAGTAAGTGTCATGTCGACGGGATATTCAGCTCCGAAGCGATGCATACCTTCAAGGTCATCTGCCTCCGAAACGGTGTAGTAATTCCCGCAGCCGGTTTCCGAGTAGAGTTGCTCCTCCGGCCGAGACGAGAGCAGAAAAGAGGCCGTTCCTGACGTACGGCGAAGTTGGGGGAAGTACTCCGGTATGTAGTGACGAGCTGTTGGAGGTACAGCCCGCACGAAACACTGCCGCCGTTCGTTGTCAGTGCTTGCTCCGTTGCATTAGCGCCAGCCCCAGGTGCGTTCGTTCCCACAGGGAGAGACCGTTTTTGAGTTGCCCATCAATCCATCCATCCCCACATCGGGGTTGATAGTCCATGTAACCCATGCTATTCGCGGCCGTCTCTCGCAAGCTCTGTCCAAGCTCTGCCCAAGCTCGTGATTCTGGGGATGATGTAATACGAAGCAGCATCATATAGATCAATATCTGGAATGAGGCTATGCCAGTATACAATGGGCCGGAATAGGGAATATGGGATAGGGAACCTGGGGTCCTGGAATATCTCAAAGACACCCCCAAGTTGAACCACTTGAGATGCGCAAACGTGTTTCGCATAGGGCAGATAAGCATTGTTGTGCCCGAATAGAGTTTGGCGCTAGTCAATTAACTTCCCCAAGAAAGCCATCACCACGTAAGGTCAGGGACATCGATAGGAATAGCAGAGGCATATGTGAAGTCGGGCGAGGCGAGTTGGAGGGGTATATACCTATCAGCTTAGCATCATCAATATCATGCTGTTATCTCAGATCCCAATCTGCTGTTGATACGACTCCAAGGTCATCGTGATATCGTTGTCGCTTCTGGCGAACCCTCTACGTCGAGATAAGGAAAGTGCCCGATAAACTATTCTAATCCCACCTGCTGTCAGGGCGCTAGAGACGAGCTTCCGCAACCCTCACTACCACGTAAGAATCGCCTCCGCGTCTGTGGGCCGAAGCCCTGTAAATGCGACCGCGGATCCGACAGAGCTATCGGATCAAACACGCCTGTGCGTGCCTTTGAATGAGGCACAGCAGGGAGACTGCGCTATGTTACGGATTGTCTACATATCTCGCCATCTCTGCTTTTTTTTTTGGTCCCTGGCATGTGAGCTCGATGCGGCCAACACTACGAATATCCCCCATGTCTCACAAATGGGTCTTTTTACCAGGGGAGGCGGGCAAGCATCGCATGAGGTGATATTGGGGCCAGCTATGGCTCGTTTCTTTTTGTGTAGCAGTGATGCATATTGCTGTTTCTTCCGCAATGGAACCCGATGTATACAGGGAACATGTCTTATTACTTTAATATATGTATTGCAGATCTTGTAGGTTAAGACTTGGCGTGCTGATCGGCTCGCTCGTGTTGTTTGAATAGCATCAGCATTCCAGCCACATGGATCCTATATTGTGTACCTAGAAGACGCCCAATGTAGCAGCGGCAGGCCAGCAGCCACTGCACAAGCCACAGATACCACGTCATCAGCGGGATTGTGGGGATTTCTCAATGTCGGCTCCTGCTCGTGCATCAGTCTGACCCGACCCTTGTCACGAACAACAAAGCAGCGCAGCAGCAAAGCACCGGCAGCAGCAATGTGCTTCTGTTTTTAGCTGCCTGCGATTTTAGGGTGGTGGAGTTCTGGGGGATCTCAAAAAGAACTCCAGCTGATGCCAAACTTATGCGCACGTTTTGCAGCTGACCTTCGTTTTTCCCTTTGCCTCCCTCCTCTCTGGTAAGACCGGGAAGCCTAGGTTAGGTTACCCAACTCTCCCCATTTTAGGATTGGCTTCCTTCTAGACGTGCCCCCAAGCCGAAGAACAATGCCATCCGATGTTTGCTCGAGGGCATGCGTGGCCTTCTTTTCTTAGACGCAACGCAAGTGACTCGATCCCCCCAGGCAGAAACCTGTCAAAAAAAAGAATCACCATACTGGCGTTAAATGACGTGAAGGGGGAGGAAGGTCAGAGAACTCGGTGGCTTCTTGTCTAAGCCGTCTCGGCGGTGATTAGTGTTTGGATCGCGGACCCTTGACCTCTACGCACCCACCCTTGCTGCGAAAGAGATCGCCTCCAGGTGCAAGACAAGACGCCCTCTTCTTGTGTGACATTTGCTTGTCCAGCTAAAACAACAGTGACGAACATCAAAATGCCCCAAGCAGCCGGCCATCAGCACTTGGATGCTGATGCACAGCACAACTATGGGCCAAAGTGCCGCCTGGCTCCCGTAGCCCGCCCTTTCACTCAGACCGACGACGAAAATGACGACAACACCATCCCACCGGTGAACGCCCAGTTCTTCTACACCTCTGCGATCCCCATCGACGATCCGCTCTCCACCTCCACCATAGCAGGCGCGGCAGATGCGAGATCCGCCAAGGGACTCGTCCTGCGTCCATTTTCCCGGGGCGACAATAATGCGTTAGAGAAGGCCTGGCTGGGGCTGGCGTCGGACGAGTATTGTCGAAACCACGACCAAGCGCGCCGCAACCGCAGTCCGAGTCCGTCCTTGGCCAAGGCGAATACCGAGAGGCTTGAAGAGATCGTACACGATTTGGCTATCAAACACAAGGAGAAGCATGCCCGTGAAGGCCCCGGCCATGAGCTTACGCTGCCGGACATCGATCCTATGTCAGACACCGAGACAGAGATGCCTTCGTGCTGCCAGGAGCTCCTGTCTGATGTCGGTGTCCAGCTTCGTACCTCGTTCTGCTCTGTGGCAAGAAAGCGTCAGCTCGCGCTGGATAGGGATAGAGTGGCCCGGGAGGTCATGGTGTACATGAAGACCCTGCGAACCGATACCACCGCCTCGGTCACACGTCGACACGCGTCGATGGGCCGCCCCAAATCCGAGTCTCTTGCCAAGACTGCTTTTCTCGCGAATTCCAAAGAGAACACCTCCATGGCGGAGTATCCGAATGACGCCAGCCTCAGGACGGTGGGCAGGAAATTGGAAACTGATTTCCAGAACCGCCGCGGGTCCCGGGCGCGTTCTCCGTCGTCCTTGATAGCCCTTGGCTCGCCAACCGAGGCCCAGGCAAGCAGTCCCATTTCTGTCCGAGCCAGTATTGCGGATGATGGAATCACGGGGACGCCCTTCGTTCGAGTTGGGACTCCTGAGACAGTTCACTACTCTCCGTCCAACTCGCTCCCTCGAGGCACCTCGTCCTTGATCGAGACCAGGATGATGGCCGAGGAGAAACCGCGCAGGGAACGGCCAATGTCACCTGAGCAGTCTGTCGCCGAGATGCCTTCGACAATGCCGGAACGCGGTAGAAAGCCTAGGGCAAAGGCGGCTGCCGCGGTACCTGTTGGTATATCGAGACTTCATGAAGTGACTCTGCCGTCTTTGCAGATGAAACCGATATATTGGTCGCCTATCAATGACATAGCAGCGGTACAGCGGGCTACATGGTTTTACAAGTGTGTCCCTATCTATATCTTGACCCATTTGACGATCGCTAACAGCCTGGAAGAGATACCATGATGCCTGTTGATATAGCGGTGGCCAATCAGCTAGAAGCAGGCTACCGAGAGCTGAAGCCGCATACGGAAACATGGCGTGACGAGCTGCGGTGTGCAGTCGAGGTCGGGCCTGACGGAGAAGAGAAGGTTTCTCATCGCTTGTGGCCAAAGGAGATGGACGAATCCGCAAAATCGAAGGTACCTCCAGAGCCAATCATCCCAAGCAACCCGTTTTGTGCTGCGCGCTGCTTTCGGGGCGAAGCGGCTGCTGAAGGAAACCTCCTGCCTTCCTCGAACGAGGACAACTACATTCAGGATCAATCTCACCGCAAGTACGATCAATACCATGTCATATACAAAGACAAGGACAGCGCCTTTCTACTCAAGCCCAGCCTGAAGCCCTCGGCATATTACGGCCGAAGGCCAGTGGCGAAGATCGCTAAAGGCATCACCATTGGCATTCCGGTTGTGCGTGGTTTCGACGCTGCCGCCTGGGCCAAGCTCCATGAAAAGAAGAGGAGCCAAGTGGCCCACGCCCCCAACCCCAGCTCTGCTGCCAGCGCGTCTCAGGAAAGCACCGGGCCAGGTGCTTGCCCAGGTTGCAAGACGGAGAAGGAACGTGGGCAGGTAACAGATCTTGTACTTGTTGCACACGGTATCGGCCAGAAGCTAGCAGAGAAGGTAGAGAGCTACCACTTTACGCACGCCATCAATGCCTTTCGAAGAGCAGTGAACCTGGAACTCGGGAGCGATGCAGTGCGGTCAGTTCTGCGAGAAGGTCAGAACGGCATCATGGTGCTGCCCGTCAATTGGCGCCAGAAACTGTCCTTTGAGGAAGGCGGTCCCATGAAGGAGGATGACAAAGCTGACTACATGCCCGAGGGGTTTGGTTTGAAAGATATCGAGCCCCCGACGATCCCGGCAGTTCGATCCATGATATCCGATATCATGTTCGATATCCCCCTTTTACATGTCACACCACAAGCCGAAGATGATAGCGGCTCTGGTCGGCGAAGCCAACCGGGTCTACAGGCTATGGTGTCGTAACAATCCAGGCTTCTCCGAGAGAGGCCGTGTGCACATAATTGGGCACAGTTTGGGTAGTGCCATGGCTCTAGAGATCCTGTCCTGGCAGCCTACCGTCACGCCACCGCTAAATCTGAGCACAGAAATGTCACTTCAGCACTTCGAGTTTGATACGAAAAATCTCTTCCTTGTGGGCAGCCCCTCGGCGTTCTTCTTGCTGCTGGAGCGGGGTGCTCTGATCCCACGAAGGGGACGCCGTAAGCCCGGGGCCGATCCGGCTGACATAGTGTCGGGCGACGTGGTCGGTGAATCCGGGCAGTTCGGGTGCCTCGCCGTCGACAACGTCTACAACGTCCTGGCTCGGGAGGATCCGGTGGCGTATTTCCTAAACGGAACCATCGATCCCAAGTACGCAGCTAGCCTGAAGACGGCCTACGTGCCGAGCGCGACGACGACGCTGTTTCAGTCGGTGGGCAACGCCGTGCGGAGCTTCGTGCCTGGCGCGGGGCCCAGCCAGGCGGCCATCGCCAACAACCCGGCCCTGGCCAAACCGCCACCGGCGCTGCGGCTGCCCTCGCAGCTCGAGCTCGAGGTGCACGATTTCACGCGCGAGGAGGTGGCGGAGAAGAAGGCGTTCCTGCTCAACGACAATGGGCAGATTGACTACTTCTTGCGCTCGGGCGGCGGGCCCCTCGAGCTGCAGTACCTCAACATGCTGAGCGCCCACTCGAGTTATTGGGCCAACCACGACTTCATCCGCATGTTCTGCATGGAGATTGGCCGGAAGCCGGGCAAGGCCAACACGTTGCCGGCGATGCGCGCCATGAAGGCGAAGAGGCGCGCGTTGCCGGATATGTCTTGATAGAGAGATGAGACGAAAGACCAACAAAAACATTATTAAGTGTAGGTAGAAATTGCATGGCTGGTGATCGGAGTTTGATTTGGTTGGTTTTTACATTTGACTTAGTGGTTAGACGCATAGCGAATACCCAAATGTTTTTTGCCCCTTTCATCATGCCTTCTGCTATATTGCCCCTTTCCGGAGTCCGTGTTTATTCTGGCTACCCGTATAAAACAGCTCTTAAAACCTCGTCGTTCTTCCGTCTTCTGTGTGACTTGCGATATCCTAGTCAGGCCAGATAGCTACTGTCTACGTGCTAGTTAGTGTATATGCCTTAATGCTTCAGTGCGTTGAAAGCACTGTTCACCACTGCGAGGGGAGATGAAAGGTTAGCCACGCCGACAAACAGCCCTGCTGGAAAGTTGCAAGAATAGCAAATGACGGAAAATACTTACCATCGGATCCCAACGTGGCACCGCCGCCAAGGACCATGGCGTTGCCAAACTTCTCGGCCAGCGACTTGGCCCACTCGGAATGCTAGGAAGTAATACGTGATAAGTCAGTGAAGCTGCCCCAATAATGATGGGAGGATGTTCCTCTCCATGATGCTTAGACGGACCTTGCTGTGCTTCGGGTTGGCCGGGTGGTTCGGGTCCTGGGCCTGCTGGGCGATGGCTTGCGGGAAATCGGGGCTGACGTTGGGCGGTGGTGCGTAGCCGCCGCCGTACCGGGCGTCGACGTAGTTGCTTGGGTAGCCTCCCGGTGCCTGGTTCTTGGGTTAGTCGGTCTCGGATCGGGAACAGTAGGAACGGAAGAGGCCAAGACGGCCGGGCACAGGGAGAGAGGGAGGGGGCGGGACTTAGGACGAACCGGGAGCTGCGCCGTGATGGATGCGTATTGCTCCGGCCGGAGTGCGCCGGCGTTTCGGAGGACTTCGAGGTCTCGGCGGATGTTCTCGATGGAGTGGTTGACTTGCTGGGCCTTTTCTGCCATTGTGCTTTGTTTTTGTTTGGCTTTTTTCTTCTTTTTCTTTTGGTTCTTGAAAACGACGATTTGGGATATGCAAATAGTTTCGCAAGTACGTTTACAGCTGACCCCTTGGATTACTGTAGAGCTCTTGTGAGTATAGATTCGCTTCCTTCTTTAATCCTCTATCCAAGATCTTGGCCAGAATTTTCGGTGCGTAATCGCCTTGCCGTGCCTATCTTGCCCGCTCTCCGCCTTCGCTGCTGAATGACAGACTGGTGACGCCATCAGTACCCATCTTAGCCAGTTATAGCTTCTCGCTAGGGCAGCACAAGCAAGCGACACAGCGTTCGCTTGAGAACGTTCCACGATATCACGTCCACTTCGAAACATAAGCTTCTGCATCAAATTCAATGCATCACTTGCCGTACCTCCTCGTACCTGGGCTTGCTGCGGGCCGAGCCCCTCTCCCCCCAATCTACAGTCTGGATTGGCTGTGTGTCTTTCTTCAACAAACCGCCGATCACTATTTGTGTCCTTTGTTGATGCAGAGGTGAGCCCCTAATAAGTCTGCCGGCAGCCTCCGTGGGGCCGTTTAGATGGGCAAGAAGGCATAAAGCCGTCAAATCCGCGTTGAAAGTACACTGCGGCGAAGATCCTTCCTTGTATGTACAGAGACCCGGGTGCCGCGTTGATAGGGACGGGCTAACTGGCTCCTTACCGAGTGGATATTAACTTAAGCCAGGAGAAGGAGTGCCGCGAATGTTGAGGCGAGCACCTTCAGTGTAACCTACGTACCCTATGTACCTACCTACCTGTAAGCGCTGCAGAAGCGAGCGTCAAAACACGACATGAGAATCCTCCCCTGCCACGTGTGGAAGCTCCCACCAGACTGGCTCGCTAATGGTTCACCCAGTTACCCCCTCCCCTCCAAAAGGGGGCTATCGCGACCTTGAGTCATGCTCTGGCGGCTTGGAGGAGGATAGGATTGGACCTATCAGGGAAAGGGAGTCAACGTACGTGGGCCGTACAGGAAGGATCAAGTGTAGGGTGGGCTATCGGCGAATTGGCCTTCCCATTCACTCTGGGACGGAACACTGGCACTGAATGACGGTTCTTGATGGGGCTGCGTCACCTCTATCCATGCGTAGGTAGAGTACCCAAACGAGACGTACAGCATCTGGGCATCGAAGAAACCTTCTCTCGGGCGATACAGATTGCTAGCTAGGATGTGTAGCTAAAGATAGGCTAGGTGCTTTGAAATAAACTCCGTTGTATAACACCAGGCCATTTCAGCTTGCCCCCTAGCCAGCCACCCAACTGCATGCCGATCGCCTACCACCAGTAATGCAGTCTTCTCTGGAGGCCAATCCCAGAGAGCATACGTATCGGCGACTAGAGAGGTGATGTCCATCTCTGGTCTGCCAATTTGTAAGCAAGCAACGACACCTCGGTCTCACGCACTCGAAACGTAAAGAAGAAAAGTCGAAGAGAAGTCACCGAAAGTACCTACCGGATCAGTCACATAATCTAAAGTCCGCAATGATCCCGCGCATGGTTGAAGAGCATAGAACAGCAGGCCAAGGCCAGGTCAAAGATACCATGCGGCATGTCGGTACCGTACAAGTCCATGGTTCTCGCATCGTCGCTGACAGAAACTGTACCCCTGAACCATGAGCTTTGGTTGGGTTCGCTACTTAAGCGGGCGGTACTGCACGACCAGCCCTCCTGCGTAGTCATGCAGGTGGTAAGGGATAGACACTTCTTTTCTCGTTCCAGACAAAGCATCAAGCAGCCTTCAGAGAGCGAACCGCAGAACCATGACCAGACACGGCAGGCAATAGGTGGGCAACGAACCAATCACCCTGGCCTGCTTGGTTGATGGGCGATGATGCTGTGGTAGATCGAATCCTGTCGGTTAATCGGGAGATTAGGATCGAGAGCTCATTGTCCCCCCTAACGAAGAGGCAGGCTGACAAATCTGCTTCGCTGCCCCTGATGGTAGGATCAAAGAAGCGCTTGCTTGGTAGTTTCTACCTACAACACACCCTCCCCCCCCACCTCCTCCGTTCCGCCCTGGGAGTACCACACCATTGATTAGAAGTAAAGGGCTGTAGAAACGGCTTTGATCAACACCGAGGACATCTTCGAAGATATTCCGCTGCTCGTGCTCGAGAGCCATGGCTGACTCCCGATCCTTCGACCCTCCCTCTAGAGTGTTCGCTCCTGACGACCCGCCCAACTCCAAGGTAACGGGGCCATAACTGGAGCTTCCAATGTATAGAACTTGGGACTTGTGGTGTAGATGAATCCTTCCTGTCCCAAAGAGGGAGAGCCTCTCCTGAGCTTGACGTAATTGCACATTGAACACATTAGGGGAGGAGTATGTACTTTCGGAAGCCGGCTTGCGACACCGTAGCTAGGTAGGTAGGTAGATTACCTGTCTGCTCTACAACCCTGGCACCAGAGAGTTCGATGCAGATACATGCCCAAATGGTCTCAACTAGCTAAGTTGCCTTGCTCCATCGTTGTCTTCATCTGGGTATTCCAGGGTTAAAAGAGGCAGTTCGGGCCCGAGTACACGGTCCCGAACAATCGAGTTGACAGAATCGATATGCCTACTTGCTGGGGCCTTCAATTCTGGCCCAGAACGAAATTAAGGTGACGAAAATACAATGCAGAAGACTCTCTTGCCGAGCGATGGTCTGCGGCACATGAAGTCTGGCAATCTCACTGTCCACTGGCCTTGGCTCCCCCCTTAACCCCCTGCCTGCCGCCCCTGGGCGCTGCATTAAAGGCTCAAGGGGGAAGGATTCGGTTCCAAGAGAACGTGGCCAGGTCCACAGCACACTTGCTTCGCAAAATCCGATACGTCGGCTCGTAAGGCAGATTGTATGTAAGCGCGCAAAGGAAGCGAGCAGCGGCCGGGGGTCATCACGTCGCGCGCGCCCCGGTTTCTATCTATCTTATCCCACATGGCTTTTCCTCCTTCCTTCCTAAGCGCGGGTGCGAATTGTCCCCCCTGGCCGAAGGATTGGGGCTGGCAACCATCGCATAATGCAGCTGGATGTGGCGTTAGATGGAAATGCTATCTATCTCAAACGGCACCTAGTAGCCGCAGTATCTATCCCAAGGCCTACTCCTAGAACCGCCGGCGCGATATTATTATCATGATGGTGCGCGGGATGAAAGGAAGAGGGAAGGAGCGATCGACTGACGCCGTAGCTGGGTTGCTGGGTGGCTGCTTTTGGGGCTGCTCTACAACCATACGACCTCTCCAGATCTATGAATAGGAGCAAACTTGGGCGCAAAATCGAGTTAGTGCAGCAATTTTGCCTTGACGTGCTCAACCACGGCTATCCAAGCAAAGGTCCGTGACTTCTATAACGGGAGACAGGGCGTCCCGTCTCTTCGCAACTGTCCAACTTGGGCCTTGATACTGCGCCTGCCCTAGTTGATTCCGTGCCAACTGCAACTTGGCTGTCAAGCTCTCTGCTCTATGGCGAGGGAGTGTGTAGTAGGAAGGCGGAGCGGCCGCGACTTCAAAGAATCTTGACCAAGCCTCCGCAGTATCTGCCCACCAAGTATGAACATGCAGTCCGAAGAGACCTGTTAGGTGGGTGAATGCCCTCCATCAGGATATTCAGCATGAATATGCTCCCCTCTCGCGCGTATGTGTGTGTAGCCATCCGTACCTGCCATAATTTCTCGTAGCAACAGCCAGCCAGTCAGCTTCTTGTGTAACGGCCATGCAAGGGGAAAAAAAAAGCAGTTGCTATAACCTGGTGCTGTAGCCTATGAGAAGAGTCTCTCCGGTTGCTAACCGTCAGCATGTTGACCACCCTGTGTAATACAAGACGGCGGCAACTCACCATCCGCGGCAGCAACGGTAGTAACGTATGGTAGGTAAGCTAGTTAAGATGACCCCATATTGAGAAAAAAGTACGATTGCGCATGAGAGAACCTTGATGGATGGCCGACAGTAGTATGGAGGGGCAGTACTGCAGAATCTGGTCGGACACATCGCATTAGTAAAGTAAAGTAGACAGGAAGCGAGTGGATGGCAGCCCTATACATACATACATACATACATACATCCACGTACCAGAGCCAATGATGTGCGTGGGGGAGACAGGCAGGGGTGTCTGCGTCTCTTTGTTCAAGCTAGGCCGTGTTAGGATGAAGGATCGAAAGGTGCTGGTACAAAATAGACCGCTCCTTTTTGGTGGCAGGTCGACTGTCCTCCGCCCAATGTGGCGGAGATAACCCCCAGCTCGGAGCGGGCATTGTGTGTGTTGAGATGAGAGGAGACCACCAAACCCCAGGCCATTTCCCATTTTACTGCGTTCCATTTGGCAATCTCTCTTTGCATATACATCATGCCCATTTACCCTGAAACGAATTCAAGCAAAAAGAAGATGCACTGTACTCGCTTGCTGGGTGAGGAGGAGTCCGCCATCCTTACCGGTCGACTGCTCGTGTTCTCGTATGCCCGCATCATGGGGTAGACGTATGGACAGAGCAAAAGGGACAAGCGAAAGTACCTAGGTTAACGTATGTACGGCGGCGGCACGAACCAAAACAAAGTTGTTCCGGAAGCAAACCGTTCGTTTCCAGAGGAATGGGAACCAGTCACAAGACACACAACATCGATTGCACGTGACCGCAACACGTTTTTGGCGTCCATACAGCCGCCGCCATGTAAGTAAGAAGCACACGGGAGGCGCAAACGGGCGGGCGCGAGGTGGGTGAGCTCAACTAACACACACGGACCTGGCTGTTGGCGGACGGCGCATGAAGCCTGTCAGCACCTTCTTTGGAAATCTCACTCGTTCATTCATCCACGCCGGGTGGGAGTTGTATTGTTTGGCCGACGGGTATGGAAGTAAGTACTTGCATAGGAAAGGGGGGGGTCGATGATTGACCAGATCAGGGCATTTTGCATGCCTCCTATGCCTCCTCCTGCACCTCTTGCCCTGTGACGGAGATGGGGTTGTCGGAGACGTTGTTCAATCATAAAGCCGAACCCTGCAGGGCCGGCTGGCGGGCTTGAATGGCTTGTCAGAACCTTGTTCAACATGCTTCGACGGTCATATGTGTATGTGCGTATGTAGTCAGTGCCGTTCGGCATTGACAGCAGGAGGGGGAACCATTCGTCTCCTGCTCCTGCAGATATGCAATCGAAAAGGGCCATGCCGGCAGGGCAGCGCGGCGTGCTGAAGCGAAGCTGGGGAGGGGATGGCCGGTATATCGAGTTCGAGAAAGATGGAGATAAACCCAGTCGCGGTCCCCAATTTTATATGCCGTGGCAATTGGGAAAAGAGGTCAAAATTAGCTTAGCTTTATCTTCCTGCCTTGGCTTTTTGGGTGACGCTCCGGAAGGGTGGGAAGTGGGAAACAAGCGTGTGATTCTAATGCATGTGCCCATCGACGACCGCTTTGCTTTGCCTGTCAGTCAGTCAGTCAGTCTTTCAGTCTGTCAGCCCATCAAATCAATTGATCCATCAATGATCCTCCACTTGCAATGGGCGGGCCAGCCGGTGGTTCGTCCAGGAACCAGAACAACGGGTTGGAATGGAATTGAAGCAAAATACTTGGGTACTTGCGGTACGGCCACACCCTGGAAGGGTACATGACCCAACAAGCTGCTGTTGCATGGATCCTCCGAGTTGTCCTTACAAGTACCTATCAGTACCGTTCGACATGCCCAAACCAAAACCAAATCGGCCGGCCGGCGAGCGAGCGAGGTGCCAAGCAGCCCCAGGTGCATTGCAAGAGGGCCCATCCGTCAAATTCACCTGATGGCAGATCCAAAATCCTACATGCCGTCGCATCCAGCCTGTCTCTTTGGTATTAGCGGCCAGTGGGCACCGGACGCCCTTCGTTTCATTCTGATTCAATCCAGTTCATTCGAGGCCTGGCTGCGTTCCGGGCTCTGGGACGGGCCTGAATATCTGCTATCTGTCTGCCTGGACGTCGATCGACCGACAGATAGGTGGCCGGTGAGCAGGGGAGCAGGGGGTGGTGGTTTGACGTACAAACCAATCCAAAGCCCGGTCCAGTCCCCTGTTGGGAAGACGACACAACAATACATCCGCAAAGGGCAACTGCAATCGTCAAGTAATAGTCCGCGGCACAACTTGGCGCCCGTGGTATGGTCTGGTTACACAAGAGCACCAGAAACCTCTCTAGGTCGTGAACGGAACGCAACGAGATGGTGCACTGCCCATCATACGTCCCTATTCTCTCTTGCTCACCCGCCCACCTCGGTCCTTCAAGGGTAGGTACCTACTTAATGTATGATGTATGATACGATGCTGCGGCTGTATTTTTAGCCACGACCGCCCCCAGCATTGTTTGCTGGCTGTCGCGGCTAATCTGACTCCAACTCTGTGTAACACCAGAACCAGCAGTATACTCTTCTTCGTCTTCTTCTTCTTTTTTCGCCCCCTTCGATAGCATCAATAAAAGTATACATGGCCCGATGGGGTCTGCAGAAGCGTCCCGTCACTCCAGCGCAAAGCCACTCCTGCCCAGATTAGATGATGATTATGTGGGAATGCACTAAGCCTGGCGAGGACGAACAGCACAAAATCCATCCTGCGGTGGATGTAAGTATGTAATGGACGCCTCCAGATCGATTGTAGTCCTGCAGGGCATAGGGAAGGTTAGTAACGGCACATGCCTCGGCAGTCCATTGCCTTGTCAGCAGGAGGAATTTGGATTTGGGGGCCAGATTTCCCCCATCGGCTCAACTTCCAGAGTCCAGACTGCCAGACAACACACGTTGCCGTCTGGATCTGGGCATGTAAGTAATGCGGTGCTGTAGCACCATTTTTTGTTTTTGTTGGAATCCACCGATAGAGTCGATTGCCCACAACCCATTGCCCCGGGTATCATGCGCCTCGCGTATCCGGCCAATCAGCCGCCGCCGGCCTCGCAGCGGCGCCAATCAGGTGTCATCATACCCGCCCGCCGCTGTGGTATTGCCAGAGCCAGGAAGAAAGTGAAAAGGTGAAAAAGTTCAAAAGGTGTCGAGTTGCTGGACTGGGATTAGCTAGGCCCGGTGGGCCAGGCAGGGCAGGGGGAAAAGAGAAAACCCCTGCAAAGTACGCCAGAATGGATCTTTTCGTTCGGCAGACCCAGTTGCTGAAAGATGGGGAGGAATTAGTGGATAATTCCTCCGGACGGGTCCCCTGCTGAAGAAAAAGGCCGGGACAGAGTAAAGTCGAATCATGCCACCCCTCTTGGCTGCCTAGTAGTAGATGTTTAGCTAATGGGTGTGTGATGGTGATACTTGTCGGCCACCACGACCAAGCTTCTCTTGTCTTGTCGTCCGGTGCCAAATTAGAACGAACTGGGGATGGAACACGGGAGACGAGAGGGAAATCTTTAAGCGGACTCCACTACCAATGCCTCGGAGACCATCTTGCTACCTATTTCGTGGCTAACTGTTTACTGCTTTTGGTAACTCGGCTACATTGGTGGTGGCATGGGTGTTGTTTGTGATGAAGGGCCTGAACAAGCCATGGAGATGAGTGCTGCTGGGTTTCTTTGCCCATGCCGGCATGCTACCGGCGTGAGAAATATGTGTTCTGATATGCTTCAGCCACGCGCTCGCTTACTCCCTCTCTCTCATGTAGTCAAGGTGTTGAATAAACGTCATGTACATTCGTCAGTCAGCAAGTCATCGTCGTCCCGTTCCTGAATATAAGGCAGATAAGATGGCTACTGCGCTGCTGCGGCGTACTTTCTCTCCTTAGCGCGCCACTTATGTTAGTCTTCCCGCAACGGACAAAGAAACAGGTTGGAGTAAGGCGCCATGTTTCTGATTAAGAAACAGGGCGTGCGGCGCGGTGGGCTCGTCCCCTTTTCGAGGCAAGCCAGCGGCCGCTCCATGCCCTCCTTCCTGCCCCCAAAAACTGCAGCCCTACTAGTTCAGCAAGATGGGTAAGGGAAAAGAGGAAAGCTCGTAGGCGCACACGCGCGCGCTCGCTCGCTCGTCTCCCGCTGCGCCGGTTCGCATGGCAAAACGCGGGGATGTTGGATGGTGTCAGATCAGAAGAGAAGAGAAGAAAGACAACGTCAGCGCCCAACTTACCACGTCAAGTGCGTGAACTCCGGATCCGCATGAGTAATAGGAAACCTCTACCATGCTGCCCGTCCTCACTGCTGGGCAGGCACGATAACCCATCTGGACAAAGTGAAGCTGGGTAGTCGATATTATCACAGATGATCACAGCATGTTATCTCCTTCGACACCGGGAGGAAGGTCCTCTTTAGACCAGAGCGGAAAGCGTGCGGGAGCGGGAGAAAGAGACCCACAAGGAACGTCCTTTGCTATTAGCTTCTCATCTAATAGCCAGAAAATAAGGTTGGGGAAAGATGGATAATGATCTGCTTGCGCTGTGGCATCCGTTTCTTGGGGGAGGAGCACAGCCAGCTGGCGGTAGCGGCTTGGGCGGCGACCGGTCCAGTACAGCCCAGGGGCCAGGGGTGTAGGTGGGTGGTAGCTTAGATAGGGGGGGCTCTTTTGCCCAGTCGTCGGGGTTTGGAAAGGACGGACGAAGGAGGAGAAGGAGACTCTGCTTGGTCTGTGTCCGATGTGTATGGGTATGTAACATCACGTAATTAAGGTCATCAGTTCTGATCTCGGAAAGTAGAATAGTCGGCTAGTGTGCTCATCTTTCTTGCTTCTGCTTCCGCGGCATGCAATGTAGATGCACCACCCCTGACCAGCGGGGTCTCTCTTGGTCTCGGTCTTCCGCCTTTTCGATGTGCTTGTCTGTGTGGCTTTTCTCAAGAACGATGGGCAAACACAGCCTGGAAAAGCTGTCGATTTCGCTATTATTGCCGGATATGGGCTCAGATTGTTGGTGAGAATGCCCTTGTCGGCATGGAATCTGTCAAGGATTTGAATCCTTCCCAATTTTGGCATGCGCCGAAGCTTTGGGCCCTTCTTCTATTTGGGGTCCCTATTCCAGAATCATGAAAGAATGGCGGGATCCAGCGTGGTGGAAAAGCCGGCCGCCGCAGGGCAGCAGTGCCGTGCCTCTTCAGCAAGTTCCCTTTTTTGAACTGCAGGTGCCCTGGGCACTCGTCTTGCTGTGCCGCAGACTTGCACGGGCACTGCACAGGGCTGGGTTGCTTGCGCGCAGAGAAGAGCATGGACACTCTACATACAGTCTCTCTTTACAGTACAGCACAGTGAGTGGCCTCCTTGGTGTGGCGTTAGGCATGTTTAGATTCGTTCTCATAGTCCCACCCCCATCACCCTGTCTCCGTCCGCTTGCTTTGCTGGTTAGGGCCGTGGTCAGTGGCGAGACCCCGGGACTGTGGCACACAGTGGGTATACGCTGCATTGCATTGATTCAAGTCGTAGTAGTAGTAGTAGTGGCAGGTGGTCATGGGGTGTGCGAGGGACTGTGTGTTTGTTTCCCTATCGATTGCTGGTTGCCTAAGCTACATGGCCGTCAAAATCCTCGATAAGGCCAATGTTCCCCTCTCAAAGCATCCCCTTATTTGGCCTCGTCCCCATATTGTATGCTATCGTTATTGTTGTATGTAGTTGTTGTACATGGTTGGGGGTATCGATACGAAGCCCATGAATGCTGCCCAGAGGATAACCGCCTCGATGCAACTCGTTCTCAAGACTTTCCGCCTTCCCAAAAGGCCCTATACCAATGATCGTGAAGGTATCTAGCGCGCGATGTTGAAGAATTCCCAATACAGGAACAAAAGAGAGTCGTGACCAAAAAAAAAAGCCCCCAAAACTCCAGAAAGGCATCTATAATGTTGCCACTCGTATTACATATGTCGCCGGAGTAGTGACGACGCAGGTTCCAGCACACTCAGGTTGGGACTGCGCATTTGCGGAGCAGTGAGCGGCGGCAGTTGCGTGGATGGGATGTGATCAAGCCTCGAGGAGGAGCGAGCGCCGTGGAGATCGTAGCCCTCGTTGCGTACGTTGAGCGTGCTGATGTCAAACCTCTTGGAGCAGCCGTCTTCCATGTGTCTAGAGCGCGTCAGTTAGTATTTTGTGTCTATAGGGCAATAGATGAATAGGTGAAAAGCTTACCTCCGAAGAGTGTCTTTCCTAGCAAAGGTGCGGCCACAGAAGTCGCATTTGTGGTTACGCTCCTTCATGTGCACACTTTGGTGATGTCTCGAAAGATCAGTTTTCCGCACAAACTTCTTGGTGCAACCTTCCACCTGGCAGGGGAAAGGGTACTCTCGCTTCTCGTCGTGAGTTTCAAGGTGGGCCTTGAAGTTGTAGCTCCGGCTGAACAGCTTTCCGCAACCCTTGACGTCGCACTGGAAGTTGGCCTCGTCCCTGGTTGTCAGGCGGCGCTGCTTCGTACGAGGTGCCCGGTGAACCACAGCTCTCTGGGACAGGGAGGACGGTCTCCCGGCAGGATCCAGGTAGCTCGAACTGGGCGACCTGTACGGCTCCGTACCCAGCGGCGGATACTCAGGCCTGGACCAAGAGTGGGAAGGAGGCTCTGCCATGTAGTTGGAACCACTGCTGACAGAGCTATAACCGCTCATGGCTACGGGAAGTGCATGTTGGGAATGGGGAGAGGGGTACTGAGAGGCTTCTGGCGGGCTGCGATAGCCGGAATGGCTTTCCATTTTTAGGGGCGGCGCCGGAGAAACACTGTGAGGATAAGGATAATTGCTTCCGGACACGGGATCCGGAGTGTGTGATAAACTTCTGGGATGGTGGTGGTTTTGGTGGTGTTGAGCGTAGGATGGATGGGATGGAAATGCGTCGTGTGTGTAAGCCGGTGAAAAGGTTGAGTCGTACCCGGCAAACGCGTCGTAGTCCATAGAGGGAATGGTCGGAGGGACTTCCCCAGAAGAGGAGTTATGCAACATATTCGATTCGTTCCACTCTGCAGCTGAAGAGGTCATGACATCTAAAGAGGGCAGAGAAGGCTCCGGATTCATGCTGCAAATATGGTCATATATAAAATCGAGCTTGTAAACGTTGTCTCCCATATCAGGGGAAGGGTAGTCCGTGTTTGGCGAGGAGACGGGAGATCGCGTCAGCGACGGTGGTGAATGATGATCCATTTGGACTGTGGTGCAAGTCTTATTTAACCAGGGGGGGCTGTCGACGGGAGGAGCGGCGGAATTGTCCCAAGATGATCAAATCCGGAGGATCTAGAATGTGGTCCAACGCAACAGAACAGAGAGAACGAAGGAGACTGAGCAATTGTGTACCCGAGCGATAGCTATATAAGCGCCTTCAACTTGGAGATTCTGACAAAGTGTGTGTGACGCCTTCATATACTCTTGCGAGCCATGTGCAGGACTAATTGCACGTAGAACGTGGGCAGGAATATGTATATGTAAGAAAAGACCCTAGTTTACTGACCTCACCCCCGGGGTTGGCCAGACGCCTTCCAGGACAGTAAAAGTGAAGTGATCGAGTCGGTAATCCACAATGCCTCACTCTGCCCCTCTACCATGTCCGAGTCGAGTCGAGAGATTGATTATAGGTGTGTGAAAGATGGGGGGCGCGGGCAAGGAACCGCACAGCGTCAAGGCAGAATCGGGGGAACCAGAGCTTGAGTTACCCCATACATCTCATAAGGCAGGCTTCTGCCTGTTGATCATTTCGAGTAGTCTCATAAGGTCGCAGTGGCCGGGGGTGTGGTCGGGTCCCGCAACGGGTACCACAACCTTCATTCTTCCTCATCCCATGCCAGCCCATGGCCTGTCGCGATTTGGGGGCAGAGGGCAGAGGAGGGAAATCAGCAGGGCCGGGGGCATCCTGTGGTTGGCACGCGCTCTAACAGCACGATACCTTGCATATAGAGAAGCCAAAGCAGTATCCTAAAAGGGTAATAGGTAATGAGGTGTAATAGGTTTGGTGGGCCTGTACAGCATCCATCCATACCCACACCCACAGTGCCGGTGTACGCATTTGGTTGGTAGGTAGGATACTGCAAGTACTCGAGGTACATCCAAGTAGCAGGCCAAGTCGGATGATTGGCGAATCAGCTGCGAGCACCATGCTACTCGGCTTACTACTAGACAGGCAAGATGGCCGGCACAGCATTGGGCCCCTGCCTCTCGCACATTAGCATTGTACTTTTATGTATGGGTGTATATGGATGTACATATGCAAGTACGTATTGTGGGCGCATTAGGTAGCAGGTAAGGTAGGTTGAGTCATCCGTAGTGTCCAGTCGTAGGTAAGTAGTCAGCGATAGCAGTGCAGATAGGGCAGGTAGTGCAGCCGATGGTGTAACCATGGGAACTCGTTGATTAAGCGCGACAACAGCTCGTAAGCTGACCTGTGGTTCCTCTCTGGATGGAGACAAGAGGGCGCAAGCTTTAGTTCTTTGTTTTAATAGACCGAGATTGGGGTTAGCACAGCAGAAACCCGTAACTCACGGGCGATGTTGTTTCTGAACATATGTTGCTGTCAAGGTCATTATTCATTCATTGTTGTGGTTGACGAACGAGAGAACCCCCGAAATGGGTGGAGAAGAGGAAAATGAGATACAGAGAGTTCTGGGGGACGCGGAGAATCGAGCGACAACCAGGCGAGCTAGGCGGGACAAAATCAAAGCACCCGGGTGCGGGTGAGAGAGCACGAGCGAACGGGACAGAGAGAGATTGGCGCAGGCGCGATGGTTTGGACACAGGCAGGTCACTAGGTCACTAGGTCACTAGGTCACTTGGGTACTTGGGTAGTGGGTAAAAGTATTGATAGCAGTGGATCTTGCCCAGTGTTTGGCTCTTGGTCCTCGGCACCTTCCTAGGACTGCTTGGTCGCCATATTGGTCTGGCCGGCGACGATTTGGCCCGATATAGCCGTACAGGTACATGAAGTCTGAAGTCTGGAATACTCCATCGTATTCGAGGTCTTGCTCTTGGATATCCCCTCTGTCAATGCCGCTTCGTCCAGGTGCTGCGCAATACCGGACTTGCGTTACTTGACTTGACCCAGGCGGGTAACCATCCGGTGTGCGCTCAAGGCGCTGTGTGCTCCTTAAGGCTGAAGAGATGAGATGGCAGGCACCACCCTCACCCGAGTCACCCCCACCCGGGGCTAGCTTCAAGATTGAAGATACCGCATTGACGTATTCGTTACCTAAGGACTGTTTCGGTTGCACAAGACCTATGTCGTAGACTATAGTTAGTACGCAAAAATAGAAACCCGCCCATGCCAAAGAAGTGCCTTGGCAGTGCATCTCTTCCGTCCACTTCTGGCAGTGCAGGCACCGCCACGTATAGTCAGTTTGCAAAGGGGAGTAGGTAACAGTCGATGGCTGGACAATGATGGTGAAGACATGCAACCGAGCTGTGGGAGGATACCTCAAGTGCTCTTCTGGTACCTGTTATGGCATGTACTTAGTATGTACGTAAGGGTTGTGGGTAAGTGGTACCAATGGTATGCAGTCCAAATTGCTGTAACCAGAGGACTGGGAAAAGATGCAGAGGACTTTTGGACACTTTGCGACCTTGCAACTTTCCCTCCGTGCAACTCTGCAAGGGTAGGGTGCCATAACCATAACTTTGTGGCCCAATGAGCTACTGGCGGCTGCTGATCCGCGGCCTGTGTGGTTCCAAAGTGGTTCCAGGGTATGGCCAGGGGTGACACTGGCATGGCACAGCCCTTACTTGTACGAAGCCCAAACGGACCACTGCTACCTTGTATTTTGACAGACGAGCTTTCTTCTAGAATCACATGGATACTCACATACAGGCGTGTAAGTAAGTTGAAGAGAACCAGTAGGAGGTCGAGCAAGCAAGCAAGCAAGCAAGGAAGTAGGTAGGCACGATCTCTCGATGCTAGGTAGAAACGTGGGTGTTGGCATGCCGACCAGGATGAGATTAGGTTAGGGTGTGCAGTCAGCATCTTCATCGATGAGACGAACTGCATGCTGTCTTGGGCACTGGTTCAATGGTATTGCAAGGACATGGACGAATCCGGTTGCCGGATGGCTGGGCTAGTCTTCCGACTAGACAGGGCTCTAACCCAACTGATTTAGAAAACGGCATTGCTTTGCAACGTGGGCGGCCGCTAAACAAAAAAGACCGCGCAGTAGGCAGAGCATAGAGCACTACTAGACCGGTGTTAGGTCCCGCGAGCGCACCGTTGGAGGGATGGCCCCGTCGCAGGCTTCAGGGTTCACATCAACCAGCCCCAGCCCTGCCAGCAAGTTAGTGCGAGTGGTCTCGACATTTCAAGGCATTGGATGTAAAATAAGAGGAGAGGGAGAGGGACAAGTACCTCATAAGATGGGCTAAATACTTCCGCTACCGGAAAGACTGCCTAGGCGGGGGTGCGCTAAAGGTAAGATGTAGGTACTAAAAGATACCGCGCACCGAAAAAGGGTGGGCAAGCCGTGCCAGCAGCTTTGACTTATTAATGCCCCCCATTGTCGATCTTCGTTGAAACCCTGCAAAATACCGCCGCGGGAGCTCTGCGCGGATACACTGCGGATGCGATCGCAAGCTAGCTATGATACCAAGAGATTTGTCTGTTCCATCTGGCTGTTCATTTTGACCGGAGCGTTCAAGAACCAGGTCCTGGGCTGGCAGGCGGAAAAGACTAAGGAACAAGCAATGATATGCTCGACAGTCTAGGTAGCAGCATGCAGACAGGTATCTTATTGCGGCGTGAGGAAGCTCCTGCGAGCCACTTCGCCTCATTTTTCGAGATGAGTATAGTCGCCTCATTTTCCGGGATGAGTAGAGGATATGGTACACTACCAAGTCCTCCTTCGACCTGGGCGCGAGGCGCAAGAGCATCAGGATGGCATCATCATCCACCCTCGACCAGGACTCGACCAGAACCCGGAAAGGGCAGACATTTTTAATATCCACTGCGTCATCTCACTGCCATGGCCCGTTCACCTGGTCATACGCAGTAGCAGTAAGCTTAGCGTGCTGTTCAGGGAAGCTCTATAACCAGCTCGCTTAACGGCGTCAAAATCGGCCCAGTATCCGCGGTCATGTCAGCCATGCCCATGTGCTGCCGCTTTTAGCGATACCAAGGAGACGGGCACAAACGGTATCTGGACATCCCATTGATATGTTGCGTGTCATCATGAAGGCAAGCGGGTCAAGTAGCCGCGGTACTCTGGACGGAGTATGGTCAGCGAAGATATTAGCCATTCAGGGGATCGGAAGCAAGTATGCGAAAGTAGCAATACCGTGAATACCAATGTCATACGCTGCTATCTGGGATGACACTGTATGAACGAGGATAAGGCGGGCAATGGACTCCGGGCTGGGAATGAAGAGCAACGTGATGAGCTGTAACCTTTCAACCTGGCAATGCCCAAGTCAGACTGCGTCATGGACCAGATTGCAGCCGTCCCCATGTGAGACACGGCTCCTCAGTTCCCATTTTGAACAAAGCCACCGAGGCGGTGCATGAAGTCGCCATGAAGACGAGGCCGGCCCGTTATCAAACATCATCTCATCGCTTGCAGCGGTAAGACAAGAAGTATGTTCGAATAGGAGATGAGCTGGTGGGTGTAGGAGGCCGTTGCGAGCTCTGTCGACCGTTCAAATCTCCGTCCGATATCCAACGTCCGAGTCTTTCTCCGTCATCCGAGCCTCCGTCCGCCATTCGAGTCGAGGGAGAATCCTCCCAAGCATGGACCGGTGCGAGGGTCACATGGTGAACTCCCGTTTGCCGTCGGCCTCAGCCGGGCTCCTTGCGAACATGGCATGTTGTTGAGGCATCACGGAACGCCGACAGCAGGAGTTTACTGTTTTTGACAGGACAAATACGTGTTGATGATGTTGTTGCAAAGAAAGACCAGTCTTGCCATCTATTTATTTTCCTCGGCTTGAGGTAAGCGGTGCGAGGGCCACCGAAATGACTGGCCCTCAAGAAAAGTACCTTAGCATGGGGTCTGACCGGAGCGCCGTATCGTACCTATTGCATCGACCAGACGGCTTTGGTATGTGCCTTCCTCCCCAACTGAAAAGAGCCTCAGACCGGAAGAGAAGAAGAGTACCGATCTTTGGCCCGCTTACTGGCGGAGATCTCTCGCAGTATCCTCCGAGTTTATCTAAACTTCATGCGCGGTAGTTCTTGCAGCAAGGGGACGACGACGATGATTTGCTACAAGTTGAGAGAGGGCCCGGTGCATTTGCGCAATGTTGGGATCCCCTCAGAGAGAACGGTGCATCTTTTGATGGAGTACATAGATGCAAGACATGCTCTCGGGGAGGTAGGGTCTTTGCATCAGAACATGTAGGTATCAGTATGGCATTTGAAGTCCGAGAGGCTGTTGATGGATTACCTAAAGTAAGGCGGCAACAGCTACCGGTCGCAGCTATTGGCGTTTTGGCAGTCGCGGACTTAGCCACAAATATCCGCCACGCCACGTGTGGCACGAGCTCTGACCTCAAGTTAGCACTTCCACCTTATCCAGCTACGCCCATCGATTGGACTAGCAAGCCAGTCCAGGTCATTGAATGCAGTTCCATCCCTTCCAAACCACTTCATCGACAAAAGTTAGGCCGCCATCACGAGATCACGGGCAGTCTGAGCTACCGGCGTAATCATTGAGGGAGAATCGTGGTTTGACGAGGTCCTGGCATATGGGCTGACGGATCTGGTGCGGACGTATCGAATCATCAGACTACCTACCTACTCGGGTAAGCTGTATCGGCCACCAAGCGGTCGGGAAGGGCCAACTTGCGCAATCAAGCCTACGTACATTCCAGACCAAGCCTTCTCTTCTGATTGATGGACCAAGAGCATGGCACATACTGGCCACGACTGACAACGCAACCCGCTTTTCTTTTTCGGCACGCCAAACTTCACCCACAGCCTCAGTTTAGAGCTCGTGATCGAAGCTAACACCACTACCCTTACATGTCAAGGCTGGGTCTGCTTACAGTCGCGGAGATCCTCTCCGTGTATCTCGTCCCTTCCAAGGCAACTTAATCAACCTCCGCCAACATGAAGTTCTTCATCGACGAGTTGCCGGTGCTCTTCCCGTACCCACGGGTGTACCCGGAGCAATATGCCTACATGTGTGATCTGAAGAAAACACTGGACAAGGGCGGCAACTGTGTTTTGGAGATGCCTTCAGGTACAGGAAAGACCGTCTCACTGCTCTCTCTCATTATTGCATACCAGCAGAATCAGCCAGAAGACAGGAAGCTGATCTACTGCTCGCGTACCATGTCCGAGATCGAGAAGGCCCTGGCAGAGCTGCAAGCCCTGATGAAGTACCGCGCCGACGAGTTGGGATACGTCGAGGAGTTCCGTGGTCTTGGCCTGACAAGTCGAAAGAACCTGTGTCTTCATCCGTCTGTCAAGCGCGAGAAGAGCGGTGCCGTTGTGGATGCCAAGTGTCGAAGCTTAACGGCGGGTTTCGTCAAAGAAAAGAAGGAGAAGGGCGAGAATGTAGACCTCTGCATCTACCACGATAACCTGGACCTTCTCGAGCCTCATAACCTGATACCTAACGGTGTCTGGACTCTCGACGACCTTCTGGTGTACGGAGAAAAGCACAAGCAATGTCCGTACTTTACCGCGAGGCGGATGATGCAGTACTGCAATGTCATCATCTACTCGTACCACTATCTGCTTGACCCCAAGATCGCCGAGAGGGTCTCGAAGGAGTTCTCCAAGGACTGCATAGTCGTCTTCGACGAGGCTCACAACATCGACAACGTCTGCATAGAATCTCTTAGCACCGACATAACAGATGACTCTCTAAGGAAGGCTACAAGGGGCGCACAGAACCTGGAACGGAAGATCAACGATATGAAAGAAACCGATCGTGAGCAGCTGGAGAACGAGTATCAGAAGTTGGTGGAAGGGCTAAGGGACCAAGATGAAGCGCGGCAAGAGCAAACCTTCATGGCAAACCCGGTGCTGCCGGACGATCTCCTCAAAGAAGCAATCCCGGGCAACATACGTCGTGCTGAGCATTTCGTGGCTTTCCTGAAAAGATTTATCGAGTATCTGAAGACGCGAATGAAGGTACGGCAGGTCATCTCCGAGACGCCACCGGCTTTCCTGAGTCATCTGAAGGAGCATACTTTCATAGAGAAAAAGCCACTACGATTCTGCGCAGAACGTTTAACATCGCTCGTACGGACGTTAGAGCTCACGAATATTGAGGATTATCAGCCCTTGCAGGAGGTGGCCACGTTCGCGACCCTAGTGGCGACGTACGAGAAAGGATTCTTACTGATTTTAGAGCCTTTCGAATCAGACACGGCCGAAGTTCCTAACCCGGTATTGCACTTCACCTGCCTCGATGCAGCCATCGCCATTAAGCCGGTGTTTGATCGCTTCAGCTCCGTCATTATCACTTCGGGAACCATTTCGCCGCTGGAGATGTACCCTAAAATGCTCGGCTTCAACGCCCACGTTCAGGAGTCGTATACCATGACGTTGGCGAGAAGGTCCTTCTTGCCCATGATTGTGACTCGTGGAAGTGACCAAGCTCCTGTGTCCACTGGCTTTCAGGTTCGCAATGAGCCCAGCGTGGTTCGAAATTACGGCAACCTCCTTACCGAATTCGCCAAGGCGACACCAGACGGCATGGTCGTCTTCTTCCCATCCTATTTGTACATGGAGTCCATCATCAGTATGTGGCAGGGAATGGGTATATTGGACCAGGTGTGGAAATACAAACTCATTTTGGTCGAAACCCCCGATGCCCAAGAGACATCTTTGGCTCTGGAGACCTACAGAACCGCTTGCTGCAACGGTCGAGGCGCTGTTCTACTTTGCGTCGCTCGTGGCAAGGTATCGGAAGGTATCGATTTCGATCACCAATACGGCAGAACCGTGCTGTGTATAGGTGTCCCATTCCAGGTTAGTGCCACCTTTTCCCTCATCCTTCTTCCTACGCCCAACAATGCTAACTTACTCAATTAGTACACCGAGTCCCGCATCCTCAAGGCGCGCCTCGAGTTCATGCGCGAGACATACCGCATCCGCGAGAACGACTTCCTGTCCTTCGACGCCATGCGACACGCGGCGCAGTGCCTGGGTCGCGTGCTGCGCGGCAAGGACGACTACGGCATCATGGTGCTGGCGGACCGGCGGTTCCAGAAGAAGCGGGCGCAGCTGCCCAAGTGGATCAACGAGGCGATGCAGGAGGTCGACGGCAACCTGAGCACCGACATGGCCGTCATCACGGCCAAGCGCTTCCTGCGCGAGATGGCCCAGCCGTTCCGCGCCAAGGACCAGGACGGCGTCAGCGTCTGGAGCATCGAGGACCTCCGCGCCCACCAGGCCCAGCAGGACGAGGAGCGCATCCGCGAGCTCCGCGACGAGGCCAAGTCGGCCGAGGCCCTGGCCAAGAAGATGGCGGAGCGGGCGGCGCAGAATGATTACGATATCGATGAGGACGAGGAGGCGGAGATGATGGAGATTGACGGCATGGCGTAAGTAGTGACTCATGCCAAAGTCAAGAGTGGCCGAAGCGATATTTCATAGAAATTAGATTCGCAAGATGAGGGGAGGGCATCAACTTGATAAGAAGGCCAGGGGCCACATTTTTGCCTTCTTGTCACGTTGGGTAGAGTATACACATAGACCTGATCGATAGGCAGACAGCCCTGTGCTTGGGTAGTCAGTCTAATAGAACCATCAAGAATCCAGGACCCCTTCTAATCTTGACTGTCACCAGTGCCGATTTCAAAGCTCTCTGTATATGTTCTCACGCATCGTCACTCAAGTTCTTGGTTCAAATAGTGTAGAGCTGTACATACGTCGCTCACTATGAAATACACCGAGACCACAGCATGAACGAGCTTGCTTGCTGCACAATAAGGCGAAACACCATGATCAGACGATATGGGAAGCAGATAAATTCTCTCCGATGTAATTAACTTCTCTACCTGATGACCTCAGTAGAAGAAGGATGATGGGCAACTATTGCCATGCTGATTGATAGGAGCAGAGCACCGAGAAAGAGAGAGAGAGATGTTACATAACGAAGACCTAACATATTACTGGGAAATCAACCCAACCAAGATAGATACCTTCGGCGCCAAACGCTGATGCAGAAAGCCAAGTTCCAAAAAACAAGGATGAAAATGATATGATGATGATAAAAAGAAAGGGGGGTTGGGAACGCAGAAACCCAAGTAATTGCTCAGGGTATTAGCATCGCTCTTTTGCTGCCTCTCTCACACTCGCCCGTGGTCTGCTGTTCCACCCCATGCTTGCTCATCTGCTTCTGTTTCTCGTGCTCGACATTGTTGGTACGACTCACGTAAACCCATTTTCAGAGGCCGAGTTTATGGTACGTGAAGACCGAGTCGGCCATAGCTTTGCTTTTAGGGTCCATAGCTCGAAGAGTCAAGCTTATCATCGCCGCCCAATACGCTGTAGAATACTTTGTTAGTCCAAATGCCCGGGGAACGTCAAATCGCAAATAGGAGCAACGTACGAGTATTGCTTGACGAGGTAGCCTTCTCCGCCCTGTTCCATGTCGATGTTATAGACGTAGAACCCGCCGTCGTTCGTCACCACCATGACCTGGGGGCTGGTGCTGCTCATGGCCACAACGCTCCTAAGTTGCTGCCCTGGCGCGCCGCCCCCTTGCTTCGACGTGGCGATGGGCGACTTGGGCAGCTTGATGTAGGCGAAGTCGCGCATCGGCTCCCACATCTCCGTCACGGTCTGCGGCAGGTAGTTGCCCACCACCCCGGCGACGCTGCGGCCCATAATCTGCGAGGAACGTCGGAGGATGCTGCTGAACGACCCGCTCTGCCTCCTATGGCTGTTATTCGTGGTGTTCGTTGCTTGAGTAGGTTGTCTCGCCTCGGCGGCGTCGCTTGGGGGAGAACCGGTCGTGCTGCTGGGGGAGTCGTTGCCACTGTCGTAGCTGCGGCTCCGGGACCAGCGATCTGCGCGAGAACCGGTGGCGGCTGCTGCGTCCGAAGCCAGGATGCTGTTCTGGTTCTGCTGGGGTTGTTGCAGGCGGAAGATGTGGACTGTGTCGGTCGTGGAAGATACACAGAGCAGAGAGCTGGCCATGTTGAAGGACATGCTGTATATGGTGCTCGGATAGGTACCGCGGCGGAACTGGAAGAGCTTGTGCCCCTTGGGCACGGAGAAAACCCGGATGATGGTGCCGGTTTCGCTGGCCGTTGCCAACATGGTTCCGTCGCTGTTCATCTCGATAAACGATAGTGGAGATCGATGGGCCTCGATGACGTTAACGGCCTTCAGGGTGAGGGTGTCGTAGATGAGGACATCGCCGGTGGTGACGGGGGCGTATAGCGAGGTGGGAGGCGCATGGGAGGGACGTTTGTCGGGAGTGTCTTCGCGAGGCTTCGGCAGAGGGTAGGCCAAGTAGCAGTTCTCCGAGGAGGGGAGAGAGCGACGATCTTGTTCGGGTTGGGGGAGGTCGCGATGTTGGTCAGCAGCGACATGTTGGAGATGTCGTAGAGATATATCTCGTCCTCCAGCACCACCGACAGACGCTTGCGGTTCAGGCGGACGGCAAGAACCGCCGAGGGGAACGTCAACTCGCAGATTATGGACGCTCTCTTTGTGTTCTGTATTATCAGGTGGCGCGGCGAGAGGATGATGGCGACGAGGGAAGTGGAGAAGAGCATCTCGATGATGGTGATGTCGCCATCGTCGCTGCTGAAGATCTTGTTGAAGGGGTCGGTGTGGAAGATGCGGAAGCCCTTGGAGGTACCGACAGCCAGACAGCTGTCGTCCTGGTTGAAGGTGACGAAGTTGAGGGCCGTGTCAGGCATGTTGAGAGACTATTCGTGACACTGGGAGAGACGGAGGAGGGTAGACGGTAAGCGGCGGAGAAGGATCCCCAGGATACTGACGATACCGCGATCCGGTTCGTACGTGAGGAAGAGCTATACGGATTAGAGGTTTTGTCAAGGATCAGATATGAGATAACTGGCGCCTAGAGCAGGCCGTGAGTTGTTGCAGCAACGGGCAGACGAGGCACAACCGGAGCGTGTGAGGATTAAGTATTGGCATCAATTCGGCGTAGATTTGGTTTGCCGTCCTTCCCAGCCCAGCTAGCTCAGCAAGCAGGAAATCGGGAACGCATCTGCTCTGGCCCGGAAAGCATACGACAAGACAAGCAAGCTAGCTCTGGAGAGGGTGGAAGGATCACGAAGAAAGTGGTTTTGTTCTATTTATTTGCAAAGGGCGGGTCAAGAGTTCAAAGGCGGAGAGGTTGGTGGTTGGTCGACCGGACTGTTTGTTTGATGGTTCGACGTTGCTCAGGTCAGTCAGTCAGTGAGAGCGAGGCAGAGAGCGGCGGGCGGCGGGCAGTGGGCAAAGAGTGGGGAAGCTAGAGCAAGCTTTCCGATCAGAAGCAGAAGCTCCCCCCGAAGCTGTCATTTTTCAGGCCCCCCCCAAAACCCACTGTGAGTGGCCCAGAGTCCAGCTCGTGAGCAGTTGCGTCAGAGGGCTACAGGGGGGTTGCCTACGACAAGCACCTGCAAGAGGGGCTTCAACGATTTAGGGTCCAGTCTTTGTTTCAATGCTCAAGGTCAGACGCCCTGGGCGCCTCCAAAAGCCTCGACTCCCACACACTGACAGCGCCTTGTTACCCGTCCGCTCCAATCACCATCAGCCATCCCATCTTGCCCATCCTACCAGGTCCCTCCACCACTAGGTTACTGACTAGGGGCATGCTGAAAATACTATAATGCCATTATCAGCAGCGGTATACTCGGAGCTTGGACCACGGGTTCTATTTCTATTATTGCTTCAGCTAATGTAATGATCCTCGTCTAGCAGGCTAGTACCTCGTCGGTCAATAAAGTTTTTCTCAACCTCCTCTGACTCAACTATTTTCGTCGTGACTACCCCGCCATTCTGTCGACTACTGCCCAGACCTGGCGTGGTGCGTTGCGCAAAAGAGCTGGTTGGAGAAAATTCAACCCCGGTCCCACCCCGACTGATCAGCTCGGCCTGCTCCAAGCTGGCTGTAGGGTCGCAATGCCGAAAACGAAGGTAGCACCGGGCTCGGCCCCGGCGCTGAGCCGGTCGACCAAGGAACTCGCTCAGGATGGCTTGGTCATGTCGGTATGTCTGCAAGTCAAGGCGCAAGACTAGTATCGTCGGTTTCGCTCTTCTGACCTCACTCTAGACCAACAGCAGCAGCATCGTCTCCAAAAGGAGTGTCGAGCGCATATACTACCCCGACGAGCCCCATTTCTTCCGCTTCTTCGTCAGCAAGTTTCAAAGGCGCTCTCCTCTGGTCAACCGTGGATATCACTTTAGGTTGCACATCATTGATACATGCGTCCGCAATTTTCTGAAGCGACCATCCGACAAAAAGAAGGTTGTCATAAATCTGGGAGCCGGGAGGTAAGCCTCTCCCTTAACCCACCCCCTTTTTCCTTTCTTCGCGTTTGCTAATAGACGCTACCTCGTCAGCGATGTACTCCCTTGGCAGTGTATGACACGCTATCCTGAAGCATGCAAGAATGTCAAATTCATCGACATAGACTTCCCTGATCTCATGTCTAAGAAGCGTAGAATTGTTCAGGAGACGCCAGAGCTGCACTCAGTTCTGACCGGGCTCGAGTATGGCACCGACCAAACCGACTTACAGCTAACGAGTGATGAGTACATTCAAATCGGCTGCGACCTCCGCCAACTGCACCGCGTACAAGATGCCATCTCCAAGGTTGTCGACATCCAGGCATGCGAGTTTATATTTGTTGCCGAAGTCTCCATCACCTACATGGAGACCGAAGCAGCCGATGCTGTTATCCAGTGGGCAAGCAGTCTTGGCCATGGTCGGTTTGAACCCCGTTGACACTATCATTGACTCTCGGGAAACTGACCTATTTTCATGCAGCTGAGTTCTGCTTGCTCGAACAGATCCTGCCTGACGGGGCAGACCATCCCTTTGCTGAGATGATGGTTCGTCATTTCAACAAGCTGAGAACACCCATAAAGTCGGTAAACAAGTACCCAACTCTCCAGGCACAGCAAGAACGCTTTAACCGCTTGGGATGGGTACATGCCAATGCGCAGTCTCTCTGGGGTGCCTGGTCGAATGACATGTATCTGACCACGGAGGACCGGCTGAGACTGGACAAGACCGAGCCCTTTGACGAATGGGAGGAGTTCGCCATATTCGTGAGCCACTACTGCATTGTCGCTGCCCATACCAGACCAGATGTGCTACCGCCATGCCGGAATCTCGCGGTAGAAAGCCAGCAGAGCCAGCCAATCCCTCCTTTCAAAGTCAGCAACGCATACACCGAGTCTGGCAAAGCATGCCAGCGACGGTTTGGAGCTCCGATGAAGATCCAGGATCAGTCCGGGCGCGAGTTCTTGGGAAATACATGCGGGCTTGGCAACGTCACTCGCTTGAGATCGATCGACCTGTTCACATCCCACCCAGAGGACGCAAGTATTGATGTGTTGTCGGCTGGTCCGCTGAGCAGAATGTGCCACACCATGGTGGACTTGGGGACACATGGACAGCTCCTGGCCGGCGGAAGGGCATCCCCATCAAGTGCCTTCCGGGACTGCTGGAGGTTCGACGCCACTACCCGCTCATGGCACAAGACGGCGGACCTGCCGAAACCTTTGTATAGGCACTCGGCAACCCGGCTCGGCCAGTCGACTTTCGCTTTGGTAGTAGGCGGGAAGACCGATGCGACTTCGGTCTTCAAAGGCTGTTTGCTCTACCAGCCCGAAGCCGGGTGGATTGAGTGCACCATTTCTGGAGATTATGTACCCGTATTCGGTGCCGTTCTGGTCTCTTACCCTGACACTATCACTTCGGATTCGGAAAACGACGAGCCCAGAACCGGCTTCCATGGTTTACTCATAGGCGGTCTTCTAGAGGATGGCACACTGGCCAAGCAAGCTCTGTACTGGCGTCTGAACCTCAGGGGCGCCGATAAGCCGGAGTTACGCTTCGATGCCGCATCAAAAATGGATGATAATGGACATGTTCTGCCCGAGGGAAAATGGCCCGCCAACACTACATTGTATCGTTTTGGCGCAAGCGCGGCAATGAGCGACAATGGAAATTTGCTCCTCATTGGCGGAATCATCGAGGATCGGGTTATCCCCAAAGACGAAGAGCTACTACTCCTAAGCGCCAGAAACGCTCAGATCCGGATTTCTGCGACGGCTCCGATCATCCAGCCCGGGGCCACATCGCATACCGATATACCTCGGCCTGCGTTGCTTGGGATATCGGTCTGCGCCACCGCTGATGGAGACATTGTTGTCATGAGTGGCGGTGCCACTTGCTACTCGTTCGGTACATACTGGAACTCGGGGACATATAGCTTCCGCTACAGCCCACCTGAACTCTCATCTTCGCCAGAGAACTCGGCTCCTACTCCATGGAGGTTCCAGAAGAGCGTAGAGTTTATAGAATAGACGCCTCTGCCGACCTGGAATGCAAGAGTTCTACTTCGGGCGTATAGCGAGCGAGTTGCTATTGGCGGCGTCAAGTCGCCAGCCCGACAGATCTACGGAATAATAGACAAAACAGTTCACGCTCCTCACAGAATAGAAAAGGCACACGTTTCAAACAGTAGGCACTTGTTTTCTAACAACCACTGGGCCGTAAGAAGTGATTCTAGAACTAGACTGCGTGGCTTGGCGCCTGCGAATCAACATTGATTACTTTGATCAGCAAGAATCGTCAATGCCAGTATGATGCATGTCAAGGGGTAATGAATGGCATGGGTATGTAGTATCTCGTCCATCCCATGATGGGCTCGATCCTAAATAGGAACTGCTTGTCACGTGTATCCTATCCTATCTAGCTTGCCAGCTCAACGTGTAGAATTTACATCATTGATTGTAGCTGCCGACTAAACAAGCCCGGTTTCCTTATTCGAGGCTGGGCTTGCTCGACGCCTTCTCGGTGTCGGCGCCGGCTCCCCCCTGCTTCGCACTGCCAGCAGCGGTCTTCTCATTCGAGCTGCGACTTCCCCGCCCACTCTCGACGTCGCCGGGCTGTATCCCCTGCAGCGGCCCCTGGCCCGCGTCGCTGTACCCGGGCACCACGTCGGGGATCAGGGTCCGGCGGTCCGGCGCGACGCAGTTGAGGGCCCAGTACATCGCGACCGCCGCAAAGAACCCGTACAACCAGTTGATCGAAAACAGGTTCGCGATCCCCGTCCCCACGCGCACGTTCTGCGGCGTCACCTTGTTCGCGATCCCCGGCAAAAGCGGCGCGATGACGACGAGGGTCGTGGCCGCGGCGCGCCAGTTCCACGTGCCGTAGATGCCCCGGGGATCGTAGAGGGCGGGCACGTCGTACCGCTTGCGCTTGACGAGCCAGTAGTCGGCGAAGAGGATGCCCGCGATGGGCCCCATGAAGGACGCGGCGCTGGACATGAAGTTGAGGAACGTCGCGGCGGACGAGACGATGAGCCAGGGACACATGGCCCATCCGCCCACCAACGAGACGAAGATGACGCCCCGCCGGATATTGACGTAGCGCGGGGCCAGCGTCGTGATGTCGTTCGCGAAGCTGATCGAGTTGGCCGAGATGTTGACGCTGATCTGGGCGAGGAGCCAGATGCTGGACGCGAAGAAGGCGGCGGCGCGGCCGCCGGGGGTGGACTGCCACTGCGCGATGATCTCGAGGGGGCTCCAGTACGTCTGCCCGTACAGCTGGCGCGAGGCGCTCGCGGAGATGATGCCGAAGACGCCGCAGACGGTCTTGAAGAGGGGGATCACGGGGAGCTGCCAGATCTGAGCGCCGCGCGACTTGCTGAAGCGGGAGAAGTCGGGGATGTTGACGGCGAGGGTGGAGTAGCCTCCGGTGATGGCGGTCTGTTGGAGAGGAATGGGTTCCCTCGATTAGTTCCATCTGTCGTTTTGGTGTCTTCCGAGTATGGAAAAGGGGGATTATGTAAGGCCAAAACTCACCAAGTTGGACAACCACAGCCACGCCCTCTTGGACCCCGACACCGTCGCCGGTGCGTAGAAGAACTCGCCCTGCCCGCCGGCCCGTGCCGTGATCCAGACGACCATGGCGAGGGCCATGGGCGGGACAAGGGCAGTCTTGATCCAGAACATGCGTTGGAGCCGATGAGTCGGGATGAGTACGAGCGGGAACTGAATGCACCAATACACGAAGTAGCTCAACAGCCCCTGGCTCGTCGTCCCCGCCGACTCGGGCAAATGGTTAGGAAACCGCGTATAGCTGGGCCAGATGGCCGTCAAGATGGTCGTGACGCAGCTGCCGCCGTTGGCGCTCTGAACGCCGAACCAGAACATGGCGATGATGCCGCGGACGACGACGCAGAAGTAGGACAGGTGGTAGCCGTAGCTGGCGCGGATGGCGATCGGAAACGGGATGTGCAGCTCGGAGCCGACGGCGCCGTTGAGCACCGTCGGCACGGCGTTGCAGAGGCCCGCCGCCAGGACGATGAGGATGGCGTCGGTGGCAGACAGGCCCATGGTCATGATGGCGCTCGCTTGCATCCAGGTCGACATGGTGATGATGTCGCTGAACCAGTAGGTCATGAAGGCCCATTTCGTCCATCTATATAGTAAACATGATTACATGTAGTACGTCAGCAACCTGGTATGGGCTTGATAGTCGTCGAGGCTTTTGGTCAGGAATGAATAGGGAGTTGTAGTGACGGGCAACTGGCAAAACGATCATCGAGTAGAAGAAAAAGGGGATGTTTACGTTCGTTTCTCCTCCGGCACAGGATCTTGGTCTGTTCGTTACACAACATCAGTCAATACGAATCCCCTTAAAACACTTTCCGGGATATCGGAAGGATCGATCGTATGCCTCACCAGCGTTCGTCCAAACATCCGGCGGCGCAATGCTACTGGCCTGCTTCGGCAACTCCCAGCTACTCGGCTGTGTAACCCGGAGGTAGGCCTTGTCCCGGATGGCGCCACCACGTCTTCTCATTTGCTGGAAATCCATATCTTCGACAATGAGGAGGGAGGCAGATATCAGATACTTAAAGTAGCAGACAAAATAAAAACAGTTCCGTCTGCTACATGTCAGAGAGTGAAAAGCGAGGAGATGTCTGGAGTCGTCATCAGAACGCATATTCCTACCGACGGCACTTCGCAAGCACCCAATCAATCACTCGGCTCGCCGAAATTGCTCCCTACCCGGAAGGGATTCCATATGTGGCGATAGAAGCCAGAGAGCTTATCCTACACACCATCTATGTTCTTGTGTTACCTTGCTCGATTTGCCAAGACATGGGTTACATGCTTGCATGGACACCATAGATAAGAGTAAGACAAGGGTCCGTCAACGGTCGGGACGAGCCGATCAACTCCTCTGGGGGCACGAGGACTGGCCCCTCAGGGATCAGCAGGACTTGTTCCGCAGTGCTGATAAAGCTACACATTGGACACTGGCTGGGTTACATTGGGGCAGTTGTAGAATGATGCTGCGATTGCTGCTGGCCTATCATGGCCTCGCAGCAGCCAGGCAACCCTTGCTCTATTCGTCAATCGATAGATTGTTATTGGTTTCACGCATGTGTGCGTAGTCAAATCAACAGAAAGCTTGGGTCGAACCAAAACGAAATATGCATTACTTCAACAATAATGCTGTCCCAAACACCAGTCTATCTAGCCTCGACCAAGGGATTTCGAGGACGCGTTATACACAATGCTACAATACAAGAAAGACCGTACGGAAACAGCTTATGCAACAAATGACCTCCGATGTCGCCCTTCTTCTCTGTCTTCTTCATCATCGTCAAGCTTATTCGCCCTTGAGCTTGTCTTGCGTGACGGAGAACGCCATGTCGAGGAGGTCGGCCTCCTCTTTCTGGTGCACCGACTTGAGACCCGTGGCAACGGAAGCCGAGGGGTTGCGGCCGGCGTACATGACGTGCTTGCGGTCGTGGTGTTGCGTGTTGTTGAGCAGCGTCTCGATGCGCGGCTGCACGAAGCTCCAGGCACCGGCGTTCAGGGGCTCCTCCTGGCACCAGACAATCGTCTTGGCGTTGGGGTACATGTCCAGGTTCTCCTTCAGTTGTTGCCAAGGGAAGGGGTTGAGCTGCTCGATACGCGTGAAGGCAACGTTGTCGATCTTGTTCTCCTGGCGGTACTTGGACAGAGAAGCCCAGACCTGACCAGAGCAGAGAACGACACGCTCAATCTCCTCAGGAGACTTGATAGCGCCAGTCTGGTGCTCGGGGTCGGGGATGATCCACTGGAACTGAGCCTCGGGGCCGGTGAAGTCCTCAATGCTCGAGCGGGCAAGAGGGTGTCGCAGGAGAGACTTGGAGAAGAAGATGATCAAAGCTAATGCACTTGTTAGTCTGCAGTTTCACGAGTTCGTGTACGGGTCAAAACTTACGCTTGCGGAACTGCCTGTGCATTTGCCTGCGCAGAACGTGGAACAGGTTGGCCGGAGTGGTCATGTAGGCAATCTGCATGTTGCAGTCTTGGTGCTGGCGCTGGAGCTTCTCGGCGTCGGGGAAGATGCGAGGATCCTCGTTGGACAGTTGCAGGTATCGCTCCAGACGACCGGAAGAGTGCTCAGGTCCCTGGCCATCATAACCGTGAGGCAGAGACATGACGAGACCAGTTCGCTGCATCCACTTCACCTCACCGGAAGCGAGGAACTGGTCGATGATGCACTGAGCATTGTTGGCAAAGTCACCGAACTGGGCCTCCCACATAACGAGAGCGTTGGGGGACGACAGAGAGTAACCGTACTCGAAGCCGAGAGCACCGAACTCACTCAGGGACGAGTTGGAAATGACAAACTTGCCCTGGTCCTTGCTGATGTGCTGCAGGGGGGTGTAGGTATCCTCGCTCTCCTGGTCGTGGAGCACAGCGTGACGCTGCGAGAAAGTACCACGCTCGACATCCTGACCGGAGATACGGACGTGGTGGCCCTCAGTGACCAATGAACCGAAAGCAAGAGCCTCAGCCGTGGACCAGTCAATGTTCTTACCCTCAGTCACAGACTTGGAGCGGTTCTGCAGAATACGCTTCAGGTTCTTGTGAATGTGGAAGCCCTCGGGCGCAGAGCCCAGTTCTCCACCAATGTGTTCCAGCGTCCTCTTGTCTACGCCAGTAGGCATGTGAGGGAGGATTTCGGTTGCCAGCTCCTTGGGGGACTTGAAGCCGTTCCATGCAGATGTCGTCCACTCCTTGGAGGTGGGCTGGTATTCCTTAGACTTGGCAAAGCTCTCTTCGAGCATGCCCCAGACCCACTGCTTGTGCTCCTCGACGTCCTCCTTGGTGAAAGAGCCATCCTGGAGCAGCTTCTCGGTGTAGATGTTGATCTGGGGGCTCTTCTCGCTGATACGCTTGTACATAAGAGGTTGAGTGAAAGACGGCTGATCGGTCTCGTTGTGACCGTGCTTTCGGTAGCAGACCATGTCGATGACGACATCAGACTGGAACTCGGCACGCCAGTCGGCAGCCAATTGGCAGACGAAGTTAACAGCCTCGACATCATCGGCGTTGACGTGGAAGACGGGGGCATCGATGGCCTTCGCGATATCCGTGCAGTACGAGGTGGATCGGGCGAATCGGGGATCGGTGGTGAAACCAATCTGGTTGTTGACGACCAGGTGAATAGTGCCACCGGTAGAGAAGGCGGGGAGAGAGTGGAAACCGAGACATTCGTAGACAATACCCTGGGCAGCGAAAGCAGCGTCACCGTGCAGCAGGACACCCATGGCGGTTCGGTGCGTCGTCTCGTCGTTGTTGTAGTGCTGGATAGCGCGGGTCTTTCCAAGAACGACGGGGTCCTCGGCCTCCAAGTGGGAGGGGTTGGCAACCAGGGAAAGCTGGACACGCTTGCCGGAGGGAGTAGGACGCTCAAAGTTCATACCCAGATGGTATTTCACATCACCGGAACCCTCGTCCTCGCCACCAGCGCTGCCGGCGAACTCGCTGAAAATGGACTCGTTGGGCTTGCGGACGACGTTGCTGAGAACGTTGAGACGACCACGATGAGGCATTCCAATGACAATATCCTTAACGCCATAGTCGACACTGCGGTCAATCAAGGCCTTCATACCAGGGACCAGGGTTTCACATCCTTCCAGACCGAATCGCTTGTCGTTGGGGTACTTGGTGGCCAGGAAAGACTCGAAGCTGGAACTCCAGATGAGACGGTCGAGAACACGGCGCTTCTCGTCGATGGAGTACTTGAAAGGCTGGGGAACCTCGACACGCTCTCGGAGCCAGTCGCACTTCTCTCGGTCCGGGATGTGGATGAACTCAACACCGTAGGAACCGCAGTAGATCTTTTCACATGCGGCGATGATCTCGCGGAGGGTCATCTTCTCGCGGCCATCTCGCTTGAATCTGGGCAGGATACCGGGGCCGAGACTGTACTCAGCATCCAGGTCCTTCTCGGAGAATTGGTAGTGTTCGAGTTGCAGCTCTCTGGGCTTGACGTTGGTGAAACCCTTGGACTCATTGCGGATGCCGAGGGGATCGATGTTGGCCTTGTGGTGACCACGGGCCTGGTATGCGCGCACCAGCAATTGCACCTTCAAGTGGTTGGTGACATCTGAGCCCTGGCCCTGGCCGATGGTGCCGACGACACCGCCCGTGGCGCCAGCAGCACCGGGGACCAGGTTGGGAGGGGGCGTGAAGGCCTGGGAGATGGGCATGTCACCGCTCTCCATGTTCTTGAAGTAGACCTGCCACGAAACGTGGACGCTCTGGGGGTCCTCCTTCCATTGCATGTACATCTCATCGATATAGTTGGCGGTGCTGCCGGAGAGGAAGTTGTCGCTGGGGTCCGGGCTCGAGGCCTGGGCTGAGGCATATCGTCGCTGGGCGGAAGCGGTCGACAGGGCGAGGGGGCGGCGAGCCGAGGCGAGGGAATAACTCCTCGAGCTCTGAGCAGCGCATCGTGCGCTCTGGCTGCTGGCTCGGAGGAGCTGGCAGCCAGATCTGCGAATGGAGCTGCTGAGCATGGCACCAGGCTATGCTTGCAAGAAGCTGTGACGAGCTATTTAAGGTGGCGGGAATTAATGGCGGATGGATGCTGGCCTCATGGAAAGCAGCAAACCAGAGGGGGGGATTAAGATATGGGCAAAAATACTCCGTACCTGCAAGCTTCAACCCTCCTTTTCTCGAAAGAAATGGGATTGAAACGAGGAAAGAGAAATGAGCGGCGGAGTAAGTCTCGTGGGAATTGGTGACGTTGAGGTCGGGAGGAAGAGAGAAGGCCTAAAAGAATCGTGGAACAAGTCATGGGAAACAAGTAGCTGCAGAAAAAGTCGCGACTACCCTGTCACAGGGCCCGAACAGCCATCCACCTACATCCACCCCTGCAAACTCCATGTTGGCCTCCCCTTCTCTAGTTGTTCTCTAGCCTCCTGGTCGTACTTACCGCACCTATGAGCAGTGCATCAATTCTTCTACATACAGGATAATAATAATAACCCTTTTGACGCATCTTCTGCTTCTCCTTTGCTTGCACACGCACTATTTTCCTTGTCCGACAGAAGTGTTTCGCATCTTGCCTAGCATTGTTGCTTCACTACGTAGGTAGAGCATACCTATCCGGCACTATATCTTTGTTTAAAGTATCTGTCATTCCTGCCTACAGACTCTTCTCGCCCCTCCATTCACCCGACCAATAAGCCACAGCCCTAGAGAGTTTTCAAAGCACTCCGCGTATTGCCGGGCCACCAACCGCCTCGGTTATGCAATTAGGTAATTGTGTTGTAACTACCGTGGACGAGGGGCAGCGACCAGGGGAATGTCGGCTTGCTGGTCTTGCTGGTCCAGAAAAGAGCTGCCAGCCCCCTATAATATCCCGCGAGAGTCCCGAGAGTCCCGACCAAGCATCGCGAAACAAAAGCCGAAAGGCCTCGTTTGAGCATGCCTTTTATTGGACTTGCAGGCATCTCCAAATAGCATCAACAGGCTAGAAATAGCTAGGCCTGGTCAATCTCCGACAGAAGCCGTTTAGAGCGGTAACTTAACTGCCAGTTGTTTACGGACCTATGCGCCCTGGCGGGTTGGACTTTTGCCTTGGCATCTCCAAATGGCCTGCACATCTACGTAATGTTTCAGCCGGGAAATGCAGGTAGAGTGATAGTTTGCGAAAGTGCCATTGGATCCGTCAATTGAACTTTTTTACAAGGGGGCCATGCCATAAATACTTCTGCAAAGCTTCCAGAACCATTCATTCCTGTATTGGAAGATGCCTGTGTCCCTTATTTTATCGCCATTGAACGAATTCATGAGCCAAGAGCTCGCAACATGTGCCGGGTAGGATCGACTGCAGATAGACTTTTCGGCAAGCTGGAGAACCCTAGGCAATTTGGACGGCTTGGGACGGGGCAAGGACAGCTCAGCTCCGACTCTGCTGAGGCAAAGACTGGAGAAAGTGGCAACGACATCTGTCAAAACTCCACCACTATTTTTGGCTTAGCTTCTGGCCGCATTCTTCCGATGACTGAGGTCCAGCCACATATGCACTTTGAGGCCTTTATGCAAGTAATCAATATGCGTAGGCTTAACGGGTTGAACAAAGGCCAAACACCGCCACAGCCATTGAACGGGCCAAGGTCCTCCAGGCAGGTGCTTTGATGCGAGTGTGGCTCAAGCTTTTCCTCAAGTCATCTCGCGTGCCTGGCCAGATCAAAGCAATGCTGGACGATGAACCTAAAACAACAACGACATCCCTTCCTTGCGACCCGTAAAGCAGCTCGCATTCTAGAGCCAAATCGCATCAGTCTGGGCTGATTTGTTCCTGTTATAGACCGGTTTGTGTTAGACAGTCGTTCGCTTCTCGTAGAACCCGACGCATCGCGATTTCCTCTCACATGCTGACAGGGTCAGCACTGAGGCCTGAATGAAGCCTGGAGCTCACTTCTCCAGAAGGTGCGATCGTGTGTGATGGAGCTGGAAGCCCGTTGACGTTCCCACCCACTTCAAGCCAGGACAATTCACTTCGTCGTCACATTTCATCATCTAACATACTTAATTTCCTGCCTCGTCGTAACTGGTTGCCACCCCCATCGTCAACATGGCCATCCCCCGAGGTACTGCGGCATACAAGAAGAAGGAAGGCATTCTCACAGTTACCGACGACCAAAAATCGATAATATGGACCCCTCAGGCGGGAGGTATCGGTATCACATTGGCCATTTCCAATGTTACCAATCTCCAGCAGACGCCTGACACGGCGGCCAAGGTCATGCTGAAGATTTTCGAGAAGGCAAAAGATGGTGCAGAGCCAGTCTCGTATTTGTTCCACTTCAACTCACCAACCGACCCGAGGGGCGAGGCAAATGTACTGAAGGACCTGCTGTCGCGGCTTCTAGCCGAATACAAAGCCAATGACCCTAGTGTGCCGCGGCCTGCCGGCGCAGCTGGTGCCGCCTCTGGTTCCATGGCCTTTGCGAGTGCGGCCAACTCGAAACCGGCTTCTGCTCGCTTCTTTGACGATGGGCAGCTCAAGATGGACATCGAACTCCAGCAATCCTTGATGAAAACGGACAGGAGCCTTCACCAGATGTATATGGAAGGCCGAGCCACAAAGCCCGATTCCATGTCGGATGCGATATTCAACATGCAGTTCTGGTCGACACGCATTAACCTGCTTCGAGCCCATGCCATTGAGCGAAGCCAGAAGAAGGGACCCTACAATGTTCTCGCTACGGTGAAACCGATCATTGAGCAAAGCACTGAACCAGACAAGCCCAATACGATGAAACTTAACATTACCGTGGAGCAAGTCCGGATGATTTTCGACCAACATCCCCTGGTCAAGAAGATCTACAACGAAAATGTGCCTCCCCTCAGTGAAGGCGAGTTCTGGGAGCGATTCTTCCTGAGCAAGCTGTCGAAGCTTCTCAGGGGTGAGCGTGCCACTGGGCTGGAAGCTACCGACAGGGTATTCGACAAGTATGATGAGTATGAAGATATCACAGCTTTCTCAAGCAAGCTTCTGAGTCAGCATGTTCCCCACATCATCGATATCGAAGGCAATGAGGAGAATCAAGGTGGATCCAAGGGCGGCAACCGGAAGGATCATGAGATGCGGCCAAGAGGCCGGCAAGATGTACCCATTATACCCACTCTCAACAGCATAAGTGGGAAGATGCTGGCGAACGTCTCGGCAGCTGACGGCGCACTCACCGACTCGGCCGGCTCAGACGACATCTACGGCCAGCTAGCGTTGCGCGATCTGCGTGCTGAAGCAGAGGAGTCCAAGATCATCCTCAACATCAAAGAGCAGAACCAATTCTTCTCTAACCAGGCTAATGCTGCATCTGCGGCTGACGAGATCTTTGCCAAGCAAAACCCCACGAAACTGCTGAAGCACGTCCAGGGTGACTTGGGCTCACTGCGTGACGATGGCGCAGGAGGGGTAGACTTTCAAGCATCACTGGGCATCAATGACGAAAGTGACAGTGATGACGAGGACAAGCAGAAGAAGGCGCACGTAGGATCTCGGGGATCACGCAAGGCAGCTCAGAAGCAGATCCTGGAAAGCATTTTACAACGGAGGGCACAGTTGTTCGGCCACTCTTCAGGTGAGACTACCCCGATGGGCCTGCCCGCCGAGGTTGCGGCCAAGTGCAACTTGACACATGCGACTACGATGGAGTTCCTGCACCAGTTCTGGTCTGCCTTCCTCTCTGGCGACCCCGACCGGGCTGCCGAGCTCGGATACCTGCTGGAGTCGCTCAAGCGGTCCAAGGATCGCATCAACGTCGTGGCCGCCGAGGCGCAGAAGGCGAGAGACCAGGAGATTGAGCGGAAGAAGGAGGAGATCCGGCAGATCTACCAGCGAACAGGTAAGAAGCGAAAGCTTAATACTAATGCTGTTCGTGGAGGAAAAGACGCCGTCGTGAAGCTGATGGGCCCAGTAGTCAAGTCACTCGACACTGCCATCGCCGCGTACCAGAAGGCCCTTGCGGCTGAAGGAATCCAGGCGAGTACCGAGGGCTAGATATGGGCATACAATTATATAGAGCTAGTAATATCATCAGACAGGATCCGCGTCTTATGTTGTATAAAGTACATGATTATACTGCACCAATTGACTGCCTTCTGTGTTAGGACAGTCAGACTCTATTGCAATAGTTGAGTATGGGGATCGAACAAGTACTCGAGTAAACAACGGGAATTGTATCCATACGACCCGGCAGATATCTTGTCAATGTCCCTATGTCCGTACCCTAGCTACAGAAACCGAGTGGGCTTTGTTGTCGGTAGATAGCGCGCCAAACAGGGCTAAAACATCGTATTACGGTACACGTATGTAGTTGACGTGCGGCTGGAGGGAGCAAGGAGTCTAACACGTACAGATCACGACCCAACGTGCATCTCCACAAATCGCAGGACTCGGACGCCGCGTCATGGTGCATCGCTGTGGATCAATCGGATCGAGTGCTATCATAGCGCACATCGACGTTTGCACATGCCCGTGAGTCGAACGGTTCTTTTGGCCATCGCCCTACGTATCTATCTGTCTGTTGATTTCCAAGTGATAGGAGAGATGAAGCAGAAAGAAGAGACCCTGCAGAATGATTCTGGAAGAGCCAACGTTTCAGGTCGCCAGATGAGACGAACAACGGGAATGTCGTGGAGGTCACGTCAGGGGCCCAGCGATCAAATCGTCGAATGGGATCTGACCGGGTTGCTACTGCTACCTGCTACCTGCTACCTGCTACCTGCTACCTTCTGCTGTGCTTATTAGTGCGCTGTAGCTTTCCATTTTGTGCCCTGTCGCCTTACTCCCAACCCACTGGAAGGGTCGGCGGGTGGGCCGCGCGGGCAAGGAAAACAGTGGACCATGGCTGAAGCCGTTAGTTGTTTAGGTCGTGCTGATGGTCGCTGTAGTCACTAAGAGACCCAAGAGACCCAAGAGAGACCCAAGGCCGACCTCCCTCGCAGCAACCAGAAGCCACCTTCCAAGGATTGGGGTCTCTTAAGATGTAACACCAATTAATTGGGCAGCAAATCACAAGGAACGCTGCTAGGGCGATCAATCACAGAATAACATTGAACAACCTGCTTGCCTCGTATTGCATTTTCCAGTGCATGCTACTACATTACTACATACGTACAGTAGCTGACCTACAGTAGCCTGCCCGCCGACGCCGTGCAATACGAAACCAACTTCTCACTCCTTCATAGAACTCGTCTCCAATCCTGCTTCTGTCTTATCAGCCCAGCCAGCCAGTCGCTACCTCTCCAATTTCGGCTGATTCACCATGTTGCGCATACTAGTCGCTGGATGAACGACGACCAACACGACGACGCTTACTGCGCAGAATAGAGAGGGGAGGAACAACAATAAAAATTTGACAAGCCGTCTCCTGTGTATATACAGCCCGGCGCAACGGTTCTGGCCCGCCATCTAAGTCGGTCGCATTTCGTTGTCAGTGACGTCCTCCAACGAACGGGAACGAGCGCATTCCTGAGTCAGGAGGGGAACCATCTAAAGTTCGGTTGAAAAAAAAAAAATGTTGTCACATCTGCGCTTCCATCGACGGGGTCCGTCCAATCCCACGTCGCCCAACCCCGACAGCACCTCGTGGGATGTTCAGCCTGCCCAGCTCGTATCCGACGACAGCAGCGTGCCTGCGCCAGACATTCGCCCTCGATCGACAACCTCGGCGCCCCAGAGCCAGCACGCCCAGGCCCGTCCGCAATCGCCCCCCTTGACCTCTCCGCCTCCTCCACCACAACCTCAGCAGGCACCGCCGCCGCCTCCACCGTCCCAAGCTCCGCCCAGCTTGCCCCCGATAGCCCGAGTGGCCTCTGTCTCCGAGACGGAATATTCGGAATCTGTATACTCCGTCTATGTGGGCGACCCGGAGTCTCATCCCCGGGAAGAGCCTCGGTCAGAGCCTCGGTCAGACGCTCGACCACCGTTGGTCGAGCAGAATAGCTTTCTGGGAGGGTTGAAGTACCGCCGCGAACAAGATGCTGCTGCTGCTGCTGCTGCCGCCGCCGCTACCACAAGCCCCAGGGCTGGTCCCTCGGAAAGAAGCCCGAGCTATTCGCTAGATAGCAGAAACTCCTCAAGGCCTAATATCGCCTCGGCCGTGACAAGTCCACAGGGAATGCCGCCCCTCAGATCGAGCAACGCGGGGTCCTCATTCGTGTCGCCAACAGATCCTCAACATAACACCACCACCGGAAAGCGGCCGCCAGGTGCGCGGGTGAAGACGGAACCAGCCCCAATGGTGAACCAAACCGTGACACCAAACCCGCCGAAGGGGAAGAAGAGTCTCCCATTTCTCAAGAACCCCATGTCGACCTTGCTTATGAGGAGAAAAACGAGCCAGAACATACCGGATCTGTCCTTGTCACTGCTCAACGACCATGGGAAAACGTCATATGAGCCTATCCGAGGTACCAGGGTCCACGACTTCAGTGCCCCGCGCCCCAAGAAGCCCGTGTCGAACAACGTGAGTCCCATGGTGCCAACCGAGCAAACAGTACCCGAGGCAGTACAACCCAACAAAGACGACCTGTCACCGCCACAACGGCCAGCGCCGCCGGTCCCACCCAAGGACGACCGCGAACAGTCTGGACGATCTTCCACATCAATACGTTCGCGTCGCCCCGTGTCTGTTGATGGTGGGTCCATGATGCAGAGCGAAAGCAAATCGACTGCATTGTCCGCCAGCGCCTCTCGACGAATAACTCTAATGGACCCGCAGGATATGCGGAGGAAGAGCTCTGTACCGTCTTCTATATCGACCGCGTTGTCGCGAAACATGTCGGGCATGTCGGGTATGTCCAATAAAGACGTGCTCAGTGCGTTACCCAGGCATATGAAGAGCACATCGTCAAGGTTCAGCTTCGATATGATGGGGGCTGCGAATGCCGAAAAGCTCCTGGAGGAAAAACACCGACAAAGGGTACAGGAAAAGCAGTCGGAAATCTCTGATCACCGGGACTCGCGCTTCGATGACTTTGACGAGGATCCCTTCGAGTATGACGACCTGGACTACGATGACGGCTTGGAAGAGCGAATCCCGGGGGTCAACGCCGACTACGATGAAGAGGAAGAGGGCATCTACGAAGAGCCAGTGGAGGAATACGATCCCGATAACGATCAGGAGAACTTTGCAGGCTTCGTCTTCCAAAGGTCCAACCCTCACTCCACCTTGGCAAGTCCCCAGGATGCGACCATGGCGGCTACGCCAAGAGATGCTGAGGGGAACGTCATTGGGTTCGCCATGACACAAGGGACACCAGATATCAACAACAGACTTTCTCAGCTCTCTGTCCAGGCCCCGGAGCCCTCGCACCCCCATTCCCCAGTGGCTCAAGCGCTGCTTAGTGGCGACAGCCCGACCGGACTCGGGATTCAGGGGTTAGATGCTGCTATCCATGAATCGGACCGGTCATCACCACAGCAAAGTCAACAGAAAGAAACCCCTACTCCAGCACCGCTTCCGCCTCTTCAGCCAGACGATGAACTTTATTTTGGTGGCGCTGGTCTTGAAGGAGAAGGCGATGGGCTCGCTATTGATGAGGCCTTGTTCGACTTGGAGGATACCGATCAGTACGGCAGACCGTTACCTGGAGTGTTTGCAAGTGCACTTGCTCGTCGACAGGCTGCTGAAGCTGCTGATGAGCAAGCTAAACGAGAATCTGATGATGTAACCTCGCGGCTTTCTGGAGCAACTGCGATCACTCAGTCGACCGCACATACCTCCGTGAGCGTTGCGCCCAACCAGGAGCCACTGCCGGCGGACAGCCAACCCAAAAATGACGAAAAGAGCTCCCCTAACGGGCTCAAACAGCCAGTCCCCGACTGTGCTGCCACCACAGAAATGGACAATATGGCGGCCTACCAAGCAGCATTGGCTGCGGCTGCACACAAGGCCGCCGCCTCGGGCAAATTCCGTAGGGATTCGGACCCGCCGCTGCCAGCCGATGTTACCATTACGTCTCCGACGACCTCTGGGTCTGACCATTCTAACGACAACATAAACTTCTTCGACGACTACGAATTTGACGATGGATTCGACGATGGGTTCGGCAACGGCCTCGACGACTATGAGTTGGACGACGACGCCATTATCGCCGAAGCGAACGCGAGCGCACTCGCCCATGACTCTGACGGGTGGTATGGACAGGAGTTCGGTTTCTACGCCGCCCCTGCTCAACCAATACCCACCCGTAACCCGAACCCTGGAAGCGACACGAGTCCCTTTTATGGAGGCTTCTTCGGCTCGAATAACGGCCTGGCGCGCTCCAAATCGGGACACCTGATCTCTCGAGAGCCAAATCTCACCCCCATTACTGAGCGATCGGAATACTCCAACCGCAACTCGATCATGAGTCTCATGTCCCCCACGACGAACCGCGAGCTCTCGTCGTTGCAAAGCCCCGGCCTGGCCCAGCTCGCTATGATGGCCGACGACGACAACATGTCCCTGTCGGCCCTGCTTCGCCTGCGGTCCAAGGCTTGGGGCGACTCTCAAGCCTCGCTGGTGAGTTCACGCGATGGGTCTCCCAGCGATCGTAACAACGATATCTCAAGTCCCTGGAGCCCCGAGGGAAGGGAACAGATCCCCAACCACGACATGTACGGCCGGAAAAACTCGGCCTTCTCGCTTTGGAGCCAGAGCGCGGAGTCGGGGGCCGCGAGCGGTTCGGGAAGCCCGACGCTCACCATGTCCATCCCTACATTCCCGAATAGCTCCGCTATCCCTCCAGTGCCGCCACTGAACCAGGCGGCGGTGGGGACGAACCCAAACCCGGCGGTAGGTCCAGTACCGTCCGCTGTTCCCCAGCCGTTGTTCTCGCCTCCCCCGCCGCCCACGACCTTCCCGCCCGTGCTGGAAGATGAGGAAGTGAGTGCGGAGGATGATTTTGACGACCGAGCCAGCGCGGCGAGCGCGGTGCCGAAGCCGTCACCTATTTCATCCGCCGACTACTCGTTGTCGAGCCCCAAGCCCGGGGTCCCGTCGCAGAAGCGGCCGGGCATGGGCCACCGGCACAAGGGCAGCGCCGACTCGATCTCGTACATCAAGGAAGAAGGGGACGGCAGCGAGCCGCGGTGGGTCCTGGAACGCCGCCGCACCGCCGAGTCGGGCGAGATCGAGGTCCTCGAGCGCGAAATCGTGGAGGGCGGGAGGATCTAGAGTGCCCTCGAGTGCCTTCCTGTACTGCGCAGCTGGCTCGTTGTGGACGGCAGGGGCTGCGGCTGAGGCATATACTTATACTTTACATTGCAAGCAACAAACGACTGAAACGCTTTATTCAAGAGACGAATGGGATGATGAACTCATACATACCCCCAAGTAACAACGTCTGTCAATACGCATTTTACGCAACCAATTTCGGGGATGGATAGAAAAAGGGGAAGAAGAAGAAATAGTAATAGTTAGTACGACGGCGGACGAGCTTCGCTGATGGTTGATTTGCTTTGTTTGATACCACCCACCCACACCCATACATTACACATTACATTATTTATATATCGAGCTTCGCCGTCATCGTCAACATCAGAGAGCTGCCGGCTGGTTGCGTACATAGAGAAAGCGAGCAAGAGTGAGCGGTTTCCAGTGCACATATATCAGGGGGTTTTTGGGTATACAAAAGAAATCCGATCGAATCGGGATTGTTTGTTTGTTTGTCAGGTTATATCAATAATGGGTTATGGGCTGGCTGCCTGGCAGGGGCTTAGATTGGATTCGGTGCTTCTCTCTCTCGTGGGAAGGAGTCTTTTCTGTTCTATAGGGATATATACTGGCTTTCTGTCATCACACATAATATGATGGGGTTAATTTGAGCAGATGCGCCTTTTCTGGCTGTATAACCTTTCTCCGTGGTTCCGGTACTGCGATATATGTGACATTGTCCTTGTGACTGCAGGAAGAAATTGTCTCACGTGTAGACGAATGGGTGCGAGTGAGAAATCTTCTGTATTCTCTTCATCTAGTTCTTTCTTTCTATGTCTATCTCTACCCGTAAGAGGAAGAACTTCTCAAGATTCAACCCAGGTTTCGGCCTTGCCCCGCGAGAGTATATCCCGGACCCGCGCCTCGAGCCACTCTGTGTTGCCCCAGAACCCCCAGCTCGCCTGGAACCGCAACCAGTCCACTAGGGCCGCCTCCCAGTGCGCAACGAATACGTCCCAAGGGTACTTCTTGCCGGACACGGCTTCGAGGCGGGCCAGGTAACGTTTCAGGAGGGCCTTTTCGCCTTCTTGCATCTCCAGGGAGGAGGAGATGGATCTGGAAGGAACCAGCATGGATATGGGCACGGAGCAGGTGAAGAGCTTGGCCAGGTCGCAGACGCCCAGGCCGAGGCCGACGTACTGGAAGTCGAAGAAGGCTACTTTGGCTGCGCTCCCATGGCTGCCGTCGCCACTCCGCCCAAACATGTTCTCCGATTTCACGTCGCCATGGATCAACGTAGCGTAGGGGGCGGTTGCTGGGTGAGCGGGCGAGACGTAGTACGCCGCCAGCTCGGCGACCGGTCGTTTCCCTCCCGCTCCTGAAGAAGAGGTAGCAGACGACTGACAGCACAGAGCCTCGCTCCACTCGCTATCTTCGTCCTCTTCCAGGGACGCGTACTCGCTGCGCCGCGTGGCGAGATACGTGTACCCCCCGTTCTGCCAGACGCCGTGGACCACGGCCGGCACTCCATTACCATTACCATTGCCGCCCGACTTGGCGGCGGCCGCGAACTCCAAGGGGGGCGGGACCAGGTGTTCCGCGTCTTTGCAGTACCGGGCCTTCTCCTCGTCGCGCCAGAAGAAGGCGTGGAAACCCGCGAGCCAGTCCAGCGCCGCGCCGACGAGGTCCGGGGCCAGGACGCCGCGCTTCTCGAGAGCGAGGGGAAACGACGGCGCAGGAGCTGTTGCCTTTGAGCTGGTCTCCTTTTCCGCATCGGACGAGGACTGAAAACATGGCTGGTAGGCAGACGGGACCTCCCTCTGCAGATCCCGCAGCAGCAGGGCCGTCGTCGTGCCGTCATGCACACTCCCCAAACACTCCGCGACCGTCACCTCATCATCAGCATCCCCTCCACTCCTCCCAAACCCGGCCAGCCTCGGCGCAAGATGCGCATAAAAGTGCTGCTCGACCTGATACGACAAGATCTTGCGCAAATGCCCCTCATCATCCCGCTTCTTGCTAGCCGGCGGGTTGATATACTTCAGTATCAAAGAAAGCTGCTCCTCCTCCTTCTTTGCTCCGGGCAACCGGGCCTGGACCCGGCAGATGTGTCCGTACCCGGCCCACAGCGACTGGACGGTCCTGCAAGAGACGAGCTCGAGGCCACGGTTGGCCAGGAGGGATGCGGCTATTTCGTCCAGCGACTTTGGCTGCTGGGACGGTGGTGGTGGCATGACTGGCTGAGGTGGCTGGGAATGGGCTAGTGCCGTGCAGCCGATGGATCTTTATGCAAGAGAAAAGGAGAAGAGGGGGAACAGTGTTTGTTGTAAGCCGGCTAAGTGCAGGGTCTCGTGCAGCTCTCGTCTCTCATGTGACAAACGGTGTATGCTTAAGTAGGTAATGTTCCTTTGTGGTAAGGTAAGGAGGTAGGTAGCGCCAAAGCCGGCATGGCACGTTGTGGGTCTCCAACGAGGAGCTACGGTTACGGGGGCATACGTACATGTATGTACCCACATGGATTGATAGCAACGACTCTCTTCTACTGTTCACGGGCAGACGGATTCTAGAAGACTGGCACTGCCATATACTCGAGTCATTGTATATATACCACCGGCAAAGCTGTTGAATAGCTCATACATACTGCTTGCACATGTCGAAAAGGCCCCAAAACCCCAATCTGCTCGTCGCTTGCTCGCTGGCATTCATTACATTAAACTACCTAATCCTGTACTACTGGAAACCCGTCAGGGTATATATATCTCTCTAATAATTTATAACAACGAACAAGAAACCAAAGCCCCCCAAAAACATTATCTCGCTTTTGGTCATGTGGACCGCGTTGGAGGGGGACCGGGGGCCGGGGGCCGGGGACATGATTCCCGCCACAATACCACCACTCATGGGCAGTGAGTGAAGTAACCAGGTATGGACAGGGCGCCTGGGCACGCCATCACACCCATCACCATCCTAGCAACCACCACCAAAGTCTTAAGGATGACCCGGCGGCTTCCTGCCCATAGGACTTCCTCGTGACGGCTGGTCATCTTTCTGACTCTTCTTATTACGGCCAGGTGACGACTCGGCCTCGTCTTCCGTAACACTAGCCGAGTCGACTTCGGCCTCCTTGAGCTTCTGCCGCGCCTTGTCCCTAAGCTGCTCGGCCTCCTCGCGGGCCTTCTGCGCCCGCGACTGTTTGCGCCACATCGAAGCGTACCGGCCTTCGCGGCCAATCAGCTCCTCGTGTGTTCCGCGTTCGACGACCGTACCGTTCTTGAGCACCTGTTTGTGGTTTGTTAGTTGTACGTTCTTCGTATAGGTCGTTCTCCATCTTCCATGGGTAGTTACGTACCAGAATCTGATCGGCATTAACAATCGTCGACAAGCGATGCGCGATAATGAGCATGGTACGGCCCTTAGCCAGCGTCGCAAACGATTGCTGAATCTTCTCCTCCGTGTCCGTGTCCAGCGCCGCCGTCGCCTCGTCCAGCAGCGTGATGCGCGGGTTCTTCAGGATCGTCCGCGCAATCGCCACACGCTGCCTCTCTCCGCCCGACAGCTTGACGCCGCGCTCGCCCACCACCGTGCCGTAGCCGTCGGGGAAGTCCATGATGCGGTCGTGGATCGAGGCGGCCCGACAGGCCGCGAAGATCTCCTCGTCCGTCGCGTTCTGATTGGCGTACCGCAGGTTGTACAGGAGCGACTCGTTGAACATGTTGCAGTCCTGCGGGACGATGCCAATATACCTCCGCACCGAGTCGATGGTGAGGTCTTGCACGTCGTGGCCGTCGATGAGGATGGAGCCGCTTGTGGGGTTGTAGTAGCGGAAAAGCATGCGCATGATGGTGGACTTGCCGCCTCCTGACTCGCCGACAAGCGCCGTCGTGGTTCCCGGTGCACAGTGGAAAGAGAGATCGGACAGCGCATTACGACGCTCGTCGTACGAAAAGTTGACACCCTTGAACTCGATTTCGCCGGTGCACGACGTGAGAGGCTCGGCTCCTTCCCTGTCATCGACAAGCGGCTGCTCCCGGAAGAGCTCCAGCATGCGCTCTGCCGAAATCAGGTTGTTCTGGATAGTTCGATAGAACGTGCCGAAGAAGTTCAGCGGGCCTTGCAACTGCGCCATGTACGTGATAAGAATGACGAAGTGGCCAACGGTCTGGAAGCCGGCAGCCACGCGGTAGGCCTCGATAAAGCAGGCAATGAGAAGCGCAAATGTAAAGACAGCACCCTGGGCCGAGTTGAGGTAAGCGAGCGTGACGCGCACCCAGTACTCGAATCCCTGCATGACAATCATCGCATTGCGATAGCGGCTAAATTCGTACTGTTCTGCGTTGAAGTACTTAACCGTGTCCCAAGAATGCAGACTGTCGTTCTTCACAGCCTCCATCTCTCGGTCGGCGTTGACGTAATCCCGGCGGAGCTTGACTCGCCATGACGCCAATCGAATCGTAACGTATATGTAGAGAATCGTGGTGATAGCCACGACGAGGCCGAGGTAGATGTCGAAGGTGATGGTGAGGTAGACGACGGCCACGACCAGATCAAACATCATGGGGCCCACTTGGAAAGTCACCAGCTCCAGGAAGGAGTTGATCGCACTTCCCTTGTTGAGCGCAGAAATGACCTCACCGGTACGCTTGCTCATGTGAAACTCGGCGCTCAGGTTGTGCACGTGCTCAAAGGCGGCCGTCGATATGGCACGATACGAGTACTGCTCGACGGGGATCCACAAAACCGTTCGTGCGGCGCTCAGTATACCCTGGGACCCTTGCAGCCACTTGAAAAGCACATACAGCCCAATATACAGCCATGGCGTCTGCACATCATCACCCGAAAGAGCATCGGTAATCAAGCCACTGGTCATGGGGACAAACACATTGAGCACACGCTGCGAAATCATGATCAAAAAGCAGATGATGGCAAGACCTTGCAGTTTGCGCGATTCCTTGGGCCAGAGATAGGGAATCAGGATGAAGAACCCCCGGATGTAGCTGAACCAGTTGACATTAGGCGGCTCCGTGGGTTTGGCCCAAGCGTCCTTCGGCGGCTTTGTTGAACTATTCTGTCCGGTACCGGCAGACGGAGTCGTTCCGTAGGCGTGACCGTTGTTGGCGCCGTCGCCCGACTGTGCACCCGTTCCCAGCAACGGTTCTTGCTCGGAGGAAGAGCCGGGCAAATTCTTGGCCTTGGACTTGGACTTCCATGCTAGGGAGACAAAAAGGACGACACACCCCAACACCAGGAGGGCCCGACCAAAATGGATGGTGACCTCGACAATCTCCCACGGCGTGGCCTTCTCCCGGTAGTGGCCGCCCTGCTGACCGCCGACGGCGGGTTCGTGATGCGGACGCGTGTAGAGGCTCAAGCTGGACGCGATGATGAGCACCTCGAACGGCAGGGCCGAGATCCAGGTGAAGAGGTGGACCAGCGTTGGCGCCGGGGTCGTGTCGATCAAGCTAATGAGCACAATAGACCAAGCGAAGAAGGATCCGATGATGAAGACGACGGCGGCCTGGCCGGGCCACCACTCGTCCTTGCGGTAGATGAGTACCTGGACCAGGATGAGGACGGCATGTCCGACAAACGTGAGGATGATGAAGGTATGCAGGAGCCTTAGAGCCAGCTTCGCAGAGTCCGAGAGGTTGATGGTGGCCTTGGCCGAGTCCTGGTCGCGGTCGGGCTTGGCCCGGACAGGCAGCGGACGGCCGCCGGGGCCGCGCAGCAGCTTGTTGTCGTCGCGGGGCGCATGGATGATGCCGTAGGATATGAAGGCAATCAGGAAGACGCCGAAGACGACGGCCGGGTAGGCGATCTTGCTGACGTTGAGGACGCGCAGGATGGTGGCGAGCGGTACGCGCTGGGACGGGCTGCTTTCGCCGTCGTCTACCGCCATATTTTTTTTTTTTTTGACGACGTGATGCTGCCGGATTTGTCGTGTCTTGGTATGTGCTCCCAAACAACTGGGGCGGCGGACCAAGGTCAGTACAAGAGCCGAGGTTTCTCGAATCAGTCTTGACCAGCAAGCTCCCGGCTTTTTGTCAAAGCTTGAAGTAGGACTGACGTAAGAAAGAAAAGAGAGAGAGAGAGAGAGAGAGAGAGAGAGAGAGAGAGAGAGAGAAGCGGTTTGGGGGAAACCGGTGTGAAGGGAAGGAGAGTGATGTATGAATGGTGAGCAAATGTACATGTAAAGTAGTAGTAATAGTAGCAGGCCCTGTAATGATCGGTAGTAGTCGCAACATCGGGTGTCGGAAAGAGAAGGACCAGGCCTAAGCAGACCCATGCTCGGCCAATTCAGTCCTGGGATGGAGACTGGACTAGGTTCGGCTCCCTTGACTGCTTTCCAATTGACTACCGACGAGCGACTTGCCTCACGCGTGTCTCCCCTGCTCCCCTGCTCCCCTGTTCGGCTGTTCCAGTGCCAGCATGCCCCAGCCCTCAAGTTCAGGTTAGCCTACAGTAGTGTCGGTGCGTGTGTGCGTCGGTGGTGAGTAAACACTTTTGCTTTCCTTCACCGGTCCACCCTTTTTCTTTCTTTCTTTCTTTCTTTCTTCCGCCTGCCTAGCCTATCGCCGCGGTTGGTACCACGCGACAACGGTGGCCCCCCCATTCGTTGCAAATCCGAGTACTTGCCTAGGTACTCAGCCAATCGAACTGACCGGATTGATCGAATTGGTGGCCATCGATGTTCCCAGCAACAGGCAAGGCCCCAGCCCACGAGTCGCAGCCCAAACTAGGCTGTCCTGGTGTCTGGGTCCGACCTTGGGAACAGTCCGACTCGCCGACTGAAGCAACCTAGCGGCGTTTATGTAATGATGTCGTATCGCCGGTTCCCACTTATTAAGCACTTCTGCCAGAGGCGGGGCTTCCCGAAAGGGTGCAACACCAACCGACGCAGCCCCCCAAGTGCCCCCTCGACTCCTTCCTTGCCCGTCAAGAGCCGTGACCCTCCAATCCAATCTGTACCTTGCAGATCTCGCTAGACCTACAGTAGGCCGACAAGGCATTTCGATTTATGCTGCTAGTAGCAAGTCTTGTCTGGGTAAAGACGGCGTGGCTTGGGTGTCATCTGTCTAACGTGAGACGAGCCTCGGTACCATTGCCCATCAAGAGTGTGGATCGACTACTGCATTCTACTCATGCTTCCATTGGTGACGACTTCCCGTCTCGACACCACCAGGACTCCAACTTTGATAGACTAGACTTGGAATCGGGTCGAGTCCGACTTGCCGTCGGCATAACGGAGCCGTTGTTGTCCTCGATATAGCTACCATGCCCGTATCTTCATTGGACCGGACCAGCCTAGTCACATTCTGGGGATGCATAATCATATATGATAGCTCACAGATGCCTCTTCGACAACAAAAAGACCCGCTTCCCTCGTCCGGGAGGCCCATGACGAAAGCACGTCGCTTGGCCGGTCGAATTATATCGCATATCACATTATCTAGCCCGCCCATACCCTCCTCCATACACAGCAGATATTTGTATCTATGTACGTGATATCCAAGAACAAATATCCCTCTATCCAATTTGTCTTTCGCCCTCGACTCAGATCCTTGACTCGTGCTTGATGCCCTACTTAGTAGCAAAACTCCATCACTTTATAGACTTGGTGATTCCCAAACATCCCTGCTCAAGCGAACAAACCAAGATTGCTTGTGGGGTAACGCAACCTGTCTCTCTTTTGCGAACCCATAGTTTTGGAGAAGCCGGATAAATCTAGTGCTATCTGTCAGTTCCACCGTCACACACATCTCAGGGGCTCATGGGGTATGACGGACCTCTCATTGTCAACTCTGGGTTCAAGGCAGATGTTCATGGTGCGGTAGTCGCTTTGCAGGCACCAGTGTACCAAGCTGGACAGCCAAGCCGGCACCAAACCCCTCGCCCACTCCTCCCCGACCAGGACGTGCAGGCCGCGGTCCCAGTCATCCGCACTCACGTGCCGGCCAAGGATATCTTCTTTGACCCAATATATCTCAAAATAGCCAAACGGGACGCCGTCCCACATACCAATCACCGGGAACGAGTTTTGTGACTTTAACGAGTCCGTTAGGAAATTCTCGTGATACTGCCCCCAAAAGGCCGAGACTCGCGGGTTAGACAGCCACCGTTCGAGAAGACCGGCGTCAGACAGCGTGGTCAAGTGAGCGTTCTCCTTCTCGCCAGGAGTCTCGGGGCCTAGGTGAGGAACCGGTTGGCTAGACGCGGATGCCACGCGGAAGGATAGGTATTTGCCTACGCTGGGCACAAAACGGGTGTAGAAAATCTCACCCATTCGCGGTGGCTTGGGACGCACCGGATACCGTACCCCATCTCGGATCCGGTATTGCAGGGTTGGTGGCGGGTAGTAAGTGGGCAGATGCGAAGCTGAGAAGTAAGGGCCGATTGGGGTTGTCGGTTTGTTGGACAACGCGATGGGAATGGTGCCTCCGGGCACGTCAGACATCAGTTGGCTGGCAGATGTGATGGACCATCTGTCGATGGAGTCGTTCTTCTCGGGTGAGGTTGGCCGGCTGCCGGGTGGAGATCCGTGGTGGGAGCTGGTCTTCTTGGGTTGCAGTGTAAACAAGAAGAGGCCGCTGGGGATCTGCCAGAACCCGCGTCTCATCACAAACATCTGATCCCAGCCGCCCTCGCTCTCCGACGTGGCCACGCCAACGGAAGTGTCCAGGGTGGAGATCAGGCCCATCCTCTCGAGCTTCGGGATCATGTTCCGGGTCCGGAATACACCATCCCTCTTTATGCGGATCTGCCATTCCCCCTTAGGTTTGGCAGTCTCCGGTGTCGAGCGGGAGGCTGCAGTGGTCAGATAAGGAGAAGGCTCCGGTTGCTGAAAGTACCAATACAGCGAGATATACAGCATCAGCGCAACCTGGCGGGATGGGCTTTTGGCTGGTTCGTATTCGTCCGATGAAGGATTGGAAATGCTGGAGATGAAAATGGTATCAGACTGGAGGGTTGGCCGCGTGAATCTGTGAACCGGCTCCTGATCGGCGTCGTCCTGGTCCTGGGCCTGGTTGTTGCCCCCCTGAGCTGATGTCTCAGTTGCGCCACCCCCACGATTGTCACCATGTACCGGGTCTGGGCCATCCTCGGTATGCAAGGCGATAGTCCAGCCTGCAGGGAAGGGTGTGTGGCGGTGATGTGTGTCGTTTGATTTGAAAAAGATGCCGTTGAATATTGGCTGAGCAACGATGACCTGCCCGTCGGGCAGGTGTACAAGTGACGACATTGCAGCTAGGCAGATAGCTACTAAGTCAATGCTGATTTGGTGGAAGGTGCCGCTGTCATGTGCTGTGATGGTAGCAGTAGCAGGTAATCTAGTGCTGCTTCATATGGCTGGTTCTGATTCGGGCGTCTAAGGTGGGATGAAAATGCGGGGTATATCTGGGAAAAGACGAGAGCTACTCGCATCAAATGGGGAGGGACATTAATAAGTCTCTAACAGGGCGGCTATCAGAAAGGCTTCTAGAAAATGTACGGAACGACGTATTTGCACGAGCAGACCGGTGATGGCCGAACAAGTACATGAGACGCGGCGGGATCACCTCACAAAAAGACGGTATTGAGGGTGGAAGAGTGTGGCAGGCGAAACTCTAGATCGGACGGGTCATGGTGGGATGATGTTGGCAAACGGTGTCCCCGACCCGACCTTCAACACACGTCACCGCACTGGTCAGCGTCCCTGACAGTCCCGAAAAAAATAGAAAGGGCTGCAACCTGCGGAGGAATGCGAACATTGAATGCTGCACGCCAACACAACAGGTTGCCGCGCCATCCTCGTGGGTCGCGTGACATGGAGACACGAGTGATTACCATGGGATTTGACGATGGCAGTTGTCTCTACCGAAAGACTGCTATGGACGGATGAGGTGTGGTTGTCTAGAAGCGACCAATGGTTGTTTGCATATTGTCAGCCGCAGCCAGTGTCGGCCTTGAAGAGCTAAAGAGGGTAGGTAACTAGCGGGCGACCCCATAATGACTGGATAGCGATTGATCCGATGCGATTGCGGTAGAGGATACAGCGCTGATAGGAAGGATTTTGATACTCCTAGCATCCGCATTCATTTGTTGAGCTCAACCTGGAATTGTGTATTAGTATAATTGTGTATGTCAGCTCTGTGTAGAATCAATGCGATGCCGTGTAGAGCGCCAGCCTTGTTGATGGTCAGTTTGATCGTTCAGTGTATTGTATTATGAGGGTTGGAGATCCCGACACGAAGAAAAAGATGGCAGAATTGCATAACTTCTGCTATTTGCATCTTGGCTCCGGTTAAGGACTCTGATGCATGCAGCTAGGTCCCTGCCGAGTGCGATTTGGGACTTCATTGAGGGATGAGCAGATGCATCTCCAGACTCGGCTTTTCACATGACTTACTGGCATTATGAGGTGGGATCTTCTGCATCCGGGCCAATATAACAATCACGACTTCCTCCCTCATCTCACCCACCACGTACGAAACACACCTCATTTCCATCCTGGCGCCGTCAACCAACTCGGGGGAGAACATGCTCTGGGCAGGCCGATTCGCTGGTATGCCTGCATTTTACTGAACCTCCACTCTCATCTCATTTTCCTCGTCGACATCAGAGACCAATGTATGGAACAAAAATAGTGTGGAAAGGGTATGCAGTCAATCAATCAGCAAAACAAAGGCTGTCTATATGTATTAAACAAACAAAACCAAATTCTTCGGTCTACGTATTATAACAAGAGGGTATCATGACGAAGGGGAAAATAATTATTCGTCCGTACCGTTCTTCTTGTCCTTTTTCTTGTGTTTCGGCTCCCTCCTCTCGTCGTCCTTGTCCTCGTCCACCTCCTCCTTGGCGCTGCGCCGCTTGTCCTTCTCGTGGTCCAGGACCTCTTGCACCTCCTCAGTTCCGAGGTCCTTGGTCTCGTCGTAGTCCACGTCGTACTCCGAGGCGACGATCTTGATCTCGTTACGGAGCCCGTTAGCGTCCTGGACCAGAGCCTCCCATTTCTGGGGGTCGAAGCCTCTCGCCTCTGCATAATTCGTTAGCCAAAAGTCCCCCACGAGCAAGATTAGTTTTGTGATTCATATTACTTACCATACAGAGTGTTTTGCCGTCGTGTAATAGTCATGTTCAGCGCGGCCCGGTAGGAGAGGTCCTTGCTGATGAACAAGAAGTAGAGGTAACCGCCCATAATGGTAGTCAGACCAGCCAGGTAGGTCACCGGCTCCATCATATCCCAGCCGAGATCCGTGTGGAAGGTCAACCAATACACAGCACCCCACCAGACCGAGAGGGCGCCGAAGCCCGCCTTCGCGAGACGGTGGGCGGCGCGGTGCGCCAGCGCGTCGCACTCCTCCTTGATGCTGGCGAGCTCGCCGATGCGGCGCGACATGCGTCGCAGCCGGACGCGCATGTAGTGGGTGCGGTCGCTGAACGAGGGCACGCCGATGCGCAGCTCCGTGTCGTGGCCCGTGATGCCGATAGCGAACTCGCGGCCGCGGGCCGCGTCCCGGATGAAGTCGCCAATCTCCGTGCTGCTGCTCCAGCGCACCCAGTCCTTGTGCTCCTGGGGCGTGTCGGCGCCTTCGCGGCCGAGGCCCGACGCCGAGGCGATGTTGGGCGACTTCTTGTTCTTGTTGATGACGTTGCCCGACTCGTCCTTCTCCGAGGCCTCGGCGCGGAAGTACACGCTGGGCATCTTCTCTTTGCCGTCCTCATCAAAGACCGGGGGCAGCTCGGCCTGGATCAGGCGCTCGAGGTAGGAGAGCGGCTGCTGCGGGTGGATCAGCAGGGCGAGGGGTTGGATGTCCTCGTTCTGGCCTATAGATCGGAATTCGCCCTTGTTCCCCTTTTCGTCATGGGTCGCGTCGGCCGGAAGCGGTATAATCAGTTTGAGCAAACGCGTGGGTGTAGTAAGGAGCTTTCCTGTACGGGCATATTGTTAGCAATCGTCGACATCGGATCGCCTATATATGGGCATCGATGAGGGCCATGTTTGCTTTCTTGCCTTTTGTCATGTTCTTGTTCATTTGCTTCGACTCCAGGTCCACGGGGGGCTTGTCAGCGCCTTCTCTTTGCCAGGGCCCTGCAAGAAGTTCGGATCAGCAATCACGTTGTATATGTGGTGTCTGTAGGATCAAGTGGACGCACTCTTGATCTGTTGCTTCACCGCAGCCTCCATGCCAACTTTGACTTCTGATTCGTGCGCATCCGCATCGCGCTGGTTGGTCTCCTTGGCCGACTCGTCCTTGAGGTCCTTCTTGGGTTTGGTAGCATCGTCATGAGACGAGCTCGAGTTCATGCGAAGCCATGTCGTCGGACTCGCGCGTGGTTGTTGCAGCTTCCAGGCCACAGATCGACCGGTCAAGGCGGGGGATTGTCTCAGTGGCCGCAACGCCGCGGTGCTCGCTCCGCAACCTCTCCGTAGCAGAAAGCTCATGTCTGCTGTGTCGTGGATTTGCGTCGCTTTTCCGGAAGATGACTTCGTATAATCTGGTATACAGATTTTATTCTTATTTTTTGGGCAAGAAGGGAATTAATCAAGGCCAAATGTTGGTATAATGAGCGATGAGGCCTCCTTGTTGTCCCCGGAGCTTTTGCCCGGTTGCAGATAGTCGCAATTCGCATGACGTCAATTCTTCAAAGCTAATCGGCCAGGCCACGCTACTCCAGTCGCTGCTCGTGAAACAGCAGGTAATTGTGAAAAGCAATCCAGCGGCATGGGCCTCTGCCGTCGCGCAAAGACCCAAACATCGTCGATATGATACAATCCACCTGTTTTGATGCTTGGAAGCAAAAGAAGCTTTTGCAGTTCCCTCCTGGTGGGAATTGGGACTTGGTATTAGTAACTTCCATCCTTGCTAATAGCGGCCTTGCGATGCAGGCACCAACCTTCATTGCTGCCGGCAATTTTGGGCCGAACTCTCTCTCAATTGACGGGCAGCTTGACATGACACAGGTTCGCGAATCGTCATCGTGATCATGAACCGCCCTTTACCTACCTACATGTATGTATGTATGTATGTATGTTTTTGATGACCACGGTTCCCCAGTGCTGGACGATCTAGATTATATATGTGTAGGAGATTCTCCTACATCAGGGGCATTCAATAGACTCGACTCTAGAAGGCTTCCATGCGCGTCATGTTACAATTATTGAGGTTCCATAAGTCCAGTCTTTCGATCGTGACTTTTTGTTGGTTGATCGTCCAGTCCACCCAATGAGTCCTTGGCTGATGCACGATACCCACGCAGTTATTGTTTTCGCGGCATAGCTTTGCTATTTCTTATGCATGGTAGGTAGTTTGCTTACTGCATCGTACGATGATCACTTGCTTACCGCCACAACTCGTCGAAGAAACTACATAGTCGGCGGTGCGACTGTTGGTCAGGCCTCGTCTGAGCCTCACTCTCACCCCTCGTGGTTCACAGTGGCTGGCAGTTCTGGGTGCCCAATCAGGACAGGCCAGCGAGAAGCTATCGAATCCGCTCCGAGAATTTGGGTCTGCGACTCCCCACGAATTGCCTAATACGGCCCTTAGGCAGTGCTTGTATTTCTATAATTAGGCGCATGGATCAACCGAGCCCTACCTCCTCGGTGCAGAAATCAACGGTTGCCAAGGCTGCAGCCTGGCAATAAACCCGACGATGGAAGGATGGAAGGGATGGAGGTGACAGCACACCACCGCACTATCTGGTGCTGTGCCGCATAGGACTTCTTCTCCGCACCTAGTCATCATGGCGGAGAGGTGGAAGGTTCTTATTGCGCTCGTCGGCCACTTTCTCACTGACCCGAGATGTGACTTGCATCATCTCTCTTAAGCTGACGCCAGCCAGTCATCCATCCGGTCACAATTTCGAAGATCTACTGCATATACACTCGGCCGATATAGAGCAGAGGACGACTGAGTGATAGCTCCGCATTCTGAGTCTGCTCACACATCTTACCACATACTCACAAGAAGTCTGAACTGGGCACCTATCATCATGGCACGATACAGCTTCCAAAACACCCTCACATTCTGCCTGCTGCTGGTGTGGTCTCGGCCAGCACTGGCCGCCGACAGCAACCCTTCCGTGGACATGATCGTCGGTCTGTCAGTCGCCGCCGGCGTCACAATAGGAGTCCTCGTCATCCTCTGCTTCCTCGCCCAATGCGCCCCTGCACTATGCTGCGGTCTCGGCCGGAAGGACGAGTCGTGGTTCAACGGCCACAACGACAACATGAAGGAATTCGCAACACCGCCACCGATAATAGAGAAGCCAGAACCCATTGAACATCCCATGTACAAATGAGATTTTCTTTTCATCTTCGATCTCGTGTTGAGGATCCGTGCCGGAACAACTATGCGTATGAGGAAACGCTCGGTGTACCAATTTGGCGACTTGCCAAAACGGACCGACTATTTCAACAAGCACACATGTGCTATCGTGCATGGCAGTTACGAGGGAAGAGAGTGCCGGTACGGTGTCGCCTTTGGAAGCAGAGGCGACCCACCCACGATATCATGTTTACGAGGCTCCCAATTTTAGTCGAGACGGAGTGCGGGATGTAAATAACGACGCATTACGCCAGGGGTGGTGATATGGGAGGAATCCAAGATTCTGGTTCACGTTATGGGTGCATTATGGGAAGGAATTGCATCACATGGTCGGAGTTCAGGGCATCAATACGACAAGGGGTTGGTTGGGGACGACTGTCCCACCCAACATTGGCGTCGGCGCATCATCATCTTTAAATATACCCATTTGCTTGTTTTCAAGGAATGCTACACTCATTTATAGCCCTTATAGATCTCTACTGCATACTATTCTCATGTTGCGATGTGATTATGTTCATATATGTAAACTGCTAAAAACAATATCCATTACATACGACCACAGCTCTCAGACAACTAGGGATCCCGTCCGCTCTCCCATATATAAGCTGAGAAGCGCCGGATTAGTACTAGAGTCGGTGACGATCTGGGAATCCCCGGTGTTGTATGTTTTTTACTGTATGCTACAGTTTTGTCGGCCGACGATGCAGTCTATGTTCACTCTTGTTTGACACTATGCTTATTCGCCGAAATCAAGCCATACGTGCACACAGGCCATATTTCAACCCACCCAGTCACGGGAACGATCGTTCTTGCGTCAGCACTGATGTTATTACTGGAATCATTTACTTAACAGAGCTGGGACCGGATCATCTGTGTAGAGCAGGCAGTGCGGAAATGTCGCAATTAGACAGGGCGAAAGGCGCATACAATTGCTCAACAATAGGAACGAGCTAGGTATTGGCAACCTGACAGCACAGTGTAGTGTCACTTGCCTACCAACTTTCTACGGAGAGTGATACGCAAGAGGGGAAGCAGACGAGGTCATAGATTCCATTCACCTTCCTGTACCTGTTTACTAATCCCATCTTTCCTGTCCAGGGGATTGGATGATATTGACCTTGCTTGCACATATCCAGGTAGAATTGAACGTCGCGTTGCTGGGTTGGGAAACCACTCACTCCTCGTGGATGACTTCATGGTGAGTGGTGTGTACTTGCTCTGCCAAGTGATTCTATCCAGCCTGCCCTGGACTGGAAGGATGTCGTCGTATGCACCAGCCTTTCGGCGTTGGGAAGCAATGGAGGTAGGTAGGTAAGCGCCTTCTCGCATATGTGCTACTGCAATTTGGCTGCTGTCACTTCTAGGTGCCAAAGAACCAACTAGAAGCAATTGTGCTCTCTCAGACCTGCCTGGGCAGGATAACAAACACAGGAAGTAGTAGGCACGCAAACCCGACTTGAGATTGCGTAGTTGTCGCAGCGAAGATGCGTTATACCCTTTGGAAGGCGTGCCATGGAAAGTCATTGATTTGTGATCTGTTCGCCTCGGCCGCGCGCATCATGTGAGGCCATCGACTGCTCACCTTCCTCGAGTAGTTAGGGCCAAGCAAGTGAATTGTGGGAAAATCTTGGGCAAGGACTGTGGTGAATGTTCACGATTAGAAACCATGTAGTTCGTCACCCACTGAGAACCTCCTCTAATAACAAATTGAAGCGGGTTCATCAAAGTGGCTTCCTGAAACTGGTGATTCTATATGTTCAAACGCTGCACCGAGAGAAGGGTCGGCGTGCGCCTGCGCAATAGCTCAAGCACTTCCTGTTCCAACACCTGCATGGAATGGCAATACCGTCACCGAGGGCCTTCCTGGTCCTTTCCAAGTTGCAATGCTATGAAGGTGTAGCCGGTCGAGTTGGAAGGGTGCTGCCTTCACTTGCACACGCACGTTGAGCTTCACCTCATCTCCTTCCTTGCGAAACACCACTTGTTGCTTCCCTTCTCTGAAATATGCCGCCTCACTTAGACATCATGGAAATGGCACTCGCAATGTGCCACCTGCAATGCGTCTGGCTCTCTGCTCGTCCTTTGGGCATATAAATACCGCCCTCGTTTCCTGGATCAGTCTTCTCTAGATCAACTTACTTCTTCATTTCTTCACCACTTCAACACCAACACTTCTCTTCGTCCTTCACTACTTTCGGATCTTCAAGCACTTAGTTGCCTATCTTGCTCAACACCACGGCATCCCATTCAACCTTCATTTGTTTCTCTATCTCATCTTCTCCTGCCCCAACCCAGCTCCCTCCCCTCGCTATATCCGTCACTCTGTCCTTCAGTTGCTCTTCACTCTGCCTTTGAGGGCCAGTCTATCTCTCGACACTGCCTGTCAGCGTGCCCGCCTCTCATCACTGCACCACCTACCCTACACTCCTTGCTCCTCACATCCGTGCCTTCCTCACTCGAGATGGACAGCCCAACATGACAGCACAACCACAATGATCCTCAGCACACGTCTCGGGTCCCAATCCAGCGATTGCCAGCACCTTTTTGGACCGCCGTCGTGCTCATCATCGGTCATTTTCGTGTGTACAATTCGACGTTTGACATTCCTTCGTGGCAACGCAACAACAACAAGCATTTGACCTCAGCCTGAATTTCGGAAGTCCAAGCCAGCGCTGGGCCAGCATTTCAATGGACGACCGGCACGCTCATCATGGGTCATTGATGTTACAACTTGTGCTTTTCTTTCTTCGCTTCCTCTTTTGTCCCTGCCTTCATGTCTCCTGCCCTTCTATCTGCTGGAATCACCCATTCAGAAAGATGAACAAATCAACAGCAGGTAAGGGGTTGAAGAGGAGACCAGTTTGATGAAACATTGTTATGATTAGATTGTGTACAATTCCGAGGTCCTTGGGGCACAGCTTATGCTGACCCCCAGAAAAAAAACTGAACAGGTTCGCGGTCAATTGGGCTCCCTTATATACGATCGACTTTTCGGACCACGGCCAAATATTCTCCGCCCACCGAACATCGAGGGGATTTTGGGTGCTCTATGGGGACCGCTGTTGGATGGTTTCCTTTGCTGTTAGGTTTGAAGCACGTTTGGATCGGTGGGTGAGCCAGAGCAGAAGTTGAGGCCATTTGTGAGGAAGGTGCAAAAGGGGGAGAGTGGGGCTTTGTACAGTACACAGCGAGGTGGAAGTTGGATGCCTGGTGTATTGGGTAGAAGATGTCATTTTCTTGAATCAACCATTGGAGCTGTGTCCTCTTTCGCTTTTCAGTGTCTTGCCATGCGGTGATCGCGATAATTATGTGGTGTTTGGTAGAACCCATGTTTCCGAATACGTGTGATAGTCGTTGAAGGTACGATGATGGAAATGCAGGCAAACACAGAAATCCTCATTAGCAATGCACCCATTGGTAAATGTACACCACTAGCTAGTTTTTGCTAGCATTAAATTGCCCGCCTCCCATGGCGGTTCGATTAGGTACCTAAGGCGTAGAATTGAACACCCGGTGGATGTTGAGTTGGTTTCCAAGCTATGTGTTCACCGTCGTGGCCTTGATCCTACCCGTGATGTCGTTGGAAACCGATCAACAATCTGGGCGACCCGTAATATTTCCAAATTCATCCAATATCATGCTGTCTGTTTCATCTACCATGGATGTTGTCAATGTTGGCAGCAGACCATGCCACATGAGTTCGCCAGCGACAGGCACAACCTACCCTCACCCGATTGAAACGACCGAACTCAGCGACTAGGTTTGTCCCAAAAACATGCTGAGAACAGCTCGAGGCTCTACAGCAGACTTCCGGTCCGTCTGTAAAAACCGTGTACCGTTGGGATATAGTTTCGAAGCGGCCAGATTGATCGTGACCGTCACACCACAGGCTGGCCTCGAGAAGGACTGTGGCCTAGCTCCTAGCCCGGCCTGATACAGTACAAATTTCTCGAGTAAATCAACCCCTTTCCCACACACAGACCATGCTCTCGCTTGTATGTGCTCCAATAGGAAGAAAATCCGTCATCGCTTAGTAGATACGCGACCCTATTGACCTGCTCGGACCTCCTAAGGGCGATGGTCGCATCGCACCCGAGCAAGCGATGTCCCCAGGGCCACTCCCATCCCATCCGGAGAACCAGAAGAGGATAAATCCGACATCACTCGGCCGAGGGAGACATGTAGCCCACATACACATCTGGCGACGTAGTATTCGATCTGGCATCCATCGGTGGTAAATCCGCAAGAAGGTCAAAGCAGACCTCGCATCAGACTAGATCCCACGTCGCCCAGCTGCAGTTGTCATGATCTTGGACCCTCTTACGCATGAAACATGTCAACCATGCTCTGCTCTTCGTGTGTCGATCCCTTCCACTACTTAGCCGAGGCCCCGCCTCCCCCGGCCTGCCACCAGCTCGGCAGAGACATACCTTGCATGATCTTATACGCTGCATACAGTGGTGGGTTCACTCTCACGGATGAGTCCATGCCGAGGAGGCTCCGTGCGAAAGCGAGAGCCGGCCGGGGGAAGGGAGGAGACCACGATCGCCCCGGCGCTGGTCCCCCTTCGGTTGCATGCAGGTGATGCGCATGGCTCGTCAGATTACATGACTTCCCGGGTTCAGGTCCGACGGCGGAGGCTGCAGTACACATTAAGCCCGCCGAAGTGCCGAGAAGACATCAAGCATTCGTGAGAAAGGAAATTGGGAATGCTCTTGGGACCTGTTGATGAGCGATCCACGTCTCGTCTTTCAAGCACGCAGGGGCCCCTTTCCGGTGAGACTACATAGCAGGCAGGTAGGTAGCGGATGAACCAGATGATGTCAACCCGGGGTATGTAACCAATCACCAGGGTCAGGGTCAGGGTTGTCTTCAGAGGCCAGCTCCTATAAGCCGAAGCTGGGCAAGGAGGATGTGTCTTCCAGGGCTCCTTGGGTTTTGAAGCAGCACATGGCGGGTGATGTAAGTCAGGGCCAACCAGGTACCGAAACACACTTGGATCTATCATAATCGCCTGCAATGAAAGGAGAGAGGAGAAGACCTATCAGATGATCGACTTCACCATCAAACTAACTAGTCTAGCCAGTTCGCTGGAGAAACGTCAAAGCACTTTTGCGGGTATCGAATACCAAGGAACCTGTCTTTCAGAGAGGGTCCATCGGTCCATATGTCAATATCGTTTGGATGATGCCGAGATTCCCGCTGACAGATCATGTTAGTAGCTTACCGTATCTTCTGAGCATATGAACTAGATCCGACCCGTATGAACTAAACTGGCGGATACCCACGTACAGGCACTGCCGAGATGGAGCGAAGTAGGCGAGGAAATACCATGATTGCCGAAGACGGCGACCTGGCTCCATCGTAGGCGTTGGGAAACGGCGATGCTAGTTTTAACGTGCTCAAGCTACTCAAGCTACTTGAGCTAAGAGAGGGAGCTAGAAGCCGTACGGTAGTTGTGGCCGTCGCTAGATCCTACTAGTTGGGTAGCCTTTTCCTCTGCCTATCCAGAAATGTGATTTTCGGCTACAGCTACGGATGCTTTATCCATCTCGTGTGTGTTCTCAGATTTCTTGTTGTTGGTAAGTAGCTGTCCAGGATGCCCCATTGACCAAGGGCGCTTATGTTGTCTCACAGGAGGCGAAGAAAAAAGCAATGTAAGCTGCAACCACGTTAAGATAGGGCGATGGAAGTGTTTACGTGATTAGATATATTCCACACCGGTCATATTGACCTTCTTGTCCATTTATAATAGCAAGCAGCCATGCCTTGCTTCCTATCGTTCACCGTGTGTTGGTTCCTTTTCGCTTCGGTGCGGGCGTGATCATTCAAGGCCGGAAGCCAAGGAGAGAGATGAGATTGATGAGAAAAGAAAGATGGGAAGAAACATCCCTACCATTGGCTACAGACCGGCTACTATAAGTCGCGCTATCGGTCTAGTTGCCGACTAGTTCGTGGGCCACTTCATCGAGCTGAAGTCCACCCCCTCCTCCACCCCCAACGTGGCCGAGAAAGAAGCAAAAGGCGGCTTGTTCCGTATCTTGCCTCGCTTATATGCCCAATCTCCACTTGAGATGAAGGGATTTCACAGCTTCATATTTGGAATAAGTGCCGAAGAGTTCTATGGCCGGAGAAGAAAACTTGATTTGCCACGTCCCTGTAACCGGTCTGCTTGTGCCATGCAGTGTATCCCTGGCTAGCGTGGGCTACGGCCACTGGGAGGAGACGAACGGGGTACGGTCGAAGTTGGTCTATTCGTAGATAGGGATAATCGTGATCGTCGATGGATTGAGCAGCAAATATGTGAGGGATCAAAGGTGTAGTAACACTGAAAATGAAGTCGAAATAAGAACACTGCGTACGTATTCTTGTCACCGTGATGGCATCTTTGCCGAAATCTAGTTGTATGTAGGTCGGATCCCTGGCGTCGATCTCCCCCCTTCGCGTAGCTGTGCTGTTACCCCATTGGTCCCAGCTTGCAACCCCCTGTGCTCACCGAGCGAGATAAAAGCCAGGTCAGGTCGCTCAGGGGTCAATACTTTCCAGCTTTAGTGTGAGTCAAGCCGCCGGGCTCCCTGAGACAATCCAGCCCCCCCTGCTCGGTACTCAATCTGGTGTGACATGTAAGCTGTCAACCAATCTTTGTCTCTGCCCATAGAGCTAGGGCTCTTCAAAAGTGTCCATCGTTGCTTGTCAAGATCTAAATCATCCACCGATCGGACACACTAGGACTAGACGTGTGCCGCGGCAGGTCAGTTCCGTAGATGGACGTTTAATGATAGGATAAGAAGTCCCGATATGCAGAACCTTGCTCTTCATTCAGGAATGACTGGATTGACAGTTCAAGTGGAACTACCAGTTACACCTGATACATTCCTTGTGCACTGCATTAAAAATCATCTGCAGTAAGGTCGTCAATCTTGCGCCGCGAGATCTCACAACTTATCAGCCTTCTGTCATCCTACAGGGCTGGGGATCAGAGACAGCGCACGCCATACCAAGGCGAGTGAGTGTGCCGAACAGAAACAAATCTCCGGGCCGGGCTTTTTTGGATTGCATGCCCGCATAAGCGACCTGCCCGGTCAAGATACGCAAGGAGGTGTAGCCCAGCCTTTACGCCACGCCCTGCCCTCCCCCAAAAAGCAATGCGATGGATGTGGTGATGCCGCACGCCCGTCCACAGATCCTGGGACACATCCTGCGCCTAGGTTCATCTGGCCCCCCCACTGCCAGATCCCATGACCTGTCTCCATCCTCCATACAGCTCGCTCGAGCACACTCACTCACTTTTACTTGATCTGATTTCCGTTGTTCTCCTCCTATGATGGAGATGTCTCTCCACGCGTTGGGGGCCCAATAGCGGTCGCTCTCCCCACCCCCTTGTTAGTCTAGGCACCACATCGTAACTGGAAAGAGATAGAGTCCAACCGGGAACGTCATGTCAGAAAAGCCCCAGCCGACCTGTAATTCTTGTTTCAGACTCAGGGCTGGCTGGCCAATGTGTACGTGCGCTCGGGGAGGGCAAGCCATAGATCGAGCCTGGCGATCCTTTGACTCTTTCTCATATAGACGTGAGGAGGTCCGTCGCCTTTGTTCCCATCCAAGAGGGAAAAACGTACCTTGGGGACTGAAACCGCTACGACGATCCCATATAACTCTGCAGCAGTCGAAGAGCCTTCCTGGGGTTCACGTCTGCCCACTCTCGACCGAAGCTTGTCGACACCTTCGGTGAGACACAATCATCATGTCGACCCCAGACGAGCTGCTCCAGCAGTATCAAGGCCAAATCGTACCTCGCTCCTTCAATGCCGGATTCGTCACCCTGAGCTACATCATCTCCCTGATCGGGGCGGCGGCCACCTTGGAGTTGATGAATCGTCGGACGTCCCGCAATGGATTCTTCAACCACTTCCTCCTCGTCAGCAGCTCCATCACCATGGGGGTATTGCTATATGGTGCATGGTAAGTAGTGTGTCTGAACCAGCCAACTGCAATACCAACAAGGAATTTCCGGCTGACCAGGTACCGCCAGCATTACATCGGCAACCGAGCGATCGAACTCGCGGACGGCCAACTCGAACTCCAGATCGCCTATTCGGCTGGCTTTACTGCGTTATCCTTCTTCATCCCCATACTGGTGCTCCTTCTCGCATTCGTAGCTGCTGGTACAAACCAGGTGTCATGGTATCGAATCGGGGGTGGCGGGAGTCTGGCTGGAGGTGCCATATGCGGAAGTAAGTGGGATCCTGAACTTGTCCCTTATGCTGTGAGGCTAGTTAGGAGGACTGGTGTTTGGTGTGGTCGGCCATGTTGATACGTACCCCGAGACATCGTTCTGTGCCACCATCATCACCGACAAGGATGCCCGCTAACCCAATGTGATGCAGTGCATTACCTCGGAAACGCCTCTATCGCGAACTTCACATGTGTATACAGCACAGCCAACGTCGTAGGCAGTGTACTAATCGCCATGGCCGCCAGTACAGCCGCCCTGTCGCTCTTCTTCCTCTTCCGGGCCTCGTGGACGGGATCGTGGTGGAAGAGAGGCATCTGCGCCGTCGTCCTGGCCGGGGCTGTGTCCGGGATGCACTGGTGTGCCTCCATGGGAACTGAGTACCGCCTCGACCGTCTGAATTCGGGCACGAACCCCTTATCACGCAACACGACCGTCATCGTCGTGATCTGTCTGTCGGTAGCCGCATCGTTGACGCTCGCCGCTACAGCCATCTGGACCGCTCACGTCATGAGGAAGACCGCGACCAAGGCCCAGCAGATCGTGCTCGCCGCTGCGGTATTCGATCGGGCGGGACGTATACTTGTTACCCCAGATGGTCTACTGCCGAGCGAGAAGGTTACCGACACCTATATCGAGAGGACGCACGACGACGTGTTCAACGTGGCGAATCCCCTTTTCCACTGGATGTACCGGGTATCGAGGAACTGGTCGGGTGTCAGCGGCTTGATTGACAGCATGGCCGACCACCTTGCCGGTCTGCCTCGAAACAGGAGGGATGGCAGGGCTCGACTGATCGACGAGGACGGACGGTTAGTCGACAACTACGACGTCGTTTTCCGCGAGCTCTTCTGCCTCGCGGCACAGGGACTGGCGGAGAAGACCAGGGAACAGCTCGCCAACGTCGGGATCCTCTGGGACGAGATCTTGCCCACCGGTGCCCTCGCACCTCGACCTGCGTCCCCTGTTATGAGGGAAAGGCCAAGAAGCGAGACCGCTACAGAGAAGAGTATGGAAGACGCTGCCGAAAAGGGAGAGGGCTGGAGGTCCAGACACGAGTACTCTCGTGGTTCACTCATGTTCTTGGTGCGGCGCCTCGACAAGTCCCGGGACGTAGAGAAGCTCGAGGCGGCCGGGTATCGATTCGCTGACGTGAGCCAAGTATCACATATCATCAGCTCCAGCATGCAGATCAAATCACAGAACGTCGATTCTAAGCTGATGGATATGGCCGCATTTGCCGAAGAGAAGGCCATGATGGAGCCGGGAGTCCACATGGGCTTCTTCGGTGTCCAGGCCCGAGTAGGCGGCGGGTTTGACATTGTTGTCCGGAGAGGTGCCCGAAACCTGCTGCCGACAGTCCAGATGGCGGAAGAGCCACTGGAGCCGTGGCAGTTGGATTTCGTTCGCCGGCTCGATGGGTTGAGGGTCACAACACTCGTCTCCAACTTGAAGGAGAGCAAACGAGTAACGCCTGCGTTATCGCTCTTTGCCACCAAGATCTCCAAATCCGTCGAGATTTTGCGGGCGCTGGTCAAGAACCCCATCTTCGACGAGGCGACCCTTACGGCCAGGGTGGTGCAAGTCCCATGCAGGGCGCCCTTCGGATCCTCGTCGGCCAATTCCTGCACCATGGTTAGCTTGAAGGTTGTCATCCCCATTCACGTCAACGTCTTGAGTCCCCACTGCGACCTCATGCCACTGAGCTTCTTCAAGGTCCAGCAGCTGGTTTACAAGGACTCGCCGCAGCACATCGACTTTGCACGATCGATACACCGCGAACTTGCGCCGATCGTCAACGCCAGGAATCCGCACGCAACTTCGCCGGCTTCTCGTCGTAACAAGTTCTTCATGCATCCGATACCGTCGGCTTCTGACCATTCCGTTGACGATAACGGACACTCGACCCCGACCAAGACCCGGACGAAATCAATCGCGGCTTCTACCAGTTCGGTCAGCACGCTGTTGTGGACGAAGGCCGAAGCAGAGCGGCGGTTGGGCGACATTCCATCTGACAGGTCTCTCGTGCCCAAGACGGACAGCCAAGAGCCGTCTGCACTTGGTGGCATCATGGTCTCGCAGGAGATCAAGGTGGTCCGTGAAGTGGAACGAGCAGCTCAGCCCGCCCAGTCAGAGGGCAAAGGCCATGCGGGAGGAGGCTCGAGCAAGAAGCATGCATCCGACTCATCGGTCATGGAGATGCAGCCTGTGGCTCGGCGAGATCCAGAGGTCCATGTGGGTTTGAAATTCGGGTCAGCTACGATTGAGAGTCACAAGAGCGGCGAGGCGGTTTCTTTTGTCGACGATCTTTTTGCTGTGTGTGTTGGCAACCGACACGGAGTTTAACAAGTTGTGTAAACTTATAATGAACGACGTATTAGAGATATAGCCCGCCAGGGTGAGAGTAAAGATTGAGCGCTGTGTAGGGAACGATACCCAAGGAGCTTGTGGCAGCCACGCGGCGCATGCGTAATGTATGTACAGAATGATGCTTGATGAGGCATGGGAATGTGTATAATCAAACAACCATCTATAAGTGCAAGGGACCAACCATCGTGACTCTTGTTTACCCCTGTGATAAATCGACTGCAAGGTGTGTGCGTGCCATGGATCTGCCAAAGTGTTGGAGGCTGCGAACTCGGACCCTTTTGAAGCAGCTTTCTTAAGGTTTACCCCCCAATTTCCCGGAACCCCCCTTTTAACCTTGGCTACTATGCTGCATGCCCTTCAAACATGAATGTTTCTTGGGCACCAAATTCAAATATGATACGCATTTCAGATTCATGGATTTGCACGATGGGGTCCAGTTTACTTTGCCAATACCAGAAACCTCCCGGAGCAAACCTCCTAAGCAGATCGTCTGGGTGTCTGTGTCGGGGATAATGAGCCAAGCAAAAGCAAAGCCAATAGCCTGATGGGGTTGCTATATTACTGCCGCATCGTGATCACAGGAGGAACTTGTAAAACGAATTGAAGCGGAGACTCTCCACTGGGGAAACAACCAATTCATGGAGTTGCACTCTGGAGAAGAAAAGGCCAACCCTGGTCACTGCCACCGCATCCCGGACGGACGCATCCCAACCAACACCACCGCCACCATGACAACCGCCAAAGCCAAAAATAAGACGGCGTGGACGGGAGAGAGGGGAGGACGCCACAAGCCACGGCAGAAACGGCCGACGACGCGAGTCACTTACGACAGAGCCCCGGATCTTGAGTAAGAAGAAGGAAGATTGTAAAACCCACCGCAGTCCACAAACAGGTCGTCAATGATGACATGTGGGCGGGTGAACTCCAGCTAAAACTCCAAACCTCCAAGCCCCAACTCCACCAACTGCACCCCCCATCCTGCCATCCCCAGCCCAATTGACGGGCAGTCCTTGCTGACAACTGGCCCAACAGGCCATATCAATTGCAGTGAGTAACACTTCCGAGCGAACATTCACCCGCGCGACCACAGTAAGGAAGGCGAATCCTGGGCAGCGTGCACTCGGGCCTGGCACCTAACGCCGTGTTTTACGGGGCGGCTTCTCCACGGGCCGGCCTTACTGGGGACAGACTTCCCCATAACTTCTGCGCGTTACCCATAACTTGCCCGACATGGTTTAGAATCGCCATGTCGATTGCGTCGTTCAGGCCTGCCCGGAACCGGTCTTCCTTGGTCCCTCACGTCTCAGTGTCCCTCCTGTCTCGAAGAAGGGGGCTGACCTACCAGGCTCACCAGAGAGGGACACCGTAGCCAGGTAGCAGTAGACACCAGATATTGGTTTGGCCCCAGTTTCATTTGCGCCGTTCTGTTGGCGACGACTGGAAAAAAACGTCCTAGGTCGCAGCAGGCATAAACCCACGATAACTCGCGCGACGTCATCGTCCCATCTAGCACAAAACTCGTCCCAATTCGTGTCAATTGCGCCTTACCGACCTGCTTTTTTCACTTCTAGCTTTCTAGATCCAGACCGTCGCGCTCCATCTGAGCTTAATATCCCTTTTTTGGCGTTGGTTGTGCCGTGCAGCGCAAGCTTTTGACGTTTTTCCTTCTCAGGTCACATCGCCTCCTGTATTCTTATCTAGCTCAAAGCAGCAGCTGCCGCATTCTCGGTTGTCAGCAGCTTATCTCTAGCTCCAGCATTGCCGAGCAAGCTGTTCCTCCGCGACCAGCCAACAGTCCCAGTCCCCCCAACTCCTTCTACGGACTTCACACCCCGGGTAATTTGACTCAATTCCGTCAATCCGGCCACCAGAGAATGTCGAGATTCCAACGAGCCGCTGGCGCCCTCCGGCGCATAGCGCTGCCTACCACCGCCGCCACCGTCGGTGGTGGTGCGCTTCTCTACCTTGCCTACCGACCCCGAAACATCCCCGGCTATGATAGCGCGGCCGTACCGCCGCCCTTCCTGGACGCCGATGGCACCTTCAGAATGCCCCGCTTCCCCAAGGTGAAGTCGAGGTTAGAACAGATCGAGGATCTGAAGAAGAGCTACAACCCTAATGAGGAATACGACATGCTAGTAATTGGTGGCGGTGCGACAGGTGCCGGCGTGGCCCTGGACGCCGTGACGAGAGGCCTGAAGGTCGCCATGGTGGAACGCGATGATTTCAGCAGCGGCACAAGCAGTAAGAGCACCAAGCTGGTCCACGGTGGTGTGCGGTACTTGGAAAAGGCCGTGTGGAATCTGGACTGGAACCAGTACCAACTCGTGCGCGAGGCGCTGAAAGAGCGCAAGTACTTCCTCCAGACTGCCCCCCATCTCAGCTCCTGGCTTCCCATCATGCTGCCTCTGGACCAGTGGTGGAAGGCTCCCTACTACTGGGCGGGTACCAAGTTCTACGATTTCCTCGCTGGCAGCGAAGGTATCGAGAGCTCGTACTTCCTGACGAGGAGCAAGGCCATTGATGCTTTCCCCATGCTCAAGAAGACCGACCTCGTCGGCGCTCTGGTTTACTACGACGGTGCTCACAACGACTCCCGGATGAACGTGTCCTTGGCTATGACGGCTGCCGTCTATGGCGCCACCGTGGTCAACCACGCCGCCGTGTCCAGCCTCATCAAGGACGCCAACGGCAAGCTGTGTGGAGCTACCATCAAGGATTGCATCCCCCAGCGCGATGGCAAGAGTGCCGGTGAAGACATCACTGTCAAGGCCAAGTGCATCATCAACTGCACCGGTCCTTTCACCGACTCGATCCGCAAGATGGACGACCAGGAGTGCAAGGAGATTGTGGCACCTGCCTCTGGTGTGCACGTCATTCTCCCCGGATACTACAGCCCGGCAAACATGGGTCTGATCGACCCCCAAACTTCCGACGGACGCGTCATCTTCTTCCTGCCGTGGCAGGGCAACACCATTGCTGGTACTACTGATGAGCCTACCACCATCTCCCAGAACCCCCTCCCCGACGAGAAGTCCATCCAGTGGATTCTCAACGAGGTCAGCCACTACCTGTCCCCTGATATCACTGTCCGCCGTGGCGATGTCCTCGCTGCCTGGTCCGGTATCCGCCCCCTGGTGAAGAACCCTAAGGCTTCCAACACGGAGTCGTTGGTGCGAAACCACCTGATCGATATCTCCGAATCTGGCCTCGTGACTTGCGCCGGAGGCAAGTGGACCACCTACCGCCAGATGGCCGAGGAGTGCGTCGACGAGGCCGTCAAGGAGTTCAACCTGCCGACTAAGCCTTACCCCATGGCGCCCCGCGTCAGCGGCACCGAGGCCATCGACGATGGCGCCATCCTGAACGGCGCGTGCCAGACGCATAACGTCCGCCTGATCGGCGCCCACGGCTTCAGCAAGACGCTCTTCATCAACCTGATCCAGCACTTCGGCGTCGAGACCGAGGTCGCCAAGCACCTGACCGAGTCCTACGGTGACCGCGCCTGGACCGTCGCCGAGCTGTGCAAGCCCACCCACAACCGCTTCCCCGCCCGCGGCGAGCGCATCGCGCCCCTCTACCCCTTCGTCGACGGTGAGATCCGCTACGCCGTTCGCCACGAGTACGCCCAGACCGCCGCCGATGTCCTGGCGCGCCGCACCCGTCTCGCCTTCCTGAACGCGCAGGCTGCTCTTGAGGCCATGCCCCGCGTCATCGACATCATGGGCGAGGAGCTCGGCTGGGACTCCAAGCGCAAGGAGCACGAGTGGAAAGACTGTAAGTTTCTATCAAATCACAAACTCCCATTCATTGTTTCCTTGATTGCTAACATGTGTTCACTACAGCCCTGGCCTACCTCCAGTCCATGGGTCTCCCCGAGCCCATGCTCACCGTGACCCGCAAGCAGGTCGAGGGTAAGAAGCTCGACTTCCTGACGCCCAAGGAGCACCAGATGTACTCCCGTCACGATGCGCCGATCCCGGCAAAGGCCTCCTAGGCGTCTAAATTCCTGGAAAAGAAAGGATGATGAATCAAAAAGCTGTGGTCTCTGGTTTCTTGTTTGACGATATTGGGCATGGGACGTTTTGGTGTTCTAGAGCTGGGTTTGGATTCTCCGAGGGCCGGGAGTAGCAGAGGAGCCGTCTCTGGGCTCCTTTTTTTGATTGTGAAGGCGTGTTTTCATGAATATGACTTTGTATAGTAGTCGTATGCCGAGTAGAGATTATACCAGTACGCCCTAACCCGACCAACCAACCAAAATTCCTATAATCCGGTGTGTTGGGTATACCTTTTATGCATCGTGAATCGAGAGACAAAGAAACAGATTTCATTACCAGGTGCTTTCGAGGAAGAATGATGCCTAGTAGCAATACATAATTCCCTAGGTGCCCAATGCCTTTCCATCAACCCAGTTCATTCCCTGGTCATGCCAATTCTGTAAACCCCGATGGACAAAAACACCGGTTTTCTCTTCGCCGCGATCGGCAATCGCGATCCTTTCGGGATCGTCAACTTTAGGACAGAAACTAAAATACATCATTACAACACTATCTCCACACCCCTTCTAGTAGCGTGGCCGGCCCCCCACGCTGTTATGTTATGTGTGAGTACTCAGTCACCACCCGAGAACGACTTGTCGTGGTGGGTGCAGATCACGGCATGCGCCATCTTTCGCATGGCGCACCGCGAGCACCACTCCCTCGACTTTGGTGTAGAACTCTCCTGCCCCTCCTCCCCGCCGCGTCGCAGTAGTCGTCTTCGGCGCTCCTGGAGACTGGGCTAGAGTTTCCAGGGCTCGGTTGTGGGTTGGTCGCATCGTAGGCACAGGGCTGAGGAGGACGGCGACTGTGGTTGTCGTGGACTGTTATCGTTGTTACGGTCCGCGTTGTTGTCGCGGTTTCCTGGGGGTGCTGCTGGCATCGATTTCCATCTTCCTAGCCGCTGTCGAAGTCCCGTGGCCATTGGTGCTGGGGTTTGCCGCTGCCGCGTATTTATGGTGGTGTCAGGAGGCGTGGCGGTAATGGTAGGCGGCGCGAAGAGCCGGGTCCCCCGCACAAAGGGGTGCTGCGCCAGATCCTCGCCGTGGCCTTGGTGCGTGGACCACTCGCCGCGGCGCTGGAGCTGGTGCGCGCGGTCGCTGAGGGCCCAGGGGTGCGACAGCGCCCACGCGTGGTACTCGGGCGGCGTGACGACTTGGGTGTGCGGGGAGAACGGGGGCAGGTGCGGATAGGACTTGGTCTCGGCGAGGATGCGGGCCGTGTCGATGGATTGTCGCCTGGCCGCGGCGGAAGAAGAAAAAGAGGAAGATGAACCCCCGTGGGCGGCGCTGGTGGTGGATTCTTTGCGGCGGTGAAACCAGGCCTGATCATGTTGGTATTGTTGCTGCTGGGCCTGCAGGATGTGGCTTTTGCCGCTGTCGAGGCTGAAGCTCTCCTGACGTCGGAGTCCACCGCTTCGGGTGAGGATCGGGAACTCTTGTTCCTGGGCAACGATGCTGCGGTCTTTGACGTTCTCGAGGTTGCTTTGGTGGGGGTCGTTGCTACTGGCTTTCCGGGCGGCCTTCTTCTAGCTGGCTTCGAGGTCGGGGGTCGAGACTATGCCGCTCCGTAGCGTGGCGATGCTGCGCTGCTCGGTGATGGGGGCGAGTTCCGTGCCGCGGCCGTACAGGAAGGGCGTGAGCTCTAGGCGTGCTAGGGGCGATTCGTAGTTCAGGTCGATGTTCATGAGCCGCGCCGGGGTGGCGGGGCGGAGGAACTGCTTCGTCGTTGCAGTAGCAGCAGCGGTAGCGGGCTCCGGTGCTGTGCGGGTCAGTGTATCCTCGGTGGCACAGATCGTTGACGACGATGCAGGAAACGCGTCAGGCATCGAGCTCAGGATCTCGGACGACGCATGCTCGTCCGAGTCTCGCTTGCGCGGTTTCAAGAGACGAGGGGCGGGGACCGTGTTGGCTATATCGGCGAGTACGGGTGGCGCTGCTGCGTTCGTCGCCATCGTGGGCTGGCGTGGGTGATATAGCTTTTGATGAATATAAGGTTGCATATTGAGGATATTAGCTGGGATGTAGACCTGAAGAAAGCCTGGTGCCAACCAAAGAAGAGGTGATGTTCGCGTCTGGCTCTGGCTATGTGTGTTGATGAGACAAGATAGATCTTTGCGCAGCAAGTCATCGTGTTAGCGAGTGTGGTAGTAACGACTGCGACTTCCTGAAATGCAAGACCGCACACGCCCGATCGAGCTTTCCCTTGCAATACGAAGTTCAGGCTGGGTTCCTCGACCCTCTTGTGCGACTCGCCCGAGGTAAGTACCGTGATGAGTAATCAAGGGGGCTCAGTCGGTCCTGATCGTTATCCGAGACCTGGATGCCGTGCAAGATGGCAGCAGGTTGTTTGTTACGGTGCCTACTCGAGACAAGACTTCCTACACGAGTTCCCAAGTGACGCAGTGCAACGAGTTTGCCGTCACGTCTCCCATGGCCAGAACGCATTGAACGGCTCCTTATGCGAGCAGTGTACTCACCGCGATTCATCCCACATCAATACACCAGCCATAGGTAATCACGGTGACATGTTTCTTCGAAGATTATGTCCCGCCGATGGCTTTGGTACGGTTGTGACACGGTTAGACCACGTCTGGTGGGTTTCTGGTCTTCTTGGGAGCATCACAGCATTCCACTCAAATGGATGTATCACCAAATGGATACATGCTTGATACCATTCTGCTGGAATAGGGTTTTACTTAAGAGGTCTGTTCAACGTTCTACAGACCCAATCGCGATACCAATTCCCATGTGGTGTAGCAAGCAGGAGGCACGTCCTTTGGTAAGTACGCAAGTACCCAGTCGGTAGCTTCGCTTCTTTTCCTCTAGGCTGGGTTTGTGGGTTGATGCCATCGCCAGTCGGTGCTTTCCAAACAGTTGTCAGGTGTCAAGTACAACCCACCAGACCCGACCGTCCATCGTTACTTCCTTATCATTTCAAAGAAACCCCAACTCGGAACCCAACCGAGCGCCAATCTCCCTTCCGTCGGGCCCCAACCGCATCCATTACCTCATTGCGTATGCCCTTAATCGTCACCACGAATACAACAAGTTCCCACGCGAGCCACCAGACCTGGGGCCAACCTCATCGCCATGGCCTCGCCGAATGACAATCCCGCCAAAGGCCCCAGCGGCACTGTCTTGCTGTCGTCCAGTGAAACCGCGCAGAGCGCACCGGGCTCAAGCAACACAGAAATGGGCAAATTGCGTTGCCCGAACCAACCTAACACCCCATCACCATCAGTACTGCCACCGCCGCCCAATGGTGGCTTGGTGGCCTGGCTTCAGGTTGTCGGCAGCTGGTGTCTTATGCTCAACTGTTGGTAGGTCTTTCACGATGATCAGATTGGACGGCGAAAATGGGTTATTGGAGCTGTTTGGGAGATCATGAAAAGCAATCTCGGGCTGACAAATGGATTCCAGGGGAATCATCAACACCTATGGTGTATTTCAAACATACTACCAAACCAAGCTGTTGGCGGATCGGACTCCGTCCAGCATCGCTTGGATCGGCTCTATCCAAGCGTTCCTGCTCCTCTTCGTTGGCGCTCTCACCGGCCCACTCTACGACTATGGCTATTTCCACCACCTTATTGCGGTTGGTTCGTTCCTCATGGTCTTTGGTATGATGATGGTCAGTTTGTGCACCCAATACTGGCAACTCGTCCTGGCACAGGGGATTGTAGTTGGCCTCGGAGGCGGTTGCTTGTTCGTGCCCAGCATTGCCATTCTACCCACGTACTTTTCGACACGTATGGCCTTCACTATAGGTATCGCTGGGAGTGGAAGTGGTATCGGTAAGCTGAAATAACTTGCTTGTGCTGGTGAATGGTCTGCGTGGTCGTCACTAAATCTAACCTTTGTTGCAGGCGGTGTCATATACCCTATCTTATTCCAAGAGCTTGAAGACGATCTTGGGTTTGCCTGGGCCACTAGAGTCATTGCCTTCGTCATGGCTGCCACTCTGAGTGTGCCCCTGGCCGTTATGCGACCTCGACTCAAGCCATCAGCGGTGCGCAAGCTCTTCGATTCTGCAGCATGGACTGAGCGGCCCTATTCTCTCTTTGCGTTTGGTGGCTTCTTTGGGTTCATTGGCATGTACTTGCCTCTGTTCTACGTATCGGTCTTTGCTATTGATCATCACACGTCGTCCCGGTTGGCATTCTATCTCTTGCCAATTATCAACGCCGGATCCATTCTTGGTCGTATCTTCCCCAATGTAAGTTGGTGTCGTGATGCTGGATTGTTGGACATGTGCTAATGCAAATATCTTGGCATGTAGTACGTGGCAGACAAGACCGGTCCCCTGAACATATTCATCCCAACTTGTTTTTCCTTGGCCGTTTTGTCTTTCGCATGGATGGCAATCTACGATGTAACAGGGCTTGTCGTGTTCACTATCGTCTACGGCTTCTTCTCTGGGACTTTCCTGACGCTACCGTTCAGTACCGTCGTCACCCTTAGCCCACATATGGGAGTAGTGGGCGTGCGAATGGGCATGGCTTGTGCTATCGGAAGCTTAGGACTGCTCGTCGGGACGCCCTTGGCAGGGGCTATACTTATACATGGAAAATGGCACGCATTGCAGGCCTTTGGTGGTGCAACACTTCTCATCGCAACCGTGGCTATGAGCGCAGCGAGGATCTCGAAGGTTGGATGGTATCTCACTGCCAAGGCCTGATGCGGGATGGGGAACCAATATCTATACGGCTCTGGGCCTATATGATTTGGATCACACTTGCCTGGAAATCGAGTCGAAGGATGGAGGAAGACATCATACCCTGTTTTTCCATACTTGTTACGCGGACCGATATCTATTCTTGGCTGGCGTGTCGTAATGCACTGATCAAAAGGCTGATCAGTTACATACCTTGTCGATATGTATGACGGTGGTCTAGTTCGAGAGTTAGGCAGTGAGGCTTGGAGACAGCTCTGGGCTATAATTCCTCTAATGCATTCTCTAAGGACCTTTGCTTCAGCGTATGCGCTATTGTGTCGAGAAGTTGAGCTGGGGCGGAGGACTCTGTCGTTGCCCTGAAACCCCTCGGAAGCCGAATTTGGAGAATTGGAGTAGCTGAAAGCCAATACCCGCGGCACTCAACTGCCGGTCGGCCTGCTCAGCCCACAAAATACCCGGTCGAGGTAGACTTCGGCCATTCTTTACGGATGCCGCATTCTCGATCGAGACGAGTCTGCAAGACCACTAACATGGCAACCTGACTTGCTCCCCCGACCGCAGCAGGGGAAGGCTGGTATGAAATGCTTCGACCCAGATGTCTCGGCCGGTCCACACCTACCTCGGGCGCTTGGCATGCCCATTCCCACGGGTTTACGTTGCCAGATGTGCGTCTAGGGCCGCTCACCAAGACCAGCAGTGATGGGCTCGCTTATGCTACGTCGTCGCATAAGAATAAAAGAATCTATCAATGACAAAGGAGAGACATATGCTATCATGCCGCAGAGGCACGTTTCCACGAGGCCCGACCCACTAACGCCGGTATCTAGCCGAACAAATATGGGTTATCGGATGCAGAGGGTGGATCGTGACATCGGCAACTCGACCTTGCCTTGTCCAATACCCAGAATTTGTGACAATACCCCTCACCAGCAAGCAGGCGCCCCTCCCCTACCAAACGGCCGCAGCTGCGCAGGTCAGTCCAGGATGCGTTATGCCGTCTGTGTGCAAAAGGCTGTACAGGGATTCCCCACAGCGTTTGATGAAGGGTTGTTCCCTTTTCGAGAGTGAAGCTATTTATCCCTTGGCGTTCTTGCTCGAACACGTGGTTATATATAGTCCTGCATGAACACCTTCTTCCGCCCGTTTGATACGACCTTGTAGAGTTCCCCTCATTTTTCTGTTTTGTGACTTCCTCCCTCTCTCTATATATATACGCACCGAAAGACCATAGTTGGCGTCAAACCCCCTCTTCCCGGCGACACCTACCTATATCTCCAAAATGGGTTCCAACGTCCCCGACCCCCTATCCCAGGTCGCCTTCTCCAACGTGATCGGCGGCGGGCCCCGCGGCGCGTCCAAGGAGGGCCAGAGCCACCAGGTCGAGGACCCGCGCACCGAGGCCGCGCTCTGGGACGCGCCCGTCGCCTCGGCGCAGGACCTGGACGACGCCGTCGAGGCGGGGCACGCGGCCTTCCAGACGTGGGGGAAGAGTACGCTGGCCGAGCGTACTGAGGTGTTGAACGCTGTCGCGAAGGTGCTCTACGATAACGATGAGCTCTTGACGGGGATTCTGATACGGGAGACGGGGAAGTCGCGGATTATGGCGCATATGGAGGTGCAGAGGGCGGCGTTTCATTATGAGTAAGCATGCTTCCCGTGCGCGTCTAGTGGTACTGTGGAAGACACTTGTTGCATACCGTGGAGAAAGTTGTCATCTGGGTTACGATGAACGTTAGAGAAATGGTCTTGCTAACCTCAGTTTCTTCGGCAGGTATTACGGTACAGACCCCTCCACGAGCTGCGTTTGGTATGTTCGCGTCCTTTGGTACTAACAAGAAAATGATCAAATATAGCCAAGGTCCAGCTCGCCGACGAGATACAGTACGAAGACGACGACATCCAAATCATCGGCACCCACGAGCCCTACGGCGTCATCGGCGCCATCTCCCCCTGGAACTTCCCCCTGATCCTCTCGAGCGTCAAAGTCGCCTCGGCCCTCGCCACGGGCAACTGCGTCATCATCAAGCCGTCCCCCTTCACCCCCTACGCCATCCTCAAGTTCTGCGAGCTCGCCCAGGCCGCCCTGCCCGCGCGGGGCATCTTCCAGGCCCTCAACGGCGGCGCCGACGTGGGCGAGCGCATGACGCTGCACCGAGGCATCGCCCACATCAGCTTCACCGGCACCATCGCGGTCGGGCAGCGCATCATGGCCAACTGCGCGTCGACCCTCAAGAAGGTGATCCTCGAGCTCGCGGGCAACGACGCGGCCGTCGTGACCGACGACGTCGATCTGGACGCCATCGTCCCCCAGGTCGCGCTGGGGTGTCTGTTGCATGCGGGCCAGATGTGCGTCGCGACCAAGCGGTTGTACGTGCACGCGTCGCGCTACGACGCCTTCGTCGCCGCGTTCCGCGCGCACCTCGAGAAGACGTACGTCGCGACCTACGAGGACGCCGACGCGCCGTCGGTGTTCGGGCCGTTGTCGAACCGGGCCAACTACGACCGCTGCCGCGGGTTTGTGGAGGATTGCCGGACGAATGGGTACGAGGTCATTACGGCGGGAGGCGACGTCGCGAAAGAGAAGAAGGGGCTTTGGATGGCGCCGACTATTATCGTGAATCCGCCCGAGGATTCGCTCGTGGTGCGCGAGGAGCAATTCGGTAAATTCTCCTTCTTTCCCTTCTCGTGTAATAATGGCAGGGGGAGGTTTCTTGAAGAGGAAATTAGTAGAAGAGGGAGATCAAGGGATGAGAGAGGAACGAGTCGCGACCATGTACTGACTTACTTGAAACAAAACAGGCCCCGTGGTCCCCATCATGAAGTGGACAAACGAGTCCGACGTCATCGCCCGCGCCAACCTCGACAACGCCGGCCTCGGCGCCTCGATCTGGTGCCGCGACGCCGACCGGGCGCGGAAGCTGGCCCGGCAGTTGGAGACGGGCACAGTCGTGAGTTTTAACCCCGTTCCTTTCCTCCTTCCTTTTTCCTCCCTATCTACGCCCGGAAAATATCGTCTGCTGATCAATCTGCTCTTTGCATCATGTAGTTCATCAACCAGCCGCCGCAGCCGCACCACGCCGGCTACTTCGCCGGCCAGAAATTGAGTGGCGTGGGCGGCGAGCTGGGGAAGCAGGGGCTATTGTCGTACTGCCAGACCAAGTCTCTCCATATCGGGAAGAAGTAAGATAGGAGAGAAGGGGATAATGTTACGTTCATTTTGCTTCAACGTCCCAGTAGGGAGCCTGTGGGCAGACAGGGCAGGCTCACGACCCAGATGTGGTTCGCATGCAACCGCTTATTCTCCAGAACAAGGGGGCAAATCGGGTTGTCATTACAGTGACGGAACGCCCCTGGCTATGAACCAGTTCAAATCAACTGCCTACCTTATCAAAATATCAGGCGTCATAGTATACGAAAACGCAAGAGCGAGTTTTGGCTCAATATAAACCATGTCCATGACTACTATGCTACCATATGAGATCTATCGTTATGCAATGTACAGATATATGTTGCCAATATGTCCTTAGATAAAAAGAAAAACCGACATGAAGTTCGGATTTTGACGAAGTTACACCAATCATGTGACAAGATCTGCTCAAGATACATCTGCCCCCAAGTAAAGGATGACCATCATCTGGGCATGTCGATCTGATGCGCAACGACCATCACGATGATTTCTACAAGCCGGTCACCGAATATTGTGTAGGAGGAAAGCAACCCCGTAGGACTGTTTTCTATATGTCGTCTATGTTTACCAACCAATGATACTGCTTGCCTTGCTTTTTGGGCGAGAATTGTGCCTCAAGTGGACCGGAATCTGACCACCCAGAGAGGATCCTCATGCAGAAAGTTGTCAAATGCATCGTCCCGAGCCAATGCTTTCAACGCCAAATAAATGAAAAACGAAAATGCAGAATGGCGGCAAACTTCAAACCCGCCATGTGCAGAGTCGAGTACTGCCACAAGATGTACTGAACGCCGCTTCCCGAGATGCTAGTGAAAATGAAGCAGCTTACCACTTGAAATGCGTAGGTTGGTCGAATCAGTCGTATTGGAACAGAACGCTGATGGACTCGCCGTGGTGAACACGGCGAATGGCCTCAGCGAACGCCGGAGACACATCCAGGACCTCCAGCTTGGGGCACATCTTCTTGTGCTCTTCTTGGGGAACCGAGTTCGTCACGATTATTCTGTCGATGGCCGAAGCATTGATACGGGAGATGGCGTCACCGCTCAGGACTCCGTGGGTCAAGAGCGCGTACACCATGGTGGCCCCCTCCTTCTTCAACAACTTGGCGGCGCGGGTGATGGTGTTCGACGTATCGGCAAGATCATCGACAAGGACGCACACCTTGTTGGCGACGTCGCCCACAAGCATCATGGTGGCGTTTTGTCGATCCGTGATCTTCGTAGGGCGGCGTTCCTGGCGGGTTTCAGGATTAAGAAAATTTGATGAAAGCGGGCACTTTACCTTGTGAATTAGAGCAAACTCCATATTCAAATTGTCTGCGATCGCGGTGGCTCTCTTGGCACCTCCAGCATCCGGACTGACGACGACGGCATCTCTGAAGTTGGGGATATTCTGTTGTATGTAGCGCTGGAGGAGCGGCCTACCGTACAAGTTGTCCACAGGGATGTCGAAGAAACCCTGGTATTGGGGATCGTGGAGATCGAGGGTGATGATGTGGTCGGCGCCCGAACATGTCAACAAGTCGGCAACAAGCGTTCCAGCTTGCGCGACCCATTGCTTGTAACCGGGCTTTCCCTGGAAGCTGGTGAAGTGGTTGACCTTCTCGTAGTCGTGGGTGGTGAATGAGCCGGGAGTGCGTGAGCTGCCGAGGGTAAGTGATGAGTCGGTGCGCTTGAAATAGCTGTCTCCTCCGTCCATCCCATTGGTCCCGTTGACCCCATTGACTGCGGGCGACGCTTGGACTACGGGCGAATGGATGTTATTCTCGGAGATTTGCGACCTGTTCAGCCTCCTGCTGAGGCCGTCCATGCCATTAGCAAGTCCGGCGCTCTTGGGAATTCCGGGCGCAGGGGTCGCCGGAACGCTCTCGAAAGTGTAGGTGCTGCCTGGCACTGTGGAGGGCTGTTTCGACAGAGGGGCGCCGGCCTTGTTGTAGGGCAGATCCGGTTGGCGAGAGTAGGGGAACAAGGGGAGAACGGCGGTGACTCTCTTGGCGGAACCGGTCTTGCAGGCCGAGATCATGATGCAGAGATCCATGAAGTGGTCATTGACCTTGCCGCCACCTGATTGGATGATGTAGACATCCTTGCCTCGGACAGAGTCCTTGATCTCGCACCTGGTTTCGCCAACCGAGAAGCTCGAGAGGATGCGATCGCCTTGGGGCAAACCAAGGCTATTGCATATGCTATCGACCAACTTTGGGTGGGAGTTGCCCCCCGAGAATGACGATGTTACGGACCATTTTCGTTGTGAGGTTCTGTCTTGGCGTTAAGTTATCGGTGGAGCCGCGGTGTGGTGAGTTTCCAAACTTCGCTTAGTGGTGGGATGCGATACACACAACCAAGAGGATATATAGCGCAGGGAGGCTTGACGGCGTGCGACAGTGATGCCGAACAAGTTGTAGCAGCTCAGGGAGCCGGTCGCGAAGACGTTCAAGTAAGAGAGAAACTAAGCGCTCTCAAAAGATGACGCAGGTATTTGTGATCGAAGGACCCGGTAACGGAGCGCGGCCAGAAAACGCAACAGCCGAGGGTAACCTCAATGCCCTAGAGAATCGAGATTGGCAGGGCGTTTTGTCGGTGAGCAAGTACACCGAGAAGGGTAGAGAAAAAGATTACAGACAAGCTGTGCGATAGAGATGCTGGCCAGGCAAAAGACGAAGGTTAGAGATCCATAACTGGGGAGATGTTTAAAGATACGTCAGAAGATCGAGGGTTTCAGGTTTGGTAGAGAACGAGAACAAAGGAATAGAAAGGGAAGGAAGCACAAGGCCGGCCGGATGAGCGAGACGAGAGGCATTGGATAAAATTTTGGAACTCGGCAACTAGGGTCTTGTTAGGACATGGCATGGCATGGCCATGGGCTGTAGGCAGCTGGGTCTCTCTCTCTTTTTTCCCTCTCGTCCTTCTTGCTCGCTCCGTCTCTACGTTAGATCAATGCAAGCTTGCCAGTGGTTGATACACCGTCGCAACCTCCAGGTCCAGGCTCGACGGACTAAAAGAGACCAGTCAAACTGACTTGCGTCTTTGCGTCGGCTCCTCGTGGTGGGGAAAAACTTTTTTTTCTGTAAAAGTTGCTAAGAGACCCATGGGCGTTTGGGCGTTTGGGCGTTTGGGCGTTTGGGTTTTTGGGGCACGGCTTTGGGGGGGCTTTTGGTGGGGTAAGAGGCACTTAAGTAACGGAAATGCAAAATGTGTATCTGCTGGGGATTGGAGGCTACAGCGGTTGAGCGGTTACGATGGCGGGGTTCGAGTTTCGTTTTCGAGGGGTTCTTCTCGCACGTAGTTTGTGCGCGTTCGTTTGGCTTTTCCTTTCCTTTCTTTTACGTCTATGCCATCAAATCGATTTGTTCATTGTTTGCCAAGATGAATTGATAGACAGAAGACAGGCAGAGGAGAATCAACGTTCGCTTGGCCAACCAACAGTTCATGTATGTCTGGGTCCCTCATGCTCGTGCTGTACCTTATCTAAAACAGTGATCGAAGCTTCAAATTGGAGCTTGCGTACGTACCTGGGACGCCCAATGATGCAATGGCCATAACGACCCCCCAGCAAGGTACATCAATGCTCCGGTTGGAGTTCTGTTTGTTTTGAGTTGCATGTCGCCATCTCCAAATGTGTATTGATCTATGGTGCCAACGCGTATTGGATGTACAGAGCCCTCCATCTACACAGACCGTCGTCTTTTGATCACATTTTGGTCTGCATGGCTGACTGGAAGAGAACAAAAATAAAACAAAAGCATCTGATAATATTCAAACCTCTGACCAACGGGAGTTGCCGGATTGGCAGGCCGCCTGGGCCAATAGAAATTCGAGCGCTTTTGGGCTGTAAGTGCTTTTTGGAGGCGTACCTAAAATTTACATGCTCGAAAGTGGATTCCTGAGGCTCAATTCACTCCAACGATTGACCGGCATCTCCAGCCTTCACTCTCAATTCAAGTCGTGGTACTCCGTAGTCAAGTAACCAAATAAACCACGGAGACTCGCTTGAGCCGCACACATTCCCCAACACGACAGAATGAAGGTCCTCGAGTCCCAGGCGGCTTTGCTGACCAACCATGAGGTCTACACTTTTCTCCAGAACCAGGCCAGGGAATACCAGGAACAGAAGCGACGCGGCCCCGGCAACTTGGAGACACTGCGTAGAGAGGTATGATAATCGCACACACCATCACCCCCGTAACTGCTTTCATTCAAAGTTCTGCTCACATGTCTACTGTAGCTGCTCCAATACCTGAGGAGCGAAGAGAACCCTCTGTCGCAGGAGCCACCAACTTACGATGACGAATCCATCGCCAAGCTCCTGAAAAGGTTGCGGCCCTATGAGATTCAAAAGGGCGAGATGGTCATGATCATGAACCTGCGCCCCGTCAACATCCCCATGCTTAATGCCGTCCTTGAGGATATGGAGGAGCGCTTCACCGCCGAGGAGCAAGAAGACATCGTCGCCGGTGTTGAGGAGGTGCTCGGCAAATTCCCGCCCAAGGCTCAGGAGGAAGGAGATGTTATGCAAACCACCGAAAACGGCAGTTGAAGGATGGGAATCAGTGATAGAACCAGTGATACTACTCCTTTCGACACATGAAACACGCACCGGCCTGGTAAGTTCTCACTCATTTGGTCTCGGTGTTCTTATTGCATGCTAATATCTTCTCAGCTCACCACGCAACCCCCTTCACTCTGGCCACCGTCTGCAGTCTTCGTCTTCATGGCCGTACTGCAGATTTCCTCGAAGGCCAACTTGAACAACTCCCCGGTCACAGATGAGCATTCCACATACTTGTCAGCTCTCATCTCCTGGGACACTCTATATGCCTCCTGGGGATAAAGAATCCCGTTCGGATCCGTCTCGGATCGCAGGTCACGCTTTAAACCGAGGACTATTATGGGGAGGTGTGCCTCGATCTCTGCGTATGTTGCGCGAACCTCGTTGATCCACTGGCAAAAGTGAGCTTAGATACGAAGGTAGATCAGATCGACTCTGTTAGAAGGGAGACGGGGCATTGGAAAGGGGCTTGAGGCCAGGCATAAATGAATCTTGCGTACAATGCGTTGCATATTGATCATACTCAGCCTTTGGCTGATATCATAGCAAATAATGACCACATCCGGGCGAAGCAGTCGCCAGTTCTCTGGACTTGCCGTATCGTAGAACTCGAAGCGAAATTGGGCATTCTTTCTGCGTGCTTCAAAGACGAATGGTTGATCAATGTCCCGCAGAGGCGCAATTTCTGCCCTCCCTTCCAGAGCATCGCTACCTTTGCTCGTGCGTCTATGGCTATCAGCATACTGTATTGGAGCCGAGAGCGGAGGCCATCATCCACTTACGCGAGAAAGGACGACTTCCCGACCTTCTCGTCCCCCAACAGCACAATTTTGATCGATTCGGAATCCATCACGGCATGTAAGGCTACTGTAAATGCCAATCGCGTCCGCTTCTATCTCATGTATCTAAATGCTTGGTTGATCACGATTGACGTAGCTCTGGGGGTTAATAGCGCAAGCCACACGAGGTACAGGCACAAGGTATCGATAAGCTAAACAACCACCCGCAGCCAGGCTGCCTCCAAAATAGAGTGCGCCACAAAGTCGAGCTCCATCTTTTCGCATTTGCTAGGGCGGTTTCTACGACTAATAAGAATAGAGGCTTTTGTGACTCTTACACCAAAACGTTGGTATTGTTAGACGCCCTCCTCTTTGCTTGTATCCTCCTTACAAGGCCAAGTGCATGTATGAAGGGTCTTACTGGTCGACCTGCCACAAGTCGACTGTGCTATGACCGTTGTTTCTCCACAAAATCACTTCTTGGGCAGCCGTCAAAGGTGACGAGCCTGACTCGGTGTTATACTACCACAGCCGCAACTCATTCCCAGAATTTGACTTTGCGACGGCAGATGAACATGGATAAGGCCCCGGAGTACAATCGCTGGACCAAAGATGCCCTCATCAAGCGCATCCAGGCTTTAGAAGCTGAGAAGTCATCATTATTACAAAATGCTTCTTCCACTCAGCCACAGGAGTCAAATTCCGAAGGTGGTGCAGTAGCGGCCGCGGATGATGTGCCGCCTCCGAAACCAGTGAAGAAGAAGCCGAACCGCAAGATCGACCCGTCCAAGTACAGCACGCGCCTGGTCGCCTTCAAGCTGGCGTACCTGGGCAAGGCCTACGGCGGCTTCGAGTTCCAGGCCTCAGCAGCGCTCTCCACCATCGAAGAGGAGCTGTGGAAGGCCCTGGTGAAAGCCTGCCTGATCTTCCCCGAGAACCCAGACGAAGTCCGCTTCGAGGCCTGGGACTACTCCAAATGCGGGCGCACCGACCGCGGCGTGTCGGCGTTTGGGCAGGTTATTGGGGTGCGGGTGAGGAGTAACCGGCCACTGCCAAAGAAAAGGGGTACCGTTCCGGAGGAGGGCGGCCAAGATGGATTAGCAGTCACAGATGAGACCACACCGGCTCAACAAGCGGAGCCCGAAGAAGAACTCCCAGAGGAAAAGCCCTTCGACGACCACACCGACGAAATCCAGTATTGCCGGATCCTAAACCGGCTGCTCCCGCCCGACATCCGGATCCTGGCTTGGTGCCCCAACATCCCTCCCGGCTTCTCGGCACGCCACGAGTGCCGCGAGCGGCAGTACCGCTACTTCTTCACGCAGCCGGCCTACTCGCCCGTCCCGCACAGCCTCGAGAACCCCAAGACGAGCGCGCCTGGCGGCGTCAAGGACGGCTGGCTCGACATCGACGCCATGCGCGCGGCGGCCAAGAAGTACGAGGGCGCGCACGACTTCCGCAACTTCTGCAAGGTCGACCCGGGCAAGCTCATCACCAACTTCGTGCGCCGCATCTTCGAGTGCGACGTCGTCGAGGTGAAAGACGCGGCGACGGCGCTGCCGCACCTGAACCAGGAAGCCTTCCGGTCTTCTCACCTTGCCAATACATCGGAAGCGTCGTTCCCCAAGGTCTACTACTTCCACGTCCGCGGCTCCGCCTTCCTCTGGCACCAGATCCGCTGCATGGTCGCCGTCCTCTTCGCCGTCGGCCAAGGCCTCGAGCCCCCCTCCGTGATCGACGAACTGCTGGACCCGGCGCGCCACCCGCGCCGGCCCAACTACACGCTGGCGAGCGAGTACCCCCTGGTGCTCTGGGACTGCGTGTTCCCGGACCTGTCCGTCACCGACGCCCCCGGCGCCGACCCGGCCGCGCCCAAGGTCGACACCATGGACTGGGTCTACGTCGGCGAGGACAACCCGCTCGCCAAGCACGGCGTCTCGGGGCTGGTGGACCAGCTGTGGCAGGGCTGGCGCGAGCGCAAGATGGACGAGATCCTCGCGGGGCAGCTGCTCAGTCTCGTCACGCCCGGGCCGGCGGGGACCTCGAGCGGCGACATCGCGAAGCGGCTGGACCGCAAGGCGCCGCAGTACATGCCGCTGAGCCAGCGCGTCTTCGAGGGCGGCGACCGCGACCGCATTGTGGGGAAGTACTTGCCGCTCTTGCAGAAGGATAAGTTGGCGGCGCCCGAGGATACGTACGATAAGGAGGCGCGGCGGAAGGGATACAAGGATGCGGATGATTGGCGCGCGGCGCGGGCGAAGAAGTGGGAGGGGATTCCGCGGCAATTTGATCGGCCGGCGGTTATGGAGGAGGGTGATGAATAGATATGAAAGGGGGCGAAAGTGATTATGTTGCGTCACACTTGAATTGCATAGAGGCTTTGGCATATAGCACTCATCTCATCAAGGGACAAATGATTGGGACCTAATCTTGAGACACCAAATGGTAGTGATATGTCTAATAGTTTGTGTTGTATTTGCTTGCCTTTATACTCTTCTCGTCACGACCTGTCTCGAATCTCCTCGCCGCTATTCTCCTGCACCGACGCCGGCGACTTCTTCCCATCTTTTGTTGGCGAGCGCCGCTTCGTATCCTTGAACCTCCTCTTCTTCTCCGGCTGCTGATGGAACTGCTGATGCTCCCCAACACCCCCTTCGTCGAACAAACATCCCCGCACCCCGCGCCACACCTCCTCGACGATCTCGCGGCGCGGCAGCAGTTTGGGAACACGACCACCAACCCCTCCTCGCCCTCGACGACGACGACCAGAATGTAGCGTACCCCGAACCCCCAGAAGGCCTCGTTAATCAGCACGTCCCGTATCTTCTCAGTGGGAATGAACCGCGTCGGCCCCCCTCCCGCGCCCGCCCCGGCGCCACCACCAAACCACCCCAGCAAAATCGTCCCCGGCGACGAGCGCGTCTGGATGCCGAGCCCCCTCAGCACCAAAAGCCTCTCCTCGGCATGGATCCGCCTCAGCGCCACATAAATAGCCCCCCCACACAGCGGCACCAGCGCCCAAGACGGCGTGCGCGCCGCGACCTCCTGCGCGAGGCGGCCGAGCGGGGTGTGGTACAACAAGAACTCGTGCTGCGCCGCGGGCAGGAGCCAGAGGTGGCTCTGCTGGTAGGACGCGAGCGTGAAGAACTGGGTCCAGTATTCCGCGTAGAGCAGCAGGGCCGCGCCCAGCGCTAAGACGAGGCGCAGGACGCCGACCGCGAGGAGGAGGAGGCGCAGGGCGGGAGTTGGGTTGCGCGGGTACGTCGAGACGGTGAATTCGGCCGTCGTGGGCGAGGGGCGCCGGACGTGGAGATGGGGGGCGGCTGTGAGCATGGTCGGGGTCGGGTCGGGACGGTTCGGTCGGCGCGATTGGTTTTGTTTGCGAGTAGCAAAAAGAATTGGTAAGGAAGTGATGGGTTATTGCGATCTCATCGTCCTTGTTGTGGGTTCTCGAGAGAGGCGTTCGTTACTGGGGGTTGCGCTGGATAACAAGCAGTAGTAGTGGTGGCTCCTGTCAGATGTTACAACCTCTTTGGGTCGCAGTCGTAATTGTCCTCTTGGAATCTTGGGCTTCGGGGTCCAAATGAGTGTACGTGTACTTCCGCCGACCAGTCCGTGATTTCATTAATTGACCAAGCGAATTAATAGCATGGTGGATGGTAGTGTTGTCTGAATCCCAAGCCTCTGGTAGCTAAGTGCGTCGTAGCCCAGTAACATTTGCTGGCGGCATGCGACAATGACGGGCTGCTGTCCCTCTATCTGCCAATTGGAGCTCCTATCAGCTTATCCATCTACCTAGATCTTATGGCGGTAGCTTATCAATTGGTCCCTCAGCCGGCTAAACTCCGGTTAAAACAAATGTAGTCTACATAGGTGCCAGTAACGGCCGTTTCTCTCGACTGTAATGGTCAAATTGGTCTGAAGGCGCTTGCAATTCTTAACCCGCCAGTTTTCCCAATTCCGTAAGATCCCCCGACTGCGGCGCCCAGGGCGAATGCCGCGGTGGTCTTCACTGTCCGCTTGGGTAACCGGCGTGTACAGTAGGCCCTAGGAAATGGAGAGTACGCTTCAGGGAGGTTTCACTCAGCAGAGTGTCTCCCCCGTCGCATGGCGCTCTGGATCACGCTCGCTCGGGGATTTGGGCTAGTGGGTTGAGATGGAGTGGTCAACTCCGATATTCTTTTTTTTTTTTTTTCTGCTCTCTCTCCCTCTCCCTATCTATCATCCATCATCAGGTTTGCATTGTACATTGCATGCATGTTCTTTTTGATCTTCTGGTGTTGTCGGCGGCTGCAAATGAGAAAAAACAGCTCTACAGGCCTGACTCGAACACTCGACCTTCTTTTTGCTATGTACCTCTCTACCACCTTCCGACTTCGCACATCCACCCACATATATACAGTCTCTGAAAAGCCATACCGAGGTCTCTCCGTCCCAGGTCTTCAAAGAAACGGGAAATACGACAAGGGCATTCACTACCTTCGGTGCTCCCTCTGTTTCCTCTCGATAAGATGGACACAGTTTTGACAAGGCGGGGATGATGGTCCAGGTTGACAGTACGTCGCAGACTAGACGGACGGTCACCATATAACTGGATTTTCGGCATTTAGCAGGGGACATTAATTCAACATTGGCAACTGCCTCTGCATGATGACCTCTGTCCATTGATACGTATAGAGACCTATCCCGAGCCCCGGACGTAGGTGATTTCACTTATACTATTGTTGGAAATACTCCATGCGACCACTATTCTGGTTAGTCCAGCCAGGGTTGTTGGGCAAACTACAACCGTTCCCCATTGATAGAGGTCAGGTCGTACATAGAACACTACACATTTCGGCGCTTTCAGCAAGGATTATCGCCATACGTATAGAGTCCCTCATTGGATTATCAGGCTCAGGTTTCACATGCGGTGCTGGCACCGCCAGATCCATCCATAAACCATGGCGACGGAGACCAATCTGGTACGTCCAATATCGCAGCCGTCCATCAACTTCACATGCTGCTCTGGCCTCGACTATTGCTATCTTTTGATACCACAGCTGGAATGGACTCTCAGAGTCGGTTCATCGAGGTCGCCAAGTCTCTGCGCTCAATTCTCCTGGACCACCCCGATGTCAAATCTGCTGGTATGTCTATTGCCTGGTTGAACAGCTTCACCGATGCCCTAAGTGTCTCTCTACAGGATACGGGGTGCGCACACCGAGATGCTTATCTGATCCACGGCGATGCCTCTTCTGCCCTTGGAAAAGCGTCCAAGGTGATATATACGTTTGTGCGCCATACACTGAGGGTTCCTTTACTCACGACGAGAAATTTGTCCACACTTGGTTAGCGAATTAGCATGTACCTGCTACCTCCCTCCCGACTTCGCACGGCCACTAACGACTGCCTATGCCAACAACACCACTTCTACATATCGCATGTAGCCAATCGCTGCATTATTGCTAAGGAGAGTCATTGTACGATGCGCATTACAGTACTTCATAGCACGAAACTAGAATCTCGATTCCTCAATATAACAAACTCCTTTCATTCATTCCACTACCGTGCCTATCCGATCCAAAAACTAAAATCAAAAGCAATAAAAACACCCTCAAGGTATTACCTGACAAGGTGCCGTGAGGCAGCGTTGTAAGATGGGGATAAACTCCACTAGGACTCTTCTCCCTCTTCTCTCTCTTTGGTCATATCGTGAGAATGTGTGCGTCCTGGGCCAAGGGTTCTTTCTCCTGGCTGTAGAAGAAGTCCCTCGATGCCCCAGGACATCATACACATTCTCGTCGTCATCATCGTCAATCCGGCTTTTGCGTTTTTCTCTCTCCGGTATTCCCCCTCTGTTTTGTATAAAAACATGTATTTTGCCGAGCCCCTGTCTCTCTCTCTCTGTCCAATTTGTGTTAACTGTATGCAATCAACATTCTTCCTATATCCATATTCCAATCCCATCCCTCCCTCCATCACTGGGTGTTTTTCGTTTTCCTTGGGGCCCTAGTAGTTCCCGCCCATCCAGGCCGTGTGGCACAAAAGTTTCCTCTCATCAATCATCAAAATTTCCCTGCCGCGTTGCCGCGAGCCCAAAGGCATGCTTCCTTCATCATGAATTGATGTCAAGGATAGTATATGAAGTATACAATGTGGGTGTGTCTGTGTCTTCTAGATTCGAAGAGCAGAAGGAAGAAGTATAGTAAAAAATGCAAAAATGTTGGTTCGGCCGTTAGATGATAAAAAATCAAAAGAGTACTGAGAGACGATGATGCTGAAGAAGATGATCAAAATCCAATGATGAACAAATGCTGTCGTTATATGATGACTGATGGAAGATCTGCACCGCCTGTTGCCAGTTGGTCAATCTGCATGATTTCCTCATTCTTCGGGCGTAAAAAGATATAAAATGCTGGGAGAGCCTTGGAATGAACCAAGCTCCCCCCTGGTCGTGTGCGTATAGAAAAGGTATCCTGCTGTACGGATGACGGAGGAAAATGGTATCAATCCCATAAATGAGCAGGATGAAAACGCCGGCGCCATGCGAAGGAAGAGGAAGTAGAAGAATGTACTGAAAGAAATAAGAATAGTTCTGCGTCTAGAACATCTCGCTCTGGGAAAGACCAGTGCCCGAGTTCTGGCGCGTGTGGTACGTAGCCCGGACCTCGCGAGGGTGGCGCTCAATCATGGAGTGCTGCTGTGGCTGGCCGTTGTTGGCATCGTTGTTGGGCGTGGGACCCTTGTAGCTGACGGGAGGCAGGACGCTCTCGTAGGGGGAAGTCTGCTCGGGGGACTTGGTGCGCTGGCCGAGGGCCGAGTTCGTGCGGCCGCGGCTGGCGGACCGCATGCGCTCGGTGGCGCGGCTGAGTCGCCCGGCGATGCTGTTGTCCTTGTTCTCGGTGACGCTCTGGCTGCGGGCGTGGCGGGTCTGCGGGGGCGCGATGATGGGCACGTCGGCGTCGCTGGCCGGGAGGACGGAGGGCGCGGCGTTGGTGGTGTAGTTGTTGTTGTCGTCATCGTCCATGACGATCTCAATGGTGCCTTTGCCGCCGCCGTTGTAGACTTGGGGCTGCAGCCCTGGGATGGGGGGCAGGTGGCGGGGGAGGCGGCATGGCCAAGTGCTGAAGCTCCCGTAGGATCGGGGGTGGGGGAGGCGGCGGCGGGATGTGATCATCCCGGGAGGCCCGTCGCGAGTGTCGACCACCTCCGCCAAGCATCTCGTCGATGCCTCGGATGGATGCTTCGGGGATGCTCATCTTTCTTGCCGAAGAGCCATTTCTCGAGTGGGACTGGAAAGAAGGCGGTTGCTGATCCTCAATAGGAGCAGACATGCATCGCTGGATCATGGGGCGCGATGGCGGGGAGTAGACGGTAGAGGGAAGCAGCGTCAGGGGCGACGGCTCCTTAGCTTCCTTGGCTGGAGACTCTGCCGCGGGTTTGTCGGGCGACGGCTGGCCAGAGGAGGGAGGCGAAGTCTTGGTCCACTGCGACGGGATTGGCGGAACGTTGGGCTTTCCCTTACTGTCGCTCTCAAACTGGAGCCTCATGGCCTTGGGGGTGGCTGGAAGACCGATGAAGGGCCTGTTTCCGCTTCGCATCTGCGAGCTTCGGGTGGTGAAGTCGGCAGTAGCACTTCTCTGAGGAACATCCTGAGGAGGCGGGGTGGTATGGGATTGGTTCAACTCGAAGGCAGTGGGCGGGCGAGACACAATAGGGGAGAGCTCATCCGGGTGAGGGATCGCGGGGGCCATTGGGCGCAGCGCAAGGGATCGGCGGCGCTCCTCTAACTCACGGGCTGCGGCCTCCTTCTTGGCCTGTCTCTCTGTCAGGATAGACTTCATCGCACCCGCACGAGCCGGGTCCTTGTAAACCTGCGAAGACAGCGGGGCGGGGTTCTCCATTGCCTCAAGTTCCATGGGAGTCTTGACGCGTCGCTTCCGGCTCTCGGATCGATCGCGGCGGGAGACTGCAGGAGAGTTGGGCTCCTTCATGCCCCGGCTGCGGTTGTGCCTGTTCCTGAAGTTCTCCTGCTGCTCCACAGCGGCTTGGTAGTCCTTCTCATCATCGGATCCGAAAAAGTGGCCACCGGCGGACATGGGCAGCGGCGAGGAAGGCGACCGCATCATTGAGCCGTCGTCACGATCGTCACTTCTTCCGCGGATCTCCAAAACCAGGGGTCGTCGCTCCGGACTCCGGCGTCGCGTATCCCGGCTCGAGGTACGGCTCGAAATACGTTGGGCCCTGGGGGAGGCGCGTCGAATCTGGCTCGACTTCCTTACCGTGGAGGGCTCTCCGTTGTCGATTTGCATGGCGACAATCGAGTCTTCGCCATTTCGCGGCGTGCTCAGGTTGAGGAGGTCTTCGGGAGACATGGGAATCGGAGAAGTGGGGGAACGCTTAGCCGGCTTGGGGGTATAAGTTCTGGCGGCCCCGCGGCCTCGCTCGGAGGAGGCGTCCCGTGTCGACTTCTCGCGGCTTCGGCTGCTCTCACGGCTTCTTGCACGGTGGTCCTCGTTACGGTGCTGGCTGCTGTCGCGGCTGCGGTGCCTTCTAGAGGGGCGCTGGGCAGCATCAAGGCTGGAGATGTGATCGTTAAGGCCCCTTGCGACGGGCGGATGAGCTCGGTGATGGCTGCGACCGGCGCTGGATTGCGAAGTTACTGAGCTCGCGATGGAGCCGGGACCACGACGTCTGGTGGGCCAGTGGAAACGAGTGGACGAGGCCACCGATTGTTCCGGTGAGGTCACATCACTCATGGCGGCATCCATGGACTGAAGCTTCAAGTCAATCCCGTCAGGCACACGGTCCCGAGCCCCGTTTCGGCTGGTCCGGCCTTGGGTCATCAAGGCAGCAAAAGACTGAGGTGATGGAGATGGGGGCGGGGGATCCTTCCGTCGGGAATGGACGTCTCTCATCATCTGAGGGCTTGCAGTAGCGGCTCTGCCCAGAGACAGACCGGCTGCGTACTGCTGCTCATCAGACGAAGACTTACGGGAGTGATGGGCGCGACGATGTTTACTGCTGGACTCTTCCACCGCTACTGGTGTGGGAATTTCGGCACCGCGAACCTCGCCGATGGAAGGCAAACGTTGGCGGCCGAAACCACCAGGCGTGGTTACCCGCGCGGAGCTGGGTGTGTTGAAGGCGCTTCGCTGAGACGGCTTGATGAAGGCCGTGGCAGGATCATAACCACCGGAAGGCGATATCGCGGACTCGGCAATGGGGGTGACGCCTGCAGCGATCGGGGTCTGTCCACCATCTCCCGCGGCGAAGAACTTCGACTTGGTGCTCTGGTCTCCGAAGCTGGTGATAAGCTTAAGGGCCGAGGTCTTTGCAATGCTGCGTTGCGGTCCTCGGTTGATGCCAGGGGGCGACAAAGGCGGGCTTAGTACCTCCGGAATGCTTTGGTTCAGACTCTGGAAAGTGACCTGGGCAGCCGATGGCGAGGCCCACGGCTCGGAAGACTCCTGTCCAGTGCATGCGAAGCAGCGTATGGCGAGCTGCTGCTGGCCGTGCAACACGGCGAACTCCCCCATTTCTTGATGATCTGAGCCTGGCGTTCCCAGACGTTGGGGAAGTAGAGGCAGAGCAGAATCAAAGCCTCCATGAAGCGTTTGTGCGAGACGTAGATCTCAATCGCGTCGTTGTGGTCACCCATGCCAATCATAATAGTCGCGGCGGCGTGTAGATCTCCGCTCTCCAGTAGACGCTGAACATAAGCTCGGCCCAGCTTGTGCTGCGAGGCTTGACCACCAATGCCGCTCAATGCCAACAACATCCAATCGGAAGAGGTCATGTTCTCGGACGATGCCGCCATGACATCGGCGTCGATATCTCCCAACCACTTGGACAGTAAGATCCGGCTCGGGGAACCTTGCGGGTGACGAGACAACTCGTCACGAACGAGGTCCTGGATTTCCTTGTTCCACCCGAAGATGATGCTGAGCATCTGTCGCCGCAGATCCTCATTGGTCAAGCGTGTTTGGTCCACCAGTGGTGCTCGCTTATAAGGGACATCATGCAGACGGCTCCTGGTGAACTTGAACAAGTCATGAACCTTTGAGTCATCCGGGCTTCGTGGTACCTCGTTTCGTAGGCGGGATGGGCGATGGCGCGACGGGCGCGACGAAGAAGTCATCGAGGCAGAACTGATGCTGCTAATGGAGTAAGCATCCTTATCACCGAAAGGTGGTGGCTGGGCCGATGATCGGAGCGAAGACCCTGCGGAAATGTAAGTGTTCTCCGTCATCCCACGGGAGAGGACTGAAGGCGGGTGGCGGCCGCGGGTGCTAGACCCTGCAGAGGACTTCGAGGCAGTAGAGGAGGCATGGCTGCGGCTCGAAGCCGGGCTAGCCGACATGTATCTCTCCGGTTCAACAACCTCCGTGGTCACCTCTGCGCCCCGCACGATCCTCGCCAGGGGAGACATGTGATCATCATCGCTTTCGGAAACCTCCGAGTTGATGGGGATAGACATCGATTCAGGGGCGGACATGGAATCCGAGTCGGTGGCAATGATGACGACGCCATGCTCGGACTGCTCCTCGATCGAGACTGGAGGCGACGGTGGCAAAAGGTTGGCAGGGTGCTGTACGTTAGCGACCATCTGCGATGGCGTGTTGAGGTCGAACTGCTGGACAGTGTTGTTGGCGCCGAGCGTGAACAAGGTCGCACCCGGGCCGTAGACAGCAAGCCCCCTCACATGTTCAAGTGTCGGTATGCTGTCATAGGTGACGTGTTTTGTTCGGACATCCCATGAGAGGGTTTCGCTGTAGGGAAGTGTTAGCCAGACAGGTTCCTAGCTGTAAGCGCGCGCGTATATGCCGTGGTACATGCGCAATGGAGGATCGGGCAAACCTTTCAGAAAACTGGATAATGCGGCCGTTCTTGGACCAGCCCATCCAATTGGGAGCATTTTGATAGTTCTCGGTTCGCTTCAATATCCGGACCACTTTGGCGGGATCGTCGCTGCTATACGACTTTGCCACACTCCAGACCCGCAGGTCGCCATCGTTCGTCTGCACCGCCAGCATGTCCGACTTTTGGCGAGATGAAGAGGCATGCCACGCGAGGTTGACAATTGGCGACGGGGCCCTGTTCGTGCTCAAGTTGTGCAATATCGTGAAGCGTGGTTGCAAAGTCGCAATAAGTAGCGAACCATTTTGGTATCTAGATATTCCATTAGTCGGTCCAGGCCGTGCATTGAATCCTCGCGGGCAAAACTCACCCAATGGCGAATGTCCGGCAATCTGCCGCTGGGGCCAATGCCGTTACGGAGATCTGGTCGATAGTCCTAGCAGATATATGTTCTGATGTCGTAGGCTCGAACAAGATAATATTTCCTTGTGTGTTGCCTGGTGGTAGTGTTAGTAAACCGATGGCCTTCGAACGTGGTATGAAGCATAAACCCACCAAAGGCAACGTTGCCATTGCGCATCCAAGCAGCGCATGTCAGGTTCTCATATGAAGCGAACCGCGCAACTTCATCTCCTGTCATCAAGTCCCACACGATGGCGGTCATATCGGTATCGTAGCTCACGACCAACCGGCCAGCACCAATATCGCTCTGGGTATCGACTGCTAGCAGCTGGACTTCAGCCGAGTGGCGGGAGAACCGCCTTTCTATTGTTAAGCTATCATGGTGCGCAACAACAATCGAGTTGCCCTCTGTCTGTCTGTCAGTAATGCTATGCGTGCAAATGGGATATATCGACCAACTTACGTCCATATAGCAGCATGCCGGCAGTTGCCGCACATGGCTCGAAGTACTTCATAAGCGGTGTTGGCGAAGTGAAGTCTCTTGGTTCTGCAACCGTCTTGCCCGTCCTTTGGGAGGATTTCGCGGACGATGCGATAGATGTGTGGGGGTGCCGCGGCACCGACGGATGGCTCCTGGACGACATGGTGACGGCAATGCTTTCCTATACCAGACAGTAAGCATGTTGAGTTGATACTACTGAAGCCCCAACCCCTGGATCTGGCGTGCCAGCACCAGGCACGACCCAATGGCTTCTTATAGACCCCGATGAACTCCCGCAAACAGGATAGGGCGACTGACCTTCCGGCGTGCGACCTTGTCTTCGGAATGGTATCGTGAAGTGACCTAAGGAAGCGGGGACGCTACACAATACGGGATGCGAGCATCACACGCTACACCCAACTGCCCGTTCCCGGGAGCAAAGTCCCTCCTCGAGTTCGGTCGGTGTACCGACTTTATGGGGTCAGGTGTGCAAGCCCAGGCGACGAGAAAGGAAAAAAAAAAAAGAATAGCCGGTGGATCGCAGATGCGTATCAAGTAGCACGGTAACGTGCGGCCTCGGAATCCGGCGTCGGTAGAGGCAAATTATGTCTTTCGCTTGAGATGCTAGAGGAGGATTAGAACAACGGAAAGAAGAAACAGACACACTGCTTGGGGGAGGATTAGGTTATGTCGCACATGGGTATGGGTAATCGGTTATCGCCTCGTGGGATGGTGGTGCATTAGTGGTGGTGGTACTATGGTTGATTCAAAGTGGTGTGCCGGCGCTTGTCTTGCATGAAAGGCTCGTGGGTTGGAGGCCGGTTTAATGCAAGAGAACACAGCGTGAGCAAGCATGGGACGGGAGGCAAGAAGCAAAGAAGGGGACCGATGAACAAGTTTCAAATCCGGGGGTGCGAGAGAACAATAAAGTGAGTGTCCTCTATCGCCGTCGAGGAGGGCCAGCGCCTAGGGGAGAGGAGTCTTGAGCTGTCAATGGTTCGAGTTGCATATAGCAGCAGGGCCAAATCTAGAGCGGATACGGTCCGGCTAAGCCAATGTCTGCATGGGCAAGCATGGGGCAGGGGTCTGATCAGCCATTGTATGCCGGGCCGACAGGGGGGAGGGCAGGGTAGCGAGGTAGTCGAATTGCCTTTGAGCCTGGAGAAGGACGCTGACTGGCTACGCTGCAGCGGCCCAAGACATTGGAGGCCAGAGAGGAGCTTGCGAGGTATCCAGTCTTGGGGATATAATTAGCCTCAAGCCTCTGGTGCATTGTGGCTCATGTGTGCCTTGATAAAGCAACCTGCTTGCTGCTGCTCGTCACTTTATGCAGTCTGAGTTGGCATGGCAAGACAAGATTTCGTTCCCCCTTCTCTATCTGACCCGAGGTATAGCGAGAGGGAAGGAGGAGGGCGAGGGAGGCAGGTCGGTCGGCACGCAGGCAGGCGGAGGCGAAGCAACGATCCAAGGTGAGCGAACGAGCATCTATTGATCCCACAGCGCGATGTCACTACCCACCTATGCTACGAATGAATCGTACAGACAGATCTTCGCACAAAGGACGCAGCGCTACTACTACGCAAAGGAGCTCCGCTGATATCCTCCGGGATTGTTAGTTTCGAGTTTCGAGCTCGCTCGCCGTCCCCTCAGTCAGTAACAACTCGACTGTGGCCCGCCCCAGCCAGCCAGCACTCGTGACAATCTCGCCAGCTAGCGGTGACTGAAGCGACTGGAGCCCAGGCGGTATCGCCGGGATCATTTTGCACGACATCATTTCCGAAAGAGGGCGAGCAAAGGCATTGTATGGCTGAAGCTGGCTTGTCTCGGCCGGGGCAGGTGACTCCCAAGAGGGCTCGCTAAAGGTGAGCGTCGGGGCGTGAATGGCCAAGATTGCAATGGGTTCGTTGATCCCCCCTCCGCTTCGCCGGGTTTACTGGGTTCGCTGGGTTCGCTGGGCTGGAAATGAGCAGCTATTGTATCAGACTGCCCTGCTCGACCGATTCAATGGGCCGTTTCGCCATTGTTCAGTCATGGCTGCTGGGGAAAACGGTCTGGTTGGGCAGAGATGGCTGGTCTGCCAGTGCGTTGCTGGGAAAAGATTGGTAGAAAAAGGTAATTGTTGCTGCACGTCGTTCCTCGCAGTAGCGCCGAGGTGCCGTGGATGGGCGGCTACGGGCGCGGATTGGCTGGCGGGGGTGCAGGGATGCCTTGGGGCGGACCGTGATGATTGGATATAGTCGAGCTGCTAAGGGCAGACCTGGCGGTTAACAAATACGTGACCAGCGCCCTCGTTGGCTGACCGGTGGGCCGGGGTTTGATTTTCGCTCGCTGGGGTTTTTTTCTTCTCTCTCTCTTCTTCACTTCACACTTTCCTTCCTTCTGGCCCCATCGAGCGAGAAACAGCATAAGCTTACTTATTAGCTGCGTCCTGAAGAGGAGAAGCTCTCCCTCCTTCAATGTCCTTTTCGCTCGCTGTCGTAAATGCGCGTGGCTTGGCCCCGGTGGCACAGGTGGGAAAATAAAGATATCACATAATCAGTCATCGTCGTGCACGAGCCAACGCACCACCGATTAATCTACATGGGTGGGCCCTGCCTGCCTGTTCTGGCTGGATTTAGAAATACATGGATGGATGGAGTTGTTCTTCTTCGAATGCACTGTTCTTCTTGGATGCAGTGCACAGCCAAATAAGCAACTGAACTGCAACTGCAACTATCTGCGCTCTGCCCTGCTTCGCCAACGTCTGCGTCTATACTTGCTCACTCCATCCCATCCGCATGCCCCGAACTCGGTCTAGAAGATGAAACCCCCAACAACCTGGAAGGGAATAATGCTGGATGGCCGTCTGGTCGCTCAAGGGTTCGTCCGCCTGCCAAGCGTTCCCACCCAGGATTTTATTTGCTTCGCTGCCTACCCCGCCAAAAACGACATCGTGGCTCGCAACCATGCGAAAGCACTCCTGATTGAGTAGTACTGGGCAATGGCTGCCGACGTATATTGCAACAATGCTCTACTTCGCGAGCCACGACAGTGTGCACGATCAGAGGCGTGGCATAGTAACAGAGGTCTCACATTGTCCTGCATGCAAGTCGACTGAATTGGGGAGTCATGGGAGTCATGATGAATTACTTGCGTCTCTCTCTCGCTCTCTCGGATCTGTACCCAGGTAGGCACATAAATACCGGACATGGCTGGCAAGGACGGGAAGCTTAGCTCCGCATGCCGGAAGCCGACCGGATCCCTTGATCGACATTTCCCCCTCTGCTCTGCTCTGGACCTCAAGATAATCACATCCAGACCTGGTTGTCTGGAGGGGTAGACAACGGTCCTTCTGATACCCGACTCCGCTGTCAGCTGCAAGGTCGCCTGATCCGGCCACCAAGAGAGGCCAATGACTTCAAATTCTTCGCATGGGATGTGCCGCTCATGTGGACGGCCTCGAGAACAGGAAGAGAATGTCCTATATTTCTCTAGAAATCGACTCATCCATTACACAACCACCCGCGTGCGGATGCGATTCCGGTGTCTGTCTCACTGGGCCAAGGCGGTCAGACTGTATGTCCCAACGACTTCTTGAGTTCGATTCTCACAGATATCAAGTTCGGGTCCGAAAAGCGGACCCGTGTCTCTCAATGGCTTGCGATGCCAAAGTCTCCAATGCTCCAGATCCAGTGGCATCAAGCCTCCTCATCACATTCGGGGCTGGATCGGGGTCAATTACCCCGCGACCCAGGTCAATGTGCATCAGTCCATGAGTACGTGTGTGCTCTGGCCATGGGGTGGCTTGCCGCGCCCATCTGCATATCACTTCAAGGTAAGCAGCCGCCATGGGCTGTATCGGAATCCATCCATCATCCAGTATCACCAATCAAAGGCCAGCACCCCTTGCATGGGAATTCATGTTGTCCTACCCAGAGAATGCTCGTATTTTAGTCTGCCCGCCGACCTGCTGACGGGCTTGCACCTTACCCTTTGTTTAATGTCACGTCACCTCACGGATCATGTCTTGCTTCCCACTTGAGGCCCCGGAATTCGCTGTGCAGAACAACCGAATCCCTGACATTGACGATCCTGATTTTGGGTGAGAGTGTGCTGAAGACGAGTTCCGTACCGATGGTAGTACGCTAAAGGCTGCATGGCATGACCCGACCGGACACCGGTTCCTCCACCTTGAAGCTAGCGCAGACCGAGCAGCGGCAAGGAAACAAAGGTGTACACCGCTATGCTATCGTGATGGGCTGGGCCCGGGAGATCACCATCCATTGCATTGTGCTGGCGTTAGCTAATCATGTCAGTACGGTAGCACAACGGCGTCTGCGCCCGCTGGCAGAATCCTGCACTCCAGCCAATAGCAGCAGAGACGGGAAGCAAACAAGCAGCATGCTTGGCCCCCCAACTATCGAGACTCGAGACGAAATGAAATCATGGCCCCCAGGTGCTGCTACTATACTCAAAACCAACGGGGCCCTGTTCAGCCTGCTTGGGTTCAGGTGGGGTTCCCTCTCCAGACTTGTTGGTTCAATGGTACGCTGAGCTGCAGCCGAGTTCAAGCTGCAGATGAGAGAGCCACCGTTGTGGTGTGCGTGTAGGTATGTGTGTGTGTGTGTGTGCGTGTGTTCCAGAGACCTGGGTCTGCTGCCCCCCAAAGGAGGAGCAGCCTGCCTACCTCCAGTCGTTAACGCACACAGCCGCGCTTCGCCGCGCGGGTAAAATTACGGCATAGATGCATACATGCCACCCACCTGACATAACCCTCCATTGCCTACCCACAAGCGATGACGCAGTTACAATGTAGGACTCTACAGCACGCATGCACCCAGCAAAGGCAGGCTGAGGTATTAGACGAGCGCCTATATTTGGCATGTCAGGTTGCCTGGCCGACTGTCATCTCTCTATTGTCATGGTCATCCCAGATATTCAAGAGAAAGCGAGATGCCGAATCCAAGCCAATGTGAACGGTTACACATCGGACCCAGCCTCCTGAGTCTAAAAGTAGATATGTAAACGTGTTTGGCGTCCTGGCTGTGCTTTCTTACTTCCTTCCCGCCTGCCGCGCACTACGCGGGAGCTGACCAGATCCGAATGAGGGTCTGCCATCATTTGGTTTGACATCTTGGTGAACCGAAAACAGCCTTAGCGTGTGATGGGAACGAAAGCCAGTTGCCATCTTGGGGCAGTGAGGCTATTTGAGATGCGTGTTTGCTCGCGACTCCATCCCTTCGATCTTCACCGAGAAGCTCGGGAGGCGGATGGCGGGCTGACAAGCCCCGAAAGGCAACAAAGGAGGTAGTGGGTTGGTCTGGATTAGACTACTATCGCGGCTGTCCCCGAGCCATTCCCGCCATCGTTCGATCTGTGTGTACTGAAGCCGAATGAGCCGAGATTAGTATACCAGCTGTTATATATGTACAAAGTCCGCCCCCAGCAGCGTACCTAACTCAGGACCGGGGAACGAACATCCATCTTGGCGTGGGGTGATGATGACGATGGGGGCTAGGACTATAAGATTGACGCGCTGGTCGAGGAGGACCAACATGCCTGGCGACAAATATCTCAGCATTTGCAAGATGGGCGTTGTGACCGATGGGAACTGTGACTGGTGGGCTAAACGATAGCCGACGTGCTTCTCTTCCAACACATGATACCCAACACCCAGCACCCAACATCGCCCACCATCTACATGTATGCATGCATGATGTCGGTGTAGGTTACAACCAAGTTTCGCTGCTCGCTTCGGTCAACCCACATGCAAGAACGAACTCAATTGCATCCAAGGGCAGATGCCAAGATATCGACGTGAAAACCTTTCAACATGACCCGTCAAGTCTTCGACTATATACGGCATCCAAAGCGAACTATCGAAAAGGAAAAGAGGCCATCGCCAAGTCCACAGACAGATGACGACCTCCAACTTCCTAATCAGGGCAGCCGATTGCTCAACCGTAACTCCACACCTACTTCCCGAATAGGGTTACCAGGGGAGATGTGATGAGGAGTTTAGGTTCTGCCATCACAACAATCCAAATACCCCCTTGCCTGCCTGCCTGCCACACACACACACGCCCGCACCCATCACCCGCATTCACTTACACTCACATCATTTAGATCCCGCAATCAAATCATATCAAATGCTAACGAAGTTCAGCCCCTTGTCTAGTCCACGGTCCAGGCTTTCATGGCTATGTCCGAGTCCGATTTACAGGGAGCAGAAGAAACCATTAAACCCGTGTGTAAGTGATCGAAAAAGCAACCGCCTTCGCAACCACACCACGGCCGTGACCCCTGTTAATATGATATATACACTGGAGATTGAAGCTATATGATATAACATAACATGACAAACTCACTCACCCATTCATTCCATTCATTACCACTTATAGCGGCAACGGGAGAAAAACCAACAGCAAACAGTCATTCCGGATGAATCGCAGTGGACGGGCGAGTGGATTCCTTGTATAGGAAAGTGTCAGTCAAGCAGGAATGAGACTGCGATGGCCCGACGGGCCTTTCATGTTTTATGTGTTTTCCAATGTTGCAACTGGGAAGAGAATCATTGCCGTGCTTGAATGGGCGGTCCAAGTGACTGGCTAAATAATTTCACGGAATGCTACGGCGATGTGTGGCATTTGGCATTTTGGAGGGGGACCAGGTATGTAAACGTGGTATTTGGTTAGGAGATATTGCTCTCATTAAACATACATGCATGCATACATGCACACACACTAACAAACTCACATACTCAGGCACACATCACTTATACGGGCACGCACACACACACACACACACACACACACACACACCTTCGGAATTAGTAGCATGTCAGGTACCGGCATCATTTGCTGCCGGAACACGCTCCCTCGCACCCGTCGCTCCGGGACAGGCAGACCACCACACACACTTTCGCACGCACGCAAGCAAGCACGCACTTACACACCTTATTATCGATGTGGTGGTGGTGGTGTCGCATCCAAGGAACCGGCGGCAATGCTCCTCGCGCACTCATTCGTCGAACTAACAATGACGCGTACTGACTTAACTTTTTCCCCCCTCCCGTGTTCGCCATACAACACGCACCACACATTCACAGGCACACACACACACACACACGTCTTTAGCGAGTGAAGAAAAAGTCATTTTCGGAATGTTGAAGCGAATAGAATTGTAAAGCAAAGGCTCTATTACAAGAATGTGATGCACACAAATAACCGGTTAGGGTTGGTCTGCGTTGCTTGACCGTAACGGTCGCGTCGGTCGCCATCTCCTTCCTGCCTTGATCACCAACCAACTGCCCATCGCCGATCAGTCACAACACAACCTAAAAAAGTCAAACTCCGAAGAGTTCGATGCGGCCGGCGTTTGATTGGCTGGCGGCGGCGCCTCCATCTCGCAACACAAGATTCCGTGGCTGAGACAGGTTCCTCCCCGTATGGCGCATTGTGACTCAACGCCTTTCCCTCCTCCGCACCTAACCGTAAACCCTAGAGTCATCCAAAAAACTGACTTGGAAATAAGAGTAAAGTGCCAACTGGCGGGCGCCATCTAGTGGTACTGCAGCCCTTTTCGAAAAGAAGAGTGTAAAAAAGTTGTGATGTGATGAAAGGACTGGTGGCGATCGCCACCACAAGTTGCGCCTCTAAGTATGGGCAAAGAAACCCGGGAAACCCCGGGTTTTGCCGGCGCTGCTGTCGTCTACCTCCCGCCCAAATGCTGTGACGGCTGCGTGGGCAGCAAGTATGCGTGTATGTACGTTGTAAAAATTTCAAAAGGGGTATTCGCTGGGGGTATCATAGATGGGTATCATAAGATGCTCGTAAAATATCTGAGGAGGTGTGTTAGTTGCATGCTCGGCAAGAAATACATTGTGTAAGTGTTCTAGCGAGTACTTACCATTCATTAAATGTCGTGACCAAAGGAAATGTGGGAGGGAGCCCATGTCATAGGCTCCTCACTCCGCGGCCTCGCGGATGGAGGCCATGTTGCTGGACTTCTTGGAAGGGTTGCTGGTGTTGCTATTGCTGCGGCGCGGCTTCTGCTGCTGCGCGGCCAGGCGGCGGCGCTCCTTCTCGAGCTTGACGAAGCGCAGGGCGTCGCGCTGCATTTGGGCGCGCTTCCGCTGCTCCTCGAGGCGCTGCTCTTGAAGCTCCTCCTCGGTGGGCTGCTGCGGCGCATAGCAGCTGCCGTGGCTCGCGGCGCTCGAGACGCTGTGGGCGTCGTCGTTTTCCGAGTCTTGCCAGAAGAGGTCGTCGTCCGAGAGGTAGGACGTCGCCCGCTCGTAGACGGGGTGGCTGCTGCTGGAGCCCAGCGAGGAACCCTGTGGCCATGACGGGAAGGCGCAGTTGGGCTGGTAGGCGGAGGAGCGCGAAGAGGCGCTGGAGTATGGGGTGTCGAGAGGTTGCGTGTAAGGGCTCATAGAGCCGGATGAACCAAAGGAGTTCCACATTTTGGTTGTAGGTGAAATATGATGATGAGTAGTAGTGGTTGACGATGATGCGACAAGTGTTGATCTTGTTGCAGTTGTCCGGTATTCTCGTGCGGACGCGTTGTGGTTGATATACGCGCTGGTTGTTGGGACTCCCCGTGTCGGGCGTGTAAGTGACGTACGTAGGTGTTGGTGTTGTCCGTTGTATGCAGGTGGTGTGGATGGTGGGCGGATCGCGTGGTATAAGGGACGATGCAACCAATGTGACCAAGGTTGCTTCAAGTTTGGGATCAGTCGTTTGGGCCAGATAAAGCAAATCGGCGATGGGGTGTCTTGATAAAGGGAAAACCTGTTTGCGGGAGAGGGTTACAAACGGTCGGGTATCGGGTTCGAGTTCGAGTTATAGAAAAATAACACAGGAATGGGGATTCCAAGGGTGGCCTGCTGGTGATGAGGCACAACAAGAATTATATAACACCGAAAGGGACCGAGAGGGAGGCCAGGGTCCGTCCAGGCAGAGAGACAAGCATGAATCATCTACGCTACGCCTCCCCCGACTCACGATTTCGGGCTGGCTTCCCCCACGTACGTCGACGTGCGACTAGGTAGCAGCGAAGCGCATTTGGAACCTTCAGAAAGTACCCAGGCTGCAGTACCGAGGAGTAGCGGTAAGCACAGGGTAATGCAAGTCAGTATGGGATAATCTGTACTCCTCGACTGCTCGGGAACAGACCGCCTCGCCGCGGGCTGGCGGGGCACAGCTTGATAGGGTGGCCTGGCACTTTGGTCTGGCGGGATTAGCAGCTAGGCCTCCCCCTCCAGCCCTCGGCGCCATGTACCTTGATTGTGGAGGGTGGTGTGGCCACACACTCAACTGGGAATCCTAACAGTTGGTATGCCCGTCGCAGCGTAGTCAGATCTCACCGACACGACGGTTGCCAAAGAGTCAGCCCCTCCGAGCCAATCGCAGCCGCTCCTGAGTCGGTTCTTCTTTTCCGACCCACCCCGTCGCTGTACTTTCGTTTTTCAGCAACCCTCGGGCCTTCTTCCGGCCAGCACCCATCAGCCCGCTGGTTCCATTCTGCCGCGCTCTGCACCAAAAAAAAAAGGTCTCAACTAGAGCCAGCACACTACCACTCATACTTTACTGCATGCGAGAGGTACAGCCGACGACGGCGCGTTTTGCGGTTACGGCTCGGTTACTTACTGACAGACGGACCATACCATCCTCCTGCTAATTCTCGTCGTGATGGGACTGTTTGCTTTTGGCCATGCTGATCTCTTACATACGGTGCCGGTGCTCCCTCGAGTTCGTACAATTTTAATCCGGAAATGGGGGTTGTCAGAACCGGGAGGTCGTCCAACAATACTCTTTGTCGTATTCTGATGTGTAAAAATAGACGGTTTGCTTTTTTTCGTTTGACCGCCGCCCCCTTGAATCAATCAGCCATGGCTGGCAGTGTGTGTGTGTGTGTGTGTGTGTGTGAGAGAGAGAGAGTGCTTACCCCCATCCCCCATCCCATCCATCCCCCAAGCCGGATAAGCAATCCCCAGGAAAAGCCACCATCTGGGATTTAGAGTGCCGTTCGCATTTGACTACACCTTCGCATAACGACGTCAGACATGCCAGTACCCCGGAGCTGACACACAGATGCGAAGCAGGAGTCGTAGCTTAAAAGAAGAAAACTATAACGAATTAATAATACTTGGCTTGAAATGACTGTCTACCTGTCTGTTCTGCGTGCCTTTGGTTGCGGCCAATCTCCGAGTTCGTCCATCATCATCATGTTCATTTCATCCTGTTGGCTTGAACGCAAAATCCTGAATCAACGACGCACACCTGCCCGCACACGTACCTAACGTACACACAACGCACATAACAACTAACACATACGTCCGCCCGCTCGCGCAGGGAGAGCCAATACTTGCGACCACGCCGACTAATTTAGACCGCTTGGTCCTCCCAACAGATAGCTTTTTTCGGACAAACGGCGCATGCGCGGGGCGTTCGTTGGCCAGCATGATAGGATCCATCTTGCGACCCTCGCCCTTTTTTTCTTGTTTCTTTCCTTTTTATGCGGTTTCTGTTGGACAAACAAACGTCCCGGTTGTCAGCCATCATCAGCTTTATCGAGACTCGAAAACCCCGTCAAGCCCGACGATGCCGAGGTCCAAGCAAATTTTGTTTTATCTCGAAATACGTATTTAATATGCAATGAGACCCGATGGGTGACTGGCACTGAGTCATCTTCTGATTTCTGCAGCGCTCGTATCGTGTTGCATGTGCCGCCGTAAATCCGTAATCGTTTGTCCTCGTTATCCGCCCCGGCCGTTTTGATTCGCTGGGATACCGACTACTGCTGACCGTAGGGCAGGATGGTACACGTTAGCGAGGCTAACGTAAGTCGTCGCTCCGTGCAACCCTTCATAAGATTGCCTGCTGCCCTTCCCTCGCTCGCTCGCAAGTTTGTCCTGCTCTTCTCCGCCCCTGGCCCCCCCCAATTCCGTTTCGTTCTGGAGCTTCCCCAAGACGGCGAAATGGATCCGGGGCATCTATAGTAAAGTGGTAGTATCTGACGGCGCCTTTCTGTCCGACACGGCCAACGGAATTCAAGGGGACCCAAGGGAGGATCGACCTCCCTAATTCGGGATCGGTTAATAAAGGGTCTGGTCTGGGCTGCTCGGTTACTATACTCGTACAATGGGGGTATCTCTGCTAAATCTAGTTAGCCAGCCCTCCTACCGAGCCGGCGGCCCAGTAACAAACAGCGCGATGCCAAGTCTGCCGCAGAATGTCCGATTAATCAATAGGAGAGCTTCTAGAAGCCTTGGTCTGAAGCACGTCAACCCTATCGCATCGCGAAGAATAGCAAAAAACGGTCTTTTTCAAATTCGGCGGGTGCGGGCACGTCGAATCCTGACCGCCTCCCGTAGATTGGCAGATTTGCATAGATTTGACACATCAAATTGATCACCCCGGGGATGACAGGCGCTTACGGTCTGCAAAGATGCAAAGAAAGATCGTCTTCCCTGCTTTTCCAACGGCCAACGCCCGAGGGAATCCACCCTGCTGAAGACTATTCGGTGGTAAAGGAAGGTCCAGGACCACCAGGAGGGGGAGATGGACCCCTGCCCCACACGATACTCCATATTTTGCCCGAATGCCAGATTCGCCTAACAGTCCTGACGGGACTTGACCGAGTCTAGAAAACGACCTAGAAAGAAGCTAGAAGGAAGCTAGAAACATGTCCCTGACTCGCTCCTCTTTCCAGGAGGCAGGCAGGCAGAAAGTACTCTGACGGAGACTGACGAAAGCATTCGCTTGCAGGAAGCCCGAAAGGCAAAAATCCGTCTTTCCAGACTCGCGGACGGGTTCATCCTGACTTCCTGTCCAGGCCCGAATCAGCGGCCGCCGAAACCACGTCGGATCTCGACTCGGAGCGTTTGGGAGGGCGAGACAAGAATAGGGAAACCAGGTGGCGTCTTGTGGCCTCCAGAGAGCGTTTTAACGAGTCGGGCAATCCCATCCGGCACGTCGTTGACTCGAAGCGACCGATACGGGCACAAGGTTGGTCCAAGCATCGCCAGCCAGCCCCGGACTTCTTGGATATTGCTGCGTGCGTGCGCACGTGAAAAACGCCCCGTCTCGCGTTCAACCCCCAATAGTCGCCTCTTCAAGCAGTTGACAGTGACGTCTACCCGCGTAGTATCTCTTAGCTGGCCTGCTACTAGAGGCAGTGCATCGGCCAGGCTCAGGCTCGGCCGCTCCCAGCGCGTGGGTCGAAACCTGGGGCGGAAACGTGGCCGCCAGTGCACCTCGGCTATCCGTGCGGGCGAGAGGGCGCCCGCTTACATTCTTACATCCATCCCATCGTCTGTACAGGGCCAATGAATCTGGCAATGCGAGTAGCACCAAGTAGCATCATGAAATGTGTTTGTCCTATTGACGACTCGGTTTTGTTCTTCGTACTCGACAATGACGACTCGTCGTTTACTCAAACAGCCCCCCTCTGCAACAAGGAAAAGCAAACATGAAACGTAGCGAATAGCATCCCCGTAGAAAAGAGCAAGAAGGAAAAGCAGCCCTATGACCTCACCTCAAACGGGACATGGTCTCTTCCGTTCCTTGCGGTAATCCGAGATGTGACAAATCTACAACTCCCCAAGCCTCAACATCGACATATCAGAATGGCTGGCCCCGTCTCATTTCCCGTGGCAATCAAGCTGTCGGTTCCGCTCTTCCCCTGGGACGGGAGGCAACCCCAAACGATGGAAACCACAGCCACCAGGACAGGTGCGGTATCCAGAACCCAATCACACATGTTATTCTCGAAAGATTAGGCGACGTACGTCAGCAATTCCCTTCCATCGGCTGGGTACCGGATCAACAACCGAGGACCAGAGGAAGTCGCTCGCCTTTTCTCTTCCTCCTGATTTGCGCTGATCTCTTTTCTGACTGCGGCGCAAACGTGGAACTCTTTCGCAGGGGGGCAGATATGCAATTCGGTGGATGACATGGCAATTTCGATTCCGAACAACTCCGTCGCGAGCTGCTAATCTCACGACATTTCCCGAACGCGGGGCTTACTAAGACCTGGCTGCTTTGCGCTATCGGGTAACAGCAATGCAATTTTACAATGCATTCCGCCCTCAACGCCCACAATACCCTCCAGAATATATGCAACCACCCGCCAACCACCATCCGTGAATGATTTTAGGGGTCTTGTCCAACCCTCCCGCATCGCCAAAGCCCGTGGGGGGCGCCGCCACTAACAAGCCATAACCCATAGCTTACCTTAACCTGTCGTCCAGAGGCATTCGTGGCTTGCTGATCATTTTCGTGGGGTTTGCGACATCCCCGCGCGCCGCCAGACTGTCGATCAACTTCTCCAATACGCCGTACCAAGTCAGTAGTACTCGTAGCTAAGGTGATCCGTAACGCCGAACCCTGATGACCCCAAATCTCCTTCGACGGATCACAAGATAGGGCGGAGTTGGTATCGAAACGAAGATCACATGCCTCCTCCAAAGGCCCGACTTTTGGAAATACACCGGGGAAGTTTGGGGTTTGGTTTAGCATCAGAACAAGCCAGAACATGCATCCTCGGATTGCAGGCGAGAACCGACGAGACTGTGGTGTTGTTGCGCATCCGCCATCATCGTCCTCCGGGCGCAAATTGCCGGGATGACCGGATCGTGGAGTTTCGCTGCACGATGCATACATACATGCCGATGGTAACGGTGCGTTGTCGCATAGAGATTGCGCACTTTGGTCGCCAACAGCGAGCGACGACACATATCGTTGCGCAACGTTGCCATCGGCCTCTTCGTCAATTTACATACATGGCCATTGATGGCAAGCACAGTGGCAGATCGCATTCTTATGCAAATTGCATGTACAGCGCTTTTCATGCATTGCACTTACTGGCATTCGTATGTGTTAAGGGTCCCTGCATAGCTTCTTGCTGTACCTCGAAAATCTCGTCACGATCTGATAAGGGGGTTAGGTTACTGGGCCGTTGCATTCATTTCTCCTTTTCCGCCTGTTTGCACCTTGTTCTTCCGATCTACTTCTCTTTTCTTTGTCTTGGTGATATTCATCCTGGAGCTGCGAGGATTGTGACGAGCCACTCGCAGACTCCTTCTCCGGACCCGACACAAGCTGACCACCAGTACACTTATATGAACAACATTCCCCTACCTACTGGTTTGGTAACGCTGTGGCTTTCCGACTACATTCCGCCAGCAGACGGTCAACACTAGTAATCAACTGTCCCTTTGGGTATTATCGCAGCCCAATGGGCACTTTTAATCGCCAGGGTTGTTGGATCCCTGCAGAGATAGGCGAGTGCTGATTCGCTATACGCCCCGGCCTCGTCACATTGGATAGCACTTTACTAGCAGCAAGCAACACATCAAACTGCAAAGATGTGGCACACACACACCATCCATCATTTTCCGCCTAATAATTCACTGCTGCGGAGAAACGTGCAGAGAACAGCTTCTGGTAAGGAAGCAAGCATGGAACCTCTTGAAACTCCCCGTCGCAGGAGCTCGTGTCAATAAGCGACTTATCGTCAATCTACGCCTTGAATCCCCCCTCTTCTTTGCATGAAGGGAAATATAATATCAGCGACGTGTTAAGAGTTACAATTAGCGGGGGTTCGCTCGTTCGCTCGCTCAACTCCTTCCCCCTTATCACTTCATGATAACTCGCTGGGTGTGATGGTCCGGACTTCCGTACAGCTAATAGCATAGCTCCCTATCAATGTGTGTGGCTCTCTCATCTAAGCAGGCGCGCCGGCCGGTCGCCACGCCACGGACAAAACCAAGGGATTAGGGATAGGGATAGGGACACGATCTATCGTATTTTCCAGGAATTGATTATCCATATATAACCAATCGGAATCCTCATCACCAACCTACTGAACAACTCCTATGTCGGAGTCTTCCCCGACCTATCCCTCGAGAAAAAGGAGCAAGGAGCTGAGGGCCTAGCGGCCCCGAGCGGTGTTACTAGACTAGATTGACAGCTAAGCCTACCGGGCTTGCAGCCCGTTCGTAGCCCTAAAAGAAGGAGGCATGCAAGAAGAAGCAAATACACACACTCACTTACACGCACGCACGCACGCACGCACGCACGCACCCAGCAGTATGTAAGGCGTGATTTCCTCATGGGGAAGAAGGGGCGGGGGTATGTTCGCACGCCCACACCCCCCATATATCATTACGAACCTATAGCGTCTACATGCTGATAAGTGGATATGGCTTATTTGTTTTCCTCGGCGCCGAGAGAGACGTCGTCGTCGCCGCTGAGTTATCACCACATATCACATATACACATAACCGTACAATCCGCTGCTACCGGTGACGAGAAAGTAGCTGATTACTATACTGCAATTTCACGCGCACAGCCTACCGTATACCAGCCAGTAGCAAGAGTGCCGACGTGTGACGTGCACTCTCGAAACGCATTGATGGCATTGATGATTATCCTTATCTCGCCGCTTGCTGCTGCTACCGCCTGCTACATCACATACATAGATAGAGAGCCCTTGTCGCTCGCTGGCAAATCCGGGCTGGTGTGTGTCTTCTCTGTCCGTGCTATTACTATCGGGTTTCCATTATAGGGTCACGGAGGCGACCCGAAACCCGGCCCTAGCGTCGCGCGCGCTGCAGACCGGTCGCTGAAGAAAAGCAACGCACACCCTGACACCTATCACATAAACCTACCCTTACCCTTACCTGTCTGCCTGTCTGCTTGACCTTGTCGACTTGTGAGCGGGCGGCAGGCACATGGATAGGTATGGGGTAATGCGCGCGGCCTTACCTGCTTACTGTGTGTGTCCAGTGCAGTGGTGAGTTACCCTGGCATTGGCATTGGCATTGGCATCGGTGACGTGCAAGCTACGTTTGTGACCCGCGTTTCTCGAGCCTAGACCGTCCCGAGGAGGCAAGAGGAAGCCGTTCTGGTTTGTTACGGAACGGACTTCCGCCTGGGTCTTCCCGCTTCCTGCTTCCTGCTTTGATGCCCAAGCTGGCCCGATTGGTGCGCACTTCACATTTCACATCGGGGAATAGTTTCGAATCGGGCCCAGATAAGACAAAATGTATGTATGTGCGTACGGAGCGGAGCGACTTGCATTGCATGCAATGTATGAGGTATCTATTGTGGATTGACAATATACAGGATTGGCATGTATAGCGAGATGATGCTATCACCGGTGTGCGGCAAACAAGTGGACGAGAGTGGACGAGACACAGAGAGGCCGAGACTTGGGTATGCAAGATGCGGTGGATTGTTTCTCATTATAGCCCCGAGTGGGCGCTCGTCTATCTATCTATCTACCTGGACTGACAGACAGACCGTCGAGTGACCGGCAGGAAGCCCCGAGTAGGGCGGGAGGCGGGAGATGATGCAACGTGCTGAAGCTACTGCTGCCGCCACTTTGAGATGTGTCTCACCGGGTGACGCCTCCGGTCTGGTGTCGTTTCTGCAAGCACTGTAGATCCAAGTCTTATCTGTGCATACGACGGCGTATCAATCTGATCTATCGCCACTGAGATGCTTGGGAGTAGCTGTGTCGGTGTAGATGTCTCATGTATCCTGAGTTGTCTTCTTGTCCGCTTTCTCTGGGCAGCATCTACAGCATCGCCAATCACAAAGTTGCTAGTTACCAAAGTAGAGAGGTAAGTACCTAGGATAATACAAAGGAGACTTCACCATGATGAATGAGTAAGCACGCGAGGAAAGCGAGGTGTCTGTCTCATTTGCCTGGAGACTGACATCATGGTCATCATGGCTTGGTAGCGTTGCTGTGGCGATGATTGAGCAGCATCATCGCCTGATAGTCGGGGGAGTATCTGTTCAGAGAAAGTAGGGAGGTATCAGGTGTGCGTAGCGTCAACCAAGTCGACAGCCTGTATCGACTTCGCGGTTTCCTCGCTAGCTTGGCGCCTGGCCCCCCGGCTAGCTTTGTGCCTGGGAGGCAGCAGCCGGTCCAGCTCCGCGGACTTGATCTCTACCACCTACATGCGCCTGTGGTGGTGGTTCTGTCGGCTGCTGCTGCTGCTGCTGCTCTTGCTGCCGCTGCTGGCGACTTAGTTGGCGACGGAGCTGCTCTTCGGTCGCTTCTCTCGCGGACTCCAGCTCCCGCTGCTCGTCGAGTCGCTGTCTGGCTGCTTCTTGTCGTCGTCTGTACGTCTGTACAAAGGCAAGAAACAGGCAGTTGGCGATGGCTCCGATAGCAAGGGCGCACCCCACTGTTATCGCGAATAAACCCCAGAAGTCCATGGTGGTGGGCTGGCCGATCCTGAGTCTTGTAGGATATTCGATACAGGGGTGCTCGAGAAGGAGGTTCTCTTGTGCTTGCTGTGGGACTGTTGCCGTTGTGGTCGAGATGCAGTTCGGTATGGGTGTTTCCATGCAGTCTGGTTGCTGAGGGGAAACCCCTGGCGAAAAGGGACTCTTGAATAGAGTGCCGACGCAGAGGGCATCGCGGCATCCTCTGTAGTATTCAATGATTCTCGATTCGGTATGATGGTCTTCTGCCAGAACATAGTGACTGTTGCGACAGGCCATGATGAAGTCGACTCAAAGTGAATACACGATCCGGCGTATTGATTGTTGAACGCTGTCTGTCCCGACTGACTCCCGGGCATCTACCTGGATGGCCTGCATCGTCGGTCTTCCACGGGCGAAGAAGACATTGGTAGAGCGATCGAGATGACAGACAGGAGCAGTCCATACATGCTCGCTCATACATCGATGAGTATGTTATCTCTGGAGCCAACGTATATCCGCGGTGGCAGTGGTATCGGCTCTTGCAGTTCTTGTCGGCGCTGCCACTGCTGCTGGTGTTCTTGTTGTTGCTGCTGCTTCCATTCCTTCTGGAACTGTAGGGTTCGCTCGTTGTACTTGCGGCCGGCTCTCCGGGGCAGATAGCGCTTGCGGTACCAATCGTGAATGACGCTGCCGATGGCCGAGATCCAGACCACGCAGAAGATGGCCAAGAGGACTGCGATCCAAGGGTCGACCATGGTTGATGCGGGAGGCAGACAAAGGGTGGATATGGATGTGGGGATGTCGGTGATGAGCAATCGGGAGAAGCACCTGTATATATATATATATATATGTATATGCCTATTCAACAACGTCTTTATGTACGATACAGATGCCTACATAGAAACCTGAGAGGAAAGCAGTCAATGAATGCCGTGCCTATATGGTGGCCGTCGAGAATTCGCTTGACGTGGCGTGAATGCACTTGAGCTGTAGGTATACGTAATTGCGCATGTTGCGATAGATGAAGTCCACCGAAAGCGAAGGTCTGGACGATTGATGAATTTGCCAAACGCCCATTTGCGCGTGTCAGCGTGGACTCCCAGCAATCTGGGTAAAATACATCATCAAACCCCTATCGGCCGATCCATGGTCGAGGCTGACGGAAAACGGGCCCCCTTCAGGTGCTCCTGTCGCATCAGTGGAGCCGCCGATCCGCGCCCGCGCCATCCCGATACCCGTGAGGCCGGGCGGGCCCCAATAATGCGCGGCCGCTCATATCCAGGCTTACTACGACTGGCTACAGCAAATGTATGCGATGCGCACATCATCGGTTTCGGTGGGGCAGAGTATTGCGTACCTCGCTGTGGCCGGGCTGCCCGGGCGGAGGCTCACTGGATCCCATCTGATCTGTCCTGCCCCTCGCCGGTACCGCCCCAGAAGGCGATGAATTGATTGACGGGGTCAATCATTCGTCGCGCCCTGCGCGGATGGACCGGGCTCGAAACCCGAGGGGCCGCTGCTTCTCGACGTCGCCCAGCAAGCCAGGTCCGTCCTCAGGGGTTTGGCTGTCTACTCTCCTCCCGGTTCGCTCGATTGCGTAGCCAGGACTCAAGACCCCTACATCTCATTGCCGGCCATGAAACCTCCTCAGGCGCTCGACGACGACGACATGGCCACCACGAGGCCGGGCATCCCCAATTGAGACAGGCGATGTTTCGACGCAATTACCAAAATAGAAAATGGCCAGCACCTCACGTGTATCGTCGAATTGAAGCCGTCCCCTCCAGGGTGGTGGTTCATGCTGTGTCTCGGCTGGCATCGAATGGGAGCCCCCGGTCTGATATGCTTGCCATTGAATTCTTCGACGGAGGTCAATCTATATATATCCCCTCTGGCCATCTGCGAATGGAGTCAGCATGTTCGTGCCTGGGCGCGGAGGGTCTAACACCGACTGAAACGAAACTTTTTTTTCTCTCTCGAAGTCCGGGGTCACTTTCAACCCCAGATGCGGACAAAATTGGAAGTTTTTGGTCGCATCGGATGTTGCTCATATCTGCCTGGCCTGGGTAATGTCTCACCTTGATCCATAAGGCGACCGACGAAGAAGGAAAAGGTCGCATTATATACCCCGAAGAGCACAATCACCTGCATCGCATCGACGCAGGGAAAGCATGTTTCATGGGTGGAGATTGCGTTCTCGGGCTCCACGATGGGAATCTTGCTGTGGCGTAACTTTAACAGCTATGCCTCCTGATTCCCCTGACGCCCTACTAGGTATCGCATGGATGCTTGTATGGTGCGGCTGAAGCAACGACCCTGTAAGATTGCCAGAAACCAGGGGCTATCTTCTGATATCTTCATAGGCTTCTTCTTTCCCCTCGTCGAGCGTGTGGAAAGTTCGCGATGGTGTTGAGGGGTTGCAAGCCTGTGCACCGTCCCACGTCTCACAGCAACACAGCGGCTACAACAAATTCGGTAACCTTCAGCTTGGGCGCTGGTCATTGTTTTTTTTCTTCCGCCATAAGCTGAACGAGCCTCCGCCGCCGCGGGTGCCCCGAGCCCCCTCCATTGACTAGAAGGGAGCCCGGTCGAGTTTGGGAGACGGCCATAGCGACAACAACTGTGTGGCGCATCGATGAGACCCTGGGGGCGGGCACTGGATTCCACGAGGTGGTGTTGCCGTTGGCGCATTCTAGAACTCGGTTTGATTATTCGGGGTTGACCGTTGATTGCAATTGCCCCTTGTGTTGTCGGAGCCAAAGGCGAAGCTTCATGACGATGTATTGATTACTTGCGTAACAAGCGGTAGAAAAGCCGAATGCCAGGTATGCGAACCTCCATGAAGCCCGATCATAGGGGGACATCGTAGTAAAATATACTTGGGAAGGAGAAATGTCTGCTCAGGCAATGACCGATCACATTACTCATGGACTGAAATGTGACCTCTCCGAATGCACGCTTACCCCTGACACGTGTCGCACACAGTACAGGTATGGAGGTAGCCAACGGCAGATAGCATATCGCCCACGAACACCCGCAATGCCCATGTCTCATTTGATGGCACTTTGACAGTACCATGCAGAACCCAAGCGGCGCCATTGGCGGATCTTCCCAGTGGGCGCCGCCAACTCGCACGACTATACTGCAACCGGGAGACGAAGCCGGAGGGGGTGGCGGACAAACTTCAACTATGGTGAGCTCCTGACCTCAACCAATCTCCGCCGCGATTCTAGGGGTCCCACTCGAAGGTTGAGCTGAGCTGGGGATGAGGCTGATAAGTGCTTCCATTGTATCTAGCTGAAACCCTCGAGGCCCTCGAGACCCTGATGGCCGGCCACCCTCCGTGCCTCGCCTAAAGCTTAGCTGCCGAATATGGTCGCCCACATGCCTTGGGCCTCCTTAGGTGTGGCCTTCGAGGGGCACTGGCGGCAAAACAACAAACAACTACAGAGCCTCCGACCTGCACATCACAGCCTCGCTTTGACGGTTGGCTTCACAGCACACACACACATTGTTTTGCCGGAATGGCGGCAGCGTGGGAGAGAACCGGCGGGCGGGAAACCGATGATGGAGATGGGGGGGGATATAAGGAGGCTAGTCTTCCCGCTGTATCACAAATCCCCTTCTCATTCCTCATCAGCATCTTCACAGTCCTTTTACTCAACAATCTTCACTACTACTACTACTACTACTACTACTCACACTCCTTTTCTAAGAACCACAGTCTTTTCCATAATATAATAAACAATGCTCCCCAAGGTCTTCGGTCTCTTGGCGGCGGCCAGCTTCGCCACCGCTGCCCCTGCCAACGGCGGCGGCAGCTCTGGTGATTCCACCTCGGTCACCCACACCGCGACTGCGACCAGCGACATTGCCGCTGCCGCCGCGACGGCCAAGACCGAGTCGCCTACTTCCCACGTCAAGGGCCAGGTTTTCGACCGCATTCTGCAGATCTACCTCGAGACCACTGCCTACGAGAATGCCACGGCTGACCGTGAGTAGACCCCCTCAGCCCCTTCTGTCCTGGCATATAGATAAGCTAACAACATCCATGCAGCCAACTGCCAGGCTCTCATCAAGCAGGGTATCCTCCTGACTCAGGAGTACGGAGTCGGTGCTCCCAGTCAGCCCAACTACATCGCCCCCGCCAGTGGTGACACCTTCGGCCTCAACAGTGACAGCTTCATTCTGGTGAACAAGAACGTGTCGACCATTGTCGACCTCCTGGAGGACAAGGGCATCAGCTGGGGCGACTACAACGAGGGTCTGCCCTACTCCGGCTTCGACGGGTTCAACTACAGCAACCCGACCGAGGGCTACTACGTCCGCAAGCACAACCTCCTGATGCGCTTCAACTCCGTCGCCGACAACCCGGACCGCGCCGCCAAGGTCAAGAACTTGACCCTGTTCTACGACGACCTCGAGAACCACCGCATCCCCCAGTGGGGCTTCGTCACCCCCAACCTGTACAACAACGGCCACGACACCAACATCACCGTCTCCTGCAACTGGACCCGCAGCTTCGTCGAGCCCCTGCTGGCCAACCCTTACTTCAACGACAACACCGTCATCTACATCACCTGGCAGGCCAACGGCCAGAACCCCATCGCCCGCAACCACGTCGCCGGTATTCTTCTGGGCTCCGCCATCCCCGAGAACCTGGTCGGCACCACCGACGACGCCTACCACAACCACTACTCCGAGCTCTCTTCGGTCGAGGCCAACTGGGACCTGCACACGCTGGGCCGCTGGGACGTGGGCGCCAACGTGTGGAAGTTCGTGGCCGACAAGACGGGCGACGTGATCCGCAGCTGGAACGAGCGGATCGCGGGCGACCTGTTCGAGAACTACTACTGGAACCAGAGCTACGGCGGCGTCTTCAGCAGCGCGGTCGAGGGCCTGCACGTCTACGTCGCGCCCAACGTCGGCCTCGTCCACCACGGCCGCACCGTCCTGCCCTCCATCGTCCGCACCTGGGCCCGCTTCTGCAACCGGCTGCCCGACTACTACCGCGACATCATCGAGGTCCCCGACGCCCTCCACCCGCCCCAGGGCTTCGAGGTCCCCATCGGCCTCGACCCGGCCATGCCCATCTTCACCCCCATCACCGAGTTCCCCGTCGCCCTGCGCTCGGACGTCAACCCCGTCACTACCGACTAAGCCGTCTCTCCTACTTTCCCTTGCTCTCTCGCTCTATCGATCGGCTAGTAACTCACCAACGACCATGAGCGAGAAGACGAAGAGGAGTGTGCGGGCCAGCGGGCAATACTAACCCGCCTGTGGCCAACAGTCAGAGGAATCTGACAGAAGGCGACGATCGAGGGGACTGTAGAATGTTCCCCCGATGACGGAAGGAAGATATGAGCTCTGGAGGATGATTATCGGGGATGATGAAGATTGCCACACTATAATGATCAGTGTGCGCAACGAGGAAGGATGTTGTACGATTTGATGATTTCTGTCTTCTCTTCTCCCGCTGACTGGTGTCTACTACTGCTACACGCCGCAGCTGTTTCTTCTCACCTTCTTTTCGACAAACCTCTTTACCTAATTATCAGATACCAATTCTCTTTTAGCTTAATACAATTTTTGGATAGCTCCCAATTTGGTTCTTGATTACTGTTGGTGCATGCGATTGTGAAGGTGATGGGTTGACTCGGTAGATTCAAGTCGCATTCTCCACATGGAACGAATTGTGAGGTTGATAGCACTGAACTGAACTGAACCGATACGTCAACTGGGGAGCCGAATGCTGAATATAGACCTCCAAACCAGGCCTTTCTAGTACATACGACCATATCCTGCTGAATACTAGGGATCCCGTCCGCTCTCCCATATATAAGCAGCAGAGAGCCGAATTAGTACTAGGGTCGGTGACGACCTGGGAATCCTCGGTGTTGTATGTTTTGCTTTACCTTTTTTATTCTCCCCGACAGCTTTGTCGGGCATCGGCTTTTTCTTCCATCTTCGTATGACTTGTGAACACCTATCAAGCTATGTCGAAGGCAAGCGTGACGGGTAAGTTTCCTTTGAACCGAAGTTGCTGTTTTCTCCATCCGATTGCCGTTCCCCCTTATCCCTACTACAGATCATAATGTTATCTGGGCAATCGACTTGCCTAAGGTCGGCTTCTACCGCGCTCCCTAGCAACACACTGCTGCCAAGCATGGTCTTGGCCCGTCCATTTGGGGGCTGGAGGATCATATGTGGCACTCGGTGTAGACTATAGCCCCCACGTGGAAGCCGCTGCAGCTTTTCCCGTCACCGCGCTTGCTGCATTAAGCCGAGCCCTCCACCTTCTTGACCAGCTCCTCGAGCTCCTTGGCGACGAACGGGGGGTTATCCTTCTGGACGAAGTGTCCGGTGCCGGGGGCGATCAGTGGCCCTTTGGCCCGGTCTGGGTCGGTGAGAAGGCAGAGACCCTCGTTGTACTTCTGCCACATACTGTTTGCGTGCCGGGGTCAGTTCAGTGGGCGCCTATGCACGCAAGAAATGAGGCGCTCACTCACGGCTGGGTGTACATGGCAGCCATGCCCATGGGGATCTTCATCATGGCCCACTCCTCCTTGGAGAACTGCTCAAGCTCATGGCCGACGACGGTAATCCAAGGGCCCTTGGCCGAGGAGATCTTGGATCCCTTCAGCTTGGGCTTGGACGGATCAGGAAGCATGTTCTTGATCTCCCGTCGGTCAAAGCCCTCCGGGTTCTTCGCTGCGGGTGAGAAGATGGTAGTCATCTTGGTGTAGGCGGCTTCGTACACATCACGCGCAGTGCCGGGAGGAACCATGGTCTCCAGGTTGAAGGACGGGTCCTTAGGGTCCGGCCAGATGCTCTCATAGTCAGTGTTGCCCGTGTTGGAGTCCAGGAAGAGGATTCCTTCCACGACGGCAGGGTATCTAGCTCGAATGCACAAGCAATTTAGCCACAGCGCGTTGGACTAGCAGAGTGTTGGATGCGTACTTATCAGCATATCGTCGGGCGACGTGCGCACCGATGCTGTTGTTCACAAAGATGATGCGCGAGTGACGAGCTGGAGATAGAGTCTGAAGTAGCTCGTGGAGGTCGTCGGTGACATCGTCCAGCGTGTGGGCGTAGCCGGGATCCTTGGTTGGCCAGGTTTCTCGAGGATCTCGGGCCGAAGCGCCCTGGCCGTAGCGGTCGTAGGTAAGCATCCATGGCTTGGGGGAAACGCTCGACTGCCGGAAGAGCTCGATGGTCGGTTTCCAAACGCTCTGGGCGAGACCGAGGCCGTTCAGGAAGACGACAAGCAGGTTGCTTGCATCGTCTCCTGGGATCAGCTCATAGGCCAAAGTGGCGTCTGACTTGGAGGGGAGAGCGACAGTGGAAGTCATGTTGAAACGGAATCAGAAGGATTGTAATTTGGTCATGGTACTTTGACCGAGACGGAGCGAGAAGACAGGTGCGCCAAGGGAATTCACCTTAAAGTAAGTCAGGAACGAAGAAAGCTCCTCTCGGTTGGTTCTATCACATGTGAGGCCATGGTTGGGAGCGGGCTAAGGCAAGGGATAACTATTTGATATCAGCAATCACATTGTATCCTGGTCGCAATCTAGCAAGAGAGGGGGCAGATTTCCGTTGGGCCGTGTGCGACTTCAGAACTCCCGACCGTCTGGTAGCCAATGCCAGGCATATTCTACCAACTCACGGATGTTGAATCGGCGCATTCGTGCTGCGTATCAGATTGTGTGGTGACACGGAGGGGGGAGGGGCGCAGCGGGGGCACTTGGGGGCCATGCATGCTTCGTCATCGCCTTCCCGTATATCTCGCCGAGTCCCTGTCTCGGCGCCGTCTTCCGGGACGACCGCGACGGGCTCGACAACCCGACGATCGTGCGCGAGGACAAGTACGCCCTGCAGCAGGGCGTCTTCTCCACCTTCCCCGACAAGCAAGAGCACGCCATGGGCGACCTCTTCGAGTCGCACCCCGTCAAGCCTGGACTGTGGCGGTTCTGTGCCCGGGCAGACGACATCATCTCCTTCACCACGGCCGAGAAGCTGAACCCCTCCACGATGGAGAGCTACCACATCTTCCCTGTCTTTTTTTTCTTCTCTCTTTTTCTTTCTTGCGAATGAACTTTGTTTGGCGTTGGTCATTTCCCGTACTTGATGTAAGGCTGGATGGATGTTGAGCATGTCGCCCAGAGCATTTCCTCCAACAGGGTGCTGTCGATGCACATCCCGTATCGTACTGCTTCCTCGAAAATCCAAGGACCTTTTAGGGTAATATGCTCAGTCTTCGATTCCGGCTCCACAAATAATACCTAACCTTACTTGTAGGACCTTGAATCAACTTCTGGCGGGGACCGCGACCAAGATCAGGCTCAGAACCTTAAATGGTCGACTACCTCTTGGTGACCAATTTCGCTTCATGCGGAGGACCGGCGGGATAGAACTGGGTCACCCTTCTTCCGCTGCGGACAATTACCTCGAGACAGGACCTGTGTCCAAAGCGCGCTCCGGCGACAAAGCAACGAGTTTCCGCTATGGTCATATCAAGCCCAAAGCCAATGTGCTTTCGGCTGTTAATTGCCAGTGGAAATGGTCAGCGGCGCGACCCCCGTGATCATTAGCGGCGGAGAGCGCCCTCCCTCGTGCACGACGTCCCTCACGGAAATACGATCCTCCAGGCATGCGTAATGATATATCAGCGTTCGCAATACCATGGATCCTAGAAGACCTCTGGCCGATGTGCTGGCTTCCTGACCGGCGAAAAGGAGCGGTTGGCAGCAATAACACGCGGTCCCGGGCATCATCATCTTTCAGATATACGATGTGCGCGGACAAGCAAGAAGGAAGGTGTTCGTTCCTGCGGATAACACCTCCTACGGATGTTTGCTCCGGAAACGCCTGGATCTGCATTGTGCAGCTTTTAGTATTAAAACCTCGGATCTTGATTGCCGCCTTGCCGCCTTGCAATCGTGGGTTGCTTGCATGTCGGAACGCCGGTTACTCGGCAGCTGCTACAGCAGAACAATCTAGATCGGCCTTCGAAAAGTTGGCTCGACGGCGTCACGAACCGCAAAATCTCCACAGGTTCTGGCCGCGTATTCCGTTGGCCTGCCAAGAAACCGGGAACGTCGAATTTTGTGTCTGCTTTACCCCGGGATTTGTCGGCTCAAGCATGCCGGGCAAGGTCCGTGTCGAAGTGGGTTCCCATCCGCTTAATTCGTCACGAAATCGGGCCTACACTCAAGTTGGCACAGGCTATTCGGTCATATTTCGCAAGAAGATCTGTACGTGTTTTTGCAGGCTCAAATCTCTTTGTCGGTCACTTGAACTCATCTAATCTTGACGTCACATCAGCCCAAGAGGCCAGCCATGGTGTGACAACACAGCACGTGAAGATCCTGCGAATGGGGAGATCAGGAGCAACAACAAGGGCCAGCAAATGCAGCCTCAACGCTCCGCCGGGATGTTGGCTTGCCTCAGCTGGAAAACCGCTGCAGGTTATCTGCACTCCCGGCCATCCGGTCAAGGCAACCAGCCTGCATATTGCAGAGCTTGATATGTGGAACCATTGCATAGAAACAAAACTAGTATACAGGCCTCGAAGATTCAATGACGTAGGCGTTCAGCGATGGAGCTCTTGCAAGTCAATAACGGTTATTGCTCATACTTATAGCCACGGCAATGGCCGTTGTTCCTGTTAGACATACCAATTTTATTCCTATTTATTCGAATGAATCAAGTGTAATATATCCAGCAAAACACAGGAACAACAAATAACTTCATATCGCATACAGACATCATCATCAACAACATGGCCCCACCACCAGAGCAGCACGAGGCCGCGACGCGGCCCAAGATGGAAAAGCACCAGGACCCGAACCCCATCGAGTACGAGAACTCGGTCTACCAAAAGGGCCTGAAGTACCAACGCCCGCCCTTCACCTTCAAGCCCCTGGAATGGGAAGCCCTGGCCTCGGCGCGCATGTCGGCCGAGAGCGCCGGGTACGTGACGGGCAACGCCGGAACCGGCGAGACGGCGCGCAAGAACCGCGAGGCCTTTGGTAAATGGTCCATCGTGCCCAAGCGCCTAGTAAAAGCCTCCGGCGAGGGATTCCCGGACCTCTCCGTGACGGGTCTGCGCACGTGCGCCGGCAACGTGGCGGGCGGCGACAAGGGCGATAAGCGGCTACCGTTCCCCATCGCCTGCGCCCCCGTCGGCGTCCAGCGCATCTTCAACCCCGAGGGCGAGATGGCGGCGGCCGCGGCGGCTGCCAAATCCCACGTTCCCTACATTATGAGCACGGCGAGCTCGACCAGTATCGAGGACGTGGCGAAAGCCAATGGCGACGGCGAGCGCTGGTTCCAGCTCTACTGGCCGCCCAACGAGCGCCAGGATATCACGAAGTCGATTCTGAGCCGGGCGGAGAAGGCTGGGTTCTCGGCGCTGTTCGTGACGCTGGATACGTATATTCTTGGCTGGAGGCCGAGCGATATGGATAACGGGTAAGCCCCAACTCTTGGATTTCCACAATTGAACTGCTTCTTCAATGCTAACAAACACTTCTAGATACAACCCCTTCCTGAGGTCCGACCAGATCGGCGTCGCCATCGGCATGACGGATCCCGTCTTCCGCGCCACCTTCAAGGAGAAGCACGGCTGCGAAGTCGAAGACGACATGGGCGCGGCCGTGGCCGAGTGGACGCGGACCGTGTTCCCGGGCATGAGCCACACGTGGGAGGACATCCAGTTCCTGCAGGAGCACTGGAAGGGCCCGATCGTGCTCAAGGGCATCCAGACGGTCGAGGACGCGCGGCAGGCCGTCGCGGCGGGCGTGCAGGGTATTGTGGTGAGCAACCACGGCGGCCGCCAGACGGACGGCGGCAACAGCTCGCTGGGCGTGCTGCCGCGCATCGTGGACGCGGTGGGGGAGCAGCTCGACGTCTTTTTCGATTCGGGGATCCGCTGCGGCGCGGATATTGCCAAGGCGCTCGCGCTGGGGGCCAAGTGCTGTCTTATTGGGCGTCCGTACGTCTATGGTCTCGCGCTCGGGGGGCGAGGAGGGTGTTGAGCATGTGCTTAAGTCGATGCTGGGTGACCTTGAGTTGACGCTGCACTTGGCGGGTATCCCGTCTTCGTCGCCAGAGCACCTTAATCGGTCTGTTTTGGTTAAGGAGTCGGATCTGTTCTAAAAGTTGTAAATACTCACTGTACATACGTACCTAATGTAATGAATCACGCTTGTGTATACAATTTTCTTAAAGCACATGGCATCAACAGCCCTGTGTGTATGATGCTTTCTTTCTTGAGTTCTATCGTTTTCAATGGTCTATATTACCTTGCCTGCGGATACTAGTTGGAATGGCCTGGATCCGTTCCGGAATAAGCAAGCATCATAGCAACTTTCTGCATATTTGTTTCTATCAATTTATCCTTGGAAGGGTTTCACCATCTGACCAAGATTGCCAATTTGAAGCGTATCTTGGTAGCCACAGAGGTTTTGCCATTTATCGGTTATTCTCGCGTATCGTGGGCTGACCTCGATGGTCCCCTTCCCACAATGGAGGAGGGGATTAAAGCCCCCTACGCGCCGTCGACGTATACCTCGTTGCGACTAAGTTTTCTGAACGCTGGGTTTCGCGATGACTGCCGAGCATGATAAAATCGAACCCTACCCCGACCGCCCACCCCGCCGGGAGAGCATTCGATCGACTGAACAATCTCTCTGAGTCAAAGAGAAGCACCGGCTCTGTAGATAGTTCAGCCAAAACCGCACAATACTCTTAAGCAGCACCACAGCCCTGGGAGCTGATCCGGATGACCCGATACCCAAGTCAAAATGAGCGGAATCCTAGGACACCTGGCGTTGGAATGGCCATTGTCGATCCATGACTCATCGTCACGCTCGGGCGAAAGGCTGGATATACATCCTTATAAGCTCAGCAATTGAGGGGCACCAAATGCGATTTGCCCCTTCCAGCACGATGATGGCACATGGCCGTAGAGGACATAAGGAATTCGATTCTTGGCAATGGCCTCAACCTCTATTGTCGATATATGTACAACGTCCTTGACTTGCAGCTTCGGCCGCGTCCCGTCTATCCCATGCTTCTTTCCTCGAGCCACCAATAATTGATGATACCAATTGAGTGTTGTCGAAGAACCCGCTTAAGCCTTGGGCTTGTTGGTTTGCCAGACTAGATAGTAACAAGCTTGTCAGTAAGATGGTCCCTATTATGCCGGATTTATCGATCCATTGAACCGCGAGAGGAGGAAATGACGCACTGGCAATGCCGAAGGGGGCGAAGAAGCCGGTGGCCATGTACAGCCAGTAGCGGACGGCGAAGAAGCGAGTCTTGGTGTTGAAGGGCAGGTTGGTGTAGGGGCCCTCGGCGTAGTGGTAGGGCGACGAGAGGCGGGCTCGGGTCGCGTGGAACATGCGGCGGCTGATCATGTTGGCCGCACGGGGGCTGGCGCGGAGGACGGACTGAGGAGACATCTGGTCAATTGGTTTTAGCAGATGGTCCCGAATCAATCGTTAATCGTCAATCCGGGGTGTCGCATTTACCTTGATGAGACTGTTGCACGCGAATGGGCAGAGTGGAGATGTGTGAAATGGTTTGCTGGAGTGAGCTTTGCAAAATGTCGTATGACGGGTTGAAGCTCGACGAGGTTGTAGAAGCTGCGCATAGCCGGTCGGTTCAATGTCGGCCCAATCGCCACCCCATCCTTTGTACCAAGTACCCTCAAGTGCTTTAATTGCCCATTTACGATGCTCAAACCAAACTGCACGTATCTACCACGTACGCATATCAATCTGCCTATACATAAATGTATTAATAGCCCGTAATTGTGATAATTCACTGTCAATACCAGTAGACCGCAATTGATTGGTGTAGGAACATTTCGAGGTTCGCATATCTTAAGCACGGCCACTTCCGGTGTAAACGCGCCACAGGCGCCACACTATCGCCGGCCACATTCAAGATGGATCGAAACCTTCATTGTGACTGACTGAACGATGGCTGTCGAAAACTACAGTCGCGAGTGACCGTTGACTTAGATGCCGTCCCATTTGGATGAGAAACTCCCTCGCGACGAAACCTGCTTGTCGATGAGTATAAAGACTCGCCGCCGCTGCCCATTGATGACCACAAGGCAGGTCTGTACATCAAGGGCATATTTAGAGGAGACTCTAGATGATCAATTACATAACAAAAAACACCAAGCCATAACCAAGCATCAACCATCCTCAGCACTGGAATAAACGCTGGATCGAAATAGCAGGCCGTGGTTATTGTGGTTCTTCACCCAGCATTACCCCGTGCAGACCACTTAAACACTGGAATCAACGCTGGGAGCTACTGCAACCACCGCCTGCCCATCTAGACGTTCCACTGGATCGAGTCGCCGAGGGCCCCACTACCAATTAATTTCTGCCACTGATAGCAGTCGGCGAGCGTAGTCCGCCAACTTTTTTTTCCCATTCGCAGAAGCTGCAGCTACGCGATTCCCCCCAGATCGTCGATCGAGTAGCAATTCCGGTTATTGCAGTGCCCAGCCACTTAACCCTCCATTGCAATAACATCTCCCCCCAACGATCTTGTAACAACAGATCTGGTCCATCAATTTGTCGACCTCTCACACCACCACTCCTCTTGGCGCATCGATGCGATAAGGTGCAAAGATGGATGACCTCTTCGATGTTTTCGAAGACCAGCCGGCAGCTGCCACTGCTGCCACTGCCGCCAGCGACGGCGACGGCAAGGCCAAGACTGAGATCGAGTCCAACACAAGCGCCAGCAAGCCGACCAAGTCAAAGAAAAAGAACAAGAAGAGAAAGGCCGGCGAGCTGGGCAATGGCGCCGACGGCGAGTCCACACGATCGGCTCCCGAGGCCGCAGAGGTAGAAATGGCCGACGCCGCCCCTACCTCGCCCGAGGAGGACGCTGTTGAAGGTGCCGACGGCGACACAGTCATGGCCGATGAGCAGGACAGCAAGCGCCGGCGCAAGGATGGGGCTACCGAGGCGCCCGTCATGACGGATAGCTTCGAAACTGCCGAATCTCGAGAGCTTGCCGCCGCCGCCGGCTTTGCGCCCGCCGACGAATCTAACCTCGTCTTGAAGCACAACATCCAGCATCAAGTCGCTCTTCCCCCGGATCTGGACTACGAATACGTCCCTCTTTCCCAACACAAAGCGCCCAAGGAGCCAGCGCGCACATGGCCCTTTACCCTTGATCCCTTCCAGCGCCTTTCCATCTCGTCTATTGAACGCGATGAGAGTGTGCTGGTTTCCGCCCATACCAGTGCCGGAAAGACTGTTGTCGCCGAATACGCAATCGCACACTGCCTCAAGCAGAACACCCGAGTGATCTACACTTCGCCCATCAAGGCCCTTAGCAACCAGAAGTATCGTGAGTTCAACGAGGCTTTCGGTGATGTCGGTCTGATGACTGGTGATGTCACCATCAACCCTACTGCTAGTTGTCTGGTCATGACTACCGAGATTCTGCGTTCCATGCTGTACCGCGGTTCGGAGATCATGCGCGAGGTGGCCTGGGTCGTTTTCGACGAAATCCACTACATGCGAGACAAGTCGAGAGGTGTCGTATGGGAAGAGACCATCATCCTTCTCCCCGATAAGGTGCGATATGTGTTCTTGTCTGCCACCATCCCGAACGCCTTCCAGTTCGCCGAATGGATAGCCAAGATCCACAGACAGGCATGCCACGTTGTTTATACCGATTTCCGTCCTACTCCTTTGCAGAACTACTTCTTCCCCGCTGGCGGCAGCGGCATCTTCCTCGTCGTTGATGAGAAGGGCGTTTTCCGAGAGAACAACTTCAACAGGACCATGCAAATGATCCAGGACAAGAAGGGTGCCGACCTCCAAGAGGCTGGCGCCAAGAGCTCCGGAAAGGGCAAACACAAGAAGCCTATGAAGAACGGTAAAGATGAGGCCAACGCCGACATCCAGAAGATTGTCAAGATGATCATGAACAAGAACTTCAACCCGGTTATTGTGTTCAATTTCAGCAAACGCGAGTGCGAGATGATGGCTCTGTTCGTGTCCAAGTTCAGTTTCAACGATGACAGCGAAAAGCAGATGGTGCGCAAGGTTTTCACCAGTGCTATCGAGTCGCTGTCGGAGGAGGACCGCGATTTGCCCCAGATTTCGAACTTGCTCCCGCTGTTGGAGAAGGGTATCGGTGTGCATCACTCCGGCCTGCTGCCTATCTTGAAGGAGACAATCGAGATCCTTTTCCAGGAAGGACTCATCAAGGTGCTGTTTGCTACTGAGACCTTCTCTATCGGTCTGAACATGCCTGCCAAGACTGTTGTCTTCACGCAAGTCACCAAATGGGATGGTGTACAGCGCCGTCCTCTCACCTCGTCCGAATACATTCAAATGTCCGGTCGAGCCGGTCGTCGTGGTCTTGATGAGCGTGGTATCGTCATCATGATGGTTGATGACAAACTGGAGCCTGAAACGGCCAAGGAAATCGTTGCTGGCTCGCAGGATCGTCTCAACTCTGCCTTCCACTTGGGCTACAACATGGTCCTCAACCTGCTGCGTATCGAAGCCATCTCGCCCGAATTCATGCTGGAGAACTGTTTCTTCCAGTTCCAGAACAGCGCCAGTGTAGCTGGACTGGAGCAAGATCTTATGAACTTGCAAAAGGAGAAGGACGGAATGGTCATCCCTGACGAAGCAACCATCAAGGACTACTACAGTCTTCGACACCAGATTGAGGCTTACACCAAGGACATGATCCACGTCATTCAGCATCCCACACACTGCCTGGATTACCTCCAGCCTGGTCGGATCATTCAGATCCAGAATCCCAAAACCGGTCAAGATTTCGGTTGGGGCGTTGTTGTCAACTTCATTCCTCGCAAAGCCCCCAAGTTCGGCGAGAAGGAATACGAGCCCCAAGAGTCATATTTCGTCGACGTTTATCTCCGTCTGGACCCTGATAGCGAGCCGTTCGCCCCTGCTTCCCAGACTTCGCAACCCTCCAAGGAGATGCCTGATGGCCTGATTACGCGTGGCGAGTCCAGCTCCTGCAGCTTCCAGGTTGTGCCCTGTCTGTTTACCTGCATCAAGACCATCAGTCAAATCCGAGTCTTCATGCCCAAGGACGTCAAGAACCGCGAGGATATGGAAGAGGTCCGCGGCTCGGTTCTGAAGTCTCTGACCGAGGTCGAGCGACGATTCCCCGATGGTGTCCCCATTCTTGACCCAATCGAGAACATGGGTATCACTGATGATTCTTTCAAGAAGCTCCTGCGAAAGATCGAGGTCTTGGAGGCACGACTGCTTGCCAACCCTCTGCATGGCTCGCCTTTGCTGCCCGGTCTCTGGGAGCAGTACTCGAGAAAGATCTCGCTCACCGACCAGACTAAAGCCATCAAGAAGAAGATTGGTAAGGCCCACAGCATCGCCCAGCTTGATGAGCTGAAATCGAGAAAGCGTGTCCTTCGCCGCCTTGACTTCATCAACGACGCCGACGTTGTTCAGATGAAGGCGCGTGTTGCCTGCGAGATTTCCTCTACGGAGGGTCACGAGCTCCTGCTTTCCGAACTGCTCTTCGACCGCTTCTTCAACGAGCTTACGCCCGAGATGTGCGCCGCCATCCTCAGTGTCTTCATCTTCGAGGAGAAGGTTGAGGCTGCCACGCTCCGAGATGAGCTGCAGAAGCCTTACTCGCAAGTACAGGCCAAGGCCAGGATCATTGCCAAGATTAGCCAAGAAAGCAAACTGGAGGTCAACGAGGACGAGTACGTCCAGTCTCTCAAGTGGCAGTTGATGGAGACCGTTTATGCCTGGTCCAATGGCAAGCCGTTCTCGGAGATCTGGTAAGTTTCCTAGGTACCCTTATTAATCGTTCGATACTAATAATCTATAGCAAAATGACGAATGCTTACGAAGGCTCCCTCATTCGTCTCTTCCGCCGTCTCGAAGAGCTTCTACGCCAAATGGCCCAAGCCGGAAAGGTCATGGGCAGCGAGGAGCTCACGACGAAGTTCGAGGAGAGTTTGGCGAAGATCAGACGTGATATCGTTGCTGCCCAGAGTCTATACTTGTAAACCACAAAGTCCTGGTTATGCATGGTTATCCTCTGTTGTTCAGCAGGGCCTACTCAGTTTTTGAGGGCCTGATTATACGCCTCGTAAGAGGTGTTGTGTTATGGAGTTCAGGATGTTTTGGCAGGGAACAGCAGTTATACCACTTGCTTGGTGTGGACCAGAGAGAACAGAGTAATTATTCCCCCATCGGCGGAAGCGTTGCACCCACTGTACAGACCGGGAACAATCCAGTGCTATTAGCACAGCGTTCCATTCATTCCACTGGAAACAGTGTCACGTTTATTCAGCTGGAATAGCGTGTCACGTTGGTCCCGCTGGATATAATGTCACGTCTATCTCGTTAGATATGTTGTCTAATGGGATAACCTGGCCCGTCTATTGTTCGCCTGGAGTACCATTGGTCTCACTGGATATAATCCTCGTGGGATAAATTGGTCTTTCTGTTATGCAGGCGAATTATATACGAACAGCAGCGCTAACGCCATCAACGGGGATACATCTCGTAGGTGAGTTGTCTCGAGGTCTTGCCAAGTATTCTATAGGGATTTGCTAGATAGATGAATCGGCATCGCTGCTAGGTTGGCGGCGATGCAAAGCCCTTTTATTGTTTTGTCATTGTGTATGTGATCAACGTGGCCATGTAGTAATAAGTAACAACCATGCCTCTGACTCGTCTGCCGCGCTGTTTTAGCTGGCTTGCACTCTACAGCCATAAAGGTATCATCGCCCATCTCTGAGCTGCCAAATTATGACTGGACATCGCCAAGTAAAATGTTTTTCTTTGTACAACTTTTGTGTCTATCATGAAGAGTAAGGATATCCGATCCCTGGGGGTTGTCCCAACGCAACGCCAACGCCAACGCTATGTATAAGCACGCATTCAAGAACCAAGCAAGACCATCGTAAACAACAACACCCCCGAGAACCAATAGCCACAAGTGCTTGTTTGCCCCAACTGTATGTACACTCCCTGCCTGCCGCCCATTATTTGCCACCCGAGATGCTCCGGACGATGCCGATGAGGAAGCTGAAGAAGACGCCGACGCAGACCATGAACTTCCAGCGGTCGCTGTGGATGCCGTGCTGGCGGACGAGCCAGCCGAAGCTGCCGAGGGGCCACATGAAGCCCGTGACGACGCCCCAGACCAGCGCGTCCAGGTGGCCGGCCAGGCCGGCGTTGTTGCCGCCACCGCCTTCCTCGTCCAGGCCGGACCCGCCGCCCGCGTTGGAGGCGGTGGTGGGCATCGCGACGGCGCCGTTGTCGTCGATCCACGAGTCCTCCATGCGCCGGAAGGAGTCGGGGCTCGGCAGGGTGTCGGGGGTGTAGCGCGAGGAGTGGATGCTGCGGAATTGGAGGCGGAGCTGGTTCACCTCGGCCGGGGTGAAGCCGGCGTTGAGGAGGCGGTCGAAGCCGCGGGGCGTGTTTTGGGACTGGTTCTGATTTGGGGTCTGAGCATTGTTGTTGGCGGTAGTGGTGCCGGGGGTAGGGGTGCCCGCGGGCGAGGTAGGTCGGAGGAGGGGACTGCTGGGCGGCGCGACGGGGACGAGGGCGGCCTTGGCTTCGGACTCGAGCTCGGACGTGGTGAGGGAGTCGCCGATGCTGCAGTTGACGTATATGCGCTGGGGCGGCGGGGGGCGGTTGGGGATGTTTTTGCCCTTACCCTTTCCCTTGTCTTTACCCGCAGTATCATCGTCCTTGTTGCCAGAAGAGGCAGACACTAAAGACTCGTACTCGTCGTAGCGGCTCGGGGGCGCGGGCGGGGGCGCGCGCAGGACGGCGCTCAGGGCGGCGGTGTCGGGCAGGATGCGGCCGCCCTGGATGAAGCGCAGGCGGCGCTGGGAGTTGGGCTCGGCGAGGCGGCCGCGGATCAGGTGCTTGAGGGAGACGACGGTGGTCTGGGCGGGGTGCGGGATCTCGAGGTCCAGGTCCGGGATCGAGGCGCTGAAGCGGATGGTCAGGGAGAGCGGTTGCGGTTGCGGCGACAGTGGTGCCGGGGCGAGATTGGGCGATAAGGGTCCCAGGGCCGCGCTGTTGAGCGGCGGCGGCTTGAGAGAACTCATGATCGGGTCGGTGTAGAATTAGGGGCTCGGAGAGAGGGCATCGTTGTTGCAATCGGCGCAAAGTCGCAAGTCGCAGTTGGGCCTGGCGTTGAGAGGAGGATGGGTTACTATGTCTTTTGGCCCCCTGTATTTTTAGCATACGTTCATCACTTTCAGGGACTGAGCGAGCGATGGGAAAGCACCAGCCGCCCAGAAACCACATGGACAATCGCCAGAGGCTCTATTTAGTGGGGTACTCCGGGCAAGCTAAAGCAAGCTTGTCAGCTCGTGCAGGGCGCGAGTCGTAAGATGCAGAAACACCCCGCGGTTGCAGCCATTGCGTGCTCTGATCCCAGGACAGCCTAGGTTAATTGGCGTCGATAGACTCGATAGGGAATACTCTTGGAAGAAGGCCGATGACGGCATGCGCATTTAACTCGGTCGTTTCTCTGATTGGTGCATACGCAATTGCAAATATCAATAGAATTCACTTACTCACGTACCGTACATAAAGTAGTGTCGTCGTGTGGGCGATAGCTTCTTCTTCTCCTTGTTCCTGTTTCTCCATGAATACTTTCAGGTCGGCCGTCAGAACAACGACAACCCCGCTTCGACTAACAAGACATTTCAACCCGAGCCGTCGACGTGGATTCTGCTCGACCATGACCAACGGCCTCCCTGCCAAGCTGAAGCCCGCCGCCCGGGTGACGGGCCAGCGACAAGATGTCTGGTGAGTATTTCCCGCTTACCCTGCGACGGCTCTAAGTCAGGCCAGGTGCTAACCCCGCCGCAGGTCCATCATCAACGAAGCCGCGGCCGCCTCGCCCCAGCAGCCCATCGTGAACATGGGCCAGGGCTTCTTCGGCTACAACCCGCCCGACTTCATCATCAACGCCGCCAAGGCCGCCCTGGACAAGGTCGACTGCAACCAGTACAGTCCCACCAAGGGCCGCCCGCGCCTCAAGAAGGCCATCGCCGACGCCTACTCCCCCTTCTGGGGCCGCCAGCTCAACCCCGACACCGAGGTCACCATCACCACCGGCGCCAACGAGGGCATGCTGAGCGCCTTCATGGCCTTCATCGAGCCCGGTGACGAGGTCATTCTCTTTGAGCCCTTCTTCGACCAGTAAGTTTTGCTGCTGCATGTATGGGTTTGGTAGCCGGCCTGCTCATCTGACCATCTGTTTAGGTACATCTCGAATATCGAGATGCCCGGCGGCAAGATTGTATACGTCCCGCTACATCCTCCTAAGGATGGTCCCACGACAACGTCTTCGGCGGCCAACTGGGCCATTGACTTTGACGAGCTGGAGAAGGCCATAACCCCCAAGACCAAGATGATTGTCCTCAACACACCTCGTAGGCTTCTCCTGTTCCTTCGTCTGATTCGCTTAGGCATCCCCCCCTATCCTCTCCCGTCTCTTCTCCTAACTATCAAAACAGACAACCCCGTCGGTAAAGTCTTCTCCAAAGAAGAGCTCCAAAAGATCGGCGACCTCTGCGTCAAGCACGAAATCATCATCCTCTCGGACGAGGTCTACGACCGCCTCTACTACGTCCCCTTCACCCGCGTCGCCACCCTGTCCCCCGAGATCGAGCGCCTGACCCTCACTGTCGGCTCCGCGGGCAAGAACTTCTACGCCACGGGCTGGCGCGTCGGCTGGCTCATGGGGCCCGCGCCCCTGATCCAGTACGTCTCCGCCGCGCACACGCGCATCTGCTACTCGTCCGTGAGCCCGCTGCAAGAAGCCTGCGCCGTCGGCTTCGAGCAGGCCGAGGGCGAAGGGTTCTGGGATCAGACTGTCCGCGACATGCGCGGCAAGATCGCCCGCTTCGTCGCCGTCTTCGACGAGCTCGGCCTGCCCTACTCGGACCCCGAGGGCGGCTATTTCGTCATGGTCAACATGCAGAAAGTCCAAGTGCCCGCCGACTACCCCTTCCCGCCCCACGTCGCGAGCCGGCCCCGCGACTTCAAGCTCGCCTGGTTCATGATCCAGGAGATTGGCGTCGCCGCCATCCCGCCCACCGAGTTCTACACCGACGCCAACGCCTGGATCGCCGAGGACTACATGCGCTTCGCCGTCTGCAAGGAGGACGACGTGCTCGAGGCCGCCAAAGAGCGGCTCCGGGGGCTGAAGAAGTACATCAAGTAACGCAAGGGCCTAGCTAGGTAGTGTTTACAAATTATCCGAGACAATACAATAGGCAAGCTCTACATTTGCTGATCTAGATGGTGTTCGCATATTCGACCACGAAAATGGTGTCCTTAAACAGGCTTACCTTCTAGGTAACACTTTCTCGAGGGTCCACCTCAGGGGCATGGCAAGCAATCAGTAGGGCTATACTGATGATTATTCAATCTCTGAACCGCTCATGGTCCCATCATTACCTATTGCCAAGTAAGTTACTCTGCATTCTATACTCCCCCTTGCCATCCCATCGCTAGCCTCCGAGCCATCCTGTTATCCGCGCAATCTGGGAAACGAAAAATAGTTTTAGCTATTGTTAACGCTTTTTTTATTAAGCTATCTCATTACGCTTGTGCAAAAGCCATATCATTGCGCTTGTGTACCTTTAGCAGGCAGGCACTTCTTCCCTTCTTTTTCTCGAGACGGAGCAATATTCTGAGTTTGCCAATCTATGTGCTAGTAGTTGCAGCAATAGCACTATTATTCTTCGTCTCCGTCCGCCTCCGTCATGGCCGTAGTGGCCTCGAGCAGATCCGCGGGCACCTTCCAACTATGGGTCATGGCCGCTCGCTTGTAGGCCTCGAACGCCTCGAAGACGCCGTAGTCCGTAGAACGGTACTGGACCTTCTTGCTGTTGCTGCTGTTGTTCTTGGACAGGTCAATGGGCTTGGTGTTTTCCAGCCGCGCCGGTCTCGGTTCGGGGGTGGTCATCGCCATGCGGACCTGGAGCAGCACTCCCTCCAGGCTGGCAATGGGCGACCAGCCGCTGTTAGTGAGCAGCTGCATGCACATGGCGCCGCCAGAAGTGACGTGACCACCACCGCCCATATGGAACGGTAGGAAACGCGGCCGGATCACGCGCACGAATGGCGGGGAGTAGGGGAACTCGCGGCCGAAGCGCAGCTCCAGGACGATGCTGTTCACTTTGGCCTTTGCCATGTCCTGTGCGAGGGGCATGCTCTTGTCAAACGAGTGCAGCTCGACGATCCAGTGGAACATGTTGGTAATTTTGTCAAAGTCGATGAACCAACCGAGTTCATGGATCGGGACCAATGACTGGGTGGCTTGGAGCTTCTGGATTTCCTTCGCGAGGGTCTTCTGCGCCTGGCTCGTTGCATACGAAGGTGGGCTCAGTTTCGGCAGCGTATCGAGGTCCAAAGTAAACGGCCGGAAGTCGGTCTTGGTCGTGTCGAGAATGATGGCCGAGCCCTCGGATGACAATGGGGTTGTTGATGCAGTATCGTCAAGGGACCCCCCGTTCATGGTAAGGAACATGCGGTCTTCCTCGTCTTCATCCTCGCTGTCGCCATCATGTCCGAGAGCATCCTTCTTCAAAGACATGGAAGCCTGCTGAACACCTTTATCCTCGGGGGTTGGGATGGCACCTCGTGGCACGAAGAGTTTCCCTGACGATCCCTTGGCTTCGTTGGCAGGATCCTGAATGAACTCTAAAACATTCGAGGGTCTGTTAGTAGATGTCTCAGTGCCGATAGGTTGTACTGCTTCCGTCTGAGGTGCCTGTGGCGACTGGTGAGGCTGGATGAACAAACATCTGCACTGGATCCAGTGGACGTGTTGCACAACCATGCAGAAGTTGTTGTTGTTGATAAACTGCTCCGGCAAGTTGACGAGCTCATTGAGGCTGACAGCCGAACCGATCTTCAGAACCGAGTTTGGCCAGTAAGGCTTGCTTCCGGTTGTGGAGCTGGTGACGGCGCCCCATCCGTGTGAACGACCAGAGTAGCCAAGACTCGTATTGAAGTCGTGGCCAAAGTATACACCGTTGCCATAAGCCCTGCCGTTATGGACCTGCTCAAAGTTCAGGCCCTGGCGAATGATGCTGTGCCAGTTGCTGAGGGAGCTGCCGTGCCATGCAAGGATCGTTTTGTGCGGCTTCTTCACCTGCCGTAGAGCCTCTTGGAACTGGACTTCCTTCTCGGGGGAGCCCTGGGCAAACCTGAACTGCAGCCAACCTTTCACGCCACTTATGTGCTCCTGTTGACGAGCTAAACCCTCTTCTGGTTTGCCGTCTTCGGTTGGACACTCATCGACTTGGACAATGTATGAACGATTGGATGCCACTATCCATCTGAGCAGTTTCGAGGCTGCTGGTGTGAGTCGATCCCACTTCTCAATCTGTTGGGTTGGGTTGGCCGTGAGATGCGATCGCATTGTAGCCACCGAGGGGATTGTCTCAAGCTGCATGAGAATCGCTCCCGCCTTCCTATTTCCCTCGAGATCGTCGAGGTTCTCGTCGTACAATACCATATACGCACTTGACTTGTCCGCAACCTGCGCGTCCACATGAGGCAGAACCGATACAATCGCCAACGTCACCATCGAACCAATAATGCTCTCAACCCGGCCATGCGAGATCACATTTTCGGTTGCGCTAGACTGGAGCGTTGCCACGATTGCTACCCAGCTCCCCTCCTTGAATCTGTCCGCATCCTTACTTTCATGTAGCTCAAAGATCGATGTGCTCATTGTGTTCCTGCTGATACGGCCCTTGATCGGATCGACCAACACGACTCCATTGACCACAAGAGATCCGGCAAGTTCTTCTGCTGGGTCTTGCTGGCCAGTATTCACAGGGTTGTAGTAAGGTGCAATGGCCCTCGAGGCAGGCATCGCAATTGACGTACTGTACGCTGGTAGGCTGCCGCTCTTGTAGATTTTGGGTACCTGAAGATTGAGGCCTGTAGGAAAGTCGCGTACTCCACGACCAGGTGCGGAATTAGCGCTCATGTTGGCTTGCAAGCCGGCGTAACAGAAGCTGATGAGGAGATCGACCACATTTGGCTGATTGCGGATTTCCTGGTTCACACTGGGTCCCAGTCCCATACTCATGTACTGGAAAAGGCAGAGCGAGTTGCCACAAACGTACGGCTTCAGTGCCTCGAAATTGCCCTCGACCTGTTGGTGACATACCATGCAGTAGTCGGTACACCGGACGAAATAGCGCATCGCAAACTGGGCAGCGATAAGTGGAAGAGACAGCTCTTGTTCGCCCTTGAAGTGGTCCTTCGCAATAAAGGCCGGAAGTTTCGTCTGATCGACGTCGTCGCTTTCCCCCTTTGACGAACCCATGTCGATAGCACGAGCATTCGACTGTCCTGGAACCACATTACGAGACATGCTCGCGAGCTGTTTATTTGCCTGGTCCCAGCTTACCCCTGAGCTCTTGCGAATCTTGAGCAAGGAAACAAAGTCGGCATCCATGAAGGTGTCGATAGACTGGCCGATGCCAAGGAGGTTCAACTCAGACTCGGCTGGTTCGGTTTCGTCGGAGCCAACGGTGGCCTTGCTTTTGGTAGCATTGTCCGAGTGAAATGCTTTGAGAGCTTGGTGTAGACTCGGTTTGTAGCGGCGGCACTTGCGCAAACGAAACTTCATGTTGGACAGGCCGGATGCTCGTTCATAGGCGTCCTCCAGCGTTGTGTAATGCCGTTCATATCGAATCAAGAGGATGATGTAGTCATCAAGGGTGAGATCCCATGCTTCGAGAGTCTCGCTGGATAGGCATAGCTTGTCGACACGGACAGAGAGTGAAACGATGTTGTTTTCCACCGTGTCTTCGAAACCACAAAGCACACCTACCTTGAAACCCGAAGCACGCGCAGTACGGAAGTCGCGGCGAATGCGATTCGCAATCTTCTGCTCAACCTTAGCGGCTACGAGTGTAGGCGTTTGGCTGCCGTCATTGCCCCCAAGACCGAAAACAGCATCTTCATCGGAGTCATAGCCAAAATCCCCAAATCCATCCTCCTCCTCTTCGCCAGCCGTGTCATCTTCAACGTCAGTCATGAGCTCGTCTTCCTCGTCATCGGGTTGAGTGCCGACTGCTGCTGTTCCTCCTACAAGAGAGGATATGAAGCTTTGTGAGAGTGCGGCAAGCGCTTCTTGGACTCGGAGGCCTGAAGACTGCATGAAAAAGTTGTCAAGTGGCTCTGCAAAGGCAGCGGGGATCTCGGTGATTGCCCAAGCCAGAAAAGAGTGCTCTGCCGGGTAGCCGGACCACTCGTTAGGCACCACCTGCACCTCAACATGATCTAGCGGTGCCAGAAGGTGGTGGCTGAATGTGAATACGAATTGACCTTCCGAGTCGGCTTTCGAGATGGCGGAAATGCCGGCTATGTTTCTACCAGGGACCGACTCTAGGTCGGCCTGGTATTTGGGTCTGTAGTCCCTCATTGCTGGCTTGATTGTCAGAACCTATGTCAGGCGTAGGATGGTGAAAAAGGCAGGCCTGAGTAGTTCAGGTTTGACAGTTTCTGTATTTCCAAGGCTTGGAATAATAGATGTATGGAGAAAAGAGGGACGTTGCTGAACTTACCTTCTAAGGCTGAAAGTCAAAGGATGTTTCTGGTGGTTTGCCGATGGATGTGGTGGTTTGCTTTGAGAGAATAATTCCGGAAAGACTTGGCAGTGGAATAACGTGCTCATCTAGGACTGTTCCCATGGAGTAGTTCTTCCCAAAAGGTCTGTTTGTTGAACCGGTTACTGCTGCTAAGAAGCGGGACAGTCAGTGTTTGCACGAGGTCGCCGGCCACTTTGTAGACACGGCCTAAACAGGTGTGCGTAACCTGACACTGACCAGCCTTTGGGATAGCTGGTTATTCAAGTGACCATGCAGTGTGGCACCCTGACTGGAATAAACAAGAGGACTGGCTGCGTTGGTCGAATCAACAGTTGGTTGGATTCGCGATGTTGTTTCTGTGAACTGTAGGTAGATGTGACGGGACACTAGGTTAGGTACGTTGGTAGGTATGCGGAACAATCACCCAGTTATGAATAGCACCAATTGGGACATTGAATCTGGGAACAACACAGTCAGAGTGAGGTACATGAAGGTGACAGCATTGAATAGAAAAAAGGCCACAATGAGTGGTAGATCTGATTATGACTGTAAAATAATACATGTCATTCAAGGCTGGAGACAGCCCAGGCAGTGCTCGCTCTGTTGCCTGGAGAGGTTGCCTTTAGCAGGCAGCATGTAAATGGTTTCTTAGTGGTCAAGCAGAGCACGGGGCTTTTGGTGTCTGCACACTTACATCAGACCCTAGGTACCTAGTTCAGTACTGCCCTCCTACGAACTTTGAACATCTTTCTCATATCTCAGGAGAAAAGAAAGAATAGACCCGAAACTTCAAGAGCATAGTCGGTTTTAATCGCCTATGGTCTGGAATACGTATAGTATAGTCCCTGGCGTCTCTTTTTACTATCGTAAACCCATCAAGTTGTCAGTTCTCTAGATGGAAATAGATACAGTCGGTGGAGTTCCTAATGAGTACAGTTGCGGATCCATTGAGCAATGGAGTCTGGATTGAGCACAGTGACAGACAGGGATGACTCAACCGGCATGCGGGGTGTTCAGCCCCTACCGACAGTAAGCACGCTGCACGCTGAGCATGGTGGGGGCCCGATACGTATTCTGGGAACCACCGATCGATCAATTGAATGTACCTAACAGGCCTCAAGCTTCAAGCTTCCAATTGCCTTCAGCCCACACGTTCCTCACCCACCGGACGCATCCTGTACCTTGGGCAATTCTTCCACCTCCAAGATGAGGCGCCGTCAGAACAGCTCTCTGAGCTCAAGCTCGGCGCGAGGCCTTCCCCATCATATCCGCCAGCAATCAAAAGCAGTTCAGTCAATCGAGGCCAAGTCGCAACACGTGTCCGACCCTTTCCTACAAAGCTTCCTGTCGCCCTCCTTCGATCCCGCCAGCTACCTCAACGCCACCCTACCACCGCTACAGGCTCATGTCTCCTCCGTGTCTTCAAGCCCGGAGGGGGCTGTGCCCCTGTCCGAGCTATCGTCACAAGCGCAAACACTGTTGTCCCAATTGAATGCGCAGACCACGCGCTTGACCAACACTCTTACCCAGCTCACCGACGACATCCTGAGGAGCGGCAGCCGCTTGGCGTACGAGGTGGAACTGCTTCGCGGAGAGACGCTGAGTCTTTCCGAGGCACTGTCCGATGGCCTGCAAGACGACGTAGCCAAGTTCGTCCCCAATGGGCTCCAGGCTCAGCTGGATAGCAAGAAGAATGCGACAGATGAAGTCGCCCAACGCCGGCCCTCGGTAGGGACCCCCGCGCCAACCGATACCACGCCCAAGAGCGCGACGATGGAAGACCCGGCATATATATCACAACTCCAGACCCTCGCGCTAGTGCGTTCGCGCCTCGACTCGGTTATCAAGACCTTTGGCGACGCCATGGAATTCGTGTTTCCTCCATCCGAGCTTTCGGTTACATCTGGCTTCCTCTCCGTATCAGCGCCAGACGCCGGAGGTCACGACCACAGCACCGAAGAGAAGGGGCAGCAGGTGCTCAAGCAGTTCAAGGAGGACATCATCGCCCTGCTATCTACAAGCAAAGATCCCGTAGCTGGCATAGAGAAGGCGGCCCAGAGGATCGAGGAGCTTAAGGAACTGTTGGTCGTATGGAATGGTACGGCCGAGGAAAAGGGTCGGGCCAAGTTCATCGACACCTTGGCCAAGCTGGTGGAAGACAGGCATAAGGAGCTTTTAGAACAAAATAACAAGCGGGAACCGGAAGCGGCACCCCGGAAAAGCGCAGAAGGAACTGTGGAGAATAAGCCTCTTGGTGGTTATGGCCTCATGAGTCAACTACAGAAGCTGAGGGGCGGATTATGATTCACGAGGCTCGTACAATGCATGAGCTATGCCAACCTGAGGACGCGATTATGTTTTCAATGTCCAAATGGGCATTGAACAGTGCATGTTCCGCCATGGCGAAGTGAAATACTGGGCAGAACGGCGCCATTGCCGCCATTTCTCGCTGTGGTCGTAGTACGGAAGCTGAGAACGCAGGCAGGATAGCTGATAACTTATACTATCGCGACACCAGCAGTGCGGTATCGATCCCATCCGCACCCCCTAATTCGAGTCAGAGAGGCCGATATACTGGCTTGCGTGTCCACAGCCCATCTTGTCGCAGTCCTTGCCAGTGTCGTATTCGCTTGCTGGGGACCAGGGATACGATTAAGGGTGATCGGGAGTATCGGTGCAGTTGGGCAGCCTGAATGTAAGGGACGGGGTCCAATAACGTCACCAGAGCCGGCCCAACGGCTGGTTGCCGAACTGGTCACTTACCCATTTGTCCTCTGGCCTTTCGGTGCCCACTGTAAGCCCATTGGTAGTATCCTTGGCCATCATCATTATATGGTTGCTTTTGAACAATAGATATGTTGATGTAGTAGTATTCGTGGCGACCGATTATCCATATTGCTTGTTTCCCTCTTAGAGTTTACTGATTTGGATACAAGGACAGTTCTAACTGAATCACATCCAGTGCTTTGCATGGTTGCGCCGCGGTGGGATTTACCCCTTGTCGGCGGATTACGCTATTTCATTGCGGACAAACTCAACCCTCCTAATCAGGTGGTCTGATTGGTCGCGCCGACGCCCTTGCCTCATACACGCAGATGAAGTGGGAGGATCGGAACGACTCCCACACTGCCTCAATATGGGGATGCTGTTTTCACGATCTATAATAGAATGCCCAGTCCCCTGACAAGTTCTGATGAGGGGCATCCTCTGCGTCCTTCCACCACTCAACATTCGATGCTCCCCTATCATTCTTTGCCTGAAAGCTAGCCACCATATCGCCGATATTGTCAGACAGGTGCTATTGTGAGGAGCGCATGTAGCTTCTGGGAGCAACGACGATGGACGCAATATCACAGCAACTCCACATGGCCGCTCACGCGGACCTCTCGACCGCCTTATTGACGGCGGCGGTCGTAGGGCTCCTGGCCCACATGCCGATCCGCTCGTTCGAGTTCGAAATGGCCGTATACCATTTCCTAGCTGGCTGTGTGGTGTGTTTCTTCGGACTAGGTGGTCTATATTTCCATGCCGGACAAAGCGGCAGCCTCTTTGCTGCCCTGGCCAGGTCTGCGCTCGTTCAGGCCATGTTCCACGTGGGCCTCCTTACCAGCATCGCTGTATACCGACTGGGTTTCCATCGGTGCCATCACATCCCCGGACCCTTGGGGGCGAAGCTCTCGCGATTCTACGCTGCGTACTTGGCTTCGAAGAAGTTGCAGTTCCACAACGAACTCTTCCAGATGCATGAGACGTACGGCGATTTTGTTCGGACCGGTATGTGCTATATCCACCTAACTCCTGAGGAAAGGGAAGATAGGGGGGATAAAGACCCATCGACGATGAGAAGGAGTGTGTGGCTCGTTCACTTGCTAAACATCAGCGGGAAAATGCAGGTCCCAGAGAAGTGTCTATAAGACGTAAGGCAGCCGTCAATGCCATTTTCGGTCCCCATTCGAAATGTGTCAAGTCGACGTGGCATGCCCAGTTCGGGCTGGACCCGAACAAGGTATCGCTGATGGTGTGCCGTGATCGCGCCATGTACAGACGAAGGCGACGAACTTGGGATAAGGCAATCTCAATCAAAGGTATATTACGGACTGGGAACGGATTTCTTTCCGTCCACTTTCCCCCTTTTCCATCTATAACCCTAATTGCTCGGGGTCAAGCGGAGAAAAGAAGCCAAAGTCTGATCTTTTGTAGCACTCGCAACCTACGCCCCCGGATCAAGTCTCACGCCGACCTGTTAGTCCAGCGCCTGCGGGAGCAGTCGGGCCGCCCCGTCAACGCCACGCAGTGGTCCATGTTCTTCAGCTTCGACCTGATCGGCGACGTGGGCTACGGCAAGAGCTTCGACCAGCTCGCCACGCTCGAGGAGCACCCGGCCGTGAAACCCATTCACGGGAATATGTCCGAGCTGGCTATCCTGGGCCAAGTGCCCTGGCTCCTGCACTTCTTGAGCTCCATCCCCGGCGGCATGAAGGCTTTTGATGATACGGCCAACTTTTGTCAGGGCCAGCGGCGGACGAAGCAGAAGGTTGGTTTGTCTTTTTTCGTCTTTATCTAAAGTGAATATCCTATACTAGATACACAGAAAGGACAGATAAAGTTATCTTCTCACTTTGAAGTAGCTGACGGAGGATAAATAGACGTGGAGCCAGGATGACTATCCCCAAGATATCGTCTCGTGGCTGCTCAAAGCCATGTCCGAGAAAGACGGTTCCGGGCCACCTTCGCTAGGGGCCCTGGATGAAGATACAAAGCTGCTCCTCATCGCTGGAAGGTGGGTATTCGATTGTCCCGATGTAATATTCCAGAGAAAAACAATCCGCTTACACAACTCCATCAAAATCCAGCGAGACCACAGCCACCGCTCTTACGAACGCCCTCTTCTTCGCCTCAGCGCATCCCGAAAAGCAAGAGAAGCTGCGCACGGCCCTAACCGAGGGCGCCAGTGCCAACAATTGGAGCTACGAAGCGATCCAAAGCGTTAAGTACCTTGCCCACTTCATCAACGAGACCATGCGGCTCAAGCCGTCTGTGATCCTGAGCGGGCGCTACGAGACGCCCCCGGAGGGCCTCCAGGTCGACGAGGTCCGCATCCCGGGACGCGTCGTCGTGACGGCCCCGCTCGTCTGGCTACATCGGGATCCCCGGTACTGGCAGCGGCCCGACGAGTTCCTGCCGGAGCGGTGGGGGGACGACCGGCGGGCGGAGATGGGAACGGATGGGGCTCCTTACTTTCCGTTTTCTCTTGGTGAGCACTCTTTTCATTCTCCGCAATTCCATAAATGCTCTAAGAGGCTTGTCCTTTCATCCATTACACGATTTTGTCATCCGCAAACCTCATACATCGGCTGATGATGGGTGATTTCCCCTGAAAATAGGTGCTTTCAGCTGCGTTGGGAAGAATCTCGGTCTCATGACCCTAAGAATCGCACTTTTCGCAATCATCCAAAACTTCAAAGTGAGCTTCGCGCCCGGAGAGACGGGTGCCGTGTTCGACAATGAGGCCCTGGACACATTCACGACGACAATTCAACCGCTTAAGTTACAGTTCACGCCGCTCGAGGCTCCGTGAATACAATGAGATCTGTACTGCAAAGCTGTAGCTAGGTCAACATTCGGCCTGCTTTGCTATGGGTTAAACGATGTTTAATGCCGAAGTTGTCTGTCTATTCTTGTTCAAGGGTGAAGATGTAAGCTTCGCTGTGATAATGAAAAGGCCATTTGGCTAGCTATTCCATGGCACCACCCGGTATGATCCCATTTTCAAGAAAGGAAACCAATGGTTCCTACAAAGCCCAATGGTGATGATGCGGCAACAATTCCTGTACTACGAAGGGACCTATTCGGCAGCGGCGTGTATTTCCTGTGTTACACTGTAGACGAATATATGATTTTATGGGCGACAAAAAAAAAAAACAATAATTTGCATTATATCATGATTTTTCTATTTCACTAATCGATCGTTTCTCATCTCACCGTTCCATCGTCTTCGAACACATCTCTGTCGCCGTTCCATGGCCTTCGTTCACGTTGCCATCACAGACCGGTTGTTACCCGACTTACACATTGCCTTCAGACGATGGGATTTGTGCTGTGACTGCTACTCACCTTTTAAGAGCACACCACTGACTGCTTCTCCCCTCGTATCCTGCTAAAGAGAATCTCAAGCAGGAAGTCGCTGTCGTCTGATCGGGCTGTTCAATAACGCATCTACACCTCATTGGCATAGGTACATCTTGCTTGAGGCGATCCCGATCTGGCTCGGTCTTTAGCATCTCTTGATACAACCAAACTGACGCACTTACCGACCCTGCACCGAAACTTCATCTTGCTTGCAAGGCTTTCCGAGAGAAAGAACAACAGCGCTCTTGACTAAATCACCGAATACATCCCGGCTGGTTCTTCTGGGTTGGACGATCGACAATGTCCGACCCAAAGGGCTTGAAACACGCCAGAGGCGATGAGAACGACGGCAATAGCACCATCCCCTCGTCGAAACGTGGCAAGCGTAACGATGGCACCTACTTCCGTTCTTCTTGTTCTTTTGCTCCGACTGTCATCCCACCCAAGGCAGAGACCCACAAGAACATACTGGAGGATATCTTGGCGATCGAGATAATAGGTAAAGACACGCACGATTTTCTCATGGGAGCGAAGAAAGAAAGCGCCCAACACCATGCCATCACCAAACAGCCACAACGGCCTGAGCTCTACCATACCGCCCCGGAGGTCTCGACTCCAGGAGACAACCTACTGCTCAACGAGCAGTTCCTGGAGGCCGATCTGCAGGCGGTTCGAGGCGAGTACGCCGAGCTTGAGGCCCAACTGAACGAACTAGCATTGCTGCCACAAGGACAACACCAAGACACCGAAGCGGCCATCCAGAACCAGATCGAGCGGCTACTCAACCAGCGCATAGTACTGCATGGCACGATCAAGAGCAGCGAGCAATGGCTGCAGGACATCCGGCACAGCGGCGGCGACCCTTTGGAGGTAGTAGCCTAGAACGCCCCCTTCCAAAGCGGCGCAGCAGGAGCACCTGCAGCGGTGGTGGTGGTGGAGGATGTGGATCTCGGCGCCGAGCTGCCGTGGATCGACTGGACGACAGAGGATGTCAGGAACTGGGACGCGCTTCGGGCGGCCGAGATAGCGGATCTTCCACCTCTCGACGAAGAGCATATCGCCAAGTATGGCCCGGGCAACGAACGCGCGCGCTGGTGGGAGAGGCGGATACTGCGATAATGAAGAAGAAGAAGAACAAGCACAGATGAAGAATGAAGGGTCGTTGTCGGACGGAGAGGCCCGCGGCGAGCGAGCGGGACGCAAATGCAAAGCAGCGCATAGAAGTGGGCTCCTTGTGGTGGGGATGGAGGAACAGAGTCCCTTAATTACACGAACCACAGGACCACAGATGCTGCGACAACATACGGCAAACGGACAAACGGCATGGACGGAGTTTTTATTAAAGGCCAAAGAGGCTCAGTCGAGAAACTTCGATCTTGGCCGTACTTAATACCCGGCTTTCCCTAAGGCGCAGAAATTCTGCCCGCAATGAATGGCTTTATAATAGACAATGGAAGAATGATTCCGATATTACACAAATCTCATGCGTCTTTGTTGACTGAGTAAATTTGAAATGACATTTGCTTGGCTAACCCGTTCACTACCACGCAGAATTCCAATTGCATTGCAAGGGAACCTATACCGAGCAAAAACCAAGATAGCCAAGAGTCCTGGTCCCGGGCTGGGCAACAGCTATTGGGTTTTATCCATCCCTGGCGCAACTTCTCCACCGCCACCCCGTGAGAGGTTACTCGGCGACAAGAAGCAAAAAAAAGTATAAAGAAGAGGCTGGCCCACGGCACCGAGAAATCCAGTGTCGGAATTCTGCTGGTGTTGCGACCACCCTTTCCATCTTTCTTTTTTGGTCCTTGTAAGTGCTTCCATATATATCTAACTTACATTTACGATGGACCCTCTTGGATCTACAGCTACCGACGCCCAACGTCCGGGCTGACGTTGACCACCATCTTGGAATCACCTTTGGCCACATGACTAATGCTGTGGAAAAGATTCCTAGACGTTGTGAATAACGACATAATTGCCCGAGGGGCTTGACACTAAGAGGAAGATGGCGTCTGGCCTCAAGACCATTGCGGCCAGTCTCGATATGGTCGTCGACATGGCCGAGGCCACGCGCAACGGCTCCGATATCAGAAGGCCTATCATCGACGTGGAAAAAGCGAGTGCCTATGATGTTTGGCAGGAGGACCAGGAGGAGGACCAGGAGGAGGACCAGGAGGAGGACCCCTGGGCGCCATTCTGGTTGTACCTGAAGCTTTTAGTGTTCTGGGTCATTCTCGGGGCGGTTGTATGCTATGCTATGCCATTGCTTCTTTGTCTGGTGAGTTTTCCCTTCGAAGAGATTGTTGCTGTTTAAAAGGTCGAGGAGGCTGACTGACCGAATACCAAACCAGGGACGAGAGACGATATTACACGCCACACCAGGAAAGTGCTATAGCTACGAATATATACCTTGGCTTTGGCCTTCGGATTAGCGCATCGATTGGGAGGGACGGCGTTCGGCAACTGGATGCTTTTGGGGTTTAATTTAAGTACCAAAAGCGAAATGGGCTGGGAGCAGGCGGGTGCGGCGCAAGGCCCGGCATAATGCTGTTGTTCATGATATGGATAAAGCATGATTTTTGAAGGAAGGGAGTCGAGTTCCCGGCATGATTTACTGATACCCGGTTTGGAAGAACAATATCATGGTGTACGAGGGCCGAACCGAGACAGCACTCGAGTCATTACCGAAGTAATTCAGGTTCGCAATACAGGTCGCCAGGAAGAACACATCTTTCTAGCACACCAGACATAAATAACACGAGTCAAGATGTGCCACGTCAAGAAGGTTGAAAAACGAAAGAAAGAAAGAGAAGCCCAGGTTGATGATATATGAGTTATCCCGCCATCTCTCCTGTTACCTGTTCGGAATATGACGAAATTGAGCAGGCCAATCAGGTGTTGTAGATTTGGCACCCACCCTCTTCACCGCCTGCTCCAAGCGGTAGAGTGTAGAGCTTGGTGGGTCCAGCTGGTCCAGCTGGGAGGGCGTCGGTCGTCGGCATGATGGCTGGCTGGCTGGGCTGGCTTAGTGGTTTACGTTTAGTGTGCCTGGTGACAAAGGCGGCGCTCTCCGTGCAAGAAGCCAACCTTGTAAGTCAGCATTCGCATGAGAAGAAGCGAAGCAAGCCTCGTCACAATCCGGCAGATTAGAGCGAAATGGGCCACTCCCTCTGAACCAGACACAACAGACAATAGCCCTCACCACGCTTCTGGGTAATGCGATTCTAGTTTATGGGTCATTTCTGAACAAACAATCACTCTGCTCGCTTGAAGGCAGCTACTCACCCGAAAACAACATCCTGCCCTCTTCCTCTTGTTCGCACAGCTATCTTTCCAATTCCTCCAACACGGCGAACAATCTCCGAAATCTTGTCAACCCACAACTTCCAGGGCATTCCCATTTTCACTCCCACCGATCTCTCTACACAACTGTCTCAAGCTTGTCAGCACTTCAAATACGTACAGCATCACATCGTATTGCGACAAGCATTTGTTCAAGCCATGGCAACCGCCGATACCTCGTCGGCCATGGCTACCAAGCCTGGCCGAGGTGGTGATCTTCGACCCCAATCCCCTCCCGCCCAGGCCTCGAAGCGCGACAAGAAGCGACAGGTCCTCAGCGAAAAGCTCGCCCTCCTGACCGACCAAATGAGCCGTGATCGCGATAGGAGCTACCGGGAAGAGCTTCAGAAAATTCAGGTTGACCTCAATCTCGTCGGCCGGGTCGATCCGTACGCCGAACGCCCCCTCGACGAGATCCAGCGCGAATATCGTGAGCTCTCACAAGCCAGTGCCAATGGCACCGACCGCCCGAACCGCACTCTCCTGGAAATGGCAGGCCCATCCTTCCAGGACTGGGTACACAACGTAGAAGACCTGATAGAGACTCGTGACTACGATCTGACGAGCCAGAAGGTGCGCAACTTGCCTGCTGGCAGAACCAATGCGCTGCCCATACTGACCAAACTCTCCTCTCTAGTACGAATATGAGCGACGTCTACAAGAGAACCACAATACTTGCGCCTACAAAATCGAGGTCGCGAAGCGAGAATACAGGGCCCTGTCCTCCACCCTCCGAGACCGACTTATCAATGCGATAACGTCCAAGAAAGCCCGCTTGAGCAGGGAGAAGGAGGCCCTGGAGATTTCCGACAGCTCGGCCTTGTTCCTCCACCCAAATCAATTCAGCCTTACGAACCCCTCCAGCCCTGGCGGCACTCACGCCAAGCGAACCACCCGTCTGCGCCGTGAGATGGAAGAGCAGGCCGGTTACGCCGACAATAAGAAGAGGAAGCGTAATGGCGGCGACGAGGACGGCTCGCCCGCACCGATCCGAAGAGCTCTCGATGGCTCTAACACCACTCCATTGTGGCAGAACGACCGCATCCAGGCTATGCGCAAGGAGACGGGCCCCATTTACAGCATTGATAAGCTCTTTACCGATAAGGAGCTATCAATGAACTATAACACGGCCGCCTTGGCCTCCTACAAGTACCTGCTCACCCGTCGTGACGCCAACGGCAACGTCTTGACGCCCCCTGAGGATAGCGAGGCTGGCAATGGGGAGGCGCATGAGGAGGATGAGGAATTGGCCGCCCCGACAATGGAGCGCCAACCGTCACACGCTACACGCAGCACCCGTGGCGGACACAACAACATCCAGAACTTCCTGGATGACAAGGTCCTTGGCATAGAAGGTCTCGCCAACTTCGAGATTGCCGGAAACCTCGATAAGATGGGCACCCAGGAGCCCAAGCTTCCTCCCCTGATCCACTCGCAGTACTCCAAGGCCTATGTGAAGTCCGAGTCTAACACACCCATGGGCCTCAACCAAGACGATGCTCAGCAGGACTTCATGATCATGAATGTCTTCAAGAGCTACCAACGACACAAGGGTACGGGCTCAAATATCGATGTACCGAATGGCGGGAGACGGTTGCTTGAAAATATGGTCCATAGTCCAGCTGCTCCACGACCAGTCGCATACATTCAGGGACAGAGGCCTTCCGTTGAGAACCTCTCCGAATCTCTGGGCGTCCCCTCCAGTAGTCTGCGCGACGAACCCGGGCTTGGCAGCAGCATCCTGAGCGGCCTGGCGCCTGGTGTTGTCGCTAACAACCACGCATCTCCCGCCGCCCCACCGATGAGCCGGCAGAGCAGCTATGGAGGCGCTGCGATGTCTCGACAGGGTAGTGGAAGGGGCAAGCGTCGAGGTTAGAATATATGAGACAAGATTCGTTCTCGGCGTCGGTCGGCGAAATATATATGGGGGGGGGCTTGTTGAAGAAGTACAATGGACATACGGCACAACGGAGTCTTTGGTGGAGGGATGGGATTTCTGATTTTCTCACGCGCCTATCATCTGATCGATGCGGCATAGCGAATGGGGTTATGGCATATGGCATGACACGGGGCTTTTCCTATTTTTACTTTGTTCTATTTTCTTATCCAGTCCGTACGGCACGTTTGCCATTGCGCAACATACCCAGTAGATGCCCAACATAAGGATTTTCAAACAATTGATTGTAATTCTTCTGAAAATCCGTATGAATATGCACAACAAAGATATGAATGTCGATCTGCTCTGTAATGACTCGCTTTACGTATCTTCCTTGCCTTGCCCCACAACACCCACTAGGTAATTAACAAACACGGCTCATAGATTCGCCCTTCCACTCCGTTCAGGGTCCAAATACCAAGGCTCTAACCTCGATGCTCTCCCGTCCCTCGGCATCGGGCCGCGTCCGCGGGTCCTCAAAGGCCGAGTGGGGCGTCCTGCCGCCCTGGACCTGCCGCTCGCTTTCCGGCCGCAGGCTCTCGCTGTCGAAGCACTCGAGCAGCAGGCGCTCGCCGGGGGTCATGCCGCTCCAGTAGTACCACTTCTGGTCCCGGTGGTGGGCGACGGCGGCGGTCTGGCCGGTGTAGCCGCCCGGGTAGCGGTGCTCGACGGGGATGGCGTCCTGGTCGCGGAAGGAGGCGGACGAGGCGAAGGCGAGGGGACTGGACTCGACCGGGCGGGGGGTTGAGGGAGCGCCAGACGTTGACGATGCGGTACCGGGTGCCCTGCGCGAGGAGCTGGGCGGCGTCCGCGGCGGGGAGGTGCCGGTGGATGCGCTGCACGGCGGATTGGGCGGATTGGTCGATGTGGGTGTAGAGCACGGGGGCGCGCCGGGCGGAGGGGCCGGCGCGGCGGATGGTGTGGTCGAAGATTTGGACGCGGGTGGCGCCGGGGACGTGGGAGAGGAGGAGGGCGGTTACTTCGGGGTAGTATTTGGTGGTTATGCTGGCTTCGTCGTCGAAGTCTACCTCTTCCTTGTTGCTGTTAGGGGCGTCCGCGGCGTCCGGGGAGGAGGAGGAGGAGGAGGCAGGTATTGGGAGGAAAGCGTCGTGGTCTAGGGTGAACTCGGACTCCCGGCCCCGGATGTCGTTGATTTGGACGGGTTGCGGGTTCACCACCAGGTTGCGCTTGGGCTCGCCGGCGGGCGGGTCTTCGACGTAGTTCACGGCGGTCACGCCGGGGGCGGGATGGTGGCTGAAGTTCAGTGTGGCGGTTACGGGGCCCGGGGGACGGGGGACGGGGTTATGGCCATGGCTGATTGGTCGTTATAGTAGAGGAGGAGTGTTGCTAGTTGGGGTTTATGGGCAGGTGATATATGTTGTGTAAGTGGTCTTATGGATGGGGGAACAGGGTGGCCTATACGGCCACTGAATACAAGAGAGGTCGGCTCAAGTAGTCAAGTTGACTTATAAGTAATCGTGGAGTGGGAATGATCTGAGACGCTACGAAGGATTACGGTCTCCATCCAAGATGTATGAAGCTGTTGTATTAACTGAAAGTGGTGTTTAGAATTAAGACGAATGGAAATAGTAGTCGTCGTCCATGGACTTAATATAGGAGTTTCAACAGTTTTGCATTTCTAATCACAGAAGTGAAGATGCGAGCTATGATTCGATTAATGGTCACGCAATTCGGAGAAGCTGTGTTCCTTTCACGTTATTAAGATTCACATTCGGCATTTGGAGATAATTTCGCAAACCCATTGGCTCCTGGGGTGCTACCTTCATATCCCTTGACAAGAAGGGCGTGCCTCGACCGGATGGCGTCATCTCGTTGGAGTAGGTAGGTCCTGCTCTTGATATGTCGGATTGGGGTATGTCACATAGGGCGTATTCCTCTGCAGTGTGTGTCCAGCACAACAGGGACACCTTTCCGCCAGACGGCGCATCGGTCTGGGCCGACGCTATGTTAAGTGCATGCTGGTAGAGTGGTATCATTCCGCTGATGCCATGACAAAAGCAGCTGAAACGGAATGTCTTGATGGTGTCTTATTAATCAGCAGGGTACATACCTTGATGGGGTTTTGCGGGGGATATCACTGAACTCTCGAAACAGGGGCCGGGGTCGGCTGTCGTCTTGTTCTGGGAGCCCACGGCAGAAGCCACAGAGCCGCAAGCCGCCTAAAACGAATGCACTGACCTCCCCACCTTGCGCCCAGCGAGCCTAGCCTTAAGCCCGTTAGTGGCCTGAGAAGAAAAGGACCCAAACTTGCCCAGGCTATCCCCAATCAGCCAAAGTAAACAAAAAGCCAGGTTTTTACGGAGACCGATATTGGGAAATTGGGAGGCCCAAACCATGTCCCTTACTTACCACCCTCGGCTCATATCCCGTATCCCACCTGGGTAATATGCCTGTGTAGCTTAACGTCTACTCTAATTCTTTGTCATCCGATCTGCCCTATCGCGCTCGACTTGCATTTTCCCAATACGACGCGTCCAGACTTCTATGCACGCGCCCCTGGACATTCATGCACCCGGGTGGCGGAGCCGTCGGTCCTAACATCAACATAATCGACTACACCGACAAAGCCCGGGCCCGGCCCCTGACATCCTCCTCCATGGCTAGTTACATCGACCTTGGATCGTCGCCCGACCCGCTCGGAGAAGAAGACGACATGGACCTGCTGCCCACCAGTTCGCTGCGACCACCGCCTTCGCGTCGCGGCGCCACCAAAGCCATCAGCACCGGTCACACTTCCATGCTGTCGGCGCCCGAAACCAACAAGTCCCGTTTCAGCTCCGCGCGCAGCACCTCGCCCCGGAAACAGACCTTCGAACTCGACGTCGGCGACGAACGCTCCCCGCAGCGACTCCTTGTTACCGTCGAGGCTAACGAGGCGATGGCGAGCGCCGCACAGAGAAGTGCCACCAATCGGCGCCTATTCGGCGCTGGTGCACCTTCCTCACCGGGTATCCCTTCCTCATCACCCGCGCGCAGCCGCGGTCGCCGGCGAGAAACAACCACAACGACGATCGTGCCGCTGCGGGGCCTCACCGACGATGAAGGCAGCAATCTAGGAACCGACATGAACACACCGCGCAAGCGCGGCCGGCCGCCGGGAGCCAAGAACGGCACGCCAGCCCCGCGGGGCCAGAAGAGGTCCGGCACACCGCTTGCGCGCAGGTCTCCGGCGAAGACGCGTCAGAGCAAGAACCCCGAGTCCGAGATGAGCATGTTCAGCAGCGATGCGCAGCTGGATATGGGTACCGATGCCGTCAACCCCGAGGACGAGCCGACACCCAAGCCCAAACCTGTCAAAGCAAGGAAGAATACGCCGGCGGCAAAGAAAGCTGGCAGCACACCGGCTGCCGTGCCCTCCAGTAAACCGACGGGGAGAAAGAGGGGTCGCCCGCGAAAAGCGCTCAACCCGGACGAGATGGCTATCCTCACCAGCGAGATGGACAACCGGGAGATTGACTCGGACTTGTTGCTGCCCTCAGAAGACCCGAGAATGAACGATGCCCCTCCAGAGATGGAAGCTATACCAGAAGGGAGCGAGGAAAGCTACTCTCGTCACGAATTAGCGCCGAGTACGTCTCCTCCGAGAGATGCGCCTGAGAATCCTTCACCGCCACGCAACGGAGACCCGCCGTCAGACAATCAAGATATAGCGGACTTGATTGACCAGTTGGTCAACGAGGGCCGAGAAGAAGACGAACAGGAAAACCACATGTCCTACGGCGCGATGCGCGAGGCCGAGAGCGACGACGAGTCGGAAGCTCCGACCGGGAGTGAAACCAACTTTCCGAGAAGCGATACTTTGGCCCACGCATCCGACTTCAGTATGATTGCTGTCGAATCTTTGCCCTCGTTTCAAGCTTCCTTCCAAGCCAGCCAGAATGGTGGTGGCAGCCGTTTTGGAAACAGTCAACAATCCCGGTTTGCGCAAAGTGGAGATGAGACGAATTTCATGATTAATCGGAGTCTCCGGTCGATGAAGAGCAGCGCTCAGAGCGGCGAGCCACCTCGATTCCCCGAGGGCGGAGATGAGACGAACTTCATGATTAACCAGAGTCTGCGTTCCATGAGAAGTAGCGGACAAGGCGGCCAACCACATGAAGGAGAAGCGACTGCTCCCCAAGAAGAACCGCAGCCTCCATCTGGTAAACCAGGCTCATCGGCGCATAAGCCAAGTTCGTCGGCAGTTGCTTACAGCAGCCCTTCAAATTACGTCATGTCGAGCCCGCAAACTTGGTCCAAGAGCCCCAAGAGGCCAAAGCATACCCCCTTGAGCCGACAAATATTTGCCAAGAAGACCCCGGCTACAGGCGATTCGTTCTCAAGCATACCGGACAGTGTGCTTCGAGACGCGACCCCAGGAAAGCTCAAGCTGCCGATGAAGCCGGTCGATAGGGAGCATCCCGAGACAGAGGATGCCGAGATGCATGACGACTCGTTCTCAGAAATTCCCGATGAAGTGCTGGAGGCTGCAACACCTGGACCATCGACCCGGACAGCTAGAAACCCCGCTGGTGCAGATAACCCAGGAAGCCACCGAAGTCAACTGTTCTCAGCAGATATCCACTCGGCCGCCCGATCTACCAATAATGCATTCGGGTCTGCGAGGCTACCTACGCCAGACGATACCAACTCCTCGACTACAGGCTCTAAGAACGCCCACGAGGATGAGGCACGCAACGCGAGTGGAGAACCGTCGACGGCAGCTATAAATACGTCTGATATACTGATGCGTTCATCGCCGCCAAGGATAGGAGTTGAACATGCGGACGACGTGGATATGGAACAACCTGCAACTTCTGAAGGAAATGCCGTGGACACACCATCGCCCCAAAACAGCAGTCCCTCGCCTCAGTATCCTCATGCAAAACTGGGCTCGCCTGGGCTCGGTGACTTACTTCAACCACCCATGTCTACCCGAAGGCCTACCTTGTCGCCCATAGTTCGCGTTGGGAGGAGTCTGCAGCACGTCATGTCTGACAAGTCGTCGCCAGAAGGCCGAGAGAGCAGTCTTGGCAGCCCTTTCCGAAGATCAGGAAGCGACTCGCGCCAATCCTCAGTACAAAAGTCGCCCGTAAACGAGAGACACGAATCCTACCACCAATCCGCCTCGAAGTCGGTCTTCAACCCAATCGCCAATCTGGCTCAGAGTATTAGGGCCAACTTTAGCCAGGTGTCGCAGCGTGGGCCCGAGGCGCCCATAACGGGGAGAGTGGATGATCCGTTCGGTTCAGATAAGTCCCAGCTTCCGCCTGCAGGCAATTCATTCGACAAGTCCACGGGCCGCGCGCCGCCAAGCAGTAGTCGGAGACATACCATACAATCGAGTGGACCGCAGACGGAACCCTTCCCTCTCACGAGCTCTGCCAGGGCCGACCCGCCGAGTGAGGCCTTTCCTGAATGGACCGGTGAGGACAGCAGCCCGACTGCACAGAGAATAAGGCGCATGTCTGCGCCGCGAACCTTCGCATCTATGAACTCTAGTAACCTCTATGGTGCTCGAGCGCCCGAAACCAGTCGAGTGGAGGAGGTCGAAGAGGAAGAGAACGTTGCGAAGGAGGAAGAGGTCGAGGATGATCAACTGCAGGCCGACGTCCGTAGCATTGCTGACGCCGCCGATTACGAAGATGAGCAGGTGCAGGCCGACGACCATGACGATGCCCCTGAAGAGGACGAACAGGACTATTCCGAGTCCGAGCAGGAGCAGTTTGAAGGTCGCGAGGATGTGGGCCACGACGAGGAATCCGACCGTGAGCCTGTAAACGAGGAGGAAGAACAAGACTTTGTCAACGATCAGCTGCATTCGGAAGCAAATTCTACATATGGCGACAATCCCGAAGAGGAGGAGGAGGAGGAGGAGGAGGAGGAGGAAAAGCTCGAGCAAAGTGTAGAGAGGGATGTACCAGAGGACAGCAAAGCTGTCGATGAAGCTATCCGCAATGATAGCGTGGGTGAGCGACATGGATTCGATGAGCACACCGGGACACAGCATGACTTTGATGAGAGTCTGGAGTCGCAACCTACCTTCGATATGGGTGATGACGGAACGGACATGTGGGATATTGAAGCATCTCGGCCAACTCCCAAAACGACAAAGTCTACAAAGCTCATCCGAGCTGAAAAGCGAGCTCGTCGGCAATCACAAGTAGATGTCATTGCTCGGTCATCGCAGTCTCGGGAGCCGTCTTTGCTGCATGGCTCAATGGACGGACACCCCTCGCAACGCATCAAGGTCCCGAGTCCCTGGAAGAAGAACACTAGGAGGTTAATCTACCAGGACGACTTCAAGAGCCCGGCTCACATCGAGATGGATGGCAGCACTCAGAGCGAAAGCGCCGAGGAAGAATTTTCGCTCATCGCCCAGCTTACAGCACAAGACGACGAAACCTCGAGGCCACAAGAACAGACGCGACCTGAATCTCGAGTGATGCCGCAAGAGCGATCCAGAGAGAATGACGAGCATGAAGTCCCCGAGTCTCCCCAGGAGGAGGAGGAGGAGGAGGAAGAAGAAGAACGGCAAGAAGAGTTTTATCCTGAGCGGTCGTCACCCTCTCCAGCTCCTGAGCCCGCTGAGGAGCCCGCGGAGGAACCTGGTGATTACTCGCTGCTTTCTCAGCAGAAGCAAGATGCTGCCGAGATACCGGAGCCGCCAGCCACCGCCAAAAGAAAGTCTGGCTTATTTGGTGCTTTTAACATCATGTCGTTCTTCTCGTCCCCGGCGCCGCTTCCGACGACCAATACTCCGGGTGGTGGCGCCCCCGAGACTGTCGCCAAACCGATCCCCAAGCCCTTTGTCCGGACTCAGGCCAACTCGAGTGCAACGAAGTCCCAGCCAGAAGAACCTCAATCAGTGCTTCGCGCGACGGGTCTCTTCCCATCTATTCCGCAGAAGCAGTTGTTCCGCCCCAGCCCAGAACGCCAGACAAACTTGTTCCGTTCCAGTCCCGAACGCCAACCAGTGAACTTGTCCTCTCCGGGCACAGCACTTCGATCTGGTGATACGGTCGCGGATACGTATGCCGATTCGCCCTCCACGCCTGAACGTGATCGACAGGAATTCCCCCATATACCTCAGAAGCAGAACTTCACGCCCCAATCGGGACGTCATACAGCCTCGCTTTTCACACCAAGCGTTGCACCTTCGACCCCTGAGCACCATCGCAATGATGAAGAGGAGGATTCTGCGGAACAGGAAGAGCAAGATTACTACCAGCGGGAACAGGGATCGGACGACTACGAAGGTGACGAAGTTCCTGAACATGAAAACTCGGTAATGACGGTGGAGTCGGAATACGAACGTTTCCCGCCACGAGAGGAGCCGAGCAGATGGGACAAGAATGCCTCACCCTCAAAGTCGTGTCTTCGATCGCCTCTGAAACCAAAAACGCCAGGCAGGGTTGTCGAGTTTGCCGGCAATAATGCGCATAACCAGAGTACCGTGAGCCCGTCGGAGCAGATCGAGACCTGGATGATGGGTCGCCAAGCGCTCGGTTCCGTGGGAATGGGCGGCAACAGTCAGGGCCAGGGCCGTCCGCGTCCGCAGTTTGTGGACTACGAAGACGAAGAAGACCCCGAGGAATTCGACAAGGAGAACTCGCCTTCGCCGCCCAAGGAGAGCAACCACTACTTCCCTCCCCCTGCTCAATACGCAGGCAACAACAACAATAACGGCAACCAGCGTGCTATCAGCCCGGCTAAGCCTATAGTGGCGCCACCCAACATCAAAATGCCTGCGACTACTATCTTTAGAGCACCGAATAGCCAAGGGCAGAATGCAGTCAATGGGGCTAGGCCTCCTATTACTCTCAAGCCCTTCTCGCGCTCCGCTGCGGCTAATGGTGGCGCTGCTGCTGTTACTAACACTGGCTCCGACAACACGAACGGCAATGCGAACGGCGCCAATAACGGCAACACAAACACCGACACCAACTCTGCTACCGACTCTGGCACCAACTCTGGCAACGACTCTGGCACCAACTCTGGCACCAACTCTGGTACCAACACGGATACAACCAGCGGCACGACCCACAGCATGACCGAAGGTCCTATGACCTGGCGAAAGGCACACTGGATCCACCTCGACGATCTTCTCCAGCTCCGCCGCTCGCACCCGGCCAAGTTCCAGCAGCGCCAGGCCCGGTCTCTGGCCCAGAGCCACCGAGACCGAGGCTCGAGTCCCCCGCCCGCCTCGATGGCGCTGCTCGGTAAGGAGGTCAGCGCCCAGGGCGAGCGCATCATCCTCGAGGCCTGGCACCTCGAGGTCGTGGACACTTTCCGATGCGAGATCGGTTGGGACCGGTGCTGGGATGAGAAGTCGCTCGCGAAGCGGCTGTTTGCGCTCATTGTGGGCGAGGAGCGAAGGCGTCGGGGGCAGGTGGCAGGGCCGGGGAAGGCGAAGAAGGTTGATGCTCAGTAAGTCTCGCCTCTTTCGGCAACCAAAGGAGAAGGCGGAGCGAAAGTCTTGACCTCGGAGTGAAGGAAAGGATTGGAAAGATTACGATGATGACATGCATTGTTCCGGCACATTGGGCGTTTTGTTTGATTATTGTTGTTTTCTGGACTTTGTTTCACTCGATTGGAGAAGATACCCGACTCGTGCGTGGCAGCATTTGGTATTATTCCCATTTACAACAGCAACGGAGTCGAGTTTGTTTTACAGAGACAAGAAGACATACAGCATCTGGAGACGGCGTTACTTATTACAGGGGATTGATTATCAAAGAACAGGGAAAGAGAGGGGGGTTGTTGGTTTCAAAGGGGGAGTTTTCAGATACGACAACATGCACAGATTGCGACTTGTATAGTTTAGTGTCTGGATAAACGTGACCACGACAATACATTGCACATTTTAATAAATGATGACATCAAAATACTTCTTTTGCTCATAAATGATCATATACGCGAAAGTGTATGTTTGTGTGGACGTCGTGACCTTTCTTGTCATTTCGGTCTATTCATCTAGTATTACACAATTGCTCTGCGTAGTCCTCAGACCTAACCAGCTAATCTGCATGGCAACTGGCTTGTTTCCCAAACGATGAGCTCTCGCTCCGTCTTTTCATTGACGCCCGTTCCCTGCAATCCGCCGCCTTTCGCTTTAGCCCAGTAGTAGTCCCCCCTTTTACTCCAGCATGGAAGCCTGGTTGGTGTACAAAACATCCACCACGTTGCCCAGCTTCTCAATGGTGTTGAGGGCGGCGTCGTAGCTCTCGTCGCGTTGCGTCTCGTCGAAGATGATGAGGCAGCCGGCGCCCTGGTCGAGGACGCCGATGATGACCTTGTCGAGGATCATCTGGGAGAGCTTGCGCTCGATCTGCTGGTTATCGAGGCCGACGAGCTTGGCGATGTGGGCAATCTCGACGCGGCTGAAGGGCTCGATGACCTTGATGAGGTTCTGCTCGAGCATGGCGTCGTAGAGGCGGCGCAGGTGGTTGCGGATGAAGGCGTCGCTGCCGAGCTCGTACTTGTAGGCGGCGAGGGCGCGCTCGTACTCGTCGAGGGAGCGGTTCGAGTGGGCGCGCGCAATGGCCTTCATGGCCTCGAGGTTCTGGCCGGCGTACTTTTGGGCCTGCTTGGACGTCATGAGGGTGTTGACGTCGTCGACGAGGTTCAGCATGATCTTGCAGAGCAGCATGTACTGCAGGGCGGCCGTGGCCTTGAGGGTCTCGTCCTGGGAGTGGTAGCCGTCGAGGGCCTCGATGAAGTACGAGTAGGCCGTGTTGAAGTCCTGGTCCATGGTGTGCAGCATGCCCGACTGCATGTCGAGGTTGGCCTGCAGCAGGGGCGGCGTGTAGACGGAGGCGGCGCTGGTGCGGGCGCTGGTGAGGGCGGCGCGGGCCTTGGAGGTGTTGCCGAGGGCGTGGTAGACGCGCGACTCGAGCAGCTGGACCTCAACGAGCACGAGCTTGTCGTCGAGGCGCTTCAGCTCGCGCAGCAGGCCGTTGATGAGCGTCAGGGCCTCGTAGTAGGACTGCTTGGCCATGTACAGGGTCACCAGGCGGGTCTCGAGGTTCTGGCGGAGGAAGGTGCGGCGCTCGGAGGTGGCCCATTCTATACATGACTTGGTGATGGAGATCTGGATGTCGGTGGTGTTGGGGATCTTCTCGAAGAGATCTAGTAGCTGACGGACTGTGGGAGGTGGCGGCAAGCACTTGTTAGCAACGCGTTCTCGGGATTGGGGCTCGTGCTATGGTGTTGCATACCCAGCTTGGCCGTCTTTGCCTTTGCGAAGGAAGAAAGTACTGTTCGGCTTGTTGTGATAAGATCTACTAGACCTTGGGAGTTCCTGGTGGTTTGATGATGCCATCGGTCAGCCCTGCCACCTTCTGCATTGATTTATACGAGCAGGTAAAACCTACTTCTGGTCCCGGTACAGCTCGCCCAGGCTAATCAGGGCCGTCTCGTACTCCTTGATGGAGGCATCTGAGGTAATGGACGGGGGCTTGGAAATGATGTCCTTGTAGAGAGCTTCGGCTTTCCGGGGGTCGGAGCTGGCGATTTCCTGGGCCTCCTTGACGGCCGACTTGCCGGTAGCAGCAGCCATATTGATAAACAAGGCTGTTTATTTACTGCGACTGCCTTTGGTGTTTTTGAATTGCCGGGGGTTGCGGTAAATCGTAATGCGACGGGGGAGGTGTGGTGGTTTGTCGATAATGGGCGTTGGTGTTTGGTATGGTCGGGTCAAGCTGGCAGGCTGGCTAGTTGGAGTGTGAGCTAATCGATTGACTGATGGTTGAGCTCAGTCGCCTATGAGCCTATGGCATAATGCAGCCTCGCCTCGCCTGGAGGGCCGCAACTACTACTCGCTAGGTTGCCGCGCATACGACACAGAGCCCACTAATCAATCCATCGCCGCAATTGGGGGGTAGCTACAGCCAGGTACAAGCACATGTAGCTCCAAGCTGAGCTTGGCACTTGGCACGTGACCCAGCTATTCCTCCTTCCCTTCACACTGACTGTAAGTAACTGCGGAGACCAGCCAGATAGCGATAAGCCCCACTAAAAAGTCCGCTGCTCTCGCTCTCTGCGGTATTGATCCCGTCCGCTCTGCATCCCAGCTTTGGAGGGCGCTGTAGAGTGGGCTGCCTTTTCTTGCTAGACTCCCCGTCCGATCTACCTTTGCTTCTTGACCTGCAAGACAGCCCATCCTACTTGTCAAGGTTGTCGTCGCATACCAACTTTCACCATGAAGATCAAGGCGCTTTCTCGCTCCGTAGAGGCGTAAGTCTTTGCCTGTACTGCACATGCCTACGTCCAATTACTAACTATCGATGTCTCTGCAGTTACCAGCCCGCCGGCAGCAAAAACTCCAAGATGCCAAAGAACCTCGATCCCGCGATACATCCCTTCGAACGTGCCCGAGAGTACACCAAGGCTCTGACGGCCGTCAAGATGCAGCGCATGTTCGCCCAGCCCTTCCTGGCCCAGCTCGGAGAGGGTCACGTCGACGGTGTCTATTCGATGGCCAAGGACCCCAACTCGCTCGAGCGCCTGGCCAGTGGAAGTGGTGACGGTGTGGTCAAGACCTGGGATCTCTCTAATTCCTACGACAAGGCCGAGCGATGGCACACCACCGCCCACGAAAACATCGTCAAGTCTGTATGCTGGACACGCGACCAGAAGCTCCTGACATGCGGTACCGATCGCAAGATTCAACTATACGACCCCTATAACACCCCGAGCGAGAGCGCGCCCCTTTCTACCTGGCTAGGCAGCGCTTCCTGGAACAGTCTCTCCCACCATAGGAGTCGCAATTCGTTTGCCGCTGCCGGTGGCTCAGGAAACGTATCCATTTATGATTTGGAGCGACACACGGCTGCACCCGAAATCCTGTCCTGGCCGAATGCCACCGACACTATCAATGCCGTCGCTTTCAACCAGGTCGAAACCTCCATCTTGGGCTCCTGTGGTTCTGACCGATCTATCGTTTTCTACGACCTGCGAACGTCAACGGCTATCGCCAAGACAGTCCTGACTTTTGCTTGCAATGCCATTTCATTTAACCCCATGGAAGGAATGAACTGTGCTGTTGCATCTGAGGACCACTCTGTTTATGTAAGGCTCGCCTCTTCCGTCAAAAGTATGCTCGTGTTCCGAAACTAATCCCTGCGACAGTTGTTCGATATGCGCAAGGTTGACCGTGCCCTGAATATCCTGAAGGACCATGTGGCAGCCGTCATGGATGTCGAGTTCTCTCCGACTGGCCAAGAACTCGTTACGGCTTCTTATGACCGAGTATGTTCCTGCCCCTGAGATCTGCCAAAATTGCAAGCTAACAATTTTACTAGACTATCCGATTATGGAACCGTGATCAGGGTCATTCTCGTGATGTAAGCACTTTGCACGATATTCTCCCTTCTACCTGGGCATACATTTCAAGGGTTATATATATCCTGAGAGACGTTGTTCAAAGGTTGTACAGCTCTCTCTCAAGATACAATACTGACTCGCAATCTATAGATCTACCACACGAAACGTATGCAACGTTGTTACTCGGCTATGTGGACACCTGATTCCAAATACATCCTTTCCGGCTCAGATGATGGAAACATCCGACTCTGGAGAGCAAATGCTTCAGCTCGCGAGGGAATCAAGAGCGCCCGTCAACGCCAGTCTGAGGAATACAACAACGCCCTGGTCGAGAGGTACAAGCATATGCCCGAGGTCCGCCGTATTCACCGTCACAGGCACATGCCCAAGGTGGTCAAGAAGGCTGGTGAGATCAAGACCGAGGAACTGCAAGCCCTCAAGAGACGCGAGGAGAACGAGCGTCGTCATACCAAGAAGCAGTTTGACAGGCGCAGGAGTGAACGTGACAAGGTCATCTTGGCCAAGGAGAAATAATCGAGCCGGGTGTTGTCACGTGCATTTTCGAGGAGTTATGGAGTTTACTTGGTTCGCAAGGCCAGATAGAGATACCATCTCTGCATTGGGGAAGGCGTTCTGTTTTATCCAGAAAGGTATCGCCCCAGAACCCCTGGCGGTCTGGGAAAGGCCTATCTACCGTTGCGTGGACCTTCCTAGAGACAAAAAGCAAGGGTGGCGAAGGAGAAACTCACGCATTACGGCATATGCATCTAGTTAGTCGGCCTTTTATACGAGCTTGCGCAAACGGGGCACTTATGCTGCGATCATATTTACACCAAGAGGACCGTGACGGCCAAATCAAAGTTGCTTATACATGCTCGAGTCTTCCATGCAAGCAGCTAACGGCCAGACACCCACCTCGGACATCATACAAACCAACTCACGGCCACCTGTCATCATTGGTATACAAGTACCCAACCCACGTGTGCGTACTATACATGCCTCTGAGGAAGTCTACAACCATTATGCAGCCAGAATGAACTCACCACGAGTGTTGGCCAAATTGAGGGGGGGGCCTAGCTTGATCGGCAGCAATGGGATCGTTGGACTAACACATGCCATTTGCCGCCATTGGAGCACATAACATACTGCAATCGTGGCGGTTCGAAGCAAATTGAGTATATATTTTTGAAGGAGGTTGTTGGGCACTTCTCCCAACATCCTAAAAGCGTCGAGGCCATTGTAAAATAAGACATGGAAACTGCTATAAATTCCAAGATCTGCTTCCCTAACGACTCTTCCAACTCTTTTCTTTAGCTAGCGCCTCTTATATTACCCATTACCACATCTTCGTTTGACAAACGATGCGACAATCCATCGCCGCCATCCTCGCGCTGGCGGGCGCCGCGTCCGCGCTGAACATCCCGTCCTCCGCGCGGGACGTGCCTGCGGAGGAGCATGTGACGCGTCAAGGGCGGTCCATTCCGTGGCCGCCTGAGCCTCCTGTCATATGTCCGCACGCTGATTCAGCCCGTTTTCCTCTTCGTTCCCACGAGGAACCCCCGGTTGAGGGGAAGCCCCCTGTCGAGGAGGAGCGTGCTCCGTGGACGCCTCCGCCTCCTCCCGCGGACCCGTCTTGGGAGGCGGCCTATCGTCGATGCTTCCAGTAAGTCTTTTCCCCATCTATTCTCTCCTTTATTATCACTCTTCGTTGCAGGAACATATCACATACACGACCCCTTTCGCGCGCTCTTAGAATACTGCTAACGTTGATAATATAGTGACGGTGTCGACGGGGTCCGCGCGCTCGACTACGGCGGCGGCGTCGACTGGCGGTACCTGACCATCGACCGCTGCCTCGACGCCTGTGCTTCGCAAGGCTTCAAGCTGGCCGGGCTCGAGTACGGCAAGGAGTGCTACTGCGGCAACACCCTGCAGGGCGAGAACGTGCCTGCCCTGGACGAGCGGTGCGACATCCCTTGTTTTGGAAGTAAGTTCTGGCCTTTGCCTTTGGTTCATCCATCCCAGCGATAGCGGCTTAGGGGATGAAAGAGAGTATGTTGTACTTACACATTGCGTGCGGTAGATAACCAGACGACCTGCGGTGGCGATGGTGCTCTTGCCCTCTATGTCAAGGACAAGTTCGAGTTCACCGAGGGCAAGGCATTCGATGGCCTCGGACACGGGTACGAGGGATATGAGCCCGTTGGTTGTTACCAGTAAGCATCCTAATATCTCCTTTCTATTCTATGCCCGATCGTCCTTGGATATACCTCCTCCTCTTACTAATTCGCCACGCTCCGCAACAGGGACTTTCGCGCCTCAGACCGCACCCTCAAGGTCGACGCCCTGCGCGGTCCCGAGTCCACCCACATGACGCCCGAGCTGTGCATCAAGGACTGTCAAGCCCGCGGTTTCCCCCTGGCGGGGCTTGAGTACGGCCGCCAGTGCTTCTGCGGCCACGACCGCTCAGGCTGGTCCAAGAAGACGGAGGACTTCTACTGCAACCACGGCTGTACCGGTAACGCGCAACTGTAAGTGGTGAATCGTCTGCTGTAATGACATGACCCCTTTTCTGACACATCTCTCTCTTTCTCTCGACAGGTTCTGCGGTGGAAATTGGAACCTCGTCATCTACTCCAAGGGCGGTGTGACTCCTGCTATTGCTCCTCCTCCTCCACCGCCGCCACCACCACCTCCTCCTCCCCCGGTCGATGAGCCACCCGTCGAGGAACCGGTCCCAGAAGAGTTACACTCCGAAGCGCCCATTTCTCCCGAAGGAATACGACGGAGGTGCACGACGGGATATTGTCTCCCAGTCGAAACCAACCCCTCGTCCGAATTCCCATCTCGAATTCCAGTCTCAGATCTGTTCCCACCCTTCCCGTCCACATCGTCTTCCATTGTATATGTGTTCCCAACCCCAACAACCACACGGCTACGCCCCCCCCATCACACTTTCGTTACCAACCACATTTGAGTTCTCAGTCGCAATTCGACTCCCATCCTCATCAGCCACACCGACTCCAATCGCCGATCTGGACCCTCCCCCCGTCGGCTACGAGTAGCATGCTGAAGGGGGCCCCGCTGTTTCGAAGAAGAAGAAGAAGAATAGGAGAAGGAAGAAGAAAGTGATGATGGATGTAGTGTCGGAAAGGAAATTGTCCATGGGAGCTTCTTTTGCCCAGTAGTAACTAGTATCCGAATCCTCCCCGAGACTATCGGCGATATGTATCGGTGTTTCCCACTCGTAGGCGACGAACAATACGCCTAATCTTTCTTACTTTCTGCTCAGGTCTGCCGGTATCCCTCCCAAAGACTGCCGCGCCGATCTCGCGGTATGTGCTTTTCACCTGCAACGCCTATCGTCGGGCTTCTACATTGAAGAGAATGGACTGGCTGCGTGCCTGTGTCTGTTTGGCGGGTAGATACGAGTTAGCGCTGTAGTCGGGACATCGGACTGTCGAGAAGAGCGTCCTCTGAAATTTCTTATTTGATTGTTAGAACGCGCGATATTTTCCCGCTTCTGATGTTCTCTCCTGCTTGCCTGTAGTAAATGGAACAGTATCTCGTGGGGGACTCCATCCAGCCTGAGAACCTCCCCTCGCTATGCGAGCGGTAGATACGAAATAGTTGCCTTTGTTTTTGAAAGCTGTGTTTCGTTGGTATTCTGAAACAGACTTGCACTACGACTAGTTGAGAAATATGTTGTTTGATACAGTCAAAGAAAACCGGACAGGGGAGTGAATACTGCAACGCATGAAGTGTGTATGTACTGTTTTATCATATTTTAATAAGAGCAAAGCTGAGGGAGATTTAGTCTGGGAGAAGAGACGTAGCTGTATCGAATAGTCTCTCTCTCTCTCTCCTCCATCGATCACATTCTGCTTCTGGAACTTTCCGTCACAACGTGGCTAGAGCGACAAAGCCAAGAAGAACTTCTCACGAAACACTCGGGTGAAGTAAAAGGGAGAAATGATAAGGTACCGAGGCCAAGAGTAGCCAGTTGGGCAAGCCCAGCCTAGTTAGTTGACCTCCTGATCCTGCCATGTCAACAGCGAACAAAGAGCAGAGTATCAGAGATGTGACATGGCTCTTTAGAAGAAGATGTGACGGGGAAACAAAGAGCACACACCGTGTATTCAGGGGCTACTATGTATTAGGTGGAGATATATAACATACTACCTGGCGTCCCTGTACCATGGAAGAAGAAACATCACACATTTACGTATCCTCATTTGCACACAGGGCGCCAAACAACATCATCCACAGTTTCTGCCTCTCTGTGGTTACATACATAATACAGAGCCTCTAGACCGGACTCTTCAGAACACATCACATACTCACTAAAGTCCACCAAACCATCAATCCAAGATGTCCCAACCCAGAAAAATCTACAACACCCGCTCGAGGGCCGCTTTAAACAACAACGCGGCCGGCCGCGTAGAAACACCAACCACGGGCCTCCCCAGGCCTAACCCTCCCCAACCCACACCCCCCATTCAGCGACGACGATGATGATGAAAACACGCGCCCCTTAATGGTCCCGATGTCCAGCATCGCCCAACAAGGCGCCGGCTTCAAAGACGCCGCCACCGCCCACCGCACCCTCGACCTCATCGCCCACCGCAGCCTCCTGTACCAACACCAGCTCGTCCGCACCTACATCGCGCGCGCCCAGACGCACTCCCACGCCGCCACGTCCCCCGGCATGGCCGCCGCCGCCGCCGTCTTCGAAGCCTGGCAAACCAGCACCCTCCCGTTCCTGCGCAGCCAGCTCCGCTGCCGCCTCGGCATCGGCAATGGCGGCGGCGGCGGCGGCAGCAGCGGCGGGGGTTCCGGCCTCTGGTGCCCAAGGACGTGCTGGCGGCGCTGCAGCCGCTCCTCACAGAAATCGAGGCGGAGATGAACCACGCCGCGAGCGTCTGGGGCGCCGCGAACACGGACCCGCCCTTCTGGGCCGTGGGCGGCGAGCGCGGCGCGGGGGCGTTCATGCGGGATTATCTGGCGAGCTCGCCGCGGGCGAAGCTGGGGAACATGGTGCTCGGGCCCACGGCGGGGACGGCGCGGGAGGAGGACTGGGAGACGGTGCGGTACGGGGCACTGGACGGGATGATACCTGGCGACCGGGAGACCGTAGAGGGGTGGAGGAAGGAGGAGCTCTGGGAGGCGGACGGGTGCACGCCGACGCGGGCGCACTTGCGGATGCTGGTTTGGGCTTGGTCGCCGGTGCCGACGCGGACGCTGGTGGACAGGATTCGGAAGTTTGTGGAGGCCCTCGCTGCGCGAACGTAGTTGGGCTCTGGGTTGGAGAATGTGGGGAGCTTCGCAGGTGTAGATAGATGGGTCACAGATGGGCTGGACAGGGAACAACAATAGATGATGGGCGTAGTGGAAATCGAAAAGGGGGCAGGTTCACTTGACTGTTGTGATGTCAGATCACTGAATGATAAATAGCCCCTGAATCACACATCCGTGATAGCTTAGATCATGGGATCAAAATCAAGTCGCTTTCACTCAGAGGTCCGCAAAATGTCAATTTTTGAACCTTGTGTCTGTATATATAATACATTCATGTGACGTTTTCTCCCCTATTTCGAAACCATAGCCTTGACCGTCTCCTCAATCGGCACCGCCTTCCTCCCCACCAAATCCAGCAGCGTCTCCAGCGTCGGGTCGTCAATCAAACACTCGCCGTCCTCGAGGGCGTCGTACGTCGCGGACCACCACTCGACCGCCGGACGATCCATGCCGCGGTCCTCGACGTAGTGGCGCTCATGCTCCTTGCGGCCCACGATCTCGACCTCGACCTTTTCCTTCGCGGGGCGCGCCGCCGACACCATGGCCGCAATCTCCTTCAAGTCCCGCGCCCCCGCGGGCGCCGTCGATAGGTAACACGTCTTCCCCGCCCACTCCTCCCCCGGCTGCGTCAGCACCAACGCATTCGCCACCCCCAGATCCGCAATAGCCGTCCAGCAGATCTTGCCGTCCCCGCCAAGCTTGACGGTCCCGCGCGCATCATTCTTCATATCGAAGAAGTAGCCCAAGTACAGGGGCCAGGACTCGTTATACAGCCCCTCGCGCAGGGCCGTGGTCTTGACCTTGTCCTCCTTCCGCAGCGACTCCAGATAGGCCTCGGTGCGGATATGCGCCCGCATCACCCCGGACTTGCTCGGGTTCCCGAACCCGAGACTAGAGTAGTAGATATGCCCCACGCCCGCCGCGACGGCGGCGTCGATGGCCGTCTTGTGGTGCGCCTCGCGGCCCGACCCGGGCGGCGCGTCGTTGTAGTCCAGCTCGATGCGCGGGGTCGAGACGAGGAAGAAGCGCTCGACGCCCTGCAGGGCCTTCTCGAGCGACGCCGCGTCGTCGAAGGTGGCGTGGCGCACTTGCACGCCCTTGGACTCCAGCTGCTGCCACTTGTCGGACCCGGGCGCCGACGAGGTGAGGGCGACGATGGAGGCGGGCGCCGCCAGCTTCTGGGAAAGGAGGGCGGAGAGGGTGGCCCCGCCGAGCTTGCCCGTCGCGCCTATGATTGCAATCGACATGTTTTCTGGAGTTTCCTTGTTCCTTTGGTTTTGCTGTTGTGTATTGAAAGAGAAATCCTTCTTCTTTGCAAGTGAAATGCAGTTATGTAGAGCAGCTTCCAGGTCTTGTAGACCAAATCCGGCATTAGTAAGAGTCTTGAGATGATATATCGGCAGTTCTGGAGACAGAGCTTGCTAAGCGGACAACGTCATGCTCCAATGCTCCATTCTGTGGGTCAGTCCAACTGCTTAACGCCGAAGTCCCCCGAGCGGCGGCAACCTTGGAGATGATGCTTGGTAATACCGACTAACTACCATCGAGACACTTTAGAGCGTACCCATGCTAAATCAGAAGGTAACATATTTCCAAGGATAATGAGGCTGAGAAGCTATATGCCAGAAAGGGGTACTCTTTGACCACATCTCAAGTGGAAGCTGCCGAACCATCATCTATATTCACCATAAAATGAGACCCATTTCCAGATGAAATCAGTCTCATCAGACGAGTTACCGTTCGGCTCATATCGGTACTGCCTTCACCAACCCCCTCAACTCCCCCCATCGCCTCCGCATCCAGATACACCGCCACATCCACCCCGCCATCATCCATCGTCGGATCCAGCAGCACCAAGATGCCGTCCGTCTTCCCCATGACCGCATGCACGTAGCGCGGCCGCCTTTCTTCATCTTGGGACTCGCCAGCATCAGAAGGAAACCCAAAGTCGACCTCGTAGAGCCGCGTCCGCAGCCACGACGTCACGATGACGTGCCGCGGTCGTGGAGGTCGCACCGTTCGACTCCCCCTGATGAGGGGGCTGAGAAGCGGAAAGGAGAGACGACGCGGGAGCCTTGTTGTGCGTCATGAACAAGGGAGACCCGAGGAACGTCTCGGGTAGAGGGGGGCTCGCCCCGCCGCCGGGCCTCGAGCGTATAATTAAGGAAGACCTCGTCGTCCGCCGCGGCAGCGTAAGACGAAGACTTGACCGAGCACCGGGTCTGGGTGACGAGGCGGAAGAGGTGGGCGAGCAGGGCATCAGAGCGCGAGATGTTATTGTTATTGGTGTTGCCGTCTGCGGTCGCTTCGGCCCGAGCGCGCTCACGCAGCCGGGAAAGCTCATCGCCAGTGAAGTGCAGCATGGCTGACGCCGCGGGCCGGCTGAGATCCCACGTATGCCACGGGGCCGTGGTTGACGGGGACAGCGTGGTCTTGGCCAGAATATCTGCCGGCGGAATGCTGTTCTGCGTGGTGTTCACGAGGTACGGGGAATACCCCGGCGCATCCGTATCCCACCAGTTGAACCGGTGTAAAGGCAACGCGCGAGCCTTCGCGCAGAGCTCCATATCGGGCCCGTTCGCGGAGTCGATGTCTCCGGTGGCCCGGGCATCCATCTGGGCCGAATCGAAGATTGGCTCGCCAAAGAGCGAGGACGATGGACTCTTCTGTTGCGCGCTGCGGCAGTTCGCCGCCCACTTGTGCATAAAGACCATCATAGACTGCGCATCAGCAACAGGATGCGCCAGCCTCACCCCGACCCCATAGCCCCCGCAGGCGAACAGCGTGATCTGCACGGCCATACGAGGCAAGCCCGGCGAGTCCTTCAATCCCGCCAGCGCGAGCTTCGCGGACGAGACCAGGTCCCCTTGCGGGAAAGCGTCGTTATCCCACCAGACGCCGTCTGGGCGCGAAGATGACGACGACAACGGTACGATCGGGTCCAAGGCGTAATCACGCCTCACCACGCTCCATTCCACGCCCGGATCGGACTGGCCAGAGTCGCTCCCGCCATACGTGAGCATGCAGCGCTGCCACCGCTCCGTGTGGTTGTTGGATTCAGGTCGAAAAGGAGCCCAATGCAGCTGGCCGGCCCATTGCGGGAAGTCGTTCAGGGTCGTGATAAAGGAGGACTGTAGACGATCCACTATCATGTTGTCCCCGGGGTCCTCCCCGGCTGGCGGGGCATCAAACAGCCACACAGCACCTGTGTCCGTAAAGCGCGCGCATGTCGCATCGAGAATCGATAGCGGCACCGATTTTATCTCCTCGGTGCGATCCGGAGAGGGAAAGAGCCGAATTGGGCCAGTAGGATGGTTACTGCCCATGGTGAATGTTGCAGATGATGCTACGACGTGCTTGTGTGAGTTTCTACGCTTGGGCAGAGTGCTATCGGAAAATTCAGATGTAGCTCCATCATGGCAAGAGGACGGCGGTCAATCGTATCGCACTGCATCGTGTGCTTATATGTGAGTTGCTCAAGACCAGGATGGGTCAAATCGGACGGGGCAAAGCAGACGTCTTATAATGACCGTCATACGCGTGGCCAACCCACAACCCAAAGAGGCAATCGCGACCTAAGCCATACTTGTCGCTTCCAGGCATCGATCCCGGTCACTGTAAACACTCATTCGGGTGCTGGCCCTCGTCTGGAGTTTCAATCAATTCATCGTGTGTTATGGGATGTCGTTAGTAAAAGTTGCCCATGAGCCGCATGTGGTTCGGGCTCCATAAAACACATGCGTGCATGACTCGTGTAAACTTCGAATGAATTATCCAACGCTGCCTAACTATCTACAACATTGCAATCTATTCAAATAGCAATGAAGAAACTCTTCTCCCCATCCTTGGGAAGAACCCGAGCACGCTCCATAATCGGATCCACGCAAGAAAGCCGGATCCTTTCGGGAGTCGCGGGGCTCTCGAGCCGCAACAGCCCGTCATCCTCGCCGCCCTCTGCCCCGAGCTTGGCCGTGACCCCGTAGTCGGCCCGCGCCGCCTTAAGCGCGTCGCGGATCGCGAAGAACACGGAGCTGCCCATGAACAGCGGCGGCTCGCCCACGCCGCGGCTGCGCTGGATCGTCCGGAGGTTCTCCCACGTCACCCCCTTGAGCAGGCTCACGTTGAACTGCTGCGGGATATCCCGGAAACCGGGGATCTTGTAGGCACCGGGCCCCTTCGTGAACAGGTTGCCGGCGTTGACACCGTTCCGCAGCCAGAGACTCTCCTCCATGGTGAAGAGTCCCATGCCCTGAACGAAAGCACCCTCTATCTGGCCGTAATCAATAGAGGGGTTGATCGAGCGACCGACATCCATCTTGATATCAGCCTGCCGACAACTCCAGGTACCCGTCAGACAGTCCACCTCGACCTCGGCAGCCGCTACTCCCTGTGTGAAGTAGAAGAACATCTGGCCCTTATTTTCGCCCCAAGTATAGCCGATCTCAGGTGTCTTGTAGAAGCCATTCGCGCTGAGGTTGACACGGTCAAAGTATGCAGCATGTGCCACATCTTTCAGAGAGGCACCTGGGCCCAACCTTTCCCTGTACGGCGCCAAGCGAGCATTGAGTTGTTCGCAGGCGTTATGAACAGCGTAGCCATTGAGATCGGACGAAGCAGAGGCAGCCGTGGCTGAGGAGTTGGCAACTGTGTTGGTGGCAGTTTCGGATATATGAATGTCCTCCATGGGAATTTGGAGCGCCTCCGCCGCGATCATAATCATCTTGGTGTGAAGACCTTGGCCCATTTCCGTCCCGCCATGAGCTACCAGTACCGAGCCGTCGTGGTAAATGTGCACCAGAGCGCCCGCCTGGTTCAGCCACAACGCCGTGAACGAGATACCAAACTTCGTGGGGATTAAGGCAAGACCTCGCTTGCGCCACTTGTGCGACTTGTTGAACTCGGTAACGGCCTTGCGACGGTCTGCATAAGCCGATTCTTCTTGGACCTGCTTGTACATTAAGGGAACGTGCCAGTCCTGAAGGGGTTGGTTGAAGTGAGTTTCCTCATTAGGCTCGTAGAAGTTGATCTGTCGTAGTTCCTCAACGGGCATACCCAGTCGGTCTGCGACTTCTGACATATACGATTCTGCCATGAACAACCCCTGAGGGCCTCCGAACCCACGGAACGCCGTGTTCGACATAGTGTTTGTCTTGCAAAGGCGACCTCGAATGTGCACGTTCGGGATCTTGTAGCAACTGTCGATGTGTGTCATTGCTCGCTCGCAGACTGCTGGAGACAAGTCGAACGACCATCCGGCATTGTTGAATACGTCCGCATCCAGAGCTTGAAGCTTGCCGTCCTTGTTGACACCGACCTTCCACTTGCATAGGAACGGATGCCTCTGCCCCGACATGATCATGTCTTCGTCTCGGTTCAGCATGCATCGAACCGGTCGTTTAGTCTTTTGCGCGGCGAGGGCTATCATTGTGCTCAGCTGGACACATCTTGTTTCCTTGCCACCAAATCCGCCTCCTAGACGTTTGACACGCGCGACGACCTTGTTGGCCTGGACGCCAAGAATCCTCGCAGCAAATATTTGACTATGGTACAATTAGTCCGAGTTCTCACGAATGTGTCTCGATGATCTTACCTCTCCGTGGGGTTCTGGCTGCTGGTCCAGATTTCCATTTCGCCATCTTCCGGTTTAGGTATGCAGAGACATGCGTTGGTCTCGAGGTAGAAGTGCTCCTGTCCGCCCATCCTGGTAACGCCAGAAAAGGTGTAATCGCAGTTTTTGAAGGCCTCATCCGTGTCACCTTTCTTCAGGTAACGGTAAAAATTGTGAAAGCTTTCCTTTTCGATCGCCTCTTCCATGGTGAATATGGCTGGTAATGTCTCATATTCGATCTTGACGGCTCTAGCGCCGTCGGACGCTCTGGCCTTCGAAGTCGCCAAAACGATGGCAATGGGTTGGCCGGCAGTGAAGACCTCATCTTCGGCAAAAAATAGATCATCGAAGTTTGGCGCGCCCCATTTGTTGTCGTTGGCGTGGTGCAGATCATCCTTGTCAACGATATCGACCACTCCGGGAATGTCCAAGGCGGCGGAGTAATCGCGGGATATGATCTTCGCGTGTGGCCTTGTAGAGAAGACCAAGGCAGCGTGGAGTTCATTCTTCAATGGCGGAATGTCGTCTGTATACTGTGCCTCACCGGTGACCTGCTTCAGAGCTGCGACATGGTTGTTAGCTTTCCCGATTGTTTGTTTCGTGTATTCAGCCGTCGCCTCTCGGTCCTCCCATCCCTTCGACAACTCTCTTTCAAGCTCCTCGACTGCCTGACTGTCACCGTGTTCGCTCTCAGCACTAAGGCCCGACAGGACATCGTGGTAGAATCGATAGAAGAAACTGAGCGCAAGTGATTTCCTGTAAGACGCCATGCCTCCTGGAACGCTGAACTCTAGGTTGAAGTCCGATTCCAAAGCGTTCATGGCACCTTCCAGAGTGTCCGGGTGTGCAAACATCTTGCCCATCAAATACTCGTTTGTTTTCTTTGCCGCTACCGTGAAAGGGGCCATGCCGCCGTACACCAAGTTGCAATGCTCGACATTTCCCTTCTCATCAACTCTTACATGTAGGGCACCCGTAACAATGGCAATGTCGTCATCTTTCCGCTTGGCCTGCTTGTACGCCCTGAAATAGTCGCCTTTCGATTTCGTGATGGGAATACGTATGGAAGCGATGACAGCATCGGATTCAAGCGCTGTCCGTCGGTAGCCCTTGAAGAATGTAGACATAGGTATTTCCGTTTCTTTATGTAGAGACTTGGCGATCAGAACGGCGTCAGCCGCCATGAACACCGGGTTCAAATCGGAGATGGGGGAAGCAGTTGCCAAGTTGCCAGCCGGCGTTCCAACATTGCGAATCTGTCGGCCAGCAAAATACTTTAGCTGCTTGTAGATAGCCTCAAATATTTGGCCCTGTGTATCTCCATAATATTTGATGGCCTCTTGGCAGATGTTCTCCAAGTCCGTAAGGATAACATTGCCGCCAATTTCGATATGGTCGTCTTTGAAAGTATATTGCCTTAGCTCCGGGATATCTCCAACAAACACCGAGACGGGATATTGCAGAGCTTTGAACTTGATCTCGATCTGAGTCTCCGTGCTGCCGCCAATGATCTTGGCGTCAGGATAAACACTTTTGATCTCCAAAAGCTGCTCAAGGGTCATGGGTCGATACCATCTCTTGCGCTTGTTTCCGAAGGCTAAGGGTTTGAATTCATGCTTCTTGAGCGTAGGTGGGAAGATCAACTCGGTATCCTTGTTGTATTCGATGAAGCCAGGAGGTGTGAACCGCTTGATGGGCTGTCCGTCATCTAGACTCTTGCTTTTACAGCATCCACCAGCCGCTTTGGTGCCATCGCCATTCTCCATACAGCAGCCGGACCCGCCGTTTGATGTGCTGCTGCCGCATGCATTCTTGGCGCTGAAGCTCTGAGCGGCATCGAGAATGGGACGGTAACCTGTACAACGACAAAGGTTTCCGTCAAAGGCTTCCTCGACGTCGTGTTCTGTTGGGTTGTCGTTGTTGCGCAACAGAGCATAGAGACTCATGACGATCCCGGGCGTGCAAAAGCCACACTGGCTTCCGTTACTCTTCGCCACCCTTTCCTGTGCCGGATGGGGTTTGGTGACATTTCCGATACCCTCGATGGTGATGACATGTTTTCCATCAACGCTTGCCAGCGGTGCCAAGCAGGCGTTCACACTAGCATGATATATCTGCTTCGTCGTTGGGTTATACTGGCTGATGACCACGGTACACGCACCGCAACCTCCTTCAGCACAGCCGCTATTGATGGCGGGGGGATCAGCAGTGGCGCTTTCGATGCATGTGCAGGCTGTTGGGACTCACAGTTTCGTGCCGGTCAGGCCTATCCCGCGCAAGTACTCAAGCAGTGTAACCTCCGGGTCGATCTCATCGAGCACGACGCGAGTACCGTTCAGGAAGAACCGGATGGTGTCGTCGTATATGGTACTCAGCTTAGGACCATCCGCGGCCAAAGGAGCACGCTCGGGCGAAATAGCGGAGGGCGCCATACTCGCAAGAAGGAGGATCAATTAAGCGAATATCAAGTATCTCATTCCCTTCAGTATGTCTGCCTCAGACCTACACGGACAGAGAGATGAGGCGAAGCAAAACAACAAGCTGAGGTATTAGGTGTCGTATTGATTCGGGCTGACAGCTCTTGCAGCAACAAAGTAGATGGACTTGAGTATGTGTCCGAAGAAGTGATGATCGAAGTCACTCAGACAGTTTGCTGACAAGAAGGAGTAGGTACGATGGATGTTTGCCGTTTGTCCAGATGACCCAGCTAACAACTAGGTTTGGTACCTACATATGGTGCATGGTGGGGTGTGGCAAAGACGGGAAGCTCTTTGTCGGCCTACTGGTACTTGCAGTCTGTCCAGAGCTTCGGACGCTGTGCGGTGTGAGCCTGGCATGCTAAGCCTTGAATTGCCGGGACACAGACACGCAAGCCAAACAGCATGTGCCGTCGGCCTGTCAATTGTGACAGCAAATCAAGGACCACAGATTAGAAATATCGGCGATAAGCCATCCTGTCATCTTGCCATCTTGACCAACGTCGTTTGTCATTGATCCGAATAGCACCTATCTCATCCCGTTCGCCTCGTGCCTCGGTCTCTGGCTGTTTCTGATGCGGATGCAGGCAGCCAAACAGGAGGAATGCAAGATACCAATGAAGGTATTAGTGGTATCGATCACCTCCAGCAACCTCCTTATCACTGCAATACCCCGCAAAGCCCCATGGCGAACCCCACCAAGCTATTCCCTGAGGTGGACCTTCTCGCCTACCCGAACAAACTTCGGCCGGCTCCGCGCCCCAGGCTGGCTTCCGCGGTACTACGCCATTGCGTATTGAGAGTTGACTTACTCGGTAGCAGAGCGAGCTGCGTACTTTTCAGTCCAGTGCAAAAGGCCGTGGCTCGATCATGACATGCTGGAATGAAGCCGGACCCAGTAGATCTTGGGATGGGATCTCTTATCAGAACGCACTTGCTAGCGGCTTGTCCTATCTGTTTAAAAACTGGGGATCCTTTCTCGGATGCAATATTGAGATCCAAGAAATCAACCTCTCATCCCGTGTTCCGGACGACGGTGCTGGAGCCCATACTTCGCGTTCGCGACTCGACTACATCTCTTCTATGTTCATGAAGGCTTGTCAAAATCGCGTTGGCAATCATAGAAGAGAAGTGAAGAACCACCCATGAGGAAATCTGATGAAGGCTCCTCTACTAACCAAACCAAGGTAGGATATGTTTGGTATTATGTGCATGATTCAAGCTACCACAATCCAGCTTCGTCGGTGATTACTTGAAGGATCGCTTCTCTTTGAATGTTCGCTAGTGCTATCGTGGAGAGCCATTGAGTGTACCGATGACTCACGGTGCATGCATTATTCTCGCCTGGGTAACTCATGGCGTACATCTTCCCCGACAGTGCCTGTAGCCAACAGAGACGATCGTGGCCTAGTCGGCATATGCAACTTGATGTTCTGACAAGCGGTCTAATGCTATATTAGCATTCTTGCAGCGTCTTTGGCCATGTCAAAAGGCCTGGTTCGATACTTGGGTAAGGAGTTGAGTTACGGTTGCTTCGGCGTGATGAAGATGGGACTAATTCACGTCACCATGGCCAAGGTTAGCGTGGTTTATCTACAGGGGAAATTCAAGCTATAGGTGAGAGCAGCCCAATCTCATCTTTCCAATTGCCCAGTATACACCAATGATATCGAGATACAGAAGGACGGGTAGATGCCGTGATGCCAAGCTTTCAACCCACTGCCTCACAATCACTTGAATACCTACCTTACGTACGCCATTGGATGCCATTTCCAGGCATCACCTGAATTCTTCAATTATCCCCACGCCATGCTTGTGGCAGTGTTGGGGCTTCCCTCCAGATTGTTGGCTTGGTAGAAATTGAATATTGATTGCCTTAGAGCACCACGGCCAACCAATGCCAGCCCCCAACTGCATTAGACCGAGGCAGGTACAGACACTGCCTCGTCGAGCACGACGACGGTTCGAAGATCGACCTGTCGGTCTTTGCCTGCCTGCGTACTCTTCAATTATCTTCAGATATCTCATCCGACAACGACTTTATGGGCCTTCTTCTCTTGGTTTCAACGAACGCGCCCAATCATGTCCACCGAAACATTCAGTGTCCTTGAGAAGCCCGAAGATGGCTCTGAGGTGCGCCGGCAGCAAGCACAATCAGACCCAACGCCCCTTTGTACGGCTGCTATTGTCGAAGCAGCAGCTCCAACCCATGCGGCGCTTGCGCCAGGGTCCACGTCTGCTCAAACCAACGGGAACAGATTGAGCTATAGATCTTCCCTCCGTGTACCCTTCTCTCATCATCTATCTGTTATCCAGACAAGCTTGCAGAATGCTGGAAATCTGTCTGGAAAGATGGGAAGCTTCAAGACTACCGGGAAGCGTTTGTGGCCTCGATAGCTTTTGTCGCTTTGCTCATGGCTGGCGTGACCCTATGGCCAACCATCACAGCGGCTTCTGATGGCCACAAATCCGAACTGTTGACTGAGTGGAATACTCGCAAAGATTTTCTCTCTCATTGCGAAGAGGTAAATTGCCCTTTTCTGGACGTCGTAGAGACATAGAAATGGTTGCTAACTACGTATATGCATTTCAGCACAATTGGCCGTCACCATCATGCGATACAGCTAGGGGTCTCCAACTGGAAGCGCCCCCCAATTTCGATCGATCAGGATGGAAGAGATATTTCACTCCTGATTGGGCTACTACTCGTTCCCAACAGCACGCAGACGACCCTGTTCAATTCAATGGCCACTCTTCAAGTATGTTAGCCACATTGCTGTGGTATCCTGTGTGCGCTACTGTCTTGATTTGCATCTCGCTACTTCGAAACAGGGGAGTGGCGATGCCACATATCACACTCAAACTTCTCCGCGGGTTGTCAAATCTCCCAAGGCGTCTACATATCACCTATAAGGAACGTAGGCGACCAACCACATGCAACGACCGCCACCTTACCAGACCATCAGGTCAATCGCGTGCAACGACATCTGGGACCGATGTACAAGAAAACCGCGGCCTTCAAGGAGGGCTTCGTCGGCGGCACGCAGCTCACTCCAGCAGAGAGGTCGACAGCGGAGGGATCGACAGTGTACACCTATCCAACCTCACAGAGTGGAACATACCCTCTATCCTCGGTGAAGCTAAGGAAACAGGCTTGGTTGAACTATGCGATAACAAGGATGGTGTCTCCATACCATGTCATGAGCTGTGTACTGGCGAGTCCGGTTCACTCCAGCCGCCAATCGCGAGGATAAACGAGCATATATACCACCCCATTCCAGCGAGAGTTTCAGGAAGGCTTGGGCCGCGTATATCGCTGAAATACGCACCAAGAACTTCTTGTTTCAGTGGCAACTGCTCTGACCAGTTGTTCAATCAACAACCTCAAACTGACTTCAGAGGTCTCGAAGAACACTGGCGTAGGCATACTGCCAACCACAAGGTATTTAAGCCCCTTCAAATGACAGATCCAACGCTTATGTGCCATACAGTATCAGCCAGCTCTGCCTATCGCCGGGCAAAAGTGCCTCGCCAGTGAATCAGAGGGTGCCGCGACTCTGGGTGAGCAAGAGAGCTACAATCAAGATCGACCTTCGTTGTATACCTGTCTAGTCCTATGGCCTGCTACTGGTAAGAAAATACTCTAGTTTATGTGTCTCCATATGTGTCTGGCTATGATCTTACAGCGAGTGTCCATAGAGCCAGGATCACCCCAGCCAGTAGGACGATCACTTTCACTATAATGGTCTGTTCATTGCAACATAGAACTCGCATTTCAGCCTCATTTAGGCGATGGTTTCGGAAGCATTACACCCGAATGCTTCGAGAGACCATTGGCAGCTTACATCTTCCAAGATATTGGAAATCTTTCACGATCTCGTGTGCAGCCTCCGTCGCCTACAATAAAGATCTGGTCAAAATCGGGTCTGCCGAAAGCCGACCCAAGTATGCAATTATTCGTATACGACTGCGTCAGGAGAGGATCAGTGAATTTGCTTCACGTAAGAAATTTCATACTCTTTCCTCTACTGCGCATCTGCCCCTTTTGGATTGGTATGCTAAAAGCTCGTAGCGCCGTGTAATTTCGAACATATTGCATTTTCGAATTACCGTCGCGTCGCAGAGGGCGGAGAACCCGAACGCGGCGAGAAACGAAGCCAATCGAGGCCGGGCAAAAGGCGGGCGGCGCCTTTTGGGTCTGAAGCAAGGAAAGTTAAGGGGGTCATCTCAAAAACTACCTGAAGACTTCTGATGGGGGATTCCAGAACCGAAGAGCAAGCCTTACTGTCGGCTCGTATGAAACAGATCACACTAGTACGCGCAAGAAGCCCTATGTGAGAAAGGGGTGGCTGCGTTCTATCTCGTCAGGCTACGATGCCCCCAAATGAGGGAAATGTTCAGCTCATCGACGAGGCTCCTGAATTGACTCCCACCAAAAGGTCCTTGTCTATTTTTATCGCATGTATTTTGGATACTTACACAGGGCACAATTACCAGGATAACGTATACAGTCATGCATTCCCATCAGTGAATTGTATCCCCTACCTATCCTCTTTACCCAGTATCGCATATCCTCCAGATCTATCTCGTGAAAGAAAATATATCACTGTGTAATTTCCATTTGGGAAGACGGCAAGATAGAAAAAGAAGAAGGGATGACCGCCGAGAGGACTACCGAGTTATACCTGGACTGGGACTTCCGGCGTCGCCAACCGGATCTAGAGCACTCATCGTCTTACCGGTACCCGGGCATTGGAGTGCAGCCATCTTCCGCGCAACCTCACGTCCATACTGGCGACACGCAGCAACATCAGGTTGACGCGAAAGCCAACAACAGCCCTAAGGAGCATGGATACCTGCATGGCTGTATCGATGAACAAGTTCTATAACTCTTCGAGTATATTTCGATAAAGTTGCGCGAGCAAGCAAGCAGGCCCACTTGCACACATCCCTCCAAAAAGCTTCATCGGGCTCGAGTATTCGCAACGTAAATTTGTGCACTGACATTCATTCATGCTTCTTTCAGCGGGAGGGAGGTGCTGCCTAAAAGCAACGGACAGGACTCCTCTTCAAAACACACACCATGGAAGTATTGGGGGGGCTATTCTCGCCTACGAGCGCTCTATTAGCAGCGGGGTGTTGATGTAACGATAAACCAATCGAGCAGCATTATCTCCATGGCAGACCTCAGTGGGCTACGATGCACATATACACTGCATATTGCTATGCTTGGTAGCTTTCAGCCGCTACTGTATTGAGCGCAACCGCTTTGGAACACATCAGACGAGATGACGACAAGTGGTGGGACACCATCTCAACCAACCGGACTGCTGAACTGAGCCAGCAAGGGCAGTTACTCGAAAAATCACATCATTTCCAACGAACACCATGAGAAGAATGCTGTAAATAGGCTTGTTCTTATTGCAAAATGAGCCTAAAGCAGTGACTACTCAGCTGTTCTGTAGTTTCCGGGTAACTCCCTAGCCCTCAGATCATCCCCTCGATGCTAGCTGAATACGAAACTAATAGACGCCCCCCAAAACTCCCTCGCTGTATGAATTCACTTTTCTCCGGATCCTTGCGTGCCGCAGTATTTTCACTCCACGGGCGACTGCAAGCGACGCCCTATGGGGCTACACCTTGGAATTTTGTTGTAGAAAGGGGGATGAGATTGTCCTTGCTCTTCTTCCACTGCACCGTCCATTTGCGATACTTGACTGCCTTGGAGGCGAACTCGAGATAGGCAAGGCCCAGCAGAAGCATGGCCGTGGTCTGGCCAAAGTCCCAACTATCCTCGTCCTCGGTGCCCTCGAGGAGGGGCTGGTTGGCGTGGCGGATGGCGATCATGAAGTAGAGGTGCACCGGGTACTCGAGCATGGCGAAGGCCAGGACGACCAGGAGAAGTCTGGGCCCGCCGAACACGGCCATGCCGACGCCAATCAGTAACCAAAACGCCGTGATCAAGACGTAGGTCTGGTCCGACCCGGGATGCGATGCGAACTTTGACGATGCGCCGACCGTGTTGTAGCACTCGCCCAGCTTGCCATCCTCTTGCCACCTGGCCAGGCGGATCACGAAGGTTAAGGCGAGCGCGATGAAGAAGACGCCGAAGCCGTAAATGGTGAGGTATCGAGACGACAGGCGGGACGTCGACCTATTCAGCATTTTCTGGCAGAATGCTAGGCAAACCAGGACCGCGATGCTCGACACGCTATTGGCAGAGGGAAATAATCAGCATACTGTCAGCAATTACCAGTGAGGTACATGTGTGTATTTGTGGTATGCTAGACTTACCCAACGAAGCTCACCGTGTCGAATACCAGGCGCAGGTGATACAGTCCCAGTTCTTTCCTCTTGGTCCAGGCCGTGATCTGCGGTACCATGGATGTTAGTTCGTCTTGCACCTAACCACAGAAATTGCCCATCAGGATTTTTCTGCATAAAACCTACCATGAGGGCAATACCCAGCAAGACCTGTAGGTCGTTCCCAATATTGACGACGTCGGAGAGGAACTCTATCCGCTTCTTCCGTCGCTCATGCTCGTCGGACCCTTCTGGGTGGTGATGCAGGTGGAGATGGCCCTTCTTGGACAATATGACGATCCAGGCGGCCAGGAAGAGCGAAAGCAGGGCCTGGCCGGCGAAGGAGATGAGCACGCCCAAGCCCGCGATATCAGGCTTTGCCTCGCCAACGTTCTCGCAGTAGGTGATGGTGATGCTTTCGAAGGTGGCCTCCTCGTCGGCCAAGGCGTAATCCATGGCCGCTTCGTTGTTACTGGACTCTTCCTATTGAAAACAGCCGACAAATGACAAGGAAGCGCGCAAGCGAAACACAGAAAATCGAGTCGATCTATAAGACGATCTCTAAGCTGCACGGATGGGGAATTAATTGGGATGCCAAGAAAGAAATGGAGGTTGCAAGCAGACTTGGCACGGCAGGGACTGGGCTGGCCTTTTAAAGAACGACGGGCGAGGGTCTGGTCTGGGTCGAGGTCTGCGCCTTCATGATGCGGGCTGAATCATGACAAACATGCGATCGTGAAACGTTATTTGGCGCCGGCTTGTGTGTTCGAGGCAGCACAGGCAGCACTGAACTGTGCTTTGGAAACGCTGGCAGGCTGGGAAGCCGCGGGCACGGCCGCAATCCTAGCTTCCCGTGGTCCGGCGGCCCCCATTTCGCCCTACCAAAAAGTATCTGAGCACTTATTCTGAGGGACCAGCTGTTGTTGACACGAGCACCATATCAAAAAGTGAGAGGCCACCCAACGACAATCAGGCGTAGGGGTCCACGGCAAGACGGGTCTAAAGGGTCGTCGTGATGGTGATCTGCAAATAGTACCGAGTCCACCTGAAATTCGGCAGGGCTTATTTTAGCCCCAATCCTGCCTGAACTGCCGACGAAGTACAGTAAGCCCCACGACCGACGGCGAGCCGCCTTCCAATCCATTGGGAAGTTCCCTCAACTCAACTTGGCTCCCTTCGATGCCCTAGCCTGCCTACATACCCTACTTGCACTACCTTCACATGCTCAGTCCACCGATACCATTCAAGTGTTCTAGATCGGCCACTCCTGTAACTGCGCATAGGCGGGAAAATGGTACCTGTCCTCCAAGGGACTCGGAGGGATGCGTTTCACGATGAATCTATCCGGATAGGCTCAGCCACTTGTTTCCCCCCACCAGCAAAAGGGGATCTACACGATGTTACACAACCTGATGACGACTAACAGGCGCCCAAAGGTTTCGAAGGGAATATGCCGTGTCCGTTCCTGACTCTGGCCCATCGTGCGCAGTATACGAAGCGATGTGGTGGATGGGCGGCAAGGAGGGCCAAAGCCGCGCAGCGGTATGTGCATGCGCCTACGACTGTCGAGACCATGTGGTTTCGCTCCAGCTCCTACGTCTAATCAGAGGTAAGATTTCGACTTGCGCTTTGGTTATTACTTAGGAAATCCTCATCGGAGAGGTACTCATGAAACCAATTGCATCCTTCGAGGCATCATAACTGCTGTGATAGGTTGATTCTACTTGTGGTCTGACTTCGAGACGAACGGGCAAGTCTAATAACAGCCACAGATGGCGGCCAAGCAAGGCATTCCGTGAGACCATATCGCAGGACTGTCATTACCATTACTTTATACCGGTTAAAAACTAAATAAATATATTGTTTCTTAGATCCCTTCGATTAGCAGACCGGTTGTGAACCTTTCTGGGGTTCTCAAAGTGTCGTTCGTGAAGGGATAATTAGCTTCCTTGCTTTCCAAATAGCATTTCCCGCCAGCTAGCACGACCATCAAAGTCAGCTCAACACACATACAACCAAAATGCGACGCAGTGTAATCGGGTTCTGGTGTATTTTTCTCTTGCTCAAGGCAGATGAGACTGCCATGATCTTGCTCGCTTTTGGTAAGCACCTGCTCTGGGGAACTTACCAATCTTGGCAATTGTCGCAGCCATGCAATACCCGGTTTCCCCATGCTGCCGATTCCAGTCCGCGCACAACGTCATGCACTGCTCAAAGGTGGCGGTGTCGAAGACGGCGATGTCGTGCACGCCCGGGTCGCTCTCGCCCTCGGGGAAGTTGGTATCACAGAGCTGAATAAAGGACTGCGCTGTCGTCTGCCCCTGTAATGTGATTGCTCCCACCGTGCCGTTGGCCGCTTGTTGTGGGGTATAGCGAGTCCCGTTGATTCTCGGGCATCCCCCGTCTACCGGTGTTGCCCACGGCTGCACTATGGGCAGCGTTATCGTGATGGTGCCTTCGGTGGTGGTGGGCTTTTGTGCCGGCGGCTTAGATGCTGCATCCCCCGCATCAGACGCCGGTCTCGTCGACCCCGACGAGTCTTGGTTGCCGTTGTTGTTATGCTCTTGTGTCGCAAGACCGCCGCCGATCCTACCGCCGATCCCGCCGCCTATCGCGCCGGCGACGATTAGGATCAGCGCGACCAGAAGACCCCAGAATACGGGCACCCTAAGCCCGAGAACTCTCCGATTGTGGTTATCGGCTGTTGAGATGGGGCCATTCTTCTCTCCCGCGGTGAGTGAAGCAGACGGCACTTGCGCCCACTGCTGCTGGGCGTTATGAGGCTGCGTATACGCATGGGCGGGATCTGATTGGAATTCGATACCCGAGTATGGATGAGACGCTGACGGTTCCAGGCCTGGTTGATGGTGACACCGTTGGCTCAAGTCCAAGTACTTATCGTTAGACATCTCTGCGGGCCTTAAAGCTTTTCCTATATTGCCTTCCGACTAGCAGGCCGCTCATACGTTTCCCGCACGAAATAGAAGAACTAAAAAGGGCTTAAAGAGGAGAGAGGTGAAACGAACGGCAAGGTTGAGCGCACATGACTGACTGGGGAGTTCAAACAGCTATCTTTAAACTTGTGGGAGAGGAAGGAAAACAGGACAATCAATAGACGGACTTGGGAAGGCAGATTGATCGACGAGCTGAACGATTGCCACCAATCCCAGGGGCGCGTATAGCCCCAAGGATTTGAGACATAAGCCGCGCCCCCATTGAAGCATAGGACAATTCGTACGACGACATAGGCACAATGGATTACGAACACAGAAATGTATACACGATGATGCTTACTTCCGAGGCTGAGGTCCCCGATCGGAGACTTAGAGGCAAGGACAGGGTTAGGGAGATATGCTCGGATCTGGATCCGACCATACACAGCCTCAAGATGCGTCGGATAGGTTCGTGGCTGACTACCTGATCCAACGTATTCATATATTCAAAGGAGCTTAGACCCCAAGCGCCACATTGACCACGCTCGGTCTGGCGTCTGTCCCCGGCAGCGTGGGCTTTTATACAAAGGGCTCCCATTGCTAGATTGGCAGGTGTAACGCCGGTGTGAGATTTCTCGCGCGCGTCTGTCGGGCGTATAATTGCCTACCTTGTTATCGTGGCGTCGACGGCATGTTGTACGATTGTGGAACAGCTCGCAAGGCCAGCGTACGAGCAAACGACATAACTAGCCGGTGTACTATCCACGGCAGCTTATACAGCATACAGCCTCATCCCAGTTGATTTGGCCCTAAAGGAACTGCATGCCACAGAGCATCGACTCGATCGGCAGATGGAACTGGCAAGTAAGATTCTTGTTACTGCGTTTAGCTGCGCCCCTCCAGGCCTTTCACTCTGAGTGAGGTCCAATCCATCAGGGGTACTAATGTATCATAGATGCGCTTAAACCTGCATAGCCTTTCTGAGTATAGCCGTAATATAATATAAAGCAATTGCAAGCCAAGGCCCAATTGCAACTGGCCAAATTTTCAGTCATCCATTACTTCCCATTGGCTTGTGCCGGTTGGTCTATCCCACCTACCAACACAGCGCTCGTAGCCTTTTCGCCGTCCAGGTATCTAATAGTGTTCTGAAGCTCCCCGGAGCCCTTGCTTTTCAGAAAGCATTTCCCTCCCGCTACATGAGGCATGGAGACGAAGGTCAGCGCAAAGCCCACACACGAGTTCTTCCCACTCGGTTGAAGGGAAGGGAAGGGGAGGGGAGGGGAGGTTTCATCATGATTTCGTCCAGGGTAGAGTCATGTCAGACTTACGCATCAACGCAATCGACACAAGATGGCAGTAGTCCGCCCCTCCGGTGCCCCTATTCAGCGACGCATTGATCTTCTGTTGCTGGAGCTGCTGGTTGTACTGCGCGCACCACCTCATGCACTCGTCGAAACTTTGGGCATAGAAGGCGAGGAGGTCGAGCAACCCCTTGTTTTCCGGGCCGTCGGCGTAGTTGGTGTCGCACTGCTGCTCGAAGGTTTGATTCACTGTCTTCCCCTGTAGTAGTAAGATGCCCGAGTCGAATTGCGTGTGGTTAATGCCCGGGCAGTTGTCTTTGGGTGTAGCATCCGGCTGCATTAACGGCACCAAGGTCGTTACGGTCAGGGCGCCGCCACCGCTACCGCCATCGGCTGGCTGTGGGCCCGGCGCGGGCGTCGTCGTCGTCGCTGTTGGTGCCACCGCCATGTTGCTGCGAGGCTAGACCGCCACCGATGCCACCCCCAATGGCGGCTGCGATGAGCAGGACAAGGGCGACGAGAAGGCCCCAGAATATGGGTGTCGTGAGGCCGAAGATTCTTCGGCGTTTATCGGTCGTTACTTTGGGGATGTTCGTCTCTCCTGACTTCGACACGCCAGGATGCGAGAGCTGATGTTGTTGCGTATTAACGATTTGGGGAAGCACTTGAGCCGAGTGCGGCTGCATCTCGAGGCCCTGATACGCCTCTACTTCGAGGCCCCGGTGCGCGGAAGAGACTGCCGGTTCAATATCTGTATGCTGCCGCCGTAGATCCATATTGAGGTACTTGTCAGTGGCTATCACTATGTTTTGCTCGCCTGCATTGCGGTCCAATGTGGCACTTTCTCATGTCCTAGGTTCTACAAAAAACTGGAAGAGACATAGGAGAAGAGGCTGGTGCGTATTTGTCGGAAGGCTTCGGACGACCAAAGTTGTCGACCTGCTGAGGAAAATTACTCCCCAATATGCATCCTCTCGGGGGCGTGTAGCCTGAGGTAAGACATAGTCCCTATTTGAACGTGGCGTGTCGTATAGGGTGTTACGAAAATGCCTACAGCGAGTCCCACGATAATAAATGAAACAACCCCCAATCAAAAGGCTAGAAAAAAGACACAACGTAATGCTCGCAGCGCTCAGGTTGATCACGGGTGCAGGGATGCTTGATTTGGTGTCTTCATTGGCTGTTCGTGAAAGCGGACGCCGGGCTATGCCTACGATGAAGTTGCCTGTCGTGGCACTCGCACCTGGGTTCAGTGATACGAAAGGAGCAAAACCACATTCACTCCATCGCAGCCTTTCATTATCTTGTCCAGACTGCCAAGTAAGCAAGTAGTCTGGAGAGTCATCATAGCTTGCTAGTAATACAGTATTCGAACCCAACCCCCTTTTCCCATTGAAACTCGCCCGCTGATGACTGCCGAAATTAGTACATGTAGGCATACCGTCTCCTCGAGCCCGACTGATCTATCCCATCCACCAGTTCGGCAGCCGTAACCTTCTCCCCGACCCTAGTGGTATTCACGAGAGGATTCGGCCCCTGACTCTTCAAATGGCACCTCCCACCCGCTACAAGATAAAAATGTCAGCACACACGGTTGCCCGAGTTCTCTCAAGAGTCAGATAAACTTACGAATCTTCGCAACCGCCACTACCGTACACCACCCCTCCCCTCCACTCGTCTCCTTATTATCCCGCTGCTGCTGTAGCTGCTCATTATACTGCGCGCACCACGTCATGCACTCCTCAAAGCTCGTCGCGAACGCGCTGTACAAGTCGCGCAGCCCCGGGTTATCCTCCGTCATGGCGTAGTTGGTATTGCAGCGCTGATGAAAAGTCTGCGCCACGTTCTGCCCCTTGAGCGTGATGCTCGAGACGAAGGGCGTGCCGTTGATGCCCGGACACCCGCCGTCCCGCGGGATCAGCGACGGCTGCATGATCGGGATGACAGTGGTCGCGGTCACAGTGCCGCTTCCTGCGACAGCGGTGGGTTCTTCTCCTGGCGCCAGCGTCGTCGTCGCGGACGGTTTCGCGCCCTCCTCCGCCGCCGCAGCGCCCTTGCTGGGGCTGTCACTCGTTGACTGCGCGGCGAGTCCGCCGCCGATGCCGCCGCCGATGGCTCCCGCGAGGACCACGACCAAGACCACCAGCACGGTCCAGAACACGGGCACGGTGAGGCCGAGGATCCGCCTCTTTGGGGTCGTTGGGGCCTCGGTGCTTGTCGTGTTCGGCGTATGCGCATCCTTCCACTCCGGCATCATCGGTTGATGCTGATCCTGATACTGCTGATGTATCGGCTGCGGTTGAGACACCGACTGCAGCGGCGCCTGGTTGAATCGGGCATACTCGGGGGCCGGGTCCGGCTGGACTTCGAGGCCCGGGTAGGCGTGAGACGCTACTGGTTCCATATCTATCCTTTATCACCTTCTAATGACGCGGAAGTGGCTTATTAGAAATCCTCCTTCGTGATAGGGAGAGAAAGCCGGTAGTGGTGGTGAGCGTTGGAAGTCAATCTTGGCAATGCATGATTGACTTACAAAGTTGCCTTGAAGATTTTGCCCTTCAGGGAAGAGAGAGAGGGGAAGCAGAAATTTAGCAGGCCGACGGGAAAAGCATAACATTATCCCCCAACTCTGGGACCTTATTAACCGGAGGATATGGGCAGCTTGAAAAGTCCCTCCGTTGCTTGGAAAATGGTCGACCGCGCCGCGCAGATGCATATCGAGATGCTTGCACTTCCCAGGTTGAAGCCCCAATCAGGAAGTCGGAGCCAGCATATAGCGACGTAATCAAATGTCGGCCACGGCTTTCATGCCAGAAAAGATGCAGGGGCTCCGTACTTTGGCGGGTTTCATTGGGCTATGTTCACAGTGGCTACTGTTATTCCAGTTAACAGGGAAAGAATCCAACAGCAGACGACGATACGTTTTTATTGCGGCGTCGAACTCAACCACGAGACCCGTGCCGCACGCTATTGAAAACGCACTTTGGCTGCAAGGGGTTCGCGTGGGGGCCAAAGACTCAATGGACCATAGACAAGCCCATTGTTCAATCGTTGTTCATGGTCGGTAATGGAATTTTGTGGCAGTATTGTTGACGATAGCATCAACCTTTCATAGGTCGTGCCATGGCTCCTGAGTTGAGGCACAAAGAATGAAACAAGGCCATTCTTCCCAACAAAGGCCCTTGGATCATGATATATACCCCCAAGGATGATAGCCAGGGCCACATCAGTAGAGGAGAAGAATTAGAAGAACAGACAGACAACCGCATTGTCCAACGCAGACACCACAGGCCCGAGGATCTTCTGGCCAGTAGTACTTACCGCTGGTCGTCACCTCGCGCGCATTGCAGCAACCAGCAAAGAGGAAACAGTGGCTGTCGCATCTTCTCTTCTCTCGATATCCTCGCCCTGGTAAGGTAAGCAGTAAGAAATGGCGAAACGGGAGGGCACACCCTGCTCTTGGAGCACCACCCCGGCCTCGAAAGAAGGCGACAATGGACCTGAAGTAAGCTGCGCCGTTGCGGACGGCCATTCCACACCCGTCATGATCCGAGAAATGACAAAGTACCATCAACAGCTCAAGGCGGAGCGGTACTGCAACCGCAACTTCGCGCCCGATCCTGCCTTGCAGACCGTACACGGCTTCGAGGTGGATCATCAGAAGCTTGCTGACGCTGGTGTTGCTGGCGCCACTGACCACAGGGCTGCGTCTGAAAGAACAACAACAAACGCGGCGAGTGGTAGTACAGAGGACCCAACAAGCGAGCTTACCACGACCTACGTTAGTGCCTGCGTCCGCATTAACCAAGCAGCAATGCAGCAGAACAGGGCCATTAATACTGCGTCCACTAACCAGGCTGAGCCGCTGGCCGCGCCACCGCATGTAACGTTCGCAGGGGTAGTGGTGCCAGCACCTTCCCAACCCCAGCCCCAACCAAAGAAGCAGCAGCAGAAGAAGAAGAAGAAGAAGGTAAGGTCGCCGCCACAAGCCCCGCCACTACCACCACCACAGCAACCCACGGCGAGCACGCCAACGCCACCCCCGGCGGGTATCGATATCTATCACACATCGCCCGAGGATTCCTGGATCAAGTCATACCGCTGTGTCCGCAACCCGAACTACGACGAAGGCGATTCGTGCGAAAGCACGTGCACCAATGTGATCGCTTGGTGTGAAAGCGACAAGAGGTTTATGCCTTGTATGCGGGGCCCGAACGGTCGTCCCGATGGCAGTGAAGGCGAGTCCATCTCGGAGTTCGACCTGGAGGAGGTTAGAAAAGGTAGTTCTACCTTCTGAGGTTGACCATTGCTTGTAGATATCCCCTCCGAATAGGGTACAGCCGTTGTAAGGTTAGGTGGGTTTGAACCAAATAGGGGCCCAGGCGTCTTGCGCAGGTAGATCATGTCAAGGAGCCAAATGTGCCAGAAAGGTGACTTCAATATTAGACATGGTGTGATCCAGGCCGTGTAGATCATGGTTGCAGTTTCATTTAATCATAATAATAATCAACCTGTTAACCAAAGTTGGCAAATCAGATCGTAAACAGCAACTTGGGACATGAACCACACATTGTAGGCTTCGGCGGCGTCTTGCTCAGTGCAGAAGGAGCTCAGGTTTTTGTATAATCCTTTCTGGATGCAGAAGTGTATTTGTCCTTGACAATTAGATTCCGACCTGGTATTGCTGTCCATATCAATTGGGGACGCTAAGGCGCTTCTTTGTCGCCCGTAGTAGAAACGTCCCTGGTAGGCAAAGCATGCGCTTCACCCACTACTGGTGCATCACTTTGTAGAGAGAGAACCGATTAGCTAGGAGCTCCATAGGCTTAATTATATCACGGAGTTCGACTTACTCGGGTAATTCTTTATTCGGCAGCATCAATGCGAGAACGATGCCCGGTGCCGAAGCCCCTATTGCCGCATAGGTGATATAGGTGATAACAGCCGAGTACTGAATAGCCACGAGTAACTGACTTAGTATCGCAGAGTCCTGGTGAGGGGAAATAGTAGAAAGATGACTTACGGCGTAATTAACAGCAGTGCGCTCAGGCGAACCCCACGCTGGCAATTCGCCAGTGATCGAATTGTACAGCGACTCAACCATCGCAGGAGAAGCTCCGGGGCCCAACCATTTCCACAATGATCCTCGCATGGTATTCGTATAAATCCCGCCGGCGATCGTTGATCCGATGCTGGAACCCAAGAAGACAAAACACAGGGCCAGAGCCAGAAGCTGTGGTATTTGCGCACGCGGAACGACGGTGGTGGGCACAACAAGCAGCGCCGTGGAGATAACACCGCTGCCGGCACCTTGGATGAGCTGCTGGCCGAACAGCTCGCCAATCGTGCTGCCCTGGGTTCGAAGCCGAATCATGATACCGTATCCGATGAGGCGAACGCAGGCGCCCACGACGACGAGCCATTTATACCGGCCACTTCGCCCCATCCACCAGCCAGTGACAATGCCAACAAGACACTGCATGACTCCCATCGTGCTGTTTAAGAAAGTCGCTGTCCTCACATCGAGATTGTAACTTACGACACTCCAGGAGTAAAGGTAGGTATGCGTTGCGGAGAATCCGACCTGTGGCCCGAGGCTAGGTCAATAAAGAAATTACAGTATAGCCCTGCTGAACACAATACGGAAGTGAGTTGTGGGCGTTGGAAGTGACTTACATTATCCAAAGCGAGCATCAATAACGAAACACATATCGTAAGACTCTTGAAGTAGCTCGGCGGTATGATGGGATACACAGCCACGCGTTTCTCGTAGAATCCCAGACGGATGAGTATGAACACACCTACGACCAACAGGGCAATGATCCACGGAGTACGCCATCCTTGGGCAAGTTGTGCGGCAAACGTCAGTGGGAGCAGTATGCAGGCAAGGCCACTGACGAAGAGCAGCATGCCGCCAAGGTCGATCTCTGAACAAAACTCATGCATCGTCATCTTTTGGCTGACCAAGACGCCCATCTTCTTCGCCTTCTGCTGGTAGTAGAGTAAGGTACCGATGATGAAAGACGAACCGAACGGCATGACTATATGTACTTGGTCAATTATACGTTCTTTGAAGAGCCACATTGAGTTTCCATAGCGGTATGTCACTTACGAATGGCGAACATCCCAATACCCCATCTCCAGCCGATGCCATTTTCGGCGACTACACTGCCAACGATGAGAGCCGCCACCCATGGAGTGATGAGGAACGGGAAGAACGAGAAGCCGATAGCAAACGCTCTCCATCGTGTACTAAACAGATCTGTGAGGATGACATTCTGTACGTGGCTTTAGTGTCTGATGACCTTGCTCGAAAATCCCACAATACGTCCTCTTTCGAAGGCCGCCTTTGGATGGTGTGAGACCATGGTGACTGGCTTACTGTCATGACGTTGGTACCTGATTGACCAATATTATAGAGCACGAAACCGCCCGCATAGGCGCCAATGGTCTGGGCCGAGGCCATGAGGATGTAGGACAACACATAACAGCTGACGGTGAAAACCAAGGTGTAGCCTCGGCCGATGACATTGCTGACCTTGGCAATAGGGGGTTTCACGACCGCGAAGACAATGACAGCTGCTGTGTTCAATGTTCCCAAAGTAGAAAGCTGGTTGAATTCCGACGTCGAGTAATTCTTGTATGTGTAAACAGTGCTGTTGTCCAGCTCACTAGGTAGATAGGGGGGTTAGGATGGGCCTTGGTGACGAGCTTATCCGAGAATTGAAGGTGAAGAATTGCGCTCTGGAACGTACAAGATGATCATGATCATGGCCAGCCTTAATCGAAAACCCCCAAGATTAGCAGTTGAACTTCGAAAACACATCCGCGGCCAATGCCGACTTACCCAATTATGGCCAGGCGGAATCCCGTCTTCCCCCAAATAGCCTGGGCAGCGGCCATGGCCGAAACGCCAGCTTCGACATTTGCTTCTGTCTTGGGCTCCATGATGCCCTTCTCGTGGTCATGGGAGTATCCGGCCGGGGCCGCTTCATTGACCTCTACTGCCGTTGTACCACTGTCAGGCACTCTGCAGATTGCTGACTTAATCTTCTGCATGAACGCCATGTTTCCCATCTCCGCAGTGGCTTGGTCTGGGCTATGGCATATGCTTGACTCGTCTGATGTACGAGATGGTGCGCGAATATGAGCAGGTCGATAAGACCAGCCAGCAAAGATGCAATCCAAGAACGATTATCCGATTAAACGTTGAACATGGTGTGTCGAAATGACAGAATCGTCCATCGAATGAATCAACGGGTTTAAGGGAAGGGGGTGTACGTCCATTTTATTCAAGATTGATTAGGATTCATCGGCGCTCTGGTGTAGCTCACTCCGAATACGATCATGACCAGCCGCCATTATGGTAGGCATGCAGTGTAACGCTGCTGCCGTTTTCTTTCTGAACCTAATACCGACTGTCATTTTTACCTGCCTTGGTTGAATTGCTGTACCTACGGAAAGAACGACTGAAGAGAGGAGGTTGCGTGCGAACCCCACCAAGCCCGGGATGTACAAGCCGAACCAGACTCCTCGGGAAGCCCCATCGAGCTTTCAATCAAATATACTCTGGGTGTAATTCGGTCGACTCGCAGTATCAATGTAGACCCACGAAATTGATCATCGGGGACGAGCAGGGCTGAGATACCCAGATACGTTGCCATTGGAAGCGGAAGCAAACATCCCAATGCCGACCGTCAACGCTTATCCGTCCAATTATGATGGACCCGGGACCTGATTCGGTCAACCTAACAGAGACTGATCACAAGGTGTGCATTTGACTTGTTACTGACCAATGGGCAATGCCCGATATACAATCGGCCTGCCTACCTCTGTCAGGCCATGGACAGGTAGATCAATTCAGCTATATTCGCCATTGGGCACGGATTGTCAGCGCCTATCCAGCAAAAAAAGCAAGACAATCCATAATGCTGGCGTGTCCCCAACAACACGGGACGGCACGGCTCTGAATCTGATAAACATGAAAAACACTACACCAGCAGCTTTCCGTATTATTTCCTTTACTCTACTTTGATTTCGTGCATGTAGATGAATATGGAAGAAAAGGCACAACAACTCGACTCGCCCAGGTCACCCTGTGAGACTGGGCAGGGTAGATTGCACCAACGACGGTTACGAGCAGTCCTCGCCGCCAGTCTCACAGGGGTCGCAGCTTTGGGATAGTTGAGTGGTTTTGTCCCGTATGTGAACTTCGCACCTCTAGTGGGAAGCGGAGAGTCCGCGACGCAATTGCGTCAAGAGTGGAAATGGGCGGATATTCAGCCAAGCAGAGATCTGAAGTGGCAGAAGTGCTACGAGAGCAAGTTCGACTGCGCACGACTCGATGTGAGCGAAACTCCCATTGCCTTGCTATCGTCTGTAGAGGGAGTGTTGCTGATCAGTGTCTCTGAAAGGTGCCTCTAGACTGGCAAGACCCCTCTGAAAAGGGGCGAGTGGTTCTGGCTGTAATTCGCTCAAAAGCCAAGGCCCAAAAGGACTACAATGGACCAGTCTTCCTTAACCCAGGTGTATGTGCTCCCTTTGATGAGTATGTATCTCGGAGCCCATATGCTGATTGGGGCGTGACGTAGGGACCTGGCGGAAGTGGTCTATCATGGGTTCTCGAACATGGGGACGAGCTGCAGACGATTGTCGGCGATAACCACGTAAGCTACCCCCTATTCACTCTGGCAAGCGCCGTAATACTAAAAACGAAGTAGGATATTATAAGCTGGGATCCGCGTGGCAGTAAGAAACCACGTCCCCTACCTACATGAACTAGACTAATCTCCCCGTGCTCCTTCTTTAGTCGGAGCTTCCATGCCGAATGTCGAGTGTTGGGGCTCCTCCTGGAAACGGCACGACTGGGGCCTACGCAAAGTCGGCGTGGCGGATGCCTATACAGGGGTCGTCCATGACGCCTTCGCGCAGTTCGACGGTCTATCGCGCCAGTGCGAGGCATACACTAACAAGACCGCGCCCGGCCTTCTCCAGCATGTCAGCACGGCGTATCACGCCAGAGACATGCTGGAGATCTCCAAGAAGGCCGGGTACGACAAGGTCAGGTACTGGGGCATCAGCTACGGTACCATTCTGGGAGGGACATTTGCGTCCTTGTTTCCGGACCATGTGGAACGGCTCGTGAGCGACGGTAGGTCTTGCACTTTCATGGCCATCTTATTCGCCAAATGGAATCCCGGCTAATTGCTATGATGCGTAGGCAACGTCGACTACGGCGACTGGTTCCGCAACGACCAGCTCAACGCCTACGAAGACGCCGACAAAATCATGCACGCCTTCTTCACCGCATGCCACCGCGCCGGACCCGACCGATGCGCCTTCCACAACGGCAACGAGACGGACCCATCCGCCCTCGAGGCGCGCTACTGGGCTTTGCTGGCGACGCTGCGGCAGCGCCCCGTCTTGCTGCCCGCGCACGCCAACGCAATCGACTCCCCCGCCGTCCCGCAACTCGTGACCTACTCCGCCCTCCAGCGCCTCGTCCGCACCGTCCTCTACAAGCCGCTCTACGAATTCCCGGAGCTAGCGCGCGTCCTCGCCGCGCTCGAGAAACGGGACGGGCTGCCGTATTACCGCATGGCCGGATCCGAAGACGACAACTTCCCCATCCGCGAGGTCTGCTCGCAGCCTACACAGCCACCATCAGACGGTAACGACGGCAACACGGGCGGTGGAGGGGGCGGTGGTGGTACACCCACCGACTTCTCCGTCGACGCGTTCGGCGCCATCGCGTGCGCCGACGGCGCGCCCCTGACCGACGAGACGCCCGAATCGTTCCAGCTGTACGTCGACGACCTCGTCGGCCGCGTGAGCCGGTTCTCGGGCGCCGCCTCGGCCTTTTCGAAACTGAACTGCATCGGGCGGCGGATCCGGCCCAAGTGGCAGTACGGGGGGCCCCACCAACACCAGCACCACTCGGGAGAACGCCACGAGGTCCATAGTCCCGGAGGTGGCGATCACAAGAAGAACCTGACCGTCACGAACTTCCCCATCCTCTTCATCGGCAACACCGCCGACAATGTAACGCCCCTACAGTCTTCTTACAACAACTCCGCCGCCTTCCCGGGCTCCGTCGTCTTGGTCCAGCGCTCGTACGGCCACGCGAGCGTCGCGGCGCCCTCGGCCTGCTCGGCCCGCGCCATCCGGGCGTACTTTCAGAACGGGACGCTCCCGGCGCCGGGAACGCACTGCGACCAGGACTTCGAGCTGTTCGAGGATCCGCCCGCGCCAGCAGTCCGGGTAGAAGATGATGAAACCGATGATGGCTTGGCGTTGGCGTTGGCCGTGAGCGAGCTTTCCAGGAAAGCGGATCTCAGTGGTGCTCGTGCACGGCGCCGCATGGCGGGGGCAATGATGTGATGTTGATTTTATGGATTCCTCCCCCCACTTCGGGGATTTTCTTTTTTGGAGGGGTGAGTTGAGTTAGAGAGTAGAGCTTCTTTTTTTGCTTCTTCGTTAGCCTAAATTAAATAGTAGTAGTATAGACTTTTTGGCGGTTTGCCCTCTCTAGAGTAGAGTCTGTCTATATGCCCCCCTTTTACATCCAGCGGCAGCAAGCAAAATCTTTTGCGCGTGAGACTCCTGTATATCCCTGAAACTCCTCGTATCAACGGGTAAAAGGACATTTTCTCCCCCAACGCCAGATCATGATTCTTACAGATAGCCGCCCCGTCCGCCCCGCCGTCTTTTCGTCCTCCTGGTCTCGTGTCCTTAGTCTAGTAACACATCATCGTCATTGAATTTTGTTGTCCGTTGTTCCATTGTTCTTGGTATTCCTGCAGTGGTAGTAGAAAAACTACCAGACCTATTTCTTGATCAAGGTGTCAAAAGCGGGGATCAGGGTCTGGGCGAGCCAGAAGGAGAAGACGAGCTTGGGGCCGGTCATGAGCAGCTTGGGCACGAGGCCCTTGAAGAAGCTGGAGAAGCCCTCGTGCTTGGCCATGTTGCTGAGGATGCGGAAGCCGGACTCGGGGTTCTCGAAGTTGCGGTTCTGGATACGGGTCTTGATGACGTCGAGCGGGGCCGAGACGACGAGCGAGGCCGAGGCGCCGGCGATGGAGGCGATGAAGTTCTGGAACCACGAGGCCTTGTTGTAGTCGTTGAGAGCGAAGAGGTACTCCTTGGTGAAGGCGGAACCACCGAAGAGGGCGAAGGAACCTGGGGCGTTGCGGGCCGCGGTCCAGCCCCAGCCGCGGTAGAGGCCGAAGCCCTCGTCGGCGATGATGCGCATGACACCGCGGCCGCGGAAGGCCTCGGGGTTCGTCTGGCGCTTGATCTTGAGGACGTCGAGTGGCAGGAGCACGATCTCACCAATACCGATCAAGCTGCCCGCCGTCGAGTGCATGACGGCCTTGCCCGTCTTCTTGCCGAAGGCGCTCTCGAAGTCCTTGCTGTAGTGCTGCGCCAAGTAGTCCCGCGCGATCGGCTGTCCGCCGTACTTGTATATCCTCTGCAGCACCTTGTAGCCCGCGGCGTAGCCCAGACCGGGGAAGAGCGAGAAGAACTTCTTGCCGACCGACGCCGTCGCGGTATCGCGGAAGACGACCTTGTTCAGTTCTGTGATGCCCGAGATCTACACATACGAAATTCCGAACTGTCAGCCTCTCTGGACATTGGGGCCACGGCGGCGATAATTATGGGGAGGATCGAGGGGTGATTCTCGCGTACCTTAGTCTGGTTGCTCATCAATCGCTTCGCGATGGTGTCCACCTACAAGGTTATAGTCATTAGTCATGGATTCGTCGGGTTCGAGATCGTTTCGCTGGCGCATACAGGATGGAAGACCATAAGCTCGGAGATACCGGCAGATCCTGGGAGAATTGTCAATTGCAAGTCCCAAGGGATGAAGAATAGGTTGGGAATCGCATACCGGAACCGAGGAGTCGCGCGACGTTCGACTCCTTCTCCTTACCAGCAACCATAGGCGGCGACATTTTGGCTTGATTTTTGTGCTGAACGACGAAGGCGCTTGCTTGTGATATAATTGGCAAGTAACTGAATTGCAAAGAACCCAATTGAAAAGCAAGCTTGCTTGTCTATATTCCTTCGGGGAAATGTCAATAAGGGACAAGGGACGGGGCTACTATGGTGCGGTAGTAGGAAGAGAAGGGAATGAATGGGCTTGGACGAAGGGAAGCAAAATTGTGTGATGATGCTTGTGCTGCGGACTCGGAGGAGAAAATGCATGCACGGCTCACACGATCTCGAGAAAAAATTTCGGAGTAGGAAGAGCGAGCTTATCCCAATTGGCAGGGGCAGAGGCACCTAATTGGCCCCCAAGAGCCCCGTAGCCCCCCGTAGCTGTCACTAAAGGCCTGCTAAGTGGAGGCCCATACTCTAGATACTGGGGGTTTTAGGTATTAGGGCGGCCCTGTTTGGTTACCCCACCAGCCATTCAGTGGAAGATCACTATCACTTACACAAACACAGAGATGAGACAAAACAGTTGAAAGTCATTTCAGTGCTGGACCATCCCCAGTATATATAATCTACAATCTCTTATATGTACTTGAAGCCATATAGAAGTCAGCATGGCCAAGTTGGCCAGCCGTGTACAATACACGCCCGTCACCCCATGACGACCGAAAAAAGTACAAAACGAGGGTGGTGAAGAAAGTCCAAAAGATGCGCGCGCGATACATGAGTCGTTAGATAGGTTGATAGTTCGTCCTCCGCGGAACGAACCCCCCAGCGTCAAGGCTTCGCCTTGTTGCCGCCAGCTGCTTCAAGCAGGCCGAACAAATCGATGGTGTGCTTGCTCTATGCCCAAAAGCGGATGGGCAAGGCCACGGGGCTGCGAGCCTTCCGCTTCCCGGCGCCCTTGTGGCCGGGAGGGTGAGGCATGGTGCCGTTGGACTTCGGCGCGGGCGGGGGAGCAGAGCCGGCGGCAGTAACCGGAGCATCACTTCCCTTGGGTGGCTTAGGTGCGCCGCTTCCTTCAAGCTTCTTGGGCTTATCGTCTTCCTCGTCTTCTGCCTCAGGAGCACCGCTGCCGTTACCATCGTCGGCCTCCTTGTCGTCGCTGCCCGTACCCACGCCGCCCTCCTCGCCTTCCTCACTCTCACCACCGTCGCCCTTAGGTGCCTTGTCTTCGTCGTCCTCCTCCTCTTGGCGCTTGGTCTTGGTTGCCTCCGGCATCGTCATGTTCTTGCCCCCAGGCAGCTCTCCGCAGTCCTCTTTTGACCTGGCGAGTGATCTTCTAACGCGCCTAACACCCGGCGGTGGCAGCTTCGTCGCGTTCTTGCCGCCATGATGAGGAGGACCGGGAAGCTTGGCTCCCTCCTCGTCACGAGCCCCGATTCCCTTGAAGATGCCTGTGATGTTGGGGAAGGGGATGCCGAGGAAGTCTCTCTTATCAGCGCCCTTCTTAGCTCCTGGAGGTGGCGGCGTGAGCTTGGTACTGTTGCCTCCGTGCTTGGGCTTGGACAGGGCACCGGGGGCGCCACCGTGAGGGGTGTCGGCGGCCATGGCCACTGCCCCTGCAGCGAGGGCAATGACGAGGGCCTTTGTCGTGAAATACATCTTGGGCTGGTGTGGTATCTATTGCAATGAGTAACGCTGCTATCGTATAGCGAACAAGTGTGTTGGTGAGATTGGTGAGGTTGGTGAGATGATGAAAAGAAATTTCCTTGACGAGTCGAGGGACCATCATGTCTTATAGGAATCGAGGGGAGGACCACAAGCTTCCTGTTCGCCTTCTGGACCTCGAGAATGTTCTTTCATGGTCAGCATCTCGTTTACACGAATCGCTCTATCGAACTCTCCGAGTGCCCTGCCTTGGGGTCAGGTGGAGAATGATCCTCTGTCGAGCTTGCCAAGCTGGAGCGACAAATCGCGAGTCTATTCTTTTCGAGTATATGAAGAGGCATCAAACACAGCCTACCAGCGCCTCCCAAGGCTACGGATAGCACGACCGCTGATCGCTTGGCATCTGCTTGGCAGGATCCTATCGGATCTAGCCTCTAGATATTGGGTGCAGTATATGTTGAAACGATAGTGGATTCGCGTCCATATAGCAGAAACGGTATGCCCTACAGGTGGGGATGCCCAAGAGTATAGCCTTTCGGGTGGATCTTACGAGGAAGGCGGCTCTGCGCGGCGCATTGGAGGCATGAAACAAGAGCTAGAAGTCTAAATCTAATCATAGAAACATGACGTGATAATGGAGGACCTCCCATGTTGAACTGAAAGCTTTAAGTAGGTTCGAGATGATCATCGAATGGCTGGGGAAGCACCTTGGTGAGTAAAGGCTATGACAAGACCTCTCCCTAGATGATCCGTCATTGTAAGGAAGAGATGATTTTGGTTAACTTGGGACTACTCGATGGTGTACCCTTCTAGACTTATGGGGTAGACTCTGATCTGAATTACGCATATATCTGAGTTTGGCTGGTTTCTAGCAGTCAGTCTGTACACGCAATCACGCCACCCAACATCGAAGTATGCCATCTACTTCCTACCACAAGTCTACCCACTGAGCTCTAAAAGCAAGACAGTAAGGCTGATAAGAACACCTCACCGGACTCAGATAGATTATCTATCGCGTGTCATTGCTGAGTTGGGCCACCTCGAGTCAAGTCTAGCAACCTATTGCCCGAGTGTCAGTCACCGGGTATGCAGGTCCAGATGCGTGAACTGACTCGAGTGCCGGTGTTCAGCAATCTGATACGTCGAACCCCTGGTATATACATAACGCACACGCCATCTCCCCAGCTTCTCGGAGACACATCTTCTCGGGGACAGACTTGCGCACACATAGCTTGGCGGGAGTGTGATAGTGGGATCCATCCGCCTTGGTTGGTTTTCAGCTGTAGCTGAGCCACGCCGGGTTTTGATGCATCAAGGAGGTACGTAACTGAAGGTTGGCTGCTTTACCACAAACACAACAAAGGTTGCCTCCCAGTTGATATCAGTACAGACCCCCCCCCATCACATGTTCGGAAGATTAAGCCCAATTTTTCTCTTTGCAGTCTGGCCTGAATACCTACAGGTAGTTAGACGACGAACAAGGGGTCGGTTCATCTCAGATTGATCCCGAGTGACGGACAACCTGTATCGCCCATCCAGACTATAAACTGACAAAACATTGATTGACAGTATGGTAGAGGCTAACGACGTGTACGTCTTCAGCATATTCCATTAGCGATGGATGGCTATTATGTGAATTGTCCGTCTGGAGCATCAGTGAGTTGTCAAGGACACAGCTCAGGTCGGATGGCTGGCTTTATTAGGGGTAATGCGCGACAATGCGCTTTGCACTATGCCCCATTCAGATAGCAGTTGCCTGCAACGCCGCCACGGCCGCCGCGTACGTAGCGCACTCGTGGTGGTAGAAACAAGCCATGTGCCTAAGTAATCCCACCTCATTCAAGTCACAAAAAAAGAAAAAAGAAAAGTAATATTTACTGAGAATAATCGGAATTGGATGTGTTATTCAAAAGGCAATTTTCTACATTTTTCTCTGCTTTTATTGCTGAATCAATCGGTGGAATAATCACTCTGTTCATTTGGCTGTATTGGAGGGTGGTCAGTTTTATTCGCACAACTGCGAGACGTAGCAGTAGCACCTCCATCCCACCCACATGCATTGTCTCGCAACTGCATCATCATCATTCGTCCTAATCATCTGACGAAACTGTCTCGAGCATCTCTCGACGAACCATTATTCATTTGTGTGTGGTCAAGTGCAATCAATCCGTTGTACCTCCGGCTGGCTTTCCTCTCCCCCATACGCTCGCTCCAGTAGAGAAACAACATCGGTCGGATTGATCCACTCGCTGACTGCCGCTCGCTCGCTCGCAATCGGCGGCCAATCGCAAACATGCCGAGTGCAAACCAGCTCTTTCTGCTCGCAGACCACATTAAGCTGTCGTTGCTCGAACGGAAACGGGCGCAAAGCCTCGACATTGATGCTGGATCGAAAGACGGTGCCATTTCGCAATCGCTAGACCAGTTCCGAGATGGCCTCACGGCATTGGACCAGGAGCAAAAGCGTTTGGAGGAGGCAGGGGATGAAGAGTATGTCGCCACCAACCAATTCTTTTGTACCGGGAGCGGAGAGGTTGGAATTCGGGGCTCCCCCGGACAATCCGGATATTGACCAGGAGAAAGCTAATGCTCGTTCTCAATCACAGGGGCGCTCTCACGATTGGCGACAACCTGCCCGGTCTGAAGCAGCAGTACGACGACCTCACAGCACAGTTCCACGGCTTCTCCTCCACGACCACCCAGTCGACCCTCACGCACCCCAACGATCCCACTCTCGCCTCTGACTTCGACCATGCGACTACCCTGCCGAAGCCCGGCTCTTCAGCAGGCGGTGCCTCGCGCCCCAAAGCCGGCCAGCGCAACTCCTCCAAAACCGTGCGCTTCTCCGACAACCCGTCAGCCTCCGGACCGCAATCGTCCTCCGACCCGGAGCTCGAAGCCCAGCTCTTCGGCAACCGACGGTACCGGGACGAGCCCGACAACGAAGGTTACCGGGACGAGGCGGACGACATGACCAACACGCAGATCCACGCGTACCACCAGCAGATCATGGACCAGCAGGACCAGCAGCTGGACGCGCTCGGCACGTCCATCGCGCGGCAAAGGGAGCTCAGCATGCAGATCGGCGACGAGCTGGACGACCAAGTGGCGATGCTGGACGACGTGGACGAGGCCGTGGACCGGCACCAGGGCCGCATCGACCGCGCGCGCGGGCATGTCGGGCGCATCACGCGCAGCGCCAGCGACAACAAGCAGCTCATGGCCATCGTCATCCTCATCATCGTCCTCATCCTGCTCATTGCGCTGATCAAGTAGATCTTAGCTGCTCTGGCCCTGTCGCTCGTCCTGCCGCTCGTCCTGCTGCCCTTGATGGCCAGGACGTGTTTGGCGCTGCTGGTGCGGTCCATGGGCGCATCAACCAGGCGGAGGTTTTTATTTTCGGGGTTTTAGGGATGGAGTCGGACAGTTTCTTTTACAGCATTTGCATCGGATGGGCGTTTAGGCGATGAATTTGATTATGTCACTCTTAGGATTATATGTTACTCAATGCAGAGCGGTAACCCCTTCACGGCGACAAAGCCATTCAGTTATGGTATACAGTCCTGTACGGGTTGGGGATTGTTCAGCGCCTTGATATGATGCTTGTTATACTAAATATCACGCTTATCGTACTGTACGTGATGCTTGATTAGGTAGTTGAATACACCTATCGATTGTTTGCGGAAAGTACCTATTATATCAAAGCAGCGTTGTCACCACCAAGGGGATGTCAACCACTATCACCATGCCACAAGTTGTGTCCGTATTACTGAAGCCTAGAGCATTACCAACCACTTGAACACGTAGTAGCAATCCAGCCTACACCCATTCTGAATATCATAAGTGTCACGTTTCCACCGATGAAAGACGTTGAACTTGCAAGTGCTTCTATAACTGCTTCTCGGGTATATTTACAGTACAGTCTGATCGTCCAGCCAGTAATTAGGGGGAACGAGTTGGGGAACTCTTCCGTCGGGGAACTCTTCCGTCCATCTCTCCCTACCGTGCCTTCTGTTCCGTCGAACCGACATCGTCGTCGAAGGTCCTGAAGGTCAGGCCACGAGTTAGCAGCTTATCGAGCCTTTCCATCGACTCGCTAATGCGGAGAGTATGCGTCGCAAGCAAAATGTGCTGTACACGCGCGCTCTCTCTCAACCCCTACCCCCACGTTCGCTCGCTTGCGCAAGCAACATACATGTGACAGTTGGCCTCCCCCACCGAAACCCCAAATACCAATGCAATAAGAAATGCAGAGACGTAGACGGAGACAAAGGAATGCAGGTGGGACAATGCAATGCAAAAAATTCTTTCAACTTTGTAATATCAAGAGAGTTGGAAAGTGATTTTTGTGGAAGGCATTGATTGGCTTACAGGCCATCGCGCATGCTGGTGCCGGCCTTGTGCGTCTCCTCGGCCGACTTCTTGGTCTGCTCTTGCAGCTTCGACATGTCCTCCTTGGAGGCGCCGCCGGTGGAGCGGTCGGCCTTGACGGCCTCCTCGCTGTTGGAGGCGAGCTCGGGCTTCCAGTGGCCCTTGCCGTCCTTGTGCTTGTTGAGGAGGTCGGCCTTGTGCTTTTCTTGGTCGTGGCCGTTGCCGTCTGTTGCAGCGGAGAAGAGTTTTGTCAGTTTAGGATCTTGGGAGAGGTATATGGAGGTGGGAGTGCCATTGGTTGATTAGGCGGCTCGGAGGGCGGTCCGGGCGAACGGAGGGGTACTTGGGAGGAGAGTTGGTTGTCGTTACGAGGCAAAACACTTACGATGGTGGTCCTCCTTGTGCCTCAGGATGGAGGTGGTGGCGATTGTTCGCTGGGCGAGCGTTTGCCGGCTGGCAGCAGCGGCGACAGACCGAGCTGCGGCAGTGGTGTTGAAGAGGACGCGGGAAGCCATTGTGATGTGCGGTGGTGGTGGAGGGTGATGAGGAGATGGCAGAGTTGAGGAATAAGGTCGTTTGGTATTGGGAGTTTGTCGATTGGGATGTGAGGGTAGAGTAGAAATGGGTGAGAGGAAGAATGGGATTTTCAATAGAGAAGAATTTTGGTCCAGGAATTCGGGCCAGTCACAGGTGAGCAGAAAGTAAGAGGCAGGAGAGTATTACCCGAGGATGTAGCTATCAATTGCAGATAGAGAGGGAGAGAGGAGCTCTGCCAAATGCTTTGTCTTCTCAGCTACTACGTAATCATTGGCTATGTCGTTCGTGACGTCACCATAACCATCATATTTCCAATGCCGAGAGCTCCCCGTTTCCAAAGAGAGCTTGCCAGCTTGCCCCATTTTCCCCTTGTGAAAGCAGTTGGCTAGTCCCCGCTAGCCCGTCAACTCACATGGAGTGGAGCTGAACTGGTGGGGATGCCGACGAGAGATGCTTATTGAAGAAAAACATCGCAATGTTTTATTTGATACTGAAAGGCAGACCCGACGAACGGGTTAGGTTGGCTGGTCGTCGTCCCATGCACAGAAGACGGGAGATGGAGGGGGCTGCATGTAGGCAGTCTACAACATCGGATGAAGATGGGATCAATATGATATAAGAACAGCCACGAAGGGGTCCAACGCCTCCAGGTGACGAGCAAAAGGAGCCTGGACACATTTTCATGGCTCAATCGCCACGGCAGGCCGTATCGCGAATAACCAATCCATCGTTAGGATGTGTGTACCGGTCTCATGGAGTTGAATGCAGTCAACTTGCAAGCGTCAGTCAGGGCTGGCAACTTCTCATCAGGTTCTAAACAGCGGCCAAAAATAAAAATTGAGCGCCTAGGTACTAGGCTGATACCACTTGCCTTGTCGCCTATATCCTCCCTACTTTTACTATTCACACTCGACCATTACCATTGCGTTATCCCGCGTCCTCCTCATCTTCATCTCTCTGCCATCCAAATCCTACCCATCACCCCTCCTCGTCATCCAAAGCTTCGTCGCTTTCCCATAGCGACGGGGTTTCCTCCTTATCAAACTCGTGAAGGTCAATTTCACAATCGTCTCCATTTTCAAAGCCTAGCTGATCAATCCACTCCGCAAGTCCCATGTCTGTTACCGCTGCATCGTAACAGTTCGTAGGAACGCTTGAACCCTTGTGCCAGCCACCTACTCGTCCACGGAGCGGGTTCCTCACTCGCAGCTCGGGCACAGTGGGTATATTAAAGTACAGTAACTGCAGGTCCTCCATGGAGGTTTTGATGAAGTTCCACACCTGGTACCAGGCTGTCCTTATCTCTTCCGGTGGCAAACGCTGCTGCCTCACAGAGAGCGCCCGGTCAACGGTAGCTAGGATCACTCTCTGAATGCGGAGTTGCCGGACCGTAGGCGCCGCTGTGCGCAGGAATTCGATCATGGTGTTGGACGTGGTGTAGAACTCTGCGAGGACCAGACTTTCGAGGCGCGTGAATCGTGCAGATTTGGACAATGTTATGAAGCCCGCTGGCCCCTGATTTTGATATTGTAAGATCAAGGACTTTAGGTGAGGGGTGGTCTCGGCGAATGCACGCATAAAGATTGAATCTGTACCGCCGAGCGGTTCCGATGAACGAGGATGGGCACCCTCCGGGTATGAACACAGGGAGATGCAAAGATGCCGACACTTGAGATGCTGGAAAGCCGGGCCCCATTCCGACCAGTCGGCTCCGGAAAGGGCAATATACCCGAGGCTGACGGTGCCACAATCGCTATCCTGACTGGAGCACAAGTCCAATGTATCAATAGAATACTCGTCATCGTCGACACTAGCGGACCTCCCAACGGCTAAAACCTTTAATAGGGCCATGAATACGAAGGCATGCGTATTGGGCTGTTCTACAAAGCGAGGCGGCATCGGCAAGTCCTCACCAACCGGGTTCAAACCAATGTTGTTGGTTAACCTCTCCCAGACGCGCCGCCTGGGGATTGTCGGCCGTATAGGGGGATCCCCGTGACATACCATAACATCATCAATACGCTTTTGGTAAATATGGACATGCTGCAAATTGGGCAAGCCTGCGATACAGTCGCGCAGGGCATCGTGGAGTTTCTCCGTCGTGACCAGCTCGAGGTAGTCCCCCATGGCGTCCTTGTATGCCTGGTACCCCTGCTCGGGCCGCCAATCGACGTCGTCGGGTCGTTCTACATTACGGAATTCTCTGCATAGGCCCCATTGGTAGTAGCTCAGTAGTAGCCGATTCTCAAAGAGACATGGCCGGATCCAAAGCTTGCGGACGGAGTAGCGGAATGTCGGGTGCTGGCTCACGTCACGCAGCCATTGCAGGTCGTCCTTGGTGACGAAGATCTGAACGTCGGTGAAGAACCGGGCCTTGACCTGGTTCAACGTCTTGGCCGCAAGATCTCGTCCGACCAGGCGCAGGGCGAGGAGGCTGGCTTCGTCGCACCGCTGGCAGATCAAATCGACGAGCTCTGGCGGGAGGTCGAGAAGAGATGGCATTGCTTCGGGGGACGGGGTCGGGTGAGAGATCGAGAAGATGGGTGTGGGTGTGTTGTGTGAATGAGTTGGACTGTCAGATCTGATGGAGAGGGGAGGGTTGTCCGCTACTTTAATGGGTCCTTCAACCGCGCTGAAGCCAACATCGTTGCTGCAGATTTGACATGGATCAAATCACCAATCAAGTTGGTTCGATTCAGGGTGTGATTGAGGATATGCACTTGGGCAAGCAAACAAGTGACAGGTAGGTACTCACCTAACCTTAGGTACTGAAAGACGCCTAGAAATGAAGTATACTACCTACCCATCAAATACATCTTAATGTACATGGTCCCCCGCTGGAGCCAACTTGCATGACGGCAATAGCTGTTGATTGGCGCCAGAGTGCTATACCCAGGTGCAAAGTTCACTCCTTCTGGATGATCGCCCGGCTACTTGCATGTATGCATATACGGTCGGCGGTGACGGGTGGGCCAAATGCCATCGGTCCAGTATTCAAGGTGCCTTACACCAGCAGATTTGCGGATGGATCTACGATGAACATGCCAGCAAGCCGAGATCCGCCGAGCGACAGCCACCAGGGTGCCACCCCAATTGACAGCTGCGTGACATCTAACCGACGTGACTGATCATGTCAACAAATTGTGGCATCCATACAGGCGTCGAATCAATCAATTAATGCAGCGACGGCTGAACAGAGGTGACACTGTAACAATGAGCTAAAAACCGGTTAGATTTACCCCCCAACGGTCAATTCTAGCTGCTTTTTACCCTATCGATAAGATCAATGTACCCTCATCGTCAACCCTCGTCGCAGCCAGCCTTTGAGCCAGCTTTCGAGCCAGCCAAAATCGACGTACGACCTAGATTTCGCGTCGATCGGAAGGAATTGGCATCAATCGTACACAATCAACACATTTCCACGACGATGGCTTGGTGACGATGGCTTGGTTTGGTGACGATGGCTCGAATGCTGCGCATGTCGATTTTGGCTCAAAAGCTGGCTCAAAGGCTGGCTCGGACGATGGTTGGCGACGAGGGTACATTGTTACTTTTTGGGGGCGTATAAATCGGTGTGTAAAGGGTGTGGTTGAAGTAAAAAATGGCAAAAAATCATTGTTTTTAGCTCATTGTTACAGTGTCACCTCTGTTCAGCCGTCGCAGCTGGCCTTCATTCGTACAGATTGAGCGCTAGTGAGTCTCACGGCCAGCTGCAGCGTTGAGTGGACGTTGGCAGGTTGGAGAAGTGAAAGCTATTCAAAGAGGCTTAGCGCGGTCGGTCGTACGGCAGGGGGGGTGTTCAGATCAGCAGCCCCCAGGCGCCCCACTTCAGCTGGTTGCGGCTCAAAAGCGTTAGCTGTAAATTCCCGTACTGTCATTTGGCCTGAGCGTTTCTCTAAACCTCCCAACTCCAATTAGCATGGCTGGCGCTTGCCGGATTTTGTAACCTCATCCTCAACCGTCACTCTTCTGACTGCCTCAACTCCCGCGCACCCAGCTCACGCGAGGCTCAAACTCCATCAACTGAACGCGCGCAGTAAACAGGAGCCGTAATAAATAATATGTAGGTGTATTTCCCTTATTGTCTGCGGTTGCGCAGCTTGGGTTTGGTGGCGTTTTGGGCAAAGATGTGGTGGCTCCCCTGAGCGACGGGTTGAGCGGCGCTTATTCCACTCCTCCTCTTCCGGACCAAATGGAATAACCGCAACACATTCTGGAAGACGCGACACCCATGGCCAGCAAGACGCGTCCGCTTGCCCAACGGCTGCCTCGGTTGCTGCCTCGGTTTAGTAACCAGCCCAACGCTGCTGTGCTGGGCCCTTCCTCCTTATTCCAATCTTTCGACCAGTCCGACTCAACTCAGACCAACCCATCTTCACTTCACTTTCCCAGTTCACTCTCACAACCAAGCTACACTTGCAAGCACTTTCCATCACAGACACACATTCAAACACCAAACCATCATACCACTTGCCATCACACACACACACATCAAGCACCGCTTGTTCCTTCTTATTCACACTATTGCATACTGCACAATGCACACTGCACACTGCACACTGCACATTGCGCACAGCGCCTTCCACATACCAAACAACCAACTAGTTCTGACACCATGGAACAGCACCTGCAACCTCCCACCCCTCCTCGCGGGAAGCCCGGGAAGCGTCCACGCTACTCGCTGTCTGCCCTTGAGTGGGACAACGAGCATAACGTGAACGACCGCCTGCACACCCGTGGTTGCGACGAATGCTCGGCCACTCTCAGACGACACCAGAGAGCCCAGGAGGAACGCGTCAAAGAGAGAGTAGGCGCAGCTAGGAAGCTGCACAGCTCCAAGGACGCCAACCACCGTGCGTCGTGTACCTACTGCCGAATTATCTGGGAAGTACACACGCACCGCAAAGAGAAGGAAGCCCGCCAGGAGGCCATCGAAGTACGCTACGGAATTCAGGAGAGTGAGCCATACGGTAAGTCCAAACTGTTATCCCACTACATGGCATCGCCATTATCCGATATACACGATCACTAACTCTGCTTCTAGCTCCAAGCAACAGATCTCGACTCGGTCGTTCACCCAGAGTGAGATTCTCTGACAGAGATAAGATCCGGATCATCTCCGCTCTTGGAGACCCAATCCTTGAGGAGGGGACTTCCCACTTCTCTACCGCCAAAGTTTCGGACGCTCTCAGCACGACTGCCTACTACCGCCGCAAGCGGATCTACAGACGTGCCAGACTTGCCGGACTGAAACCGAAAGCCGAGCCTTCAAAAGAAGAGCACCGTGATCCCGAGTCGGACACAGCTACTACCCTGCCTACCCTGCCACCTGCCACTGAACGCCATACTACGTCCAATCTTCCCAAATTCCGCTCAAGGAGGAAGAGGGCGCTCAGTGATCCCGTGCAAGAAGACGTCAAGTTTACTGAGGCCCCCTTGAACTTGAACATCCCCACTATTCCCGGCCAATTCACCCCAGGACCACTATTCATTCGAGATCCTGAGGACGGGGACAATCACACTTCACCCGCTATGAGCCTCCTCGGTGCATTCTCAGACCTTGCGGGCAAGGTAATCTGGACCGCCGCTTCGACCATTGGTCTTCAATTCGGCTACATACCCACGAACAATGCCGGTCAGCAGATCGTTCCCGATGAAGCACGTCAGTCCCCTAAGCGTCGACGAATAGACGATACTTCTACACCTGCCCTTTCTATTGCACAAGTTGTGGCGAATTCAGAGAACGAACATATGGGATTCTCTTCCCAATTGAACGAGAACATGGCATATACCGGCGAAAGGCCGATCGCTAAAACCTACCCATCTATCCTCGCACGACCTCGTCTATCCTCGTCTGCTTCCAACGCTGCCAAACGAGCCCTCCACCGCTACCCTCCTCGCACCGTCATGGATTCCCGGAGACGTGTTACGGAAACCCAGGGCAAGGATTCTTCGGAACCTTCTACCGACGACTCTTCAGACCACAGTTCAGAACAAACCATGCCAGGCAGTTGGATATCAGAACCGAGCGAACAGAGTTCAACACAGTCGTCAGGTCTATCCGAAGAGACCACCGACAGCCAAAACCCCACGAAACAGGACCCCTACCTGCTCAACACTAGATCACCACCAAGATCTGATGCCTTCTACACACGGTCCTCGACACAAGTTCGAGGCGGCTGGGCCAAGAAACTCCACTTCCAGCGGTCTTCGACCGAGCTCTCTGATCAAACCTCAAGTTCGACGTCGACTGGCTCCGAGCAGCTCAAAAGCACTACCGCCCAGAATGGAGCGATCAGCACTACCAGCAGGTCCGACCCAGAACCTAAATTTAAGACACGCGTCGACTTCTTCGAACATGACGAGGATTTACTCGTTCCCGGATTGCAGAAACTGGGCTTGAGCGACTTGAAAAGCCAGGAGCTCACATCGCAGAGAGAGGAGCGCCAACGCCGGGTAAAGGAAGCGCGCATTGCAGCGGAGAAAGCAAAGGAAGAAGCAAGACTTCGTCAGGAGGCAGAGAAATGGAATGCCCAACTCAGAGGTCTTGGGCTGCGCAAACCCAAGCGGAATTGGATCACGGATCTTAGCGAAGAATGGGAGCAGAGAGTGGCGGAGTCGATGAAGAAATCCAACGTCACCTGCTCTCCTCCAGAAGCCGTGACCATGACCCCGAGAGACTTCAACAGGATGATTCCAGATGGCCAATGGTTGAACGACAGCTGCGTCCAGGCCGCCTTGACCGAGCTAGCAACCGCCGTCAACAAATCTGCCGGTCTGGTGTTGAAACAAGATACACCAAAGTGCGTTGCTCTGGGCACTTTCTTCTGGACCACTCTACGCGATAAGGGGCCAGAGAACAAGGAGAGAATGATGAAACGTACTTGGGGTATGACACCACTGAACTTCCTCGACATTGAAACAATCATCATGCCCATCAACGAAAGCAGTCACTGGACATTTATCTTGATCCGCCCACAGCGCCGCGAGGTTGCTTATATCGATTCGTTTGGCGGAAAGGGCGAGCAGAAAGTGTTCAAGGCCCTGGGGTTCATTGAGGTGTTTCTGGGGCCAGCTAGATGGAAGTCCAATGAATGGAACGTTCTCGACGACTTACACGTACCCAGTCAACACAACGGCTATGATTGCGGAATGTTCGTCATCACAAATTCCATATTCATTGCCCTCGGTCTCGACCCGAATACTTATAGTGAGGCTGAATTACCCCTGCAAAGGAGGCGAATTGCAGCAGTGCTCTTGAATGGCGGCTTCAAGGGCGACTTCAGCTTGGAGAATCTATGAGGAGAGGACATGGAAAGCGGATTACCGCTTCGGTTCTGGCGTTTTGGATTGGCTTGCGCATTTGCAGCTGGGCGTATAGGCGGAATTATTCTGGATACCTTGGAGATTTGGTAATACTCCGAGCATTGATGCGACATATATATGGAGTTGGGCGTTTTTCTTTTCTTCTCGGGGAACACGAGAACGAGGCATATCATAGAGGGTACATACGTGTTCTTGCCCAGAGCCCGATTACAATCGGGCATTATTATCAATCGGTGCAAAGCATACGATTATGGTGTTTGCTGGTGACTATCTCAGCAACAGGTATTGGTAGCATCAAAGCCGTCAATCAACTGCCTTTAATTTCTATTTCTTCAAGTATTGTGACTCAGTGTGATTTTCGTGCCTGCATTCTGAAGACTCTATAACTACCTGTAACCTTGTAGAATACTTGAATCACGGAATTTGCAAGTTCAACAGAAACGGCGCATGCATGCATGGCCACAGTTAAGTGCATGTCAAAAGGGTATCTTCAATTCAGAGTACCTGCTGCGATCTCATCTTGTGCGCAAAAGAAAAGGCAAATATCAAATCCATATCCAGTAGTAAGCAACGCCGACCAATGCAGAACTGTGTGTGCTGTAACTTTCTTTCATCTTGCTCATCTTGCTCTTTCTTTGTTGGGTTGGTTGGTTGTGCGACAGCCAAGAAATCTATATTTTTTGGGTGTATGCTGGTGTTGGTGCTAGTGCAAGTTCATGAGGATCTTTGCCTTTTCGTAGACGATCCAGGTGATACTGAGGGCGGGCCCGACCTTGAGCAGGTTGGGCGTGAGGCCCTTGTAGAGACCGCGGAGGCCCTCGTGCTGCCACGTCCGGCGCGCCACGTCTACTATGCCCGTGTAGCGCGCGGGGTGCATCGTGGTGCCCTGGGTCTGGAGTCGGGTGCGGAGGACGTTCAGGGGGTAGACGGCGGTGGCTCCGAACGCGCCCGAGAAGCCGCCCATGAAGCCCGTCATGAGTGCGCCCGGGTGGAAGTCCTCCTCGTGCACGCCGTTGCGCTTGGCCGCGAATCGGACGTAGCGCTCTTTGAGAAACTCGAACGTGAACATGTCGAGCGCCGAATAGGGGAACATGCCGACCAGTCCCATGGTCACTCCACGATAGGGAGCAGTTTTACCGTCGGCCCACATCTTGCGCCAGGTCCGCAACAGCAATGTTCGACCTCGCTCGCCGTCGCGGACGTATTCGGATTGCAGTCGGAACTTCAGAGTATCCAGGGGGTATACGCAAAGTCTAGATGTTGTTAGTAAGCCAGATCCCTATAACTGCGCTGGGGCTGGGGCTGGGGCTGGTGCGATAAGACGTACTGTGCAGTCATGCCAGCCACACCGCCTGCGATGAACTTGCTCCACGGATTGATATGAAGCGAATCACCATGTCCCTCCAAATTAGCCAAGGCCACCTTGGCAGCTTCGTATGTCCCGAACTGAAGGGGTAATTAGTAAGGTTTGCTGACAAAGTAAAGTCATCATCTGATACATACTCTGATGGCAGTTTCTGGCATGATCTTGATGACGTTCAGGCCATTTCCTAGTAGTTGGTCAGCAATGAAGATCCGAGGCTAGTTCATCGGCCTTGAAACGTACCTGCCCATAAGCCTCTCAGCCCGCCTTCTCTATAGAGCTCCGAAAAGGCTCTGGTGAGAGAGCGGTTGAAGTTCTTGACAGCAGCTACTGGTTGACCCTTCTGGGCAGCCTCGACGGCGGCGCGGGTACTCGACTTGGTGTTAATGAGCAGGTACACTTTCAAACGATCGAGTGGCGCAGTCGCGGTACGGGAGATACCTCCCGCAGCCGCGCCAGCCATATAGTAGCCTAATCCCGGTAGGTAGTTCATCAGCCCAAATTCTTCTTCGCTGTCGTCCTCGGTCATTTCCGGAATAAGTTCCCAGGATTCGTCGACATCGGCTGCGTGTCGTGATGCTGGTGCATGAGCGTGCGCAACAGCACGATTGACGGTTGTAGACATGGCTGCCGAAATATGACCGTGATGACTTGCGGTGCCAGCCTGGTGGGATTCGGTGGCAGAATGGGCGTTATGTGTCTGAGAATCATCCTGGGAAAGGCGTATCGTCGAGTGCGAAGAAGAGTGTGGTGAGTCTGTGGGTGGCCGAACAGACTTTGGCGCATCCGGGGGTGAGGCCAGTCTTATAATTGAACCGAAGAGAGCTTCAATAAGGAAGTTGAACTTCGTACCTATACCTGAAAGAGTCTCATCACTAATGACTGAATCACCCTCGGAATTGAGCACCACCACGTCTGAGTAGAAAGTGAACACAGCGCCCAGAGTCGTGCTAGCCGGATTGTTGGGCATGAAAAGCAAAAAGTCGCTGCATACCAAGCACACCATCAGCTGATAATCACCGGAGGAATGGGGCAAATGCGACAAGCCGAAGCGGCCATGAGCCCCAGGGCCGGCACTCTTTCAAACATGCTCAAGCCATAATAACGCCGAGTGTTGGGAAAAGACAGCCACCACCACCACCAAGACTTACCGCCACTCATCGAAGCTGATGTAGCCGTCCTTGTTCAAGTCCACGTCCTCGAAGAAGGCGTGGAGTCTGCGCGACGGCACAGCCAGACCCGCATGTTGGAAGGCAATTTGTAACTCGTCCTTATCGAGTCTACCGTCGTTGTCACGGTCTATCGATTTAAAGAGCAGGTATAGCTGGCGCTCGGTTGCTTGCATAAAGGTCCGGAATTCTATTGCGGCACTCCCAGATGTCAGTCACCAGGAGACAGCAGCGAGAGAAGAAGTGGGTACGGGCAGGCGACAGGACGGAAGCTTCACCTTCGTACTGGATCTTGCCGTCGCCATTGGCGTCGACCAGCTTGGTCATCTTCTTGAGCAGGTCGTCTGCATTTTTCAAAGCTGGAGAGAGAGAAAAAGGAGGGTGTCAGCGACACTATATCATCGTGCAAGCCCGCGGGGGAGAAGATGATAACGCATACGGTGGTCGATCTTGCGCAGGCCACGCTGCAGCCCCTTCCAGTCCAGCTCCCCCTTGGATTGGTAGTCCAGCTTCTTCCACAATTGCTCCAGGCGAGCGTCGCGCTGGTTCTGAGATTCCTCCATGGTCAATCCCACTTCTGTGATCGCATCCGAAGCCTTCATGATTGGCCTGTGTGGAGGCGCGTCATCGGTGGGTTGTCTTGTTCGGGGGCGATCGCAGGACACAGTTGTCGCGTATTGTTACGGATAAGGCATGGCGCAGAGGAAGCAGTGTGGATGTGGGTTTTGGCGGGCGGGCGGAAGGTCGTCGACGTCTTGACTTGGGCTTGCTTGCAAAGGGCGCTGTCTTCATCACCCTCGTGGCCGACAGAGAGGGAGGGTGAGTGAGATGTCAATCGGCGTGTCGCGGGGTCGGAGCGATCTCCAAAGCATCCAATTTTCACATCAAGACGCAGGCTGGTTGGGTTCAAGCTTCAATAGAGGAGAGAAGGGGTGCTGCTCGGCAAAAGGCGTCCAAGACTACCAAGACTACAGGGATCCGGTTGCTGGCCGAGCTGACGGCTTGCCGGGAAAATCCATTGAGATTGGCGTCACTTGGGGCGTACTTCAGAAGCTTGGGGACGCCAGCCGCTAGCAACAGCACTAAACCTCGCTAGATGGCGCTATAATGCGCTATACTGAATACGGCTACAGCGCCATTCAGCTGCCCGCCGTGCACGGTCGTGACTGCTGGCACTGTCCCTGTCGCGCTGATACACTCATCGTTCACAGTACACCCAAAAATAGATAACGTTGCACTGCTCCCGCTTCTGAAGCTCGGTCTTGTGTCATTAGGAATCCGTCACCCTTTCACTGGCCAGCCCGGCCAACCTTATCTCCGCCCGTCCCTTGTCTGCTGCTGGTCCTGCCCTCCGCTTGTACCCCCCTTTCCTCGGACGCCGTCCTCCAGCTCCAGCTCCAGCTCCAGCTCCAGCTCCAGCTCCCCTCAATCCAGCCTCGTCCTGCATGCAAGCTTGTCGAGGAAATTGAGGTAGATTAGTCGTCGGCTCGGATGAACAGCATGACGCTCCCTTGGCTGTTCTCTGAACATCCTCACTCGAGCAGCTGAGCTGCTTGGGGCTCCTGCATTTGCTGTCTAAAACCCCCGTTTTCTTGCCCACCATGGCGGCCAGTTTCTGGGAGTCGACCCAGCGTCGCTACTGGATGTTCTCTAAGGAGGAACTGGCCCAGATGCGCGAGAAGCTGTGCGACGAGGACCCGAAACTGGTACAGAGTTATCCCCTTCCCGACTGGAAATATCTGTACATCTACTTCAATCAACGTAAGACTCCTCTCCCATTGGCCACCGGGTCTACCCCCGGGAACCGCCCCCCGAGACCTAACAGAGAATCTAGAAATTGCTCGCCTCGGAAAGAGGCTCAGCGTCCGACAGCAAGTCATCGCCACTGCCCAGCTCTACATCAAACGATTCTACTGCAAGGTCGAGATCCGGCGGACGAACCCCTACCTCGTAATCACGACGGCGCTATACTTGGCCTGTAAGATGGAGGAGTCACCGCAGCACATTAGGCTTGTCGCTACGGAGGCACGCTCCCTCTGGCCAGATTTCCTCAGTCTTGATACGTCCCGGTTGGGGGAGTGCGAGTTCTTCCTCATCTCCGAGATGAACTCGCAGCTCATCATCCACCAGCCCTACCGCACCCTCGCCACCTTGCAGTCCGACTTCTACCTCACCCAGGACGAGATCAACCTCTCCTGGTCCATCATCAACGACCACTACGTCACCGACCTGCCGCTCCTCTACCCGCCGCACATCGTCGCCCTCACCGCCATCCTCCTCTCGCTCGTCCTGCGCCCCAACTCGATGACGGGCGCCTCCGCCGCGAACAATATCGCGGCGGCGGGGGCCGCGCTGGCTCAGGCTCAGGTCGGGCGGGGAGGCATGGCAGGAGGCGGCACCGGTGCCAGCAGCGGGCAGACCACCCCGGGAGCACCCGGTACGACAGACAAAGACAAGCAGCAAGAAGCTCGGTTCGGCAAGGTCCAGCGATTCGCGGCCTTTGTGGCCGAGAGCCAAGTCGATATCGAGGCCATGGTCGACTGCACACAAGAGATGATTTCGTTTTATGAGGTTCACGAGCAGTACAACGATAAAGCAACAAGAGATCAGATTAACCGCTTTATCAAAGCTAGAGGCCTAGACAAGGCCTAGAAATGGCTGATTGCGACACGAGTGCAACATATATCTGGCTGAATTGGCAACTAACATAATTGCTGCTGGTTTGGAGTCTCGGAAGACGAGCATGCCGTCGGTAGATTGTGTTAGGTTTAATCAATTAAACGACGTTTTAGAGTACTACCGCCCCCAAATGCAACGGCTCTCTCAAACCAGGGATGCAAGACAGCGTGTTTCTAGCTAGGTGTAAAAACATACTCTGGCGAGCTGGTCGCTAATACTGGCAGCGCTGAATGCAATGTCTTAGGATGTCGTTGAAATTTGTACGTCTCAAATTTGGTTGCCGATTGGAATAAGCTTAATTGAAGTCCAAGCTCCCTTTTCAAAATTTCTACCCTATACGCCATCTGAATGTTCCCACGAAAGGAAAAAAAACACAGATGGGTGGCGTATGACCGAATGAACATGGAGGCACATACACACACAGCATTTGAACCTCAGTCTCGAAATGTTTGGATGATTGCGTAAAGCCCATTGCTGTACATATTCTCTCATAACAACATAAAATCTCAAGCAATTACATAAGCACTGTCTTGGTGGCTCAGTTGGTTAGAGCGTTGGTCTCATATTTCAATATGACTGAATTAAAAGTTCAGATATCCAAAGGTCGAGAGTTCGAGTCTCCCCCAGGACATTACCTTTTGTTCTTTTTGCCAGATGTCATCACCGTTCGTCGCTTCGTGTTTCGTTCTTGTTCTTGAATTTTTAGTATTGGGACGATCGATGTTGGACGGGCTGGTTGGTGGTTGCCTGCTGGCTACCTGCGTGACTATAAATCCCATACGCGGCGATGTCTGGAGAGTCAAGTCGCACACGACCACGAGACTAGAATGGATAGCAAAATCTCCGGCCGGTATACTAGACCGGCGACTAAACTAAGAAGCTATGGTTGTTTACTAGCGCCACGACGGGGCAGAATATTCGTGACTACGTAGAAATCGTGGATAGCTTCAGTGTTGTTCGGTTTGTCGCGGCTCTACCTACAACATCCACCGCTGCGTCTAACTGAATATTCGGCAATTGGCCAATTCAAACAGAAATTTTAATACAGGAGGAGCTTCCGCTATCGGCACGAGGCAACTATTGCTGCTCTTCGGTCCCTCCGAGACTGCTCAGAACGATTACAGAGCCAGTATGTCTGTGCTAGTTCAACCGATTGGTGAAGTCCATGCGAGAAGTTGGGTCACGGACCCGCTGTAGCCTCCGAAGGCAGACCAGTGGGAGTCGAACAACCGTTCAAACGGCATAGTGATCGTTAACATGGCACATCTTACGGGAATACGATCAGATCAGATGAATGTCGTAATGACATGGCCTGCAGACGCAGCTTCTATTGGTCTATATCAAAATTCCAAGTATCGCCCCAGGTATTTCCCGTGCAAGAGATCGTATCGCATGTCTTTTCATAGTAACAAGCATCTCAATACCCGACCAGTCCAGTCCCTTGCGCTCCATCAACAGTACCCCGTTCCTCTTTCCCAAATAAAACCATATAGTCTGCCGCGATGTGACGAGGATTGCTCATCATCTGACACGGGCGAAGGGTATCTACAATAAGTGTTGTCGCTCCATATACTCCAAAATATACAAAGTCCCAAAAAAGATACACACACGGCATATGGGATATAATGTACAACGCCAGAACAAAAGAAAAGAGACACACGAGGCTCCAAGGCGAGAGCCAATGTTGAAACCCGGGCCTCCGGCCAGAGGCAGAGTCTGTGGCCAGAAGAGTTCACCGGTAGCGAGGAGAACTGCCGAAGAAGCACCATTGATAAACCAGCGAGTCGTCTGACAAATAAGGAAAACGTAAACGGAAAGTACAAGCAAGCAATAACGCCGAAGGCAATAAAGTCATGCTGCATGCATGCAGGTAGGTAGCCTTGAGGCAGACTGTGGACAACGATACAGCCTCAGCCTGACCGTAGGCATTCTCGGCTACCTTTCGTCGCGCGGCGGTGTGTCCTTGGATAGATATTGGAGTGCATGCAGTGTGCACCACCACCCGAGATATGCATGTCATCCCGTATTCCCCTAAAAGAGGACTGCAAGTATGCCTCGTCCGAATCGGGGTGTGGTGGGTAAGCAGGGGTTGGCCCGAGTGAGACACGTTGTCATGCATCATGCCAGATGTTGTCAAACCGATGAGGCAGGATGGTATTGCACAACACTTCCTCCAACACCAAGAAGAGAAGAGTGTCGGTGAAGGCGGGGGCGGACAAAGCCACTCGTTGTAACGGTAGAGTGGCGGGTGGAGGGGATTTGGAGTACTCCATCATGGGTGGTACAGCAGGAGGCAGAAACAATACATGATGGTGGCATACATGAATGAAAGTGCGGTCAAGGGGGAGAAACGCGCAAGGCTGGTGTTCTGGAAAGATGTTTGCAGAAACCGTTCAATTGCCGAGTTTGGTAGGAAACAACGACATGGAATTGCCGGCGAGCAGCGATGGCACGGTCGCTGCGACGGGCCGGGACGCGAGTAGTAGTAAGGTTAAATATGTAACTGATGGGAACCTGGTCTTCGGGTGTCGTCGTGGCGGTAGATATGGCGCTTTCAAAGGACGGCTGCCTGCGTCTCGAGCGGGAAAAAAACGCGGGGCTGCTGCCAGGGGGCTCCTCGCTTTCGCCCTCCAGGGATAGTCAAACCGGTTGCGTGCAGTATTGATTCCTCCGGCCGTCCGCTTTCGAAACAACGTAGAGTATACCAAGAATGATACATTTAGTGCTTTGGCCTTCTATGCTCATGACGCCTAGTATCTGGTGCTGGCGGCTGTGGCAGAGGATGAGCTACGTAGTTGCCAGTTGGCTCTTGGTAGCTACTAGTCGATGACCTTGAATCTGGAACGGTTCTGGGCATGTTCGACTCCCTGGCTGGCTGCAGTTGATTGTAAGAGACAGTGCCCATCGTGCTTGCTGTATAATTGTCGTACGAGAGCGCATTGTATTGACCAGAATACGACACGGGTGGTCGTCTCGAGATAACATCATCGACAGGCTGTTCCTCAATGTATGGCGGCTTTGACGTGGAACTCATGCTGCGGCGTCGGCCATGGGACGACGTCTTGGATGACGGTTTAGGCTCGTCCGTTGGCGGCTTGATGCGGTCTTTCATGTTGTCCATGTTTGGGCTCTGGTGCTTGCCCTCCCGCCTGCTCCTGGTCCTGTGAGGTAGACCTTCCCCTAGGCCACCACTCATCGCGAAGTCAGAATCAGATGTGACACTGGTGGTGGTGCCTATTCGACGTTTGAGGTTGTAATTATCGGTAGTCAGCTTCTCGTTTTCAGACGAGAGCTGTTCGTTGCTGACTTCCAGAGCGTTGACGCGGGCCTGGAGTTGAGACTCGCGGGCCTGAAGAGCAGAGTTCTCGTCGCATAGTTTGGCATAGTCCTTCTCGAAGCCTCTTCGGTCACTGTGGAGCTGTTTGTTGGCGGCCAACAGCTCATTGTACTTTTCTTTGACTTGGAGGATCTCATCGTCCTTGGCTCGGAGGGCTTCTTGGAGTGCACGTGGGCTGCGGCGCTGGCGCTCAATGTCTTCTGCTGTGAATCTTCGATCAGGTCTCCCTCCCGTACTAGCCTGTTCACTTGACAACGAACCAACTCCCGAGTCGTGATCATGACGACCTTTATGTCCCGGCCTGGAGCCGTCGCTGTATTTTACGCTCTTGCTGGACATCCTTGCTGGTGCTAGAGCAATAAGGTCAGGATGCTAATGTGTTGTGTGGTGATTCGGTATAGCAGTTGGAGGCAGCTGCACCGCTACCCAACGAAACGGGCGACGTGCGATAGCAGGGCGTAAGTGCAGCGCTGAAGGGCGAATGGAAGTGGGCAGTGGTAGGGAGCAACGTGGTGAGGCTGTAGGCGGATACGAGTAAGGGATAGAGTGTTCACCGAAGAAGAGCTGAAGCCTGATCAGGTTTGGGGTAAGTGGTGGTGGGCGGGCACGAGTATAAGTATAAGTGATAGGCCCCGAAGAATTGCGCAACTGGGCAGTGTGTTTATCTGCGCGAACAACTCGTTGACGAAGAACCCGAATGAATTTAAAAGAATGAAAGAGGGAGCCGCTACACAAGCCGGATGCGCGGTCTCAATGGGACTTTTGTTGTTCGACTCCTTGGACGAGGAAGGGGGCACTGCTGCGTTCGAGGTCTCAAAGGGAAGGATTCAAGCTATTCCCACCTCAACCGCCATCATCCAGCTGGGTGAGTAAGTAGGTAGGTAGGTAGGCAGGCAGGCAGGCAGGACAAATGGATGTATCCAGGTGAATGCAGGTATGTACCTGTACCGGCCAGGATCCGCTACGGTACAGCCAGTCAGGCTGCCTCTGGCTGGGCTGTAGATTTCCATTTAGGCAGGATGCGGCCAAGTCCCGAGGAGGAACCCTGGGCAGAGGAATCAGCCTCACGCCCGTCACAAAGAGCAGGGCAGAATGGGACAGGGGTCGGGGTAGCAGGGGGTGCAAGGAGGCAGAGCCAAGCCCTCCTCTTCCCACGTTTCTGGCTGACAACGGAGAATTGCAAGTTCGCGCTTGCGAAGTTGTCATGTTTCGTTTGGGTTGGCATCTGAAAGCCAGACGGGAAGAGGAGGATTCTGTGTCACTGGAACTTTTGCAACAACACGGCGCAAGCACGAGGTGGTGTGACGGAGGACGAAAGCCTTTTTCTCCAAAGTCTCTTACGACATTTGTCCCCTCCAAGTTTTCCATTTGGGGGATCCAGTTTCCAGAACTTCACCGAAAAAAACCACGTCCCAATGTGCCTTGCGCGTGGTTGGTCGCCTGACCTCGCAGCGAGTTCAGAGGGGAAAAGAAGCGTGGTTCTGGCCCCCGACGTGGTTCGCCCGTAGTTCGCAGTATGCATGAGTCGCTGCGCTGCGAGCAACTACCGGTTGCATACAATTCGCCGGTGATGTGAGGGGGAGGGAAGAGCCGGCGAGCATGGAGGAAATCGGAATGCGCATCTTGCGCGCATCGCATAGCGTAGCATAGCAACGCAGCAGGCGTGTTGCGCATTCGCGCGTTGATGGGCGCCCAGCCTGTCAACAACGCATTGGCGCAAGCAGGTAACAAACAGTCTGGCTTGAGGAGCAGAAGACAATCGCCAATGAGGGTGTCCTGCGATGACTCACAGCAAAACCCGTGGCGCTAATAGCAAACAACCCCTACCTCATGCTTTCGATGCAGGACTCTTTTGCATCGTCAACAGATTTCCCGCTGATGCCTTGGGTGGTATACGTACCTCGACTTACCTTCCACTGAAACCGCCAGAGGTTACCTAGGTACGCTCTCGCTCCGACGATGTACCATGCGACAAAGATGAGACGAGCTCATGTTCACCAAGGTACCTCGACGGCTAGGGCTGAGAGAAGCTCCATCCGTTGATTCATTGATTCAGGGCATTCCCAAGTCTCCCAAGGTCCTTCCCAGCTTGCCAGGTCGCAGTCGCAAGAAACGGAACGAAACAAGAACGGGAATGGGCGGGACTCCGCATTCCTTGCATGGACCCATCTGGCATCGAGGAGTGGCATCCTGGAAAATGTGGAACTGGAAAAACCTCCTTAAACCAACACTGCAGAGACGCCGACGGGTTCCTATCTATCGTGCCTGATGCCCGTCCACCCTCACTTCATGGATCGATTTCTGATTTACCACCAGTCGCATTCACTCTCCCCCTTGTATTGACGCTCGACCTCATTGCCAGATTGTATGGAGGCATATGTAAGCAGACAGCCAGCGTAAGGACATGGCTTGCCACATATATGCCACCCATCTCACATTTCAGTGGCTCAGGCTCTCCAAGCCACCTGCAGCCGACCGCCTTCTGCCATTCTTTCCTGATTACGACGACCCATGCGGGAGGTTCTTCCCAAACCGTCACTGCCTGATTACCAATATGTTTCCTTTTCTTGGTCCTCTGTTAACGATGGCTCGGAAGAAACCTTTTAGTGATTTGATGCACGCCGCACAGCATCACAAAAATCCCATGGCCAAGTCTCACGGCCGCACAACGGCCATCGAAACTTGTACGTACTCTTTTTGGAACTTGCTTGTACGGGCCCCACGGGTGCTACCCCAGATCGTCAGACTTCGACCAGGGGCCACCCCTGGTGCGCTGCTAACCCAAGTGCTCGGTATTATCGTTAGGATCATCGTCGTCAGCTCACATGCCAATGCGTGCCCAATCTTACTCGTGACACTTCATCAATTGATATTCATGAAATTCTGCAGCGACGGGATTGCTTACGATGCCCAACCTGACGACCTATCATCTGCTGGACTCGCTGAGGCGCTCTACTCCCTCCCCCAAAATATCGGATTCTGACTGCATACATACCCGCTCCCCTTGACCACTTGAGAGATCGCGATGAATAATAATCTTCCCGACAGACCCGAATCCGCTCCAGCAGAAGATACTTGCTGTCGCTGATTCGGCCAGGTTTCTTTGTCTGGGCACCTCTTTTCGACTACGCAACTACTTGATTACAACGGAATGGTCTTACTCTTTCTTTTCAAGGTACAAGTACGATTCGATTTGATGAACAAGCCGAATTAGGGTAGCACTGGACTGCCCTTGACACGACACCACCTTCCGGGCTGTGGCCATATATGTGATGTATTAACGTACTCGGTTCCTCAGCAACCCACGGTACCATCTCTGCTCTTATAATATCTCAACCCAATCGATAGACAGGAGTAAAAGTACCCCTGCCACGTATCGATACCAACCGACGTTAACAATCAGAGGCCGAGAGTGCTACGTTCTGGAAAAAGGAGCTTGTTTCTGGACAGTCTGAACTTTTTGCCCTGCAGACTGCCTTGCTGGACAACATTGCTTTTCACTCCGTGCACTCACTTTTATTTCTACCCCTTCCTTAATCGTGCCTCTAAGCCAACAAGCCAATCAGTCGATCCGATGTGGTCGTCGATCTGGCGCCACGCAGCCACGAAACTATTTAAGGAGTTGGGAGGACCTTTCAATGCGTGATACCCAACGTTCCATTACCCAAGCCCGCCCCTGAGAAAGAACCTGAGCAGAGGTCCGGATTGGCTCGGGAAGACCAAGATTCCATGTACCTTATGTATGTCTAGCATTAAAAAAAAAAAAAAAGAAGAACCCACCGTACTACTGTACTGCGCTGTAAATCAATCGGCCACTTTTTTCCTTTTCTCCAAGCGACGGCGGCGGGAGGTCCCACAAACCAAAATAGCAGCAGATCTGGGCTGGGTCTGGGGTCGTTGCTCGGACATCTACGTTACATGCGACTTGCCCCGACCCCGACCGACCGACCGACCCCCTTCGAGTGTGGTCAAATAAGCCAAGATGCGACATGACAACGACCTCTCGCGGAAGCCACGAAGTAGAAGAACTTGAATGAGCGACATCAACAAACAAAATTATCGAGACCAACGAAGGGGAACACTACTTATTTTGGCACCGCTTACGTACGAATTCTACATATGGAGATGGAGTATGACTGACAATAAGCCCTGGAAGCACGCGTTGTATGTCTGTCTCATCGGATCTCACACAACGCCCAGGTGCGGCGAAGACCTGCTTCCATTGTGTGGGGAGTGACACTGATCTGAACACCCTCCGCATCGCAGTCAGCGGGAACGAGAAACGGGAAGCACACAAGCTTAATCAGCTTCATTGTATGTAACGGTCAGTTTCTTAAATACCTCGTCGCCTTTTCTAAGTATAATGGTTGCATGGTTTCCTTTGATTCCCAAAGGTGTAAAAACGCCGTCTCGGCTTGCCTTCCCACGGAAAAGGGGCCGCCTAAGTGGCAACGCGCGCGCTGTCTTAATAGATACAATATCGCACACGGCATTCCGTACAATAGACTAGGTAGGTAGAGATGACTAAGAGTTCAACCGCGGGCAGGTATCGGCCGTGGCGTGCGTTCTTCGCTTGGGAACAAGTTCGCATACGTAGCCCCCAAATAGGTACAGGGACTGTGCATGTATCGCGCTTCGTGAGACTAGCGAGGGAAAGGACATGGATGTGTGCTGCTGTATGGTGGGCGGCCGCCGCCCCTCCTCCCCCTCCTTCACGTCCCCATCGCGTCGCATCACACGCGCGCCCGGAGCATCACGAGCCGCAGACCACCTCTACCATCAGCAAGTGGGCAACTGACCTACACATGATTTGGTTTCTTCTCATGCAATAACGTCACCAGTGTGGTTTTTGGTCTCCGAATTTGACAGTATTCTTCGAGGTGTAAATTCATTCATTAAATCACCTCAACTATCCTAACTATCTAGACTAGATGCCATGGCTTGCTAAGATGGGGGTATATGGAACATCAAATCATTACAGAACAGCAGTACATAGTAGGAAGCAACCGATTAAGCCAAGCGATTCTTATCAATCTTGGGGGTGGAAACAGAATAGTCTAACCCAGATCCCGCAATCTTATACAGCAACAGCAACAAATGAGATTGTATCAAGCGAGTGTGATGTCGGCCAATAGAGATATCTCAAAAATGACCAGTGCGTTCTTGTGTAGCCTCTCCGATAGTGTCGTTCAGGTAGGAAAGTCGTAAAAGCAATATGCCCGGCAAAGGGAGCTCCTCCCTTGAATGAGCATCCTGCATAGGGGGTATAAATGCAACAAAGAGCCGGTTGCGGCGCAAGGAAACTAGGTATTCGTAAACTCGTAACAATTCGCAGCGTCCCTTCAGGTATTCTTCATTTTACCAGCCGCGGAAGTGCTCCAACAGATGCTGCAGCCTCTGGATCGTGCTATTCTGCTCGCGGATGACCTCGTCCCTACTCAAAAGCTCGCGGTCGCGCGCCTTGAGCCCGCGATCGTAGCGGTCCTTGGCGACATCGAGCTTGGTGTTGAGCAGGCCGACCTGGCGCTTCAGGTCCTTGACGTCCGCCTTGCGGTCGCGCAGGTCGCACTCCTTGGCCACGACGTCCTTCTCGAGGACTTTGATGCGCCGCTTGAAGGCGTCGCCCTTGCCGACCTCGACGGCGATGTCCTGCCGGAGGCACGCGTTCTCGTATGCGAGCCGGTCGTTCTCGACCCGGAGCCGGTCGTGGTCGGCCTTGAGCCGGTCGTTCTCGGCGTGGTACCAGCCGTTGTCGCCCTGCAGCTGCCGGACCTTGTCGTCCCGGTCGCGCAGGGCGCACTTGAGGTCCTCCTTGTCGAGCTTGGGCTTCGCGGCTTCCTCCTGGCTGCGCTGGAGGTCGGCGCGCAGCTGCTTGTACTCGGACAGCGGGACGCCGCAGCAGTCATCGAAGCATTTGTGGTGCCGGTGCTCGCGGTGGTGCGGGCGGTGGTGGTGGTGGTGGGAATAAGTGAACCCCCGCACGATCCCTGGATGCCCCGACCTCGTCACGTCGATGGTCTCGTAGTAGCCCATTCGCCTTTTGGGTACCGTGCTATGAGGCCTCGGCCCCAGAGTTCAGGTTTATAAAGGCAAGGGTCTGGGATTTATGAGAGCGAGCCGGTTGGTTGGACCTTGTTGAGGTTCGACTGGCAGACGTACGTTATGCGTCGATCGAGTCAAGAAGGGCCAAAGTGTTGATGTGTAAGTAGTTGGTCGTGTTGTTGTGGGATCTGAAGCTTGAGTGGGAGGTAAAAGTGGCAAGTGAACGATAGGCTCCTGCGTCTGTATGCGATGCGGGAGCTAAGGCAGGTTCATGTAGAGGTGGAAACGAATCGGAAAGTGGGAAACGGCCAGAGTTCGAAGCCACCAGCGGACGATAGAGGAATAAGAGCCTTTATCAAGGGACCAGGTTCGATGATAGGCCTCCTCCGCTTGATGTCCAGCAGGGCGGGCCCAGTCAAGCGTTGATGTACCTGGTGGAGGGAAGTATAGTATGGAATAGGGCGACCATTCCAGAAGGGGCACGCGGCGAATACCCCATGTCCCATGGTACCTACCGTATGATTCAACAGGCGTCCTGGAGGTGAAGGACGTTTGGCTTTGTGGAGGGTTGGGGAAGAGCAAGCAAGCCCTTACACTTGCAAGGCGCGGCTGAGCCTCCGGTAAGCAACATACCTAGACGACGCCTGTTTGTACAAGGAGGGAAGAAGGCAGAAGAATGGGAGGGTGTGGAGCGCATACCTATCGACCGACCTTCCTTCTGCCCTAGACACGGTATGTTTGCTTGGAGACAAGCTTCAGGCCGACAACATTGTTCGGTATACGGGTGCCTTTCTGCTAGGGTTTTAGTCCAGGGTCGCGTCACCGGACGTCAACCACGAGCAGAGCATGTGTCTCACAGCCCGCGTCACATTGAAGGCTATGCCGACTTGGGTTTCGCGTCCGATTAAGTAGAGAATACATTTGAGACGACCGTTCTGTAGCAAATACTGGCAAAAGTCAATTATTGGATTGACTTCTCTGGTAAGCAGCATGAGCATGCCATCGTCGAGTAGTTGGCATGGACGTTGCATCGACAGAGGGTGCAAGCGGCATTTGTTTGCGCAGTTGTACGACAGATACAACGGGTCTAGCAGTTGAGCCGCATAGGAAAGGCCGAGGAGCGCAGCGCCGCCCATGTCGTGCATGCCATGGCCATGGCCATGGATGGTATGTCGGTTGGCCAACGATGATTGATGATGGATTCTTCCCACTAGACGACGACACTTGCATGCGCAACCGCTACCCGGACTCCACAAAGCCAAGCGACAACCGGCATTTGCAGCACAGCCGGAATGCGACCAGTGTTCCCAGGTTCTCAGCCCTGTAAAGGGTAAAGCCTCTAAAGATGTTAATGGAAGGAACACCAGAAGGCGTTACCTAAGGTATACCTAGGTTTTTCCTCATGTACTTGAGTCAATCTCTAAGGTCCACCCAAGCATAGCAGGAGCAAACAAGTTGGTTTTTACACCTGCCAACTTGACAGGTTTGAGTGTGAGTAACTCGACTTTCAAAGTTGCCTAATCTAGGGCAATCGATACAGCGGAGTCCTATCGAGTGCTGCTCATGTACTGAACGTATACGAAATATATGGTCGGGGTACATCTGATGGAGTCGAAGGATTAAGGCTGGTCTCCAGTAGCGGGGAAGCTTCAGAGTCACCGACCGGCTGGTGACCTTTTGGAGTCCGGATTCTGGGCCATCTTCTGGGACCATCTTCTGGGACCATCTTCTGGGACCATCCGACCTCACTGACCACACATGGCATCTGGGAGATGGGGTCCAGCCGGGGCATACACTACGATCAAATGAGGTAGGTTCTCCAAATCCGCCTGCGTGATCGACAGGCAACTCACCTCTATCTTCTTGCCAAGGCGTCTTGTCTCTATTTGGAGGTAGTAGCATTGTACCGTCATGTTGCTTCTATCATGGCGCAGCTCAGCCGCACCCCAAGGCTGACAGGAGCCGTCCAGTGCTTCTGAGCTTTGAAGGGCCCCCGAAATAGAAGCGCAAATGCCTGCAAGCCAAGGCATGCCTTCTCCAGCCCATCATGGGGGCTGGCTTTCGACCTGATCATTTGATAAGAGAGGCCTCTCGCGCCTCTTTGCGACACACATGCGCGCACACGCACACGCACACGCACACACACCCTTACCTCTGTCGCCATCTTGCCATCCCAACATCGTCCTTCGCCATAGGTTGCGACAACCGGGGGACCCCATGCAGGCCGATCGATGGATGTCGCACTTGGGAAGGAAAAAGAAACGGCTGAACCTAAACCTCGTCGGCACCCATGTTCTCGGAAAGGACTTGGGCATTCATCGGAGTTGGTGTGCCGCGGCCTCTCCATCAGTCTTTCGAAGGCCGTCTCTCACCCCCAGCTGTTGGTTGGTCCACCCCGACAATCCGTTGCTTGGATTCCCGACTTCCTCTGCTTCTCGCGGCTTTGGTGTTGGGTTCAAAACTTACATACTGTACGAACCATGGAATTCTTCCAACATGACCCACCCACCCTTGGTTGGAATGGACCGCCGTCCTTCCTGTCTTTTCCTCGGACTTTGGCAATCTATCCTGCTCTGTTATTCGCCAACGCTCGGCTGAACCAGGAAAGTGATCGCCATGCCACGCGATACTGGCAATAACACAGGCAGATAATTATAGAAACCATACCGACATATCCATGAGGCACTAGCATAACACTCGCATTGGGAAATGGTCATACTAATTCACACCTCATTGGTTCACTGGACGCCACAAGCTGGAGATGACCTACAGTCTAGTCGCTGGTTGATAACACGGCATGGCCGCTCTATGGCAGGCACACATCACCACACCTCCCAAACGCGAGTCCACAACTGTCGGTCAGCCAGGCTAAGGTCTGTCGAAGCACGGCGGCTTAGTATGGCCTGATTCTTCGGGATTTCCCTTGACCTCGCCTCTGAACGGCGTCGGCAGTCGGGCTGGATACCTTTGGGGGCCAAATCGCAGCAGCCTGGTCCAAAACCTTGAACAGGGAAGCCCGGAAGATGGGGACAGGAAGGATTTAGTGCTGACAACTACAGTCCTGTTCCCGTCATCACCCACCGAAGTAGAGATACATTCACGGGCTCCCTCCAGTACTTCACACAAACTCGCTGCTCGCCATCCGAAACCGAACTACACCGCGCCTCCAACATTCCTCTGTGGAGGCCTTCGATTCGGGAATTCCACTGACCGCTGCTGGTGTTTCCATAACCTTGTGCCAGCTTTCCTATCGGTCGCGGGCTCTTGGCTGACCACCCCTGGTTTTCTCTGGATAAGCAATACTCACCAAGACTACAGTACCCGCGCGCGGCAAATGGTCAGATGAAGCACCACAGAGCCTCCTTTCTACTTGGCGATAAGAATACGTCTCTCGTGACCGAAAGTATCAACATGGAAGTTGCCCAACCTCTCCGCTTAAGAGGGCCTACGTTCGCCCCTCTGAGGCTGGAGTTACCTGGACTCCTAGAACTGGTGCCTACTTGCCGACCTTCCACAGGCATCTACGCCTCCAACTGTACTCGTCGACTCCGAAGCGGGGAGATGGGCGGTCAGACCAAGGGCGTTCTACTCTGTTCAAGCCATCAGTCCCATGGGGTATGCCGTGGAACACCCTCACTGCTTACTTACATGTGGACTATCCACAGGTGCACATTGATGTCCTCAGCCACGACGTCACTGCCTTCGAGCATTATCATGGCTCTTGTCTCTTGTTAACGTTACTTCCAACTCATTCTATCACGCTTAGGCCTTGATCGCTGATGCCTGATCTGTATCCACCACTTGCTGGGAGGCGGCATCGCAGGCGGATACCGCTAGGGGAATAAGGAGAGCCACCCTTCTGGTTCTTCCTCGGTGAGTCCGGTGTAGGCGGCAGCCCCTTGTATTGGTAAGTAGTTACTCCATGGAAAACATGGAAGATTGTAGGTTTGCTACTTCGTGCTACATTACTGTCGTGGCGCATCAAGGCGACTATGCCTTGACGAAATGCCTCGCCGCTGTTGCCTCGCGAGCCAAAGATGATAGGTTGTGGTGTCAGGAGTGAGGGGGGATAGACACTTCACGACCATACGACAATTCCCGGTTCTTCCAAGGCATCGAGAGCAATCAAGGTTGCCTCTGTGTGCCTCACGTACCTTCTCGGCTAGTCCTTTGCCTTGCCTATTTGCATATATGCTTGTAGTTAACATGGAACGAGGTTGTTTGCTAGTCCACGCATCTTTGCCGTGAAGTAAACATGTCCTGTCTGCAGACCAAAGACACGTACGTCATGCCGGACATGTTGGTCTCCCAACAAGCTCGTTGCCTGGCTTGGCAGCCTCTGGTTCGTCGCGATTGCCGTTCATCAGGAGGAAACCACCTTGAAAGGGGGAAAGGGGGAAAGGGGGAAAGGGGGAAAGGGGGAAAGGGGGAAAGGGGGAAAGAGGGGGGGGTAGAAGCGCAGCGCGACGTGGTCGAAGCCAAGATAGCAACAGGCCAACAGCATCAGCCAACTAGAAGAGAGGGTTTTCGACAATCCCGAGAATGCCGGTCTGCCGATATGTGGCTCATTACATACATACATGAATGATACTGCTGGACTTTTCACCGACTTTTCGCTGCTGCATTATGTATACGCATGCAGAAGGAGAGAAAGTGCCCGCGTGCTGAATTATCTGGGTCGTAAAGGGTGAGTAAATGAGGAGAGCGGTTGGGGGCCAAACTATCAGAGGTCGTGGCAGTATGCTGTGCTTGTCTAAGCGCTACAACACGCATGAATACAACTTCGATGTATGCCTATTACTGCTTGTAATAGTTATATACGAAACTTGCATTCTCTATGCATCTCGACTTGTTGGGTGAGAGTAGTAGTTGATCCGTAGGCTGGAATGAATTGATAGCATAAACACGGAATTAGAGATTTCAACGAAGACTCTTATACGTACGTGGAATGAGATACAGATCAGCCGACCATGTAACAACGACTATCAGGTGCGGCCTTTGCCAGAAAGACGAAAACGAGTATATACACCCCCTCCTCCTCCTCCTCTGCCTGCTATAGATTCGCCCGTGGCTCGGTTAGCTACCAGCAGCGGAACTATCTGTCGACAGCCCGTGCGATGGGGCGAGCAAGTCTCAGTTCTATCTACTCGCCTAGACTACTTGCTTTCTGTATCCTACGACCAGAAACCAGTGGATACCTCACTCAAAGTCATAGGCAGAACCTACTTGTATATAAAATCTACCAGGTAGCAGCTACACACGTATTGAGTGTCTACATTTCACAAGAAAGAGCGAGCAGGAGGACATAACAAGTAAGGTGAGGCCGAACATGGAGTCCAATACCGAAACATGAATTGTCTGTCTCTTCTTAAATATAGACCAACACTATATACCTATCAAAGCTGGCATTCAAACCAGGTGGCCAGCGCTTGTTGCCTTTCCATAACACCGATGCGCTCAATGCATATAACTATGTTTTTATCCATTCCCTGCCCCCCTTGAATATCCATCATCGCGATAATCTATCCAGGGGACCGTCTAGGTTGTGCAATCCAACAACTCTACTTCTTCTCTCGCTCTTGTCCTTCTCCTTTTGGTAAATCTATAATCAATCACCCATCCATCGCAGAAATTGGGGGTATCAAGCGTCGCCGTCAAAACGTCCAGAATAATAGAAGAAAGGTAGAAACAGTCCGCAATATATACTAGAAGGAGATCCTCGTCCGTTTCATGTCGTTTTTTCCTCTCTCACGCTGCGCAGAATGTCCATGTCGTCTCGTGTCGTAATCAAGCTCCATTGCTGCCGCCACCCGCACCTTCGATGGCCAAAAGGGCAACACGGAGCGCCTCTGCCTCCTTGTCTCGGGCTTCTTTATCTCGGGCATCCTGCTGTTCCCTCTCCATGGCTTCCTTGAGGAAGAACAAGTGATCCAACTCGCCCTCCTTCGCTGGCTCTGCCTTGGCCTGTTGTTCAGGCTGGGGTCCAGTCGTCGCTGGGGTCGATGCAGGCACCTGAGGTCGCTGCTCGGGCGTTTGCTGCGATGGCTGTGGAGGAGGCGGCGGCGGGGTTGGCTGCTGCTGCTGCTGCTGCGCAGGTTGCTGCGGAGGACGTTGCGGGGCTTGCTCAGCAATCTTCTGGGGTGCTTGCTGAGGGGACTGCTGAGGTGTCTGCTGAGGCGCCTGCTGAGGCGGCTTCTGGGGAAGAGGGTTCTGGAGAGGTTGCGGGGGAGATTGCCGAGGAGGCTGTTGAGGTTGCTGTGGGGGTCCTTGTGGTTTAGCCTGAGATTGAACCGGAGACCGCGTCAGAACCGGTGCCTGGGCTTGGGTTTGGGCTTGAGCTCGAGGTTGCGCCTGAGGCTGCGTCTGGGATTGTGCTTGAGGCTGCTGAGGCTGCTGAGGCGGCGGCGGTGGTGGCTGTCGGGCCTGCGGTTGAGGTTGCTGCTGCTGAGGCGGCGGCGGCGGGCGTTGCTGAGGTTGAGCAGCCTGGGGTTGAGCAGCCGCTTGGGGCTTAGCCTGTGTTTGTTGCTGTTGCGCGGGTGGAGGCGGTAGCGGCTGTTGGGGCTTAACTTGAGGTTGCGCCAGAGGTTGAGCCCTAGGTTGACCCTGAGGTTGCGCTTGAGGCTGCGGCTGAGTTTGCTGCGATTTAGGTTGAGTCTGGGCCTGCGCCGGAGGTAGCTGCTGGGGGTTCGCCAAGCGTGGAGACTGGGTCTGCGATGGAGCTCGAGGAGCAGCGGCCGGTCCAGCCTGAGGTGTAGGCCGTGGCGCCGCCTGGGATACTGGTTGGGCAGCAGCTTGAGGCACACCTGGGCGGGCAGCCTGGGGTACACCCGGAGCACCGGTCGGGCGGCTTGGCTGAGTACTTGCCTGGGGCAAAGCTTGTTGTGTAGGCGGGCGGGCAGCAGCGGCAGCAGCCTGGGCAGCAGTTTGAGGCCCAGCCGGGCGAGGAGCTTGTGATAAGGGCTGAGACGTAGCCGGTGGAATAGGCCGGGAAGCTGCCGGGGGCAGATTTTGAGGACCAGCTCGGACAGGCTGCTGGTTTGCAGTCATGGGTGCAGCTCGAGGAGCAGCCTGAGTGGAAGCCTGGGCTGTTGTCTGCACACCGGTCCGGGCGGGTGCTTGGGAGGTAGGCTGAGCTGCAGTCTGGTGGACAGCTTGTGGAGTACTCTGGGCAGAAGGTTGTGGATTTGTTCGAGGAACAGCCGGTGTGGTAGCCTGAGAGGTGCTCTGACCAGCTTGAGGGCCTACCCGAGACGGTCCTTGGGGAGCAGCTTGCTGCGGAGCTCTCTGAAGAGGCGCTCGGGGAGGTACATGGCCAATATTTGGGAGGTTAGGCTGAGCGTTCGCTTGAGGTATCCGTAGTGTTCCCTGGGGAGCCTGCGAGGCTGCTGCTGATGGTGCCGACTGTGGAGGTGCCCTAGCCGGAGCAGGCTGCTGAGTATTGACCGGGTTCCCAGGCTGCTGTGGTAGAGACGGCTGTTGCACAGGTCGTTGCTGTGCAGGTTGCGTGTTCACACTGTGAGACTGCGCTGACTGCTGCGGTACACCTTCCCTCTTGATAACCGGTTGTTGCACATTAGTCTGCTGCGTGGATATGTGTGATTGAGACGACGGCTGTTGTGGCTGTGGCGGACGTGATATAGGCTGACTTGCACCCGCATATTGTGCAGGACGAGGGGCTTGCGCAGCAGCTTGCCCTGCAGTCTGTGCAGGAGCCTGGCCAGGGGCTGGGGCTCTCGGTGCGGCTTGGGGTGCCCCGAGAGGTTGACGCAATTGCCCCTGAGGTTGCGCCGCCCGTTGCTGCTGAGTCTGTTGTGTGTTGACCGCAGCAGTACCGGCCTGGGCCGGCTGCTGGGTACGCTGGGGTTGCTGCTGTGGGTTTGCTTGAGTATGACCTTGGGCAGCTGGTTGCGGCTGTGGCTGGGGGCGTTGTTGGTACTGCGGCGGATGCTGTTGCGGTTTGGGGTTCTGCAACGTGCTCTGCACTGGCCGTTGCTGCTGTTGGCTCTGGGGTAGACCAGATTGTTGTTGAGGCGCAGGGGGCAGTCCATGATGTTGCTGCAGGCTTTGAGGCAGTCCCTGCTGTTGCTGATTCTGGGACGGAGCCTGAGTTTGTCCAGCAGGCTGTGGAACTGCGGGACGCTGACCATTCTGTTGAGCCACGGAATGGGCCTGCGCTTGCGGGTGTGAAGGGGTGCCTTGCGGCTGATAGGGCTTGGGGGCCGTCGGAGGATACCGGACTGGCTGGGTCGGTTGTCCTGTTGTGATCCGGCCTGTAACCGGTGTAGGCGGTTGGCTTTGGGTGGCTCTGTTCGCATTCGGATGCGCTTGAAGCCCCCTTGAGGTGGTTGGGTCGGTGTCGCACTCCTCTGGCCGACAAGCGCCGGGTTTGGTCGCTGCGCACCGTTCGTCTGCATGCTGCCAAGTGCCATGATGCCATTAATCCTCTCCTGCTCCTCTTGCGAGTTGAGCCTGGCCTTCTCTTCCGCTTCCTTCCGAGCTGCCTGTGTAGGGGCCCTCGTTTTCAACTCGCCCGTAACGCACTGAAGATAATAAGGCATCTCCGAGTTCGTCTTGAGAAAGAAGAGCTTGAGGTTACGTGCTTTGTCCTTCAGCTGCACCTGCGTGCGATCAGCCAGTATCTGGCTTATGGTTCCATTGGGTCCAAATAGTGACAAGATTTGTGACCAATGAGGGCCCTTCACCATGTCCAGACCCATCATGAGCGCCTTCTCTTCATCGGCGCTCCAAGGCCGGCGCGTCGAGTGCGATCCTTCGCGTCGCGCGTGGTTAGATGAGCGAGCGGCGGCCGCCTGACGAGCACGTTCATACAGGTTGGGAGTTGAATCGGTCTGGTTTGGGGGCAGCATTACACCATTAGCCGAAGTTACTTTATCAGAGGCTTGCGCATCTGTAGCTGGCTGTTGGTTATATTGGTAGTACTGTGGATGCGGTTGCTGTGGCTGAGCCTGATGTTGTTGTGGGTTATGGTATGCGGTAGGTTTAGATGAAGGCTGCGGGGATACTGTTGGTCGATATTGATTTTGCTGTATACTGTCGAGGGCCAAGGTTTTGGCTCTCAGAGCGCTCTCCTCAAGGGCAAGAGCTGTAGGAGACAGCCCTGAAGCTGCTGATGTTGGTGGGTGCGCTTGTTGCTGCTGGCTATTGCGGGTAATGCCATCGGATAGGAGAGCGGCGAGTTCGTCGATATCGGCCCCATTGGATTCTTTTTCATCAACCTGTGCCTGAGCGGCTCTAGAGGCCGCCTCGGCCATGATTGTCTCCAAGTCGCCTAGGTCATGCCCGTCTAGGCCATCATCGAACGAGAAGTTTTCCATGTCAAACGAGATGCTATTCCGCCTTGTCGCCAAATTCTCGATTGTCTCGATGCAGTTGCTGATATATACGTTGATACTCTGGAGAAAAGAGTCATACGGATACTTTTGATCCTTCAAGTCAACTGGGTAATCACAAGTCAGCAAAGACACCAGTTGGGTATATCGGATTTCATACCAATCCTGGCCGGGTCGAACGATTCTTCGAGCAGCAAGGCCTTCCTCGCATTGCAGTTCGCCAAGAAGTCTTTCTCGGCGCCTACCAAGGGTACATCTGGGTGCCGCTGTTTGAGAGAAGATTCCACCCCATCGACGAAAAGGCGCTTCAAAAGCGATTCTCGATTGGAATCCTTCTCGTTTTCAAGAAGGTCCAAGTACATCTGAGTCTTGAGTCCAATGTAGAGGTCGGCGACTTCGGATGTCATGGGTTTCGACTTGGGAACAAAAGCCAGAAGAAAGTTGCTGTCCAAGTCTGGCCACCCAAGCTCGTTCGCACCGAATATGCTTGAGCATATCGTAGCCAAGTTCGCTACCCGAATGATCTCCTGTTCTCCAGTATCCACGATATCTAGTTGATCAGGATATAACAGAGGAAACTCGTCGTTTAACTTCTCTCTTAGGTTAATGAAGAATGACTTGAGGTTCCGATACTCCTTGAAAACCTCGGTCTCTTCCCCGTTCTCTCTAGGGTTGATTCCCGCAATGACCGTCTCAAACGACCGTTCGGATAATGCTCTCAGAACATCGTAAGCCACCGTACCCAACGTCGGAATGTAGTGCATTTGGCGCGTGAAATGTTTTGGGTTGGGATCCCATATTGATCTCTTGTGAGTTGGTGTTTCTGATAACGTTAGATCGGGCGTCCCGTTCTGTTCCGAGTGAAGAGTGTTCTCCCCATCGAGGCCCTCCAGAACAAAGTCGCTATGGAACCCATCCAGAACATCGTTCGGTAAGTCATGTGTTTCTTGTTCGCCAAAATGGCCGTTCAGATGATCGATAATATGCGCATCGGCATCTAGCATGGAGTGGTCGCCTGGCTCGCCTGTCTCATCGGCGGTGACCGTATCCATTGGATCGTGGGCGGTGTTCGAGGGCGCTGATTGGAATATCCGTTGCAGTTCTTCGGCGAGTTCGCGAGCATGTTCTGCATCTGTCTTCACTCGCTTCTCGTCTCTTTGGTCGGCGGTTGTATCGTCTTCCGGCGATCGCATTCGCTTTAACGGCGACTGGGGCGGTTCCTCGGCAGGAGATTCGCGCTTGATCTCATCCTTCTCCTCGGAATCTAGTTTGCGCATTAGGGAGCCGCGCCGACAAGAAGAACACTACAGGCACTGGGAAGCCTTGCTGCCAAGCAATGTCCACTTGGACAAGCCATGGCCAGTCCGTTGCTACGAAATTTTCTACTTGGGCAAAACTCACTTGTGGGCGCGGTAGGTTGTTCCGATGGGAATATCGCGGCAAGAGCATCCAGTATTTCTTGATGATCCTCATCTGCCTCCTCTGGGACTACAGCCGCCGCAGTCGCAGTCCCAGGAGATTGTTCTTGCGCTTCTGTACTTTGCGGGCGCGACTCGCTGGAGGGAGCGGGGTGCAGATCGGTTGCCATTGGGGCGGGAGTAGCGCTTGTTGCGCCATTCTCGGGCTGCTGCTGAGCCTCCTCGGGTTCATGATGCTGGCCTTGCCTTAAAAGGTCGAAGATGTCGGGGCCCAGCTCGTGCTCCGGGACGTGGTGGTGAGACTCGTCGTGGGAGGTTGGCGGGGTTGTTGTATGGTCCGAAGCCATGGCCGCCAGAGCATCCAAGAGGGCCTGGTGGTCAGGAGGATGCTCGGCGGCGGCGGCCGCCCGGAGCGCCTCCTCGAGGGCGTCGTCCATGTCGCATGCGTCTCCAGATGCGCTCTACGGTGTCGAGGGGGACGGGAAGGGCGTTGGCGGGGGTTTGCGACAGCAAACTGCAGGTCCGGCGGGCGGTTGAGGGTTGATGTCGGAGAAAATTTGGTCTGGAGCGCCGACCGCGATGCCCTTATTTCTTGCCCCAACCACTTGGATGTCAGAGATACACAACAATCCTGGGATGTCCGCTGCTGCTGCCAAAATTCCTAGGCTGGCCGTGCATCTCAATCGACGGCTCTTTTCCAATTGAACACTTTGGATTTATCTAAATTCACTCTGAGCAGGTTTGATTGACTTTTCCGCGTGCCATATACTCTCTCATGCTTCAGATCAAAATTCCCCGGTCAGATAAAGTCTTATCGATACGGCTTATCGTACAGAAGGTGGGCTGATACGGATACAATCGATCGCTTATCTAAGTATCCATCCATTTCTTGTTTGCGGCCGTGACCGTTGCTTGTCAAAGGACGCGCATGCTGTATTGTTATACGGGAATATCAGAGTTCGATAGAGATCACTGGATGTTGGCTGCTTTGTACTTGAGTTGCTTATAGTCACACAATCATTATCTCTGATTACGTTTGCATATACGCGTAGTGATCTACAAAAGTCCCGACCCCGGAAGCTCTGTTCATCAGTCGTTGGAAGTCTGCAATCGGGAAATAAGTATGCGTGGTCTCTGTATGTAGCTAGAGTCGTTGCTGACTGTCCATCATAATCTATGCTTTGACTATATCATATATTTCCCAATTTGTTTGAGGATGAAGAAACAATTCTTCCTATGAAACACCAACCAATGACGGGTTTTGAGCATACTACTGTTTCTTTTGATGGCAGAATACTTTATGGCATTCAGCAGATTAGCAATTGATATTGCTCAATTGGCTTGTGATCCCAGCGCAAGAGCCGCTTGTAAGCGTAGCGGGAAATGCAATGATGTAAGCGGATGTGTGCATATCGCCAAAATGCGATCAGTGCAACCAAAGTCAATGGCATTGACAATCGTATCATGGTCGGTGAAAACAGAGTTGGAATGAAGCAATTGTGCATAAGTGGCATCGCCATCTACGACGTCGTCGCAGTAGCAACAACGTAGGCGGGCTATTCTCTCGTACCTCATTGGGTCCGCGAATGGCCATGCCTGCCTGCATCCAGCGACAAGAGTCAAGGCAGTTCGTTGCGGCTCCGTCTGGGAAGGCCACTCCCAATCCAGCCGGGAGTGGGGGAAAAAGTAAGCCCCCTTTTTCCCCTTCCAGACCGACAACTCTCAATCCTGCCACGATGACAGGATGGGGTACAGATGATATCTGGCCTTGACAGTGCCCTTCCCCAACAATCCGGACGGTGTGTTTGGTTATGCAGAAAAGGGCCGGAAGGGAATCCTATGAGGATTGGCGCCGACCCCGTTTTCTCTTCGTGATTGTGGGCACAGGCACACAGCCAGTCGCTTACCTTGGTAATGCGAGTGCTCTTTGCTTCCCTTGCCCCTTGGATGTGCACCGCCAAGAAAATCCCGTTCCAGCCTATGATGAAGGTGGGGTAAGCTGCTGGAAAGGGGAAAAAACAGATATGCGAGATGCAATGCGTGCGGTGCGGCCACCGACCGCATCGCTGCAGGCGCTCTGTTCACTTGTCACTTGGCTTCGAGATAGGGAGGGCTATCATAGGCTTACATAGACATAGGACACACATGGCCATCTGAGGGATTGGCAGATCTATCGCGATTCGCGATGTCATGGACTTGGCGGATTTGGTGATGCCAACCACCAACCCAGGCGGAAGGGAGGGTATGATGTCGGCTCGCAGCAGAAGTGCGGGGATGCGTAACCCCAAAAAGGAGGACGACCCCAATGGGTGTGAACTGGGCATGATTTGAACAGCGGAGTGTTGCACTGCTATCGGGTCCGTCCTGTCCTGGGGTCGGCTCTGTCCAATTGAAACAAACCCCCCATCCCCCAAGCCCAGTCTAGCGATTACCAAATGGAAATCTCTTCCTTGGATTGGCCGCCGTCCGAACTAGTAGGTCCACGCGAGGACGGAAACGGGGTTGTTTCTCTCCATAAATGCGTGTTCAGCGTTTCGCCGTGACGCCGGTGCTCGACTCGCTCGTCGGTCGGTAAAGATTCCAGGGCCCCGTGAACCAGACTATGCGGCGAGATGAAATTGGCAGCATGTCAAACGGGTATATCATGGAAGGCCACGTGAGCCAAGGGGTTACATAGTCGCTAGGGCGAAGGGAAGCCAAAATCACCAGATAATCGTTCGTCGTTTTTCCAGGGGTGTTGGCTGTCGCTCCCTCGACGGCAAGCCCCGCGCAGGCTTTCAAATAAGGCAGCATTGGTAAAATGGCAGCAGTGTAGGCGGTAGGGGTTCAGAAAAGAGTGCGGGGTCGGCCAGTCGTTCCCCTTCGCCCAGACCCCAGAGATGCACGAGGCAGTAGAAGGGGTATCAGATAGCCTCGATAGCGCATACTTTCCAGCCTCTGCCCACTGCTGCTAACCTGATCCATGCGGCGGGTGGAGAGGTCGTTCTAGCTAATCCCAACCCCCATGTCGTTAGACCCGGGCCATTGCATGCGTGCAAGTCTCGTTGGCTCTTAGCGCCTATAGCAAACTTTATTTGGCTGCTGTCCGGACCAAGGCGGGCGACGTGATTCGTGGCGTCTGCCGTGGCCGGGCATCTTGAGCCAATGGGCGGTTATGGCCAAATCTATCGGCTTCGGGCTTAAGGGAGTCGCAGCTTGGCAGCCGTCTGGCTAGAGGAAGGGATTTCCAGGGCCCAAGGGCCCAAGGGCCCAAGGGGAAGGTGGCCCATCTTAACCCCATAATGGGATATTACCCCGTTTTCGTCATCATTGCCCCAGTGCATCAGTGCCTCAGTGCCTCGCACTCCTACACCCAAGCTCCTGGCTCCCCCAGTCTGCCAGTTTAGTCACATTGGTGAAGCTTGCCTGCGATAAAGCCGCACACACCATCAGCATTGGCGATGGGGATGGATGACCTGCGCGGCCAGCGGGGGACTCATCTCGCTGCGCCAGGCCCCGAATTGATATCCTCGGCATCTGCAAGTTAGGTCTTAACTCCTAGTCGCAATCCAACGTCGCTCTGGAACCCGACTGGCCCCAATCATATCCAGTAGTACAGCGGACCATCGACTGTGCCTCCAGCATTCTCCATTCTTGTAGTACACCACGCACACACTCACTACCTGACTGCCTGGAGTTAGGCATCCTGGAAGGACGACCTGGAACCCACATATTGCGCCGTAAGCGTACGGGGTGGCTGTCTGCGTGTGCGTGTGAGAGTGAGTGAGTGTGGTGTAGCAGATTCGTTATTGGCGTCCTTGCGTAGCTGTTGCAGCTCCTGGCACCCTCTTCCCCGAAACCCACCAGCTTCCAGACTGTGTGCGTAATGGTAGTTAGTACCTGTTCTACTGCCCGTAGCAGCGCCGGTCTGGTATTAGTAGAAGTCTCCCAAGTTACCCCGCTCATACAATACATAAACCCTCAGGCCCTCCTCGCAACAACTTTCTGACATCTTCTCACACCATTCACTTCCTTCCAATCCATTGACCAGCTGTTTGTTTGACGATCCAGAATCAAACGAACTACGCTCTTCCGTACCGACACATCACCATCACATCACATCACAATCCTTCATCATGCCTCTGACAACCACGCTCAAGACGCCCGTCACTGGCCCCTACGAGCAGCCTACTGGCCTGTAAGTTCAAAGCGCCACAACCCCGCACGCCACTGGTGTGGTACAAGCTTCGAGACACTGACCAATATCTTTAGGTTCATCAACAACGAGTGGGTCGAGGGTGTCGACAAGAAGACCTTTGAGGTTATCAACCCCTCTACTGAGGAAGTCATCTGCTCCGTCAGCGAGGCCACAGAGAAGGATGTCGACATCGCTGTAGCCGCAGCCCGCAAGTCCTTCGAGGGTGAGTGGCGCAAAGTCACCCCCTCAAGAGCGAGGCCGTCTCCTGTACAAGCTGGCCGACATTGCCGAGAAGAACACAGATCTCCTGGCCGCCGTCGAGTCGCTGGACAATGGCAAATCCATCACCATGGCCAAGGGCGACGTTGGTGCCGTCATCGGCTGCCTCCGCTACTACGCCGGCTATGCCGACAAGATCGAGGGCAAGACCATCGATACCAACCCCGACACCTTCGCCTACACCCGCTCCGAGCCCATTGGTGTTTGCGCCCAGATCATCCCCTGGAACTTCCCTCTGCTCATGTTCGCATGGAAGATCGGCCCCGCCCTGTGCACGGGTAACACCATCGTCATGAAGACGGCCGAGCAGACGCCTCTGTCGGCTCTTGTGTTCGCCAACTTCGTCAAGGAGGCTGGCTTCCCTGCCGGTGTCCTCAACATCATCTCCGGCTTCGGCAAGGTCGCCGGTGCTGCCCTGTCCTCGCACATGGACGTCGACAAGATTGCCTTCACTGGCTCCACGCTTATTGGCCGTACCATCATGAAGGCCGCTGCCTCTTCCAACCTGAAGAAGGTCACCCTGGAACTTGGCGGAAAGTCGCCCAACATTGTCTTCGACGACGCCGACATCGAGCAGACCATCTCTTGGGTCAACTTCGGTATCTACTTCAACCACGGACAGTGCTGCTGCGCTGGATCTCGTATCTACGTGCAGGAGGGCATCTACGACAAGTTCATCGCCGCCTTCAAGAAGCGAGCTGAGCAGAACACCGTCGGCGACCCCTTCGATAACAACACCTTCCAGGGCCCGCAGATCAGCCAGCTTCAGTATGACCGCATCATGCACTACATTGAGGAGGGCAAGAAGGCCGGTGCCACGTGCGAGACCGGTGGTGAGCGCCACGGCGACAAGGGCTACTTCATCAAGCCTACCATCTTCAGTGACGTCACCCCCGACATGAAGATCATGCAGGAAGAGATCTTCGGACCCGTCTGCACCATCACCAAGTTCAAGACCGAGGACGAGGTCGTCGCCGCCGGCAACGACAGCACATATGGTCTTGCTGCCGCCGTGCACACCCGCGATCTCAACACCGCTATCCGCGTGAGCAACAACCTCCGCGCCGGCACCGTCTGGGTCAACCAGTACAACATGTACGTTTTTAAGCTTAAATCATGTCTCCACTTTTCCGATCCTCCCAAATGTCCTTACACCTTGCCCCTATTCCATCCACAACTCACCTCCCTATCGACCTCCTACCACCAAACATGCTTCTGGCAATTAGGAACAACACCAACTGACCATCGTGAACCAGGCTGTCGCATCAATTGCCGTTTGGGGGCTTCAAAGAGAGCGGAATTGGACGAGAACTCGGCGAGGCGGCCCTGGCGAACTACACGCAGAACAAGACGGTCTCCATGCGCTTGGCTGGACCTCTGTTCTAAGCCCCGGGGACGTAATAGGAGGATTATGCATATGGGACGAGATATACCACGGACGAATGAGCAGGGAATTAGCTCAGTGACTAACTACTATCAGACTGGGAAGATGAATGTCTGGGGGGATATTAGTAGGGGATGAGAGTCACGAGAAACGAGATACCAAGGACGCTGTGTCCTGTGTGCATTACCAAGCCTTTAATGAGCAATAACAACTGTTAAATCACTTCAGAAGGCTGCTCCAGCCCATCTCACGTTCTTATTTGATGACATGTTCCATGTATGATGTATGCGCGTACGACTTATCCCGTCCGGAATCCAGAGCGAACATGTTACTCATCCAGGACAGATTCGCCCTGCTGTAACATCGCTTATGCAAGAGCCCGAAGAATGTTTTGACGGGTATTGCCATCAAGCTTTTCGAAAGGAACAATCGTCCGTTCGTCTAATGGCAATTGGAGACAACAAACAACATCGTCAGATTCGTGTAGCGACGCCGCCCCACATGACGGTTCACCAAACCGAACCTCAATGGAATCAAGTGACCAAACCAACTGCTAGAATCGAGGCCGAGCAAGCAACTCTGGCGTATAGATTATGAATCTGAGCATGAGTCAACGGAAGCGTCACTCTCTACAGTTCAATCCATGTATGTTGATGGCTCACGCGGTTTGCAAGCCAATGGGCGAGTGGGAGGCCCATGGTTTTGATTCCGCCTCACCCATTTGCCAGACATGGTTATGTTTGTCAGCATACTGCCTCATAATACTTGATGATTCCTTTCGCATACGTTCAGACTGGATGATTTGGATTTGCGACATGATGTTATCCCACCTCCCATTCTGCTACTCCATGCTACGTCAAGTGGGCGGTCTCGCCATTATACGCCTGTCTTCGTAGTAATATTGAGTCATCACATGCATCAACGACCGGCTGCTCCTACTACTTCCACTCGCATCACCAATTTGGGAACAAAGAGATACTAGTATTGATTATCCGCTTATAGACAACAAATTCCACGTCAACGTTTATTCCATGGCCAACTAGTTCTCACACTACAAGCTACTCTACGGGACACCAGTTATTCCATACGTCGACAACTGTCCCGCACGTCGGCAGCTATTCCACCGCCAACTGGTTATTCCACATGGTAACATGTGTTTCACTGCCAACTAGTTTTCACACTGCCATCTATTCTACAGGACGACAGTTATCCCACACACCAACAGCTTTTCACACGTGAACATTCTATTCGATACGTCGACAGTTATCCCACCACCAACTACTTACTACACTGCGAGACACTCGCGACAGTTTCCAATTCAAGTTCTCTCTAAAACTAAACCAGAATTGAGAGACATCGAACAATACCTACAGGCTACTCCATTGAGCCGAAACTCAGACACGAATATGTTTCTTCCCAGGCTCACTTTTCGCAATCGATTCGACAAACTCCTCAGCGGTCATAGCCATGGACATCACCAGCATACGCACAAGAGGAAACGCTGCGCGAAGAAGAAGTGCAAAGAGCGATCCGAGTGGAGTTACGTACGAGGCTCTACAGCCAATCTGGATGTGTCGCCATATTGCCCCTCCCATGCTTGTCCGTGGCGGGAGGCCAACGGCACTTCCTGCCGCAATTCGAAGAAGAGTAACAAGCCGTATTGCCGATATCGTAAGCACTCACTCTGAACCACTTGTTTTAGAGGCGCACACTCAACTATAATAGACCTCACTTGCCAGGCCGCGCCACATGGAAGCCAGTGCCCGTCGGAACGGAGCAACCCCCTGAACAGAGATGCCAAATTCTGCGATCTTCGTGAGTATTCCCGCACTGCCCCCGTTTCACGTAGCTATCTTGGAAAACTAGAAGCTGAGAGTGATTCATAGATGGTTGTAGCTGGTCGGGCTGCAACAACGAGATCCTGCCCCCGCAGGGCCGGAAAACCTTCACCTACTGCAAAGACCACAACTGCCAGCAGGCCGACTGCCCCGAGGCGCGCATCGGGGCCACGGGCACGCGGCAGAGCGTGTACTGCGCCGCGCACACCTGCAAGGACGACCACTGCATGGCCAACGTGCACGGCGCGCCCGAGGTGGGCGACACCAAGGGCCAGCACAGTTACTGCCCGGTCCACCGGCCGTGCCGCAACCCCGACTGCGACAGCATGGTGCACCGCGTCAGCAACGCCGAGTACCGCAAGCACTGCAGCAACCACTACTGCGAGTTCGGCAGCAACTGCGACGAGCCGCGCGCGACGGGCGTCAAGGTTTGCGGGACGCACCGCTGTCGGCGCGCGGGGTGCCCGAAGGGGCTGCAGAATGCGGCAGGTCGGTACTGCGAGGACCACGAGTGTAAGGATGCGACGGGGCCGTGTCTGGAGGAGCGGGTCGCGGGCAGCGAGTGGTGCACTCGGCATATCTGTCGGGACTATTTCGAGAATTGCAAGAACCAGGGGGATCCAAATAAGGGTCATTTCTGTACCGATCACGTACGCTGTGAGATCACGGGATGCGCCAACAAGATCTTCATTGATAAGGGGGTGCGGCGCCAATTCTGCGAAGACCGTAAGTTTGTTCCTTGGATTTCTTCGTTCTTCTTTCCCCCAACCCCCTATGCCTACGTGACTGGGATCGAAACGACCAGATTCCCAGTCTATCTGTATCTGGGTAGGCCCAAGTTCATTAACCTGCATTAAACATTCCAGATTACTATGGAATCTGCGATTACATCGGCTGCGACAAGCCGCGAAAGTCGGGCAACGGCAACAAGCACCACTGCGGCGCGCATGCCTGCACCGCCCACGAGGATTGCAACGGCGCGCGGACCATGACGTCGATGTTCTGCGCGCAGCACAAGTGCAGCGACGCGGCCTGCGACAGCCGGCGGGCTCAGTCGGCGTCGCTCTCGTCGTCGGTCCTCAGGCAGCTGAACGCCACGGCCAACGCCAACGCCGGCACCGGCGCCGGCACCGTCGTCGCGAACCTCAACATCTACGACCCCTGGTGCGCGACGCACCGGTGTCGCGACCCGGGGTGCGTGGCACAGGCCGTGAGCCCCGGCGGGCTGTGCGCGACGCATGTTTGCCGCGAGACGGGCTGCGCCGCGCGCGCGACTCAGGATAATGGGTATTGTGACCAGCACTGCTGTCGGGAGCGGGGTGCCTGCGGGCGCCGATCGATGCGTACCATAACTATTGCGACGTGCATTACCACTCCGACGACGACTCGAGCGATGGGTACGATAGCGATGCATGGTCGTCGTACGCCAACGGCGGAAGCGCTGGGGGTGCGTTCGGCAGCGTGGCCGATCCGGGGCTGAACGGGTGGCTGTCGGGGCCGGGGTGGTCGGGGCCGTTTGGGTTGGGGGCTCGCAGTCTGGGAGGAGGAGGAGCAGCAGAAGGGGAAGTCGGCTGGCGCGGTCGAGGTCCGGGTCGAGGTCTAGGGCGCCTACGGCGCAGAAGAGGGGGAGTGCCCGGAGGAGTGTGCGGAGGAGCGGGAGTCGGGCTGGGGGCAATAGGGCGGCGACGGCACCGGCTGGGCATTTTTAGGGATTGTGATGCTTATTGGGTGAACCGATGCTTACATTACCAATGGAAACCAGCGAGGCAAGGACGGGTAGTTTGGGAGGTCGTTTAGTATCTCTGGCACGATGGGGATTTTGTAGTACTTGAGGATTAGATTTCCTTTACAATATACTTGGCATGTAGGGGTATGCTATGGAAGCGAAGTGATTGCAATGTGACTGACTAAAGATGGAGCATCGCAAGCTTACAGTAGTAGCACAAATGAATTGTAAAGGAGACTCGGGGGTAGAGCATAGCTTGGGTATTAAATACATATCGTACGTACATGCGTATAGCCATCGATTCGTGAATAAAGCACATTGAAAACTCAGCAGCTCATGCAGCGATTACGGTCGCTTTTCAGTTACAATAGCTACAGGGTGACAGACCACCCATTGCTCACCCGCCTCTACCTTGCCTACCGATCACACACCCAAGCGCCGATAACAAACCGCAGTGCGGTGTAGCCCGCTGAGATAAATTGGGACATGCAGGCTCCCCTAGTCCTCCCCGGACTTTTAATGCCTACCAAACACCGGGAATGATGGCGTACTTCCCCTTGATCTTGTCCTCGCCGAACTTCTCGATATACCACTTCTTGCCCGAGACGGCGCGCGGCAGCATGGCGAAGATCTCGTTGACGAGGAAGCAGCGGGCGGGCGTGCAGCCGACCCCGGCCGCGATCCAGAAGCCGAGCCACTCGATCCACTCGGAGAAGTAGTGCGGGTACAGCATGTAGCGGAACAGGCCGTTGTTGGGGACCGAGTAGTGCTTCTCGATGGAGCCGACGGGCCGGCCCTGCTCGCGGGCGAGGCGCTCCTGGCGGCGCTGCTCGGCGCGGCGGATCTCGCGCAGCTCCTCGTCGCAGAAGTAGTTGGCGGTGAGGCCGACGTAGAAGACGACGAGGCCGGTGGCGAACTGCAGGACGGAGGAGCCGCCGTTACTAAACTGGGCGGCCGAGTTCCACTCGGCTTCCGTCGTGGGGCCGTAGGCGGCCAGCCAGCTGCCGAGACAGGTCGCGTTGAAGAACTGGAAGACGAGGGCCATGGACCAGACGACGGCGTGGATGGGCGACATGGACGGCTGCAGGACGGGGAAGAGGACGGCGCGGTAGACGTAGTGCAGGCAGAAGAGGCCCGCGAGGGTTTTGTTCTGCCAGGGCAGGTCCTCGATGCCGTGCTGGGTCGGCAGCGTGTTCATGATGTAGAGCAGCGTCACGAAGCCGGGGACCTCCATGGTCAGCCAGGCGATGCGGCCCGGGATGTTCAGGGGGCTCTGGACCGAGGTCTTGCCCATGCCGTACCAGGAGATCATCCATTGGGTGGAGTAGGCCTTTTGTTTGTTGTTAGCGATGCTGGCAAGGTTGAGAGTGAAACCTTGTTGCGAGCTACTACGTACCACGGGGAACCACTTCCAAATGCTCAGGATGAACTCGTAGTTCTCGCGGCTCGCAGGGAGCCAGTTCTCGATGATTGCCATTCCTGGACGATGCCGAAAGGGCGTGGGTGGAATGCGATAGGAAATATGGAGTCACGTCGGGGGAGTTCATCAGCAAAGAAGAAATGCGTGCGGAATTTGAGGGCCCCGGGACGACTCCCGTGGTGGGAGAGAGATAGATTACGCGGGGTATGGATTTACGTGCAGGCGGCAAATGGCCATTACCCGAAAAGAAAAGGGGGAAAAGCACACAGACACAACTCCTCCCCGCCAGGCAGCTTTATCAAGAAAGTTGGCGAAGATGTAAGACGTCAAATACCAGAAAAAAAATAGCGACAAACCAAGTTTAGCCGTCAATGACGCCCGTGCCCTTCATGTACTTGTATGTATGGCACTGTGACATGCGATTTGGCGTTGCGTTCGACGAAAGGTTCATCAGGTTGTTGGCGGCGACCCAGCGACTAAAACCATGGGCGACCCAGACGGGCTCCGTTTCTGATGCTCCCTTGCTTGCTTTTGCTCAAATCGGGGAAAAAACACATGCAGGTCGAAGGCCCAAGCTTGCCGGCGACGGGCGCTAAGTTTTGGATGGTTGAGACGAACGAACATTGAACATCGCCTAGCTTTTGTGGTGTCTGGGGGCATCGTGTTCGCTATCGCGAGTTCAGTAATCGGTTCGCAAGCATATAAGTAGGTGATAATCAGCGATATTCTAGATTGCACGTACATGTAAGCAGGATATTCAAAACGAGCCTTCCTGCCAATGGACAGCCAGCTCCGTTGCGACGCAGGTCAAGCTGCCATTCCAAGACAGCTGATGGAGTCCTACGTCATGCCCGGAGGCAACCTTGACGCACAGAGTCGTGGCTGAGGGTGCGCAAGCCACACAGCCAGACAGAGGCAACTGGCCGGGGTTCCAGGGCCCCGTGCCGGCCGAGCCGTATGTCTGCACCCTGCTCAGCTTGCTGCTCACTTGCTCACACCACACCAGATAACCTACATGTATCTAGGTATGTTGCTGCCTAGTTGTCGTAGGGAAGAGCCATACATGGTCAAACGCGTACCAGCAATTGATGGCAGCCCAGTTAAGTTTTGTACCTGTGGCAAGAGGATCTTGGAAAGCTCGCAACGCCGCTCACCATGTTCATATTCGGTCACTATCTATCGTGTCTACTTTGAAGTTACTTTAGATAGCGAGCACACAACTGCATTAACAATGAAGATCTTATACTTATAGCATTGTGACAATATTGAAAGCTGGATCAGTGCCAACGAGCGTGATAGTGAGCAGTGATTAGCCGAAGTAGACCGCCATGCAGAAGCAATTGATGGTAGGATCGGAACATTGAAACGATTCGTTTAGTACCACGAGCACCGCCACACGTCGTACCTGGCGCTTGATTGACTGGCAGACTGGGGCCACTCTGGGCCATCACAGCGCGCGCTGTACCTCTTGACCTCCTAAGCCTCCCAACCACTCAGTGCGGGCCTGACTGGACAGTAGACTGGAGACGGGAGCTGCGAGCTTCAGCAGCAGCGCCTACATGTAACTGACTTACATACCTAACCTACTAATTCTCTCGCGCATACCTTCCGGCGGGTAAACCACCTTGACACTTCCCCTCTTCTATGAAATCCGACGGATCCTGAGACTCGCCCGGATTCTTACCTCCGCATTAGTTATACCCATTTTCGAGAAAGCTTGAGCTTCCGGCCTTTTCTGGGAGCCGATGACGCAAGCTTGAACCCGAAGGAACGCACACCCCGCGAATCATCTGCGATCTGCCAACCTACGCCCTCCCTCACATGCCGCAGGGCTGACCGACCTTGGAAGCCTGAGCAACTGCCCCGAGGCGAGGCGACCTGGATTGCGAGAAGACTGACCATGTAAACTGAGCATTTGTACGCCTAAGCTTATTCCCCGTCTATTCGGCCACGCCGTATCGCATCTTTTGACTCTGATTTGAGGGCATCGCCAGCAGGGTTGCACAGATCCAGCGACATCCCACAGCCCACCCCCTCAACCGGGTCTCTCTCACTTCACTCCTGCCCCGTGGTTCCTGGCTCGACCTGCGCACACGAATACGGCCAACAAACAAGCCGAACGTCCTTCCCACCAGGAGTGCGACTGCCTTCTACCAAGATCGCGCATTTGACCTTACTGCAGTGATTGAATACAGCCATTTGGGTCAGATCCCGAGGTTTCCGCTACTCTTGAAAACGACAAGGCCTGGCGGTCTCTGAATCGTCATTATGGCCACACGGAACGGACCCGCAGGAAATGCCCCAAACAACGACAAGCCCACTCCCTCCTTCAATATGCAAGGGGTGAGGCAGGAGCTTTGGTCCGCGACCGATTCCGACACCGACGGAGAGAATGTTTGGGGCGACGCAAGACAACCCCAAGACACGGCTTCTGCTGGTGCCCAGTCGGCTCCTCGTACGATTCCCGACACTTTACGTCCTGGCCATGCAACCCAGAACCCGTTCGGCCACGATGCCGGGAACCCATGGGATGAGGACGATGGACAAGGCAGTGTCCCGTCATCACATACTGGGTCAAAAGGCGGATTGGAACATGTACCTACAGTTTTGCGACCAGGCGGCCGCCAAGAGACAAATCCCTTCAAGAGGAAACCTCTATCTTCTACCAACACCGGCCAGAGCGCAGCCAACTTGATACCCGTCGATGCGCCGCCGGTCCCTCCGACCAACGCGTTCTCCCAGTTGCAACTCAACGACTCCGAACAAAGCACGAATCCTTGGAAACCAACCACCGAAGACTCAAAAGCGTCGCTCGCACCGCCCCTCGTCAATTCAATACCCGACCAAGACACCGGCAACAACGTGTGGGGCTCTGGGCATGGTTCAAGACAGCCGTCTGCGAGTCCCCGAGCGCACTCTCCGGCTATTGTGTCTTTGCCTTCAGAGGGCGAGTCATCCTCGGCCTGGGACGATGATGTAGTCGCAAAGCCCGCGCTTGGGCACATGCCGCTTAAGTCGCCAGAAGAGCAAGAGTTCTCGCAAGATGCCCATGCTTGGGATGACCTTGCTCAGTTGGACAAAGGCAAGGGCCCCGCAGCCCATGCAGGACAAAGCCAACCAAGATCCGGCGACGATTGGAATTTGATAGATCATGACCCACAGCCAGCGAGTCTCTCTAGACAGAGTACTTGGGAGAATTTTGACGATCCAGAGGCAGAGAACAAACCAGCAAAACCAGAAGAGCAAATACAGAAGCCACCAACACCTACGGCCGAGGCCGCCGAGGAACCTCGACCCGCCTTGCCGCCACGCACTTCCCAGGAGGTCCCACCCGCTCAACCCCCAAGGCCTCAGTCCCCCAGTGCTTCCAATAAGAACGAAACATATCAGATTAAAAACATAAACTGGCATGATGTATCCGCTGCCCAGAACCCGAGGAAATCCCCGATCCTCGTTCAAAACGCCAACGGCCCGTGTCCATTGGTCGCTCTCGTGAACGCGTTGACCTTGACAACTCCGGCTGATTTGACTAACACCGTTTTGGTGGAGACACTGAGATCACGAGAGCAGATCAGCTTGAACCTCTTACTGGAGGCGGTGTTCGATGAATTGATGTCTCCCAGGAGGACCAATTCAGATGCCGCGTTGCCTGACGTGAGCGAGCTGTATGCTTTCCTGAAAGGCTTACAAACGGGGATGAATGTCAACCCGCGCTACATCCCTACCCCCGAGCTGATAACATCTCACAAACGGACGTCCCTTACCCATGTCCATCCGTCGGAACGGGGTGATCTCATCCCTGGGACGTTTGAGGATACTCGCGACATGAAATTGTACGCCACATTTTCTATCCCGCTTATACATGGCTGGCTTCCTCCAAAGGATGACCCCGTATACGATGCCTTTGACCGCCAGGCATCGTCATACGATGATGTGCAGAGCCTACTATTCCGCGAAGAAGAACTCGAAGATAAACTCAGCGCACCCTCCAGCGCTGGGCTTACAGAACAAGAACAAGAGATGTACCAGGATATCATGATCATCAAATCATTCCTGGCCACTTCGGCAACTCAACTGACTCCGTGGGGCTTGGAGGTGATAACAAAATCAGTACGGCCCGGTACATTTTCGATTCTGTTCCGCAATGATCACTTTTCTACGCTATACAGGCACCCGCAGACATTACAGCTTCTGGTGCTTGTGACAGACGCTGGGTACCATTCGCACGACGAAGTTGTCTGGGAATCACTTGTCGACGTCAACGGCGAGCGGGCAGAGTTCTTTTCGGGGGACTTTCGGCTCGTGGGCGGCCCGCAGCACCAACAGTCACACCAGGAGTCGCCGGCTGGGGCTTCCACTAGCGGCGGCAGAGGTCGCCGTAGTACAAGCGACGCGGACAACGCGCCGGTTTCTCCAACTCTTGAGCAAGAAGATCGGGATCTGGCGTTAGCGCTGCAGTTGCAAGAGGAAGAAGATGAACGGCATCGGAATGAGCAAGTGGCCCGGCAGCGTGAGAGACAGCTATCCGAGCAGTTTATTGAGCAGCAAGGCCGCGGCTCGACGGCTCGTACAGGGCCTCGGGGCAGAGGCGGGAATAGCGTCTCTTCCTCCCGTGGTGGATCTACTAGCCAACTGAACATTCCGGTTCGGGCGAGCAGTAACAGCCTGAACAGTCCAGCTCGGGGTGGCAGACCGGCGCAGCAGCAACCAGTCAGGCCGCTCGTCCCGCCGGCCAACAACCGAACTCATCGTCCTACAGATGGAGAGGACGATGATGCGCCGCCGAGCTACGAACAAGCCTCCAAGTCTACCCCATATGTGCCGCCGGCAGGCCACCCAAGCCACCCGGAGAGCAGCCCGGGCAGTTCGACGAGGGGGCGTAGGCCCAATCTGGCAGGCCCATCCAGAGGTAGCCTCGCTGGTAACAATATGGGCCGCGCCAGACCGCCGCCGGTAGCTGCGCAAAGCGCTGATGATCGACACAGGGACTGCGTTGTCATGTGATGAGGCACTACTGCGCGGACCGGCATCTTTAATCAACTTTTGGTTGTATTCTTTTCTATCGGGAAATTGGGCATTTGGACTGGGAGGCCTGGCATACGGGCGCAGGAAATGGCTTTGGGTTAACGAGACAGCGATTATTGCGCATGATGACGACCATTCACCGGTGTTTCCACCGATCATTGTCACGAATACCTCGTGTATGTGTCCATTCTGAACGGACGCATATGGATCGCCACATTTCAAAGTTGGGCCACCATAGCTCCTCTCGCCTTCTAGGAATTTTCAGCGTCTTCGCGTGGAGTTTTGGTCAGTCACCCTTTTGCTTTTCACCAAGGGATGGGAAGGAACAAACTATCAGGACACGGGAAAGGGCAAGTACTTGGTATAGCGACACTGCCGGGGGTTTGTAGATGGATCGCATCGCATCGCATTGCGGACCCGACGAATATCTATACGGGCATTATTATTCTTGTTAGGCGCAGTAATATCGTTGGGGGTAATAGAAATGGACTTGGATTGTGTGTTAATTAATGGCCGCGACAGAGTGCGCGGGTTTCTAACTGGTGAGTTCTTGTGCATGGTATTGTGATAGTAACAGCGAGGGATGGTGCTTCTCTTATGGACAAACAGCAAGGGCGCTGATCTCTCCCTGATTCAATATCTTGCTTTTGTTCTCATTCCTGAATAATTGTGGCTGATCGGATTTTGCAAATGATTACTAGAATTCCTCTTCCGAGACACTCCAATCAATTCTGCCCTCCCTGGCAACCGCCCACATACCAGTCAGGACCTCTTTCGACGGACCAGAGTATAAGGACAGGGGAGATTCCCTTTCGGTATTCCAGACCCTCGCCGAAGAGTGTCTCTTTCACCTAAGTCTGTTACCATCTTAATCGGAGAAACGCTATATTGCAAAATCCACTACAATGCAGATCTCCTTCCTCGTCACCGGCCTTCTGGCCCAGGTGATCGTGTAAGTGTCCTTTTCACCAGTTCAACAAAACGGGCTACTCGAGGCTTCCCCCATACTTTGGGTCCGTGGTCACTGACTTGACGTCCTCCTCGCTGGCGATGAATGCAGTGCCAAAGCCCTCGTCACCCCCGCCCCCTCGCTCGAGAACCGGGAAGCGTTCGAGAAGGCCAAGCGCCTAGTCATCGATACGGACCCGCGCCTCCCGTACAACCAGGTGGTGGTGCCGACCTACTGCATCGAGAACAAGCTCTGCTACATCGGGTGCTTTGCGCAGATTGTGCCGAAAGGGAAGTGTTTGGGGTGCCAGGGGTGCGATCCTCTTCCTATTTAGGTGCCTAAACAAGGCGGTCAGGGAGGGGTCGGAGGAACGAAGGGGAGTTGGCAATCAACACGTCTCTTATCGAGCTTGGGGATAGGGTTATGATGTCTATGCGATAGGGGGCATTGGATCACATTGTAGACTGGAGGGGTTGAATAGTTGGATACCAGACAGCGGCGAGAGTGGACTTGAAATGCAAACCCAGTTACTCGTTGACGATGACCGTGTGCAGATGGAATAATTGTCCCAACTCCCAACTGGAATGCATTTATCCGATGTGGAATAGACATGGACTTTTGTTGGTTAATCCATTCGCCAACCCTTTTGTAACCGTACGTTTAGGCCAATGTACCCAATCCGAGCAACGGTGGTTGCGATAACGCGTTTACAACTTTGCTCTCGCCTCATTCCCATCAGCAACAATTGCGCCATCACTGGCTTCTTCCAACTCAGCAATCAGCGTCCCTTCCGCAATATCCTCCCCATCCTCCGCCTCCGTAACCCACCGCACGCGACCCGCGCGCGCCGCCCGCACCTCGAGCTCCATCTTCATCTGCTGCACGACGCAGACGACGTGACCGGGCCGGACCACATCCCCCGCATCCACCAGGACCTCGACCAGCTTGCCCGGGAACGGCGCGACGACGTGGGACGGGTCGGCGGCTTTGCCGCGGCGGTGTTTTCCCTCGGCCAGGACGGAACCGGCCGAGGCCGCGCTGCTGGCGGCTTCGAGCAGGAACGTTTGCGGCGTGGTGGCGCTGGGGTGAGATAGTTTGACTTCGGCGCGCAGGAGGGAGGGGAACTCGTTGTGGAGGACGCGGGTGAGCTTTAGGTGGTGGACTTGCGGTTCGGCCGGGGCTTGCTTGGAGATGGTGCCGTTTTGGGGGGCCAGTTTCAGGGCCCACGCGTCGCCCTTGCGGAGGAGGACGCTGGAGCTGGATCCCCCTGATGGCGCCGCCGCGGACAGGGAGGCGTCATCTCGACTGCCGTAATCGGCCGAGGCTAGATCCTCTGAGATCCTCTTCCCCGTTTCCAGGAGCCGCGGCAGTTCTCGCTCCAGCCACGACGTGTCGCAAGCCCCGTTTGGGAAGTCTGGACTTGCGACGATGGCACGCAGGGCATCCAGATTGGTCTTGACCCCGTCGATGCGGGTATCCTCTAGAGCTCGCCGGCACTTCGCCACCACGTCGTTCCAGGAGACACCGGTGACGATGATCTTGGCGAGCAAGCTGTCGAAATCTGTGGAAACGACCATGGGAGCACCCGGGACAAGATGAGTGTCAACCCGAATCCCGTTACCGCTTGGTAACGCGAAATTCGGAATCCGTCCAATACTGATCGACCAGTCATTATGGACATTCTCGGCCGTTAAACGCAACTGTACAGACGATAGCTGCGGGGGGCTCGGCTGTATCCGACGATGTGAGAACTGCGAGAGCAGGAAGCGCGTCCAGAGCAACACCCTGCGCTATGTCCAGCTGGGTTTTGACCAGATCCGCGTGGGTGATGCACTCAGTGACCGTATGCTCGACCTGGATGCGCGGATTGACCTCGAGGAAGAAGAATTCCTGGCTATCTGGATTGGCCAGGAACTCGAACGTGCCCAGCGAGAGGTACGAGACAGCCTCCGCCATGCGTACCGCCGCGTCGATGATGCGACCCATGAAATTCCGGTCGCTTATGGTGCTCGGCGCCAGCTCAACGACCTTCTGGTACCGCCGCTGGATGCTACACTCGCGCTCCCACAGGTGCCGCACCCTCCCCGTCCCGTCCCCGATGATCTGCACTTCGATGTGCCGGAAGCCGTCGACGGCGGCCCGCTCAACAAATATCTGCCGCGAGGGGCTCTCAGCAATGGCGCGTGCAGTGGCGCCCTCGAGGTCCGCTTCGGTTCTGACCAGGCGGATGCCCTTGCCGCCGCCCCCGTCGACGGCTTTCAGCATGATGGGGAACCCGACCTGTCGCGCGAACGCCAGAACATCCGCGATGCTGCCCGTGGGCTGCGCGCTCGCCGCCAGCGTCGGCACGCCGCACCGCTGTGCCAGAGCCTTGGCCGCGAGCTTGTCGCCTGTTTCCTCGAGGATGCGCCAGCCGGGCCCGATGACGACGGCGCCGGCTTCGTGCCACATGCGGCGGCTGAACTCGGCGGATTCCGAGAGGAAGCCGTAGCCCGGGTGCACGGCGTCGATGCCGCGCTTCCGGACCAGCTCCACGAGGAAGGCGATGTCCAGGTACGAACTAGGGGATGGGGCTTCGAGCATGTGCCGGGCGTCCAGGGACCGGGCGTGGGTCCAGTCGTTGGGAGTTACGAAGGCGAAGGGCTCGATTTGGGGGAGAGCTCGCGGGCGGCTTGGATTATGCGAGTGGCAATCTCACCTCTACAGAAGCTCTTAGCAGGTGCCCAGGTATGGATAGCCTTATGGCGAGGTGGAGAGATACCTGTTTGCGACGAGAAGTCGTTTTATCCTCCGTCGAGGTGGATAGCCTGGCGAACTCATGTTGGTGGCTGTGTTGGCAGCACTGAGGAGTATCCCTGAGCAACTGCTTGCGACCCAACCGACATTCACCTTTCGCACACCTCTTTCACACCGGTGCTGGGCCCAGTGCTGTACGACGAGACTAATCCCAGAGTGCGTACCTACCACTTTTTATATGCGGAACTTAGCAGAAAGCACCTTCTGAAAAGAGCTGATGAGTAGTGCGACTTGGGTCAAGTCTTCTTTGTTCAGTCTATGGCCAACGGCCCTGCAGAAGTATCCCTAGGGGAGAATGTACAGGCAAAAGCAATGCAGCGCCAATTGGCCAACCCGCAGCCGGTGCCTGTCCCGCGTCCTAGCGGCTACATAGGCCTGGGGGTTAGGGGGTTAGCGGGTTAGCGGAGAGCATCCAGAGCGGTGCCGCTTGTAAGTGCGGGGGATCTGCCGCTTGGAGGACTTGCCGAGGTCGCCACCAGGGCCGCTAAGGTCCTCTCATAAGACAATTGATGATCTTCCAATGCCAGGAGGTTAGGGGTCTCGGTTGGAAGTAGTAGGCGAAAGGAAGCAATTCGGACTTCCGGACCTTATGACAACCTCTGCATACAAAGCTGCACTATATCTCTGCAATCGGCATCGTCCAGCCCGCATCCGGACCATCAAGCTATCTCGAATTCGGCAGTACATGCATGGCATAAGATGGGGGCTGATGAAAGCACCAAACAACAGGCAAGCGACCGGCTGAAACAGGTCGCCGGCCATCTGGGAGGCAAAGTACCACCAGAAAGCGAACTACCGCCACAGGCACCACAACGGAAAGGGCGGAGGAGGAGGGCCTCCGTATCAGGTCCTCCGGCAGATTATTCAGACCGCCTTGGGCAACTAGAGAGTCTGCGCAAACTTGCCCGCACTCCCGACCCAGAGCGCCGTGGCTATCGACGCCAAAAGGAGGCTGGAAAGCTATGGGTCTGGGAGCGGGTGGACGCGCTGCTGGACAAGGGCAGCCTCCAAGAGGTCGGCAGCGTGACGGGCGAAGTGAGATGGGGTAGGACGAAGCTGGAGAGCAGCTCCGCCGCAGACCCAGATGAGCAGCAGCAGCAGCCCCGCGAGGAGGAGACCATCGAAGGCTTCACGCCCAGCAACAGCGTCCAGGGATTCGGGAAGCTGAACGAGCGCAAGATCCTCTTCACGGCGGACGACTACAGTCTCCGTGCCGGCCATGCGGATGGAGCACTGTGGGAGAAGACCGACTACATCGAGAAGCTCGCGCTCTCTTTACGCATCCCGATCGTGAAGCTGGTGGACGGCTCGTCTGGGGGAGGCTCTGTCACGAGTATTCGGAAGAATGGGTTCTCATATGTGCCCCCGCTACCGGCGTTCAGCCATGTCGTCAAGCAGCTGAACTTGGGCATCCCGAATCTGGGCGCTGCACTGGGGCCATCGATAGGACTGGGAGCTGCGCGTGTCACCGTCTGCCATTTCAGTGTCATGGCGGCCAATGTCGGCAGCCTCTTCAACGCCGGCCCCAAGGTTGTCGAGGGCGCGACCTTCGAGGAAGGGTTGACGCTGAGCGAGCTCGGAGGCCCGGACATGCATTGCCGCAATGGGACGATTGATAATCTTGCGACCGACGAGCATCATGCCTTCCAGCAAATCCGGACACTCCTTAGCTACCTCCCGAACTCGGGGTTCTCCGTACCGCCCGTTGTCCAGAGCGATGATCCCCCGGACCGTCGCGAGGCAGCATTGAAGACCATTATCCCGCGACGCAAAGAACGCATGTACGACCCCCGCCGGATCATCGAGTTGGTGGTAGACAAAGGCTCCTTCTTCGAGATCGGGTCCCTCTGGGGCACGACCGCCATCGTCGGCCTCGCCCGGCTGGCGGGCCACCCGGTGGGCATCATCTCGAACAACTGCGAGAGCGCGACGGGCGGCGCGCTGGACGCGGCGGGGTCGCAGAAGCTGACGCGGCACCTCAAGCTGTGCGACGTCACGAACCTGCCGGTGCTGCAGTTCGTCGACGTCCCCGGGTACGCGGTCGGCACGGCGGCGGAGCGCACGGCGACGATGCGGCACGGGGTCAACCTGGCGATGGCGTACTACTCGACGACGACGCCCGTCTTTAGTGTGATCACGCGGCGGGTGTACGGGGTCGCGGGCGGGGTGATGCTGGACTGCCGCGAGCCGCGGACGCGGGTGGCGTGGCCGAGCGGGGACTGGGGGTCCCTTCCTCTGACAGGCGGGATCGAGGTCGGGCACGCGCACGAGCTGAGGGAGGCGGAGAGGGAGGGTGGGACGGAAGGGAAGGCGGAGCTGTATAGGAAGCTGGAGGCGGAGTACGAGGGCCTCATGAGTCCGGTCAGGACGGCGAATGCGTTTGGGGTCGAGGAGATTGTGGATCCGGCGGGGACGAGGGGGTGGTTTGTGGGTGGGTTGGGCATGTTTACGGGGGAGGTGATGGAGGAGCGGGTTGCGCGGCGGAGGGCTGGGACGCTGACGCCGTCGTTTGCGTGAGCCGATCGGGTATATGTTTTACTACTATAGATGTGGCCACTACTTAGGTCTTGCTGACAATGCGTCCCCCGCTCCGCGAGCTTCCAGAGAAATCCGAGGTCGAATTAGTTCCCCAACATCCTTCTCACAGTCTCGCTCAATGTGTCCTTTCCCCGCCGGATCCGGGTGCCCTCATTCATGCCTTTCTCCGTGACACCACCTGGCAAGAAACTCCGCGTCATCTCTACGAACAGACTGGCCATCGGTTCCTTGAATGCCTGGGCGAAGAATCCGACCAACTGATCATCCTGGACCAACTCCACCCCAACCTGCTTCCCCATCGCGTCCTCAAATGCTTCCTGCACATCCCTCGTCGAGTAACTCTCCGGCCCGTGGAGGTCGAAGATGAACGGGTTCTCATCGCCCGGCACCGCTACCGACCCGGCCGCCAGAAGCTGCGCGGCGCAGATCCGGCCAATGTCGCGTACGGAGACCATGGGGATCTTGTAGTCGGCAGGGCAGATCACGGAGTAGAAGAACGGCGGATCGGCTTTCAGGGTGGTGGCGAGCGCGGTAGCCCAGTTCTCCATGAAATAGGCGCAGCGCATGAAGACGACCTTGGGGGCGGCGTTGCGGAGGGACTGCTCGGCTTCGTGGTTGGTTCTGATCTCGCCCGTGCCGCGTTGGAACTGCGCCCCGACGCTTGAGACATAGACCAAACGTTTCACGGACGACGACTTTCCCTCTCGGGCTGAAACGGCATGCTTGACGTTGCCGGCCAGTTCGCGCGCCTTCACGATGGGGTCCGTTTCGGCGTGCAGGGGCGGGGTGATGGTGGCCACCGCGTCGGCGCCCGCGCAAACGCCGTCGAGCCTTTGGGCGTCGGCCATGTCGCCCTGGACGGCATTGAACCGCGGGTGTTCCCGGAACTCAGCCGAGGCTCTGCGCGGGTCGCGGTACACGCCTGTCACGGTCGGCTCGCGGGGGTCGGCCAGGAGGGCGCGGATGGTGGATTGGGCGGTTTTGGGGGAGGCGGGGAGGACTACGATGTGCATTTGTGCGACGAAAGCGTGTTGTATTATCTATCATACGAAAAGATTCTAGATACGAATATGTTCGCAATGCTTCATTGTCGACGCCGGATATTCCATCGTGGCTTTTGTCAGTGAGAAGGGCCGGCCGCTGACATCATGCGTGGCGGGATCTGGATGTTAGTCTCTCGGCGCACCCTCGAAAGACTGATGTCCAACTACTACTACACACCCTTTTACTCGGAGAATTGCGTGCTCTGACCTGCCCGGATCTCGGGGTAGCCCCTCCCTAACGCCTACTGCCCCCCGCCGCCAGGAGTAGCCACTATTCTCGCTAGCGAGGCACCCCAGCTGCCCAGACAATACCCGCCTTATCTCCCACACATCTTTGGCTTCACCATAACCGGGGAAGCGAGTGAGCGCCCCAGGTCATTACGCGGTTCGGCCCATACCCTCCGATTTGAGGGGGAAAGCCCGAAGAACAAGCCGAAACGCGACGCTACCACGAGCGACACCGCACAGTGGCTCAACTCTAAGGCGATGGGAACACTAGTAGTAGCAGTCCAGAGATGACAGCCATCCGAACGGATGGACCTCGTCGACCAGTCGTCACCACTTGGCTCGGATATCTTGATCTGGGAGATCCGGCTGTTGGGAATCCACTTTGGCTCGAGGCTCATATGATGCTTAGCAATCGGGAGCCGCGCAATAACCCAATCGCACCTCGTGTTGGGCAGGATGGTTGCAACGGTTTCCGCTTTGGGGGCGTCGATCCCCCCTCCCTGCCGAACCTCATGCGTCGGACTCGGCTCCAGAAGGGCCCTCCGCAGCAGGATTGGGTGGTGGCAGATCCGTTGGGCAGTAAAGCGGCGATACGACATCCGCGGATGCATACCAGAACTATCCCGGCTGCCTGCCCAACATACCTTTCCTTGTCTATCCACGCCTTTGATAGTTCTCTTGCGGCTCGTTCCAGCGACATTCGTCGATTGACACCGACGCTGTCTAATGGTGTTGAAATCGAGCATTGTTATGACACCAACTGACCACGATGGCGTCAAACGGAGAGAATATCGAGAAAGACAAGCCCGAGATCCATGCCGGACCAGCACAAGACGGCAGGCACCTGCCTCGCAGCCCACCAGACTCGTTGAGTGACGCTACTATAAGCGAGGCCCATCCTGTCGGACGGAGCCACCTGGCCGACCTCGTGCGGTCTCTGAGTAGTCGAGATGCTGCTGCGCGATACCGGGAAGAAGCTGCAGACGATGGCATCCCGGACAGCAATGGCCGTGGAGCGAAAGACCGTAACCAGTTTGCGGATAGAGAGATCATTTCGTGGGAGGAAGGCGACAAGGAGAACCCGCACAACTGGTCCCACGTACGCACTCACGATGATGGCTACCCCCAAGCCACTGTCGCAGGAACTTGGATAGGAACTGACTGACGTTCTATGCGTGAGGTGCAGATCAAGAGAAACCGAGTGCTTCTCACCACCATGGTCTTAATCATCAACAGCACTCTGGGGAGTTCCCTACCGAGCATGGCCATCCCTTATATGGCCAAGGCGTGGGGCGTCACGGCCCAGGGGCAGATGCCGTTGCCCATTGCCACATTCCTGATGGGGTTCGTGCTCGGACCTATGATGTGTATGTTCATGGCAACTCCCCCTTCTCAGAATACGAGAAGAAGTTGGAGGGCTTTCCAGGCTGACGATCTCCGATACCTAATCTCCAGGGGGCCCCCTCAGTGAACAGTACGGTCGCCGCATCGTGGTGGTCAGCACGTTTTCCATCTTCACCATCTGGACCCTGGCCTGCGCGCTGGCGCCGAGCTGGCCGGCGTTCCTGGTCTTCCGCTTCCTGTGCGGCGCGTTTGCGAGTGCGCCCATCGCGGCCGTCGCAGGCATCATTGCGGACGTCTACGCCGATCCCGTGGCTAGAGGCCGCGCGATGGCGTATTTTATGGCTGTATGTCTTGGGACTTCTTTCTGGTCTGCGCCCTCATCCACGAGATACACTGTTACTGACGTGTCGGCTGCTAGACGACTGTGTTTGGGCCCCTTTTCGCCCCTATCATCTCCGTAAGTTGGGAGTCATCTTGGACCGAGCCTGATCCCTCAATAGGGCGAAGCTAATCGATTGTTCACGCAGGGGTTTTGCTCCACGTCGATTGGCTGGCGTTGGACCTTCTGGATCGCACTCATCTACGCGGGCCTAACCTTCATTCCGGTCATCTTCCTGCCGGAAACGTACGCTCCCGTGCTCCTGGCGCGCAAGGCCGCCGCCCTCCGCAAGCAGAAGCCCGAGTCCCACGTCTACGCCGCCGCCGATCTCGAGGACCGCGACCTGAAGCAGCTCGTGACCGTCGTCCTGACGCGGCCCATGCGCATGATCCTGACCGAGCTCATCGTCAGCAGCGTCTGCATGTACCTGGCCCTCGTCTACGCCATCTTCTACATGTCCTTCCAGGCCTTCCCGCGCATCTTCCAGGGCCTCTATGGGTTGTCGCCCGGCGTGACGGGCCTCTGCTTCCTGCCCATCGGCGGCGGCTGCGTGCTGGGCCTCCCCATCTTCTTCGCGTACGACCACGTGCTGCAGCGCGCGCAGAAGACGGGCAAGGCCTGGGCGAGGCAGGAAGAGTACCGCCGGGTCCCGCTCGCGTGCCTGGGCGGGCCCCTCTTCGTGGTCGCCCTGTTGTGGCTCGGCTGGTCGGCGCGCCCCGCGGCGGGCGTGCCGTTCTGGGTGCCGATGCTGGCGGGGGGTGCCGTTCGGGCTGGGCTGGATGCTGATCTTCATGGCGCTCCTCAACTACCTGACGGACGCGTACGAGCGGTTCGCGGCGTCGGCCAACGCGGCGGCGTCGGCGTCGCGGTCGCTGGTGGCGGTGGTGCTGCCGCTGGCGACGGGGCCGATGTTTGGGGGGCGGTTGGGGGTGGCGGGGGCGTGCAGCGTGCTCGCGGGGCTGAGCGCGGTCATGTGCGGGGTGCCGTTTGTGTTTATTTGGAAGGGGGAGCGGATCCGGGCGGGGTCGCGGTTTTGTGCGGAGTTGAGGAGGAGGAAGGGGAAGGCGGAGGCGGAGGCGGAGGGGGAGAGGGTTAGGGCGAGGGAGAGGAAGGGGAAGGGGGATGGTAGGGGGGAATGGGAAGGGGGATGGGAATGTGATTGGGGAGGAAAAGGATGGGAGCGGTGATGTTTGATGCTTAAGATGTAATCGCATATCTGACTGAAACTCTGGAGCACCATTAGTTCATGGAATTCCTTAGAAGACAGCAGCATGTCAGCTTCACGACATGTATTAGAGTCGATGCCACGAATACTAGACTGGTAGTTTCGAACCCAGACTCCTTCGGGTCACATACCAATGACAAGATTATGGTGCTTGCTATAGTGTAAGTAATGAAGAACTGCCGGGGTACGTTCCTCATGCCCGATTTCGTGCCCCAAGTGCGGGTAGCAAACATGACCGGGTTTGGTATCGGGAATCGTAGATGTTGTTGGTTTGGGTGATGGCTCACTTCCGAATCTCCGATCTGGATCGGTGTTTGCCCATCCCTCGTCCGGAGGCAAACAAAGGAAAAGGGGCCGGGATGCCGACCAACACACAGATTCATGCCCGATTCCCTTTGTCTTCGAAAGTTTGACCGCGATGTAACTGCAATCTTAACCGGGTAGCTGGGAATGGTGTGATATGTTTGACAGGAATGGGGAATGAGATCCAAGGTTGGTTGGATCTACGACATGCAGTTTTCGGCAATCTTTGGTATCTTGGATTTAGGTCTAGCTCTCACCAAGTACATATAGGAGCTGTGGAACTTATCTTGAATCCCGCACAATCTGAGGATCTACACTTCAACAACTCGCAAGATATAGGAAAGGTTTTGTTTGATAAATTTATAGCATTAGTAGCCAACATGTCTGTCATCCAAGGCCTCAAACAACATCTTTCTGATCTCGGGAGCCTGGACGATGATAGCCCACTCATCCCAGCTACCAAAGGCAAGGGACTGTCCCTTGAAGTTGCGTATTGGAAGGACAAGACTCAGACCGAGCCCCATGAGATCCTCGACGCTTGCGGCGGAGCAGCTGTCAGCTGCTTCGGCAATGGCTGGGTAGACAACGCGCCGGAGCTGCATGATCTTCGAGGGGTACTGAAGAGGATGCAAGCCAAAAAGTCTTCCTTCAGCGAGTACGGGCAGGTGGTGCTTGCTCTTATCGAGCAAGTCATCAATGGGTCCTACTTTATGCACTACGCCTACACGTCGGAAGTCCCCCAGAAGTTGACGGACGTCCTGGTAGCCAACGCGAACACCCCGGCCCCAACCTTGAAAGAGGAAGAGAAGATGTTGAAGGTGATGGTGCTCAATTCCGGTAAATTCCCATTGTAACTCTTGCCTATGCGAACCCTCAACTAACATGATCACAAGGTTCGGAAGTGTGCGACGCCATGGTAAAGCTGGCATGGCAGTATTGGAACGGGCGGAAGAAGATCGCGGAGAGCAAGGGAAAAGCCGTAGAAACTCCAGGTGACGTTAAGGAGAAAGCCTGCTTCATCACCAGAACAAGTTCCTACCACGGAAACACGGTGCAGGCCCTCTCGCTCAGTCACTTCCCCGCCCGCCAGGAGAACTTTGGTGGACTTCTCAGCACGGATAATCTGTACAAGGTCAATCGGTACTACCCATACCGGGACAGACAGACCGTCAAAAGGGGCGGAGCCAACAGAACGGAAACTGATGACGAGTACGATGACCGATTGGTACGCGAACTCGTCGAGATGATCAACCGTGTTGAACAAAGGGAGCAGAAGAAGGTTGCTGCGTTCGTCATCGAGACGGTGTCAGGGGCAGTGAGTCGATATCCAGAAAATCACGATTCCTTCCTTTGCATCTTGTCTAATGGTTATTATCATAGGCCCTCGGGTGCCAGCCTCCTAGCGTTAGATATCTAAGGAAGGTAAAAAAAAGGTGTGCAAAAAGTACGACATTCTCCTCGTGTATGACGAGATCATGTGTGGCTTGGGCCATATTGGATACGCCAATGCTTGGCATTATTTCGACGAGGAGTTCAGAAACCAAGATGAGGTCAGCGACCGTGTCGATCCATCGGCAGATGGGGAAGCTCCTCTGCCCAATATCACCAACTTGGCGCCGGACATCATGATCGTAGGCAAAACTCGCGGGGCCGGCATCCAACCTGCTTCAGCCATCCTGGCAAATGCAAAGGTTGTGGACGCAATCCGGTGAGTACTATAAGCACGCACACACTTTTTAGCTTTTAGTCACAGAAGACCGTCAGCTGACAGGGGAAACAGACACATTGACAGAGAACTACGAGAGTTCTCTCATGGGCACACATACCAGGCCCACGCAGCCGTCTGCGCCGCCGCCGCCGCGGTCCAGGAGATCGTGCCACAGAAGCTCGGCAACATCCGCGAGCGAGGCGAGCAGCTCAGGAAGGGACTGCAGGAGATCATGAAAACGTCTCCGCACGTCGGCGACGTCCGTGGCCAAGGTCTATTCTGGGGCGTGGAGCTCGTGAAGGACAAGAAACGCAAGGAGCCCTTCCACCCCCGGTACTCTTTCCTGACGAATTTCGTCAAGCACTGCCGAGTACCGGACGCGAGCGATCTGAAGGTTCCGGGCCTGGATGTCTACCCGGGGTCGTGAACAAAAACCGCAGACGCGCAGCATTATACCCACGGCGACCATGTCATATTCTCGCCGGCTTACGTCTCGACTGAACAGCATATTGACGCCACACTGAAGTCGTTCAAGGGCATGCTTGATGGATACTTCGAGGGGAAATCGTTCCCTTCCTCTGCAGTTACTGCATATGGCCACAACTGAGTCTATGGGCGACTCTGCGAAAGCGACTGCCGCTAGTCGAGTAAGCAGGGTGGTGGGAATAAAACGTGATATCTCGGGGGTGGCGCGACGGGACTGGACAATCCAAGACAGGGAACTCAATCGTAGAAGAAAGGCTTAAGGGGGTGGACGATGGCTTCCACAAGCCTTGTTGGGCGTTGGTTCTTTTTCTTTTTCTTTTTTTTTTCCCCATGGATTTTATTACTACCTTTCTGTCACAGTCGTTACATTATCTTTTCCCCCTCTCTCCCGCAGGCCCCAAAAATCCATTGTACGAAAAGTATGTCACTGGACGCTTCCCAGCTGGTTTAGATATTCACACAAACGAGTGTATCCCTGTGGAATGGGGTCGGCTTGGTTCATTAGAACTTATCCACTCTCTCAAATAATCCGATATCAGAGCTTTATTTCCTCTGTCCATGCTGCCACACGATGCCATTCGTGAATTTTGCACACAGGCGGAACGTGAATGCCTTGGGAGCTAAACTTCAGGAAAGCCGAAGCTGGCATGGTAGTGAGGTTTGCTGTTCGGGTGAGATTCGGTGGCTCTGCGGCGCCAGCAATACCTTGCTGGATGAAAAGAAATCTGCTTGCTATCCCACCTTCTCTTATAGGTTACTGTGCGCATTCACGATGCGACTGAATCGGTTGGAAAAGGAAAGCTGAGTGGCCTGGCCATGTCCAATACCCATCGCTGTTTGGATATAACACAGCAATGCACTAGACCATTGCGCCATTGATAGCGCTAGGCCGACTATGCGGAATCCATATACCGATCCCAATATAGCAGGTGAGCGAAGACCAAAACGTGCCCAATTGCCCCTGAATGTGTCGTGCCCAGCCAATCAGACGCCAGGCGTTAGCAGCTGGGACGATGCCTGCGGGACGCTCAAGCAGTTAACCTAGGTTAGGGCAGTCGCTGGCAGGGGCCCCCACTCCGAGTCAGTTAGTCACATACTGGATGGTAGCCTGGCAGTTTGAATTCTAACTTTCAATAGGCCGATCTTGGCGCTCGCATCAATCCAAATTTCCGACTTTGAGGCCAATTTCGGGCTCATGCAAGACTCATGTTGGGTTGCATTGCATATTCCATCTCTAGCGACATAGGTGCGGCTGGCATTGTAGAGGCAGCCGACGTTGTATGCAACCCACCAATACGCCGAGGTCTTGGTTCTTATCGTCTTCCCTGCAGCACACACTCACTCGGGTGCCGCTTATCGCGATCGAGAAAGCTTGTCGTGATCAAGCACCTCTTGGCTGCAGCTGCCACTGCCCAGTTCACACCACCACGCAGGCAAAGAATGGATCGCCTGAACGACCATCCTTCCAACCCAAGTGCTACTTGCACCTCAGAAAAGAATCGGGGCTTCGGCTTCTAACGCGAACATGGCGGAAAGCCTCCGTCACGAAAGAGATCGGATGCCGGCCTAGGCGTGCCCGTGCCTGGCGTGGCAGTGGCGCTCGCCTTGCTAAGGCAACGGGACATGACGCCATGGCCCATGGCAGCAGTGACGGCTGTCGTCTTATCACTTCCCGAGTCTACTTGCTTGCTTACTTTTCCCATTTCTAAGACCGACAGTCACTTGTCGCAATGCCGCAAACCATGCACGCAAGCATGACATGTCGCGCCCGTCACCTCTGAACATGCGCATTCCTCCTCTGGCAACATGTCCGAGACCTCAAACTGTCCAGCCGATGCGCGGCAGCAGCCGAGATGAGGGCAGATGGCCAAACAGGCCATCCGTTGGATCTAAGCTTTTAGGATCGCCTCCAGGGTCGCCCTGGAGGTTGCGTCCTCTGGCCAATGCGAGCACTAGGGCGCAACAGCGTAACACGCCGACTAACGCGTATAGGCAGGTCGGCACAGGCATGTTTATGCCTAAGCCCGCAGGCCGCCTCTAGCGCCACCAACCTGTTGCAGAAAAAAGAAATGCCCATCAAGGCGCTGGAAATCAGTTGAGCCTCCACCCACCACTCAGACGATGGCACTCCATCCGACTTGAGCTTCTGGCCCTGCTAGCCCTGCTGTTCAAGGTTGCAATCTGCCCCAATACTCCTCCAGTGGCATTGCGGCACTTGCATGGCATTTCGTCCGGTGCTAGTCGCTCAAGGTTCCGGGCCAGACTAAAACGGAAGCTCGGCGATGGAGTGGCTCGGGCGCGCATGCAGCCATCGACCAGTGCCAGTCTCGACATGCCTCTTCGACAGGTCACTGCCCGCACCAGGTAGCATCCTCTACCGAGACCCGTCCCATCAGCGACCTTACGATCCCATCTTCCTGGTGACCTGGGACAGCAGAGCCTATCAATGCGACATGGCTCATGTGGGCTTATCGGCCACGGCAGGGCGGGACTGAGCTCAACTTCCTCTTTCGACGCTACGCCCACATGTGATCGTCACGACGGCCTCCTGCGGAAGAGATGAGATGGAGGCCACGAAAGCAAGCGCACGCCTCGGGATGGGATGACGACCAACACCAAACCCAGAAGCTTATATAAACATCACGTCTCCCTCCCTCTCCATATCGTGCTTCACCCAGCACCCACAGCAAGCCTCCTGCGTCCCTGAGCTTGATTGCGCCGCCTGACACCTTGGCCTAATTGGTTGATTAATACATTCCCCTTTACTTTCTAATTCCCAACTTCCAACTCCAACTCCGCCAAGATGAACGCCTTCACCCACGCCTTGCTGGCGGCGTCTTTCGCCCAGGCCGGCCTTGCTGCTGCCGTCCCTCCCAACACCAGAATCGGCACCGTCATGGGCAACGCCGGCCCCGGCATGGCCTCGATACAGACGCGCAAGCCTCACTACAAGTTCAACGGCGCTCTGTCCGTCTACAAGGCCCACCTCAAGTACGGCGCCAAGCCCTCCGATGAGCTTGTTGCTGCCGTCGCCAACATCACCGGGACCCTCCTCCAGACTCGCGACCAGGGTTCCGTCGCCGCCAACCCCATCGACGAGTCGGATGGCGCCTACTCCAGCCCCGTCTCGATTGGCACCCCCGCGCAGAAGCTCGACCTGGACTTCGATACGGGCTCATCGGACTTGTGGGTCTTCAGCAGCGAGACTCCCCGGTCCCAGCGCAATGGGCAGGCGATCTACACGCCCGGCTCCAGCAGCACCTCGAAGCAGCTAAACGGCTACACCTGGGACATCTCGTACGGGGACGGAAGCTCTTCCAGCGGCAACGTCTTCACCGACAAGGTGAACATCGGCGGCCTCGTGGTCAACAACCAGGCCGTCGAGGCGGCCCAGCAGGTGTCCGACTCCTTCTCGTCGGACAGCTCCATCGACGGTCTCGTTGGCCTTGCCTTCAGCAGCCTGAACACCGTCTCCCCTCAGCAGCAGCAAACTTTCTTCGACAATGCCAAGAGCTCCCTCGCGCAACCTCTGTTCACTGCTGACCTGAAGCACCAAGCCTGTAAGCACTCTAACTTTATTTTCCTCCCTATTCTTAGCCGGGTGCTGGAATGCGAAGCTTTGGCTGCTCACTCAGATGTGCTAACTCTAATTGCGCCACCCGCTTAGCCGGCAAGTACAACTTCGGCTACATTGACAACAACGCCTACACCGGTTCCATCACCTACGTCAACGTCGACAACAGCCAGGGCTTCTGGGGCTTCACCTCATCCGGTTACCAGGTCGGCTCCGGCTCCTTCAGCTCCTCCAGCATCCAGGGCATTGCCGACACCGGTACCACCCTGCTGTACCTGCCCACCAGTGTCGTCAAGGCCTACTACGGCAAGATCAGCGGCTCGCAGAACTCCAACTCAGCCGGTGGCTACGTCTACCCCTGCTCCGCCACCGCGCCCGACTTCACCTTCGGTGTCGGCAACGCCCGTATCACCATCCCCGGCGAGTTCATGAACTTCGGCCAGATTTCCTCGGGCTCCAGCCAGTGCTTTGGTGGACTGCAGTCCAGCTCCAGCATCGGTGTCAACATTTTTGGTGATGTTGCGCTCAAGGCGGCTTTCGTGGTGTTCAACGGCGGCTCTACCCCTAAGCTGGGCTGGGCTTCCAAGAACCTGTAAAGCATTCGGATGGGTTTCTGAATTGGTGTTTGTACTGCATTTTGGAGTCACGAGTCCCGATTGGACTCGGTTGCATATAGCAGGACGTTGGCTATCCTTCTGTATACCAGTATAGATAATGCATAAGAAAGTGTCATTTGATGTATTGATGTTGGTCTTGGTCTCGACGGTTGAGTGAATGATGAGCCAGGAGTATCTCACAATGATCTCTGCTTGTTCGGTCGCCGGTTCTTAAGTTTTTCGACCCTTACCGCCTTGGGACGAGAGATACCCTTGTTTTTAAGCTAATTCGATCGTTCGGGATAACTGGACACTTATTGGTCGGAAGTTTCATTAGGTTGGCCAAGAATATACGACATCCCCTAGCACCACTGCACGCCTTACGTGAGTTGAGGCCTTGTTGGGGGCAGAACCCAGTGCCACAGAGGATGTCAGTCATCGTCACACCCATCCAGAACCGTTCTGTAGGGATCTGAAGCTACAAGTCTGATTGGTGTGCTCGAATATGGTGCACGATGATTGGCTCGGATTTGGTAATTCCTGATTGGTCGTCCCCTTTTAGTAGTGTAGTGGCGTCCACGCCGTCGGTTTTGGTGCAACGAGGGCGGGAAACTAGCCCGGCCGGCTGACTCAATCGTGACCGCAGGTCAGCTCCGCCAGAGCCGAATATGGTGCTTTCTTCAGAAATGCCATTCATTGCGAGTGGTATAAAGACCACTCCGATTCTCTAACCTTCAAGTGTCGTTGATCCAGGGCGATAGCAACCAGACTACCATCGTACTGCTACCCTTGAACCCATCACCGAAACTCAATTGTGAACAACACGAACATCAAACATGGCACAAGCCCAAGGAACCTGCGACCCCCGCTTCGCCAAAGTCCGCACCCTCTTCCAATCCTTCCTCGACTCGGGCGCGGAGCTCGGCGCCTCCCTGACCGTGAACCTCGCGGGCGAGACCATCCTCGACCTCTACGGCGGCCACGCCGACGCCGCGCGCACGCGCGCCTGGGAGCGCGACACCGTCGTGCCCCTCGCGTCCAGCACCAAGACCGTGTCCGCCCTCGCGGTGCTCCTGCTCGTCGACCGCGGCGCCATCGCGTCCGTCCACGATAAAGTCTGTAAGTACTGGCCCGAGTTCGCGGCGAACGGCAAGGAGGAGGTCGAGATTCGGCACTTGCTGGCGCACACTTCGGGCGTCGCGGGCTGGGAGGGGCCGATCTCGGTGGAGGAGGTCTGCGACCGCGACTCGGACGCGACGGCGCGGCTCGCGGGGCAAGCCCCTTGGTGGGTGCCGGGGACGGCGTCGGCGTACCATGCGTGGAACTACGGGCACCTGCTCGGCGAGGTGGTGCGGCGCGTGGCGGGCGGGACGCGGTTGAAGGAGTTCGTCGCGCGGGAAATTGCAGCGCCGCTCGGGGCGGATTTCCAGATCGGGCTGCGCGCGGAGGACGAGGGGCGCATGGCCGAGTTCGTCGCCCCTCCTCCCTCGAGTAGCGGGGGTGGAGGGGGCGGGCTGCCGCCGGGGTTCGAGCCGGGCCCGCTGTTCGTGAAGGCGATTGCGAACCCGGCGATGCCGCCTGACTTCGGACGGACGCGGGCGTGGCGGGAGGGGGAGGTGGGGGCGTCGAATGGGGTCGGGAATGCGCGGGGGTTGAATGCGATCTTGTCGAACATCACCCTCGCCGGCTTCAACAACGACGACAACGAGGACCAGGAGGAGAAGAAGTACCTCCTCTCCAAACCGACGGTAGACCTCATCTTCGAGGAGCAGTCCTACGGCCCCGACCTCGCCGTCGGCCAGACCATCCGGTTCGGCATCGGGTACGCGCTGCGCGGGGACGCCGACGGGGGCAGGGAGAAGACGTGGGTGGACGACCGGCTGCCGGCGGGGCGGATCGCGTACTGGGGCGGCTCGGGCGGGTCGCTGGGCATTATGGATGTCGACCGCGGGCTCACTATTACGTATGCGATGAATCTACGGTCGACGAGTATGTTGGGGAATCCGGCGTCGACGGCGTACATTAGGGCGATTTACGAGGCGTTGGGGGTTGAGATTTAGGGTGTGCGAGGATTATCCGTTTTATGTTGACATGTGTGTACATTCGGCTCGTGTGATGCCACAACTCATCCCTATTGGCGTTTTTACTCTGTGTACTAGCTCTTGAGCTGAAAAAAATGCAAGGAGCGACACTGCCATGGCCCGAAGATGTCTCAATGGCAAGCTGCAGCATGCGTATAGGAAACAGAAACATGGCGCTCCGCCTCTCGATGCTGATGATCCATGCTAAATGACTTTTTCCTTTCCGCTAACACGCTTTCTCGTCAAATCCGACTTCATTCAGGGATCCTACAATCTTTGAACAATATGCATATCTCACGTAAACACGAGCTTAGCTGGTTGTTTTCAATGCTACTGTATTTAACTCGTTTTAACCCAATTGCCGCGTTCTGGATGCTACCGCTCCCATTGCCGATCCTGGGATTGCGACGTCGCAGTATCTGATTGGATAGGTGAAGGAAAAGGGATGGAGGGAGGGGAAACGGATGCGACGGAGATGAGCCTGTGGATGGAGCGGTATGAGTTTGACGTCGTTGGCGAGATCTTCCACGGCCACGAGGATGGGTTCGTCATGGTTCGCGACGGGCGCGATGACAATGACTGGTGTCACTTGATGGGCGTGATGCCGGATACCGGGGCGTCGCTCATGTATATCCCGTGGTTCCTCAAAGTGCCCTACTTCGCTGGCATGATGCTGTTTCGGAGCAGCCGTGACGGGGTCCGCGGGATGCTGGATGTGACGAAGCAGGCCAACAAATCGGCGAACGCGCGCTGGGAGGCTATGCAAAAGGGCGAGGAGCACCCCGACGGAGGACATCCTGACCGGCTTACTGAATATTGTGAGGGAAAGAGGTAAGGAGGGCAATTGGACCGTCGCTGACGTCGCGACCGAGGTCTGGGGCGTCATCTGGGCGGGGAGCGACACGACGGCGACGGCGCTGTCGAGCGTCTTCTACCATCTGCACAAGCACCCAGCCTCCCTGGCGAGGCTGCGGCGGTAGATTGAGGCCGCACTCGCCCAGGGGAGACTCTCGTGGCCCATACGCTACAGCGAGGCCCGCAAGCTGCCTAGACCGCGACCCCAGCGAGGTCAAAAAAATGGGCCGGGCCATGCTGCAGTTCGGGCAAGGTCCGCGGGTCTGCATCGGGCGGCGCCTCAGCGAGATCGAGATGTACAAGCTGCTGCCGACGATCCTGACGGAGTTCGACTTCGAGCTGCTGGTCGAGGACTGGGAGGTTTGCGGGGGCTGGTTTCATCGGACTAGGAATGTTATGTGCAAGGTGGAACGAAGACGGGGGACAGAATAGATGGAAATGCTGGTGTCACTAATGAAAGGCGCACAAGTTGTGGCGTACGAGAGGAAAACGAGGCGGCGACAAAAGCATGTTGATTCATGACATTGCTGGTTGCTATGAACATATATATCAATGGAATGCAATTGTCTACTTTTGAGACTGACAAGAACACGACTGAGTTGCAAGTCATGAAACGCATCGAAACCAGCGGTGTAAAGAATAAATGCGCCGTTTTACGGGTTAAGATGCAACCCCTACTGGCTGCCCCCCCTCTGATTGACCCCTCCTGATTTCAGATGATTCTAGAGCCCCTAAGCAATAATAACAGTATATAAAGGGGGTTAAATTTTACTCGTTTCCCAATTAAAGTAGATTAATCTCTTCCTTTTTTTTCCTTTTTTTACTACTATTAATATAATTAAAGAAGCTCGTATTGCGTAGGCGGTTTAGGCTGTGTTAGCCGGCGAAAGTATTAACCGTGCGGCTAAAAACTATAACGTTAATAGGGGCACCTTTTGTAACCGATTTAGGGGTTAACTTTCGAAAAAGAGAAGTATAAAGCCTTTTAACTTTTTACCCTTATCGAAGAGACTTTTTTAATTAAATAAGCTTTTTTTAAATTAGTTTAGGTTACGTATTAACGTACCGGCTATTTCGTATATATGTTTAGCGTATCCTTTTTATAAAAGGGGTCGATTATTTTATTAGTAAACGATAAGTGTACCGTTTTTTAAAACGTTATTTAGCTTTTAAGACCGTGCGTGTTAAAGCGATAAATTTCCGGCGTTTTATATATATATTAAACGGGGCTATGCGAAGGTTTTTTAATCGGCTTAATACTGTTATTATTAATAGTATACCCCCTCGATTTAAATTTAACGCCGATAAAATAAGAACTACGATAATAATAAAAAAGGGTATTATAATAATCGAACTTACCGCCTATTAAAGTTTAATACGGAACGACTCGGCTAATCGCGAGTAAATAATTATTTTAAAGTGTATTAATATTATTAATAATATTTTACCGCCTTTAATTATATTTAAAAATTAATTAATTTAATAATAATAGTTTTTTTAAAAGGAGAACGAGGTTAATTACGAATATAAGAATTAAGCTTTTAAAGCGTTATTAAAAGGATAAATTTTTAATCCTATAACCTTAAAATAGTTGAAAAAAATCTTTATTTTTTTAACGAAGCTTAATAACCTTAATTAATAGAGGCTTTTAATTCTTAATAAATATAGAAATTATATCGACGATAACTTTATATTAGCGGCGTTAAAGGTTAAGGTGTAGCTCTTTTATTTATTACTATATAGCTCTTATGTGTTTTAGCCCTTAAATGTTAGCTGTTTTAGGGTCTTAAAAAGAGGTTTCGAAAGGAGCTCGACTTAGTATACGCTATTATTAATAATAGCTATATTAAGAAAGGGGACTTCTTTCGAGCCTAAGTTAAAGTACGTAAAATAGTTTTCATTTTTAAAGTTATTACTAATAAATGAGCAGCAATTAGTATTTACCTTTTTAATATTAAAAAGCCGATAAATAATAAGCTCCGGCGTTTTAATATAGTGCGAGCTATCGACGAAACTATTACTACCGAGGATGCGCGCTAGCCGGCCGAATCGAAGGCTGAAAGGATCGAGACGCCGAAAAATAGCCGGCAGGTTAAAAATTTAAGGGCTGCGATGCTTAGTGTAGAGGTTACCACCGGTGATTTAATTAAAAGGTTACTGTGAAAGAAGCTCGATAAGAGTGTTAATAATTTAACGGCTTAAATCGGCCGGTTAAAGTAGGAAAAGGCCGGTTTAAAGGTAGATTTAAAGAAAATAAAGGCTTAAAAAAGGAGGAAGGTCGATAAGGACCCTAATAAGAGCTTTGTTTATATGGTAAACATTAGGGAGGTTTAAAAGGACGTTAAAGAAGGAAGGCTAAAGAAAAGGCCGAAAAGGGGCGCCGGTGAGGTGGTGAAAATTAATGCAAATCGAGCTAGTGGTGAGGGTAATTTTATTATAGTGTGTACAAGCCGAAATAGACCTTAAAATGCAGTGTGTGTTACTTAATTAACTTATTTATTACTATTATTATTAATTTTTATATTTATTTTAAAGGGGTTAGTAAAGGGGGGGTAGTTAATAAGGGTTATATCTTATATAAAGGATATAATATAAACGCTTAAGTATAATTATAACTTAAAAGTATTTAAGCACCCTAATTACGTTTTAAAGTAAATAAGTTATTTTTAAATAAACTTAAGCAGTTAGTGGAAAAGGTAAACTATAGTAAGGATTCGAGGAAGAAAACTAAGATAAAAAGGTTAAAAGTAGAAAACACTAGTAAAAGATCACCGCGTTGTGGTAAATTTCACTAAATTTCGTTAATACGTCCTATTAAGTGTAACGAACGCTATCTGGGTTCCAAAGGAAACCTAGTAAGACGTACTGGGGTTTTATGTTTGGTAATACGAGAGAGTATCTGAATGTGCGATAGAAGTTTACTTTTATCGATATAATGTGTAATAGCCGTAGGAATAAAAATGATTGAGGTGCGTAGACTTGAGGGTATTTATAATAGGGTCGTTAAGGCTGTTTACCTTATTAATGGGTTAGATTAATGCTTAGATTAATTATTAAAATAGAAAGTGTTTATATAAAATATATAGGGAATGTTTATCGTTATATATCCAACTTTTCCTTTACTAATTTCCCTAGATTTCGGGGATTTCGTAGTTTTTACGAGATCCTGTCGAGCTGACTTTTTAGTTTTTGTCGCGATCCTAAGAGTCGTTGCGCGTATTTTATTTTTTACGTAATTAATATTATCCTATTGTAGCTTGTTTTTTCCTGGCTGTTTAGTTCGTATTGTTTAACTCGTGCTGTCCAGTTCGTGCTATTTAATTCGTACTGTTTAATTCGTAGTGTTGGTTATCGTTGTAATTAGCCTTACTAACTAGTGGGGTCGTAATGACTGGTGGGGTTTCGCTGACTAGTGGGGCTTCGGATTACGCTGGGTCTTTATGTAAAGGTTTCGGGGTATCGTAGGGCCGTGCCGTAGGGTAGGTTCTAGGCCGTATAGCTGGGCTAGGTCGTAATACTATCCCCTTTTTTTTATTTGTTTTATCCCCAAAGTAGTTTAGTCGCTATAAATACCTACGGGTTGCCGTTATGCTGGGATTTTTGTAAGTTTTTTCCTTTTTCTTGTTTTTATTGTGATGTGTGCTTATTATATCGTTTAATCGTGTCGAGAAACGTTGTGTATTTAAGTAATTTAGGACGGAAAAATCTCGTACTTGTGATTTTTTTGCTTAGGCTATTTTTTAAAGTCCTATCGAGATGCCGGACGGTTGTTTTTACTGCATTCGTCGTGGTTTTATTTGTCGGTCCTTACCGGACGATTCCTCTCGGTGTGGTGAGTGCGTTTTTAACCACTAGTCTGGGTGTGATATGGGTTTTTCGGTTAAAGTGTTGATGGACGTCGCCTTTTAATACTCGAAGTTAGAGGCCGAGATCGAGGAAGTTGAGAAACGTCGTCGTGAGATAAATGCGAAAGTATAGCGCCTTCGGAAATAAAAAAAGCTATAGTTTAAAAAGATAATGCGTGCCGTTCAGCGAGGCTTAAATTCCGTCGAGGAGCTGGAACGTGTAGAACGAGAGGAGGCGGAGGAAGAGGTTCGTTATAAGGCTATATCCGAACCGGTTCCTGGGGAGGTTCCGATATTGCTTTCCGATTTTTTATTCGATTAGAACGCCGTGTACCTTAACGTGTTGTTAAAACCGTTATTATTGGCGGAGTTCGGGGTCGTTCTTTAAACTATTAAAGCTTCCTAGCGGCGTTCCCCAAGTATTTCTTAAGTTCCTACGTGTTATTTTTCGTTAAGTAACCCTTTTATTTAATAAAGTATTTCTATCCTTTTTTTACTTGTTTTTTATCGAGAATCGTTTTAATTTTATACTCGTGCTGATTTGTTTCGACTTTTAGCTAAGTTTCGGTTTTCGCGTTTTTAAGGGCTGGTTCGAGTAATGAAATATAAAATATGGGGTGTATCCGCATTATTTTAGGTAGCGATAGTCGGTAGTTAGTTTTTGAAATGACTTTTGCGATTTTAAATGGTCCGATTTTTTGAAGTCTAGTTTTTCGCTTAGTCGCTTAGTTTTAATGTTTCGCTGTAGGAGGTAAACTTTTTTTCCCTCTTTTAAGGTTGGTCCCTTTAACTTAGTCTAGTCGGCGTACTGCTTTATTCGTTATTAGAGGAAGGTAAGGTTTTATTATAGTGTTGTTTGTAACTCCTTTAGTTTTTCAATTTATATAGTCGCGATAGGTGTTAACTTTCTTTTTGGGGGTGTTCTGGTAACTTTTAAATTATACCTATAGTTTACTCGAAATAGGGATATACGGGTAGCTTTATTGTTTACGCTGTTATAGGCGAACTGTGTTATAGGTAACAATTATACCTAGTTGTTTTGTTTATGGTTAACGTAATAGCGTAAGTATTACTTTAATATTTAATTTATTTGTTCGGTTTATCTATTCGTTTAGGGATGGTAGGCTGTAAACAATTTATATTTTACGCCGAGTTGCGTTATTAGCGACTTTTAAAACTTGGCGGTGAATAGTTTATTTCGGTCGGAGATAATCGTTTTAAATAGCCTATATTAACTAATAATTATTCGTAGGAACGTGTAGGCTAGGTTACTAGTATCGCTGGATTTTTTATACGGTAGGAAGTAAACGTACTTCGTGAGTTTATTCGTAATTACTAAGATGTTGTCGTAATTAACTCTAGTTAGGGGTTTTTTGATAGGGGTAGCTTAACTACGAAGTCGAGTGCGATTGTTTTTTATATTCTGTTTAGTGGTGGAATTAGTTATAGTTCCCCATAGGGTCGATGTCTGGCGGCCTTGGCTTTGTTGTAGAGGTCGCACTCGTTGATTACTTTAGTTACGATTGATTTAAAGTTTTTGTAGTCGAATTGCTTAATGATTTATTTCTAGGTTTTAAATACTTTTTGGTGTTCGTGCGCGGGATACTCGTAAAATTCTTTAATAAAGCTTTTACGGTATTACTTAGGGATGTGGATTTTGTTTCGGTAGAAGACGAGGTTGTTTCGTTTTTCGAGGTGATCCTTGGTGTAGTTGGTAAGATCCGGGGTTTGATCTAGTTGTCGGAACTTGGAGACTTAATTGTTGTTGTATTGTACGGAATTTGTAGTATTTAGTTGTCGTGACGGCGTGAGGTTGTCGTCCTGGTCGTAGGTTAAGATAGTCCGTGTTTTAGGTGGGATTTTTTCCTAGTGGTCTGGTCGTCGGCTTAGCGCGTCGGCGCGACCGTTCTCGTTACCCTTGCGGTAGATGATGGTAAGGTTGAATTTTGAGAGGAATTTAGACTATTGTACTTGTTGTTTATTCAGCTCTTTTGTCGTAGTGAACGTTGTGAGGTTTTTGTGGTCGGTGTAGACCTTGACTGGTTTTATCGTTCCGTTAAGGTAATGTCGCTATTCTTCGTAAGCTTTAATAATGGCTATTAGTTTTTTATCGTGGATCTGGTAGTTGAGTTCTAGTTCATTAAGTTTCTTCGAAAAGAATGCGACAGGGTGCGACTTTCCGTTATTGTCCCGTTAGTTGAGTTACCCTCCGATCGTATAATTCGATGCGTCGGTTTCAACTTTAAAAGGTTTAATAGGATTTATTACGTAAAGTACTGGTTCGCTAAGGATTCGCTCTTTAATGTCGTAAAAGGCTTGGTTTTTCTTTTCTGTCTATCGAAATAGTTCGTCCTTTTTTATTAGGTTTGTTAAAGGTGTTGTTAACCTACTAAATCCGGGGATAAATATTCGATAGTAGTTAGCTAGTTTTAAGAAGGATTTGACTTTTATAGCGCTTATAGGCGTGGGCTATTTTTTAACTGCTGAAATTTTGGAAGGTTTTATCCGGATTTCTTTAGGGGGATATTACGTATCTTATAAATGTAACGGATCGTTAATGGAACTCGCTCTTTTTTAGGTTAATTAGTAAATTAACGTCTTGTAGTTTCCGGAGTATTAATTTAACGTGTTTTCGGTGTTACTTATTATTTTCGGAATAGATTAGGATATTATCGAGGTATATTACAATAAACTTATCGAGGTATTTTTGTAGGACGTAATTAATTATTGTTTGGAAATTAATTGGTGCGTTAGTTAAGTTAAACGGCATAGCCTGGTACTCGAAATGTCTGTACTTAGTTCGGAACGCGGTTTTCTATTCCTTTCTTTCCTTGATACGGATTAGGTTGTATGTGTTAGGGAGGTTAAATGCTGTAAAAATTTTGGCGTGTAGTAGTTTATTTCGCAAATCGCTGATTAAGGGTAAGGGGTACCGGTTTTTAATGGTAATTTCGTTAAGCTTCCGGTAATCGATGTATATACGCTATTTGGGTTTCCCGTCCCTGCTTTTCTTTAGAACGAAGAGTATAGGGAATCTTATTAGCGACGTAGATGGTCGTATAACTCTTTTCTCGAGATTTTTCGTGATATACTTTTTTAGGGTTTATTCGTACTCCTAATTAAGTTTGTATATAAGTATGAATAGGGGTTTTTTTCTTATCTTTAAAGGGTATTTCATGATCCTATCGTATGTGAGGCGGTAAGTTTGTTTTTAGTTTCCTATTAAAGAGAGCTTCGAATTGCTGGTACTTTTTTGGTATAGTCGTCGTGATATTCGGTTTAGGCTTTTTGGTAATGATATATGCCCTAAAGACTTTAGGTTTACTGGGGGTTATTTCTTAGACCGTTACTTATCGACTAAACCTTTTCCTGGTGTATTTTATTAAAGTTGGCCTGTTTTTTAGTTGACTTTGGGATTGTTTACCCGTAATTAGGGTATCCTTAAAATTATATCGTATCCTGCGACGTTCGTAATGTTATACGTGATTCGTTTATAACGTTTTTCGATATTAATTGAAAGGTTCGCGATTTCTTTTCGTACGTCCCTATTATTGTACGTTATGAGTTTTTTATCGACGGTTTTGAGTCGGTATGGGGCGTCCTTTTTTTATTATTTTAAGGCTAGGCTGTTAACGATTCGTAGTGAAATATAATTACTTTACGCTCCGCTATTTAATAGCGCTTGAATGGTAACTCTTTTGATTTCGATTATTAGTACGATGTAGTCGTAGATGTTTTAATTATTCGTTATTAAGCATAAAAATTTATCGTGTCCTGTCGGGTGTCGTTTTTTTATAACCGGCGGAAATCGTTTCCCGACCGTTATAGTAGGTTTCGTTCGTTGGTTATTCGTCGGTAGCGACGGATTTATGCGTACGGTGTTTCGTGGTTATACGGTGGTGGCGGTGTTTAGGATTTTATTGTTATGGTAGGTTTTTTAACCTGGAAGTTTTGGGTATCCTGGAAGTATTGTGCGCTTTCTTTAAGTGTTCGGTAGGCTCGTGATTTTTTCTAAGCGTGCTGTAGGCACTCGTTATTGGTGCAGTCTTTCTAATTCTGTTTTTTTAGGTGGTATTTTCGGGGCCACTGTGGAGTTTTTTCGATTAATAGGTAGGCTCGTCGGGGGTTAAGTATGATTGTTTTAACTTTCCCGATAAGGTGGTTAAGGTGTAGTTGCCTAATTAGGTGCTTGCTAATCTTTCGAGGGAACTATCCCTTTTCGAACTTTTTATTAAGTGTTCGGTATAATTATCGTGGATATAGCCGATCTAAGCGAGTAAAAAATAGTTGTCGTATGTTGGCGAAATTTTGGAATCGTCGCCGATAGCGTAGTTTTTTTTACTCTTTGTTTAAGTTCGTGCATGATAAGTATTTGCCGTAGTTTTCGTAATTTAGAAAGTATAACTCCTGGGATCGCTAGCTATCCGTCGATGTTTAGGTTTCGGGGTTTTGCTACTTTTACGGCGAGTTCGGGTGTAAGTAGTTTAATGAGCCGTTTAGGATTTTTTAATCGGCGCTCGGCGCGGACTAAGTTGTTTCTCGGGTTTTTATTTTCGCTGCTGCCCTCGCTGTTTTCGTTATTATGGAGGGTTTGTCGTTGTATTATTGCGAGGGTGCGTGTAGTACTTTGCTGTTTAGGGGCTTTAAGGAATTATCCCGTTCTTTCCTTATTTGCTAAGTGGTCGTGGTAATCATCGTCGTAATAGGCTGTCTAGGATAGGCTATTATAGGGCATGTTTATCGTGCTATTAACGCTATTTCCTTTAATAGCTATAGGGGTTGGTCGATTACTAGTAGTATTAATTTGTTGTTTATCCGGGACTCTTTGGAAGTCCTTTTTAGGGATCGATAGTTTCGGGCGAAATGTCTCTGTTTTTAATAGTTATAATAAGTGACGCCCTGTTTCTTATCGTGTTTATCGTGTTTGGTAATATTAAGGTTTATAGGTCCACTGTAATAGTTATACGCTGTACTGTTTTTCGGTAATATACTATGGTGGTAACGCGGTTATCCTGTGTTAGCTAGGACTCGATTAGTTTATTATTATTGTCCGCCTTGCTTTTCGCGGCGTCGTTCGTATATGCGAGTATCGATCTTGATAGTGAGCTTTATATACGAAAAGAAATTATTAAGGGTATTAAGCCGGTTGAGTTCGTCCTTAACGTTTTTTTTAAACCCTCGGTAGTACATTATAATTTTCGTGGCTTCGGTGTAGTTTAGTCGAGCTATAATGCGTTGGAACTCGGCGGTGTAGGAGGCGGCTGACCCTTTTTGTTTAAAAGTTTCTAATTCTCTTTCTGCTTATCGTTTCTCGTCGGGGTCTTAAAAGAGTAATTTAAGAGTTTATTCGAAGTTATTGTAGCTTTCGAAAATTCGTTGTGCCTTTACGCGGCATAGCTTAACTTGCTAGTTATTTTCCACTAGTTTATTTAAATAGGGTTTAAACTAGGCGAGTATTTTATTTTTAAAGAACGAGGCGGCGTGGATAACTCGCTGAGTGGCGTTCTGGAACGTTCTTTTATAGAACCGTTGGTAGGCTTTAACCTAGACAAGAAATCCGCGGAGATTTCTACTTGTCCCGTCGAAGGCTGCTGGGGTGTTAATTTTTATGCCTCCCTTGGGAGCAACAGGGGTTTGGATAATGTTGGCGGCAGTACGGAGGAGGCGTATTTTTTTACGTAGCTCGTCGATGTCTAGTGTCTGTCTTAAGGTATCTTTAATTAAGAGTTCGTTACGTTCCTTTTCGAGTTTAACGTAATAGTGCTGGTAGTTGGCGCTCTTTTACTTAAATTCCTTGATTCGTTTGGCTAACGCCTGTCGGGTAGGGCTATCGTCGCTATCGTCGCTGTTTACTTCTATCGCGGGGTCTCGATAAAAGGTGTTTACGGTAATAATAAGGGCTTTCCCGTGGCGAGGGGTGTTACTGGGTCCAGGTGTAGACATAGTTCTTATAGGTGCTATTGTTTAAAGGTTTAAGTAGTGACTTGCAAGAATAAAAGTAATTAAAATGTAACGAACGCTATCTAGGTTTTAAAGGAAACCTAGTAAGACGTACTAGGGTTTTATATTTAGTAATACGAGAGAGTATTTAAACGTGCGATAAAAGTTTACTTTTATCGATATAATGTGTAATAGCCGTAGGAATAAAAATAATTAAAGTGCGTAAACTTGAGGGTATTCATAATAGGGTTATTAAGGCTGTTTACTTTACTAATAGGTTAAATTAATGCTTAAATTAATTATTAAAGTAGAGAGTGTTTATATAAAATATATAAGGAATGTTTATCGTTATATATTCAACTTTTTTTTACTAATCTCCCTAGATCTCGGGGATTTCGCAGTTTTCGCGAGATCTTATTAAGTTAACTCTCTGGCTCTTATTACGATCCCGAGAATCGTTACGCGTATCTTATTTCCACGTAATTAATATTATCCTATTATAGCTTATTTTTCCCTAGCTGTTTAGTTCGTGCTGTTCAACTCGTACTGTCCAGTTCGTACTATTTAATTTATACTGTTTAATTCGTAGTGTTGATTATCGTCGTAATTAGCTTTATTAACTAGTGGGGTCGTAATGACTAGTGGGGTTTCGCTAACTGGTGGGGCTTCGGATTACGCTGGGTTTTTATACAGAAGTTTCGGGGTATCGTAGGGCCGTGCCGTAGGGTAGGTTCTAGGCCGTATGGCTGGGCCAGGTCGTAACATTAAGGATAACCTTTAACACTTGCATTAAGTCCCGCTAAGTCGATACACCCCCTACGCTTACACCCCTTAACGGTTATCGGCGAAAAATAAAAACACTATAAGTAATAATATAGTAAATTAGTTTATAGAAAAACAACGAAAAATAGTAAAAATATAGAAATAACGTTATTTTATTTTAATTAAATTAAAGGCCTTATTTTCCGTATTAAAACTTAATTCTAGTGTTTCTTATAATAATGCCGGCGGAGTTACACGCGCCGGCGTATACGAGCTATTTATATCCTCTCTTTTTACTTTTTTTATCTTTATTATCGATATATATTTCTAGTTAAGGTTAAGGATAAGCCTTTTTTTTTTTCTCTTTTTTTTTTAAATTAGCCTTTAATTAAGCCTTCTCGTATTAAAGCTAGCCGACTTAGCCGTTTAAAGAGTTTAAGCTTTTTTAAAGCTTTCGAAATAATACTCTCCGTGTTACGCTATCGAATCGCATATTATTATTTTTTAATTTTTCGGCTAAATTTTTAATTTACCGGGAGCTAATTAAAGTGGCTAACGGAAATACTGTATATTCGGCCTTTAAATCCGGTGTTAATTTCTTAGCCGGTTTTACTGTTTACGAGGTTTCGAATTTTTAAAGCCGAGAGTTTAAGGGCTTATTAATATTATAAAGAAAGATGCCAGTTATTTTTTATCCGCCGGCGATAATATATGGCTTAAAAGTAAAGGTTCTAGCCGCCGCGTAGTATTTTAAAAACTCTTTTTTACTTATTCCTATATTATTAAGCCTTAAGTAATATAGTATAACTTCTCGGTGGTATTTTTTTTAAGTATATTAAACACCCTTAAATTTAAGGGTTATAAAAGGTGCGACGTGTAAGCCGGAAAAAGAGGAGCTAGACTTTATTCTCGATATATGTTTATAGAAACTTCTCGGTCGAGTAAGAGGCGTGGTTATTTAGTATAAAGAGGCGCTATTAGTTAATATTATCGGGGGTAGTTTAAGGGAGGAAGGTTTATTTAAGCTATATTAACGCTAGCTCGTTGCTCGTTCAGCTTTTCGGTAACGCCGCGAAGGTTTAGTTTTCTATTTAATCGGTGAGAGTATTATTTTCCTCGGGAAACCATTATAATTAGAGTTATTAGCTTTTAAATATAATTATCGGTTTAATAGACCGGTTATCGGTATTAATTATTTTTATTATAGTTATTTATTCTCGGTTAATAGAGTTTTTAATAATAACTTTTCGCACTTCGACAGGGCCGATTACTATTTAATTATTACCGACACTTAGCTATATATTAATTTCGTTATAGTTTTAAATAAAGGCCGGTGAGATAGACTTTAAAAAGTCGTGCTTAAGCCTCTTAAAGAATTCTTAGATATTTTCCTTAAAAGTGTTATTAATACGCCGAAAATTTATAGTATATAAAAGAATAAAATTTAAGTGAGGGTAACGCTTAAGAAATTTATTAATCCAGCGTTTTTTTTAGTATATAGTGATTTTTATTAGCTTTAAGTATACGTTAAATAAATATTTTAAGGTAGATATACGGTGGTGCGATACTTAGTGAGACTTATGTAAGAACCTAAGACGTAATTCGAAACTCCTTTATCGGAGTTAGTACTTAAAGCGACTTATTTCTGTCTTTTCGAATTAACCGGCCTTTTATCCGAGCTTTTAAAATCGTGCGGCTAACCCGGTGCTTTAAAGCGGCTATACTAATACGCGCGCCGCGAGAGACGTCTTAAATCGCATAATTAAGGTTTAATTCGCTCATTATGGCGTTAAATATAAAAAGAAAAAGAAGACGAAGAGAAAAAAATAATTTAATTAAAAGTGCGACGAAAACTGATTTATATACAGTTGCAGAAAGAAGGTGGTGTTGATCAGGGATAGTGTTTTTGCCTATGTCCGTTGGGGGGTGTGAGCGTAGGGGGGTGCATCGACTTACTCCTAGCTCGTCCGTGTATAAGTATACACGGACGCCCAGGCCAAACCACGAGGAGGTGGTAGCGGATCTTGGCCCACTACGATTAACGGGCTACGGTCACCGAATCACCATTGCCGAGTCACCATCACAGAGCCACGATCGTCAAGCATCGAAGATCACCGAGCGAGGGTGGGACACATCGAACACATGGGACACGTCGAGCACCTGGCCAAAGCATCGAACACCTGAGTCACATTGAACATCTGGGACGATGTGGACGATGTGGACGATATCACTGTGAACTGATGAGTGCAATGGAAGAAGGAAAAAGAAAAAGAAAAGAAAAAAGAAAAGCTAGAACTAGGGAGAAGGCTCCCTTATATAGTCCTAAAGAATTAGAGTTTCAGTGCAAGGCACCCGTGACCGCGAACATAGCCTCCCTTCTCCTGGTGCGAAGCTTTGGGTGTGACTCGGTGGTACCAAGAGGCCCTTGAACCTTACATACCCCTTTTCAAGGCTGCCACACAGCGTCAGCCTGGACACCGGAAACCCCCAAAGAAGTCAATGGCTGCGTAGACCAGCAGAAGGGACGAGGGCTCGCGCATCGACACTGCTGGAACTTGTGATTGCAGGCTTCTCTCCAAATTCTTCGGGATGAGTCCAAGTTTCAGCTCGTTTGGAGGTTGGATGACGCTCAAAATAGCTGTGCGTATCGTCGCCAACCTTTTGCCAGCGTCGTTGGCGAGGCGCGCGGCAGAGGATGTGGTAAGCGAGCAAACTTCGACAGAATAGCGTGCAGGTCCCAATCTAAATCATCTTCTTTGAGATCTATGAGAATGTGAGTATTACAGCATGAGGTTTCGGCCATCTCTTCGAGACTGATATGTGTTGGCTGAAATCAGTTGGGTTAAGGGGTACATGAAAGTCTAGGGTCCGGGTAAGGGGTCGGGTAAGGGTTAGGGTTAGGAGTTGCTCTGTTATATAAAACTACTTCAACGTATTTCTAAGGAATGCCGATCCGAATACCCATTTCCTCTACCAATTCGAGCCATTCATCTATAAATATTATCCTTGTCAGCAATGGTTAGTCAACATTACACTGTCATCACCCCAGGTCAGTGGAAGATATGTTTAACTTCAACATCGGTCGTTGATAATGGGAGGCATGCTGAATAGGCCAATGAAGTAGGATACTACCTTCTCATAAAGATCAATGCTGTGCATGAAGAGTATAGGTTTGGAGAAATAAGCGGTGGTCATCAAGATTTTGATTACCTAATGATGTAGTAGCCAAAAAGGAGATGCAGCAGCTCTCGGGTTTTTCGCCCCTTTTCTTAATCCGGTATCGCGTGGTCATTGCCACCCACAATCATACATGTATAAGACCACGATGGGGGACGCAGGGGAGCGGGGTAAATACCACATCGAAAAGAGGGAAATATATTAAAATATATACCAGTGAAGGTTATCCCACTTGGGCCAGGAGCTTCTATGGGCTGCCGCGGAAGATACCGTAATGACGGTAACCAAGCTACTATAGGGCTAGTCAAGCATATAAAAAGGCCACTTCTCCCCATGTCTTGCTTGGGAGGCCACGGCAAGTCTTCCAGAATGACGAGAGCTATCACTTGGGCTGCCGCAGGCCTCTGCGCCTTTGCGGCCGCAGTATCAGCTGCCCCCGCAACACCGGCAGATGGAGGACCACTGAAGATCATCATTGATACCGATTTCAACACCATCGGCGATGACGGCCAAGTCCTGGCCATGGCGGCCCAGCTGCACAAGAGCAAAGTGGTGGAGATTCTCGGCCTGACTATAGTGACCGGCAACCAGTGGTTGGCGCAGGGGTCTCCGACGGCCTGAAGGCCGTGGAGCGGCTCGGCATCGAGCAGGATGTCGGCATCTACGTCGGCGCCAACGAGCCCTTCCTCCACAGCTACGCGGCGTACCAGCAGGAGAAGAAGCAGTTCGGAAACGGGACCCTGTACGTGGGCGCGTACGGAACACCACCCCCGGCGCCCGGCCAAGAAAGCCTCGTGGCCCCGCCCGACGGCTTCGCCACGCACACGACGCCGCGCAACCAGAGCGCCGCCCAAGTCATCATCGACACGGTACACGCCCACCCGCACGAAGTAACCATCCTCGCCATCGCGCCCCTAACCAACCTCGCGTTCGCCCTGCGCCTGGACCCGAGCATCGCGCCGCTTATACGGGGCATCGTCCACATGGGCGGCCAGCTGTACGCCCCCGGCAACGCCTACAACGGCGCGGGCGAGATCAACTGGTGGCTCGACCCGGAGTCGGCGCGCGTGGTGCTGCGCGCGCCCGTGCCGAACAAGACGCTCTACCCGCTCGACCTGACCAACACGGTGCCCATCGCCAACGCGACCTACGACCGCATCGGGGCGCACGAGCCCGCGACGCCGTTCACGACGCTGTTCCGCGACTCGAAGCGCTGGCCCTACGCCTACGACGCGGTGGCGCTCGCGTGCCTGGTGGACCCGAGCCTGCGCCGCGAGGTGCGCGAGTTGTATGTTGACGTCAGCTGCGAAGCTGAGGCCGAGAGCTACGGGAAGGGGTTGGTGTGGGAGGAGGATCCGTACCCGGGGACTGGGTTGTCGACGGCTGCTTCGGTTGTCTTTTCGGTCGATAATGACCGCTTCTTCGAGCTCTATGATGACTTACTTACGCGGCCAATAATACTCCCGACGCGGAACTAGAGAAGCGTGTACAGACGCGAATAGGGTTCTATAGTTGTCGAGACCTCGGTGTGACACCTCCAAGGCTTGGCCTCCTTCCGCATCTCGTGACCGCGCGGCTATAGTATCGAATCAAATTAAGATGTAGGAACAAAAAGAAAATTAATCATATACTTGTCCGCAGCTACCGTATGCCATTTAATTATAGGCATTGCTTGCGCCTCCTTGGGCACATACGATGGCGGCATGCACCGCCAAATACCAAGCCTTGGCAGCAATTTTGAGTCGTTGGTTGGTTAAGCAATCTGCCTAGGGGATGATGGTTGGCATTTGCTGACATTGTCTAGGGTCCGGTGTTGCTGCCAAGCAGTAACGGTCAGCCGCAATCGCTAATAATAAAGACTCAGCTATTCGAATGGGTGCCGTTTAGGGAAGCAGGAAAAGAAGGCAAACAGAGGAAATCATAATATTTAAGGACGGCCTTTTCCTAGACTTCAGCAATAATCTACCATCCTACATTTCCTTCATAGATATTCTTGTTCCCTGCCTATGCATTAAAGGCTCCGTCCCCCTCCGACTTCTATCTTTGTCTGCTGGAAAGGTTTCTTCAGACCTTCCTCGAACCTCAAACAAAATATGCACTGCATCACTCTGCCGCTTCTCGCAGTTGCCTCTCTGGCAGCTGCCTTACCTGCTCCAGAGCCCAAGCCCGATCAATGGCAGGGGGTCATAGACCCCTGGGGACAGTACGGACGTAAACCCGAGAACGTCAAACGTGCCGAGATCATCTACCAAGACGACAATACCAATTCCACCACTTTCCGCATCCAGGACCACGAGTTCTCCCCAGATGAGCTCCTGAACCTCGCCAAACGCGCCACCATCAAAGAATTCGCCGGCAAGATTCCCGGTTGCGGGTCCGCGGACGACCCCAGCAACAAGGACGTGCCGAAGCCCCAGTGGAAGGTGAACGAGGGCGTCAAGATCCCCAAGAACAAGGGCTGGAAGGACGACGCCTGCACCACGGGCCATGGCGCCGACCACTGCTGGACCGAGTACTACCTCGTCGAGGCGGCGGTCGAGTACTTCTCCTGGCTGCCGACGGGGTCGGCCGTCAACTGCCCGGCCGCGGCCAAGAGCTCGTGCAGCGTGCAGGTGCAGAGCCTGGTGCAGAGCTGCAGCGTGACGGGGACGACGAGCTCGGCGGGGTGGGACTGGAAGATGATCGACGCGGCGGGCACGCTCAGCATCAAGCTCGGCGGCGAGGGCGGCCGCCTCCCGAGCGGCGACATGTCGCTGGGCGGGGGCTACAGCAAGAACTACGCGGAGACGACGCACGACCTGACCAACGTGTGCCGGGCCGACTCGTCGGCGGTGACGTGCTCGTGGACCAACGAGTCGGGCGAGGCCCGGGACCTGTGCCACCAGGTCTGGTACGCCGACCGCGTCCTGCACGTCTGGGGCCAGGCCCAGCGCGTCTGCAACAAGTGTGCCGGCGCCGGCGCCGTCCAGCAGAACACGGGCGACGGCAAGGTCTGCGTCCGCGGCCAGAGGGAGTTCGACTTCCGCCTGCCCATCAACAAGCTCGTGCACTGCGACGGCGCCTGCGGCGCCAACGAGCCCGGCGTCAACCAGCCCGCCAACGGTCCCCGGGGCCCGTACGTCGCCCCGAACAACTGGGATCTCCTGGTCATTGGCCAGAACTAGACGATGGGGTTCGCGGATATACAGACAGGGTTTTGGTTGGGTATGGAAGTCTTATAAGGACTTCGCAGGACTTCGAATTAAGCTTCCTGCTTTCTCATGAAATATAAGGGCTATTTACTCGACGTTCAAACCGTGTGCCAGCAAGGAGGAAGCTCCATAGTTACAAATAGTTATAAAGTAAGTGCTTCAACTGACGCAAAAGTCTTTAAACATGGGTTCTCGGGATGGGCGCCGAGAGGAGTCTTTCCACCTTTTTCGCCTTCAGCTGTTCCTGACGAGCGATCTTGATGTGGCCCAGGGTGACTATTCTTAGCTAATTCAATTCGTCTCATGATGTCGCCGTTTGATATACCTGTCTCTTCTTCAGTAACGTAGACCAGTTCCTTTGCATCTGTCTGTCCGCTCAAGCTGGTTGCTGAAGTCTGTGGCCAGCGATGGCAATTACTTATCCTCTCACCTCGCAAAGCATTAGGACGGGCCCTCTTCGCCCGCGGCAAAGAGCGCCCTGAGCTTCTTGGTCTCATAATTTGATCATCCCCGATCCGCGATCGAATGGGAACTGGATCTTGCCGACATGCCCCTTCATTTTGTTTCTGCGCGCCACCGAGCTGCGCTGATGCTTGTCATCGCCCTTGTCATGAAGCCCGTGGCAGTGCATAGTTTCGCATCCAGGGCAGGGCAACGGGCGCACAAGGACGGGTTGTCCCACCACACTGCGGTGACATGATCGAGATGTGCCGCAGCCAACGATGGAGAACGCCGATCTGTAACGGGGTGCGCCGACCAGGATGACTGCACCATACTAAAAATAGCTTGGTGATGGGTGTTCACGGCTCCAATGTTCTCCTGCAGCCTACTTGTTGGGGGCAGGAATAACATAAGGCCGTATGTGCAGTGGTTTGGCATGGTGCGTGATACGGAGTTGGGGCTACATCAATCCCGAGAAGGAGTCAAACCTTGGAGCAGCTCGTTCATCCAATGATATCGGCATCGTGCCTCGAAGGGGTTCTCATTGGTTAGAGATCTCGACAGCCGAGTCTTGTGTTGACGTGTCGACATGCATGAACGCCTGACTGTCCCCTTCTGTGTTATTGTTCGGCAGAGTTTTCCCGCATCATGCTTCGTCTCTTGGCAATCACCAAAACTCTATCCTTTCTCGAGATGAGGTCTGAAATGCCCCGAAGGCTTCGACCGGTCGTTGTCGTTGGCTGATGACTAAGGCGAGGCGCGCTTCGGAATTGCCGACCAACGCGTGAGCGCCGGTCTCGCGGTCGAGGATTGCCGGACCCCGGCCGGCCCTATCTCTGCCGCTAATAAAGAAATAAAGGGCCACGATGTGGGGTGACGTCGCATTTTGGGATAGTGTCATGGAGTCGTCGGCGGCTTGCTACACTAGTGCCGAAGAAAGTGGACATGAACCCCTTCCAGAAGAACGGAACCTCCCTTGCCAATGACACGCGACGGAGGCGACAAACCTTTCTCGGTTGCTCGAGTGCCGACCTTTTCGCGCTTTGGGCGAGCACCCGCCAGTCGCTCTGCTTTTCGACGGTTTGGTTCCTTCAGCCTGTCTCCGTTCTGGCTTGCGCGGCCGGACCCTCTCTCGGCGAGTGCTCAGTCGAGAAACCGACGTGTCTCTGCGTCACAAGACGGCCTTCACCGCCCATTGCGCGAATGAGCAGCAGCGAGGAGTGCATCGTGATTGGGGGCTCCGTTCCCGCGACAACGTGGTTCACCAGGTGGGATGGAATCCACACATTGGACTCTGCCTTTCATAAATGAGAAGGATGACCTAATACTGTACAGTATCGCCGGGGTTCGATGATCGCAATTTCGAGGCCGCCCGCCCCACGGTCCACGGTCCACGGTCCACTGGCCTGGCTAAAAACTCGGCCGACCTCAGGCTGCTCAGGCTGGGCGAGCCTCATTGTACTTGTATTACAGCTTCCATCTCCCCACCATCCGCCCGCTGTGTCCCCGTGTTTGCGAACACGAAGCGAGTTAGAGAGGAGTTCACGATGCATGTTAACGTCCCTCCCCCAGACGTGAGTAACCCCATCCATCCTTGCTAAAGCGCCGTTGATCCTTTGCTTTCTGTCGAAATCCGGCGCGTCGTCGGCACAAACCAGAACCTGAACCTGAGCCTGAACTGACGAAATACGCAGCCCAACGGTCGCTCGCCCATGGACAGCCCCGCGGCGCCCTTCAGCCCTTTCGGCACCCCGCAAGCGAAAGGAATGGGCCACAACTATGTCGAGCTGGGCGATATGAAGGGCGACGGTAGCGCAGGCCGCGACCGGGAGCCCGAAGAGACGGACGCCCTGCCGCCGCGGCCCGCCAAGTCGGCCGAGGAGAGCGGCTGGTGGATGTTCGAGATCATAGCCTGCTGCGGCAGCACCATCGCCCTGGCCGCCATCTTGGTCACCCTGGGCCTGATGGACCAACGCCCGCTCCACGCGTGGCCGATGAAGATCACCCTCAACTCCTTCATCGCCTTCATGTCGACCATCGCGAAAGCCGCCCTCGTCATCCCCGTGGCCGAGGGCATCAGCCAGCTGAAATGGATCTGGTTCCGGTCCAAGGGCTCGCTCGAGGACATCCAGAAGTTCGACGAGGCCAGCCGCGGCTCCTGGGGCAGCCTCAAGCTGCTCCTCTACAACAAGCAGGTGCACCTGGCCAAGCTGGGCGCCTTCGTCATGATCGCCGCCCTGTGCATGGACCCCTTCGTCCAGCAGGTCGTCACCTACCCGACCCAGATGGTCGCGTCGCCGCACCTCAACGCCACCATCCCCATCGCGCGGGAGTACAGCAACTACGCCCCGGGCGTCATAATGGCGCTGCGGTCGCCCACGCTCGACATGAAGGCCGCCATCAACAACGGCATCTACAACACGAGCCCCCACCCGTCCAAGGACTTCGCCATGAAGCCGCACTGCGCCACGGGCAACTGCACCTGGCCGGGGACCTACCACTCGCTCGCCGTCTGCTCCAAGTGCGCCAACACGACGGCGCTCATAGAAAAGACGGACTGCTTCCGAGACATGTGCGTCTACAAGCTGCCCAACGACCTGTCCTTCAACGGAGCCTACCAGGGCCAGCTGTACATGAACTCGACGGGCGACGCGACGGCCATCAAATTCAACGGCACGCAGCCCACCATCACGACGGTCAGCACCATGCGCGGAATGCACGACTTGTCTTCGCGAGACCTCTACGGCATCATCGCCAACGAGTGCATTCTGTACTAGTATGTTTGCTCACATCCATCCCCGTCCGCTAGGAATTCTTTTTCCCCTGTCTCTCTCTCCTTCTTCCAAGCGGGAAAACCAAACTGACACAAATCCTCCGCAATCTAGCTGCGTGAATGAGTACACGGCCGAGGTGAAGAACAGCGTCTTCAACGAGACGCTCGTCAAGTCCCACACATTGGACCACAATCCCGCAGTGTTGGAGAACGTCACCATCACCATCCCACCGTCGGGCAACCGAACGACGCCGACCAACTTCACGATGACCGGTGTCGCCGCGAGCGCACTGAGCTACCACTTCTCGGTAAGTCATTTGTTTGATGATACGCGCCCTCTTTCTCTCTCTTGCGCCGCAACAACATGCTAACGCCGCTCGAATGCCCGCAGGGATTCTGGACCGGCAACGTGACCGGCAGCACCGGCGAGGAGAGCGGCAGCAGCGACATGGTCCGCGCCCTGTACGACCTCGGCGACGACGGGCGGGGCGGGGGCGTGCCCAAGCCGGGAGGCGAGAACGAGACGATGGCGGCGGTGGCGGCGGCCATGACGAAAGTGATGCGGTCGAACCTGGACGTCGACCCGGCCAAGGACCAGGAGGCCGCGGCCGCGAACAAGGTCGTCGGCGTCACGTGGTACGAGGAGACGTACGTGGCGGTGCGGTGGCCGTGGATGATCCTGCCCATCGGGCTCGAAGTGTTGGCCTTTTCGTTCCTCATCATGACCATGATCCAGTGCAAGCGCAGCGGCGTCGCGATCTGGAAGAGCTCGACGCTGCCCATGTTGCAGGGCAAGGTGTCGGATTTGAAGGATAGTCTGGGGACGAGACGGCGATGAGGCGTCCCGAAGGAAGAATAAAAGAGCCAAGAGAAAAAGAAAAAAAAGGGAAGTCGAAGAACAAAAATCCCCGATCTAAGAAGGCTGCTGGATGGACGGATGGATGGATGGATGGGGCTTCTATTACCGAGGCGGGACAACCTCCACGTACGAAAATGAGTAAATGCTAGCGTTGGTTATCTATAGCTTTATATCCCTGTATTGATAAGAAATAATGAGTAATGTTTCTGTATATTTCCTGTGGTATCATCACCAGTCTTTTTTCACATTCCCCGTTGCTAGGGTGGTGGGAACTTATAGTACTAGTAGAGTTCCGAAGAAGATTATAACTCTTTTCGGGAGGACCGCACGGGTCAGATGCTCCTTGCTTGGTTGAGATAATTCAGGTAGCCGGAAACGGAGAGGGCATGCTGGCGTTGACGAAGGAAAAGGGGGCTGGGTGCTAACTACCGAGTCAGCTGGTGACGGGTGTTAGTGTACACGGCCGTAGCCCTCGCTCCCACTGTCATTTGTCCATCAATATATAGGAAAACGAGGTCTGGATTTGGCTGCCAGGAGTCGAGGGTGAAGAGTGAGGGTTCCCAATTATTGACCAACTGATGCCGGGTTGGACGGCTGGAGGTACACCATAATATCCAGTGGAATCCCAGCACATAGATCTTTTAGAGCTACCTTGATTCAATAGACGTCATTGGTCAACTTTTGGCCCCCGTATTGTACATATGTGTGTAATGCATAATGGCACGTGAGGGACGTACTGTCATCTTTGGCTAAATACATACATCAGCAAATAAGAGATGACCATCTTTATCTCAAGAAATTCCCTCGCTCTCACCGCGCCTCATCATTTCTCTAGGCTTCATCGCATTCCCACCATCATGTCCGCAACAAACTGCATTTATCTGCCGCTCGAGGACGCTAGTCGTCAGATCCGTCTGGTGTCAATTGAACCAGCGGACTCTGCGGCGCCTGATACCATTGTGTGCCGGACGGAGACTTTCCAATTCGAAGGAGATGACCTCCCACCTTACAAGGCTTTGTCCTACCAATGGGGTTTTGTTCCAGGCACCAGTCCTATTGTCTTGAATGGTCGATTCTTGGCAATCACGAATAATCTGTTCTGGGCACTGGAGCAGTTTCGTGGGGATACCGCGATCCAGCGTCTATGGATTGATGCGCTCTGCATCGATCAGAATAATCTTGACGAGAAGGGACGCCAGATCCCGTTGATGGGGAGAATATTCGCCCATGCAGATGAAGTTCTCGTGTGGCTGATGGGTGGAGTGGACCACATTGATCGTGAGAATTTGGTCGACTACTTTGAGAATTGGATCGGGGCCGCCATCTCTGCGCAGGGGAATCCTTCAGCTGATTCTCCCAACAACGACCAACAACCCCTCTCCCCGTGCAGGGCGGGCTCGTTATTTCGGGCTGTTACGCTGAGACCCGACGTGTTCCGGGCAGCAATAAGCGCACCGTTTGATATCCAAAGATGGAGGGAGCTGCACTGGCTCTTGCACTGTCCATACTGGAAGCGTATTTGGATAATCCAGGAGATAATGCTAGCTAAGAAAGCGCGTTGCTACTGGGGGGATGCCTCCTTCGATTTGTCGACTTTTCTGGCCATACCAGCGGTCTTGAAGCTGCTAGCAGGGCCGGAATTCCCCCTCTCTGTGCAACCGAGAGAGGAGCGCAAGATCGCCGAGGGCGCATTCTTTCGCCATTCGCGGATCCCGCCAGCCATTGCAAAGCTTTCGTCTCTATACGGGACGAAAGTGACCTCGGGACTCTCAATGTCACTGGCCGATGTTGTGGACTTAGCGGGCGGCTCTGAAGCGACCGATGCACGAGATCGAGTCTATGGCCTGTTAGGTCTTGTGGACCCGCAAGATACAATTGAGCCAGACTACAATCTGACGGCGGCAGAAACATATACCCGCTTCGCCACGGTCGAGATTGGGCGCACAAACAGCCTCGATGTGTGCTTCTTGAGTTGTGGGCTGGTTGACCGCAAAACGCCGGACCTACCTACCTGGGTACCTGACCTAGCCAATACCAAACGCGCCGAGCAATTTTCGCTCATAAAGAATCTTCGAGGACTATGCTCTGCGGCAGGCCGAGAACCTCTCATGATGTCTACGTCCACCTCTGGTCATAGTCTCAGTATCCAAGGCTGGCGCGCCACCGCCCGAATCTATCTGGTTGAAACTAAACTAACCAAGGAAGCCCTTTTCGAACCACTGCAGAGATTTTACACTGGTGTTATGAAGTTCCTGTCGAATGTCTCACGGATAAACCAGCTCCCAAGTGGGTTATCAGTCGTCGAGCTACTTTTCCGCACCGTGGTTCTCGACACCAGCCGATACGCACCGCCGCACAATCTGACCCGCGACGAACTGCATGCGGCCCAACTGATTAACCAGTTTGACGTGTTCGGTGCTATACTAAACACTCGCCACGATGAGACAAGTGCCGAAGACAAAAGGGCCTGCGATTTCCCACTTCCCAGCCTAGACGAGTTCTGGGAGGCCTCCAGCGGTTTGTTCGAGAGGAAAAAAGAAGTCAAGTGGAGGGGCTCGTATTTAAGCAATGAGGGAAAGATGCTGTCACGCGGGTATGTGATGAAATCGAACGATCTCTTCTGGACCGAGGACGGGTACATGGGGTTGGCAACCCATGGGGTGCAGCCGGGCGACATTGTGTGCGTTTTGACGGGGGCATGCATACCCGTCGTTCTCCGGCCGAAGGACGGGAGGTTTATGCTGGTAGGCGAGTGCTACTGCTTTGGTCTCATGCATTCGGAGGGCACGAAGGGGAGCGATCCGGAGGTTTTCGAGATCGTCTGACGAAGAGCGGCAAGCTCTTGTTCGTTCGCGCGAAGACGGACTGGGCAGTAACCCACAGACCCCCTATTCCACTGGAAAGTGGTATAACACACAAAACGGATTCAACGCCCATGCTATGCCTGCTTTGCGCATGTTCCGAGCTGCAGATGGATCATGGCAACAAATACAAGCGAGCGTAATAGGACCAACGCAGTCTTTTCTCTTGATAAACTCCACCTCTTATATACACCAGCATTGAGAGTACACAAATCATAACAGACAAATCTTCAGTAAACAACGCCTTACTGCTGGTTCGATACTGGAATCCTGGAGCAAGGACAACTAATTTCTAATTCAAACTCTCAAGAACAATTGGTTTATCGCTCTAGCTTCTATTCCCCCAATACCTTCTTGATAGCGTCGGTCAGGACCACGGCCATCTGCTGGTGCGTCTTGGCCGAGGGGTGGTAATCGCACCCAATGTTGTTGTTGGACGTATCCTGCGCGACAAAGTTGACAAAGTGCGCCTCGAAGCCGAGCTTGGCCATGGCGTCCTGCAGGGCTTTGTTCTGCTTCGTCTTGGCCTTCTCCGCCGAGTCGTCCCCGATCGAGGGCGAGCTGGTGATGAACATGGCGGCCCGCGGGTACTTGGCGTGGACGGCCGTCGCGAACCGGACCATGGCGGCCGAGTAGGCGGCGGCGTCGAGCTGCGGCCGCACGCCGTCCTGGTAGGAGAAGTCGTTGGTGCCGAGGTTGATGACGACGATGTCGACGGGGGTCTGGAAGTCGTAGCTGTCGTCGGCGTCGTTGGCGCCGTACCGCGTCCAGAGCTCGGGCATCAGGGGCGAGGTGTCGGGCGTGGGCGAGACGTAGTTGCGGGTCAGGCCCTTGCCGGACCAGGCCACGAGGGAGTAGTCGGCCGAGAGGTTCCGGGCGGTCAGGGCGCCGTACGTCTTGGTGGCGCCCTCCTTGTCGGCGGTGTTGGTGCAGGGAAAAACGCCCTCGAGCCCGTAGCCGACGGTGATGGAGTCGCCGATCAGCTCGATGCGCCGCGCGGGGGCGGCCGGGAGGGGCGACAGGGTGCTGTCCGCGGTCGGCTCGCCCAGGAAGAGGCTGCCGAAGTTGGCCTCGGACTTCTTCCGGATCTCGACGGTGTGCTCGCCCTGGCTCAGCTTGGGGGTGTCGATGCTGGACCCGGACACGCGGTTGATGGCGACCGGCTCGCCGCTGTCGACGACCATCTCAATGGCGTTGTCGCCCCGCTGCGAGGTGATGGGGATGCTGGCTGACGTCCCCGTGAAGGAGACGGCGATGCCCGACGCCGGCCATGTCAACTCCCGCGTGGCGGGGTTGACGCGGCCGAGGAACCGGTAGCTTTCTGCGCACGCCGAAGCGCTCATCGCGAGTACGAGGGACCTGAGGGATAGCATGTTGTCAGGCGTGAGTTCAATAGCCAAAGTGGGGTGTGGCTACAGGCTCACCAAATACAGACACCACCTGCAGCTTGTTCACTTTATATACCTCTTGCCATGAGGCGGAGGAATTGCCAGCGTGTGTCATGCCGCTGCATGACGGATGTCGAGATGCGTGTGGGTATGTAATGTTACTTTACCCATTCAGTAGTGCTCGGCAGATCTACTCCGCGCCCCCCCAGGCCCGTACGATGCGGACCCTATAGCCGGGTTAGCCTGACCAACGCAGTTTCCACCAATCGGATGCGTCAAATGTTAACGCCGAAGTCACATGTAGACAGCCGTTGCAGAAATTCATCAAAGGACTGGACTGCAAAGCGTAATCGATCCCATGTTCCGCGCCCCTTTTTCCACTTCCCACGTTGCACAACGGTGAGCGACTGCATGCCGGGCGTGCACAAGTGCAAGGCCTCCACGGCTGCCTCGGTGGCGCAGCATGTTCATTTTCGTACCATTGCCTGCGAGGCGCACCCCAAGGGTTTCAGTTCCAATTCCATTTTCCGCACTTCTCGTCATGGCCTCGCGCTCTCCATCTGTACGCTGCTGTGCGCGTCCTTGACATTGCCGTTGACTTTGTTATTTCATTTTCACTAGACGGTCCAACTCAGACCGTACCCAAAAGTGTATCTGCACACTGTCAGTTTCCCCATTGGTGATCAAAAGAGTTTATGAATAGCTGTGGTAGCAGGGGCTTAGGTGTGCTGTGACAAAACAGAAACAAGGGTGTCGGGGAGCATCGGTATTGCAGGTAGTTGATCCAACGTCTCCTCGAAACCTCTTGACCATATCCCTCCCTCCCTATCGCGTATGAGACGGACGGTGCTGATTCCAATGAAACATCGAATAGCACCAGAGGAATATCGTAACCGACTTTGTAGTTTCCGAAGGACTGACGGGCACACCCAGCTCGAAGGAAACACTCGAGAATGGCGATGCTGGGACTCGAGATTCCACCGGCCGCGCTGAGCCTACTAGAAGTGAGGCGTTTTGTCACATTTTGCAACCTCTCCCTCCGGGGATCCGGCACACGATGGGGGTGTCGACCGACTATGCCGGAGGAGCTGTGTTTCCTTGGCTGCCAAATTCCGGCAGCAATGTGGAACCGCAGTATGCATCCTTCAGATCAGTTCATCGGAGGTTGTTAGTCTGCGCCAGTACAGCAAGCGGCTGAGAGTAGTCCTCCACACACATTGGCTGAACCTCCTCAGCCCACCAAAGCTGACGTCATGATAAAGTGAGCCCTATTGGATCGGCGCAGTCTCCGACAGTGCATCTCAGCCTGGCGCTGTTCCATCGGATATAGAATGGCAGGCTTAAGGGGCTGCGGGCTGAGCAGCTGAGCCTGAGTCAACAAAGTGTTACCCGAGACTGAAGATGATACTCTAGAATCCTTAGAATCCGAATACGTACTTTCGTATTCGTTATTCGGGTAAAGGTGGAGAAATTGCATGGACATACAAAACTATCGGGGGGTAGCCCTCTGAGCTGGAAACAACGCCAACAAGGTCAATGGGCACACCATCTTGGTACTGGGGTCGGCAAAGGCTGGAAAGTCTTCACGAACGGCTCAGATCATATGCAAGCGCACGCCAAAGGTAAGTTTACGTCCAAGTGGAACAGCTGAATTCACTTGTCAGCCTACCAAAGTATTCCCTTAGTCGCTAACTACCATCTGGAATTCAATAGGAAAAGTACTTAGAATGTGTTCAGAAAGGTCAAATTAATATTCCGAGCCGCGTAAGCTTTCAATATACGAAACTTTAATAAACACGGACGGCAGTCGCAAATTATCACTTTAAATATTAACTATGATGATAACCATAGAGGATAACAATACCTCCTTTTCTGTAATAACCAACGCGAAATAGAAATTCTCTCTTAGGCAAGAGTCCGGCCGCGGTGAATCGAATCCGAGCTTCTACCTGATGAACGCGACCGTCCCAACCGTGTTGGGGAGAGACGGCAGTGACCAATCGAAGACATACCATCACCTCCCCCTAGCCCTCTCCTCGTCAGTACTCCCCCTGACATTCAACCTCCTCTGTGAACTCGTCTCGTCCTCCTCCATGGCATCTCCCTTCTATTCGTCCTTCATCGCGCATCCGCAAACGACTTCTTCCGCCAACTGTCCAGTTCCCCCCGTTCCTCCTCATCCATCAGCTCCTCCTCCCCCTCCTCCCGGACCCGCCTCCGCCTCCGCGCCCCCGCAAACGTCCGCTTCCAGCTCCCGACCTCGTCCGCGGGCTTCTTCATCTTGACCCAGACCTCCCTGCGCATGTAGACGAACCAATACAAATCCCAGAACCCCGCCGTCGCGAGGCTCAGCGCCCACGAGAACCACAGCATCACGAGCGCGGGCGCACCCAGCCCGGCGTCGACCGAGAGCGCGCGCCCGACGTCCTTGGCCAGGTCGCGCAGCACGGCCATGATGAGGGTGCTGGCGACGGCCCCTACCAGGAGCGAGCCGGGCGTCAGGGAGGCGAAGAGGATGTTGGCGAGCACCAGTTCGCGCTGTCGGGCCGGAAGAAGACGATGGGCGCGAGCGCGAAGTTGAGGATCGAGGTCACCAGGCTGATGTACAGCGACGCCAGGTTCACCGTCGACACGAAGTCCAGGGCCACGGTCGCGCTGCCCAGGTCGACGGCGCCGGGCTCGAGGAAGGGGAAGGTGATGTTGGTCGTGCCGATGACGAAGAAGGTGGTCCTCTTTTCGGGGGCTTCGTTGCTCGCTGTCGGAGTTGACGGTCATTGGTTGGTACCCCTATTTCTTCTCTCTTTTCCCTAGTTTTGAACAAAAACGGCAAGATATGGTCAAAGGTAAGTGCAGACTTACGTTTTGTCAAGTCCTTGATGCTCCCACAATCCGTGTACTGGACCGAGTTCGGATCATTCCTATCCCTCAAGTTGCCCGAACAGATATTCGAGTAAAAGATGTCGTACCGGTCCTTGATCCCCGCCACCTCGCGGCCCTGCTGGACCCCCTCCATGATGAACCCCCTGAATCTGGTCGTTGACCTCCCTGGTCAGCCCGCCGATGAGGCCGCTGATGAACTTGTTGATGCCCGGCGCCAGCTTCTTCACGCTGTCGACGAAGCGGTTCTCGAGCCTTTGCACGAGGCCGTTCCAGAACTGGTCGACGCCCGTCCGCACGCGCCCGAAGAACTGGCGGACGCCCGTGCGCGCGTCTTCGGCGGTCTCGCGGGCGGTCGCGGACCCCTTCAGGTTCGGGAGGAGGCTGCCGATACCGCCGATGAGGCCACCGCCACAGTCGCTGTCGGTACCGCCACTCCCTGAACCACCACCACCACTCGAACCTGAGTCGGAGCCTGAACCGGGCCCGGAACCTGATCCATTGAAGAGGTCTGGTATGAAGTTGTCTGGTTTGAGGGCATCTGGTATAAGATTGCCGAGATCACCTAGGAGACCGCCGGTGGAAGTGGAACTGGGGGCCGCAGTTTGAGTGCCAGTAGGAGTGTCAGTAGTAGTAATGCCAGTAGTAGGAGTGGCAGTAGAGGTGACAGCAGAGGTGGTAATAGAAATGCCAGCAGGCGTACCAGTAGCAGTGCCAGTAGAAGTCCCGATGCCCTCTCCTCCGCCGTTGCCAGTGTCGGTTCCGTTGTTCTGTCCTACTGCTTGCGTCGCATTGTTGGTGTTTTTGACTACGATGATTCTTTCGAATACGTGGGATGTGTCTATCTACAGGCGCGGGATATGGTCAGTTACGGTGACCTTTATCGTTTTACGGATATATGGGGTTTTCATTCAATACACGACTTGCAGAATGGGTGGGTACACTATGCCTTTGTTTTCCCCTTCATTCATGGAGGGTAGGGATTGACTTACAGAAAGAAGGAAATACCCGGCGGGTTGCGTTGTGACGTCCGCCCCGGAGGTGAGTAGGATGAGGTGGAGCGCAAAGGCGAGCGCGGAGGTGACGAAGGGGATGAAGATGATGAAGCGGAATCTGGGCATTTTCTTGGAGTCACTGTCCCTTTTCCCCGAAGCCCTGCGTATACTCGCTTCAACTTGGGACTTGGTCAGCATGAGGTGTCTCTTATTCGTATCGCCACTCCACGCGCAATGGTGTGAGAGAGATTCAAAGGCGACTGCAATCCAAACGAGCGGACGCCGAGAGATTAATATTGAGGCGCGTGAAGGCCGGCCGGAGTCATTACAAAACAGTTTTACTGCTTGTTGCCCGACGTCATTGGCGATGAGGAGGGATGACCGATGGAGCGGTGCCTCGTCCAAAACCCGGCATGAAATGCTTCGACTAGAAAGCGGACCACTGCCGGAGCTTGGCGTTGAGTTCGAAACCCCTGCACCCACGAGTCAATCAAGTGCTCACTTTGTCGTCCGAAACAAAAGCCATCTGGTCTGTATGCCTTGCGCAATTGGTGCGCATCAAGCCCTCCCGACCCCCCAACCATCTAACAACGTCATGGGTTGGAGGGACGGGCAGGCCCTGCTCGGAACCCCCGGATCAAGAGTAAAGCCAAAAGTGACAGCTAACCCCTGATTTTCCGGGGCGCCGGGTCCGAGCCTGTCACCGGCGGCGGTCTGCTGATGCGATTGGCTCGTCAGATTCCTTCCCCATATTGGCATTTATTGGCAGCGGGCATGGCGCCGGGCAAGCAGGAATCCGTTTCATAGGGTGCTGTAGTATTCGACCCTGACTCGTGCTCTTTGGCAGACCCGGTTGATAATAGCAATGGGAGGATCGATGATATTATTATGCTTGATATATAACACACAGTTAAATTGGATTTCTGTATCGGCACAGGAACATGCTCGACGTTTGCGTTGCTGAACGCCACTGGGTTGGAGTGAAGAGAGGCTGTAAAGCAAGGACAAGAGTCCGGAGAAAGCCGCTCAGACTGCAAAATGAAGCTAATAAACTGCACGAATTTCACACAGCAAGCGGAAACCTCATTCATGCCTGTCCCACTAGGTCATACTAGAAAAGGGGTGGAGTTGAAGAGTCCCTAGATCGTGTATTCCGGCTCAAAGGCCTTTGAGCGATGACCCCTTTGCAAAGATCAATCGCCTTTGTAACTCATGAACCACAAGGACGCTCTTTGCTTACCCATGGCAGACCCCAACTGAGATGACGCCTTCTTCTATACCTGAACAACGCCATTGTCGTTTCGTCAAAGGAGGGACAATGCATTATTTGTTCCATGCGGTTGTGAAATTTGCTTCAATGGGGCGTGTATATAACCCCGTTGATGCGGGAGAGACCCTAGGAATCAAACAACCAAATTGTGTCACGTCAACAACTACTACCCAGCAAGTAACACTTTTTTTTTCATCCAGTAATCGACAACAAGGTGTCCCTCAAGCACCTCAACAAGACCCCCGCCGCCACCATGTCCAGCCCCAACATCAAGGCCATCTTCGCCAACGCCTCCGAGGAGGAGCTCAGGAAGGAGTGGCGCATCAGCCTGCTGCTGACGCTGTCGTGCCGCATCGCCGTCTTCCGGCAGGCACACCCCAAGACCAGCAGGTCCCCCGTCTGGCGCACGGCGACGGAGTCCTTCGAGCAGGAGCTGGACGAACTTGATCACACTCGCGATACCGCGAAGGCTCGCGAGGTCATGAGTAAAGTACTCAAGGCGGCACAGGAGACGGCGTTGAGCATGGCAGAGTAGATGGCTTGCTTGTGCAAACGCTTGGAAGATGTATATAACAGTGTAAGCCTAGTAGCCGAGGAACCGGCTCGGTGAGTGTATATATAGGTAAGACATAGTAGACTGATTCTATTCTTTCTCTAAGTATATGTCTGAATTGATGGGTCGTTAGATACTTCATACTCAAAACCGTTATGACGACATCCGACTGGTTACTGCAATACCAAGCAAAGACGGGTTCACTCATAATCTAATCAGAGAAAATGCAAGATCGATCACATATTTTTCTTCTTCTACGGCGCCGATGATGTCAAGGCCCGGCCTTCCCCTTTTGGTACACCCGAGAAAATGGAGGTGATTGACGATCCATCTCCACAAAAAGCGTCATTGACCGTGGCAATCCGCCAATTGGCCCCCGAGTAACGAGAATCCATTACAGCCTCATTTGCTCATTGCTACGCTGCCGCAGACTCGGATCACGATCGCTTCCATTTATAACTGCAGTGCTGTCCCAGTAGAGAAGTTTATCTGGCCATACTCATTGACCATTCACTCCACCCAGTGACCACACACAACCAGCATTTACATATTTGATCCTCTGATTGAATACTGTGGTATTATTGCCTCTCTGGTCCATAATTCATCCCCATTCTCATCCTTTCACACGTATATAAGCGACCATGTCTCGCTCCATGTTGACAAGAAGCCTCCGGTTGGCATCTTCCACACTCAACCAGACAACGACAACAGCATTCGCCAACAAGCCCCTCAACAGTAATAACTTCCACACATCCATCACCATGGCCAGCAACAACAAGCTCAACTCGGATACCATCTCCGACATCACCGCCCGCGAGAAGGCCATCACGGGCCAGGACGACCCCGTCAAGGGCGGCCCGACCGCCCAGGCCCAGAAGCACGCCAAGGAGACCGTGAACCCCGGCGCCGTCTCCGACATCACCCAAGGCGAGCGAAAGCTCACCGGGGCCGAGGGTCCCCTCCAGGGCGGTCCCGCCGCCATGGCCCAGAGCATGGCTACTCAAGTACGTTCTCCCTCCCGCCCCAACCTGAATATCACATTCTCCGTACTAATGTCCCCTTCCAGCAAGCGCAAGCAGGCGCCCACGCCTCGGGCAAGTTGGACTCGGAGACCATCTCGCACATCACCGCGGCCGAGAAGGAGCTGACGGGCCACGACCGGCCCGTCAAGGGCGGCCCCACGGCCCAGGCCCAGAAGCACGCCAAGGAGCCCATCACCAGCGAGGCCCTCCACGACATCACCGCGGGGGAGAAGAAGGTGACGGGCGGCGACCGCGTGCCCGGCGGCCCTACGGCGACGGCTCAAAGCGAGCTTGCCAAGTCTCGGCAGTAGAAGAAGTAATTAAAAAGTAATTAAGAAGTAATTAAGTAATGATAAAAAGCGAAATTCAATTTCCAAGGTCCAACACATCTTCATCTTGTCCTTGCGCGACATTATCTGGGCAGTCGATGATGTGATATTTAGCATTCAAGTATGGCCTCTCGATTACAGTAGATTCGAGTCAATGTCATCCGAAGCCCGTACAGCCTTTGGTTTACATGTGGCAGGTTTGCTTCGTCGTAACGACAAGGTCCCTATACTACCCGAGTAAGAACGTGTGGTTGCGATACCGGATAGACCCAGGTCAATATAGTCCACTATCCAGCCTTGGCGCGCCCCGCAGCGTCTGTTGCGTTTCCGGGGAAGTTGGGAACTCGGGGAGCTCGGGGGAATATTCAATTTTGCGTTTTGCCTAGCGGGCTGCTTTCAATCTCCCGGACTCTGAATAGCAAGACGACCGACTTAGCGAGTCTCACGAGTACACCATTGAACTTACATCCCACCAGCAAGCAAGTGCCGGTGGCAGATTGGAGATAAGCTCCACGACACATCGGCAAGCGCCCAATACAACATCAGCCCTCCCCGCAGATACCGATACCCTGCCACCACACCACAAGCACCCCTGGCGATGCGGACATGCTAGCCCAGGTACAGTAGAAAGCCCCGTTATTGTGCATTGGCTCCGGCCAACGTCGGGACATCTCCGACTCCAAACCTTGCTTCACCAAGAAAACATCCCCAACACGCGACATACCAAGACTATTGCGCCATTTAAGGACGGCATAAATACGATGCGTCTACTCCGAATATGCGTTCCATGGCTTCTCCCCGTAGCCTATGCGTCTGGGCCAGAGAACAACGAAGAAACAGCCATGAAGTCTTTCAAGTCGATCGCCTCCTTCGTGGGACTCTCTCAGATCCCGCTCACCGCCGCTGAGCCCTCCGCCCAAGCTGTCACGCTTGAAGGTTACGGCAGTTTCACCGGTACTACCGTCGATTCCACCTATAGCGGCCACGCTCTCCCCGCGCCGGTCGACGCTTGGCTCGGCATCGACTACGCCACCCAGCCCGTCGGCGAGCGCCGATTCCGCACAGCCTCATGGCCGTCGCCCTTTGAGGGAGTCAGAGAAGCCACAGCGTACGGCAAGGCGTGCATTCAGGATGCGTCCTACTTGGATGCCGAGATTCAAGACGAAGCATGTCTCAACTTCAACGTCTACCGCACCCAGGGCGTCCCGCTGGACCAGAAGCTGCCCGTCCTCGTGTGGATCCACGGAGGCGCGTTTGTGACCGGGAGCTGGAAGAGCTTCGACGGCGCGGCCTTTGCCGCGTCTTCCAAAGTCCCCATCACCGTGGTCAACTTCCACTACCGGGTAAACTCGCTGGGCTTCTTGCCCTCGGAGCTCTTCGAGACGGAAGGCCTCCTCAACCTTGGTCTCCAGGATCAAGCTTTCTTTCTGAAGGAGTTCGTGCAGAAGCACATCCCTTCATTCGGCGGAGACCCGGACCAGGTCACCATTGGCGGAAGGTCGGCCGGGGGCCACTCCGTGGGCATTCACTACTTCCACAACTACAACGAGGACACCGACAAGCCGTACTTCGCACGCGCGATCCACCAGTCGGGATCCGTCACCGCGCGGGCGTTCCCAAATGCCACCTACCCTTTGTACGTCCGACAGTTCACGGAGTACATGTCCTACCTCGGCTGCCCGACCGATAACAAGGAGGCCGCAATGGACTGCCTCCGTACCGCGGACATCAACCAGATCCGAGTGATCAGCACCAAGCTCTACAACGACTCGGAGCGCAACATCACCTGGCCCTTCCAGCCCACGCAAGGCGGGCCCATGCTGGAGAAGTTCGGCTCGGAGTCCGGGCACGACGGGACCTTCTTCCACGTCCCCGTCCTCACGTCCAACGTCAACGACGAGGGCAAGTTCTACCTCCCCGGCGACCTTGAGAGCAACGAGGAGTTCCTCGGGTACCTGCACAACGGCTCCCCCGCGCTCAACGCCACGGACCTCGAGCTCCTCGCGAAGCTGTACCCGGACCCGGCCACGCACCCGGACACCTCCCCCTTCGCCCACTCGCCCAACAGCACCCAGTACGAGCGCCTCTCCGCGGCCTGGAGCGACTACGGCTACATCTGCCCCGGGCAGGAAACGGCGTACCGCGCGTCGGTCGCGGGCGTGCCGACGTGGAAGCTGCGGTTCAACACCAACGCGTCGTGGCCCGCGTGGCAGGGGATCCCGCACACGTCCGACACCAAGTACACGTGGGACGAGCCCGCGGTGCAGCACCCGGACATCAGCCACGTGTACCACGGGTACCTGGCCAGCTTCGTGGCGGCGGGCGATCCCAACACACACCGCTACCCCGGGTCGCCGTTGTGGCCTCGCTACGAAACTACGGGATACGGGCTGGACTCGGCGCCTGCGATGCAGTTGGTCGTGCAGCCGGATAATGGGACGCGGGCGGAGCCGGATGTTATTCGGAGGGAGGCTTGTTTGTTTTGGCGGGATCCGGAGAGGGCTTCGCGGTTGAATAAATAGGGGTCCTTTCCCATAGCTCGCTGTGCTCCTAATACACCCTGCACAGCAATACGATTTTCTGACCTACCTCAAAAGGGTAATACTATCAGTTTTGGGAAGTGGGCTAGTACGAGAACGGATATTCGAAATTTCAAAGTGAGGCTTGATCCGCGATTTTCATAGCCAATCATTTCCAGCCTGATGTGCAGTCCGGACAGGGGGTGGACGCAGGCTGAGCCGTTGAGCCGCGGTGGAACTGTTTAATTAAGGCTGGACGGTTTTGCTAGATTGCATCACACTACTGTTGTACTCTTGCATTTCCATGAACCGTGCGACCCCCCACCCCCCAACCGAGCTCACTCCTTGCGTCCCAGCAATGTCCGCGTCGACATCCTTCAGGTGGGAAGGCCCGAAGCAGCAGCGGGCCCCGAGGATTCCCGTAGGAGAATGGGCAAAGCGAGAAGATAGATTGAGAGAACTTCACAGCCAAATGACACTGCTCGAGGTAATGGAAGAGATGAGATCAGAAGGGTTTGAAGCGACGTAAGTGCAGAGTTACCTCCTGCCGGTATTTGCAAAATCCAAATTAACCTTTGTGCAGTCACAAGCAATATGTCTACCAATTCAGCAAATGGGGTTTAAAGAAGTACGGAAACACAAAAGCAGCCAATGAAGACTTGGTGAATTCTGGAGCCATACCCTGCGAAGAGCCCGTCGCTGTGGTCCTGAATCGTAGGAGAAAGCGATCACGGAGCTTTGAGAACATTGCCTCTTGTAGCAGCAGCGAGCCACTATCCTCCCTCCATCTTGCGAGCAAGAGAATCAAAGCTCACGATGAGAGAACCATGTCTGGACCCGCGCACACTGATCTGCCCGATCCCCCTTTCACACCTGGCCCAGACTCACCCACTCTTGGCTCAACTTTCTGCAACACCGAGAAAGAGACAAACCAAGATAAAAGGGCTGTGGAGCTCGGCATCGACAATGACGACGATAATGGGTGGCCCTTTGATGGTCAGGTCAAAAGTCTTCCTGGAACTCCAGTCATGGGTTCAACTGGCAACCAAACGGTGGCCATCGAAACACGAGAAACCAAACATTCCAGGCGCCTGTCGGCGAAAACGAGGGGCTCTGAAAATAGCAAGAATATCTCAATAGCTGAAGCAAGCAGAGCCTCTGGAAAGGCAAGATCAGAGCAGTTCTTCCAACCTCAACTGGATAAAGCTACCAACTGGGCAGGTTCTAAGAAAGATACGAGCTGGGCCTTGAGGAGCGGCCGAGGTCCTTTCGAATCAGCAGACTATTGGCTTGCAGCATCGGCCAAGGACACGAGTTTTGCCATCTGTGCCAAGTTGCTGGAGCTCGACTTATCATCACAAGAACTATTACCAGAAGAGGCGTTGATTTGCGCACGTGCCGCCGAGTCACCATCACAGCGAGGCTTCATAAAGGAAGTTTTGTTGCGAAAGCTGGAGGCATTCCCGGGCGATTCATCGCAAAGAAGGCTTACATACATGCTGCTCGCGGCAATCTTTGCAGAGGATTCGCATGGTGCGCTATCGTCTGACTTGTCTGATCGTCACTCCTCCTCGAGGCTCCGGAGATATTCCCTGGAAATGACCCCCGACATTGACGCCATTGACGCCTCATTCGACCTCCTCACATATATATACAATAGGCATGTCTCAAACGCCTTGTACGAAAGTAGGGATCAAGACTCGCCGATCAGCGAATACGACTTCATTCGATTCGCATTGAGCCTCGAATCATCGGCCTGGCCCGAGCGGTCCCACACATCCATGCGTGATGAGCCTGGATCTATCATATTTGACTGCGTGAAATCTTGCGTCGAGTGGTGAGCTGTATCGGTTGATTCTGCAGCGTTAGCTGAGCCGTTTTATTCAGTATGGCTTGCCGATGGACCACCGTTCTATTTCGTCACTAATTGGCGGGCCGAGTCCGGCAAATTATACACCTGCTTGTACCAAAAATGGCATTCTAACTCTGTTACCCAATGGATTTGGATGCAAAAGACCAAGGAGAAGTTCAGGATTTCCGCTGCAGATCTATTGATGGTTTGTTGCGATATGGTCACGGATCTGATCTATGATCAGGCTGACCTGACCAGCAACGACATCAAGAACCCATGCCGCGCTCATCTCCAAAGGAATTTAGAGATAGTACAAGGCCTAGGGAGAGAAAAGCTTGTGACAATGTTTCTTCAAGGGCTATACTCAAGGACCAAAATAGTTCTCGAGATAAGTGGTCCATGCCATTAGATGACGATGACTGTCGCCAAAAACTCCAGCTGCAAACAGGGGCTTGGGTGAGGATTACCCACAGTGTTAGGGCGGAGTCCAGCAGGTCAACGCTTATACAATCCAATGTGCCAAACCCTGTGGATCCGAAACAGTATAACCATCCACCACCAGACCTGAGCTTCTTGAGAAACATTGGGTATGATGCGACGTTGGCGCCATCATGTCGTTCCTCGATTTCATCCTACAGGAGAATGAGAAACGTGGCATCTTCATTGCTCAGGATTGGCCACCCGACGACAAGAAATACAGTTTCTCTGAACAGCCATGGGACAGCCATGTCTCTTGCAGGGTCTATCGACAACATGAGTGATATGATGAGGGACTCTTTCAGCATTGCAGAGCGCCCAAGCCAGGACTTAGCGCCAGAGGAATAGCCAAGTCAGTAAGGCGACGGAGAATGGAAGGGGGCGGATAATCAGCGTGTATAGCCAAGGGGCGTGTAGCGGGTAAGGATAACTGGGCTGGGTCAGGGTGGAATGCTTATATTGATCTCGGTTATTTGCTGTATTGTTCCCGGCCGTACTATCATTGTATTCGAAATTCTTCAAGGCTCAAACTTCCCTTTCGTAGTAACTCAACCGGCTCCCCATTGGAGTATCCGTTCACATAGCACGATCCCACCAGAACATAATGGCCCTGGTCGTATCTCCTGAGCAGACAAGGAATCGAGAACCCCTCCAGAAGGCATACCATATCCCCTTCGGCAACAGCAGGCGGCGCTAGCCCCATATTCCCCTTTTCTGTCCTGAACAGAGGCCAGTTGACCCAGTTGAACACCACTTGAAACATGGCGTTTGTAGCATTGAAGGATTCCTCGTATTCTTCTTCGGGTAACGTGCTTCCAAGAGTGGAGATGTCAGGGGCTCCCGGTCCCACAAAGGCGTCATCAAGTGCCGCTGTCGCCTCTTCCGGACTCTCATACCCCAAAGCGCGTAATCTCGGGATAGCAGCCTCGGCGTCGTCACCCTTGGGCTCCCCGATCCGCAGCATAAAACGAAACGCGTGGGCGGCAATGCAATGGACCGAAGACGTGATCCGCAGCGGATCGTCGCGTGTATCCCGGCCTTTGTTCAACGCGCTGAGCAAGGTTTCAAGGCACCGGAGCCCGTCCCGGTCAGGGTACTCATGACCGTGTTCCTTCACGAACCCAAGGCAAAGCCACCAGAACGGCGTCAGCGTCTCCGGGTACTCCGCCCTATCAGATCCCACGTACCGGAACACTCGCGCGCATCGGTCTAATTGCACACCGGAGAATCGCATGGTCCGCTCATCTAGAATTACGGGGCCGTCGGGGCCCACCACCTCGTCCAGCCAGGGCGCGACGAGCGCGTCCGGTGCGCCGATGGAGTAGTTCGCATCCTCGATCATGGTGTGGAACCGCGGCACCCACGACGGGAACTCGGAGACATCCCGGGCCTCGCGGATGAGACCCGCGCTGTGGAAGAAATGCTTGTACTTCTTCTGGCGCAGTACGGCCGCGACGCACTCCCGGAAGACGTCGGGAGCGCGCTTGGTATAGTCCGGGACAATCCCTCCGCCCAGCACGCCCGTGAGCCCGAATACGACGTCCCGCGGGTCGGTCGAGCGGCAGATCGTGCTGACCAGGTGGACGAAGCGATAGTCGCCCCGGTTGCTGGGTTCCCTTAACATTTGCGCGAAGAGGATGAAATTGCAAGAGTGGCCCTTGTCCTTGATGACCCAGTCCCACACGCGCTGGTCGAAAAAGGGGGGCTTGAGCGGTTTCTGCTCCAATAAACGCTCGGCGAAGAGGTTGAAATCGATTAGCTGTTGAAACGTCAAGGAATGGCCGCCGCAGTATAAAACGTCGGCTTCGAGGTTTCGCGCCAGCACGACCTCTTGGATGATCCAGATCCGCGTCCAATAGACGTGTTGGTTCAGTTCGTCGAACTCGCTGTGTTCGCCGAGGAACGCGAGGTCCTGAGCGTCCATCACTACATCCGAGTCGGGGTACTTACCCTCCTGTCTCCTGGTATCGTCAACATGGCAAGCGCATGCCTTGATTAACTTGAATCCCGACTCGGTTGAGTCATTAGATGGTCCAAGCCAGGAGATGACCCTGCTTGCCTTGGTATAGATCAAGCCCATCATAGCGACCTGCTGACCCCTTTCCACCACGTCTTGCTGGTTGATGCAGACGGTGTCTGCCCATAAGAGTAAAGCCCCGTCGCCACCCTTTCCTATGATATACGAAGACCTAAACTGTCTCAAAGCGGAGGCGAGACTCTTCGTGGCCTGGGACGGCTGGCCATCGACCGCAATCTCCTCGGTATCTGTCGGATCTCCCCAAACGTAGGAGAGTGCCGCATAAGTTGGCAATTGGAAGTCCTGCAGTCGCGCTATGAAGATTGCACAAGAGGCTCGCGCATCATACTCGACGCTTGGCGCAACCCAAAGCAGTCTGATCTCTTTGCGGCCGGGGTCTAGCGCCGTGTACATCGTAGGGGCCTAGAGGCGTGGGGATTCGGGCTTTTGCTGCGTAAGTACAGATATCAATACGTGAGAGAAGAAGCCAGCCAGGTGACGCCATTGCGTAAGCTGCACAATCTTCAGCGGTTCTCTCTGTTTCTCATATTTGCGCGTCAACCGGGGTTCACGTTTGCTGCATTGAACATGGGGGCCACAGCTGCTATTCGGGGCTAGCGCTCACTTCGCCCCCCTTTTCTCGCGACGATGATACGGCGTATGATTTCTTCTGCTTATGTCCCCTGCCATCTCACGCCCTCGACAGGGGGCGTCGAGTCAGTAAGCTCAGCACATCTCTTCGGACATGGTTACATATATGCCAAAACTCATCAATAAAGGGCTTTCGGCCTGAAACGTATGCACTCTATTACGTCCACATTACGACAAGTCTTGACATGGCAGTATAATAACCTGAATTCTTAATATCAAAAAAGATATCTTTGAAGTTTATGTACAATGTAAATGTCTGAATCAGAGTTGAAAAGGTAAGCATGTGCAAAGAAGCGAATGTTGTGTTGTTGAACCAAGAAGCGAAGAAACAATAAGTCAGACAAGCCGACCCATTCCTGCTGTTGCCACAGTGCCAAGAAAGAAAGAGAGAAACAAGAATAAATGCCATAGAGGTTTCATAATCCAAGGTATCACATCCATGCCTCTATTTGTTGACGTAGTACTTGCCAACGGTGGTCAAGTCGCCGTTGTTGTTGAAGAGCGCCAGGCCAGGACCGGTCCAGCCGTTGGCGTCACGCTGGCGGAAAGACCCGAACCAAGCGTAGCCCTCGACCCAGCTGAGGCCGTCAAGGTAGGGCGTAGCGCCCTTGATCAACTTGAGGTTCTCACTCTCGCTGGCGCCCGGGTAGCCAATCTCAGTGATGTAGAACTTGAGGCCATTGGCGGTCGGGTTGTAGAAGCTGCGGAGCTGGTCCAAGTGGTCCTTGAGCCCGTCCAGGCTCCCGTAGAAGTGCACCGAGACAAAGTCCTGCGCGCAGCCCGTGCCGGGCTTGCGCGCCTGGCACGCCTCCCGGAAGCTCTTGAGCCAGGCCCGGCCCTGCGGGGAGCCCGACACGACCGGGTGCGAGATCTTCCAGCCCTTCTCGCGCAGCGGGACGATGTGGTCGATGTAGAGCTGGGCCGCCTTGGCGGGCTCGATGGGGTTGCCGCCGTTGGCGGCGGGGATGTCGGGCTCGTTGAAGGTAAGGAGATGGTCCGAACCCGCGCGGAGGCCATTCAAGGTGGAGGCGAGTTTCGAGTTGGCCTCGTTCGGGTTCACCAGCGGGAAGAACTTGACGTTGCCCTTGTTGGACTTGAGGTAGTTGTTGGGGTACAGCGACCAGGTGTAGTACCACTTGACGGGAGAGCCCGGCTCGACCAGCTTGGCCAGGTCGGACTGGGCTAGGGGCTCAGAGCCGAGGGCGAGGCCCTTGGTGGTGGTGGCGGCGGTGATGGTGGTGAAGAGGAGGGAGAGGGCGAGAAGGAAGGAGGCGGTGCCGCTGATAGACATCATGATGGGCAAAGTATGGATTAAGGACAACCCGGGAATATGTGGAGTGCAAAGCCTTGAGTGTTACTATGCAGGAAGTGGCGTTAGTGAAGCTGGAGAGCCTTGCGGAGTTGATCAAGACATGATTCAGGGAAATAATACTCACTTATATACACCAGAGATATCATGGGACCAGCATCACGAGACGCTCCAGATCCTAAGTTGTTATGTTGCAATTTCTCATTTCCCGCTGCCTGCACCGTCCCTTACCTTATCCGTATGCCGCATTTCCAACGGGGTTGCTTATCTGTGATCAGGTATGCATTGCCCTGTCCAACAACGGGCTGGCCAAGCCTCCGCCGACGTTCCCAACGTAAAAGCAGACATCATTAGGACGAAAGATTGAGATTAGTCGACCTATTATCATCCCATAGGAACTTTGCAGGCTTATGGCAGCTCATATAAGAGCCCTTTCCGCCCTTTCCGACGCCGAACTTGATGGCGGCCGGTCGTGGCATTCCACGTGAGGAAAGTCATTGCGGCAAATGCATTCAGAGTTTTAGAAAACATTTCTGTCTTACTTTCCCCAAACTGATTGGTGTTCCTGGAGGAAGCGGCCCTCGCTTGTCAGCTTAGCCAACCGCGAGGAAGCCACAATGTATTGGCTGACCCCTGACGGTACCTGCAGTCGTCAAACGCCGTACGTGGCCATATGCAACCGACAAGGGATGAGGGGATTCCCTTTTGATCCCTTAACTTACGGTCGATGTGTAAGCACCAAGGGGACGTTACAGTCAGAAGGTCCTTAAATAGGTCGAGGGGGGCTTAGTAAGGAAATCCAACAAGCCCATTTGGGTTACCATGCAATGCTCATCCCTGCTTTGATAAGATAGTGGCATCCAAGTACGCCGCCATGGGCAAATAAATGGACTACATATTAAGGCACGCAAACCCCAAGTTCCCTTCAGTGCGTGCCAGGAAGTGGAATGTGAAATTTACGGATCACAAACAGAGACTAGCCATGCATAGAGCTTAACGTTGCTGATTGTACTCGGGATACTCGTCCCCGTACCTGCATGGCACTAGACCAAATGAGATCTGACGTTCAAGGCCCATCTGGTTCTAGACCAAAGGAATTATCTCTGTCAACACCCGGAACCTCCCTAGAAGCCGAGCCTAGGCTTATTTATGAGATGAAGTCAAACGCCGATCCCAGGATTGGCACATCACGTCATGGTCCAAACATGCAGATATTATATAATATGAAGTCAAAAGGTCGTAAGTTCGTAGATCGTCCCGTCGTCAATGAACGCCCCCTTGCTGCACACCAGTAATGAAGGGAAGGATATGCAATCTCACAGCCAGTCTAAACGATTGAATCGTTGTCACTATCCAAGGCCTCTCGAATTGACTTCATTGCATCCTTCTTCCCAATGGTCATATACTTCCGCGAGAGATACCACATGAGCAGTGTCAAGCTCGCCGCCGCGCCGCAGTAGAGACCGATCCAGGGGGAGATGACTTGGGAGCTCTCTTCCGGGATCCACTTGAAGAACGTCATTGAAAACAGCGTCTTTTTCCCCGTCGTTAGTATGGGACACGGCTTGCGGGGTGTTACTTGGTCAAGGGTAGAGTAAGCTTACCGCTAGGAACGTCCCCGGGAGGAAGATCATGCCCAGGATGGAGACGAGGCGCATCTGACTGCTGTCCATTTTGGATGAGCACGCAATGATGATGTTTGCTTTGGCGTCGCGTCTCGTGTGGTAGTTCCATTCCTGCTCATCAGAGATCAGTACACCTCATGGTAAAATTGCATAATCGACACCCCGGACTATGCGCTTCCAATTGCTCACCATCTGTGTGGCCATGGACATGCCGCCAAGGAGGCTGTCGGAATTTCGCACTTCACTGCGGAGTTCGATTTGCAGCTCTACCAGTCGGTCCCGGAACTTCTCCGTGTTGTGTATGGCCATCCTATGGTTGCCCTGGGTTTCCACGTCCGCCTCGATCTCCGTGGTGAAGCCCCGAGAGTGCGTTGTCATGGATTCGAGGATGGCGATCAGACTTTGGATGCCGTTCTTCAGCTTACTGACCATCAGCCAGTTCTTGGTAGCCATGCAGTCCTTCTGAAGTATGTTCTGGTTGTTCTCGGCTTTCTCGCCGTCCCCCGCCTTCTCTTCCTCCTCCGCCTTCTCGGACTCGTCAATCTGCTGGGCGTAGGTGCTGAGTCGTTTTTCCATGTCCAGGATCCGCTGGTCCAGGAAGTTGCTTTCGGAGCGCAGCGCTTCCAGCAGTCTCTTGCGTTCGAGTTCCACAAACATCATGGGAAGCATGAGTGGATGAAGGGCAGAAGGAGAACGCTTGAAAGTTTTGAGCCATTGCGTTACAAATGCCATGGCGGCATCGGTGCATCCATACATGACAGCAAAGGTAACAAGTGTATCTGGAAAGGTGGTAATGCTCATGATGATGTCGTCATCGTCTTTAGTCTCGCAAATAGTATCCGACCTGCAATTGTAAACTGTCAAGTTTGTTAGGATGCTCGAGACACTTGGATGCGTAGGGTTCATACCGATTGATGGACCAAGTGACTTTGGATCATTCCATTTAACCGTACGCCAGTTGAAGACAGCATGAGACGTTCTGGGCATCGTCAACGCTAACGACCTGTGCTGAAACAGATGTTTGCAGGCATGCTGTAGAGTGTCTTTCCCATACGGTAACGAGGACGCCGACTGATCACGGAGCCGTTTATGCATCGCGACGAGGGTTGTGCGAGATCCCCCATCAATCAATGACTGGCAATTAAGCAAAATTTCAGCTCTGATTCTCTAGGGCAGTGATAGACTGACATACACTGTTGATCCATTCTAGATACTGCTCCTCTGACGTCTTTCTTTCATGAACGAATCCAGTCTCGCCCTGGTAAAAAGGTCAATGTCTTGATTTCTAGGAACTCAATTTTTCAATGATCAAAATATATTTGCCTTTTCATCGGTATGAAGCTGCACAGTCTGTACCATGAATTCGTCATCCTCTTCGAATTCAAAGAGGCTTAAGTCATTGTTCCCGAAGGCCTCATTCTGGCGCAGCCAGTCCATGTTGTACAATGTATCTCTTGATCATCGAATCTCGAGGAGATTAGTCTGAGAGAGCGTTGCTGTTGTCGGTCATAGGAAGGCCAAATCGATTGCCAGTTTCCTTGCCTCACATGGTACTCTCTCAAAGACCCTGGAGTGCTCGCTCCTTAAGGGTGAATCGATGGGAAGAGGGGGAGCAGCTCGATGCCCCTCCATGCGAGCGTGCTGACCGCCGGGCGTACAACTCATCACCGCTGCGGTGAAAGTGCAGATGCAGGCTGGCCTTGGCAGCCAATAAGGCCTGTAAGATCACCCCCTGTTGCTTCATGTGCTATTCTGTGGCTGTCCGGTATGCATTTGCGGCATTTATTCAATTGGACGCTGCCGGACAGCAGAGCCTGGTTCGAAAAGTCTCTTGTAGCTGTCGGGCTTACTACCTACTTCATTGCATCGCGCCCAGAACCGAACACACCTCCGCATCGTTTTCTTTACCGACATAAGTATCTACCGGTGTAGGACTCAGCCGCTTGCTGCATTACTCAGCCCGGATGCCCCAGGCAGAATCAGTGGGCACTGCAACTTCGGTTAGCCTGCCCGAAAAAGTGTAGAAACTGTTTCTCTGTATGACATTGCTGCCTTGAGATGCCTTGGACGAGGCTTCGCATTTATCAAGAGAAAAAAAAATACTAATACACTCACCAAGGACGCATCTCTTTTCCCAACTTGCTCCATGTCTCCCTTCAACAAGCTTTCGCGCTGGATAGACAGCCTTCGATCAAACAAGATGGCCGAGGAGAAGAAGTTCGAACCCACCCACGTTTTCACGCATCCTTATGCGAAGCCCCGTGTATTGCGCAAATACCTCATCGAGAAAGCAAAGATGAAGCCATCGCAGTTTCGCATACAAGTAAGGTACTACTAGTTGGAGGAAGGTCCACCTTACTAAACTATACCTAGTCCCCCAACAACAAAGTCCAGCTTATGATACTAGATCCCTCACAAAAGATTGAGCAGGTAAGTCACTGTCAGCCTTGGTAGACGTACAGTGGCATATGAGCTAAGCCTGAGTAGAAACAAAGAGAAGAGATCATTGCGGAATTTGTGGAGGCTGAGCGGAAACGGAAGCTGGGGAAAGGCGAGGACGACGAGGAGGAGGAGAAGTAAGAAAGGGCGTCAGGTAAAGGAGTATCACATAATGGGTGGCTCCACATCTTGGACATATACAGTCAAACGACTGCGATTTTATCTAAACTTGGGTTTGCATCTCTAATCCAATGATGGAATCTATTCTAGTTGTTTTGGTTGCCTTGCGGCTCCAGTCTTCATAATGAAATCTGTGAAAGCGTGTTTTGCACCTCGTCAGACCATGCTCGCTCACCGCAGTTTGGTACCAGCATCCGGGTCTCTATCAGATCCAACAGTTGACGAATCCCGTCATCGCATTCTTGATGGTTGCGTAAGCTCTCGATTTGCTACAGAGTATTAGAGTGGAAGTTTCGGTATAGAATGGAGGGTCAAGGCTCGGAGGAGGGGGTGTGAAGAGGAACGGAGGGCTGTTAGAGGGGATTACTTACAGTAGTAACTGAGTCTCGAACCTTGGTGACGACAGGACGTTTGCATCCTCGTAGGCCGAGGTTATATCCTTTTGGGAAGCTGATCTTCAACCACGAGAGCAGGCTTCGACGTTCAGTCGCCTGCTTGAAGAACGTGTCCTCGAACACGTTCTCGTCATCTTCCGCGACGTCTTTCTCTTCCTGCAGACGCCGGTCTCCAAACTCTTCAACCTTGTCACTGCCCATGAGAGCCCATGTGACGAAATCCAAGAACAAACACCCAAGAGACCACACATCAAACCGGGTTGTGACGGTCCTTTGGGTGTCATATTCGGGTGCTCGATACGATTTCGTGAATGCCATACCTCTTACCCCAACATAGGATGAGGGCGTTTCCAGAACCTTCGAATGTCCAAAGTCGGCGAGTTTGAGTGAGACTGAGCCACCATCGGCTGGAAACCCAAGGATATTCTCCGGCTTGATGTCCGCATGCAAGAGACAGGTAGATGCCGGCGTCGAGCGCATGAGACCGTGGATGTCTGCGACAGCGCTCGCAATGCCGAGACATTCTGTCAGCAGCCACTCGGGCGAGTACCACTCAGCGTGAGCGACCTGTCGCCCCGTTGCCTCATCGTGTCGAGGTCCGTGTCCCTCCCAGATCATCCGAAGGTCGCCTGACTCTGCCCACGGGAACAACAGATAGAGGCCCCCTCTGTGCTCGAATGCGGCTAGAAGAGAAAGGATGCGGTTATTGCGGGGGATAGACCGGTTAGCCTTGAGCTCATTCTCGAAATTGTCCCTCGTGATCTCTTTCCCAAAATCGTTTAGGAACGTTTTGAGAGCAAAGCGATGGCTTGGGTTATGCTCCAATAGGTTAAAGTACTGACCAGACGAATTCAGGAGATAGGGAGGTAAGGCTGCCTACCAGGTTGTGATGGCTCCGGTGAATGCAGACCTTCTCGACTTTTGCTGACTGCATGGAAATAATTTGCGGCTCACTTGAGGCTCGAGTCGCATGGCTGCTGGACGGCCTTGGCACGCTCTCTATCGATGTCCATGGCAAACGTATTTTGGCTTCCACGCCGTCCTTGATCCCCAGTTTCGTGACTTGGTCATTATCCCCCCTTCTCCGGAAATATAGTGGTCGCAGCTGATATACCCAATGGTAAAACAAGTCCTTTTGGATTCCGTTCAGCTGCCGTATTTGTCGAAAGATTGGACCCTCGTCGCCTTCTTCCGCACCATTCAACTTCCATAGTGCACCATCACAGCTCACGGGATTATCTGCATGGATAAATTGCGCGAGAATGTGGTGCAACCCGGCGAATAGCAGCGAGGCGAAGATGACTCGCCTCCCGGTGCACAACGGATCCCCGCAGGAGCAGACACCATGTGGGCTGACGCGATTGGTCGCTTTCTCCATGGTGCCTGCAATATTACCCGCAGTGCTATCGATCCGTTGGAGAACTCTCGATACCAACTCCCGGCTTATCTCTTGAATAATCGATTCCCTCGGAATGAAGCGGAGACGTCCGTCACTGGCGTCTTCTTGGGATGCACGTAAGAGCGCCTGCATGCCCTTATCGCGCAGAGCCTCGATGGAACATGAACAGACATTGTCACTGCAGAGGCAGCCTGCGTGAGGCTCGTCAGTCTCTTGATCTCTACGGTGACGTATGAGCGAATACCGCACCTGACATCGTGGCTTACTTCCCTCAAGGGCATTGGCGAATGTTGGACTCGGCGGGTGGAAAGATTTGACGATCATGCAAAAATGGCAGCCACCTGAAGACTTATATGACGTGAAAGAAACGGGCCCCAACTATTTGCCACCCGTAGAACCAGCTGTTAAATTCTGCATTGCCACTTTGTTTCTCACACCTTCCCCCAAAAGGTCGTGCCAGGCTCTGTCAGCATGGTGTATGCTGAGCCGAATCCTAGTCCAGGTGGTGGCTTGGGTCTTAGCTACCATCGACTGAGCGAACATGATCCTTGTCGTAATGCAAGCTGCTACTCGATAAGGCTCTGCCGCAACTGCGGATTATAAGACCGCCCTCCCAAATTGCCTGCCGGGGTGAATTCCTGCCAATAATCAGCTGGAAATGGCATGTTTCTAAGCCATCTTCGCAAATGCGATCTGCTGCTGAACGACCCCGCACCATTACCCAATCGGTTGACTATATCGAAAGATACTACTGCAGTCCCAGTCTGACAGCAGCGTCCGCAGCGTAGGCACCCCAAAATCATACCCTCCCGGATACGTAATCAACCCTGACGCTTACTACTCTGGCAGAGAACACCAGATAAAGAACCAGTGCTCGCCATCTCACCGACAAAGTCCCGGTTGGGCAGACATGGCCATCCTGTTCCACGAAGAATCCTTCCCAGATACCAAGGTAGCAAAAGTTCCTTCCCAGCCACAATTGACAAAGCCGACTGCATGACAGCCGCACAAATACCATGCCCTACCTTAGCTTTCTAGGGCTTGCCAAAGGCCGCCGGCCCCCCAGCTCGTCGTCCAGTGCCAGCTCAGCCGGCGAAGTACCTGTACAAATCCTCGCGGGTTCGGCCATAGACGGACGAAAGCTGAAAACCACCCTGGGCCGAAAGCACGGCCGCGACTACAGGCTTGAAGTACGGCTCTCATTGTTCATAGTCCAAGTCCATGACAGTATGTATTTGCCTGCCTGATCGTCTAATCACACGTTCCGCTGCAGTTACGATCGGATGCATACCACGTGTATGCTAAAGAAGGTCTGACGCGAGGCGAGATCAGCGGATGCCGCTGATGGGATCCGTGGTGGTTGAGGGGCCGCTATCATGTGCAAGTACATGAGTAACAATGTACTATTTAAGGAGGCTACCCTTTTCAGCTGTTAATGCATGCCACCCTGTTATGAGTCACGATTCAAGGACGTGCTGAGAACTGGCAACAAGGCAAATTGCATCGCCAATTTGTATATAGATATACATATACTTATATATTACTGATTAAATCGCTCCATGGCGAGTATTCATAACGGGACTAGGGGCTGGCGGAATTTCAAACAGTGGTGGCTTCAAGCATGTCAGGCCGTCGCAACCTTCTCTTGTGAAAACCCAGCAGCCGATACAATTCACACCACATACAATGCACCTCAGCTGCCGTCGTTTGGCGTGGATATTTGAGTTTGAAGCCAATGCATTGTTCAACATGGATTTCGCATGAGGTTCTGGGCACGATGACGGGCAACAAACATTGCCAATAAGAAAACGCCATACGTTGAAATTTTCCGTTGGGACAATATAGACACCTTTTCTGTTCCTTTCCACCTTGTCAGACTTGTTATTAGTTCGCTCAGAAACCCCGGAGTCAGTTCCCTGGCCGGGCTCTCGGCATCCTTGCCCTCATCATACCAGACCGTTGCGCAATAGTCTGCCTCTTTTTACAGAGCTTTGAGTCAAAGCTCGTCGTGCAATACTAGTACTATAGATATACTCATCCGCACGAATGAGTTGCTGACTAATAGGCCCCAGTAGGGGGACCTGCTAGGTTAGTCTGTGCACAACGCACAGATCCGTAACCTTAGGGCCAGCTCGTCGCCACCACACAGTGCCATCACTGACTCATCCCCGATTTGACCTTGACTTCTGCCCGGAAGCCTGCCTGGAGGGGTGGTGGGGGATGGTACATTGCACGCCGCTGTGAGTCAAGGCAAGGTAGGTAATCGCATCGCCGGTCACTATCAGGAATGGGTTGACGCAGGACCCGACCATAAAACAAGTTCATGCTGGCGTGTGCACGGTGGGGAAACGTCGCGTCAGGGGCAATGGGGTTTCAGATGCTGTGGTTGGGTAGGCGAACTGAGTCATGCGGCTGGGCATCAGTCTATATATATCCGCACCTTGTGCATCACCAAACCAACGGTGCATTTGGAAATCCTGCCCTCATCTCTACCGGAAGAATTAACAACATCGGCAATTATGGCACATCAAGCGCACGCATTGCCGTGGCACACCCTCGCCTCTCTCCTCCAATACAAGTTCTCTTACCACATTGAGCCCCAACGCAAGGATGTTACTTTGAAACAGAAGGAGTGGAAAAATAAGGAGACTGAGCCCAAGGAAATCGCCTACTTCTGTCGCGCTTTTGCCGAACGGGTGCGCGAGTTCTCACAGACTGAGCGAGCCAAGTATGACTCTCGCGACACTTACCGGAAGCGCGCCGAAGCCTGGGTAAAAGCTGCCGAGGCCGACGGCGGACAATCCGGGCCTGGAACACGACCGGTGTACCCTGACGTGATGCAAACCCGCTACTTTGGCAAACTAGACGGAAGTGACGATGACCGGTTCCGGTATCACTTTTGGGGCCACCCAGACCTCCAACGCGTGCCCACATGGACCCACTCCAGCGGCTCCCGCATCGAATACGCCGACACACTGAAGCTCATGATGATGGAGGCGGCTGGAATGCCACCGGCTCTCTCGGCATCGCCCGCTCCGGAAACCACAAGCCTCCGAAAGGACGTCATGGAATCCATGCTCCTGTTAGCGAACCACCCCGTCATTGGACCGAACCTCGTCTCGCTCCTCAACTTGCACCATGGTCACCACTTTGGGCTGATCAGAGTGGCCGAGGAAGGGATCAGGTCCTATACCTATCTCAATCTGCTGGTGGCTATGCAAGAGAACGGGTCGGGCGTCTGCGACCCAGCCAAGGACGACAAGGGCTTCGACATTCCCAACCGAAAGAATTACATGGACCTTCTCAGCTTCGAGCGAATGCTCAACACGGTGGCTGGCAGTTATGACGGAGATGCCCAGAACCTGCCTCACTGGGACTTTTACTACCCGCGTGGTGAGCGCTCATGGGATAGGAAGAACACAAAGGACGTGCTGGCGGACCGGGACGCTTTGGCCGAGTATCTGAAGGGCGTTTGGCGGGTGCTGGCCATCTACGATCTTGTACTCACGGAGGCAGGGGGGATTCGGATTTGGAAACGCAATGCAGATATGCCATCAACGACGACTTCGACCTCGGGCTGGATACCTGGTCTTGATCTACATAGAGAGCACTTACATCTCTGGGACCTATAACTCCTTGTTCGCAGATATGAGGAATCACAATTCCGGATGGTACGATCTTGATATTGCTTGGAATATACGTCGCGGGAGGCTACCCGTTCTACCAACTTTTCAGGGTCGTTCTGCGCTGCCGAACGCCGCTATAAAAGTTTTCTTAATCTATAACTTGCATAAAAGTCAAGTAATGCATCACTATCAAGCATCATCAAAACCTGTACAGGCTCCCAAGCCTTTCGTTTGATCTTGATGGGGCGGGCTTTTGATGACCCCCCCCCAACAGTTCGCTGGAAGTCAGCTTGTGCCGTTGAACCCTGTGATGCTAAGTCGATGCACCCCCTACGCTCACACCCCCCAACGGACATAGGCAAAAACACTATCCCTAATCAACACCACCTTCTTTCTGCAACTGTATATAAGTTAGTTTTCGTCGCACTTTCAATTAAATTACTTCTTTCTCTTCGTCTTCTTTTTTTTTTTTTTTGCACTCAACGCCATAGTAAACGAGTCAGACTTTAATCGTACGATTTAAGACGTCTTCCGCGGCGCGCGTATTAATATAACCGTCTTAAAGCACCGGGTTAGCCGCACGATTTTAAAGGCTCGGATAAAAGGCCGGTTAACTCGAAAAGATAGAAATAAGTCGCTCCAGGTATTAACTCCGGTAAAAGAGTCTCGAATTGCGTTTTAAGCTCTTACACAAGTCTTACTAAGTGTCGCACCACCGTATATTTGCCTTAAAATATTTGCTTAACGTATATTTAAAGCTAATAAAAATTACTACATACTAAGAAAACGCTAAATTAATAAATTTCTTAAGCGCCACCCTTATTTAGATTCTATTTTTTTATATACTATAAATTTTCGACGTATTAATAGCACTTTTAAGGAAAATATCCGAGAGTTTTTTAAAAGGCTTAAACACGACTTCTTAAAATCCATCTCACCGGCCTTCATTTAAAACTATAACGAAGTTAGCATATAACTAAATACCGGCAGTAACTAAATAATAATCGGTCTTACCGAAATGCGAAGAGTTATCGTTAAAAGCTTTATTAACCGAAAATAAATAACTATAATAAAAATAATTAATACCGATAACCGGTCTATTAAACTAATAATTATATTTAAAGGCTAATAACTTTAATTATAATAGTTTCTTAAAAGAAAATAACACTTTCACCGATTAAATAAAAAGCTAGACCTTCGCGGCGTCACCGAAAAGTTAAACGAGCAACGAGCTAGCGTTAATATAGCTTAAATAAACTTTCCTTTTTTAAACTACCCCCGATAATACCGATTAATAACGCCTCCTTATACTAAATAACCACGCCTCTTACTCGACCGAGGAGTTTTTATTAACGTACATCGAGAATAAAGTCTAGCTCTTCTTCTTTTCGGCTTACACGTCGCACCTTTTATAACCCTTAAATTTAAAAGTATTTAATATATTTAAAAAGAAATACCACCGAAAGATTATACTATACTACCTAAGGCTTAATAATATAGGGATAAATAAAAAAAGTTTTTAAAGTACTACGCAGCGGCTAGGATTTTTATTTTTAAGCTACACATTATCGCCGGCGAATAAAAAACAGCTAGCATTTTTCCTCGTAATATTAATAAGCCCCTAAACTCTCGGCTCCGAAAATTCAAAGCCTCACAAACGGCAGGACCGGCTAAAAAACTAACACCGGATCCAGAGGCCGAATATACGGCACTTTCGTTAACTATTTTAATTAGCTCCCGGTAGATTAAAAATTTAGCCGAGAAATTAAAGAATAATAATATACGATTTAATAGCGTAACACGAAAAGTATTATTTCGAAAGCTCTAAAAAAGCCTAAACTCTTTAAACGGCCAGGTCGGCCAGCTCCAGCACGAGAAAGCTTAGTTAGAGGCTAATTTTAAAAAAAAAAGAGGAAAAAAAAAGAAAAGGCTCATCCCCGACCCTAACCGGAAGTATGCATCGATAATAAAAGTAAAGGAAATAAAAAGGGAAGATACAAGTAGCTCGCATACGCCGGCGCGTATAACTCCGCCGGCATTATTATAAGAAACACTAGAATTAAGTTCTAATACGGAAAATAAAGCCTTCAATTTAATTAAAGTAAAATAACGTTGTTTCTATATTTTTACTATTTTTCGTTATTTTTCTATAAACCAATCTACTATATTGTTACTTATAGTGTTTTTATTTTTCGCCGATAACCGTTGGGGGGTGTAAGCGTAGGGGGGTGCATCGACTTATCTACCCTTGCGTTTTCTAGGCCCCTGCACTGGGCAGTAAGCACATCGCATAACCTGACAGGTCGTGCAATAGTCGGCGACAGGAAGTAACATAGGTCCATTACTGCATTGGCACTAAGTAGTGTCAGTCCATACATGATGTCACCATGGTATTGCACTACTTACACAAAACCAAATAGGGTTTTTGATTCCAACATAGACTGGTGGGAAATTTTGGGGGGCTTTGGTTGTCTGCTTTGGCGAAGCCATGTTGGCTTCGGGAACCTTGAAGATGCACTCCTTGCTCTGCTTTGTGCAAGACCTGCACGTAATGCTTCCATCAGTGGTGACACATTCGACTCTGGCCGATCGGCAGTTCAGACAAGGTCTTGGTTGTGTTGGTGGACCTGTTTCGGCCTGTGGCTTGTTCTCTTGGTCACCCCTTGCCAGGGTCCCCACAGTAGGTAGATTCTCCCTTCTAATCTGCTGGAATATGGACTTGTCTGCATCATGAGCTTCAGGCACGCCTCGATTAGTTTCCGGCTCGGGTGGCTGTTTTTGGGCTTGCTGCTGATGCAGCCCACGTTGAGGCTCAATTGAGACACTCTTAATGGTTGCAGAGCTTATCACCGACAAACTCGATCGGTGGCTGGACACGCTGTCCGCCTCCTTTACAGGGTTTGGGCTGGCTGGGAGACATGTGAGCGCAATCTGTTCCAGGTGGCCTGCGAGATGTTTTGAAGCATTGGGCGTGCCCTCTGGTGTGTCTTCCAGGCATATAGGACAACGAGAACGTTCCCACGGTATCGAATCGCCATGTTCGAAGGTAATATGATGTTCCCATTGAACCTTGGAGAAAAATGTGTTGCCATGTCTGCAGTCGTTGTTTAGACATATGTAAGGCCTCAGGTCGGCAAATAGATGTTTTCTGCCGTCACAGTTAGTAAACGATGTGTACAACTTGATACTCCCACCCTTAACTTACTTCCATTCGGATCTGTTCATCATAACGACCATCTTTTCGCACCCGATGCACTCGAAGGGACGTCCTCTAGTAGCGCCTTCCGGTAGTGGTGGAACCCTCACTGAGCCGCCTTCGCCTCCTGCATACGACACGACGGTCTCGGCGTATCTGCTTGCTGTGGGAACAGAGCTTCCCAGAGCAGAGTCTCGGAATATCGTAGATGCTGGCTTATCAGTCGAAACTGCACTGGTCATTCTTACCTGGCGGTTTCTGTCCCTGGTTTCCTGGCATCTATTAACCCGTTCATGCTGTGCTTGCCCAAGCAGGTCCACCAGGTCCGGTTGGCAAGACGGATAACGCCGACGAATACGGTCGGTGAAGATGAGCCTAAGAGGATCAGGCGGGGCGGCATTCACTGGCACTGCGGTTGGCCTCGGACTGGTTGATACATGGCCCAAGGCCTGTTCGCCGAATCTGTATCCATGATCAAGTAGACATTGGGCATCGGTTTTGAGATCTTCCGCAACCTCAGAAAGGTCCACATTGCCGTCCGAGGACGCCTCGCTGCTCGTGTCGCTGCTTGTTTCGCTGTCCGAGTCTCCGGTATCTTGCTCGATGAAGGTTCTGAGCCTATCTAGTGCCTCGCCAACGTCGCCAGAGCTTGAGTATAGCTTGAACTGTTGATCTTCGTCCGCATCCTGATTGACCAACGGAAGGGGTTCTGGTATCGTCAGACATCTTTGTACGACTAGGAAACATGTCATTTTATATCAGAACTCACTCTTGGTAAGTGTCCGAGAAACGCTGGTGAGAAGCCGAAAAGTGCCTCGGCGGGCCCTCCTGGACCTGTAGAGCAAGTTGTCCAAGCGCCCTTCGTTGACACGATATCCGTTTGCCCATAGGCGCAAGTAATCATGGCTCCTTTGCAAACTGGTCAACACTGGCGGTTGTATCGAGCTTTGTTTGGATAGTGAGATGATGACGTTTGAATAGAGTTGGTTGCAAGCAGCGTAGAGGTTTGCTAGCAATGGCGGCTCGGCACATTCGGGCTCGCCAGCTTCCTGGATGACACTCTGCCGCCATTCTGAGATGGAATCAACCCCCAGCATTCTGAGGAAGTCTGGAAGAAGGAATGTTGCTATCAATGGACGGAAAGTTATATCCTCGATAGATAGATGCAATGGAAGGTGGACTGGTAAACCCAATAAAATTATGGGCAAGGAAGGAGTGGGATGAGGGGAAATGGGAGGCCGATCGGCCTAGCTAATCTGCCTTGTAGGCACCGCCACACTGGGCTGACTACTGTCCTATGATCTCTTGAGGGCAGGAAACCACCGGATCTGCCCCTCTTTCAAAATTGAAATGACACCGGATTTCGAAGATTGACAACTACAGACAATAACACTGATTCAATGGCTGAGTTGGGCCTTGCGATTGCACCGCTCTGTATTGGTGCTATCAAGGGCACCTGCGTGGTCTTGAAAAGGCTTAAGGTACTGAGACACCGCAATGAAGAGATCAAGAGGTTGCAGAAGAAGTTCAGGACTCAGACCGGTATGACAGCACTGCAAAAGCTCCGTCCCACTTTGCCAGATCCTGACGAGGATAGATAACTTCCTTGACGAATGCGAATCCTTTTTCCAGGAGCTCCTAGATGATGGTGATTTGGCGGAAGAGTTGGTGAAAGACGAACATCATCCACTTTGGGATACAGTTCAGCTGAAGACTCAAGTCAAGGATTTCCTTGGCCGCAGGGCTGGGAGACTTGAAGAGATTATGCAGGATATTCAGGGATATATATCCGAGCTCGATGAGTCCCTCAACGCAATCCCTGTAGACACGAAGGTATGACCACTTCATCGTTATCCTTGCCATACTGACATTTCTGCATAGCTGAAGGGGGTTAGACAGAAGAAAGAGGCCGCCGAAGTTCTGCTCAAGAGGTCAAAATATGATTCTCTGGTTGACGCTTTCAAAGAGTCTATCCACGAGCTGAAGAATATCCGAAAGGCATCTGCCAAGCGGAAGAGTTTAAGGGACGCAGTCTGCTCAGGGAAAGCCACCTCCTTAAGGTGCTTGCCTCCATCATACCGGGATATTTCTCGGCATTCGGAATCCTTTCACGACGCCATTAGCACATTTTGGTCTTGTCTTCAGAAGCAGCATGTCAGCCATGACCTACGACTACTTCTAGATAGCAGGCAAGACGGGAGTTTTAGAGTTGTGGTACGCTATCGCACCCGGTCTGGACCCCAACAGTAAGTATATACTGTCATAAGCTTTTCGTATATCGTATGTTATCTTTGTTGCTTACCATCCAATTAGATACTTGGTTGACCTATTAGTATGCGATGCCCAAACATCTCTTGTCTACACCAGGGTCGAAGTTCCCCAGAGGTAACCACTAACGCATAGAGCCGATAGGTCCGCTCAGAGAACCTCAGGTTTGTCCAGATATCCATCCCACGAGCGTTGTTCCCGACGAACGAAGACAGACCACGGCCTAAAAAGGTCAGGAAGGTTAGGTTTTCAGATGACTGTGCTGCCGGTAGCTCCTCAGTGCCAGAATCGGATACTACCAGCTCCAAAACCCCATGCTCTGCAGGATCTTCCATGCCAACCAACCTCTGCTCGTGTGGAGATCTGTGCAAGACGGTGTCGGGCAGATGTGGTGGTTATCTCGACACCCCTGACGAAGTAAGGCATCACCTTTTCCCGGTATGCGACGATCGATGCAACCACAAGGAATGTATCAATGAGATAACTCAGGGGACGCCGGTGCCCCTCGGCGATGTATTCGGCTACCCCGTCGAACAGTCTATCAGCGTACCCCAGCAGCTAAGAGTGGCTCTCAGGCTCGTCAAAGGCACGCTGCAATTTGCCTCTACACCTTGGCTTCAAGCGCTGTGGTGTCTTCGGGATGTATCCTATTTCCAAAGGACAAATAACCTTGCTGCAGCACTGGAGACCATGCATATTAGCTCCGACCTCTCTCACAAGGGCCGGCGAGATGTGAACATGGCGGAGATGGCGGTGGCAGATGAGCTCTCCATGGCGCAGCGAGTCCACGGTGTTGGTAACCCGACCTTGTACAGCTTGGGGAAGGCCTTGCTCCAGATCGGGTTATGGACACTGCTCCCGACTGAAGACATCAGCGAGATACGCCGTCTCGCCGAGTGCAACTCACGGCTCGGGCCGGTCTACGAGAGGATCACGCAGCAGTGCCTCGACTGCAATTTTGCGTCCAGCAAGGACCTCCACGACCCGGACCTGCAGAATGCGATCTACCGTGACGCTGTGTGCGGGCTCGAGGGAATCATCACCTCCCTAGAGGGGCGGTGAATTGTTACTGTGGGAGATTGGAAATGAATACTGACAAACGGCGCGCGTCCAAAGGCAGTGTTGTTCCAGCGACTTCTCCCAGCCGCTTATAGGAGTGGGTCTTGGGGGCTGTGGATGCATTGAGGTCGTGGCAGTGATGCATGGAGCGTCATTAGTTTAGGCAGAAGGGCGACTACACCGCATGGAAGCTCGACAGTCTTTCTATCTCTGACATCTATAAAATTCCGTCTTCCATCTTTCAGCTTTAGCAAACGGTCACAGAAATCAATGACCAGCTCAACTTAGAAACTGCCATCACCATGTCCGGAACAACACTAACCCTCAACCCTGCGGAAGTCGCCGACTTTCACAATACCCTGCAGCAATCCAAACGCATCATCGCCGTCCTCGGCGCCGGCATCTCCGCCTCCTCGGGCCTCGCGACCTTCCGCGGCACCAAAGGTCTCTGGAACGGCCAAGATGTGATGCAAGTCGCGACCCCCGCCGGCTTCCGCCACGATCCGGGTCTCGTGTGGTAGTTCTACGCCTACCGCCGACACGAAGCCCTCAAGGCCAAGCCCAATCCGGCGCACTACGCGCTTGCGGAGCTGTCCCGCCGCGTCGGGCCCGGGTGCGCGACGCTGACGCAGAATGTTGATAACTTGAGCCCCCGCGCGGGACATCCGGAGGGGCAGCTGAAGCAACTTCACGGCAACCTGTTTAATTTGCGCTGTGTTGATGTTGTCAGTTGCGGGTACGTCGAAGAGGGCAACGTCGAGGATCCCCTCACGCCGGCGCTGGATACCACGCGTGCCGAGACCGCGGCCATCGGTCGCGTCGATTCGGACAACAAGCCCAAGGCGAGCCCGATGCTTCTGGCCGGGCTCGCCCGGAAGAACGCCCAGATCCTCGGGGAAAAGTTCGAGGACAAATCCCCCCAAGCCGACGACCTCGCGCCACTCAAGGCGGCTGCTCCTGCAGAGGGCGAGCAAGAGCCAGGTGTTGCCCGCCCCCGTCCCATGTCCGACATCCGCATGTCGTCCGGCTTGGGCAAAGAAGACCTGCCGCAGTGCCCAAAGTGCAAAACCAACATCCTCCGGCCCAGCGTCGTCTGGTTTGGCGAGGCGCTGGCCGAGAGCACGGCGGAGGAGGCCGAGGCGCTCTTCGCGGATGATGCCGAGCCCATCGACCTGTGCCTCGTCGTCGGGACGTCGAGCAAGGTGTGGCCGACGGCCGGGTACGCGGAGAAGGCGCGCAAGAAGGGTGCGCGGATCGCTACCATCAACATCGAAGCGGGCGACGCCAAGGGGTTGCGGCCAGGCATGGACTGGGTGTTTGTCGGGGATGCGGCGGAGCTGCTGCCGGAGCTGTTGAGGCCGGTCATTGGTGGCCCTGAGGGGTGGAAGAACGCAAGTTCATAGAGCAGTGGCCATAGGAGAATAGATATGAACATTCATGATGGGTATATAAAAAAACAAAATACGCTATGAGTGAGCCAAGCCAAGACTCCTTCCCTTCTAGATCATGAAGCCTAAGACCAAAGCCGCTACAGAACACCCCAAAGTGACACCACGCATGCTCCCCTTCCCTAACCCCGAGGCCCCACTCTTCTTGTCGTCGTGGTTTGCTTCGGTGACGGAGCCTTTAGTCCAAGTCCCCGCAATACTGCTCCCATTCGTACGCGCCTCCTTCGACAAGTAAGGGGCCCCGACAGTGACACGGCGGCCGTTGAGCGTCTCGTTGGAGCAGCCGCTCAAGACGCCCGTAGAGTAGCGGAAGAACGGAAGCCAGTTGAGCGTGGCGCTGCTCCCCGGCTCGACTGTGCGGTCGCTGATGGCGAACAAGAACGGGTGAATCGTCGCCTCGAGCGTCCTGAACTCCCCCACGACCTCCTGGCTCGGCCCGGTGTTGGTGACATTCATCTTCTGCTGGAGACGGCGGTTGCTGCTGACCGCCTTGTTGTAGCCGTCCTGTGCGAGCCTGACGATAGCGTCCGTCTCGTCCTGGGACGTGAGCCCCAGCGGTTCCCGGCCCTTCGGAACGCTGCTGGAAATATCGGGCTTCACGACGATATGGTGCGGTTTCTGCTCAAACGGACACGGCGACTTGGCACCCGCAGGGCAGGCGAGGCGCTCGAAAACCTGGCCGTGGTCGGTTGAGAACCCGTTGTTCATGGATTCTTGCGATGTATCGCCTTGCTCCCATTTGGTGCAGACGGCGGCTGCGGTGCCGGACAGGACGGCGACGGCCGCGAAGATGCCACGAAAACGCATAGTGGGAGTGAACGAAAAACGAGTATGGAAATACGGTATAGTGATTTCAGCCGGGAAGATGTAAATTAGATGACAAACTGGCGTCCGCGCTCATTATTTTTCTTTTTATCGTGGTCGCGCGCCGAAATCTCGGTGGGCCATGAACCAATTCTAGTGCGGCGCAGCAATGTTGCTGCGGATCGAACCAACTAAATACCGCCATTTCACTTACCCCGGAGCAACAAGACCCTCTCGGAGGAACCATAATTGCAAGGGGCTCAGAGAGCTAAGCCTTAAGGGTGTGTAGCTTTCGACAGGGTCTGACAGGAAGCATATAACAACCGATGGGGAGTGACTCCACGGGGTTGCGCCAGAGTCTCTGGCCGCCGCGAGAACGGAGGAGCGATCTTGCCAAAGGGCCAGACGGGATGTCCGAGCTCAGTATCCTCTATTGAAGCCCGCGAACCGATCCAAGACCTGCACCTCTACCTTCTTGGCCAGGTTGTGTTCCGCCTGCGAAATCCGGCGTAGCTCCGCCGTGTAGGGCTGGTTGCGGTGGTGCTCCTGCGCGGCTTCGTTGGCGAACCTTCTCTCGCCGCCATCAGCCTATATGGCCTTCTCGCCCAAACCATCTATGTGTCATAAGGGGTGCATGTACGTACATCTCGACGACGTAGAACACACCGGCAGCGGCGCACCAGGAAGCGCAAAACATGATCGCTTCTGGTTCGTGTTTCTCGACCTCGGCACACAAGTGACCGAGCATTCCTTGGACCTGTCGCCAGTCAGTCGTGGCTATTAGTCGCAGGTGATCGTGAGTCGAGACGGGACTCTGGTCAAAACTTGCCCTCTCCTGTTTGCCTTCGGCAGGCGTGACGATATTGATGGTCAGGAACATCGTCGCGTCACACGGCTGTTCAAACACTTCGAACAGTTTCAATCAAAAAGTAAGGGCGTAAACCAATAGAGACAGGAAGTATGTTGGTAATGGCTCCCCGCTTCATTGGGGTTCCTTTTACCTCTTCATATATTATTCGATTTACTGACAGAAGGCCTTTCCATTAAACTTCATCTTGAGTAGTACCCTGCATAGCGGGATGCAGAATCATGTCGTGGCGATGCAGCCACCTAACTCTAAACCGAATAAGCCAAGACGGCCTCTTCCATCGTCGGACGAACTAGAGATGCCCAGTCAATGCGGGAAGCCTTTCGCTGATGAAAAGGGGCAGAACGGGGGCGAACAAGGACTGTAGAGGCACTTTGAGATTATAACTGAGTATGCTGATATTTCAGTAAGATGTGCATGGAATCATTTCGTTTGGGAGGGAGGGCTTATACACGCGTAGGAGGAAACGGCCCTATGGTCGGCCTTTGGTTGGAGCTTCTATGCCATGGTAGGGACAGTGCCAAGGGGGGTTCAGTAAGGATTTTTGTTCGCTCCTGTAGCCAGCTCTGTGAGAGTAATATATGGGTGAACCAAGCTGTCTGCTCTTTTGCAGGGGCCAATATATTGAAGCGTATCATTACTTCACTCCTGCATCCACTGGCCCGCCGGTGCCGTCTCCATCGTCAATCCGTAATACCTTCCGATTCAACCCATCACCTTTGAGCCTCCCAGAGAACAGGCCGTCCCAGTCCGGGCTCAAAGCCCCCTGGCCATCAAAGAAGCCTGGGAAATCCGCCCTGTACCGCTTCCACAGCCCCGGCACCACCGCCTCGTCCGCGCCGCCGCGGACCAACCGCCCCTGCGTGCGAAACTCGCCGCAGACGCCCTCGTCGAACCCGAACAGCGTGTTGAGCGGGCCGTGCTGGAAGCCCCAGAAGACGCCGCGGCCCGGGAGCGCGCCCCCTCGGCCCGGGCGGCGGGGCTGGGCGGTGGTAGCGGTGGTCTTGCCCAGGACCGCGGACCGGTCGGCCGTCAGCATCAGCGTGAGCTGCGTCGACGTCGCGCTGCCATCCGGGCTGGCGGTCCGCTGCGGCTGCGTCTGGAGGAGGCACACGCGGTTGTGGTCGTTGCGGAGCAGGCCGGCGACGATTTGTCCGTGGTAGGACGGCATGCCTGGACGCTCGATCAGGAGGGACAGCTCGGAGTTGCTTTGCCCGGTTACTGTGAAAGTTCCTGGCGGGTGACTGTGTAGGTTAGTACGTCTTCAGCGTGAGGCTGTCAATACAGGGTCACGGTTGTCAGCCTACAAAAAGGGTTTGGGCGTCTCCGCCGTACACCCAGTCAAGGGGTTATGTATCGACTTGGATGGCCCTCCCGAGTACACATCGTCAAACTCCACCAACATCACCCAGTCGATAACCAGTTTCTCTTCGTCTTCCTTCTTCTCCCGCAGGCGGCACGAGACCAGGTTGTGCGTTTCTAGCATCAGCATGGGCGGCGCCCCGTGGCCCTGGATGGTGACGAAGCCATGGTACCACCAGTTCGCGCTCTGGTTGCTGCCCGTCGCCCCCGTATTCCCATCCATGTCGCAGTTGATGCCGCAGAACACGCGCCGGTACAGGGTGAAGACGTCGATGTGGTCTGGTAGGAGGTCGAGCGGTGGCAGGCCTCCGAGCGGGTTCGTTGCGTTGGATCCCGGAAACGTCATGTCGACGAACTGTTGGCTTCCCGGGGTTGCGCGACTCTGGCTTCAACAGATCCCTTCGTTCGCTCGAGACTCTCCTCGTGACAATCCATTTCATACCATTGAGAGGGGACCCCTCTTCCACCAAGACAGCCCGCTAGTAATGTTTTCACATGCTGTGATTCATTGCCAACATTGACGTCGTGCAAGATCCAACACTAACAGGATGAAGTAGGGATTGGTGCCCTAACGAGTCAAGCTTTCAAACATTGGTGTGGTCCCCGGCCTGTCGCCGTGACACAATTCGGGGTTAGCTTAGCCGTCTATTCATCTGTTCCATTGGGTCTAGAACTCTATCTTGGCGGTCAAACCGGTAAAAAGCCCCGGGAAGTTCCCCAAACTCAGCCACGATCCTTGTCATGCACCCTGCCCCTCCGCCGCCAATGCGGCCCTGCGGCTCGGACTTGCGGGGTCCAGGAACGGCTTCTCCCCTACCCCGCATACCCGACGGCCCTCGCGGATGCCGTAGCCATCGTGGTCGTAGGTGGCTGCGTGATAGGTGCAGCGGTTGTCCCAGATGGCTGGCACAGTAAGTGATCAGTAGTGTCAAAGAATAGTAACCTTGCGTGGAAAGTTACCACTTACCGACGTCGTTCCTGTCATTCCGCCGAAACCGCACCTGCAAATCGTGGTTCTCGACCAGCAGCCGCGAGAGCTTCTCCAGCAGCCAATCGCTCTCGCCGGGCGTGACGTCGTTGATCGCCTTGATGTGCAAGCCGACGCCGTAGACGCTCTTCCATCCCGTGACGGGGTTGGTCCGGATCAGCGGGTGGACGGGGTTGCGGTTGGCGCCTACATTCTCGGGGCTGCCGCGGGGCGTCTGGAAGCGCGGATCCGACGCATCGCGCTGGCGCAGCTCTTGGTGCGTCGCGGAGAGCGTCTCGAAGAAGGATTGGAGGGGGCGCGATAGGCGGTCGTAGAGTTCGTAGCCGGAGGCCCAGAGGGTGTCTTGGAATGGATTTGTTAGTAGTAGCTCGTTGGCATCTCTCGAAAGAATCTATAAAAGGTGTGCCAATCGCGCATTACCTCCGCCAGACTCGGGCACCTCGTTGAGACGCAGCAGACAGTAGTCACTGGGGATCGGCTCGTAGCTGATGTCGCAATGCCAGAGGGGGCGGCAACTCTGGCGCAGCTGGAACGAGGGGTCGTAGATGGTGCCGCCGATGATCTTCTTGTTCTCCTCCGAGTTGACCAGCAGGATCTCATCGTCTTCCTGCCCCTGGATCTTGACGGCGTGCCGGTGCAGAGACGAAGTGGCCGGTTTCCCCGTGAGGACGCCGAGCCGCTGCACGATCGTCTTCTGCATCTCGTCGGTCATGCCATCTTGCTTGCGGAAAAAGGCCACGCCGCGACGGGACACTGTTGTTCAAACTTCCATGTTTAGCCAGCGACGGGATGTGTGTTGTCGTACGGAGGGGCTGTGGGAAGTAACGAACCAGTGATGGCCAGGTCTCGGAGAAGCTGTTCTGAGTTTGGTGACTCCAGCCAGTCTTTGAGACTCGCGTCGACGAACTCGGTCCCGATGATGGGCGTGACGTCAAACGACTTAAACTCGTCCAATGCGCCGCTTAACTTCAGTGCTTCGTTCCTCGAGACCATTGTCGCGTTTCGAACTCTGTAGAAATTTGACTCTGACGCAACTCAAAGCCACTGATGGAAAGTCAGTATATATGTGAGGGTCAAATTCCAGCCAGTTAAAGCTGTCGGCAGACCGCCAAATTGAGGTTGGATGGCCTGTCAGATGTCGGTCGATATGGAACTGACGCACAGTATCACGAGTAAGTTGTTCCGGCACACTCGATTCCCGTGCTGCCTTTTGTGAATGTTACGGTGTATATGCCTGTAACGAATTAGACTTCTTTGAAGTACACTATATTTTAGACTTGAAACCCATCTACCCCTTTTCTTGACGAGACTCACAACTCCTCGATCTCAGTAGACCCCTTCTTCCATTCATCCACCCATTTCTTTACAATGTCAATCTCCTTCCGATGAGCCAATCTTATTTCTGTTGGCTCTTCCTCCAGCTGCCGCAATGCCGTCTTCTCACTGCCATACCCGTGGTTCCGGAGCAGGAGGCCGTCCCCGGCACGTTCCCGCAAATCGCCGGCCAACGGAGAGTGCGCCGTGACATCTAACCACGGGTCCAGTTCGCCGTTGACAAAAAGGAGACGAGGCGTCTGTATGGTCACGTTGCCGTATCCGTTGATGCGTTCGACCGGGATGCGGTAGTCATCGGCTGCAGCCAAAAGGGACAAAAGTCAGCTTCATTCACCGAAAAGGAAAAGAAAAAAAACCATGGTTATGGGCTGGGAGACTACATGACTAGCTTACGGAAATCGAATGCGAATCGGCAGACTTCGGTGAGATAGTACAGATTGAGCGACCGCGATAGCATCGCAGGTAGGGGCGCGGGCTCGGCTGTTGAAAAATATCCCCACTAAGACGAGGGCGTTAGCAACGTTGTCTCACTGGTGATAGTTAAGATGCATTCCCAGACTTCCTTACCTCTGTACAGGCTTGCCAGTACCAAAGCCGCCACACTTGACCCAAGTCCGTCCTCTGGGACTCGGTCCTGTTGCGGCGGATCTCGCCCATCACAGACACCTGGTCGCGATCATATAAATGCAGGCCCGCCCGATTCTGGGACGGGTCCCTCTGGTGTCCGACCGCGAGTTAATGCCTGATATAGCGAGCATAGTTCGACATCGACTGCGTCCTGAATTGCAACTCTTTCGAACTCGAGAACTCTCTCGGCCCCTGGATGTTAGTATCCGGATCTTCCAAAACAATGCCTCGCGTCAAATTGCTGCAAAAGTAGTCCCACGCCGCATGATCCTCCTGCGCCGGATTCCACGACCGCCTCTGCCACAGCCCCAGCGGCGTCGCCGCCTGGTTCATGAAGTCCCGCACCGTCTTCTCGCGCGTCAGGTTGAACAGGTCCCGGTAGTACTCCAGCTTGGAGGTCATGGTGATCTCGCCATCCTCGTCGAGCCCCGCCAGCGCGATCTCGTCGTCGACCTCGCCCACGACGGTCGTGATGACCTGCACGCAGAGCGGGTCAGCCCTTAACCGGATGGCTTCTAGGTACTGCCAGACGTTCTCCACGGCCAGTAGGGGCGCCGAGGACGCGATGGCGCCCCAGATGGTGTTCGGATACAGTGTCCGCAGGAACGCGGCTTTGGACCCCGCAATCCAAGACCCGTACGCGATCCACGGCATCTTGTCAGGACGGATAAACGCGGTCAGGCCCGGGTGCGCCTCGTAGGGGAAGTTGGAGGCGAAGTAGGCGATGTCGGCCAAGGCCTCCTCCGTGCTGAGCAGCTGGAGGTTCGCGACGGTCAGGTTGGGCGCGACGTAGGACTCGCCGTAGTACCGCTGCTCGAGGACGACGACGGTGGCGCTGACGGCGTCGGCCAGGTGCTCGACGATGCCGTGCTCGACGGCGCCGACGGCGGCCTCGCCGGACTTGTCGGCGGCGTCGACGAAGAGGACGGGGCCGTGGGCGTAGGTGCAGGCCAGGTCTACCCAGTAGCGCTGCTCGAAGGTGGTGTTGAGGCCTGGCGGAAGGGCGCCATGTTTCGCGTGGGTGGTCAGCTGGGTGAAGTGGAAGGGCCCCTGGAAGGCGGCAGAAGCGGCCGAGGCGAGGAGGCCGACGAGGGCGAGACGCTGGACAGCCGACATTCTTCTTCCTCTCTCGTATTGTACGCGGCTTGGTAGACAATGCGTTGGGGTGTCGCAACGCTCGTGGCGGTCAGCGCGGTAGCAGTCACCAATAAAGCCCACGGGGCGAAACAACGTGCAGCGTATGCGATATTTCCTCTAATTAATGACTCGATAGACTTTGCCTTAGTCGCATTCCGGTCCGCTTTCATCACGACGCATGCTTCAGTAGATACAAAAGGCCCTGATCTCCAGGCTCTCACGGTCCGGCAGATGGTCAGTTCCGGCGATGGGGAAAGCTCCGTGGCCGCACCGCCAGGCTACCTGGTCCATCTTGGAGTCGTGGTGCTTGAAGACGAGCAGCTCGTCGGGTCGGTGAGCTGACATGTACCACCACCTGTGGTCGACGCCTTCCCTTTGGCTGTGCTTCATGACCGACCACTCGCCGTCGTACGTTTTGCGTTTGTTGGGCTGGAGAATTACATAGTCCTCGTCCGGCACCGTCTTCCAGTCCGACACGCAGAGGGGGTCGCGCTCGACGGGCTTGTAGAGAGGTCGCCAGAGACTAAGTCGGAAAGAACGGATGGAGCCGTTGATGTCAGTCATGTCCTGTAAAAGTCTAAGTGCAAAACAAGGTTACTTATTCAGGGATAAGGTTCACTCCGTTCGATTAAAAGAAGGGGCGAAGAAAGGAGGGACTCACCCTAAGATCGAGTAGCGCGGCGGCTGTTTCCAGTCGACCCCAAGAGACTGCAGCCAAGCCGGCACTCCCTGCTGCAGGCCGGGATCTGTGAACCACTTCCACCACTCGGCCGCGGACGCTGGCCCAAAGTCCAGATGAGGCCGCGGGATCGTCTTTTGAGTGTTTGGGACGGGCTTGTCGGCGAGGTCGAGGGGGCGCAGGACGGGCGCGAAGCAGTACACGTGCTTGACGCCGAGTTTGGCCTTGAGGAGCTCTTCAACTTCTTTGAAGTTTTTGGTCGTAACTTCGGTCATGTCTTTGTCGTTGCGCTCCTTGAGGGGGATGTCCAGGATCTGGAACCCATGGACATCGAGGTCGAAGTCGTCGCGCGTCGGCCGCATGTCGTACACCAGCTTCTTGTGTGGCTCGCGGAGGCTGGCATCGCCGACCACTTCGTCCGAGACCACGCGTTCTGGATCTTTGAGATATGCAATCTCCGTCTCAAAGTTGACTGGAGCAACTGCTGCAGCCATCGTGATTGGTGTGAGTAGTCAAGAGCAACGAGAAAAATGAAAAGGCATACGGACGCCGCGCAGACACTGGACGAATCAATGGTAGAAGGATGGAATAGAATATTTAGACGCTTCTTGGGGGAAATAGAACGTGCAATTAGAGTGATCTAGATCACGAAGGATGCAATTATGCATGACGCGATATCATTCACTGGGGATGTCGGTCGCTTTTATATCTCAGTGTCAACTTGCCAATAAAGGAATCACTGGTTCTCCTGGACCGCACCGTCTATTCAGTTCGGATGGTGTGGTTGTGACCCACATAGGCTATGGCCTATACACTTCGATGAGTCTCTCAGGGACTTGATGCGTTCTGACGATTTGGAACCATGCCACTGCTTATTTCTGAAACTGTGGCGTGGCGTGTATCAAGATATTCTAGGATTGATGTTCCTGAGGCGATCATTCGGCCCGGGGTCACCACTTGTTTGGAAGATGCTGGGTTAACTTGGCATTGGTTCGAGCTTAAGAAAGAACATGGCATGGGATAGTAGCTGATGTTTGAACGGTCACCCTGGAAGATCCTTTCGGTCGATGAATCGAACCCGTGCCGGCGGCATCTCCCACAGCAGTGTCAGCTTCGAGGTCTTCATCAGATCTACCCTCTCCCCAATGAGCTCCCAGTCAAACCTCCAGACCAGTTCAACCAAGACGAGACGCCACTCGGTGTATGCCAGCGATGTCCCAATGCATTGCCGAGGCCCCAGTGAGAACGGCCTCGAGGCTTCTTTACGGTCATGGGCAAATTGCTTATCATAATGTAGATGCCCAGGGGGTAGCCATCGTTCCGGTAAGAACTCCTTCGCCCTAGCGAAATATCTTTCGTGTCGGGCCATGAGGATGCCGGGGGATTGTACAATAGTCTGTTATTCCGGCCCATGTTAGCTGCCGATTTCCATATAATGATCAGGAAGCTTAACTACGGGACTTACCCCTTTAGGGACGTAAACGCCCGCAATAGTTGTCCCGAGGCAAACTCGCGGAAGTCCAATCGCCACAGGCGGAAATATACGAAGCCCCTCTTCGATAACCGCCTGTAGATAGAACGCCTGTTTCACCGAGTCCACGTTGATGTCTTCAGCCTTCGGGAACATGCGCCTGACTTCCTCTTGTAGCCTGGCCAGCTTGTCGGGGTGCATGAGCAAGTTGTAGATCAGCGACGTCATGAGGGTGGATGAGGTCTCGGTGCCACCAGACACAAGAGATGCTGCCTGGCCTTCTAGGAAGGATAGATACTCGTCGCTGTACTCTTTGCTGTCTCCGGGCGGCGGATACGCCATGAGAAGATAGGAGAATAGGTCAGAATTCCCTGGCGGATGGCCCAGTCGGTCCTTGGACATTTGCCGGCACGACTCCAGATACAGCGCTCGAGCCTTGGCCTTCTTCGAGAGCTTAGAGAACAGAAACCTCAGCAGCGCCTTGACCACATGCGGCTGCCGACGGATAGTCACGCCGACCGCGGCCGCCGCAATGTTGTCGGTCAACAGACTCAGCCAGACCGTGTGCCTTCCCTGCGCCACGGTCTCGAAGGACTTGCCAAACGTAACTTCGGTGATGACGTCAAAGGTCACTCGAGCCGACCACGCCTTCACGTCGACACCATGCGGGTCATCTCGGGATCGGTCCCGAAGCTGGCGGACCAGGTGCTTTGTGATGTTCTGAACGATGCCGGCGTACTCGTTAATGCAGGTCACGCCAAAGCCCTTGTCGACCGCCTTGCGGACGGTGCGGTGCGCGCTTGGGTCCGTCTCGGTCACCAATGTTGGGGAGCCCTCGCTTTGCGTGTAGAACGAAGGGTCTTTGATGAAGCGGATTTGCCGATCGGCCTCTGGACTGCACCGTGTGTAGATGTCTGGTCGTGTTAGTCTCTGTAATCCCAACAAGTAACTTCACCTACCCCTGATGCTTACCTTTGGCTGCCTCAGGGGTAGCAAAGATGAGTTCGTTTGGCGAAACACGGATTATGTCACCTTTTCTGTCGTTAGATATAAAGTCATTTCTCGATAGGAGCGATATTCACTATACCATGTTTCATGAAGCCTCTCAAGTGTATGAGGCCATCGGCCATCAAGCCTAGCACTCCGTCAGCATCACTCTGGCAAGGCACGGAGCAGTAAGATGCCTAAAGGATAAGACTAACCAGTGTTTGCAAAACCACCAATCACTCAGGGCCGCTAGCTTGGGGCCTCGGAAGGAAGCAAGTGGATGCAGTTGGGTCCGGTAGATTGCCAATGATACGAGGTAGGATAGTGTCTACGGCACAGAGTTCAGAATCTCTACCATATCCAGGCAAACAGAGGAACTGGACACATACCAGCAAAATGCCCGTAGCTACCAGCGACGATACGAAAGCCATCTCTTGCAATAAGATGATGTGACGCCTAAACAGATTGAGCCATCCCCAACTGCCATCATGACCACCCAGTATGTAAGCGATTGTAGTCGGTAGTTGAATGCATTCATGTAAAACAAGGTTCGGCACTAGGTATACTACGCTAGTGTATTTGCGTGCCATCGAGTAAGTCATCTGGAATTCTCGTCTAAAGTCTATCTAAGCATAATATTGAAGAGGGTTGTTGCCGACATTCGTATAGTCCCATCTATCTTGGTATAGACTTAGCGGGAACCTTATCTTGAACTCTCTTTTCGGCTCCATACATATTCTCCCCAAATGGAAAGCTCCGCATGATAAGTACGACTAGTCATGCTTGGCGTCGGATAGACAGCCATACACGCCTTGACGCGTCTAGACCAAGGCCTTGTCGTTTCGTTCTGCCGCTCCCAAACGCACCATGACCTTGTGCCCAAGCCAAAGATACGACGAGTCGCAGTCCCTCTCACAGACAAAACTATCTGCGTTAGTCATGCGCATTCCGTAGCGGAAAGCTAAGCGGGCCAAGACCAAGCGAGCAACCTGGAGGCCCAACTCGCGCCCCAAGCAGGCACGGGGCCCGAGCAGGAAAGGGCGGTAGGCAGAATGGTCGTCTTGCTCGAAGTCGGATCCAGGCGCGGCCCTGTCGGGGGCCCACCGCTCCGGGTGGTACTCTTCTGGATACTTCCAGTACTTGGGCGACCGCTGAATCGTGTACTGGTCCACCGCGACGGTGACGCCCGCGGGGATCCAGAGGCCCTCGACGTAGCCCCCCTGGGACTGCCTGTGCGTTCCCGTCCCGTTGGCGGGCGAGATGAGCCGCATGGCTTCGTTGATGGCGCCGTTGAGGAAGGGGAGGCGCGCGATGGCTTCGCCCGTGATGTCGCTCTCGCTCGCAAAGGCCGCGTTCAGCTCGGCTCGGAGCCTGGCCATTTGGCGCGGGTCGCGGAGGAGGAAGTACAGCGTCGAGGACAGACATGTCACGGTCGCGTCCTGTCCGACCATGACGAGCATCGCCGCGTTGCTCTGAAGCTCATCCTGTGTCAGGTGGATGCCCTTTCGTTCCGTCCCTACGATGGCGCTCAGGAAGTCGTGCCCGCGGTCTGTTCGCTGGAGTGTTCTAGATTTCCCGCGACACTGGTTAGCTCTCAGTCAAGAAATGGAGCATCCCCTTTTCGTTTGAGATCAATAGTAGATGAGTACGTACTCGCGCAGAGTGCCGACGGGGAGGATGTCCCGCGGGATCTGGAACATGCCCGGAAACGAAGTGACAAGTGCTTTGGTACACGAGCCCACCACCGGAACCGTGAGCACGTTTTGCATGACTTCTAGAACCGGGCTCATGGCGCAGGCAATTTTCTTGAGCCTGTTGAATTTGACTTCATCCTGGTATCAGCACATGTTTCATCATTAGACTCCCAAATCCGAACAACTTACCCAACTGACTCTTCGGCAGGGGATTCCCAAACGACAAATCCCCCAACATGTCCCACGTCAACTGCGAGATATGCTCCGTGATATTGGTCTCGGCCTCTTCCCTCGCAGCTAGATCGAGCCGGCCGTGGTACGCGGTGATCCAGTTCTGCTGGATGGTCTCCTGCTTCCGCAGCTCCCGGATCGTGAAGGCCGGCTGCACGGCTTTGCGCAGCTTCTCGTGCGCTTTGGGGTCCACGGCCGTGAGGATGTTGGTGGCGGGCCACGACATCACGCCCAGCAGCCACTCGATTGTGCCCTTTTTGGTGAAGGACTCCTTGTCGCCGCCCGCGGAGCCGGCGTTGTGGACGGCGGTCAGGGCGCCGGTGGTGGCGAAGGAGACGGTGTTGGGGCCGACGCGGACGGCGTCGCCTTATTCCGCCTGATTAGCGACCATGTATTCGAGCAACATATGGAAAAGGGTAAGAGGCTTACCATAGTAGTCGTGCAGTTTCCTTATGTCTCTGTTCAGGTGTTTACCATATAGAGATCGCATCATCCATAGCTGCAATAGTTAGTTGAGCTCGCTCGAGTTTCCTGCTTGGAGGTCTTACTGGAGAGACGGCTGCCAACTTGGGCCCCGGCACGTTGGCCAGGGGATGAAAGAAATACGAGTAGCAACATAGTGACAGAGTGACGCACTAGAAAAACGTTGTTAGTACATCCATCTGGTTGTGGCAGGGTGGTTTTCATACGACAATAACCCCGAAGAGGAGTGAGAGGCCTGAATCTCTCTCAGTAAGAGCAGCATATGCCGTCTGCCTGAATTCAACTTGGAAGTCCATTGTGTCGAGACCAATGTCGTACCCCCGACTCTACCCTTCGGCGTTGGTCACGGGTGATTAGTTATAATGAATCAAATTCCAAGTATAGAGTCGATAATCACACGGTAGTGTCCAGCAATCGTCTATACTTGCCATGGGATGCCAGCAGGAGACAGTAGGCATGATCGCCGTTGTCGATGCCAATCACACAAGTTTCCTATGATACTAATACACGAAACGGTGAAGACGCGGGATCCACATGACCCGTAGAAGCCCATGATATGATCTACGAAGGGGGTGTAACGCTTGGTCCCATGGCTACGGAGACTGGCGAGTCAGCCTCAAATGGGCCAGGTCACTATAAGGGGCCTTGGCGGGTCGTTGAGAAGGATCCTTGTCGTTGCTGTGAAACCAGCTATCTATCAATGGCCCCGCTGGCTAGTAGACACATTGGGCCTCCTCCCGACAACCACAGGTGCAGCCGCAACGAAGCGATTTCGAGAGCACTACGATCTATTCTCACTGCAACGACACGAAAGAAGCATGCCATCAAGTGTTACTCTGGAGAAATGGCTTCACTCCGTGCAAGTCTCGGCCGACGAAGCTCGGAAAACGGGATGCTTCACGACCTTGCCGATCCGCATCCACCGACGGAATGATATTGCGGATGAGGCCACGCTCCAGTCCATCCAGGACTGGCATCAACACGTTGGTGACGGCTGGGAGTCTCGATCCGGCTCCGCCATGTCGCCCGTGGGGAACTGGTGCGCTTTCATCTTCCCAGAGTCCCTGGAAGAGCGGTTGCACTCCATCACGTACCTCGCCAATGTCGGCAACATACATGATGGTACGTAACGGCAAAATCTCCGTCTTCGCCATGATGTCTGTATTTGCTGACAGAAGCCCCCGAGCTGTTGCTTAGACGCAGCCGAAGATCTCACGCTTGAAAGTGCCCTGGAGGAACACAAACACTTCAGCGACGCCTTGGATGAGAACACGGGCGGTTCATTGTCCAGCAAGGAGGCCAAGACCATCAAGATGAGGCAGCTCGTGAGCCAGTGTGTCTTACAGATCCTGGCTCTCGACCGAGACATGGGGATGCGGATGATTGAGTCCTATCGGAAGAAGTGGCTCGATGTCATGGAACACCCGAGCTACGACGCGATGCAGTCCCTGGACCAGTATCTGGCCTTTCGGATGCTGAACGGCGGTATGGAGTGAGTTACTTCCCGTTCTTCTTCTTCGACTTGCGTTGAACCGTGTGCACACCCCGTTGAGACTGATAAATCTCGTGCATCCAGGCCGTTCTGGCTCATGTGTCAATTCGGTATGGGTCTCAACATCTCAGACGAGGAGTTGCAACTCGTGCGGCACATCGTTGAGCCGGCCGAGTCAGCCTTGGTCCTCACTAACGACTACTGGAGCTGGGAACGTGAGTACAACGCCTGGGTCACGAACGGCTCTCGCATCGTGAACTCCATCGAAGTCTTGTCGCGCCACCAGGGGACCAGCTTCGAGGAGGCACGGGAAGGCGTCCGAAGGATGATTGGCGACTACGAGGCTGAATACGTGGGGCGAAAGGATGCCTATATTCGGAACCATCCGTCTCTCTCTCCAGCTCTCCGGAGCTTTGTCGAAGTATGTGGGCTCGTGGTAGCCGGGAACCACTACTGGTGCGCCAACTGTCCAAGACACCATGCGTGGAAGAAAGATGGACTCACCGCGAACAAGTCGTCGACCACACGAGACATCTTAGGCACGATACCTCCGCCGATTGATGCTGGCGCCAGCGTCGACTCATCCTCGGCGACTTCCCTAACCCCTGATGCTTCGGAGACATTATCGTCCACCATGGATGCTGCGTCCGCCGCCACCTCGGTCAGCGACGACTCCCTCCCCCAACAGTCCACACCCAGGCCCGCCAAGAAGCGAAAATACAACGACGCGGGAACCGCGACCACAGAGACGAGCCCAGCATCGGATATGCACTCACTGACCCGGAACCATCCGGTCGACGCCCCCTGCCGCTACATCTCGTCCCTGCCGTCCAAGGGCGTCCGGACGACCTTCATCGACGCGCTGAACCAGTGGTTCCAGGTCAAGACCGAGACGCTTGACGTCGTGAAAGACGTGACCAAGACGCTGCACAACGCGTCGCTCATCCTCGACGACGTGCAGGACGCGAGTCCGCTGCGGCGCGGCAGGCCCGCGACGCACGCCGTGTTCGGGGTGGCGCAGTCGGTCAATAGCGCGACGTACCTGTTCGTGCGGGCGGTGGCCGCGGTGCAGGCGCACTGGGCCGACGACGCGGGTACGCAGGCGACCTTTCTAGATATCCTGCAGCGCATGCATGTCGGGCAGGGGTACGACCTCCACTGGAAGTTTCACTCCAGCTGTCCGTCGGAGCAGGAGTACCTGGACATGGTGGACGGGAAGACGGGGGCCATGTTCGAGCTGATCGTGGCTCTGATGGCGTCCAAGTCTTCCGGTTTCTCCAAATCGGCTCCTGCCAACCCCTCCAAACGGATCCGTTTGGGGGCGGAGGTGGACGAAGCAGAGCAAGAGCCTTTTCCCTTCCGGCGGCTCACGCAACTATTCGGGCGCTTCTTCCAGGTGCGCGACGACTTTATGAATTTGAATTCGGAGCTCTACGCGCAGGGCAAGGGCTTCTGCGAGGATCTGGACGAGGAGAAGCTTTCGTTCCTCCTCATCACTTGCGCGAGGAAGGACCCGGACGCGTTTCGGCAGATCATGGGGATATTCCGGGCGCGGGTCGGCTCGTCACCTGACGTGCCGCTGACCAGAGAAGCAAAATCTTACATACTGTCGTTGTTGGAAGAGTCGGGAACCATGGAGGCTACCCGCACTTGGCTTATTGATTTGGAGTCGCAGCTGGAGACGGAGATTGAGGACCTGGAGAGGATTTATGGTACACAGAACTCCATGCTTAGGGTATTGCTATCAACGCTCAGTGTCAAGAGTAATTAGGGGCTAGATGGGGTATGGGTTAGATTGATATTTGGAGCGACATTCACAAAATAGGGGATAGGTCGGCCAGTTCCCCTGTATAATAATATTTTATCCAGGGAACCCCCCAGATCCCAGCTATCGTCGCAGCCTCCTTGCTTGAAATACCATTTCGGGCCACTTTAGCCCCAAAAGGGGTAACACCGAACCAAACTCTTTGATCTAGTACCCGTAGAGATTGACATGCTCCGTGGTGGAGCCCCTGATCTTGTTATTCTCCCGGATGAGCATCCCTCTGAGAATCCAAGTACACGCAATGGCACCCAAAGCAAACCCAGCCGAAGTACCGAATCCGATCGCGAACCGCGGGCTATCGTAGTCGGGCCATAGGTAGGCACCGTAGATGTACCCGACCTGCCCCGCTACGTTCGTCATGGCCAGGACCACCTTCCTCGATATTAGCTAATATTTCACCCCCTTCGAACGTAATGGGGTGTTGGACAGGAAAATGCTCACAGCCTTCTTCTCCTTAGTCTGCTGCAGCGTCGAGCTAGCCCACCCGATGATGACCGAGTTGACCGAGTACGCCCCGACGGGAAACACGAAGCAGGCGACGTAGCGCGCCGCCGTGTTCAGCGTGCCCGCGGCCCAGATGAAGCCCACGACGGCGGCCGCGAGCCCAACTGTGATGTGCCACGTCCGCTCGTGCAGCCGGCCGGAGCTCCAGCCGCACAGGATGCCCGCCGCGGCGGCGAAGATGAAAGGGGGGGCAGGTCATGAGCAGGGTGGCGGTGGTGTCGAAGCCTAGAGTTTTGACGACGCTGGGTCGGGATGCAATGGCAAGTCAGTCAGGCTTCCCCAGGACTTTTGGGGAGAGGATGGCGGAGTGCTCTGATAGTTAGATACACTTACGTCGGGAAAAACGAGTTGAAAGAGCATGCACTCAGATGGAAATTCTGCATAAGACAGAACAACCAAGTCCGCTTGTCCTTGCACGCCTGCTTTAGCCCCTCCCAGGTGCTCGCGTTCGTCTCGTGCGACTCGGTCACGCGGTCGCGCTCCATGCGGGCGTGGGCCAGCTCCCGCTCGGCCGGGGTCAGCCAGTGCGTCGTCAGCGGCGTGTTGGGCAGCATCCAGAAGCCGACGATGGCGACGAAGCCCGTGATGGCGCCCTCGATGATGAAGAGCCAGCGCCAGCCGGCGAGGCCGCGCGCGCCGTCCAGGCCCCAGAACACGCCGGCGGAGATGAGGCCGGAGAAGCCGGTCGCGAGAATTTGGGCGCAGTAGAAGAAGGCTATGCGGGTGGCGACCTCTGTAAAGGGGCGGAATGGCAGTTAACGTCTCTTTCAACAGTATTTCAAGCTATTGCCCGCTCACCCTTTCTGGTATAGAATATGGCGAGCATATATGTCGCCCCTGGATAGAACTGCACAGAGTTTTAGCGATGTGTCACTGAGAGATCAATAATAGCTAGGGTGAGGGTTTACAGGCGCCTCGGTGATCCCAAGGAAGAACCTCACAGCTACCAGACCACCGTAGCTGTGAACGGCGCCGGCGCATGCCGACACAACGGCCCAGACAAACATCCAAGCGCTCATGTAGATTCCAGGCCGGATGCGCGTGATGAGCATATTGGAAGGGATCTGCATTAGCACGTATCCCACAAACAGACTGGGAAACCCCGTCGGATTAGCTTGTCATATTCAAACGGCTCGTTCTCGCTTCCAGGGGACAAATGAGCGCTGGCCACTTACATGCTGACGCAGGTGTTGAACTGCCATCCGGACATGCCCAGGTCTCTCTCCAGGTTGTTTAAACGGGCCTGTGCTATGGCGTTTCTGTCGACGTAGTTGAGGAAGTACATGACCCAGAGGATCGGCTATTGTGTTGCAGGTCAGCGACATAGACCTTTGAGAGGGCAATAAGGGGGTGGAGTTATGCAATTGCACTTACCATAATTCGAAAGTCCAGTTTGCGGACCAGTCTGATCTCGGCCGGGTCTGACTTGGTCGCCACGCCTGTATAGTCGACAACGCCCGCGACCTGCCGCGGTTTCTCGTCGGTTGTGTTATTGGTCATCACCTTCGTCGCGTCCTCCCCTCCTGTTGGAGGAAGCGCAGAGGCTGGAGTGTCGCTTGCCATTCTTCGATGAGTTTCTTGCTGTGTTCTCAGTGGTTCCAAGTATGTATACGAAGAAAACACAGACTGTTTTAGGGCCTTTTCAGATTGATCTGAGGGGTAAACAAGAACGCAGCTTCAGTGGAAGGATAACATTCATTATGTGTGTGTCCATGAGTCGTTATATCAGAGCGGTGTAGGTTGGTTCCCCAGCTTTCACTCCCCCGCATGCCTATGCTTATGGCTGACCTTCCCCCGCTCCCTCCCATGAGATCAACCACCCATTCCTGCATCCTGACAGGCCGCTTTCCCATGGCCAAGATAGCCCAGAAGCTACTTGGGGAGGCCAAGCCAACAGCCAAGTCCCCTCCCCCATAGGGTCAGGGGTGGTAGCAGATGCAACGTTAATGTAAAAGTTTTGGGATCTGCTTGATTCGCCGTATCTGGGGTCTCGGCTATGATAGGGCGGTAGAACTACCGACGACGCAGCCTGGCGTTTCATTCAATATGCTATTTGGAGAAAGTACAACGCAATGTCGTGATCCCTCCACCCGTACACAGATGTTATGACGTTGGAGAGGCTCGTACTTGGGGTATATTTGGATAGTATATAACATGCCGAGGTCAAATAAGTGATACTACAGCCCTCCAGTCAGTTGAAGCCAGTTAATTCCGTCACGGCGATATCATACGCGAACGGCGCTGTCGGCCCCGACATCTCGTACCTCGCTGTTAGCCGCTCTGGGGTCGGCCAAATGTCAATTTCACCAACGACCCCTTGGCCGAGATATACATCGAGTTCTGATCATTGAGAGAAACTGGAGTCTCAGACTCCAATGTGACCGCATCAAAGACGTACTGGCCTTGGACCTCACGCGCCCTTTCCGCCTCTTCTGCGCCCAGCCATTCGACACTGAACGGAAGCTGCTTGGACAGGCCGCCAGAGGCCGCGTTGCCCGTCGAGTATTCGACGTGGACTTCCAGGACACCATCACTGTAGAACTGAGATGTCATGTTGGCACCCACTGTTTCTGGCAGTGGAGCATTGCCTGAAGTTTGACCGTCGCCTTCGGTGGTGATACTGGACAGCAACTCTGACAACGATGATATCGGGGAGGCGCTACTTGAGCACACCTCATTCACTTCGGGGGACGTTATAGCCTTCCTTTCCTCTACGATAGTTGTCAGTTTCTCATCGCTGCGAGGACTATGACTTGAGACCTTGGGCGACTTCAGAGCAACCGCGCTGGCTTCCGCCTCAGCTTTCTCGATTGTTTCAGGTGATGGATACAGGGAAGAATTTCTGTCAGCCTGGAGATCATCGTGGTGCCCTTCCCGGTTAGACAGTGTCGAAATGGACACTGGCAGGGTCAGAAGCGTGCTTTCGTTGGGGTCGGGATATTCAGCCTTGGTCCTACGCAGCAGCAGCATGGCCACGCTGTCCATGATAAGCCCGTCCAAATACTGAACAAATCTCGAGTGCAAATCGATGTTGCCAGCGCGAGGTAGTCGCCACCCAGTATATAGTCTTCCGTGGGACTTTGGAGTATGCATTTTCCCGTGCGTCGCTATGAACGTGTTGCACAAGAAGCAGGCATCTTTGCTCGAACAAACCACCCGTGGGGGTAACTCTGGCTTCTCCAGCTCATGGCAATAGAACAAAAGCTGGATCTCGGCGTGGATCTTGGCCTCCCTCAGCGTTTTCTGGGCTTGCCTGAGTTGTTCTTGCTCAGCCTTCTGAAATGTGCCGTATCCCAGGAGGCGACACATGGTCCCAACAGGTCCTGCTTGGTTCCTCTTCCTTGACTCCTTGGAAGGCATCTTGGAGGCGAGGTCGGGTTCAAGTTGCCCAACTGTGGGTTTCTGGAAAATCTCGGGCGGTAGCCGGGTCGGCACGACTCGCATCTGTCGGATAAGGGGGTATTTCCTCGCCAGGCGGCACAAGAACCGTGCACAGTCTCGGTACCTGGCAACCTTGTTGATGATGTTCAAGAGGCTTCGTTTTGATGCCTTGGGGAACGTTGGACGATCTGGCATTGCTTCGAGCACGCTGTTGACGTCTTCCAGCCGCTGGAGACGACAAAATCCTTCTACCAGTGCCTCCAGCTCTTGCTGGGTCTGGTGCTGGGTCCAGGCATCGACCAATTTCTCTACTCCTTTGACTGTGGCCACGAATAGGGGGAATCTGGAGGACATCCCGGCTTCTTCGAGCGACTCGCAGGTGCGTTCCAAGACAATCTTGATCGACGGCTTTGGGGATCTCCCCCTGGCTCGCATTGTAGGTTTCTCGTTTAGCCGTAGTCGACACAAGATACGATGAGAGCACATTGACACGATGGCAGCAAACGCCCTGTCCTTAAAGTGCGTAGTGCCACCTCGGACTGATGAAGATAGTTAGTGACAGCTCGGGGCAGATGAATATTGTTTGGTAGCGTACCATCAGATACTTGACTTAGTACTGCGAAGAGCTTTTCAAACCCCTTATTTAACTCCTCCAGTATACTCTCTCCATCATTGGGTTTGCCCTTATTGACTGCGAGCAGGACATCCAACGACGAGGTCTCGTGGTTCTCTTTGATACAAACGGCAGTGACATAGTTGGGATTTTCTTCAATGCCGGAGAGGAAGGCCAGGACGCCGGCCAAAAGCTGCTCTTTTTCAAAAGGCAAAACGTAGCCCTCGCCGAAGTTAGGTAGGTTGCTAAGGGGGTTGGCGTGAGGTTGGACGGGGACTGAGTGCAGCATGTACAGATGAGCAATGCTTTTGGCGCATTTTGTCGCAACAACATCCATCGCAACTACTTCGGTGATATAGCAACAAAAGCGAGTATTGTTTCCTTTTTCTTTTTCCCCCTCCAAGTTTGCAGCATCAAAGGTATCCGAGTATTGAGAACTCGAGGTCGAGGGGTAATCCGGCCAATGTAACCCAATGGAGGGCCCCAATGGCCGGCCTCCCGCATGATGCAGCCTCGACCTCCTCATGCAGCCACCCATCCCATGACGGGAGCAAAGCCACGTCAATCCCGGTGCCATGTTTACTGACCGTCTTATGTATATTGATGGAGCAAACAGAAGTTTGTCCAAATCTGAGGGCTCCAGGATCCGGCATTGGCACCGCCAGATTCCGTTTGTCAGATGTACCGCTCCCTAATGCAAATTAGCAGGAAGAAGGTCAGGGCTTGGAAGGCATCTCATCTCCAAAGGAAAGTCTGTCTGCACATACACCCCATGTAGCAAACAGAAAGCGTTCTGCTGCTGACAGCCATGGGCCGATTCATCAAACTCGTCATGTATTCTTTCGTGTCCTGGCACGACAGCCTCGGAGTAGCTGCTTTCCCCAGAAACGTAAAACTGAAATTTCGTTAGTGGCTCTGGCATGAACTTTTACCTCTCCTCATAGCCTCCTTGCTCGGACAAGCTCGCCATGAGCGAAGACGAATCCCGCGATTGAAAGAGGCGAGGCTAGTGAAGAGTGGTGATGATGGAAACGTTTCAATCGATATGTCGTGGCACTTTTATGTCGCCACGCTGTAAGTTAGAGAGAGCTGCTACTGGCATGTCCCGGCACCAAGACATCAGATCATCGAAAAGTTGAGTAATAAAGGTGACGATCCAGTTGACTTGGAAGGATAGTGAGTTGATATGTGGTATTTATATTCATTTATCAATTTGACTTTGTGGTAGGACATCCTGTGTATGTGTATGTCTCTACGGAACTTGGTAGGAGGGATGACCTCCCTTTAACCCTTCGAAGCAAGTACATATGATGACTGTTGCATGTTTCCAATTCACCAGACCTATCCAGCCAGCAGATCGGCCGCCTCGTCATCCTCAGCATCCGCCTACTCAAATCGTGTCCTGTCTACTACAAGAACACAGCGTTGGTAAGGCCCAAGGCCGTCAACGCACAGCCAGCATACAGCCAGCGGTGCGACAGAGCCCCCCGACTTATGTCCGGCATTCTCCGAGACAGTGGCGGGGGCGGTGGGCTCAGATGCCGACACGGAGCCGCTACCATATCTATCATTCGTTTGTCAGCGCAGTTCCATTTGACTAACACCAGTGGCGCCCTAGAGGGAGATATCTCGAACGACCCACGGCGGTTGCATGTCGGATCTACTTACAATGCGCTCATGCCAACAATGGAAAAGGTGTGAGGAGTCTGATTAGGCGCGTCCGTCGGCCTGCTGGGGGCCGTGAGGATGTTGGTGAGCGTCGTGCTCACCGAGGGCAGGGCCATGGCGTTGACGAGGGACGGCGTGGCGGAGGCAGACGCTGATGCCGATCCTGGCGCCGTCACCAAGGCACCCACGGCGAGCTGGAGGAATCCGATGAAGACGGAGAGAATGGCGAGTGAGACACGCATGTTGGCGATGGTTGAGAAGGATTTACACACAGCGGTGATTTTGATGGTGGCTCAAGGTTTCAGGCAGGGGTCGTGGTGATACGACAGAAGGAAAGATATCGGTGGGGGGCTTTTTGTATTCCGAAGAGTAAAAGGGACTACACCAAATGCCACGCTGGTCGTGTGAGATTTGATATTGATGAAAGGAGTCAAGCAAAAGTCACGAGAGCTGGAATAAGGAGTGGTGGCTGCGCCCTGTCGAACAGAGTGTGGAGATGAGGGAGCTGACTTTGAGTTTGGACTTTGGGCAGCGAAATGAGTTGAGACAAAAGGAGGAAGTGTGTTCGTCTGTTCAGCTAACCAACAGCAAGTGATTGGAAATACGCAAGGTTTGCCGCAAACGGAAAAAAGAGAGACAGCCAGAGAGGGAAGATGAAGAGACTGTTGGTGCGTTGGCTGTAAGTCGGTTTGCTTTGCTTTCGTTCGTTTGTACGACCCAGAAAGGAGGGAATATGCGACAGAACGGACGGGATGGGGAAGTTGATATATGGCATTTTCTGGATTGAATGGCTTCTGGAACAAACGGACGATAATCCCCATCATCCCAGAGAACGGCATCCCTACTGTACATCTGATCTCATCCCATCTTTGCCCGTTCCGTCCAGTTGGTTCCTTTTGCGCGACCCCTAGACCCTCTCGCCCTCCCTGCTCCCTTTGGAGGTTAGGTACTAATCAGGTTGATAAGATCTGCAGGCCGATTTCGCGTGGGAAAAGAAGCAGGAGCTCCTGACGATCAGCCTAACCTTTCAGCCGGTGCGTTTCGTCTTTTGCGCGCGGTTCCGTCCCCCCAATGCTCGGCCTACGTAAAAGGTGGGATGCGCGGTGGGGTCGGTTGCCGAATGCGTCTGCAGATCTGTATATCAATTCCTCACCTCGCGTGGCGTGTTGCTTGCCGATCGGTGTTGGTCCCCGAGAATGTGGGGAGAGCATCAGCGGCCTCGCCGCGTGGTTTTGAGGGGGGAGTGGTTCTCTGACTTTGCTTCTTGCTTCGGTTCGGCAGGAAGAAGCAGGTGCAGGCAGCACTCGTTGGTCCCTGAACCAAGCCCGCCAAGATACATGACATGAATCTCATATCAGTAGCAGCAGTAAACAACACGGACAGTGAGGTGATGTTAGACCACGTGCAGAAACGCGCCATCGGGAAATCGCGATATCGTAGACTGCTTGACTGTTGTTTTGTTTGTAACACCCACAGCACCTAAAAAAGTAGGTTAAATTTGATTACCGGGTCGTTCGACGTATTGGATGCGACTTTGAGTGAAATGACGGCGTCCCACCTCCCCGGATACAGTACGACGGTGACTTCAACAGCGCGTCATACCAATCTGCTTTTTTGTACGAAGTACGGGAACTGAGTGAGTTGCACATGGGTAGTCGAGCAAATGCAGTCATCGTTGAAAATGTAGCTATGTCATTGCAATTGTGCAGTTTAAGGATTGAGGCGGGGATGTTCCCCCACCGTCTGTCCTGCCTGGGTGTCCAGAGGCCATGCGCGAATGGATGGCCGTTTTTACCGTAATAGAAAGATAGATGGAGTATTTTCTTTTTCCAATAGAGGAGCCTCTAACGTTCAATGACCCAAAGTTTCGAGACGTCTCAAATTGAACAGCGTCGCACGTGCAAACAGGACCAGGCGGACGGCAGATTGAGTGAACGGGCAAATTTACCGCCCTCCCGGCTCCTAATCTTGGGCCCGGAGCGACTTCCGCTCTCCCAAAGTGCAATGACGGATCGGGTTGGGAAAACCCCAAGCGGGCGGCATCTAAGACCCAGCGTTTGAAGATGTCTTTCACGGACTCTGGCAGGTCTGCCCGCAATCACAGAGGAGCATGTCCCCATACTCTATCGGTATCGACTTCACGCGTTGACCCCATGTCTCATCTAGAGTGCGGAGTGTCCAGGCTTATGGGTTTTCCTAAGTCGGAGAAAGTTTCGTATCTGAAAGCGAACTCTCTCGACGAGCCAAAGGTAGATCTTCGTGTTACATAGGCACATATGCGATTGTGTATCGTTGGTATGGTAGAAAATATCACCTACCGTCATAGTGCATTACTGTTCTAAAAGCCTCCTGGGGTGTTTCCAGGATCGCGTTGGGGCCTTCGCGGGCCAGTAGGTTCTTGTTTTCCTCCCACTTGATAAAGGCCATGCCCTGTAGCAGGCAGTCGGCGAGGTCGTCCAGCTTACGAGACTCTTCCTCGGCCTCTTCGAGCAGGTTGGACCCCTTCTTGCGCCGAACTCCGAGCCAGCGGTCTTTGTAAAGCTTCATGGTCCGCGTGACCTCCTGGTGCGCCGGTGCGGGGTTCAGGATGCCTTCGAGCTGGAGCCAGTTACCTACAAGATCGATCTTGGCCTTTTTGTTCCGCGTTTTGGCCAGTTTGTTCTTGTTCTTGATGTTCACTTTCTGCGCAGTGCGCTCCAGAAACTCGGTCTCGAGCTCCAGCGGGCTTTGAACCTCCTCGGTGGCTGCGTCTACCTCGCCAGCAGCGCCAACCCAGAAGGGTCCGACCCTGCCGGGGGCAACGGAGATGACCTCCCCAGACCAATGCCCCATCTCTTTCAGTGTCCGGAAAGTCGCATGTATCATGGCTTCCAGTGTGTTCACCCGTAGCGTCCATTCTTGTACGGCAGACGAGCCGCCAGATCGGAATCGTTGTCGCTCGATTACGACGTGTGTCGGGTTCGTAGGCAATAGGCGATCGCGCACCAGCTCGAGCGCCAGGTTCGCCAGCGCTGCGGGCGCCCATTGCTCCCGTTCAACGACCTGCTTGGTGGCTTCGGATGCGACATCGCTGCGGCGCCATGCTTCGAGGAGGACGCGCGGGGGCTGTCGGAACGCCTGCGATGATGTAAAATGCTTCTCCTTTAATGTCGGGGAGACGGCGCGGACAGCAGAGGGCCGCTCGGTACGACGAGGGAGTAGGCGAGGTTGCGCAAGCCCATGTCAATGGACAGGATGCGCCGCGCCGTCGGACGGCCTTTCGGGCGTCGCGCAACCAGGACCGCTTCCTCGAGACGCGATGTCAAGACGTCCTTCGTGCCCGAGGTAGGTAGCCCGCATGCTAGGCACAGGGTTTTGAGCTGCGCGGCCTTGAGCGCATAGTCAACGACTTTGAGCGGAGATGTGGAAACAGCCAGCGCTGCCGGGACGCGATAAACTGCCGGTGCTGTCATCGCAGCATTGCTTCAACGGCTTTCCAAGAATATGCAGCCGAGGTGCGGCGGGCCGGTCCTCAAAGTCTGCAAGGTGGTGTACTGTACAGGATGGCGGAGTGGCGAATGAACAGTTGCAGAGATAGAGTTGTGGGTGTCAATAGGTAGGTAGTGCGAGGAAGGAGCCTATCGCCTGTGAGAATTGGGATTGATGGGTCTGCCCTCAAAGCCAGCTTCGCGGGTCACAATTGGCGGAGCCTAGCCCGCTTGCCTGACACCCCAATTGGACTCTGGCTTCGCTCTTCCAAGTGATACCAAATCGACTCTTACTCTGACGGGTCCGGGTTTTCCATGATAGGTAGTTTATGTCTATGCCTAGTAAGTACTAGAAGAGTAAGCCTTTCCGTAACCCTTCTCAGCATTAACATCTCATCGGTATTGGGTAAGTAGAGAAACAGCCAGCAGAGGGATGGTAAATGATTGACTGGCTGGTAATGTGATGGGGGTTGCGGTTGCAGCTTGCCACCCTTGGCCAGAAAGCCATTGCCTAGCGAAGGCCAATCAACCCCACCAGAACTTAACCACGATTTGGAATCATTTGAAGCTACGACCGTTCCGAAGTCGATGCTAAGGTTAGAGCTGCTGCACTGAAGATTCTCTAGTCATTTTCATCGTCATACAATGGAAACCTCAACACCATACGCGATAGGAGCGGAACAGACGCCGCACTGCTGGTGTTCCCAAGCCCGACAGGGCCGACAGGGCCGACATGTGCTTAACAATCGATGCGGGGGCATGCGCATTAGTGACGGGCTGCCTTCTGGAAATTTCACCAGCGGTCGGCTTAGTCAAACCCTGAAAAACTGTCGTTGATCCAATTGGACAGCAGGCACCCAGCTCCTCCGAGATTCGAAGTTGAGTAATCACGAACGACAGCAGCCTCTGCAGGGAAACAGCGCTATTACAGATCAGGGTTTCCTGTTTCCAGCCAAGCCTCCTCGCCTGTGCTATCTTACATGCGCCTTCTTGCAACCAAGTGCTTACACAACTCCAAGCCAGCACCTTCATTTATAGATAAAGGACGTCTGTCAGTCACGTCATCCAGCTCTTGCCCCACCAAAGCCTCGGGCTGAGCTCCTGCACGTTTGCTATATTCGACATCCCTACATCCATACATAAGCCCTCACTCAGGCCCTGCGATTCTGGATAAATAGAGGAGTCAATGCAAGCTTTCGGCCTCTTCAGCAGAACCTCACTGGCGAGTACACGTACCAGAACAGCAACACTACGAATATCATCCCTTTCGAGACAGTTTTCCTCCACATCCCGCATCATGGCCCCCATATCCAAGGAGACGGACTACCTGGTCCTCGGTGGTGGAAGCGGCGGTTTGGCTTCCGCGCGCATGGCCGCCGGGAAGTTCGGAGCCAAGGCCATGATCATTGAGGGCGGCCGCCTGGGCGGCACCTGTGTCAACGTCGGGTATGTTGTGTCTCCGTTCGGAAACCCCGCGCTCTTCTTTACGCTCGTGAACAGGCCTGGTCGTTGCAGTGAGAAGGCTAACCCATGTGACTATACAGCTGCGTGCCCAAGAAGGTGACCTTCAACGCCGCCATGCTCGCCGAGATGATGCACGACGCCAAGGCCTACGGCTTTAGCGTGGAAGAGACCAAGCCCTTCGACTTCACCAGCTTCAAGCATAAGCGTGATGCGTACATCAAGCGTCTCAATGGCATCTACGAGCGGAACCTGAACAACGACCAGGTGGAATATGTCCGTGGCTGGGCGAAGCTGCTGAGCAAGAACGAGGTCGAGGTCACCATGGAGGACGGTGCCAAGGAGACGGTGCGCGCAAAGAAGATCCTCGTGGCCGTTGGCGGCAACCCCACGGCCTACCCGTCCGACATTCCCGGCTCCGATCTCGGCACCAACAGCGATGGCTTCTTCGACATTGAGACCCTGCCCAAGAAGGTCGCTCTGGTCGGTGCGGGTTACATCGCCGTCGAGTTCGCTGGCATGTTCAATGCGCTCGGCACTGAGACGCATCTGTTTATCCGTCACAAGACCTTCCTGCGCACCTTTGATCCCATGATCCAGGAGGGCGTGACCAACGAGTACGAGCGCTTGGGCGTACATCTGCACAAGGAGTCGAAGCAAACCAAGGTAGAGAAAGACAGCAACGGCAAGCTCACCATCCACTACTCGGATAGCAACGGCGAGGGCAAGCTCGACGGCGTCGATCACCTGATTTGGGCCATCGGCCGCACGCCGGCGACCCAGAACCTCGGCCTCGAGAACGCGGGCGTCAAGACCAACAATATGGGCCACATCATCGCCGACGACTTCCAGAACACCAACGTGGAGAACGTCTACGCCCTGGGCGATGTGTGCGGCAAGGCCGAGCTGACCCCCGTGGCCATTGCGGCCGGCCGCCGTCTGGCCGAGCGCCTTTTCGGCCCTGAGCAGTTCCGCACTGCGCACCTGGATTACACCAACATCCCCTCAGTGGTCTTCTCGCACCCGGAGGTCGGATCCATCGGCCTGTCCGAGCCCCAGGCCGAGGAGAAATATGGCAAGGACAACCTGAAGATCTACAAGACTAACTTCACGGCCATGTACTACGCCATGATGGAGCCCGAGCACAAGGCCCCGACCAAGTACAAGCTCATCTGCGCCGGGCCCGAGGAGAAGGTCGTCGGTCTGCACATCATGGGCCTCGGCAGCGGTGAAATGCTGCAGGGCTTCGGCGTCGCCATGAAGATGGGCGCAACCAAGAAGGACTTCGACTCGTGCGTCGCTATCCACCCGACCAGTGCTGAGGAGCTGGTCACGCTGAAATAGAGCGGAAGCGATGACGATGACGATGGCAATGACCAGCCCTTGCCCGTGCCCGCTACTGTCGCCGTAATAGCCACAGCCCCTCAGCAACCTCCACTTCCACCTCCTCCGCAGCAGCCTCCGCAACAACCTCCGCAACAACCTCCGCAACAACCTCCGCAACAACCTCCGCAGCAACCATTGCAACAGCCTCCTCAACAAGCCAATGGTAATTACAACACTGGTAACACTTATGTATTCGACGACGATGAGCCTTGGGTGCCACCTCGCAGTGTTGTACGTTCCCATTCCCCTGATACAAGGCAAGCGTTAGGGGAGCTCAGGACTCAGTTTGATAGTCTTTGGGGTCGCGAAGCTCAACGACGCGAATCTCGACGTCGTGATTCTCGACGTCGTGGATCTCAACATCATTAATTTCTGTGGCATTTCCAAAGTAGCGCTCCCGTAACCAGAAGAGCAACTTTGTAACTATTAAAGCGAGTGATTAGGGGATGGGGTTTCTTTGCAATACCAATAGGTGGGAGTAAGGATTCTATATAGCATATACACTTATCAGGGTGTTACATAAAAATAAAGCGAAGACATGGTTTATAGCGGCTTCTCACACCATTTTCCCCGTCGGCACCATAGTGAGACAACATGCATGCGTGATGAGAATAATAGGCTCGACGTAATCACTGTATGGGAACAAACCAAAGGCAATGCGGATGGGATGTATTAGACCAGCGCCGTTTTGGCCTCTTTCTTCTGACCTAAACTTCGTGTTGCTGGTTCCTTCCGGGGTAGTAGTAGTGACAACACTGGAACATGAACTTTTACTCACTTGGGATCTTGGTTACGGGCCTGCTATGAAATTTTGCCACAGACGACGATGGAGGAGTCGCTCACAGAACTCCCTCCATCATGGTACAAGATGGTGCACCCATGATGCTGCTTACAGCCGGCCTTGCGACCTCGAAGGTGTGAGAAGAGCTACTTTGGAGAGGTTTCTTGTGCGTATTATACAGTTTTCTTTGATCTATTTGGCACCAAGTTCGTTTTCGCCAATGTGCCGCCTCTTACACATATTCCATGCTGCTACTCCGAGAAGTGTATGCATATAGTCTGGAATCGGGCCCGGGTGATGATACCAAGGGGCGCATGATATATTTGAATTATACGAGGGCCTTTGTGAATGATCATGAAAATGTAGGAATACATCAGTTCAAAGGGGAGACTGCACGTACGAGTGAGTATTAATTTCCACACTACCCCGACCTTTTCTGGCAACGCCAGCTGCCAAGACCATTCCTACGTAACGTATCTCGTCATATATAAAGCCAGAGGTCTCCCGAGAACGAAATGTTACCATCCTGGACTCGTGTGACGGCTCGGTGGTAACACAGTTACCCGTTGCAGCCCGAGACATCTATCCATCCATTCCACAATCCAAGCTCATCATCATTCGTAGTACTACTGGGTCGCCCCTGTGAAGGCCAAGAGAAAAAGTCGATAGTGTGACTAACAAGATACCTACTATGTCCTTGTTTGTTTAATCATCCCAGTCCACCTCGTAAGCCCCCTCGCCCCCTCTGCGTCGAGACGAACTCCTCGCTAGCAAGGCCCATGTAGAAACGCCGCCGGAGATCCGTGGCATCTTTATGAAAGTCACAGGCGTAGTCGCACTCGGGGACCTCGGTCTCTCCAAAGTACTTGCAGATGAGGCGGTGGCGGCAGGCATCGACACTCTCGCAGTACTCAGCGAGGGCGCGGAGACTGTGTGCGCGGGCCCCGAAGTTGGCCGTCGCCGCGGCGCCACCACCACCGCCCCCCATGGCCTGGTTGCGGTCGCGCATGATCATGCTCGAAACCCGGTCGCGGTCTTCTCGCGAGTAGTACAGGAAGCAGTAGGCAGCCCTGCCGTCACGGCCGGCGCGGCCGGCTTCCTGGTAGTAGCCCTCGAAGGACTTGGGCAGGCGCCAATGGCACACGAAGCGCACGTTCATCTTGTCGATGCCCATGCCGAAGGCCGTCGTGGCGACGATGATGTCGTAGCCGGGCACATTTGAGACCCAGTTCGCGAGCGTCTTTTCCTTCATGTCCTTGGTCAACTTAGCGTGGAAGGGCTGAGCGCCCAGACCCTCGGCGCGCAGGGAGGCGGCGAGCGATTCGCATTCGTCGCGCGAGATGGTGTAGATGATGCCCGGGACGTTGTCGATGCGCTCACCTATCACTTCCAGTTCCGATTTGCGCTGATCCGCTTCGCGACGCTTGTATACGCTGCGGATCCACCTGATGAAGTCGCCAAGCCGCTGGTCGTCTTGGTCCTGCGTATACCTGATCTCAAGGTGCAGGTTCGGGCGGTGCGCCGTCATGGTGAAGCTCCGGAGCCGATTTGTATCCTTGTTCAGTCCCAGTGTGGAGAGTACATCCTTACGCACCGCCACATTGGCCGTCGCTGTCAGACACATGATGGGCACGTCGGCAAACGACTCCCGAAACCATTTCAGCAGCTTGAAGTCTTTGCGGAAGTCATGGCCCCATTCGGAGATGCAATGCGCCTCGTCGATAGCGATGCGGGCTAGCTCTTTCTGCTCATGGACGACCTTGAGCCGGTCGCGGAAGCGGTCTTGGGCACATAGTTCGGGTGTGACATAGAGCAGTCGAATGCGTGGATGCCCAGACTTCAAATCTTTGTAGATTTCGTCCCTCTCCGGGATAGGGGGTATTGCTGTTTAGCGAGCGGGCGTTGATATCGGCAGCTCGCAGTGCTTCCACCTGATTCATCATCAGGCTGAGCAACGGTGATATCACAATGGTGACTAGATCCCGTTCGGTTAGCCGGCAATGCTTGGAAATTTGGATCGCACGATTATCTGTGTGTAACTCACTGCCCTGGTCTATCACGGCGGGAAGCTGGAAGCACAGACTTTTCCCGAAGGAGGTTGCCGCCTGCACGAATACATCCTTCCCATCAAGTGCCGCTTGTATTATGTCGCGCTGCTGGGGCCTGAATTCGGTCTTGTTGAACTGTGACCGTAGCGTGAACTCGAGGTCTCGAATGACATAGGAGTTGGACCGCTTAAGGGGCGGCATCGTGAGGTGTGCAGGTGCGGGATCCTATTGGCTCATTGTACCCCAGGTCCCCATTGAAGTTGTTTCCTGCTGTGCTGCGACGCGACCCTCTGCATATCGAGATGGACGGGACGCTAGTGGGACTGGTAAAATGATGCCCTTCCTTGCCGTTCCCTCTGTTCCCTCTCGCTAGCAACGGCCAGAAGGGGATCTAGACTTGGGCCGGGGGGTAAGGGCCGAATCTGGCAGTCGGTGCGATGTCGATGTCTATTTTTGTGAACCCCCTATCCTTCTGTTCATCCTTCTCGAACAAAATCGAAGGTCTGAGCATGCAGGAAAGACCGGATGCCAAGCACCGAGTCGTGTTGCGCGACTCGAACTTGAGGGAGGATCCCACAATTGACTCCGGGTTGAGGCTGTGGAAAGAGAAAGGGCTTTCTTTTTTGGTGACAGACTGACAGCCTGCAGACAGATGGACGATGCTAGGACACAATTGCCGTGGGTTACAGCAGCCTAGGGAGCGTAGCTCTCGCGATGGGTCAGGCAGTCAGGGTCCTGGCTAAAACTCTCCTCTTCCGCGCCCGCTTCCTCCTATCCAAGGGGCCATTCAGCGTGTGTAACCCTATCAAGGCGAAGAATGATTCCAAAGATGGGCCGCGGTCGGTAGAGCTATGGTCGCACAGTTAACAAGATCCATGAGGCTTCAGGTATTAGGGCCCAATTTGTTTGGTGGGCCTGAGGTGATGTTGCTGGTTGCCCTTAGCAATGACTGGCTGCTGGACAACTTCAGATGGGCGATGGTGCTGGGGGCGGACATACCCTGACGGGAATAACTCGAGCAGATCTTGGGAGGTTGCAGAACGTGTTTCAACAAGATTCGACTGCCCGGCACGTGAGCAGCAATCGTGATGCAAGTCAAGAGGTTTCTGAGGTCATCGATAGCCTCGTGTCTGCTCGTCGTTCCCCATTTTGTCGCGTGGGATACCGTGTGCCTTGCATTTGCACTTAACCCGTCTGGTTTTGGCGCAGTGCGTGTACATAAGGTACGGGCGCTGCAAGTAGGGGTAGCACGTCTAGCGAAGACTTGGTACCCCTGTGTTCGCCGCTTTTCCCCTACTCCCTTCCAAGCTAGTGGCCTGGTAGGGCATGGGCCAGCAGCCGGCCTGCCTGCCAGGTACCGCTAAGGGAAAACTTGTAGCGGCCAACAGGAATGGCGGCAGGGCGAGCTGGCGAGCTTGGCTACAGCCTGGCAGCAGGAAAAGCGGCAAACACTAACAACAATAAGCAAAGCCTAGCAAGCCTGGCAAGCCTGGCAGCAGCCAGCAGCCATTCAGAAGCCGGAAGGACGTTCAACCAGTACACGAGACAAGACAATCGAAGCAAGCATCGACCCAAGACAGCCCGAGCACGGCAATCCATCAATCACCACTGGATGATTCGACAAGGTTTGGTTCACCGACCACAGCCTGGTCAGTTCCCCCCCAGCCACTGATATCGACAAGCGACAACTTGCAACATTGATTTGATCTGAAGACTGGAGAGGAAGTGTCTGAAAAGTCCCGGACGCCTGTTGTCTTTCTTTGGTGGGGGTGAAGTGTAGACAGAGCCGGACGGAGAGGGAGAGGGAGAGAAAGCGTTGAACATTGAGCATTTCGCTTCCTATCAACCCAACCGGCAAGTCTGCTCGAGCCTCTCTTTGGTCAGTCTTACGCGGCAAACACTACAAAGAGAAAGCGCCCCCTTTACCAGAACACAAGAGGGTTGCAATACCCCCCTGTCCACCTATTCACCTCGGCGATTATCGCTTTTTTTTTTTTTTTTTTTTTTTTACCTTGTCATGCTCTCTGCCCCCTGGCGATTGTCACTGCTCTTCTGCGGCCCAGGCCCCAAACCTCGAAATCCCGTCTCCAACGGTCCAACCCGACCACTTTATTGTATACAAGCGGACAGGTACACACAGCCTAGCACCTAGGTAGACAGACAGCCTAACAACAGCGCAGACAGAGAGCCGGCTGGGGTGTCATCCCTCTCCACCCAACCTTGCACCACCATCAACCCAACCCAATCCAGCCGGCCCAGGGTGTCGTCGCACTGGATCCGCCATTGTCGCCGCCCGTTGTAACCTTTATCAGAACCCTCGACCGACCGTGTTTCAACTGTCTGCCCTCTGGCGCCCTCGTCGCCAAGAAACATTTGTCCCTTGAAAGCGAAACTTCGACATTCTTTTTCTCGTTCCTGTTTCTCTCCGGCTGCTAAACCTTGCACCTCGAAACACCGTGACGGCTCGTGGCTTTCTGATTTGACCGACCTACGACTCGTTTTCTGAATACGGCTGTCAGCTATCCACCCTCTTTCTCGCCGCTGCAGCAGCTTCTTTGTTCCTGCTGCCGCTTCGGTCGGTCGCATTGCCCCCCAGGAGCCATCCCCACGGCATATTCCTGCCATGACGATCTCGACATCTTGCTGAACCCACTCGATTCTCAAACTCAATTGGCCCGAACTTCTTCGGCATAATCCCCCGAGACGCAGCTTGAGCCTTGCCCAGCACCCATCAGGGCCCCAAGCCTGAAACTGAGAATTGATCTTCCGATTGTCGTGTCAGATACCCAGTCGGCTCGAAGAAAGGGCAATCTCCTTGCATTCGAACCTTTCCAAGCCTCGGATCAGTCGTCTGATCTGCGATAGCGATAAAGGGAGAGGACAAATAATTCAGCGCGGGTTGGCGAACAGCGCCGACTCCCTTTGCTAGATGTCTTCGATGATGGGCATGGGAGGAATGGGAACTGCCGTCCTTCCACAGCAACCTTCCTCTTCGTCTTCTCGAGGCTTGCCTGCGAATCCCGCCCAGGGCGTCCGACGGCTACAGAATTCTCTGTCCAACATGCCACCTCCTCCGCCCATACCTCCACAATACCACACGCCGAATGGTTCGACTTCGTACGGCTCGGGAGGCCTGACCGCCTCGGCGCCTTTGTCTGCTGGCCAGGTCATATCACTCGCCCGCGAAGCGATGAAAGATGCTCTGCAACACAACGAATCCCAAGCGGCCGAGGCCAGCGGTGTCAGCAACGAACTGAAGCCCGGTGTCACGATTGATCTGAGTCGGAAGAACATCCAAGACTTGCCCGAAGAGGTTGTTGATATCATCAAGAATGAATTAGAAAGGTGAGCGAGCGAGTGCCCTCTGACTAATTGCTACCCAATTGTCGAGAGCATCTGCTGACAGAAGAGTCATTCAACCACATAAACAGACTTGCACTTTCCCACAACAAATTGTTCTCTTTTCCGCAGAGGTTCTCTGAGTGCACATCTCTTCGATATCTCAATGTTAGGAACAACTATATCAAGGAGTTCCCATTGCCAGTAAGCAGCTGCCCATACTACACATTTTAGCGAAAAAGGGTAGCTAATACCGCATGCAGCTGTGCGACCTCAAGTCGCTGGAGATTCTGGATCTTGGTAGAAACAAGATCCGAGTCCTACCACCGGATATCGCAAAGTTGACATCTTTGAAGGTGCTGGCAGTGCAGAAGAATCGCATAGAGGAACTGCCACTCTGCTTGGCTGATATGGTATCACTGCAAGTCCTCAAACTAGATGGCAACAATATTTCATTCCCGCCAAGGGAGGTCCTGCAGGTTCAAGCGAGCAGTCCGCCAAACGAAGGCTTTCTGAAGGAGAGCGAAGTTACCGAAGTCACAGTGACTGCACACATCAAGCGGTACTTGAGACAGAAAATCTACGAGAATGCGGAAAGGAATGCCGAGTTGGAAAATGGTGGCGACGAGGCCAGCGACAACGTTGAGACTCCACGGGGTCCTTTGAAGCGTGTCGTCAGTGGACGCTTCCCCTATAAAAGTGAATGGCATCGATGCTCTCGAGATGCGGTCCCCCAACATGCCCCGGCCGCCACCGATACCCTCGCGGTCACACGCTCGAGGGCTGTCTCAGCAGAACACAGCCATGCGCCGCCCTGGCATCATGCCATTGACCATAGGAAACCCCAACGAGCGCCTTCGATCAAACAGTGAGACATTGTTGCAAGCCTCAAGGGCAGAGCGCCCTGCGGATCGGCATAAGCGGATGGCCCTCGTCTCTAAAAGGGCCAACGAGCTGGGCACACTTGACGAAACGCAGGCAAATAACCGCTTCAGTCACTATCGGGGATTGAGTCACGGCTCGTCTATGCAGGGAAACCTCAACACAAACATGGGGTCGGTGATCAGCCCCAACAGCCCCGCCGAACCTCTGCTGCAGCGACCCAACTATGTTCGTCGCTTGTCGGTATTACCGGAGCAGCGACGAGAATCCAAGGTGCTTGACCCGATCCTTGAGTCCGCCAAGGGTATACTTTACTCCATCTTCCAGATTCACCCGATGATACAGCTGTTCACCCGGCTAACCAACGACGGTACCCCGAAACGCTCAAGTCTCGAGATTGTGTTCTTTAACACAGAATCCCACGTCTTGGAACTTGAGCACGAGATTTCGAAGCACGAGAATGCCATGAACCAGGATGGCTATGCCCGCCGAGAAAACGAAAACGTCCAGAGGGCGGTCCTCACGCTCATCAATGCCTACAGCCACGTATGCTCGCTCTTGATTAATAACATGGACATGATCGTCGATAATGCGGATCCCAGGTATATTCGCACTATGATGATGTGCCTCTTCAACAGCATTATGGAGCTCCGTGTTACTGCTAATGAGGCGTTGGTCGGCTTCTCGGGCCACCCCAAGAGCTTTGAACCGCGCGGACTAGGGCCAAACAATACCCTCAAGCCGCACTCTCGGGAGCCTTCGATGACACCGACTGCGAACCGCCCTGGCCCCGCCTCGATTCCCCGTTCGCGGCCCAGCAACTACGCCCACAACCCAAGCAATCTTCGCGTGTCGACGGACGTAGGAGGGCCGTACATCAACGGAAGCGGACGGACTGCTACGATTACTTCGGCAACGCCTCGTTCGGGCGAGTCCTTTGTGTCCACGAGCACCGATGGCCGTTTTACTGGCGATGTCACTATGGAGGAGCGCCATTTTGAGAAGATATTCTTGTCACTCTCGAAATCCACGGAACTGATTATGCGGACGCTGCCCAACTTCAACACGCAGTTCAACCTCGGCCTCCGCAACGCCAGGGCGCAACGGGCTCCGGAACATGTTCAAAACTACTGGAAGATGTTGATTTCGCGGTGCAGTCATAGCATACAGCAAACGGATCTGCTCAAGAACCGCCTTTCTTCCATCAAACTGAAGGAGCCCGGAGTCCGAACAGATCCACTGTTCTGGAGCTATTGCAAGAGCTTCATCGATGCATGGGCGGAATACGGACAGACGTTGCGCATGTCGATCGACCAAGTGTCCCTGTCCATGGACGTCCGAACCCGGCTGAGGCCGGTGCAGCTGAGCATTAAGGAGTCGACACAGCTCATCGTATCTTCGCCATGGGCGTATCTTTTCCGCCAGGCTGGTTATCTGCATGATGGGCATAATTACTATTCGCCCAATCACTCGTCCAGCAGCTCGTCTGTTTCTCAGATGCAGCTGCCCGTCACGCCCCAGAGCGCTGCACTGGGCCCGGCGGTCCAGGCCACGGTGCCATCGACGCCCCAGAGCGCGTCGTTCGACAGGGCTTTCAACGGCAATGTTTTCGAGCGAGCTGACGCGCTGATTTCCATGGGCGGCCTGCACCTGTCCCGCACGGGGACGATGAATAGCTCCACCACGTCGCTAAACTCGATATCCTCGATGGATGGCGGCCCTTACGCGGCCGCTAATGCGATGCTGTCACCTAATGGCGACAGCGACCCCAGACCGTTCAGAAGGAATGGCAGCGGAAGCAGGCCCGCATTCTAACTGGGCTAGCTACGGATACCCAAAATGATAGGCTATTGCTCACGATATCGGGTCTGGTACCGCTGCTGCTACTTATCTGATCTGATGCAAATGCCCGCAAGCTGCGGGCTCAGGCATCTTTATGCGCAGGACTAAGCAGTCACAGGCGCCTATGGCTTACTTAAAATGTACCACCAATGGGGAAAGGAGCCTTTTGGCTTATGATATCCTAGATAAAGGTTGTATAGTTCCGTCTACAAGAACGAGGGCGGTAAAAGCGGTACACGTGGGAAAACACGGTTTTGATTTTTGTTGCTTTGCTTCTGTACACACACATGTGGCATTGAGATGATGCCTGGAGTCTTGGGTTTTGGGAACCCCAGGGGTCCCCCACGTTCTGGCGTTACTATATTTATGTTTCTTGCTGCTGAAAGTTGTCTCTCCCTCCGCATGGCATGGCATGGCGTGGCGTGGCATTTGGGCTGGCGTCGAAATCTTTTGGGAGGTTCACTGTTTTGGACCTTTGACTTGGACTATGTAAAGCGAGTATTGTAATGTTTCAATAGATGACCTTAGCGAGAGGAGTGAGTGAATGAACGACAGAAAAAACAATACAGAGAGAGATGCATCGACTGCCTTACCATGAAGATAATCGCCCAAGTTTGGATATACGTGAATAATAAGCGAAAGAATAGATCTCGAATACTTCGTATCTGAAAGTCCATGCATGTCACAGAACTGCACGCATAGCTATGCGTTGATTCTCAGGTTGTCCTGAAAACAGCTGACACAGGCTGTCAAATTTGATGTTGACCCCTCCTCCAAACTGGGAAAGCAAACCAACCGCCAGCATTTCAGGCGACCAGCACGTCACAATCTCATCTCTGCAAAACACGTCAAGCCAACTCGATACACAAGCCGGCTTAGAGTGGATTTTGCATCATCACCAAAGAGCCACTTCTCTGGCCTTACAGCTGGACTGGAGGAGTCAAACCCCGCGACCGCCATGTCGACCTCCGCTGCTGCAGGCCCATCATCCACCCCCGCACCGCCGGGCCCGAAATCTGCGGCGGGCGTAACCACGTCGGTCTCGGCCGCGACGGCGTTCGGGTCCAAACCCATCGCCATGCCGCCGTCGTCGTCTACCAGTGGCGCGGCGGCCGAGCCCGAGAATAACGCGGCTGCTTCTGCTTCGGCTCCTGTGGCTTCTTCTTCGTATACGCATGCGGCCGCTTCTTCACCGCTCTCGCCCCTCTCGCCGCGCACGTCCATGGCCCAGGCCAAGGCGACGACGGTGACCGCCTCGGGCACGACGAGCATCCCGTCTCCGTCCTCTACTACGGCCGGCATCCTGCCCAGCCCGGCGCTGTCCTCGCCTTCGTTCCCGCCCTATGCCACTTCTTCCTCGTCGCGGGCGGCGGGGCCTTCCGGCACCGCTGGGGTATCGCAGCAGCAACAGCAGCAGACGCCGAGGTCGCACACTGGTCCACCCCCCAGCAGCAGCACCGGCCAAGCCACAGGAAGTCGAGGACCAGCACCTCCCAGCACCACCACCAGCACCACCACCAACATCACCAGCAACACCAATACCAGTTCCAACATGCACCCCTTACACGCCCACCTCCCCTCCACCACCACCACCCTCCACATGACCGAAGCCCGCGACGCCCTCGTGGCGACCATGTCGAACCTCTTCGACGCGGAGCTGCAATCGCGCGCCTCCTTGTTACACTCCAACGCCACGCAGCTCTCGCGCCAAGAGACCGACGTCGCCAAGGCGACCGAGGCGCTGCGCAAGGAGAACGACAAGCTCGCGAAAGTGGCGCGCGACGCGGGAAGGCGCATCAAGGAGACGGGGAATGTGCAGAACTGGGCCGAGGTGCTGGAGCGGGACTTCTTGGTGCTGGAGGAGACGCTGCGGTTGGCGCGGGAGGGGGATAGTGACGACGGGGAGAGCGAGGGGGGGTATTCGAGCAGTGGGAGTGGGAGTTACTGGAGCGGGAGCGGGAGTGAGGGCGAGGGGAGCGAGAAGGGGGGAAGAAGGGGAGGGGGGAGTCGGAGGGCGAGTTTGGACAGGGGGAGGGAAGAGGGGGCTGCGGTGGCGGCGAAAGTGGCGGGGAAGAAAGCGAGTACCACCAAGCCGCTTGACGATGGGGGCCCGGTCGGGGCGGTGAATGACATGGCAATCGACGATGCTGTTGGCGCCGACGCTGGCGTCGGGCCGTCAGCAACTGGGAAGACAGTTGAGGAAGTCGTGGTTCAAGATGGCAGCACCGCCAAGGGGGCTGATGGCAAACCTCCAACGGCTATCGACGTGGATATGAACGACTCTCCAGGGACCCCCGCTGCCGCTTCTGCTACCCCCTGGCCCCAGTGGCAAATATATTGGCGATGATCATGAAATGGAAGGAAACGACGGCCCCTTTTCCCACGTCGACAACGCTATCGAGGCCAGTATCCGGGAGGCCATGGCTACCAGCATGCACGATGACCCGAGGGCAGCGGTAGCGCGCTCCGAGACGACGCTCGAAGGCGGTTCGACGTCGAGCGTGCACAGGAAGGCCAAAGAGATAGCCGATTATGACAAGATGGACCTGGATGCGTCCGAGAGGAGTTTTCCTTCGACGGGCCGGACCCTGTCTCGGGAGAGCGTCAGCGTCAGCGATGTGGCCAGTGGTACAGGGCCGCCCCCTCCACCAGCAGCCGCATAGGGGCGAGGGTCGTATTCTAGTAGGACAGAGCGATACAGAATCATGGAGTACATGTGATGATTTGTGAGTTTATATATATTCATCTATAGAACGCCAGGATAGTTTTATCTAGCATTCCTAACACCCCTTTTGAACATCCATCCCCGTCTAAACTACCCGATCGTGTTGATGTGTACATCGTTAACCGTAAGTATTGGCAGTAAGCGAAGCAACCATGGTCCTATTCCATGGAATACCCATTTTACAGAAGGCCGGGAAGCATGACGAATCGCTTCTTCTTGTACTTGTCGCCAAACTCCTTGCGATAGGCCCGCTCCTTGCCCTTGCCCCAGGTGTACATGTACATGGAACCGAGAGAAATGAAGAGTGCGACGGAGGGCGAGCGACTGATGAGGATGACTCCGATCCAGGAGAGAATCTCGTACATGTAGTTGGGGCTGGTCACGAGCTCGAAACCCAGACCGCGGGGGATCTGTCTCTCGGTTCCACCGGGGCTGCGCAGGGAGGACAGGTAGTAGTGGACGCGGAAGTTCATGAACTCGCCAAAGCAGTAGAGAGCCAGGCCGAGGGCGTCAATGGACAGGTTCTCGGCCTTGGCGGCGGGCGAGAAGGGGGCGTAGACCTCGAGGGCGGCCAGCAGACCGGCGACGGCCCAGTAGAAGAAGGAGTTGCGGAACACGTTGAAGGCGGGCATGGTGCTGGCCGAGAACTTGTGGATGAAGGCCGTCTCGAACTCGCGCTTCAGGAAGTGCAGCATGACGCAGGCGAAGGTGATCCGCTGCGAGACCGACAGGTCGCCGCCATTGTAGTTGGGCACCGGGACAAAGTCCTTGACGTACGGGTACAGGGCGGGGTAGATGTAGTTGCGCAGGCCGAAGAAGATGGGGTGGAAGAGCAGCGGGCCGAAGTATTCAATCAGGAAGACGGTGCGCCATGCCAGCTGAGGGCCGAGATCCTTGACCAGGAGCTCGTCGAGCTTGAGGTCGCTCAGCAGGGCCTTGCGGTCCTTGAGGGTCTTGTTGGTAGTCGGGTCGAAGAGGCCAATGCGGTTGTGGTCGCTGACGCCGGCCTTGCTGGCGATGGCGATTTTGGCGTCCTCGACATTGGCGGTGCTGGGCAGGTCGAGAGAGGCGGGGAGTCTCTTGATGGCCTGTTTGCGTGCTGTAGTGTCGAGGGCATGTCAGTACCAATTCGTCTATGCGCAATGTCATGGTCATGCATGCATGTCACGTCGACGACCACAGGGCTGGGAACTTACACCTGTTAGTCAGCTTGACAGTGAGGTCGGCTGCCATGTTGGAGCTTTCGGGGTCCTGGGTGGGAACCTTCTCGTCTTCTTGGGATGAGGGAGGGATGGGAGAGGATCAAAAAGACAACATTGAAGACAAGGATTGAGAGTGTAAAGCTCTGAACCCGCAGTCAGTCTGGCCTTAGCTGTTAGGTTAGTCCCCTGCTCTGATTGCACAAGCCGGCGGGAGATCCGCCAACAATTGAGAAAGTCAAGAAGTGGAGTGGGAGAAATGGCGTTATGTAATCAATCTCAATCAATCTCGCCTCAATGTTCCGCAGCTAGGTTAGATTCGTCTCCGTATCTCAGTTGACGGGTGGAAATGATAGAAGTCACTTTCAAGCTTGTAAAAGTGGTGCTAAGAAAATGTCCGATTCCTCGGATAGTATAGCACAACACTGAAAATATTCCTTTTAAACTATATCAGGCTCTACAAAGGGACAAAGGGTCCTCACCAGGTAAAGTGAGTGTACATGCTTGAGGAACCCAGAACCCAGGTTCTGCCCAGGGTCCGCTACAGAAGGGGAAATACCACTACACATGTACCAAAATACAGCTTGGGCTTGAGCTTGGACGCGCCTTCCCGCATCCTTGGCAGGGATCCTGTAAGTGGCTGGACCCCGGCCGTTGCATCGTGACCCTGTATTCAACTAAGCCATCTCGTACGCCTATCCCCATTCAAATAAGTGAAATGTATACCTAATGCAGACTGGCCGTCTTGTGCAGCCTCTATACCACCAGTACTGCCTCTGTTTGTATTCGTCTTACCAACATTGCGAAGAGAAATGATACATAGAATGTGCAAAACCTGACACGTTTCTGTTTGCTTTCTTTTGCTTTCTGTTGCTCCCCACCCAGTGATCTCGCTACGGAAAGCACGACTGATGTTGCTAGTCTAGCGCCGGTACTGACCAAAGTCACGTCGTCACCTTACATCCGTTCGAGGTTGGCACACTTCTCTGAATGTAGGCTTGGGGCGCCGTCTATATCCCCTTCGTGATGATACTCAGTACATCAATGCCCTTACTTCGTGTTCTATTTCCCTATTTCCTCTTTCGCCCCTTCCCGCCCTTCCCCAGCTGTCAGCTGACTCAGCTGACCAGAATATCATCGAAACCTGTACACCAAACCCCCGATCATGCCCATCATAAGGATCCTTTTTCAGGCCTTTGTCTCAGCCCAGGCCTCCAGACCCCTCTCCTGGATGACTACTTCGCACTTGTGATTGGGTCTATAGCGCCACTGGCTGGGTGAGGGTGCGAGCCGACTTGCTTTTAGGACATGGGCCGGGCCATAGCTATCTCACCATCCTCCTGCAATTGGTCCACCAGGCTGTGATAAGCCCTTTTCGCCCTGTTTCACACCGGGATTGTCCTCTCGTAGGCCTAGGGCTTCGCTGCTAGAGCCAAAGGAAGTACACCGGAAGGCAGGCCACCAGCATGATCTGTATTCTAAGGTTCCATGACTGAGGAACACACCGCGGTGATCACTCTCGAGGGGAATGCTGCACCTTGGGGGCTGAGTAAGGGTCAGCTGGGCCCACCACCAAGGTGTGCCTCGTATGGAGGCCAGACCCTCGCCGTGTGTGACGCCGCCCGGCCAACAGGAGTCTGTCTTGATCGGAAACAAAACCGATCGGGTCGATCACTCACTCCATACCTGGAATATATTATACCCCCATGCCAAATTTCCAGGCAACAAGCGTATTATCTTTCACTACCTAGAACGCAGTAACGCCATTCACACCTTCTTTTTCTCTCATCCTGCTAAGCCAACTGTTGTTTCTGGTGAAACTTTGTGCTTTCCTTCCTTTGCGGGTGTTACTATCTCCTGGTCGCCGTTACAATGGCTAGTCACGATCATGGCATCCTCGATTCCCTTCGGAAATTCGGGCATCTCGTGCAATCGGCCGCTCGTCCTCTGCCGACCCAGACAGGTGATGGCACGTATGTTGAGGAGGAGCACCACAGTAGCATTTTCGAAGACCTAGCATCGCTTGGGATATCCGATGTTAACACGCTGCTCGAGCTCCTGGAGCAGGGTTTCCCTGGCAACAAGTTGATCGATGACCGCACCATGTTCACAGAGCACCTCATCACCCTGGCCTCGAAACTCCCACCTGACTCCACCAACAGAGCGAAGCTCTCCAATGCTTTCACCCTGGAGATATGGAACAGCCTCGACCACCCGCCCGCATGTGTGCTGGGCGACCGTTACAATTACCGCCAGGCGGACGGCTCGTAAGTGGGAGACCCGAGCCTGTCTTGGTCGCAGTTCCAAAGCTGACCCCTCGAACTAGGTATAACAATATTCATATTCCGGACCTGGGGAAGGCAGGGATGCCGTACGCCAGGTCTGTCCAGCCTAAACTCATTCGTCCGGCCTCTCGGCCAGATCCTGGCTTGCTGTTTGACACCATCATGAGCCGCGAGAACGGCGGATTCAAGTCCCACCCGAGCAAGATATCCAGCATGCTGTTCTACCTTGCGACCTTGATTATTCATGACTGCTTCAGCACTAGTAGGGAAGACCCCACCATCTCGACGACATCCTCTTACTTGGACCTGTCACCGCTGTACGGCCGCAACCAGGAGGAGCAAAACACAATGCGGACCTTCAAGAATGGCCTCATCAAGCCCGACACCTTTGCGGAGAAGCGGATCCTGGGTTTCCCTCCAGGTGTCAGCTGCCTTGTCATTATGTTCAACAGATTCCACAACTACGTGGCCACGAACTTGGCTATGATCAACGAGAACGGCCGCTTCAATGTCCCGGCCGACTCACTCCAGGAGGACAAGAAGAAGGCTGCCCACTTGAAGCGCGACAACGACCTGTTTCAAACCGCTCGTCTTGTCACATGTGGTCTCTACTTCAACATCGTCTTGAGAGACTATGTGCGCACCATCCTGAACCTGAACAGGACCGACTCCAACTGGTGGATCGACCCACGCGCGGATGTTGGCGACAGTGGCAAGTCGATGGCCACGGGTAACCAATGTAGCTTTGAGTTCAACCTCATCTACGTTTGGCATTCCGCCATCTCTCAACGAGACGAGAAGTGGACCCAGGATCTGTACGAGAAGCTTCTTGGTAAGGACTACGACAAGGCCACAGAAATGGAGATACTAGCCGCGCTTGCACGATGGGAAACTGCCATACCCGACGACCCTCAGCTACGAACGTTCGAGGACCTGCAGAGGGGGTCAAACGGCACGTTCAACGATGACGACCTCGTCAAGATCCTCACGGACAGTGTCGAGGACCTGGCCGGTGCGTTTGGCGCGAACAACATCCCGCCCGTCTTGCGAGCGGTCGAAACCCTCGTCATAAACCGATCCCGGAAATGGCAAGCCGCGTCCCTCAACGAGTTCCGGACCTTTTTCGGCCTCAAGCCGCACGAGACGTTCGAAGAGGTGAACTCGGACCCCGTAGTGGCCGACCATCTGAAGACTTTCTACGAGCACCCGGACTACGTCGAGCTGTACCCGGGCGTCGTCATCGAGGAAAGCAAGCCCACGATGCTCCCGGGCTCCGGCCTGGCTCCGGGTTACACCATCAGCCGTACCATCCTCTCCGACGCCATCACGCTGGTCCGGGGCGACCGCCACTACACGCTCAACTACCACGCGGGTAACCTCACCAACTGGGGTATCAAGGAGGTCGAGGCCGACCCGTCCTTCGAGGAGGGCATCGTCTTCTACAAGCTCTTCCTGCGCGCCTTCCCGCGGCACTTTGCCTACAACAGCGTCTACGCCCACTACCCCATGACGATCCCGTCGGAGAACGCCAAGATCCTCAAGGCGCTCGGCCGTCTGGATGACTACTCGTTCGCCCGCCCGCAGCGGCAGCCCCCCATCGTCGTCGTCAAGTCGTTCCAGGGCGTCGACCACGCGCTCGACAACCACGCGCTGCGCGTGGAGCCGTGGAAGCCCGGATTCGCCGTCCTAGGTGGACAGGACGGCGTCAAGGCCTGTCTCGCGGGCGATGGGGACTTTTTCGCGAACCAGCGGAATAACCTGGGACACTGCATGTACCCCAAGAACTGGGAAGTGGACGTCAAGCGGTTCTACGCAAAGACCGTCAAGGAGCTGCTGGCGCGCTGGTCGTCGCCCGTCGGCGGCGGATCCAAAGGTCAAAGTAGGACCCGGCAGGTCGACATCGTGCGCGACGTCGGCACGCTGGCCAACGTGCACTTCGCGGCGCAGTTCTGGTCGCTGCCGCTCAAGACCGAGGAGCGGCCGCACGGCATCTTCAGCGAGCACGAGCTGCGCGACATCCTGACGCTCATGTTCACGGTCGTCTTCTTCGCGGCCGCGGACCCGGCGAAGCAGATGGCGCTCTACGCGGCGGCCAAGCCCATCAGCGAGGCGATGGGCCAGATCATGGAGGCTGAGGTCGCGGCTGCGGGAAAGAGTAAGTTGCTGGGTGATCTGATTACCAAGGTCACGGGCCAGGAGAGCGAGATGAAGGATTACGGCGTCCACATCCTGCGCAAGCTGCTCGAGAAGAGCGGCGGTAATGCGCGCGAGGCTGTTTACGCGCACGTTTTGACGGCGGCGGCGCCTATGGTTACACTCAACAGCACTATTTTTGCGCAGGCGCTGGATTATTACCTTGGCGAGGGCATTGAACATCTGCCGAAGATTCAGGAGGTAAGTATTGAACAAAAAGCGCATTCTTCATTTTCACCCCCATTTCCGTCACAGACCCTGAGCATCTTGAATGATAATTGCTAACGTCCAATTTCCTTACGCTTTTAGCTCGCCCGACAAGACACCCCCGAATCCGACGACCTCCTAATCCGCTACGCCCTCGAAGGCGTGCGCCTGAACGGCTCAAACACAGTCCTGCGCCGCGTGCACTCGGACACGACGATTCAAGAGGGCCTCAGCGGCGTCGGCGTGCGCCAGCCGCCGCCGACGCGCCTGCAAGCCGGGTCGACGGTCGTGGTCAGCTTCAACGAGCTGGCCCTGGACCCGTCGCGATACCCGGACCCGCACCGGGTGCGCCTCGACCGCGACGTGGAGAACGGGTACCGGTTCTACGGGCACGGCCCCCATTCCTGTCTGGGCGAGCCCATGAGCCGCGTCTCGCAGGGCGTCATGCTGCGGGCCGCGGGCAGGTTGAAGAATCTGCGGCGCGCGCCGGGGCCGCAGGGGACGCCGAAGGCGGTCGTTTTGCCGGGGGAGAGTGGGCTGGGCAAGGTTTATATGGATGAGTTGCAGAGTATGTATTCGCCGTACCCGACGACGATGAAGGTGCTGTACGATGAGTAGTCCGTGTGGGAAACCGGGCCTTGGTGGACAAGGAGATACACATATACATAGATAGATGAAATGAAAGTTTTACTATATTCGCATTCTTTACATTGGCTTGTTAGCGTCATCAGTGTTGATGTAGACTAGGTGCCTTTCCCCCCTTTTTACCATTCGTATCACGTGTCATACTGCGCCTCCTTTTCATTTGAATTTGCATTGCCATACAGTGATCAATTATTCGTATTCCGTGTGATGATTCATCTAGTGGCCACATCTTACGTGGCTATCGAGTCCCGTATGGGGGCGTATTCCTTAGAACTTCTCGACGTAGGGTCTCAAGTCCAACTCCTGAGTAAACGCCGAGCGAGGCTGGGTATGAAGGTGCCAGTAGCTCTCGGCGATCTGCAATGTCCATTCCAGTTAGCACAATGGAGGACTGAGACAGACAGTATCTCATTATAAACAGCCTAATCGCCAGAAAACACTTACCGCATCCGGATCCAACTTCCCGTCCTCCGCGCCGCCGTTGACGTTGTACCCGCTGGTCCGGGGGATGTCGATGACGCCGTCGACGACGGCGTGCGCGACGTGGACGCCGCGGGGCCCGAACTCGCGCGCCAGCGACTGCCCGAGGGCCCGCCGCGCCGCCATGCCGGCCGCGAAGCCGGCGCAGTGGGCGGCGCCGCGCAGCGAGGCCGTGGCGCCCGTGAGGATGAGGGTGGGCGGGTGCGGCGGGCGGGCGGCGGCGGCGGCGGCGGTCTCGAGCAGGAGCGGGATGGTTTGTTGGGCGAAGAGGAAGGTGCCTCGACTGTTTGTTTGTCATGCATGATTAATTGGCTGGCTCTCTCCCCTTGAAAGAGGCGAAAAGAAGGAAACTCACACGTTCCCCCCCAGACTCCAGTCGAGATCCGCCACCGTGGCCTCGAGGAAGGGCGCCCGTTTGAAGTTGGCGCCGACGTTGTAGACGGCGGCAGCGAGCTTGTGGCCCGGTAGCAGCTCGTCGCGGACGCGGGCGAAAGCGGCCTTGAGCGAGCCCTCGTCCGCGGCGTCGGCGCTGACGCCCACGGCCTGGCCGCCCGAGGCGTTGATGGCGTCCACGGCGTCCTGGTACGAGGCCGGGGACCGGGCCATGAGGACGACGGGGTAGGACTTGGCGAAGCGGCGGGCCGCGGCGCTGCCTGTTGCGGGTTGGGTGTCAGCTCCGGGGGATCCATCTTTGGTGTGTATGGGGGGGAGGCTATGGCGGGGTTGCGGGGGGAGGGAGAGTGTGGGGGGAGAGGGAGAGGGAGAGGGGGATACATACCTGTGCCAGTGCCAGCACCGATGACGATGGCGTAGAATTTGGAGGCCATTTTTTATGTTGGTGTCAAGTTGACTTCAGCTCAATGTGTGAAGTAGTTCTTGTCAAATTGGGAGGTTTATGTGAAATTTCGATAATATAATTACCAATCTCTAATTCCCAAACAGAGCCTTTGTCTCTTTATATCGGGGCTTGGAATGGAGGGGCAGAGGGAGGGAGAGAGAGTTCTTACAAATCAGTCATGACGTGCGTCGGGGTGTTAATTGCGATTAGTGATGCATATGGCATTTGGAGTTTGCTACGGCATACTTGGAAATATCCAAAATGCTTACAAAGCAATGCCCCTTTCCGCCATCGAATAGATATAACGAGACGGCCCCTTGGACACGACCAGGGACTCAGCATCAGAACAGGGAATCATTTCGTTCTGCCTGAGAAACATAGCCTTCCTTGGTATGCTAAAGTGTACAAGCAACTTGCCAAGCCCCAATGAAGTGCGTAGTCCCTGGCAAACAACCTCAGAATCAGCACGCCGTCGGTTCCTCCTCAGTCTTCATCCGCCCCGGAGGGAGTTTGCGTCTCCAAGTTCCCGATGCGTATGGGGGATGGCGCCGTCCGTTCAAGAGGACGCCTCGGTCGCTGGCATGTCCCTCAGAAGACGCCCAGGTCGCCACCTACCCACATCGCCACCCCGGTCCACCACTCGACCCAGTATGCAGCCCAGAACCAAATCTCGAGATTGTACGTGAGCAGCGATACGTCGGGCTCGTACCGGAAGACCAGCATGCGGAGAAACAGTGCCGCGCAGGCAAACGCCACACCGGCATAGCCGGGGGTATGGTTCGTGCGGAAATAGGCAGGGTATCGCTCGCGAAGATAGCCGTGAATATCAAGGAGTATAGCCTCGACTCCGATACAACCCGCTTTCAGCAATACACCTGCTGCGAGATGGCCAGAGATGTTGTCGAATGTTGTGTAATGACGAACGGCGTCGGGCAGAGACATGTTGTCGACGGTTGTGTAGTGAACTGCCACACCCAGCAAAGTTGCCACAGTCGCGGACAGGACAATGCATAGCCGGCTTTGGTCGATATCTGGGGAATACCAGCTGTCGCCCCAGTGCTTGACGACCATGTGTCGTAGAGACTGGGTTGTGGGAGCGGGTCCAGCTTGTCGGTCGTCGGTCTTGATCATTGCGCCTGGAATGAGTGTGGCTAGAGAAAGATCTCATGTTTGACTGATGGTGGCAATCTAAACCTGGACTGCGCAAGTTGCTTACCCAGGCTTTGGCAGTACCTCCTTACTTGCCTCTTTACGTATGTTGATTCTTCTTTCCTCGGCATTGAGGAGGTCGTTAGAGCTATCAGTAGGAGGAGTCAAGTATACGGAAGGAAGCTTCTGCCGGCCCGTTTCGGCAAGCACCAGCCATTATCAGATCAAACACGATCGTCTCTTGGGTAGATATCTTTATCAAGAAACCACAGCCGACATTCAGGCTCTAGATCTCCATCGCTCGACGATCGCACACTGGTGGACAGAGTTTAGAAGCCCCGGGTGAGGAGGTGGCTTTCCAGGGAAAGAGGCAAGGGCCAACGTTTGTGAGGTTAGAGGTGAAGTAGCGGATACAAGTATATGCACGGGACATGCATATGGCCATGGCGGTTAGTTGCATGACGTGGGGTACCCGGCTCATCCCGCACGACGCCTCCAGACTCCGGTATTCAGCTGCGCATATTAATTAAGTATTATTATCCCACGCAATCGGTTTGATGCGATGCCCGTACGCCCGAGAGATCAATTGGTTGGCCCAAATAGTGGCGGTCAATCAGCCCAGCTCGCGTGATCGGTTGATTGTTTGATTGATTGGCATCTTGCGACACTGCGCCCGTTTGCAAGCTAATAAAACCACAGTCGGATTGGATGGGCGAGCCTGAATGAACCAAGATGACGATCCGGTTCACTACCCACCACGCCGCTCTAACCATCTCCTAGCAGCAGCAGCAGCAGCAGCAGCAGCAGCACCAAGCATGCCACCCCCCAACACCCCCGAAGAGGGCCTGGTGTCCGCCCCGACGACCGCCACCCTTGCCCTCCGACCCATTACCCGGGACCTCGAGATGACGGCCGCCTCGCCCCCGACCATTGCTGCCATTATCCCCGCCGTCGATTTGCGGGCGCTCGAGTACGAAGGCAATGTCGACGAGAACCTGATCTGCCCCATCTGCCGCGTCGCCCTGGTCGCTCCCGTCATCACGAACTGCGACCACGTCTTCTGCCAGAAATGTCTGGTCCAAGCCCACGCGCTCAACCCCGTTTGTCCGGTCGACCGACAGCCGCTACTGAAGCTATCGTCCGAGACTCGGCCCGCGCCCAAAGTAGTCGCGAACCAGCTCGACAACCTGACGGTGCGCTGTCCCAATCGCCCGCGCGGTTGTGATCTCGTAGTCGCCCGCTCCCTCGTCGAGAACCATGTCTCGCGCTACTGCGACAAGACCCTGGTTCCGTGCCCGCACCCCTCCTGCGACAAGTCAATCGCCCGAAAAGACGTGGCTAAGGGCTGCCTGCACTACGAAGTCGACTGCGAGTTCTGCGGGCAACCCGTGCGGAAGGCCGACCTCGAGACGCATCAGGACCTGGAGTGCCTGAACCGCAAGACGAATTGCGAGCTCTGCGACTGGGAGTTTGTGCGCAGCAAGCAAGAGGAGCACACAAAGGAATGTCCCGAGGTCGGGGTCACATGCAAGTTTGCCCCGTTCGGCTGCAATCACAAAATGAGCCGGCGGCATCTGGAACAACACTGCGCGAGGTGCGAGTACAGGGTTGTCGGCCCGGTGGGCGAGCAATTGGCGGAGCTGCGTGCCGAGATGACGGCACTCAAAGAGAAGGACCGGCTGAAGGACCGGCGTATCAAGTTCCTCGAGAATAGGGGCTATTCTGCCCCAGCGGCCACAGAAAACATCTCCAACATGAACCTGCCGGCCCAGGAGACGGCGCCGTACGAGTCCCGCGACCAGTATTTCTTGTCGCTGTTCGAGACCATGGAGTCCAAGGTGGAGCGGCTGTCCTCGGCGCTCACCGAAGTAGAGGGCCGGCACTCGATGATGCTCTTCAACGAGACGATGCCGATCAAAGACCAACTCACCGAGATAAGAAGCACCCTGGGCGTCTTGGGCATGCACGTCCGCTGGCTCATGAACTTCCGCCTGCAGGAGCGCGGGCGGGTCCTGGGTGGCGGCGGTGGAGGGGCAAACTCGCCTTCGCTGCCGGGCACGAGTCAGGAGAGCAGCAGCGATTCGAACCTGCCTCGTCGGCTGAGCGACACCATGCGGGAACATCCTCCCCGATTATGACACAACAACAAACGTCCACTGATGCGGAAGAGACACGGAAACAGAGAAGTTTGAAAATACCCCGGCAATTGCGAATTGGGCCCTTTTCAATGGGCCGTGTACGCATCCTCAGGATGACATAGTCCCGTTCCCAACGGGATCAATAATAATACACTTTCAGGGGCATGGCGAAGGTGGGTTTTGCGTTTACAATGGCGTATTTGGTTCTTAGCATTGAAGTAGGCACCTGGTGGTTGGTTCTACGGCTTTATGAATACGAGTTGACGTTTCCATTTGAGCACCTATTGAGTGATGCTGCCACAGAAATTCTCTTTTTCTTGGCCATGCCTTTCTTTCTCTTTCCGCCTCTCATTGGCTGGGAATGGAAGTGTATTTGTGACACATGTCTTGCTTGGGAAAGGGTCGCTAAAGGCGGCACTGCGGTAGCAAATATCTCTCTTCCCCATCGTCAACCAAGCCCGGCGGCCCCTCTGCAGCGGCCGCGGCAGCAACCGTCCAGCCGCGACCTATCTCCGGGTCCTCTTGGAAGGCCTCCTGTAAGGCCGCTGTGGGGGGCGATGGTGCTATCCCCGGCACCGGGGCCCTCGTATCGGAAGTCCGGCTCCTCGGTCCCGAGCATGCCCCGGGGGTTCCCGGCGTGGGAGACGCGGACGCGGACGGTGGAGCCCGGCGCGATGTCGGCGTACGGCACGGGGAAGTCGAAGTCGTACAGGCCCGTGGCGCCGCCGGCGACGCGGACCGGGTTGTTGTGGGCCTCGATCAGGACGCGCAGCGGGTGGGGGTCGCGCTGCAGCGCCGCCTTGGACGGTTGGAAGGTCACGGCGACTTCGAGGACGGCGCCGAGGTAATGGCAGTGGTTCTCCTGCGGGCCGAAGTTGCGGTCCAGCTGCACGCGCCGGAAGGTGGTGTTTAGCGTGTTGAACGATGACGACGACGACGACGACGATACGCGGGGCGCGCGGTGCATTTCGCGCGGGGCCAGGGGTACAGGTACTCCCCGACGCAGTGGGGCGGGATCGCGGGGGGGCCAGTCCTTGGCGGTGGTGAGGGAGGGGAAGAGAAGAGCGGCCATGCTGGCCAGGACGAGAAGGGGCTACGTGGGGAGGAGGAGCTTCATGGTGTTTCTGATGTCAGAGGCGGCGGCGGCGGGCTCTGAAGTTTGCTGGAACAATGCTGTTTTCGGTAGTAGAGAGGAGAGGGGGAGGGGAAAGTCACTTTCAAATATCCTTGAAAAAAAAAAAAAAAAAAAAACAGTAGAGTTCTAGTATGGTGCTCTCTCTCTCTCCCTCCAGTGCCTGTTTATTGACGTTTGAGCTACATGTGTCTCGATAGTTGGCCGGCATGCTGTGGGAGTGATGTTGAGGTGATTTGCTCTTGATCTACCGCATCAGAGCGCCCGAAAATAAACTCACTTCTGATCATACGGCCTCCTTTAGCCAACGTGGAAAGATCAAACTCGACACCTCGGTTAGCCAGTGCTCTTTGCTTACACTAGTACGACGCCGTTGCCGGGTTTGTGCTCAATCTCGTGATCCCCGCCTTGGCCTGTGATTCAAATCAGCTCATAGAAAACGCATTCCTCAAGATTCAAGTCCAGGGTTTACATCTATGATGCTATAGCGGGGGCGCGAGTATTGGCTTGTCAGAGGGTGAGAAGAAGCTCGTTTCCGTTGATAATGGGAGCTACACTAGGAAATAGGTCTCTGGTTCCAGTCCCCAGTCCAGAGCTTCGCCATCCATGATTCCTAGAACGTGTGCTGCCCCGTCGATCTCGTGATAGGGAACCCCATCCGCATTCTTGCGCTGGGATTCCCGGAGGATGAAAGGGAGGTTGCCCCCAAACATGACGTGGACGGTATCCCCGACGGCGACTTTGTTGAAGTCGTATCCGAGGTAGCCCTTGTCAGTCAGGAAGACCCGTCTGACATTGACACTGCTGTGCTCGATCTTCTCCCGGAGCTCCGCTACGACGTCTCCGTATGTGCGGCCACCCGGATAGGTATGTGTGTGGCTTATCGACGCACTCTGGAGGACGTCGTGGAGAACCTTTTCCTCGGCCCCGGGTCCCAGCGACCGGTAATCTCGAACCTGGGTAATATGGCCGACCCGGATTCCGACTACGGACAAGACCTCCGCGCAGAGCCTTCTCATTTCCAGTTCTGTGCTCCCAGCGGTGCGAGATTGTCTATAGTCGGACATTATATCGAAGAATGGGGTCGGGAGCGTCCAGTTAGGGTTGCACCAGTCAGGGGCCCATGTTGGCAGAGGCGGATGGTCATCTGCTGGAGCCTCTATCAAGCCTACCCAACCCTCAAGATCACGTGTAGAAGTGGCCATGTGTACGAAGAAGTCGGCGCAGAGCTGCGGACGGTGGATGGTGTAGTCAATGCTTATGTGCGCTGCAATCTCTGGGAACATCCCAAGCACTCCGAAGATCTTGTCTCGGGGGTCGGACGCTTGACGTTCAGCAAATGCAGCAAGAGTCCACAGGATATCGCCGCCCTTGGTTTTTTCCTTATCGTCTCGAAATAGACCAATATGCATGATGCGATTGAAGATAAAAATCACCGCCTGCTTTCGGAAGTCGTTATCCGGTCTGTTCGGATGGCAACAACTTCCCTTATGGTGGTCATTCCAATTGCACATCGCGTCGTATAGGGTCTCGAATTCTATCCTGAATGAGCCACATGCCAAGATGACATTCTCAGGAAGAGAAACCTCCTAGCTCTCGTTAGAGCACTGCGACAGTGCCAACCAGGGTGCTGCGGCTCTTACCTGCAATGTCCATATCCTTGTCCACCATGGCGCACACGCCAGCATCCACATGGACTGGTTGTCGCCGGGTCTCTGGGTATATGGGATGGTGTGTTCATTGCTTGCCAGCCTCTCTAGGTCTTCAAACGCCTCCCTGACGTTTACTTGAGGGATGAGGCTTCGCTCCACCCCGGACCAGTCACCCTGATCTGCTTCGGTATATGGATCCTCGTCGACATTGAGATACTCTCCCAGCCACATAATAGCATCATCTGAGTGGAAATATACATCATGCATTAGTGAAACCTGGCGGCCTTTTTCTTCCTTGTCTGCTTGGTTTATACACAAAGCGTCAGCCCAGAGGTGCTTGGCACAGCCCGAGTCCCTCAGGCGCCGGAGAGCAGCGAATAAATTCCTGGTGATCTGGATCGGATGTCCATTCAAGTGAACTTGTCTGGTATCGGTCGGGTCTCCCCAGGCATACGACAAAGCAGTGTAAGCGGGACGGTCTCCGAGCCGGGCGCAGAAGGTCATGCAGACGATGGGATCACTCCAGGAACCCGGGGACAGCTGCAGGATACGGATCTCGTCCACGTTTTCGTCCAACGGCGTGTACAAGGGTTTCTCCTCAACTTTCTCTGGCCGGCATGAGTGTGACTGGTCCGCGCCCGTCTCGGCCACGAGCGAATGTGTGGGCCTCGGCTGCTCGACCGTCTGCACGGAACACGGCATGGCTGTTGACTGCGGTGACGATGGACTCGACTTCTCGGGGAGATCTGCAGAAGAAGTCTCCCACCAAGTTTACTCAGTGACAGGAATGCCCGGAGGACCCCCAGGAATCCGAACATGTTGATGCCTTGCATGGCCCGAAGCGGGGTCACATCGACTGCAGACTCACTGCAACTGGTCCCGGGAAATTGGAACGACAAGCATGCATGGAAACCGACCCACGCTCAGCTCGACGATAGTAACAAATGTCCTCGCTCATCGTGTCCAAGGTAACATTTCGTCATGCTCCCGTAGTCGAACCGATCTGTTCAGATGGTATACAGTTGGAGAAGTTGCAGCATTGGATGTAGTCAGGAGGATATGGTTGAGCCCGGTGTGGCAAGGCGAAAGGAAAGTGCAATGGGTGAAAGTTGGGGCTATTCCGCTTCGCACACACAGCAAGACCCCGCCACATAACACTCGGGTCCCTGAAGGGGCAATGGCAAGCCAAGCAGTTGACAAAGCGATCTCATGGCCCAAGAAAAAATACGGGTATGGCATTAGGAATATTGTAGGTTGGTCGATCTCACAAGTCGTGTCAGGCCAAGAACCATTGATTGACCTGGTCAAGGGAAGCTGGCTACCTCCCTAGGAAGTCTTTCCCGCTTAAGCTCTGGCTCCCGCAGCCCCTAACCGGTATTCAGTCCATCCTTGTTGACTTGAGAAGCCGATATCTATCAACCTATCCCAAGGATTGGCAGGACATCCTTCTCAATACCCAAACCACATCGCATAACATGCACCAGCCAACAATCAAATACAAGTCAATAGGTCAGAAAGACACACGAAGCCTGAAGAGAACGGTTCTGGTGTGTTGTATGTGAATGTATATTACAAAGACAGGTACAGATCCGACGTTTAGAATCTCTAGGGTATAGGAGTTTAAAAATGATGAAGTAATGACGATGAATGCATGCATGCGTTGTAAGAGACGAAAAGGCAGTACACGCAAACATCTTCCCTCCAGCAAATTGCCTCTCTCTCTCGCTTCCTCTCTCATCCTCGCTCTCTGAAGAAAAAAAAAATAACCACCATTCACCACACTGGGACAAGAGAAAAAAGCTTGGTGTGTAGTCCCAGATGCGGCCCCCGAGGAAACCTGTTTCCATGATGTACAAGAAGCTTGCTCCTTTCATTATATATATCTTCAACTCCTCAACCAACAACGCACTATCTGCTATAGCGAAACCCGGCGAGGGCGGCATGACGTTGATAGGCACCGGTCGATGGGATCCTCCAAGGGGGAAAGCGTCGATGCGGAGGAGCACGGCCCGGATGGGCGTTGCTTGTTGTAGTTATTAAGTCCTCGCCAGGCGTAACAGCTTGCAGTTGTTGTTGAAGTCGTCGGGTATGTATGCATGTTCTTTTTCTTTTTCTTGTTTTCTGAGTTATATCGCTTGAATCTCTCAAATGTCCAAGTCGACAACCGCTCAGAGCATGAACGACGCAGCAGCCATGGCGAGCAGGCTGAGGGCAGTGGAGATGGTAGCAGTGGAAGCGCCGGCAGTAGTAGGGGTAGAGGACTGCGAGCCGGGGGCGGAGCCAGTGCCAGAGCCGGTACCAGCGCCAGTGCCAGTACCGCTGCCGCTGCCGCTGCCAGAGCCGGAACCAGAGCCAGAGCCAGAGCCGGAACCAGAGCCAGAGCCAGAGCCAGAGCCACCAGTGGAGTTGCCGCCGGCAGAACCACCAGCGGCACCACCAGCAGGAGTGGGAGGGGAGACGTTGGCAGTGGCCTTCTTGGCGAGAGCCTTGTAGTTGGCAAGAGAGCGAGTGGCGTTGGCAGAGGTGTTCTCGTTCAGGACCATGACCATACCAGCCTGGCAGTGCTTGCCCTGGGAGCAGTAGAACCACATGGGCTTCTCGTCGGCGACCATGATGGTGTAGGTGGGCAGCATGCCCATGGCCTTGCTGGCGGCGACGGGCTGGAAGCCCGAGAAGATGCCCTTGGCGGCGGCCCCGGACGAGTTGCCGGCGGCGCCGGCCATGGACATGGGCATGCAGGGAGCGTCAAAAGTGGACTGGACGACACTGTGGTTGCCGCCGCGGAATTGGAACTGGACCATGTCGCCTTTGGCCGCCTTCAGGTTGTCGGGCATGAAGATGAGCGAGTTATTCGTCGACGCGACCGACACAACGTGGACCTTCTGTGCGGCGGCCAGGCCCATGAGGGCGGAGAGAGCAAAAGTCGTGAACTGCATCTTGACTAATAACTAGGTATATATAAGAAAGGGGCGGGGTTTAAGTGGTAGGAGGTAAGAGGGAATGTGTTATCGTGTAATAAGAGCGTCTAGCGCTGCTCGAAGGACTAGCCTTGGGGAGAAGATTACGGTTGGGAAGAAGAAGAGAAGAGAAGAGGGCTAGAAACGGAAAACGTCGTAATAGGACCTGGAGTAACTGAGAGTGACTGAAGAGGGAAGGGGGAAAGAGAGAGAAGTCTGGACGGGCGCTCAGCATGAATTTAAAAGGTCTGATTGCCATGGACCGTCTCATGGTAAACCAGACCCTGGCCGGGGCCCTGGATCTGAAGGGCACCTGGGGCTGCAGGGGTGCGACGACTATTCACACCATAGATCCAGTGAAACACGTTTGGACCACAGGCTTGGCCTCTGCCGGTTCAAGACAGGACCGGCTCTCGTCGTACCCTCCGAGATGGGGTTGTGACATGCCGATACTAATAGCCCATGGGCTCTAAGCATAAGCTGTCTCCTCCCGCTTTCTTCGACGGTGCCAAGTCAGCAACCGCTCGTTGCCGGCGCTCGCTGCTGAGGCCTGACAGCTGCATAGCCTCCCGGATGTCAATATAGCGGCTATTGCTAGATCGCGCCCTGCGCCCCAGGATACGCGCATATCAAATATTAGATCGAATAAGATTACAGAGCAGTCTGTTGTCCTGCGCCTTGCTGTTGCCGTGGAAGCCCCGAATCCGGCAGCGGGCTGACGTACTGCACACCCATCTCGAGTAATTGCCACCGCCTCATCCGATTTCGATTATGTTGCCTGCATGAGGGCGACGTAATGAGATCGCGAGGGCAGTAGTCAGGCATGCAGTAGTAGCAGTTGCAGAGGTAGCAGCATTCGCGTCTTCAAACCGAGCACTGAGCGCTGCTGCCCAGAAGCAGAAACAGAAAGAAGCCCAGTCAGTCGGGCGTCGTCAGTCAGATCAGGTACACACGATCTTGTTCGAGGGAGGCAGGTTTGAAGTGATACGTAAAACTGGGCCGCGTGGCCGTTTCCATTGCGACCCCGACTGACATATCGAGTCGCATCGTACGCAGACAATGTTTCCACGAATGTGGAGAGGCCGATGGGCAGAAATGAATGACTGGCAGAGTTCAAGGCACAGACGGCAGGACGGCAAAGACGGGGGAGCAGGCATGGCGGGCGAGCATGGGAGGTTTGTCGGACGCAGACGCAGCCGGATTAAGGTTAACTGCACTAAGCGTTGCGACGTTGGTAAGCCCGGTTACAGTGGGTTCACCTGGACAGAAGCCCTGGACAGGGCAGGCTAGGCGAGGATAGGGCCCGCTCGGATGCTGCTTCAGAAGGGCCCAGGAGTGTTACATGTCCGTAACTCAACCCGTTTCATCCCATCCTTCCGCCCAATCACGGCCGACAATTCGGCAAAGCCTTGCCAAATTCAGCCATTCAGCCGGCCTGGCAAGAGCCTCAACTTTTTTTCTTCTTCACCCTTCCCGATCAACGCATCAAGGGGTTCCGCTACCAGCCAATGTCGCAAGTCCAACATCCGCGGGGTGCACCCATCGGCAACAGCAACCGTTTGCAGATTTGCCTGTTTGTTTTAGGCCTTCTCGACGCATAGAGCCTGCCGCTGGGCCTGTCCGTGAGGGAACCAAGGAACCAAGACGGCACACCGGTTTACCGCTGCGCTGTATTTGCTTGGTGTCCAACTCGGACGACGTGTGTCTATTCTTGGCATCCAGGATTACATGGGATGGATCTTGGCTCTTGTCTAAACCCCTCTCACTCCTCAGATTGTCACCTTTATACGCCTTTGAGTTGAAGAATAAGCTCTAAACAAAACAATCCACAGCCACGTTCGAATTGCTCTGACAGCTCTGCTATAAATACTAACAGATGCCCATGACGTATAGGTATGTACATACAAGATCAGTCATCAGGCTGAAGGGCACTGTAGCTGTAGCCAACGCTGACCGTCGAGCATCGTAACACGGGGAAGAAAGGTGGAATTTCAAAACCAGAGGCATGGCATGTTGACCGGGGGGTATAAATGTGGTAGATACAGCAGCACGAATGCGTCCAGGTAGGTGGCAGGCTCTATTCGGCTGTCTGTTGCACAAGATGGATAGTTGTCTTCGAAATAGAAATCGTAGACAACGTCTTTCTTTGTGCTAGACTGTATGCATCCGATCTCCATTTCGAGCTTTCGCCGTGGCTCGAGGCCATTGCTATCAATCGCCGTCCATGGGCCCCGGCGAACTTGATTCACCTGCTTGGCTTGGCGCACATACGTACAAGAATAATATAAGTCCGGCGAATTGTGCGAAACCACCCGAACAAAACTGTATGCGTTGTAGTTGCTGGCTATCCATCTGCGAGATTTGTGGAGGTCTCCCGCCCGAGAACCACGCCGCCGTTGATCGTCACTGTCTGCAGACACGTCGAGCTTGATCTACACGCCAAGTTGGTTTCGTAGATCCGATATGCCAAAGCCCGGCAACTTCGCTCGGATACTGGAATTCATCTGTCGATACCGGATCCATGAGCCATGATTGTTTGTCAAAGCGTTGCGCATCTCTTCAAAGGCTGTCGTGCCCATGTGGCCGCTGGGCACTCATCCCATTCTCTCTCTGTGCGTATCTGCCTGCTGCCAAATGCTTGGTACAAGATGACTGGCCCGACCCAAAGCCAATGTAAACAACACGGATATGGGTGATGGTTTGAGTTGGTGTCTGATAACAGGATGGAGGCACCATTCCTATAGGTCAAGCAACAGCTGGGGCGCGACCTTCTCTAGATCCTCGACCTGGTTGATGAATGTCAGCTTATGCTCAAGTCCGTCTCTTCTGCTTACTTGTCGTCCCGAAAGGCATACATGGATAGATGTATGTGGCCATCAGAAGAAGAGGAGGGAATGGACAGTAGAAGGAGAGCGGGCAGCCACCACAGGTACGAACCTCGAGGAACCCAGCCTCCTTCTCCAACGCAACCCGCGCAATCGACTCCCGCACAAATATGTCCATGTACTGCGCAACAGCCTTGTTGGCGTCCTTGGAGATGCGCGTGCCCTCCTTCTCAAAGCAGGTATGCAGGATCCGCGTTAGCAGCTCCGGCGGGATTGTCTTGGGCGGATCTTCATCATCGTCGTCCTCCTCTTCGTCGTCATCCTCGATTTCCATCACGTCGCGTGACGGCTCGTGCTGCGAGTCGGCGAACGGATCCGTGTCGCTCTTATTGTTCTGCACCGCAGCACGCTGCTGGGCTGGTCTCTTGGCGAGGGGTGCCTTTGCCTTTGCCTTTGCAGCAGGCGCCTTTGCTGATTTGGAGGTGCTGCTGCTGCCCGCAGTGGACCCAGCAGGGCGACCGCGAGGGCGTGGCGCTTTGTATGGGTTGGTCGACATTGCTTCCACTGACAGCGGCGGTCGCAATTAAAACGTCTGTTTTGCCGAAGGTCGCCAAGGTGATTGTTTGACAGAGTGCCGTTTTTGTAGATGTTGGAAGAACGCGTCGATATTGGAGGTATGGTCGCGTTTCTTGCTAATCAAGTGCCTGGCACCTGCCAGCATTCAACCCGCATGGCAGTTTCCTCAAGTGGGATAATTTGAGCAGGATAACTTCAATCACAGCAGATGCTATCTTACTAACACAGATCACAAAACATGGTGATTATGTTCAGACAAGTACACATGCGAATGATACTATGGGTAAACGGTGTATGGTGTACAGTTCCAGACAATTCACGAACATTGAGGAGGGGCCATTGAGAATTGAGTAAATCATGCAGATTCAGAAAAGTCTATACCTTTTTGCAACCAGACAAACACCAGACCACGATACAAGTCAAAACCAGCGGAGAGTGTTGCAGAAACAAATACAGTCAAAGGAATTGCCTAGGTGCTCTAAATTACAGTGGCTGGGAAACGACTTGCACGACATGAACCCCATGTCCTGCCGTCAACCCAGACCGGAAAGACGGCTGTCCAGAACGCCACAGCAATGTGATGCCTGTAAACAACTCTCCGCCGCAACAATCATCATCCATGATCATTTACCGGCTTCTCGTTGACTCGTCCGAGTCGCGTAACCTTGTATTACACCACCACCTCCTTGTTCCTCGTCCCCGAATCTAAGCGATGAGCTTATTTGAAGGCCTTGCCGAAGAGGATGACCTGGAGCTGATCGTAGATGGACAGGACACCAGCACCGGCAACACCACGGAGGATGTTGGCACCGGCACCCTTGAAGAGAGACTTGACACCCTCCTTGGCGACAATCTGGCGGGCAGCATCCATGGTACCGTTGTACTTGACGGCCTCACCAGAGGTCATCATCATGCGGCGACGGATGGTGTCCAGGGGGTAAGAGGCGATACCGGCACCGGTGGTGACGCACCAACCGAGAGCGAAAGAGGCGAGGAAGTTGTTCTGGAGCGAGCCGACGAGGACGACGGGCTTGATGGAGTCGTACATACCGAAGTACAGACCACGGTAGACCACAATTCCCAGAACGGAGGGAGCGAAACCACGGTAGAGACCGGCAATACCGTCGGAGGCCAGGGTCTTGCGGTAGACATCGACAAGACCGTTGAACTGGCGCTCACCACCCTTCTTGGCGTTCTTGGCATCGTTGGCCAGACGCGTACGGGCGTAGTCCAGCGAGTAGACGAACAGCAGGGAAGTGGCACCAGCGGCACCACCGGAGGCCAGGTTACCAGCCATCCACTTGCCGTAGCCATCAACCTCCTTCTTGTAGCCGAACATCTTCTTGAACTTGTCACGGAAGGCGAAGTTCAGGGCCTGGGTGGGGAAGTAACGGATGACGTTGGCAGTGTTACCACGCCAGAGGGACATGACACCCTCATCGGCGACGGTACGCTTGAAGCACTCGCCGATACCATCGTACTTGCGGTCCAGACGGCCGACCTTCAACATCTCATCCTGAATTGCACCGTATTAGTATCAAGACAATGTCGGAAAATCAACTCAAGTCCATTGCGGGGTTGGGCTTGGGAGCCGGCAAGCCTCGATGAACAGCAGCTGGAGGGCAGCGGGAATGCTTACCTGGTTCTGGATCAGGAGCTTAACACGCTCGATGGGAGCAGCGGCAGTCTTCGAGACGGCGGCGGAGACACCACCCACTATTGGTAGTCAGTATCACATGGAACGGATAAAGCCGACATATCGGGCCGAATCGAGCGAAGACGACGGTTGAATGTTCGTCATAGCATCGAGTTCGAGTGAATGGGTTCACGGGTCTGGCTTACTCAGGAAGTCGGCCACGAAAGGCTGGAAGAAAAACCCATGTTAGCAAAAAGTACCTCAATTGAGTTTGTGGTGGGAAAATTTTGCCGGCAGGAGCAGCAGCACGTAGAGGCGGCGATAAGCAACAAACCAACCCGAAAAGCTGCGCAAAGCTTGCAAATGTGCCCATTGAGGCCAATTGAAGCAGTGGAAGCAGTCCGCGATGATGATTTTGACACGTCGTCGCCCATTACGGGCTGCCGGGCCTGTGGAGGGCAGGGCGAGGGAATTTCGGGCCAGGTGTAGGAGGTCAGACTTACCGGCATGCCGAGCACGCTCTGCTTCTCAGGAGGAGACATTGTGAATGAAGGTCTTTCTGAAGGACTAGAAAAGACTGAGGGGAGATGGTTGAATGATGGATGAGTGGAAGAGAAGGAAAGCGTAGATGCTGTGGTGGTTCAGCGGATATTTCTACTGCCCGTTGTCTGGAGGTATGGGACAGGGAGAGAGAAAAAGTTTCAAGCGGCCTTTGAATGGGAGCTAATAAATGGCCACGTTCGAAAAATTATTGTGGGACCTGCCCCAAGCTACCTACCTAGCTCGGGTTAACCGCAAATTTCAGTGTCTACAGCCAGTTTCTGCACCCGGCCTGGCAGCCAGTCTCGGGCCAGTCTGCACCAAGGCCCAGCACCAGTGCACCAGTGCGCCAGTGCGCCAGTGCTCTCAGCTTTGCGGGAGGGTAGGGGGCCAAGGGGGTAGGCAGTAGGGGGGGAGAGGGGGGACAGAACACCGCCGAACAAGACTGCTTGCTGGCCTTGGTACTTGGCTGGTGCTGGTGCTGGTGCTGGGCTGGGCAGTAGCTGGGGCCTGAGGCAGGCGCTTCTTACTCCAGTGTCAGATACAAATCAGATTGGGCAAGACCGGTCTTGACTGGGCCAGGCGCCAAGGGTGGGCCCCTCCAATTGGCAAGGGGTGTATGGCTGGCCGGCGCGGAGAATGTCGGAATGATGCTGTGCTTTACTCTATTTTCCCTCCATCCTGTTACCCGCGTTGCACTGGAGCTGGCCTGGCAGTACCTACCGCATGCAAGATTACAGCACAACCCTCCCTCCGAGGGCCAGCTAAATGACGAAAAGTGGGGTCTCCAGTGAGTTCACAGATCCGCATCTCCATCTATCTACGGCAAGATGTACCTGTACTGTATGGGGAAGGAGGTGTGCGACAAATTTTTACTTGTGATAGATAAGGTTGATCAAGAAATGTTCCGTCTGACTTCTATAGACCTCGTCTCTTCCGGCTCACGCGACACACTTTTCGATATGGACGTCGGGATGGGTACGGGTATTAGCTGAATTGAGCCTTTTTTTCCTCCTTTCTTTTTCCGTTTCCCATCTTACATATTATTAGTGAACAGCAAGCCTTGCATCAGTTAACTTCCGGCATGGGCCACGAATGCACTTGCGGATCTTCTTTCGTTCTAAGCTTCAGGGGTCCGTCTCTCTGCTACCCGAATCGAGATTTTTTTTTTACTCCTTCTCACACACTCCTTTGTAAGATGTATCGACTGTACCGGCTATATCCAGGCCCGCTACGATGTACCTACACACTAGATAGGTAAGCAATACGGGGGCTTTTCGGCTACCACTTGGCGAAACGACCATAGATGGACGGACAAGTTTGCGTCCATCCAGAGATATATTCTGACACAGCAATTGATCGAGATGATTGAGTCGAGGTCTGCCTCCATTACTCGCATAGCCGGTGCCATGCTACAGTCTAGGCTTATCCAGACGCGGCGTTCTGACCGACATTTTGGATGCCTACATCCAATTGGCAATCCATCCCTATTACATGCGTCGGAGCCGCAAATGGGTTTTTTTCGTCGTGTTCCCTGCCCAACCTGGAGCTTGGGGCTCCTTCCTCCGCTGGTCAAAGCTCATATATCGTGCTCTTGTAACATCAAAGAAGTCTTTGTTCCCAGGTTCCCTGCCTGCGTCGAGGCTTTTCGGCTGCTGTTCCACTTGCCAGCAAGCAGGCAAGGCAGACACATCCGCAAGTGCTGCATGGGTGATGCAGTTCGTCCTACATTTTGAGCCGCTTTGTCGAACCTCAAACGGGTCTTCATACATACTAGGGCCGTTTCGCGGCTGCGGCTCTCTAGCCTGTCAGCCCGAGTTTCTTACTCCAGTCAGATTCGCACTTCACGATAAGCTTCAATGTCAGCTCGGCTTTGGCAATGCGCTGAAATTGCATCTTACTTTTGGGCTTGGGCCTTTGAGAGAAGAGCTTTTGTTGAGTCGCGAAGCTGGCTTGAGACCGAATTGTCTGACCCTGCCCGTCATGGTTGTGCCTTGCAAAAGCTAATCGCTGTGGCTGAAGCTGGCCGCCAGCCTCAACGCCATCACCAATCTTGAAAGCTTGGCAATTTTCCCGATAAAGAAGAACTAGACATCAAGCACTCCGGGATTCAATAATGCATACACGGACTTTGGTCGGTGGATTGCTGTGCTTGTGGAGTAAAGCATTTGAGCGGTAGGCCAGCAACGGAGGCGGTAGTCAACTCAGATCGGCCAGCAGGCAATAGTATTGGGCAGAGAGAACTTGTACGACGCATGAGTGGCCGCAATTACCACGTTGGGCAAGTATAACTGATTGCAGACTGGTCCCATTAAGCATACTGATCACAAATGGACTATACAATCTTGCCTCCTATCAAGCTGTACTCTGGAAGAATTGGTTATCAAATCTTCCCGTCTAACCAGACGGTTGCCAAGGGCAGAGGCGTCATATAAGGCGTTAGCATCGATACTGAGTGATACTTACTATAAGCTGAATACTGACTTCTGATCAAATTTGGCACATCATAGTAGAAGCCAGTACCTTGGAAAGATATTGTCGTGTTGACTTCTGCTCAAGCCATTGCGCCATACCGTGGTTTACAACCGGATCTTACTAAGCTCGTGTGGTTGGGTCCTTGAAATTTAACAGTGGCATCTAGTTACTCCGTCCTTGTATGTTTCGGATAGATACCGAACGGCAACGCCGGGGGTAGTCTCGCAGGATCTTTGCTACAACCGCTAGGCGCACAGTTCTAGCGGCTGCATAAATATTCTGGCACTCGATATATCCCAGCCACGCCAGGCGGTTCTCACAGCTGTTACGGAGCGAGTACTACAAGACAAGGCTTAGCTGAGGGCCACAGGCAATGGCCAGACCCCCAGAGAATATAATCTTCAGCACGTCATCGCCCCACGGCAGCACAATCGATCACGAACGAGAATAGGAGGTCAGAAGGGCGAACTTTCTCTTTTATTCTGCCTCAACTGAATGTCACTGCAGCAAAGACACTGAACCAAATACCAGTTCCCTATGCTACGCCGGAGATCAAATGCCGAACCGAAAACCATCAAATCCGTTTTTTCCCTGTGCGATCCATCTGACCTGTCAAATACGTCGTCTGAATCGACTTCACAATCGTCATAGCATCGTGAGTGAGATTGATGATTTAGTCCGTGGCGCCAACAGCGCGGGCTGGATGAAGTAGTTAGCAAAAATGACTCTCGTTTCGTTGAATCCGCGGTTTGAGGGCGACGTACTGTAGATCTTCATCTTGCTGTGTGTGACAACGGGCTTGATCTGACCCTTCTCCTCGAGATCCTTCAGGCACTTGCGTGCCAGAGAACCGTTGACCTTAAGTCTGTCGACCAGGGTGGCAACGGTCACAAGGCGGTAAGACTGGACATCCTTGTAGAGCTTGTCGGAAGTGTTCTTGTCGAGAAGGACGGCGTGCTGGGCCTTGTCCTTGACTGGAGGAGAGGAGGAATGTCAGCGAAAAAAAGTCCTTCTTGGAGGAGTGTGCCTCCTGCGTAGCGAAAATGCTGATGATTGCATTCTGGTCGCGCCATTCCGCACGCAGGAGGCGCGCAGCAGCGGCGCCGCCAGAACAGAACAGAACCATCGCGCACGTCGCTCGCATCGGCAGCATCACAAATGCATCAAGCACTCACCCTTGCCCTTCGACCACTTCTTCTTCTGCTTCTTGGCACCAGTGTTAGCGGGAGCCATGTTGTCGGATTTGTTGATTTGGTGTTGGTTGTCGGGATCTTCGTCAAGAGGAACAGTCGATTAAAGTCGTTCGAATGAATGCACTATTCAATTCTCAGAATTGTTGGAGGGGGCGTCCCATCCAGTCAGCTGCAGGCGATCGCTTTGCCCTAGAGATTAGGCCAATCAGAGTTCCGGAAGCAGCTGCCATAAGTGGGGGGGCTGCGACTTTCCCACGAATTTTTGAATTTTTGTGTGTGTGAATTTTCTCCATCGGCTAAACCCCGACCAGCAAGCACCGACACTCCAGAAGCAAAGGGTTGTGTGAGTTTATTGGACTTCACTCGGTTTGCCAGACTGCAAAAAATTAATACCACCGACCAGCCAACTTCGCCCAGCGCCCATCCCTCATCGACAACTAACCACACCCCAAGCGTCGGTCAATTTTACGCCCAAGATGTCTGACAACGGCGAGATCGAGGTTGAGTCCTCCAACTACCAGGTCCTTCCCAAGGATGTCGTCTCCGAGATTGGCAGCGTCAAGCTGTTCAACCGCTGGTCCTACGAGGATGTCGAGATCCGCGACATCTCTTTGACGTAAGGACACCCCCAAAAATATCCGAGCCTCGGCGCAGCGAGCTGTATGGGATTTTGAACCTTTGGGGGAAATCAATTGTTCTATACATGCCTTGCGGCTGGGGCTCGGAATCGCATCATAAAGTACTTGGAGGGGAAAGTGCTAATTATGGATTTTTCCCGATATGTAGCGATTACATCCAGATTCGCTCGCCCGTCTACGTGCCTCACTCCGCTGGCCGTTTCGCCGCCAAGCGTTTCCGCAAGGCCAACTGCCCCATCATTGAGCGTCTGACCAACTCTCTGATGATGCACGGCCGCAACAACGGCAAGAAGCTGATGGCCGTCCGCATCGTCGCCCACGCTTTCGAGATCGTAAGCATTTACATCCCACCCTTTGCGCACAGCAAATACGACAAGGGCGAACCGAAAACTAACCAAGTACACAGATCCACCTGATGACCGACCAGAACCCCATCCAGATCGCGGTTGACGCCATTGTCAACTGCGGTCCCCGTGAGGACAGCACCAGAATCGGTTCCGCCGGTACCGTCCGCCGTCAAGCCGTCGATGTCTCCCCTCTCCGCCGTGTCAACCAGGCCATTGCCCTGCTCACCACCGGTGCCCGTGAGGCTTCTTTCCGCAACATCAAGTCCATTGCTGAGTGCTTGGCTGAGGAGCTGATCAACGCTGCCAAGGGTAGCAGCAACTCTTACGCCATCAAGAAGAAGGACGAGTTGGAGCGTGTCGCCAAGAGCAACCGATAGATGCTCTTCTATTTCCGTTTTGCAATGGAAAGGGGAAAAGGGGTTCTCGGCGTGGAATCGATCAATCTGGGCATTTTTCACCTTTGCATTTGTGTGTTCTGGCTCAGGGCGGCATGTGGTATCATGGTTATGCATGTCACATAGGGCTCTTAAACGAATGAAAAGTTTTGCTCATAAGGAGAGCAAAATGGTCTGAACATCTACGAGGCGTCTTACGGCTTTTTGGTGCGATATCATGAACAGTGAACTGGGTCTACGATGTCACGAGTAGTATGGACTTCAAGAGTTTCTTCCTCATGGCCTGCTAGTAAAAACAAAAGAAATGCACATGAATGACAATGCCTCGGTGTCTTGAGAGTGGTATCAATCGTCTATGTTTTGTACGAACTTCGTGTGAGTGGCCGTAGCCAAACCTCGAGCAGCCTCGAGCAGCCGCGAGAGTCCGTCATTCTTCATTATTGCAAGCAATATCCCCTTCTTTCTTTGTCAATGCTGGATATCCTTCCCCTATTTTTTTTTTTTTTATTTTTTTTGTTCGTTTCGTCATTTCTTTATCACGTCTGCCTACCCCTGTCCGTCCAATCATAGTTCTCTCTCCCCCATCCACCCGTCAAACCTGGACCGGGACATCCTTAGTATTGAGGCGGAGGAACATGCCAACGTGGGGGACGCCCTCCTCGTACCAGCGGCCCATGCCCTCGTCAACCTTAAAACCCCAGCGCTCGTACGTCTTGATCACGGCCTCCTGGGCGTGGGCGCAGACGAGCCCGCCCCAACGCGGGATCTCGCTGGCCTGCTCGGCGTTCAGCGCGTCCATGCCCTTCTCCGTGACGCTCGGGTCGAAGTAGCGCGGGTGCGTCTCGAGCCAGCGCCGGGCCGCTACCCACAGCTGGCCCGCCATGTGCCGGCCCCGGTACGCCGGGAGCACCGCGAGGCGGCCGACCTTCACGTACGGCTCCTGGCCGTCGTGGAACGTGGTCGCGCGGTCCTGCGCGTAGGGGGGGCGGGGTCTCGGCGGCGGCGAGAGTGGTGGCGCCTACGCCTAGGCCTGGGTCGGCTCCGGCGACTCCCGGTGCTGCTAGTGCTGATGGTGCTGATGAGGTAGTGGCGGTGGTGGTAGGTGCTGCCGGTTCCATTGAGGTTGGGAAGGGAGGGAAAGGAGTCATCTTAGACTCATCGCTGCCGTTGCCGTCCAAGGAGTCCTTAACTGCCGCGCCGCCAGCGCCGCCGGAGTGCTTCTTGTCGTCGTTTCCGTTCCCGCGGCCGTTGTTAGTTTTGGTTCCGGGGCGGTCGACGAGCTTGTAGTCCTCGTACCAGCCGTCGGGCTGGGGATGGGGCGGGTGAGGGAAGGGGACGATGCGCATGGTGCCGATGGGCAGGGTGTGCGTCTCGGAGCGGCGGGGCCGGAGGATGAGGCCGGTGTCCGGGTCGACCTGCTCCAGCTCGACGACCTTGCTGACGGAGGCGTAGACGACCCAGTGGCAGGAGCGGGGGTCGTCGTTGTCGTACTCGAACTCGAGCGGCATGCGCTGCTCGTCGACGAAGACGGCCTCGCGCACCGACATGGCGTCCCGGAAGACCTTGGGCACGGGGCACGGCTGCTGGTCGTGCGGCTTGGTCCGGTCGTAGTCGTCGAGCTTGCTAGGCTCGAGGAGCGAGATGAACGGAGTGCCCATGGTTGCTGGCTGGTGTTGTGCTGCGTGGTTCCCTGTAGGCAGGTGGAAGATGAGAATGAAGGTGTTGGTTGCCGAGTAGGTGGTATAATGCACCTGCTCAATGTGGGTTTGAGACAAGGGCTGTGGTCTGACTCCGGTGTGACTCCGTCGTGTAGAGACGAGAGGTGTGGTGTGTAAGTTAGAAACGGAACATGCCTCGGTCCTGAAGGATGCAGGGTGTGACTCGGGAAAGGCACGTGGTTTGCCAGCGAGTCCCGACTTGTTGATAAGGACTTTTTGCTTAGGCAAACAATGACATAAATGCTCGGTACATGCTGTTCATGAAGATGTGTTTTGGGTGGTGCTGCTTGAAACAAGCCCGTCAACGTTCAAATCTGGTGCATTGATTGTTGTGGCGGGTCCTGACACCATTTGGGAACTAAAGGAAGTAGTGATGGATTTAGGCGTGGTTTCCCGTCGTCATCTTTTTCGCGTAATTGGTTGACGAAAAGAAAGGGTGTGGGACCCAGGGTTGGTGGACAGCAGCAACTGCTGCCTTTAAAGCCTTTCCGTTCAATAAGCTGGGAGGGCGTTGGCAGGAAACGCAAAGCGGCTTGAGGTGAATGGAACATGAACAGGCAGATGACACAAAGTCCGGGATGGGACGGTCTCACGGAGACCCGTTGAACCCGGTCATCGGTGTGCTAGGCATCTTTATTCGGAGGCTTTCCCCACCGGAGGACCCACGAAATGTGCGAAGGGGACTGAGTGTCAAATAAATGCCAGTGGTTATGCGACCGAAGAGTGCAAGATGTGGTGTCTCTATGATGCAATATGTATTGCCACTGCAGTTGATCGCTATCAAAACAGCAGAGGAGGCAACATGATGATATAGTTGAACACTCGAGGCAATTGCACTCATGTTCCCATTACCTGGCGGACGTTCACATCAATCAAGAGGGTACCGGGAAAAGAGCACTGTGGAATGTACCGTTTGGCTCTACAGAATGGCAGTACATATTAGGAAAAGTTGTCGTCATAAGCCAGAAATAATAGGATTCAAGTCACCTCTTCAAGTTGACCTTTACGAGCTCATTGGTTACACGCCGAGGTCGGACAACTGCCGCCTAGATTATCTCGCACCTGAAGCTCGTGCGCCATCTATTCAAACAAAACCCAGTTCAACCTTCGAAACTTGACCCCTAATGTCTGCTCTTTCTGCCCCCTTTTCCGCCTATAGTACTTTATTGCCCAGGCACCTTCCTCTTGGGCCTCTGCTGCTGCGCCGCGTCGCACAGCTTCTTACGGGGCTCCTTCTCGAGCCAGCCGGGCTCGCGCTTGACGGTGCCGACCTTGTGGTACTTGTCGGAGCGGGCGAAGAAGTTGGCCCAGTGCTCGAGGGCCTCAAAGACCTTGCGCTCGGCCTCCTCGCGCTCCAGCTTCTTGAGCTCGGCGAGCTGGGCGTCCGAGTAGTGCTTGTTGTCGAAGGCCGGGTCGTCGACCGGCAGGAACATCTCCTCGACGCCGCGCAGGTCCGCCGTCCGGTCGTCGGCGAAGCAGCCCGTCACGAAGCCGCGCGACGCGTCCACGCCGGAGAAGATGTTGTAGGAGCCGCCCGGGCCGTAGGTGCGCCGGTTCGCGGAGACATCGTAGATGGTGCCGTTGATGGCGAGGTAGACGGGGGATTCAGGGTTGCGGCCGTCGAATTGGGCAAGCTCTTCGAGCGTGAGCTGCAGAGGGGCTGCCTATATCATTATAGCCAGGTCAGTGATGCTGCTTTGACTCTGGATCTCCTCGTAACCATGGGGGAAAAGGGGCCAGGAAAGGGGGATGAAACCGTACAAATTGCGATTTCCACCAATTCATCCGCAAATACTTGGGTGGGTGTTTCATGCCCCAGGTGAAGCTCTCGCCGCTCGAGATCAGATAGCTCAGTCCCGCCGAGGCAAGGAGGAGGAAGGTGATGACGCGCAAGATGTCGAGCCAGGGCGTGTAGCCATCGAGGTCCTCGTCTTCGTCCTGGAGGCGGGCCTTGGGCGTCCGCTTGGGCTTGGGCTCGGGGATTACCTCCTCAGCTTCTTCGGTGGCGGATGACTCGGCGGGCGTGGGGTCGGCTACGGGTTCGCCGGCGGCCTGCGCCGCCTTCTTGCGCTGCCGGACTGAGCCCCGGGTTTCTGGCATGGTGGTGGTTTAGGTATGCGCCACGTTACAGGCTGGTCGCAATTGAATGGAAGCCCTGTGACGACTTCGTAGCTCGACCTGGGATGAGTCAATTGCTCGTCGGAGAAGCAAAGGACTGTCGTTGACACAGAGGGAGGCAAGTGGGATGATGGTCAGAGAATGAATGAACTTCAGATCTGGCGACCCAAGATCGGGATTGCGAGCTGCTTTTACCTCCTGCTTGAATGGCTCCGGACCTTGCAGCCCCGCTTTCCCGGTGGTCTATTTCGGGCTCTCGGGGAGTTGCACAGCAGTACATACATACCTAATACTACATGAACCTACAGTACGAGAATACTTGTCTGGTATGCGTGGAAAAGACGCATAAACATGCGCGTGTCAGATTTTCCGCTGATCTGTGCAATCTGTCTTTTGTCCAGGATGGCATATACTTTGTTTTTGGAGATGAAGCTCAATAATAAGATGTCGATCGTTCCGCCCAGGCAAACCCGCTATTGTGGGTTGCTGCTTGTACTCTGTGCTGTTGTACGAAAATTCGAACGTATTCGTGTGATAAAGCCACTGCCATCTGGACTCAAACACGGTGCTGGAGAAATTGTAAAAGATGCTTAGAGCTCAATTGATATCCAGGTGAAGTCGCATGTATTATCGATGTGTTCTGGATGAGCATTCTATTAGCCACTCACCCATCATATGTACATACTTCCCAAGAAGGGTGCATTGAATACAAGGTTCAAATGCTGAGTTGAGGTGCAGGCAGCGGAAAACAGGCGCCGAATCAGAGTGGCAGTTGGGCTCCCCCTGCTGTAATTGAGCCAATCAGCGGCGGAATTGTGTCCCGAGTAGGGGTCTCTGGGTCCTCGCCGCTCCCACCTTGCCATTAGCTGTCCTCTTCTGACGGCATCGCAGAAAGCTATGGTAATTGTGAATAATTAATTGGTGGGGGATTGCATAGCTGTCCAGAATTAGGTAACCCATTACCTACCACTTACTACATCCTTCGATTCTCACCGTCTCGACAAGAGGACAGATTCCTTACGACGACGAGCTTGGATGTTTATTTGATAATACGTCCCGCAGCCCGCTTTGAGTGGATTTCCTCCTGGCCGACTCTTTCCCTCTTTGTTGTATATTCCTACTGCAATTCGCCAGCACCAAGCTTAAGCTGGTTTCGCAACATTTTTAGCTGGCGACACCTTCGCCGAACAGCATCGCCCACAACATGGTGCAACTATCGTCACCACGCAGCCTTGTGCTCTGCGTGGCCTTCCTTTCTCCACAAATGTCTCTGCTATAGCTGCCGTCCTCGGTGTCGACCTGGGAACCGAGTACATCAAAGCCACGCTTGTCAAGCCCGGCATCCCCCTCGAAATCGTCCTGACCAAAGACTCGAGAAGAAAGGAAACTTCCGCCGTCGCCTTCAAGCCCTTCCAGAATGCCCCCAAGTCCGGTGCATACCCCGAACGCGCCTATGGCTCCGATGCCATGGCCCTCTCGGCTCGTTTCCCGAGCGACGTCTACCCCAACCTGAAGACCCTCCTGGGTCTGCCCGCCGACGATGCGCAGGTGTCAGAATACCTTGCCAGACACCCTGCCCTGCAGATGGAGAAGTACAAGGATCGGGACACCGTCTCCTTTAAGAGCAAAGTTTTCACCGCCGAGGAGGACTCCTGGATGGTCGAGGAACTGTTGGCTATGGAACTCCAGAGCATTCAGCGCAACGCCGAGAGCCTGGCTGGATCCGATACCCTTGTCCGCTCTGCCGTCATCACCGTGCCCCCTTTCTACACTGTCGAGGAGAAGCGCGCAGTCCAGATGGCCGCCGAGCTGATCGGTCTCAAGGTCCTGTCGCTCATCAGCGATGGCATGGCCGTCGGTCTCAACTACGCCACCAGCAGACAGTTCCCCAACATCAACGAGGGCGCCAAGCCCGAGTACCACATGGTCTTCGACATGGGTGCCGGCTCGGCCAAGGCCACTGTCATGAAGTTCCAGTCCCGCACCGTCAAGGACGTTGGCAAGTTCAACAAGACTGTCCAGGAAGTTCAGGTCGTGGGCAACGGATGGGACAGGACGCTGGGTGGTGATGCTCTCAACTATCTCATTCTGGATGATATGGTCCAGCAATTCGTTGAGAGCCCCGCCGCCAAGAAGGCATCGGTTACGATCGACAGTGTCCAGAAACACGGTCGGGCCGTGGCCAAGCTCCTGAAGGAAGCTGAGAAGCTGCGACATATCCTCAGTGCCAACACTGAGAGCCGAGGCAGCTTCGAGGGTCTGTACGAGGACATCGATTTCAAGTACAAGATCACCCGCGCAGACTTCGAGAAGATGGCTGAGGCTCACGCCGAAAGAGTTGGCGCTGCGGTCCAGAAGGCTCTGGATGCTGCTGAGCTGGATATCTCCCAGTTGGACTCCATCATCCTTCACGGAGGTGCTTCTCGTACACCCTTCGTCCAGAAAGCGCTTGAGAAGGTTGCTGGCAACGAGAAGCTCCGTAGCAATGTCAACTCGGATGAGTCTGCTGTATTTGGCGCTGGCTTCCGAGCCGCTGACCTAAGCCCCAGCTTCCGCGTCAAGGAGATTAAGGCTCTAGATGCTGCTGGCTACGCTGCTGGCATGAAGTGGACCAGCCCTCAGGGTAAGGCCCAGCAGCAGCGCCTGTGGACCGAGAGGTCTATCTTGGGCGCCACACTCAAGGAAGTCACCTTCACAAACCACGAGGATTTGACTGTCAAGTTCTACCAGTCAATCCCCTCTGCCGATGGTGCTGTGGAGAAGGAAACCAAGACTTTCACTACCAAGAACCTCACGGCAACTGTTGCACAACTTGTGGAGAAGAACGGCTGCAAGAACGAGGACATCCAGTTCAAGGTCAAACTACAGCTGCGAAGTGAGGATGGCGAAGTTGATGTAGTGAAAGCCCACGTCGAGTGCGAAGCTGAGGATACCGATAAAGAAGGCTCCGTCATGGATGGCGTCAAGAACCTCTTTGGGTTCGGCAAGAAGGACCAGCAGCCATTGAAGGATGGCGAAGAAAGCTCCGAAGATGCTGAGACTGCATCCACCACCGCCTCTACGGATACCGCCACTACTTCCTCAGTCGAGTCCAGCACCACTACCTCTACCGAGACCGGCTCTGCCTCGGCTGAGTCGACTGATGCGGCCAAGCCCAAGAAGACCATTGTCGTTCCTGTCGACTTCAAGCTTGAGAAGGCTGGAGTACCCGAGCTCAGCAAGGATGACCTCGGCTCTGCAAAGTCCCGTATCAAGGCCTTCGAGATGTCAGACAGGTCGCGTCGCGCTCGTGAGGAGACTCTTAACCAGCTTGAGGCCTTCACCTACCGTGTCCGCGATCTTCTGGACAGCGAATCCTTTGTTGCCACCTCTTCCAAGAACGAGCGCGCAGCTTTGGAAAAGAAGGCCGGCGAGGTTAGTGAATGGCTCTACGACGACGGTGCCGACGCCACTCGCGACGAACTCAAGTCGCGCCTCAAGTCACTTAAAGATATGGTGTCGCCCGTCGAGAAGCGCATCAAGGAGAAGTCGGAGCGACCAGAACTTGTTAAGTCACTCCGCGGTACCCTCAACCAGACTGCCACTTTCATCGAGACGATTCGGAAGCAGATCGCCGAGGCCGAGGCCTGGTCGTCATCCGCTTCGGCCAATGCTGCGTCCGCGACGTCTGGTGAGGCATCGTCTGTCACTGCTGCGCCTTCCAAGAGCTCCGACGACTTCGACGGCCTCGAGGATGACGCCGCTGCATCTACAACTACTACGGCTACTTCCGAGGATGTTGGCCCCGTCCCAGTCTTATATACCATGGACGACCTGAAGGAGATAACAGATCTTTCCAAGTCCACTCTTGACTGGTTGGAGAAGAAGCTGGCCGAGCAGGCCAAGCTCCCCGAGACGGCCGACCCCGTCATCACCGTCGACGAGATCTCCAAGAAGGCCAAGAAGCTGGAGCAGGTCGGCATGCAACTGGCGATGAAGGCGGTCAAGAACTTTGACAGCAAGGGCGGGAAGAAGTCGTCCAAGAAGTCTGGCAAGAAGTCGGATAGCACCAAGACGGGCACGGCGGCCGGCTCGGAGCAGACGATAGATGCCGATGAGATCGAGAAGATGGTCAAGAAGATGGCGGCCGAGCAGGCACAGAAGGACAAGGAACAGGAGAAGAACAAGGACAAGCCCAAGCACGACGAGCTGTGATACAGTACATACAAGTACAGTTAGTAGAACAAAACAACGGCTATAGACTTTTTTTACGAACACAGAATTTTAGATGCAATCATCCTACACTGGCAGATCGATCTATCTCTGATCTATCTCACTTGACTTGACATATCCGGGTAGTAACCAAGATACCCCCAGGTTGCTGGCTCCGTTCTTTGACATCATTCGGGTAGTATGTAACTGGAATACCTAGCTAGCCTACGGTTGCTCAGTTCGTTCTGTTTCTCGGTGATTTGTGCCCCTGAAGGACCATTGCCAAGGTCGTACCTAAACAGGCCGAGCCTCCAGATTGAGGTAACGAAGGGTGACGTTGTCAAACAACGTGAGTGGGACGGCGCTGTGCCACCAGAGTCTTTTTTTTTTTTTCTGTCCTGGCACACAACGGGCAAACAGTCGTCGTACAAGGAAGCCCTACTCGTCGAACTAACCTTGCTTTGTTTGTCACATCGATTAATCGGACCAATGGGCAGGAGCCCCTGAGACGGGGCTAGGACGGCGACATATGCTAGGTATCCTAATGCGGTGAGCCTGCAGTGGCCCTGCATTTGGTGTGGGCCTGGCAGGAAGTGAGGGCGTAGATTGGGATTACCCTTGCGCTGGCTCGGGTGTCAAAACGGATGTGGCTAGCCGTTGGGACGATTTCCTGTTCGAGTTGATGCTCTTGGGGGGGGACGGGACAGACGGACGGGAGGGACGGGACCAGCACGCAAATACGCATCGGTGATGGGGGAATGAAGTGACACCCGGCAGTCGAGACATAGCCTTCTCCCCGTCCATTCTTGGAGTGCCGTGCCGTGGAAAGGGAGAGCCGGGGTCTGTCTGTAGCACTGGCTCCACGTCCAATATCTAGACAGTGGCAATGTTCGCCCGTTGTTACTACCACTGTACACGAAGATCTTGATGAACGCTACGATACAATATAGCAGCCTGGCTGGGTGTTCAACGTAGCAGATTTCGTTGGCTCCTGTGGACGTATGACATGGTTGGCTGTGACAACTGTCTTCGCTCCGACTAGCCTCTACTGCCACTCGGCAAACGAAGAATCAACGTATACGTAAGGATGACAGGACAGCAACTGATGATTTTGTGATGGTTGTTGTTGTTGTTTGATACAGCCTAGCTATGTGTATATGGTAGCACGAGGCTTGACAGGCACGGCTCGCCTATTACCTGGCCTAGCCTTCCTTTACCTGGAGTCATGTTCAACAATGACGGTGTGTGTATATTTGTTCAAATGTTCTGTACCCGATCATCCATCCGATGTCCACTGTAATGCAGGTACCCAGCATAGATAGTCTATCAAATGTTTGCACAGGTAATCTGATCGTGAAGGCTGCAAAACTGCCCGTTTGATTTTTGTTGACCCTCGCCATGGCCTCCAGACTACAGATGCACATTACCTGTAACCTACTTACAGTGTACCACCTGTTTACATGTAGGAAGTAGGCCGCATCAGAACTTTGTGTACTTGACCATCCAGTCTATCTATCGTCTGAGGGTATTATTCGATGTTCTGTCGATTCCCTCCCTAATTGATAGCTACACACGTAAAGTAGGTAGGACGGGAAGAAAGGGCGATGGCATGATGGGGGGATGGGGGGGATGGCACCTGTACCTGCCTGATGGAGTACTACTTACTGCTTGACCTGTCTGTACCCGTACCGCTTCACCTGCTCCTTCCTTCTTCTTCCTACATGTATTGATGTCCCATACTTGGGCTACTCGAGGCTTCATTCCGCATCGTGGAAGTTTGGCCGCATTCTGCGATTCCAGTCACACGACATCTGCCCATCCCACCTTTAATTCCGTCCAACACTCCCCCTTCAATCCTATTTGATGTGCGGCACCGACTTGGCAAACGCGTCACGACATTAGGTATTCTCTCTATCAGTCTGGGTCCTTCTCCTTTGGTCCGATATCTCATACACCTCTCAGGTAACTGGTCTGGTTTGAGACACTATAAGAGTCGGAGTCCCTTTGTCAACCAAAGCTCTCTCGTTTGCCCTTTCCACTGACAAGCCGGGGCACATCTGGGGCTTTCACTCCATCCTTTACATCCTTCACAGCCTGCTCACCCTCAGTCAGTTCTTTTACTTACTTTCCACCAACGTGACCCAACTTTTCCCATCTTTCACAGCTCCAAGTCCAAGCAGACAGACAACCATGGCAGGCTTCACGCATGTCTGCCTGGTGGCAGCCATGTGGCTGACCCTCTTCTCGGCCTTCGTTTCCTCTATCCCTGTCTCTGAGGGTGCTACCTTCTCTGCCTCTGTCAAATCCAGCCTCAAGCGTCATGGCCACGTCGACCCCCGTGTCCAGTACATGCGCACCTTGGCCAAGTACAACATCCCCATCCCCGAGAAGCTCGAGAAGATTGCGACCTCCAAGATGGCAAAGATGGCCAAGGCCAAGGCCGCAACGCCCGATGGTGTCCCGACTGTCGCTGAAGAGGGTGACATGTACTACCTTGCCCCCGTCGGTATCGGAAATCCTCCGCAGCAGCTCTACCTCGACTTCGACACGGGGTCCTCAGACTCGTGAGTGGCTACATTGCTCTATCCTACCGTAGTGGTCCCCCCTAGTAGGACCATAGCTGCTAACGAATGCCCTTTGTCTAGCTGGGTATTCTCTACCGACACCGCTGCGAGTGAAGTTCAAGGCCAATCCATCTGGGATCCACGCAAGTCTTCCACCGCGGAGCTTGTCCCCAACGCCACCTGGGAGATTATCTACGGTGACTTCTCTAGTTCATCGGGCATAGTCTACAAGGACACTCTTAGTCTCGGCTCTTCGTTAATCATCAACAACATGACTATCGAGTCTGCCCAGGACGTCTCAGACACCTTCTCCAAGGAGTTCAAGATGTCGGGCCTCCTCGGGCTTGCTTGGCCCAGCATTGCCCAAACCACGCCTCCAATGGACGTTCTCCTAGACTTCCTCCCCCAAGTCCTCAAAGACCCGCTCTTCACTGCCGACCTGAGGCACAGCAGTGACAAGGGCTCGTACAACTTTGGATACATCGACCATAGCCTCCATGGCTCAGATATTCAATACGTCGACGTCGACATCAGCGAGGGCTTCTGGGGCATCCAGATGACTGGCTACGCAATTTCTGGCCAAGACGTCCGGTACGAGTTCTCCCAACCCAAGTCGGTCATCGTGGACACTGGCACGACTCTTCTTTACGCCCCTGAGTCTGCAGTCGAAGACTACTTTAGAGCCGTACCTAGTGCAAATTTCTCCGAAGATATCTATGGTTATATTTTACCTTGTAACGCGACACCACCTGATTTCATCTGGGAGATCGGTGATCCCACAGGTGATCGCGTCGTCGGCCGTGTTCCCGGAAGCTACATCGCGTTCCAGTCGCTCGCTGACGTCGTTGGAGAAGATGAGCCAATGGAGCCTTGGATGGAGGGACAGTGCTATGCTGGCCTGCAGACCCTGGGTGGGTTCTCAAGCCCCGATGGCATCCTTGGCGATGTCTGGTTGAAGGCAGGCTTCAGTGTGTTCGACGTGGGCAACAAGAAGTACGGAAGTGCCCCCAAGCCCCTGGATGCCACCAACAAGAAGCTGGGCCATTACCGCCGAGACAAGGTTCCCTTCTCGCGCAAGAAGAAGATTATGGTGTAGGTTGTCAGTGAGGGGTGAGATGCTTCACCGTGGACAAACGGGTTTGGTGAGATACGTTCGAGTCTAATACTGGAGGGAAAGTAATTTGCTTAGATGATCACGGCTTGATCACATTGATTGCAATTTTCCGGAGGAATTTGACCTGGTCAATTCGATTAGTCAATTGAAGGCATAATGAGACACCATTTGCGACGTTTTGCATTCGCACTTTTTCTATTGCCGTGGCTTGTGCTATAGGATTTATACACGGCTCTGCAACCTCCTTACAGTTTCGCGATCTGTCAATGTTAACATGAGCATCGTCAGTCGTCGCCCACGCATGACCTTACTACCTACCGTCAATAGTCACGCGGCGAAGTAGGTGTCACATTACCAACTACCATCTATCTACTGCCAACACCAATACTCGAACATCCCCGAATCGCAATACTGCCCGTGCTAGAGAGAATGTTTTGTCAGTACTACCCATTCGAGTCTGTCCCCAACTCACACGACACAGACAGGTATATTTGCTTGTTTGTTCGGGCCACAAAAGTCCTCTGGCGAATGCAGTAGTACGCCGACTCCCAAAATTCTATCAGTTTTTAAATCAGTCAATCCCGAGCTATCAGAGGCTAGCGCCACATGTTTCAACATTACTTTTCCGCGTGTCTATAATTATACCATTTCCAATGAGGCAGGCTTGGGACATAGTAGTGGTGTTTGTTTTGTTGTATTGTATCCAGGAAAATGCATTATCAGCTTTCTCTCTCCTGTGCTCTATAACCAGTATTTACAATTGGAAACCAGTTGAGTGTGGTGGGGGGACGGATCCATAATCCTTCTCCCATGTTATTTGCGACGGCATGCCCAGCACAATAACAACCATGCTGTGCTATAAAAAACGATGATGAATGCGTCCAGTGGTAGTTTCGCCAACTCCTCAGCATTTCCTTTCTCCTTCGTTTTCCAGGAAAGCTGTCGTTCTATCGTACTCACTCACTCAGATAGGCAAAACCACCAACGGCGGGCCAAGTCACCTGCCGGGGTCGGTTGCCACGGGGAAACCTGCTAACCGTACTCCTCTCCACCCCTCCCTTCCATCCTTTCCCCCTCCTTAAATATTGTGTAATGCGTTACATACAGCTCATGCTCGATGTGCCCGAGGTCGTGTTTTGCTCAAAAAAGCGGGCAGCCATTGGAGAAGTTGGCCTTCGCTTGAATGAATCGTGTCGTGTAAAAGAAGTTTGTCGAGGGAATATTATATGACGATGAGACGCCGTCAAAACGTCACGGGTGACCAAAAGGATCGTCTCTCTAGTTAAACGAGGGTATATGTTGGTTGTTGTGTGTGGGACGAGCAGCCAATGCTGTCGAGTGCGCTCGCCATGAGATGCCAAAAATCGAAAAAGAAGTCATTTCGTTCGTAAGAAGCCACTTGTGTGTCTCGTATCCAGTTGTGTAGCTGATTGCCGGTAGTTGAGCTGTTGTTGTAGTTGATGTTGATTGTCCAGGCGGCGAGTTTCCAGAAACCTTCAGCAATGATGAGGGATTCTGTCGGCACGTCGTCCAGCAAGCCGATGTGCATCCGCCGGGGGAGGAATCGCATCGCAAGGGCAGCAACGGAAAAAGGGTACAACAGCTGTACAGCAACAAGCAGAAGTCGACGCTTTGAAGGGGCAGGACGAACAAAGCAGCTTAGGAATCGCGGTCACCATCTTTATAAACAAGAACCATGTCAGTAAAACTTTGTGTCGCGAGGCCGTTGCTACCATAGTGATGCGATTGGGGAAAGGTGAATGCTGTGGAGGGGTCAACGAGCTCGTATTCACCTTCACTGGCTGTGGGAGTCGGCGGCATGGCTCCTCCGTGCGCTGGTGCTTGCTGGGGCTGTTTGGCCGTACCTGGTCTGGAGGTACCCTTGGCTCTCTGGGCGGCCAAGTCCTGTTCCGCGACGGCGTTGACGGCCGCCTGTCGCTGGCTCCCTGCTGGCGCTTGGCCTGGCGTCCCGCTGCTGCGCTTCAGGCGTTCCTCCATCTCTTTGATGCGCTTCTCGAGGGCCTCGAGCTCCGTGGTGTGGGTGGTGACCTTCTCCTTTCTATTGGGTGAATCTGGGTCAGCTAGCGTTCTTACTGTTGCAGAGGGGCAGGCAGGCGCTGGCTGCTGCGAGCTCAGAAAACGGACCTCTTGTTCAGTTGCTCGTCCAAGTCGGCGACGCTGTTCTCGATCCGGAAGATGTCCATAAGCTCTGCGCTAAAGGAGCGGGCAATTGTGCTGCGTAGGAGTATAGGCTGTTAGTCTCTGGTCCACTCAATCGGTGCTGTGCTGCCGCAGCCAAGGTTCGCGTCGCAAACGCATAAGCGGACGGGCAGATTGCATAACTCACGATTGAGGACGGCGGCCATTGGGCTGCCAGTCGCGGTCGAGTTCCTCGTCGGTAGGGTTCATGGTGACGGGATCCGGCATGATTGTAATTGTGTCGGTTGAAAACGTGATAAGGGATCCAAGAAAGCTGCAGTAGGCCTTTGCGGGATCAAAGAATGCTGATGCGTACGGTGGGTGTAATGAAACAGTCCGTCAGTGTGTCGGTCGGGTCGTGGGATGCCCGAGTTATATGTGTGTATGTATGTGTATGTGTATAGAGAAGAGAAGGAGAGAGGGCGCAGGACGGGTGTAGAGCGAACTGGAAGAAGGGGTCCACGGGGGGAAGGAATTGGCGGTTGATATGTAGAGCTGACCCTTGACCGACCTTGGTCAAGTACAGCAGCAGGAGCAGGAGGCAGGAGGAACAGGATGGACGGTCGTCGTCCAATCACGATGCAGGCGCAAGCAGCTGACTATGGCGACTGGGGGCGTGAGAGTCTGCGGGTGCTGGTGCTGGGCAGGCAGGACCAGGAAAGGGGGGGCCTCAGGCGAATTAATTGGCGGACCAGTTCAACATTGAATTATGTGGAACTCGAGCGACTCGACCAAATTTCAGGCAAGAACCGTCTGAAACAATGGACAAAGGCCTCTATGCAGTGGACAGTCAGGTATTCCCGAATCTTGGATGCTGCTGGAGCTGCAACCGCAACAAAGAGCGCCAAGCGAAGATGCTGGTTGCTTGCTTGCTTGTTTTTGTGGATGATGATGGTGATGATGCTGGACGGGCTACGCTACGGGGGGTTGATGGGGGAAGGAAAGCTGCAGGTCGGTGTGTCCTACATCCTTCCATGTCTTGCCCGTCTGTCTAATGGGTATGCATGTCTCTCTTCCCTTTGTCTCTTCTTTCCTTCTCGCAATCCATGGCCACACACGGGTCTGAGCTTGAGGTCAACTGAGAACAGACACTCGCTCGCTCTTCTACCTGTCTATGTACAGAATAGCATTGGATGTACATCACTGATGCATGTGAGCGTGTAAAGCATGTAGCGTGAGGTAGGTTGCATGCTCCCTATCAAATCAACCAGACACATTGATGTTGCGTGTACCATTAAACAGAGTTGCGCTCCTAGGGCGTTGCAGCAGATGTTTATCAAATCTGTCTGTCCGCCGGGCCCGCCTGCCCGCCTAGGAGTATTCTCGTCCGATCTATGCGTTTAAGGTCTCGTTTTCCTTCTTTGTTGGATCGAACCAAAAAGAGCCTCCCCTGGTCAAATTGTATCAAATGTCTTATTTAATAATAAACCTGGCCAGTAGATCTACGCCAGGCTAATAAGTTGGAGAGTTCTGTTCCACTATGGAGGCACAATGTGTACATTTGTATCCGTATGTAGCGTGTGGATGATCGTGGTGGAGCAGGGGGGGGGTCAAGTAATACATGCATGCATGCAGTGTGCACGCCCGTAACGCTATCCTCTTACTGCACCAGCATCAGCACACAATACAATGCAAACCCCAAATTGCTAGAGGCTGCTAAGCTGCTAGGCATCTCCAGCGAGACACTTGCATCTCACTACTGCCAACACTAACTGCTAGAAACATTCGGAAAAGAAGGGTCCAAGACCGCCAACCGTTCATCATCATAGCGTGCCAATTGAATAACCGCCCGCCGCCGATGATCTGAATCAAATGGAATCTTCTGTTCGAGCCTGACTCGGCCGGCAGGCTCATGCTGGCTCAGACAGCCAGACTGGGCATGCTGGGCTCAGGGAAACTTTGACATTCCAACCGGCCTGCCGTAGCTTAAATGGACTTCCATGCCAGGGCCCGAAAAGCCAATACCTTATGCATCAACGAACGACGGGTGTTTGGGGCGTTGCAAATACCTCTGGATCGTCATCCTTCATCAGCCCCCAATGCCACGCCGCTCGAGACAAAGGTCTGCATCCCATGGATCGACGAATTTGACGTGCATGCAGACTATCACCCTCAGCCTGGCCTGTTGCGGACTTGTGAAATGAAGGTCGTTTCCTGTTCCTCTCGTCTTCTCAATGCTTCGATTTTATTTCGTGCAGGGCCTAGCAAACTAGGGGGCGGAGGCTGGGAGGGGCATATTAGCAGTGGGGCAGGAAGCTATATCCAAGGGATCGACTGGCAGCATTGGAGATGGTGCATCAAAGGCCAGAATAGGCTGTAATGCGATGCCTAGAAGAAAAAGTCGTCGGGCAGTGTAGCGAGCAGGGCTGGCTCTCGAAGCTCGCATAAACCGCATGAAGTCGGCTTTAATTGCACTCGTCCCTACTCTGCCGCACGTGTAGATTGCTACCTCCTGCAAAGCTTGCCCTTGCAGTTACAATGTACATAGTTCCAATTCCTTACACTGCCTTGTTTGAAGCCGATGTTCGGTGTTCAACACGATACCTGCATAACATGGATGCACACCTCCCAAAGTGCCTGTCCATGATTTATGACTCCCCTATTTCCCATTTTCTTCTCGGCGACTTGCTGAATCGCGAACCAGCACCCACATTCTGCCGCTGACGGTATATTACACGAGATCCATCAACAATCTCCCCCAACCGTGCGAGGGTGCCGACCTATCCAGACCCAGAAGATCATCGTCATGATTTCAGCGTCACGATGCCTGCACCGCCCATGTGAATGATGGTAGGTACTCACGGCGCAACTTGACGTTGCACCGGACACTAGTCGGTTCTGGGACGAGATTGCGGAAGCGGCCCATCAGACCAGCAGGTGAGCTGGGCTGGGACTGGGAGGGGCGCGCTGGCTTCTCGGGCTTCCACAGAGGCTTCTGGTCAACTGCCATCCGCCATCAGGCATCGAGAGGCATGTGCGCACCCTACACGCGATCACACATACACACCCCTCTTGCAGCCACGCGCGGGACTGATGACATCAATAACTGGTGAGCATCGTTTGGGGAAAATCTTCGACGCGTTTCAATGTCTATATTGTGTACACGTATCCGTACCAATCACTGCATAGCTTTGCAGCTGTAGCAACGCGCACTGCTCGAGATGCAAGATGTAGTATGCGCTATGCGCACCGTCTATAATCACCTGCCCCTCTTATATCTCGTATATCGAGGTCACGATAAGTTGCATCTCATGGAGTCCCATTTCGCGCGATTCCAACGATGATCTGAACCTGTCTTCAATATACTCGGCATCCAGGGAAGGTCGTTAATTACATCTTACCATTTTTTCCCCCAGCCGCCGCCTAACCTAGCCTGTGATCTTCCTAAGTTAAAATGATTTCTTTATCGTTTGCTAGGATTGCGAGCTAGGATCAGCCCGCACCACCGCCCCCCCAGCTGCCCAGGCCTTTTCTTTAAATACGTACTGCCAGCGCAGACTGCGGCTTGACTCGATAAACTTCAGGGTATCCTCAGCCTTTGCCCAAGCCCAAGGTACCCGGAGTCAACTTTCCCACATGACGAGTCAATGAGGGTTGGATAATCTGGTTGGGCCGCCTACGTCGAGATACCCTCATTATTGATGAGGACGCGAGAGAACTATGGACGACTCCTCCGAGTACGACGTTGCTGGAAAGTTTACGTGTCCGGCGACTCCGTATCCGGCTATTGGGGTTGATGAGATGGCCACTCATTTGGTTTCCCCATCTGGTCTGTCTTGCCCTGGTCGTGTCTCGCGAGTATGCTCCTCTATCTTTGTTTACAGCGAGAAGGATTGATACCAAGCTTCGGGTAGCCACGATGCCTCGTCATGCAGGGACTCGCGATTACCTTTTGGCGATGTACGGAATCCACGACGCAAAACAACAGTCTTTGGGTGAAGGTTGTTGTGTCTTCCTAGGGAAATCCTTCCAAAATCTCGATTTGAAATGTTTGGGTAGGTAATGCTACCTGGCTGTATCAGACCCTCGTAACGCCTATTGCCATTTCCCCTGAAGGATGTTCGCCTATATCGATATGGCCATGCGTCATAGGCTTATCAAGCCAAAATGGGCAGTTCTCCCTTGAAAGTGCTAAACGGGCCCTTTGGTTTGTGTTATTCTTTCCTTTACACCCGAGAAACCCAAAACTATTCTAGCCTTACTCTACTAAAAGTCGAAGTCGATTTCTCCAGCTTAGAAGTGGCTTGGAGATTTGCATCGTATCTTGAGGAATGCGAGGCGTGTAAGTGCTGCCGTCTCGAAACGAGTGTTGCAGCTTCGGCGTTAAGGTGGAGCTACTGGCATCGTTGTCATACTATTGAATTACTGTCATGGGCATTTCGAGGACACAAACGATATCAGAAAACCAGGTCTTCAAAAGATGTTATCACGAGCGCCGGCCCAAGTGTAAGCACATCGGAAGAAAACAGCTTCTGCGAAATTATGTAGGTGATATAGTATCTGATTTGGTAGATCAAGCCAGCACGATAATCCAATCGAGTCAAGTCAAGCCACTAAGGCCACCCAGAAATTAGAGAGGCTGATGGTCTTTTCTAGCAGGCAAGCCGCCTACAGGCCCCTCCATCTGCCTCAGTAGAATAGCCGATCAGCACTAACGACCGACCACGGGGCACCCAGACTGCACTCAACACCACCCAATCTACCCGTCCATATCCTTCCCACTCTACACACTGTACATTCAAACTCGGCCATCACGTGACTACTGGACAATCGTCTGAATAGCAAGCAAGAAGCCATCGCCAACGAATCCATCGCCAGCGGGCTCATATGTCGCTTAATCTCCTCGCGGATCATCGGCGCAGTCTTAATCGACTCTAAGCAATCTAATTCCGCTTTTTAGTATGTCATTCCGATGGATTTGGGCGCCCCGCGCCCCGAAAACCTCCCTCAGCCTCGTCTTCTAACCGTGACACGCATCAGATCCTGGCGCCGATTCACCCTCTCACGCGACGCGACGGTCCCCTCGACCACGGCCGAGGCGGATACTGGGGCATGAATTCGACGGCATTCACCAACCTCGAGTCGCTATTTCTATTCAAATTGCTGCGCAAGTACGGCCTTGCCGACGACGTCTTCAATCGCATTTCGGATGAGCTCAAAAACAATCATTTAATATGCGAGCAAGAACGCTACGCTGCTGGGAGGCTGGGCCCCGAGTCTCTCCAGGAGCATGCGCTCCAGCTCATCCGGGATGAGATGCCACAGGCCGCCGCCTCGGTGTCGGCCGGCGGACAGAATGCGACCGCGACGAATGGGAATGCGACGGGAAACACGGGCAGCCTGTCGCCGACGGCCAAGAAGCGCAAGCTGTCCAGCCCGCCGCTGCCGACACTGAAAGACGTCCGCGAACAAGCCGACAGGGTCGTCCCGGTGCTGCTCGCGGTGCTGCACGAACGGTATAAGCAGCAAATGGTCAGGGAGATTCGCGAGGATGAGGATAAGATCTTGAACTTGCAGCGCGAGGTCGCGGAGCTGGAGAAGCAGGAGAGCGCCAGAGCCGCTGTTCAGAAGCCCCAGCAGCCTGTGCAACCAGAGCGCAAGGTTGCTGTAACGAATGGAACACCTGCGCCCTCTGCTGAAGAGCCAAGAGCTGCCAAACCTTTCAGACCGAATGGCCAAGTTCCTCAAACACCAATTCCAGTGCCGACACCGCCACAATTACAGCAGCAGCAGCAGCAGCAGCAGCAACAACAACAACAGAGTATTGCTGCCAACAAGCCGGTAGCCTCAACGCCGGTCTCACAGTCTCCGCTGCCCCAAGATCGGAGGCCTGTACAGCCGACGCCGCCTGCGCCTCCACCTAACGTGCGGCCTCCGAGTGAAGGGAGGCAGGCTACTCCTGTTAGCAGGCCTAGTGACCCCCCGAGACCGCCCAGCGCAGCTTCTTCTGGCCTCCAACATCCTCAAGCTGCACAAGCGTATGGACTCCCGCAGTCGTCTGCTTCACCGCAGCCACACTTTCCTGAAGGGAACCTCCAACGCCCTGAGAGCCTGCCTAGGACCCAGACTCCAGGACCCAGACCAAGGCCTTCTCCCCAACCTCAAACTCCGAGTACTCTACAGTGGGAGCCCCCATATAGACCTCAACACCAGACTCCAGTTCCGTCACCTCGGCCACCTTATGCTCCCCAGCAGAACGTAAGGCAGCCTGGCTACCCTGTCCAGGCACAAGCCGGGCACCCCCCACAGGAGCAGCAGCAACACCAATACCCACCAAACTATCCTGCAAACCGGCAGGCTCCTCCGCCAGTCACCCAGCCACCCCAACCTGCCCGGACTCCCACCCCTGGTACAACACAGGCCCCTCAATCTGTCTTGGTTCCTCCGCAACATGCAGGCCAGCTTCCGCCATCCTTAGGCTCATTGCCCCTGAATGCAACTCCGGATGGGTCTGGACAGCACCCACCGCAGCACCGTCCTGGACCAGTCATTCCCACAACTGGCCCTCCTACTTCGGCGTCTCCAGCTCCGGTACCACACTTCCCCCAACCACAAGGGTACCAATACCCGGCTCAGCAGATAACTCGGCCTCCTGCGCCGGCGCCACAACAAGTCTCAACCCCGGTTCGTGCTCCCAGTGTGATTCTGCCAACGAGCCAACGTCCTTCGGCACCAAGCCAGCCGCAGCCGCGGCCCAGACAATATCCGCCACCCGCACCGCCGGCACCCTCAACTCCGAAACCACAACAGCAGACGGACACTTCGTCCAAACCTCGCGGTCCCCCCTATCCCGGACATCTTTCAGGCCGCGCAGAGCAGCCTCAGCATCAAACCCCGGTGCAAAACAAAGCTCCATTGGGACCATCCACATCACAGACGCCATCGGCTGTCCATACTCCTGTTCATACACCATCCGGATCTCAGCTTATGTCGCACGTGGTCCGAGGTCATGGCACCAAGTGGACTTCAACACCAACTCCCGCTACCCCCGAATGGAGATGACAGGGTACTTCGATGTGCCCAGCCCAAGCTATGAGCCACTCAGCCCGCCTACTCAACATGCTCAACTATCCAAGGCTTCCACACAGCATTCTGGGAAGAAGGACCCTCGGAAGGGGATACAAAAGATTGACACAGCAGCGACTAGGCCGAAGAGCAGGCTTTCACAAAGCTCACAGATTCCACACGACATTGAAGATGATCATGATACCCCGTCCCGGGCTATTAAGAACGAGGAAGCCACTCCGAAAGCGTTCGACGACATGGGTGGTGAGGGCGGCCTTATGATCCCGAGGAGCACCAAGCGCAAGCGAGAGGAGTCTCCGGAGGAAGCGGTGTCTTCAGAGCCACCTACGCATGTACTGTGGACTCGCGCGTTCCACAGGGTCAGCGCCCAAGCTCTAGAACAGGTTACCAGTCACAAACATGCAAACATGTTTGCGGGCCCGGTCAAGGTACGGGATGCTCCCAACTATAGCGACATCGTGTTACAGCCCATGGATTTGAAAAAGATCCGAGCGGCAATCCACCAGGGTCAGAGGCATGCGCAAACCGTGGAGAAGACGCAATCGGACATCGAACCTAGTGCCATGAACGTCTGGCTGCCCACCACAGCGGACTTAGTCCCTCCGCGCGGCATCATCAACATTGCGCAGCTGGAGCGGGAGCTGGTGCACATGTTTGCGAACGCGACCATGTACGCGCCGGACCCCGACCGCGGCTTCGGCCCCGAGTTTATCAAGAAGCGGGGCGAGGACGACTCGGACGACGAGGAAGGGGTGCTCGGGTACGAGGTGGACGAGAACGGCATCGTGAAGCAGACGCGCAACATGTTTATGGAGGTGGAGAAACTGCTGGGCGACCTGCGCAGCGAAGTTGAACGCAACGCGCAGCCGGCCGGCGTCCCGCCCCTGAGCCGTAGCGTTAGCATGGTTGGCGGCGAGGCCACGGCGGGAGAAGAGGACGACGAGCAGGGGGTGACGATGCTCCCAGTGTCGCGAAGAGGCGACGGGTTAGGGGTTAAGGGGGTTAAAGGAAGGGTACGATAGTTTCGAAAATCACGAGAGAGAAAATGCATCACGAATCAACTGAAGGGTCCACAGGACATCACGAGGCTCAGGAGGAGGAACCGAGAATTATTAGTTAGGCGCTCCATGGGGTGTGCCTTAGACTTTGCAGAGGGGGGAGACCTCCCTGTTGTATATTTGCGTGGTAATGCATAGAAACCAGCGTCGTTCTACATACATACAATTGTGACCAGCAATGGATGGCCATTATAAATCGACACGTACCACTCTTGCCGAATCGGACATTGCAAGCTATCTAATGACTAGATGAGGCCTGAATGTCTTACTGTTGATCCCGTGTCGTTCAAGGTGGTCGATCGGCTTAGGTAATAACAATTGCTTCATGTGGGGTTGGAAAGCCACTTTAGCAGCAGCCCGCCCGACGCGTTAATTGCATACTTCCCCCGTCGCGGTTCAGACGCGCTAATCTCAACTGAGCCCCTTCTAAGTACATAACAACATACGTACAATCTTTATGCCCGAAAGCCGACCCATTCAATTCTGGTATGCATGTCAGATGATACGGAGCAGTGTTTTACATATTATCCACGGGAGTTTGAGAGAAGATGGTTGAGCGCAGGGTCATTGCGGACTCGGATGAGGACGATGACGACTTCGATAGTCCTCTGAAGCCGGTTCCCACCACGGCGGTGGCGGCGCATGTCACTGCTGTTGCCGGTCACTATGTGGATGGTATGGACGTCGAGGCCGAGGCGCCTGAGATGGAATCGCTGAGCCCTGTACATCAGATTGGCGATGCACTGCTTCATAATCTGGAATATGGGGAGGAGCAACAACAGGGACAGCATCAACGAACATCTGGCTCTACTGACACGGAGTTCTTCGACAACGTTCACAGCGAGCACAGACGCCTGGCCCAGCAGCAGCAGCGTTCCAACCTCATAGAGAAAATCGTTCGTATGAGTCAGAAGGCGAGCGGCGGCACGAGCAGCAGCGGGGACGTGTCACTACCGCCCAAAGCGGGCAAGGTCAAGTCGTCCAACGTGTCTTTGGCCACGGACGTCACGAGCCCGGTCGTGAAGCTGGCCAACAAGGCGAGGACGAATGCCGCTACTACCCTGTCGGGGAAGCCGATAAGCAGCGCGAGCGAGATCACGACGCCGCGCAAGAGCGACGGCAACAAGGACGAGTGGGACGTCCCCTCTAGCGGAGACGAGGCACGCTTCAACAAGTCCGCCAGGCCCAGCAGCGCCACCAAGACGTACGGCAAGCGGAAGCGGGGCAGCGTCTCGAAACACGCGACGACGATGGATCTCTTTGCCGGCGGACCGGATGAACTCGAGGTCGCCGAGGTCGACCGGAGCTCGTCGGACCGGCTGCCTTCCGCGAAGAAGGGCAAGATGGTCGAAATCGACACTGACGAATCCATCATCCCGGATACCAACCAGTTCTACATCGCCCCGAGCAGCTTGACCGCGAGTCAGAAGGAGCAGTACAGGCCGGTGCACGTTTCTTCGCCAGACGATAACAACGGCGGCGAGGTTGCTGCTGCGCCCGACTATTCTATGGCGCCTCCGCCTGCCTCGAAGCCCAAGTCGAGCTGCGCGACTACGATCGCATACTCGACGCCGAGCAGGTATGCGTCTTCTGGCCCCAGGCCACCATGGGAGCTGGCGCAGCCTGCTGTTGATGAAGACGGCGAGGTCCTTCGTGTCGAGGATAATCATGAAGGAACAGAAATCGCAGATAATACTGTCGACGTAAGTTTGAGATCACTGCTCTCAACATCATCTGTACCAGCAAGCTGACGGTCTTTTCATTTAGCTGACCTCGTCCCCGGATATCATCACTTCGGCCAATGGCAAAAGAAGACGTCAGACAGCATCGGCAGGGAAATTGTCAAAATTACCAAGACAATTGTCTCGGGTCGACGAGGAAGGCGTCCAGCCGATCGGACGGTCCCCGTCGCCAAAGAGGAGGCAAAAAAGCCACCCGATGCTCGGATGGGGACGACGACGAGCTGGCCGGGGACGACGGGTGGGACTCCGAGGACGTGGGGTTCCATCGGGAGGTCTACAAGCCGCGGCCCAGCCGCCGAAGATCTAACGGTGCTAATCGTCAGGAAGACGCCCGGGCGGCAGAACCCGCCACTAACGATGACGTAATGCACGAACTACCACCAACCCAAGATCCTCTCCAGCCAGAAGAAACAACAGAAGCGGCCAGAAGGATGGAAATCCAAGAAACCCCAGATATCGCCGTGAAAGCACCTGCGCCAGCGCCAGATACAGATCCGGCCATGGTTAATGGGAAACCTCCGCCGAAGAAGAGAGGTCGCAAGAAGAAACAGCCGCAGCCGTCGGCGGCCAGCGATGAGCTGACGCAGGCCCATACGCCTGGCGTGTCCGGAGCCGAGTCGGGCGCAATAGACTCGGAACCGACCGCGGCGCCTACTGCTGCTGATCCCTATGCATTTGAGGATGAAGCACCGGCTGAAAAGCCCAAGAAGAAGCGAGGCAGGCCGCGGAAGTCTGAAACTCCAGTGAAGGCTGCCGAGCCTCCTCCTTCTGTAGGGACGGAACAAAACACTCTTCCGAGCACGGCAGACCCGCTGGCCATGGAAGATGAGGACTTCGTCCCAAAGGCCACTGAACCGCCATCAAGAGGACGTTCGGCGAGTGAGGAGATACCACCCTCAGAGGACGATGAGGACGAGGATGACGAGCCAGTAGTGAAGAAGCGGGGAGGCCCGCCAAACGCCCCAAGGTATCCGAACCCGCAGAAGAGGCTTCTAAAACCCATGAGAGCGCCTCTCCGCTACGGGAAGTTGACCGCAATACGAAAACCCAGTCCCCGGCAGTGGCAACAGACGAAGCTGCTGAGTCGGAGAGCAGCAGCACCACTACGAAGAAACCGGCTGCTGGATCGCCGGCGCCGACTGCGGCTTCCTCGGCTGCTACCAAGAAGACCCCCCGCCCCCGCGACGCCCTCGCAGCAACAGGGTAAAGTGCCCTACCGCGTTGGACTCAGCAAAAAGTCGCGCGTCCAGTCCCTGCTCAAGATCATCCGGAAGTGAGCCACATGCAATAAACAGAAGAGATAAGCTCACATCGGAGACCTTTCCAATGTAAAGGTGGGGCGGGAGCGTGTACGAACGAGAGCCGGCATCATGACACTGAAGGCCGGTCAACGGTCTCTTGGGATTCTTTTGACGGCGCCGGAAAGGATGACAAGAACATGGCGTCAAACGGGGCGCCAAACGGAATAGAAGCGGTTGATAAGAGATACCCCCTGGTGCGCTTCGGGCCGCCTGGTTGGTGGCATGTACAGTAATGTAGTAAGAGGCCTTGTTAGTTCTCGGAAGCATCGAGACGTCCAAGCAGATAGACGATATGACCAACAAGTCAGGTAGTGAAAGAATCCTATAGTCAACCGAATTTGGACGTATATCCAAGCATGCCCAGATTGGTTTGTTCGCCGCAGTGATGATGCATGCTGATCGCATAACACAGCTCATCCCATTCATCACTATTTCGTTGCGATTACGGAAGTGACCTTCTAAAGTATAATCCTCATCAATCATTCGTGGTACAGGTATAACTAAGTCGCTATCGATCCGGTTCTGCAGGGGGTCCGTACCATAAGCTAAGGTATGTTCGACCTGTTTTACACTTTGACACTGTGTGCCTGTGGTGTTACATTTCCCACGCTCCGTATGTTGTAATGTGTGTATAGGTATTCAAAAAAAAGCATGTGTATAAGTGTGTTCGTGCAGTGATAAGCCGTTACTTCCCCATTCATCCATCCGTTAATCCATCAATCCATCATTCCGTCCAACGATCCCACGCCGTCCGCTTCTTCCCGCGATCGCTCCCGGCGCCCTCGGCGTACTTGCTCTCCTCCTCCTCCCACTTGAGCCGCTCGACGCGCGTGCGGGCCAAGAAGGCCCGGGCAAACTTCCAGGCTTCCGTGTCCGCGAGGTTCCACGCCTCAATGGCGTTGCGGACCGACACATCCTTCTCGACCTTGCTCTTGCCCAGGTCCCGCGCCCGCTTCAGCAGCTCCGGCTCGAGCTTGTACTCGTCCTCATTGGGCGGCGGCCCGTCGTCGGCGCTTTGCACCTTCTTGGGCCGCCTCTCGGGTCCGGGGACGGGCGTCTCGGACGTGCCCTTGTCCGTCCCGTTGATGGGGATCGAGAAGCCAAAGTACCAGTCGAGGTCGTGCGGCACCGTCTCGTGCTCGGCCGTCAGCCAGACGGAATGGGCCGTGGCGTACTCGTCGGCCACGGCCTCCTTGAACTTGAGGATGCGGCCGCGGCCGCCGAGCGGCACTCCGAGATACTCCTTGGTCAACTCGTACAGCCATCTGTCCCGCTCCATCACGCGGCGGATCCAGGCAATGTCAATCTCGCTCTTGAGGGCATCGAGAGTCGCCACTGTGAGCGGATGGGGCACAGTGCCAATGTGGTACAGGCCGGAGGTGTTGCGGTATCTGGCAGGCGTGGAAAGCTTCATGGGCTGCGAGGCGACGCAAGGGGAGCACTTGGGCAGGTTGGGCGGGCAAGTAGTTGGCTCCGGCGTGTCACCACACTGGGAGAGCCATTCCGCCAAGGAGAGGGCCGGCTCAATCATGTGCGTCGTATGGGCGGGCATGGGCTTGAGGACGGAAATGCCCAAGGGGTGGAGATCTTGCCATGTGCTGTGCAGGTGCGAGTTCACCAGCAGGTTCAGGCTCTTCAAACCAGCGGCGCGGTTCCGCCTGAGCTCCTCTGCGACCTTGGGGTACTTCTCCTCAATGATGCTGGGGGCGTAGTAGGCGAGACCGTCATGGGACTTGTCGATCTTGAAGGCATCGTTTGGCGCCGCGTCAATGACATCCTTGGAATCCTTCTTCTCGGGGCTTCGGAGCGCCTTGGTGACCGCATCGGTAATTTTGTTCTTCGGGCCAGCATACAAGCCGTTTCCGAAACCTTCCCACCGCGTCAAGTCAGGGAACTCGCCTCTCCGCAGGTACGTCAGCAAAGGCTCTTCTCGCGCCCCCATGGGGAGCGTCAGGTAGTCCGACAGCATGCCTCCGGCCATGTTTTCCCAGGCTAACCAGCGCATCATGTTTGTCTTGAACTTGGGCTCGACCTCTTTTCTTTGCAGCTCATCGTACAATGGGTTGGCCATGGCCTCGCCGGCGCCAAGGATAATAGGCTTGAAGCCTTGGGCCCACCAAGCTCGTCGCCATGTCAGAAGAAGCGCGCTCTCGGCCTCCTTTGTCTCCTTCTCCCTCGGGATCGTGGTGTCGTAGTAGCAGTAGATCGGGGTCCGCTTCTTCAGCGGCGGGAGCAGCGAGCGGTTTTCGTCGAGCGTGACGGACGAGGAGAAAGGCCTCAGCCAGTTCCAGTTGGAGTACCACGAGCTCTCGCCATCGGTCGAGTTGACCTGGACGGGCGGGTGGACGGCGGGCTTGAAGGGCTTGAGGAGACTCGTCGACAGGGTGTCTTTGAACTCCTGGAGCTTCGGTATCTTGGGTATCGAGGGCTTATGCTCGGCAATGGACTTGGACAGGCTCGGTCCTGTCGGGATGGCGCTGGGCAGGGTGATGAAGAGGGTGAAGAGGGCGAAGACACCAATGGCCACGAGCAGGACGGAGACGCGCCGCGGGGCAAACCGTATCGGCATTTTGAACGTCTGTGTGCTACTGAGCAACGAACGGGATGGTGTTCGAGTTGCCCAGGCGCAAGTGATGGCGGGAGATTGGTTATATGCCTTGGGCGGGTTCAATTCGAAGAGATATACTCCGTCAGTAGGACAGGAAATCTAGAAATCTAGGTAGCAGCGCGCGGGTCGTATGGGCCGCTAAGGTCAAGGAAGGGCAGTCGGCTTGGAAGGACCGAGTTGAAGGAATGAAAGAAGTTAGAAGATGGAGACTCTACGGATAACAACCTAGGCTTTTCGCTGTCCTGCAAAGTGGCGAGGTGTAAGGGGAATGCCAAAGAGAAACCCGGCTCGCTGCAGAAGACCATCCCCTATTTTGGCTGTTGGCGATGTTGAATTCCCTCTCCAATCAGATAGCCTGAGTAGTCGAGGTTCGTCCGATCTATCCTATCGCCAATTCAATGCGCTGGTAGGGCGAGGAGTGGCAGTAAAACGTCGAGTCAGTGGCACTGACGGGGCCTAGCCAAACAGGCTTGCTTGGCACAGATTGGCTTGCGTAGCGCCTAGAGCGCCCTGGCCAATCCACCTGCAGGCAGCAACACCCCCACAAATTTGGCATAAGGGCCTTCCCGGGTATCATCAATTAGCATTGCAACATTGCCTACCTTTAGCATCTATTGGTATATCAACTCCATCTCTCATCGATGAATTATGAGGAATAGGGAAGTAGGACGACGGCAAGAATAGCTTATAACCTTAGACTGTTGTATCTGTTGGTATATCAAGCCAATTTTTTTATTTTTTTTATTTTTTTGCGTAAGCAAGCCAGGCGGTGGTACAGGGCTGCCGTTATAGGTACATGCACGGGCTGTTGTTCTCCTGGGTTTGATACGGCACATACCTACCTAGATACGATCCTGTATCACCACCATACAGAAGAGAACTTTTGAGTGTAGAAAGTAAGTAACACAAGACATGGTACAGCTTACGCCAACCCCAGTACAGGCGTTGCCTAGTCAAGGGGGGCAAACGGCTACCCTGGAGGCATATATATCGAAGGTTTAGATCTGAGCAAGAGGCTTAAGAGTAGCAGTAAGCTTTGTATGCTTGATTAGTTTCAAGACTGATGTCGAGATCTGTAAGCTAACAAGTGAACATGGATACTACAGGTATCAGGCGGCACTTGCTTAACTTGAGGCCACCCTTGAGCACCAGCAGGTTCCGTATCTGTAAGTAGAGCCATCATAAGAACCAGGGGCAAACAAAGCAGATTGGCAATGTTGAATTGCCGCGATGGAGACAGACCGCGCAGTGAGAAACAAGTGGACGAGACATATAACATCGGGTGAGACCAGTCACCCAAACCTGCCTGACCTAAGCAGCGTTGGTATCACCGCCCATCTCGCCGCTAAGCTTACGGGACGTTGGCCCTCTTCTTGGCAATCCGGGATCCATGGTGGTCTGGGCATTTCCCTTCACTTTCAACCGCGGATGAACTATGGGCCTTGCCATTAGGACCATGCCCATCCCCGCCAGAGCCACGGTAGTCATATCTTCTCGGTAGGGTCCTATTGAGATACAACTGCAAAGCGGTTCGTGCATCTTCGGCGACCTTGTTGGCATCATTCAGGGCCGCCTCCAAGGCGCGGGCAGTGGTGTCGGGTTGGCTGCCTTTGACATCGGGCAGTCTGTCTTCGACAGAAGCCGACTTGGCACTGCCTTTCTGCGGCAGCTTTGCGTCCTCGGCTGCCTTTCCTTCGAGCAACTCTTCAATGTGGCCATTGATCCACAGCCCTTCCAGCTGCTTCTTGGTCATATCGCGAGCCCCGGCGATACGGCCGCGGCATGTTGGCTTGCCGCAGAGACAGTCGAATGGCTGGGCCATTTCCCATTCGGTGGATGGGTAGAAGAACTAGAACAAAGTAAGTCCGTGTATCCCTGACTAGGTAGGTATATGGACTGTCTGTAGGGTCAACCCACGGTCAGTTCCTCTCCGGCTTGGATCCCATTGGGTCCAGCAAGGATACGCAGATTGGCAGTGTCGAAGATCTACTTGGTGTTAGACAGGATTGCGTTCGTCAGTGCCAAGTAGGGGGTACTGGATCCAACTTGGATACGGCAGGACGACTGACCAGCGACGGTTCACAGGAATGGTTGATGTATAGCAGGTCACTGTTCAGTTCCAGGTGCTTGTCTTTGCTGTACTGCACTGTAGCATAGGTTGGCTCATCGCCGGTTACCACGGTGCAGGGTGGGAACAGCAGCTTAGCGTACAAGCCGAATGGTGGCAGCGAGACGATGGACAAGCTCTTAGAGGTGAATTCATGCTCGTTGATGATGACCACCTGAATGTCCGGGTGGGAAGGCTGCTTCCAATGGGGTTTGAGAGGAGCCATGGTGAGGTAATTTCTTGACGGTCAATATATGTGGTGAGAAGCTAGTATGGGGGATGTCGCGGATTGTGGTTTTACCACCTGTTTCAAGAAAAGCGAGGATCCTCGTTTAGACGATCGGTGAAGTCCGTATGATTTGGCGATGTTTCAAGTAGCTTATGTATGTATGTAAGAAGCGTTGGGGTCAGGCAAGGAAACGAAGATCTACTGGAACTGCCAGGAGAGCAACGAGGCAGTTGTGGCAATACACCTAGGTAAGACTCGGTACTAGCAGGGCATGTCACATGCTGTCAGCCAACCATCTTTGACCATTTTGGCCCCTCCACCTTGCCTTGCAACTGCCTTTCCCAGAGGTGCGGCCTCTGTTTCCCAGTCTACTCGGCAATGTCTTGAGCCTCTAAGACAGCTGCTGTGGGGTTACACTGCGGGGTTAGCGTGAACCACTGGGGGAAAGGGAGGAATAGCCACGGCAAAGAGTCGAACTGACGAGACAGGTGACAGGAGCCTTCTTATCTTCAAGTCGATTTGCTGCTAGGAGAAACCGACCTATCACAGCTGCCCGGATTCCCACTTGGGCAAGACGGCTGGCAAGCCCTGCAAGCCCTCCATCAATCCCAGAGCCTCGAGGAGGGGCATGGACATGGACGGGGCAGGGGGAAGAGGAGTTGGGGGAGTCAGCTAGGTTACTGGAAGTACCAGTCCAGTACTTGACAGGACGCATTAGGAGTATCAATTGAGATATATCTGCAGGAACGTACCCAGCGATCAATTGACTTGATCCCATGTTGCGACTGTGATGAGTCGTGCTTACATGCATCCCGACATCGAATGAAAATAGACCGGGGAAAAGTACCAATGTTCGTGCAAACCTTGGAATGGCGATGAATTACATTTTCGAAGCTCGTCAAGTTCGAGAAGGGTTCGAGAACAATTCCATGGTGGAACTCGTTTCGCTCAGGCCGTTGCCTCCCAGGAGTTCACGGGCCTGCTGGCCTGCAAACCACCAACAAAGAAGGGCATTTTTTGAAACCGAAAGAACACATCACTTTCATTTCGGATAACTGTCGAATAGGACCTTGACGAGTCACCCTTTACCGCTATGACCCTATATACACACACGGTGATGAGAGCGTCAATTGTCGGATTTTTGGATCGTAGCACTCCTCCAACGCGACGGCCTGAAACACGATGCCGCAAACTGTTACCGCTTTATGGGCAACATTGGTAACGAGAAGTGCCGTGGCGCGCCCTGCATCGACTGCAGGCGCTTGACTTGCCAAAAGGACCCAATGCGGCTCGGATTTTCGTGTCTTTCATGTCGCTCGGCTAGAAAAGAGCCTCGCAGGAGCTCAATATGTACGATGGTTTCATTTGTTCCTTGGCCCCATGCACTCACGGTCCGAGTTGAATCCAACTGCCACTCCTTCTCCGAGAAAAAATAGGGCCGTCCCAGGAGGTGTGCCATCCAATATCGACGACCTGTCAGATGACACCCCATGTCCATCTGCGCGTCCTGGATCGTCAATCCATCCCTGCCCCCTCGAGATATCGGATACCGGTCGTCGGATGACAAAGCTCAGCAGGCATGACATACGCGCAGCACGGGATCATGCAGCAAGGGCGGTATGTGCGTTGCATTGTGCAGACAAAACCGAGCTTCTGATTGCCCTTGGAGGCAAAACTCACACATATTCTGGATAAGTATGTCTTCAGTGGCGCCACTTAACCTGACATCCTTGCTTCTTATAACCATTACGACAGCCTCCAGAGACCAATGGCAGGGCTCGCAGAATTAATCGCTACGACAAAATGAATCACCAACTGGACGGGCGGAGCGTCATGGCCCCGACGAATAGGGTCCTGGACGCACTCCGCCGCGGAAGGCATGCTGCTACTCACTCCTCCCTTCGATGAACAAACACCCCCTCTCATGACCGGGGGACCAAAGTATGGTAGAGAGCACGTTTCATAGAGATCACCCAGCGTGGGATGTTCAACGTGGGCGGGCCCATAGGGTGACCACGCCCTACACCACCCAGACGTTCTCGCCATGTAACGCGAGCAGCGTCTCATAAGAGTGACTTCATGTACCGGTTTGCTCGGGCCCTCTCGAGTTTTGCCCATCGGGTATGGATTTCTTGGGCATCGTCGTGTTATCCCCAAGCGCAACCGCGTATAAATACCAGTGAGGTAGAGTGGTTTACGTGGCCGAAGATTCATTCCTTTCAACTACACAGCTGCACCGTCCTGGCCGGCATCATTATATCTACTACTCTTTTACACATATAAGCCTTCAACCAATTTCGGCCTCTGAACCGTCTTCTGCTCCTTCAGCAAGGCCTCCCCCACAACGAAACAAATTCACGCCATCATGCTCAACATGTGCGACACGGAGTTCCGTGGGAGGAACTGTGGAGGGTTCCATGAATCTCATGGGATCCCTACTCGCCCAGGGAACTTGAGGACTCAGTATAGGCCCAACCCGCCGCCTCATCCGGATCCACCGACCCCGCATCCCCCGACTCCGAATCACAGTTGATTCGGCCGACAGAGTACGTTCGGCGGACGACTCTACGCAAAAAAGCAAATTCGACATTATCAACTTCCTCGTTTTTGGTGTTTTCTCTATAATATCAGTACCAAGTATCTCTACACAAGTAAGCTGACAATGGCAATCCCACCACCAGTCATCGTTCATGGCTAACAGCTGCGGGCTCAGAAGTTAAGGAATGCATTTGCTGTTCTTGGGAGGGGTTTGGGGGTAGGATGTCTCAGGCAGCGTGTCGGGCAGGAGTATTTCCTTCGACGATTTCCGCGGAGCAGGACACAGCGGCGGAGGCACGGCGGACGCTAGGATGGACAGTGCATTATGTAGGCATGAGGGTGGTTATCGTCCAGGACCAGTCGCCTCACGGATATGTATGCTACACTATGCTGCTGCATCCAGAGATGTCGTACATGTACGGTTCTTTTTTGACTTCCAATCATATAATCTTTCGCCTTTAGGCATCTATCACCCCATGCAATCGACAAGGAATGTGCATATCAGGACCCTTGCCGCGGATGGCAACCGGTGTTGGGATCCAAGGACACACCGGCCCAGCTCAGCTGCAGTTCACGTTTCGGCATGTATCGGTTGCTGGTGACTAGGATGACGATGCATATGCTGTGCGATGCACAGTCGATAGCACAATACTACCTAATGATGGGCAAATAGGCTCATAAGTACCTAGCATATTCTAGAATACTACTTCGGCAGTCGTGATGCAGCGTCCGAGTTGGTTCCCAGGCAGAATCGCGTCCCTTGACTGAATTAGCCGGCTATGAGACCGACCTGCCCGGTTGGCCTATGATGCTCAAATTCCTAGCAACCGCTGTTCATTCCCATGCCGCCGGTGTTGTCGGCAATGATGATGGCGCGAGCATGGCTCACGGCACAGCTTAGGCTCGACCATATGTACCTAGGATATCTATCTCCTTGGTGGCAAAAACAGTTCTCTCGTTAAATTATCACGTACTTTACGTATCGGTGATTCCTTGATGGCATTAGTATAATGGTTGCCCCTTTCCTACGATATCTAATTCGGAATAAAGTGGTTTCGATCATGTTCGGAAAGTATTATACAATAGAAGCAGCGATCTCGCCATTAGGGGGGCAAGGGGGACATGACACCCCATGCCATGACCCACCGTCCGTAGACATGGTGAATTGTCGCTTGCTGGGGTTGGGACCAATGTACAATTCTGTACAATTCGAGAGGTAGGTAGGTTATCTAGGTGGGCGAACCTGGGATCACTACCGTCTCCGGGTAACATCTGTTCCAGCGGCGGATGAATAGATGCAGATACCCGCAATTATATCTTGAAGCCTAAATCAGCCTTGTTGGGCCATGCTCATCTCGAGGCATGCCGTTAAAGTTTCCTTCGCTCGCCGTGGTGAAGGGGGTTTGGAGCCAGTCGTCGTACGTCGGATGTTATTGACTTACTACTTTTCGGCCTACTGCTCTTTGGCTCGTCGTCGATTCGATTCGGTCTCAAGTATTGTAGGAGCCTAGTTGTATATGTCAAGGGCTACATTTGTCATCTTACGCTGTCAGATTGTTTATGCTGGAGTGGTGCGGTCGCGTGTAAGCCCTTATACCGGAGCATATGCATAAGCATCATCTGCATTATTCGTATGCTCGTATATAACCTCACAATGTCTACTTCACATGAAATATTCTAAAGCCTGCCATGCCAGGTTCAATCTGATGTCATTCACTGCTGCATACTGTGCCGGCTAGGTATGTGGTGTCGGCTTGATGGCTGCCCTCTCCCTTCTCTTGCCCCTTTAACATTCTCTCACTGTCTCTTACCCCAATTAGCTACTTCATCGGACAACCCCCTCGTCCCATGGCCGACCAAGGAGCAGGTCTATATGCTCGTCCGCCGGATCTGGAAAGTCGTCGCCGGCGTCGAGCCTGAGCCGCTACCGGCGGACCCGCCCGTTGTTGACGTGCGCGGCGTGGCGCGCGTGCTAGTCTGGGCTGCGCTCTACCCCCGAAGCGACAGACGGGGAGAGGCTGCTCTGCTCGGTAGGCCGCGCGGGCGGACAGGCATCCGCAAATGCGCCGGAGTAGCATGCGGTCGGGAAGAAGGGGTGGGAAGGGATCCGACTGTGGAAGGGAGGTTCGGACAAGGGTTCACTGACGGGTACGCGCCTTGCGGGGGGGCTGCGGTTGGGTGCGGGTAAGGCTGTCAAGATGGCGGAGCGGGATTTCACTCCGTCGTAGACGAGTGTGGTTGATTCGGCGGAGGTCTTTAGGAGATATCTGTAGTCAGGGCTGGATCCCCTGAGGTATGTAGGTTGAGCGTAACTTGCTGTATCACGTTGGGAATAGGGGCTAGGGGTAACTTACTATTTGGGGTAAAATGGTCAAAGAGTACTTCTACCAACTGTCGAGGAATGTATGATTTCGTTGCTGTAGGGGATAAAGACTAATTCCAAGCTTTTGGTAAACAGGTGCGGAACACGTTCATATAAGAACAGTCTGCAATTGGTGTAAGGCCTCGAACATCCTCCAAGTAGACGTAATGAAGGTGTTCGATCCAGCATGCACCCATTTCACCATTGTCAGGAGTGTTGATTTCTTCAACAAAAGCATGTTCCATATACACCGATCTTCATCAGGGGTTGTCTGCACGGGAACTGATGAATTTCTCATTGCGGTGCCTATTGCTTGTTTACAGGCTGTGAAAAGCTGGTTTGCCGTCGTGAGAAAGGGGTGGCCATTCGCCATAGATTCCGGCAGCTTCCGATTCCAATATTACTCCTCAATCTGACCCATCGTAGGTGTGCTTTCTGTCGCCAAATGAACAAGATCTGTATTTGGGAAAGCAACCACGTTTGGGTAAGATACATCAATGATGTACTTGCATTGAGGGAAGCAGCCCGATCCATATTTGCCGCTGGTCACGAACCTTGGGGCGCTCCTGCACTCTGGACATCCAAATCGTTTCCTTTCTTCCCGCGGCCTCACCTTCGGAAGTCACCTTCGACGGTCAGTAGGGTCCGGTTGCCAGCTTTTGCCCTGGCTACATGTCCATGACCATTCTATCCCGTCTTTCATCACCCTCCCACCACGTCCATCTTCTCTCACTCTCATCTCCGTCTTACCAACCGAACTACCCAACTTCATCTATCTCTCTACACTCTCTCAATTTTGCACACTTGTCGCCTCCGTAGACAGGGCCTCAGACCATTGGAAGATCTTGTATGTCTACCATTCGCTACCGGCTCGCCGAACACTCTCATTTTTGGTAAGTCTGGCCTCGCCGAGCACTCTTCCTACCTATGTAAATGCAGTCCTACACCATGTCTTTCAGCATGCCACCCACCAACCTTGAGACTACCATTACACCTCACTCGGCGATCTCCTCGGCATTGCCCTCTTCCACCATTCAATTGCTTTTTGGGAGTCGACAACGGGACCGGCGCTCCGTGACAGGCATGGCTCCTCGCAGAACACTTATCAAGAAGCTCTACAAGCGGCTGCGGACGAACCAGGTCGAAGACGACTGCTTGACTGCATTCCAGGTCGTGGAAATCAAGTTCTACCTCAAGCATCACAAGCGCTGCCATCACATCACCATCCGAAACGACTTGCCCCTGGACTATCTCGCTTGCTCTCTCCCAGACAACTTGCCCAAATTCGTCTTGTCGCAGTTGGAGGCGCAGAGGCTCATTGCTGACGATCACAGACTGTCTGTCCAGGTTTGGTCCGTCATTCAGACCATCTCTGGTTGCTTTAGCCGCGATCCCTCGCATACTCGGTCCTATCCCACGCTTTTCTACTGGCGCAGCCCCAACAAGCAACGAAGCTACTACCTCTTCGCCTACCTGACCAGGGCCATGACCACTGGAAGTACAAGGCGAGCGAGCTGCTCGACCTACGGGACGTACGCCCTGCCCAGGATATCTTGGACCGAGTGCAGAAGAACCCAGATGTTGGTAAGTAATGCAAAGGTTGATGTGTTTGTCGGCCGTTTTTAGCGCTGTTCCCAGATTCACAACTTGGGATCCTTCCCCTAGCTTGAATAAATCCTTCCCATCTTTGACTACACAACAATCGTTCTGCTTTTATTGAGCGTGAGCTTTCGTCTCAAACTCACAATTCTTTTCCATCGAGACCCTCCGTCCCAATTTTAACCGCCGTCTCAAGCCGAAGCTCTCCATTATGTCTCACCCTTACCCAGGCATCTCATCTCCAACTCACATACATCCATCACCCTCCATTCATCTTCCGTCCCATTTTTTGTTGTTGTTCTGCAATCAACATTGCCTTATCGTCGTTGCCCCAGGAATTGAAAAGAGGATCTTTTCATTTTCATTTTCACTCTCACCCTCCAGAGCATCGCTAATTTGGAGCAGTCGATATCGTCACAGGCCTCAGAAGAAACAGCATCCTGAGTGACAGTTCCAACGTCGCCATGCCACGTCGCCCAAAGAAGATCAAAGAGGAAGCGTCCTCTACCGACAGCGAGGACCAAGTCCTGTTTCAAGGTCGAAAGGCTCCTCCCCGTCCCACAGTCACAGATGGAGACGCCACATCAGACCCCAAGCCTCCACGTCGCAACGAGCCTGACCGTACTGAGCCTCTGTCTGCTCCGACTGGCCTTGCTGCACAGCAAAGCGAAGGATTCCAGCGTTTCTTCAAGGCCGTCGTTTCTCCTACCCATGTTAGAGTGACAGCTGGTGGTCGGATTGTGCCCAACACTCGATCCACGGCATCTCCCACAGCCAAGTGGGACAAGGAGCTACCTAATTCGGAGAGTGACACCAATGATATCGGCAAGAGCAGCCAAGCTGATCAGCAGATGCCGACGACTGATCCTGCAACTTGCCAAACTGCACCACCTGTCATGGCTCCTCCCATGGCCTCGCCTATGTACTCAGGCTTTCCTGCAATGTACCCTCCCATGGCTGGCCCTCTGCCATTCTTCCCCCACCCAATGGCTGGCGGCATGGGTTTTCCGTACCCGATGCCATATCCCCCTATGCAGATGCCTGCTATGGCTAGCGGCTCTCAGAATGCTATGCCCCAAGCTCAAACTCCTCAGCAAGCAGAGAACCCGACGACTGTACCGAAGCATGAGAACCGACAGGACCCAAGAAAGCCAAAACCGGCTCCGCTGAAGCTCTCGCCTCCAGAGCAGTTTGACCAAAACAGGCCTTTCTACTACAATGGACACTTCGTCTATCCTCCCATGGGCTCTGGCCACATGCAGAGTCCGCTCCCTTCAATGACTCCAAGCCCGTGCTTGCCTCCTGGCTTTGCTGGACACCCTGGAATTCCTGGACACCCGGCTCTTGCTCGTGTTGGATCATTTGCTCAGCCTTCGTCAGGCTCGTCTTTGCCCAGTCCTCACGTCATGCCTGCTCAGACTAGCATGCCCTTGACTGCTAGTGCTGCAATGCCACAGCCGGTTGCTCCACAAAGTCAAGGAGCTTCGAAATCATCTGCATCGAGCCACTTCCCTTCTAGTGCCAAACCTCCGCCGTCTTCAATCAAGCCTAGCGAGATCACCAAAGTCCAGCTTGGCTCTCTACGGTCCCAGCTCAAGTACTACGAGGATCAGTTGCAATACAATAAGCATCAGATTGATGAGGAGAAGACCAAGGAACAAGTCGGGTCCATTCGCCAACTGATTATCCAGTTTGAACACAACTGTGGAATGCAGATGCACTTTGAGACAGCTCAATACAGTGGCCCGGACGCCAAGAACACCAACGAGGCCCCAAACCCTGGAACAGGAGCTGCACCTTGCCAAACACCCTCCCGCGAGTCGAGCATGCAGGAGAGTGATGATGTGTCAGTGCCTCAGGTACCGGACAACTCGGCCACTTCAAGCAGACGCGGCAATCCTACATTGGCCCATACACAGTCCATGGACCACATTCGCCCTCGCACAGTCAAGGAACGACGCCAGGCTGCTGGAATCAACTCGTCTAAGGGCAATGATACTTCGGCTGCCTTGGACGCCCTTGTTGCACGCTTGAATATGTCTGGCGAGGACTCTAAGACGAGCTCGTCGTTCATTACCCCTGCTATTACTTCTTCTTTTGAGCCTTCACGCACTTCGTCTTTGTCAATGGGAAAGCCGGCTGGTATTGAGTCCAACACCAACCCAATGTTGCATAACGGCATGCAACTGGAAAGTGGAAGCTCTCTACTCCACCCCCAGCAAAACCCTTGGCAGGACTTCGGACCTTACGTTACTGGCGCAAGAGCTCCTACTCATCCTGGAGTTGGCCACCATCCTGTAAGCACCAATACTTACGCTACTCCGTACTTGGTCGGAGTGCTTCCTCAGGGAATCAATCCCCAAGCAGCTCGTGGCACCGACTATGTGTATGCACGAGAGCTCACGGAAGAAGAGAAGCGTGCTCGCCATGTCTACTGGGGCCAGGTGTCCATCAAAGGCTCAGGCCTGCCCAAGTTCGATGGGAAAGACTTTTACCCCCCTACACCAACCAAGGAGGTGCCCCCTGACTCTGACCAACGCAAGAAACTCAGAGGCATGCTCCCGACCGGCCGCCCTGAGGTGGATTTCGGTTTTGCAAAGCCGAAGAAGACTACAGGCGATCCATTCCATGCTGGCGGGGACAAAGGCACCAGCAAGGTCAGTCACGCTGTCCCGATCATCAACCCAGAAACTCGGGATCCACTGGAGTGCGTCCAGACACCCAAAGCCAGCAATGGCACCAAGTTATCCACTTCCCCGACCAACGATCAGAAGGCTCCCTCGCCCAGTCGCCGTATCTTTGATCGATCAAGGTGTGTGTTTTCCTATAACCCGTTGAACCATGTACCGAAACTAATCAGATATAGGAACAAATCCAGCAATGACCTATGGCACAGCATGCTGAAGAAGGGTACAGCCAGCGGGGTTGCTGTACCTAGAACAGTATCTTCAGCCACTGCAACTGGTTATGTCCCTTCTCTGTCCAGCCATGGCACAACATCACTCAGCCCTGCTCTTGTCAACGCCAATGGCCACACCACACGTTCCCATTTGGGCAAAGCTGAGCAGGAGTCTATTGGTATGCCTGCCGAGAAGGTTGGGGAGAATCGACCTCCCCAGCAGCAGGCTCTTAAACAGCAGGACGATATTGCCGACTTGCATCAGCGAATGCTCCGTGATGCCGAGAGACGAGGCATCAACTGGCAGTGAGGGAAGGTGGATTTGATTGCATCCATCAACTCAGCAGTTATCGATTTCTACCACGAGCGTGAGACGGACAGTCTTGGCCTTTCATGATGCCATTCGATTTGGACCTGCCCTGATAAGGCGGCAGGCAAACACGAAACCACGTTTCATCGGATATTCCATCATCGTTTGTACAATTAGCTTCATCTGTATGACCAAAGGCCCATGGTTGCGAGAGGCCGTAGCATTTTATTATTCTGCGTTGCATTGTTCTCAAGGAAGACTAGGAGGACAGGTTTGTGCACACGAGCAGAGCCATGGCTAATCACCATGCGCCGGCTATCGAGGATCATTCTCAGCTCAGCTCAGCTCAGCTCAGCACACTCAGTACCAGTTCATAGAGACACGCAATTGACTTTATAGCTATATGATGGTAGTCTGGCTTGAGCCAGTTTGTCAGGTGGATGGCAGATACAGAGTTAGATTAATACAGTGAACAAATTTGTCGAATTATCAACGAGTGCGATAGCACCAATTCGGAATGAATTACTTCGGCGATCTGTAAATGGTGACCCAACACAAAGAGGAGTGTGAGGTGGTATTGATCCATTGTAAGGCAATCATGCTGTTGTCAAGTCCTCGATGCTTCACGGATCCCAAGGGCTTCAGTTGGGAGACGCGAATAACAGTAGTCTACGGGAGATAGGAGGCACACCACTTCACGATGTGGCCAATAACGGGGCTTGCGTCTATTGCCAACAAGGAACAGAAGAGCCGAAAGGAATGAGGAATATTCTTTTATTGATAACTTCCACCCCGAAGGGGGACGGCACCATATGAGGGTGTGTATATAAATGTGCCTCACCATCAAACTTCCAGCCTCATTGACACGAAGTCTGCAGAGAAAGTCTGCAGGCGAACCTACGGAGCCATGATTCATATTTGGACCGCTTTTTGGTTTGCTTTTCGCCAGTCGTATAACTCGAAGACCACGGGTGTTTACTGGTCAACGAGTAGATATCCTGGCGGTGGTATCATATGTATCAAAGCATGTGATGCATGTCACGACCACTTACCGGAAGCCAGCCCAGGAGTACATGTTATCGATCAAGGAAGATCTCATGCCTGGGCCGAATCGAGTATTCGATGTAGTAGGTAGAAAACCAGATGAAGCAGACATGTTAGGAAGCCAGTCAAAAGTCAAGTCAAGTCACAGTCGGTGCCAAGCGAGCGAGCAATGAAGCAGGCTTCGGGATTGAACCTCCCATGGAGCATTTCACAGGCTATGGTGGGAGCGAGTGAAATGGCCATTGTGTGTGCAAATGTTTCTCTTTTTTGTCGTAGTGGTTGTGGCATCTAAATGCTGGAGAACCCAAGCCAAAGCCAAACCCTGCCTCCTCGAGTTGCTTCCAATAACCTTTTGGGGAGCCGAGGAGCCGAGTAGTCCGTTCCGCAGACGCCAGTGGTATCCTTTTTCCCTTTGCACCTCGTGAATGTGCCTTGCCCATCGAAGTGCTCGCAACGCAGCGCTGCTTCATCCCCACAAGCGGGTCATCCCTTGTAGTCGTAAACCGGCTGATCTCGTAATTGTTGTAGAAGAACGGAAGAGAGTTGTCATCGCAGCTGCAGCCAAGCAATGGCAACAGACGTCTAAGACTGCTGCTTCTTGCGGAGCTCACGGCCGATCTTGATGCGCTCCAGGATGTCCTCGCGGTCCTTGTCAAGCTTGAGCTTGGTGATGACGCAGTTGGAGGGGTGGATGCCCAGAGGGACGGACTGGCCGGAGACCTTCTCGCGGGTGACACGGTCGACGTGGATCACGTACTTGAGACGGTAGACGGAAGTGACCTTGCCCTCACGGCCCTTGGCACCGCCACGGACGATGGTGACCTCGTCATCCTTGCGGATGGGGATGCTGCGGACCTGTAGGGGAATAATCGTGAGTTGGATGCTCGCAATTGTCGAGGTTTACAGAATATTTTAACGTACGTTGTACTTCTCACGGAGCTCCTTGGACAGGGAAGCGCTCATGATGTTGCGGCGCACCGAAGAAGGGGCCGAGAAGTGAGCCTTTCTCGACTTGCGTCGAGAGGCTGGCGGTGCCTGGAGAAGCAGAGCCATGTCAGTTACGATTGCGCGAGCCAGATCAATTGGCGGCAAGGATCACAACGTACCGGAAGCCAAGTGCTTGGTCATTTTTGCTGTCGGTTAGTCGAACGTGACGTTGGGTGTTGACTGGGCGGGTTGCGTTCGTGAGGTGAAGTAGCGGAATGGACAGCAGCTTGCTTGGATTTAGGCGGAGAAAAAAAAAGTTGAGAGGCAGAATGGCAGAGATTCGGAATTTCCGCTCCTTGTGTGGTGTGTGCCCTAACTTCTGGAGTGGTGGGTGCCGTATCTTGGCTGGGCGGTTCTGGCTGCTGAGCCACATCAAGATCAAGACACGCTAGTCCCGTGCGGGCCGTGGCTTGCCAGATTATGCCCACCACAAGGTCTCACCACACCACCACAGCATGCACTGTAAAGAATACCACTCTCCTGTAGCCAACCAGACTTCATATGTTACAGTAAGGAGATCCCACTCATCAACAGTGGTGACACTACACCCCCAGAAGCCCGCTTGGCTTAGTGGTAAAGCGCATCACTAGTAATAGGTTTCGGACCGACGACATGATGAGATCACTGGTTCGATTCCAGTAGTGGGCAACATCAAACTTCTCTTTTTGCAGCTATTTGACTCGACGAAACCTTTTTGCCTCTTGTCTCGTGCACACGGTGAGGGAGGGCAGTGCTGCAAGTGATAGCAGCCAGCCTATGCCACCACCTCCCATTGTTAACCTCGGCCCTCGATCCAAAATCTTGGGTAGTTCTTTTCGACAAGGCAGAGGGCCTCGTAATGATTGCGCCAACCTGTGGCGGAACATGACTCCCTAATCAAGATCTGACGGTATAAATCTGTAGTCACTGCGCGGATGGTAGTCATGTTTGACTGTTGCAGCTTGTTAATTAAAGCGTGTCTTGCCAATCAATGCATGGAAAAGAGAGTAACAAAAGGCCGCGCTGCAGCTCGTGGCACTCAGAAGGTTCTGGTGGCGTTGTACACACGGTAGACTGGCAAATCTCGTCGGGTCAATCCATGCTGTCTACGACTGATATTGAATGAGGGGATGATGACAGACTGTAGCACATCCCGTACTGTATTCGAGTGGTCAAGATCGTAGGCCATGTCGGTCTATATGGCGTGGCCATGCCTTGAGATGAGATACCTTGGCTTCCGACGGATGGGATATCAGGTAAAATGGCATGCGAAGCTGAGTCGAGATACTTCTCGATTGCCGGCCTTCGTACATTGCCATCCTCTCGGCTCATGGGACCTGTAAGGGTATGGATTGACAAGCGTTGTTGCGCTAGGGAGGGAAAGTCCCTACTACGTACAGAGCTAAGCTGATCCCAAGTACTATCTACATGGTGCACGGGCCGTGTACACAGACCACGTAGGTGGAGCCGGGACAGGACCTCGACTCATTCGACATCAATCTTGGGAGTAACTGCGCCGGTATATGCTGGTTTTGCCAGGTGAAGGAAGCCGGTAGGCTGCTTCGACGTTGGTGGCGGAAGATTCATCGGATACATGTAGTCGGCAACCCCTGGCCGCCTCGAGAGACGAATAGCAAGCGCGAAGTAGTAGCAGTAAGGATTATCGAGATGTCTAGAGGAGTGCTTCGGGATGTCTGTGAAGGCGTGTCCGAGTCGCCGTCTAGGTTAGCTCTTCCCCGAAGCAGGATTGGTTGACCAATGAGTGGCCATGTATCTAACGCCGGTTGAAATCAACTATAACGAGTTAGTATAAAGCAGAGCCCAGAGGTCGCTAATCATCTGCTGTATAAGAAGTGAAGGAAATTGATTGCTGATTTATCGACATCCGGATAAGAAGGGCGGGATACTTAGTCTTAGTGACAGGTTGCGCTTTGTCTCGCACAATTCCCACTGGTCGTCATGTTGGCGGTTGGTCAGAATATGCCCACTCAACCGCGACGTCAGTTACGCCAACTGCCAGAGGGCCAAAGAGCAAGACGAAAGCGTCTACAACCCCATCTTCGATTGTTGCGAGGGGCTTCGGCTTTCGTTTTGAGTCAATTAGGGGCATGGGTATGGCAGCTTGAAAGGTCTGTCTGAAAACATCAATGATGTTGGGCATCTCGCGATGTCCTCATGGACCCTACTCAAAAGGGGTCCCGCAATAGTTGTCGGCGTTATATCCGCAGATCGACACACTTGACCCGAACTCAGAATGTCGGGTCGCCTTGCATTCGGTCCAATTAACACATGCAGAGCGATGCGACCCCGTTCGAGCTGCAATTAAAACCCGTTCTTCAGTCCTAGACAGAAACTTCTTTATACACGATTTGAAATGGCAGCTCGACAGGATTCTGACCATCTTGCATGGGATCAGAATGATGACACTTACGACGCAGCCATCGCCCATATTCAAGAAACGTCGATATCTAGAATCGCTGACTTTGCCGGGAAAATATATGGAACACCCGTGTCCCTTGTCAACAAGGTAACGGCCGGTGGCTTTAACGTGCTATATCCTTTACGGGTCGAAGGCTCCTCCACCAATGCCATCTTGCGCATGCCCTTGCCCAACCTATATGCCTTCCCTACCGAGACAAAGCTTGCGGAGACTGCGACTACAAGGTACTTGGTTGAGCACACCCAGCTTCCCGTCCCATCAGTTTACCACCATGGCATCGATCCCAAATTTGGGTCGTTCATGATACTCCAAGACCTCCAGTCTCAACGAGACATGAGCGATGCCCTTGGAGGCCCCCAGGAGGACCCTTCTGAGAGACCAATACTGGATCCCGACATCCCTGTAGACAGGCTCAGGACGCTGTACCTCAAGTTGGCTCGATGCGTAGTGCAGCTCGCACAGCCGACTTTTCCGCGGATCGGGGCGCTCTTCGAGACACGCCCCAAGGTCTACGAGGTGTCAGAGCGGCCCATAACCTTGAACATGAACAATATGGTTCAGATGTCCAACATCCCTCGGTCCATCTTCCCACCCAAAGGCACGACGTATGCAACAGCCGACGAGTGGTATGTTCAGTTGGCCGAGATGCAGCTCGCCACGCTCCTCTTCCAGCACAACGATATCGTTTCCTCAGAGGACGACTGCCGGACCAAGTATGTCGCCCGCCAGCTCTTTCGCCGATTGGCCAAGCAGGGCCGGCTGTCCAGTCTTGGGTTCGCTGAGGATACCTGGTCCGGCCGCTCGCAGTGTGCCGGGGCCTGTGCCACTCTGCCGATGCCGAGCGGCCCGGGCTCCTTCCGCCTCTGAGGTGAAGACTTCCGACCCGCCAACATCCTCGTGGACGAAGAAGCCGACGAGAAGATCCTCGGGGTCATCGACTGGGAGTTCGCCTACGTGGCGCCGACGCAGTTCGCGCTGGACCCGCCGTGGTGGCTGCTGCTCGAGGCGCCCGAGAAGTGGGAAGACGGCCTCGAGGACTGGAGCGGCCACTACGACAACCGCTTGGGGACATGGCTCGCCGCGATGGAAGAGGCGGAAGAGGCGGGAGACGAGTTAGGGGGTCTCGGCTCCGGGGCCCCGCGCCTGTCGGCGTATATGCGGGAGAGTTGGGAGACGGGGCGTTTTTGGCTTAATTATGCTGCCAGGAAGAGCTGGGCGTTCGATGCCATCTATTGGACCTACCTAGACGAACAATTCTTCGGGGAGAGGACGGCCGAGGATGACGTTTCCGAGGAAGAGCTGTGGAAGACGAGGGTGCATCTTCTTACCCAAGAAGAACGAGAAGGCATGGAGCCTCTGGTGCATATCAAGATGGAGGAGTCAAAGCATCGTGCCCTGGTGGAATGGGATCCTGCCGAGGCGAGACAACGTCTGTCTTCCTTCCTTTTTGACTGATTAGTCGGCCATCTGCGAGATCATGTGTAATGTACTGTAATAGAAGCTGGGTTAAACAGGAAATGTAGTAGCTTGAACTGCAGTCTAGACTACGCCATGTGCGATAATAATGCTTAGACCGCCAACCACCAACTACAGCAGCAATGGCCTCACCTTGACCGAGAATAGTGACACATTAATCACCTATATCGGTAGGTCAGTATTAGCCAGCCAGCCAGCCAGAACTAACATGATTATTGGACCAGCCGTTGCGAGGGCAGACCAATGGGATGGGACGTATTCCACAGGTGGTGAGCCTGCAGGTGCAGCAGCGCAGTCAAGTTGCATTGTCACAAGCCACCTTAACCGGCTACCGCTACCGCTGCCTACCGCTGCCTACCGCTGCCCACCACCACCTCGGTCTGCTGGATGTGGGTGGGGATGGCCCATTCATTCCTTCTGGATGATTTCCAAATACCCTGCTGACCGCGTGGCTTTACCCCAGCAGTTCAGCGCGGCAAGCGCCCTTGCATCCTCACTGTCCGTTGTGCCCGCCGTCACATCGCTCCCTTACTGCGGACACGGCGGGTAATGAGCGACATATCCGACGCACACGGGATGGCAAGGAGGGTATGTAGGGTTATGTTGCCGAGTTTTAGAGGGCGGCGGACGCTCTTTGCGCGGCGTTGCTAACCGACAGGGACAGTCGACCAACCAAGCATACAGTACCTAAATTTAGGCCGTGCCCCGTCAGGACGGTGCTGATTTCCAAATGTTTCAAGAAGCGGGGCGGCTTTGTCAAGTGGCATACTTGTACCTACATGTCGATGTCGGTATTGGATAAGTGGAAGCCCGTCGCAACTGCCGCCGGAAGTTGCATCTCGACGTGATAGACCTGCTCCTCGAGAACTTTCTTTTTCTCGTCCGCTTCGGGAAACAGGGACCGGATATCCCTCTGCAGGACCTCGAGAAATTGCGAAAAAGGCGAAACAAGAGCGCATACCTGACCTGACATATGTGTGTGTGGGTGGTATCGAAACCCATTCCACCACTACCTACATACCCATTTGCCAATGCAGGTCGGGGGTTTGTTTTCTCGCGCCCGCAGCTCACCATCTCCTCGCCCTCTCGCCCTCGCTTGGCTCGGCTGTGCCATTGGTGCATCCTGCGTCCTTCTTCCTTCGCTTAGCCAGGTGCATGACATGGACCTACCTTTGGACCTACCTTCGATGCAGCCATGCCCGCGCGGCCGCAAGCATTTGCATGCCGGAAAGGGAACGTTCTCACCCCAATCCGGTAGGAGACGATGTGTAAGTAACAGGTTGCTGTAGTTGTTGTTTTGTACTTCTTCTGCAACGTCATCTCAACCCGTCACTTCATGTGATCCCGCCGACTCCTCCTTCCCGTCGGCCCGTTTGGTCTTATCATCCATCGACAGGTTGGCCCTACTTACTGTAAGTGCAAGTCGTCGGATATATGGCAATCTGTGGGAACATGGACTATTGGGTCGACACGAACCAGGCCAATATGGGCCAAAGTCGAGCCGACTCATTGCAACGGCGGAATAGTGGCCGTTGCTAGCTCGGATCCTCAGCTGAGCTCTTTTTTTTTTTTCTTTCCTTCTTTCCTTTTTCGCACCTTGCCTAGTATTAGCTCAGCTGCGCTATTCGACCCGACCAGGGGGCATGGATTGGATCCTGATCCTGGGAGGTTGGCGGGCAGTTTGGTGCCCAGGATCCAGTGTCGTCCGCCCCCATCCCCATCTTGGTTGAGACTTGCTCAATAGGAATGGGAACCGGCCGGGGATAGAGAGCGACGCTGACGATTCTTCGGCCTGCGCCGCAAAGAGTACGTACTGGGGCCCCTATACCATCCATCTATCCCCGTTTTCCGAACCCGGTCTGCTAGCCTGTGTCTCCTCTCCTCTCCTCTGTCCTTTTTTTCCCCCATATGCCGCCAAACCTGCCCGTGGTTTGTTGTTGTTCTTGTTGTTTGCTACCTGATCTGCCGGCCCGCGGAACAACGCTACCACGTCAAAAGCCATGGACGAACAGGGGCCCCGACCGCCCGGGAATGTCTTCGCACATGCAGACCCTCAACCCTCTCATTCGGCCTCGGAGCTGCCTCCGGCCAACCTTCTCAGCCCCTTCCAAATCCACCCGGTCGAGACATTGAGCGACCTCGAGGTCGACTCCGGCCGTTCCGACTCGGACTCCGCAATCGGCTCCGAGATCTCATCGTGAGTCCTTGAGCCGCAAGAGGCCATGCGCCCTCACGAAAAGCCAAAGGGGGGGCAATCCTGGCTGACCATTCATGCCGTCGCGTCCAGCATGTCAACGTCGATAAGCACATCGGATTACCAGTTCAGATTTGAGGATGGCCGACGATATCAGAGTTCCAATGATAAATATCATCTACCGAATGACATTGTACGTTGCACATGCAGGTACCGACATATACACGTCGCACAACAGCTGACTCGCAGCTTGCAGCGGGAAATGGATCGCCTAGAGCTGCAGCACCTTTTGTGGATGGAATTGCTTGGTGGCCGCCTCCATCTCGCACCGCTGCAGAAGATCAACGTGACACATGCTCTGGACGTCGGCTGCGGTACTGGCAGTATGCAACCACCCTTTTTATATTCTCTTTCTTATTTTCCTTCTGTATACCCTCGCCTGAGACACCGTAAAAGAAGGGCATGCACGATGTCTATTCGGTCCCGTAACTTACATGATCATCGCGGCAACCAACAGACTGGACGATCGAGTTCGCCAACCAGAATCCAGACGTGCAGGTCATCGGGACGGACCTGTCGCCGATTCAGCCTGACTACGTGCCGGTGAACTGCACGTTCTACATCGACGACGCAACCAAGGATTGGTCCTTCCACCAGCGCTTCGACTACATCCACGTGCGTATGCTGACGTTCGGCATCACCGACTGGGAAAACTTTATCGACCAGGCCTACCAGTACCTGCAGCCGGGCGGCTTCCTCGAGCTGCAGGAGTGGGGTGTGCCGCTCGAGAGTCCCGACGGCTCTCTGAAGGAGCACCACGCTCTTCACCGCTGGACAGAGATCATGGACCGCGCCTGCAAGAGGATCGGCCTCGATATCCGTTCCGCGGGTGAGCACGCGGACCGTATGCGCTCCCGAGGTTTCGACCACGTCGTCGAGCGCCGTCTGGGTGGGCCCATCGGCCCCTGGGCCAAGGGCGAGCGCCAGAAGCGCATTGGCTGGATGGGACGCCGCGACCTCGAGGATGGTATCGACGGTATGAGCAGTAAGCTTTTCAAGCTGGTGGACTGGGGCAGCGACAAGGAGATCGCGAACTTCCTGAGTGAGGTGAAGGCTGATATTAACAATCCCCACGTAAGTGTCGCCCCTTGAATTCTGCCATTCGCCGATACTAGGGGACGACATTGCTAACTGATGTCCGTCTTGCAGATCCATGCTATTGTGCCATTGTAAGTAGACGAAACTAGTCAAAACCACGCCCCCATCTATCAGAAACTGATGCTTCTGAAACCCGTTCTTGATATACTAACCTACCTCCTAGAACCGTCATTGTTGGACAGCGACCTTTTGATAGCTAATGGAGATATATGTATATACTGAGTTGTGTATAAGAGAGATGGAATATATCAATGGCCTCACGGTAAATACTACCATGTTTTTTTTGGCACACGGCGATCACTCCTCTGTAGATGGATAAGTAGTACATACTTCGAAGGAAGCAAACGTAAACTAAGGGGATTGGGGGTGCGTATATATGAAAACGTTCAGTTCGTGCGTTGGGTATGCATTTCATCGTTGATACATACGTCGTCTGTTACAATATATCTATGGTACATATAAGTATAGTTACTCTGCTTAGGTTCTCTCCGCGGAACCCCCATATTTATTTATACACCAGTCTGGATGTTTCCGTGATCATCATACCGCGCCTCTGTAGTTATGACAGTTAGCACACATACATCTCATTTGATATCCAACCTAGCTCTCCTTGGCTAGTCTTACGATATACCCCAATGGGGAGGGGAAAGAAAGTGCTGCTTGCTCTCTACTCTCGGCTGCGTGGAGTACAGCAAAGGGGGGGAAAGGAAAGGAAACTTACTAAAGAAGGTGTAACTCAACGTCACCGTCTCGACGCCGCGCATATTGAGATCATTCAGCATATCCGGGTCGAGGTAAAAGAAGACGGGCATGTCGACCGTCTCGCCGGCGTTGAGGCGCTGCTCCTCAAAACAAAAACACTGGATCTTGGAGAAGTAGGGCGCGGTCTGGGCGGGGGTGACGCTGTAGGTGGCGACGCCGATGATGTCCTTGTCGGAGGTGTTGGTGGCCGTGTAGAAGGCGAGGGCGGTCTCGCCGGGCAGGACGCGGACCTCGCGCTGCTGGGGCGTGAACTTCCAGGGCAGGATGTCGGAGACGGAGGCGTTGAAGGTGACGCGGATGCGCTTGGCGTCGGTGACGGGGACGAGGCGGGAGGCGGGGTCGAAGTTGGGGTCCGAGGGAGCCCGTGGCGCCGCCGTGGTTCGGGGCGCGGACGGGTTGGCCGCCCCAGCCGGTGGTTTGGCAGATCTGTGGAGAGGAGGAAGAGAGCCAAGTCAGGCTCCTTGGTTCTGGCAAGAGCGAGGGGGGAGTTGGAGAGTCGGCTTACCATTTTGTACATGGGCACGCTTCCGTAGGAGAACGCTACCGTTCCCAGGATGACGCTCAGTGTATAGTACCTATCCGAACCCCGAGAGTCAGCCAGCATTCGAGTGTGTTCGACTGGACCGTATGTCCCTCCACAGCCTCAATTGTCGCAGCCACAAATAAGCCTTCTTCTTCTTCTTCTTCTTCGGAATCATCCCAGACGAAGAACGAGGCCTCGGCAGATCCAACTCTTTTCTTCATTCTCTCGTTCTTCCGTGGCTCTTCCCAACGCTCCTTCGGACCCAATTGCATATGTAGAGGTAGCAAGAGCACACCTACATAGTCGTCCGGTTCTTGTACCGGTAAAACTCGTGCAACTTCTCCATCCGAGCCCCGTGTGCATCCTGCGCCGCCTTCTGGGGCGCACTATTCCAGACCGTCCGCCGTTGAGCGCCACCGCCAATCTGTGTCTTTTGCTGTCCGCGACCGGCGTTCAAAGCCCTCCGGCATGAGGAACAAGCCCATCGCGAAGTGGCTGCTGTCGACGACTGCTGGAATGTGTTGCGCAGCGACGCCGCTATCGTTCGAGGGAAGGCGTTCATATTTGGATGGTATGTCGATCTGTGTCGCCTCAATCGCCGTCTGCCACCAGTCGTCTTGGTCGCCTCTTGAAACGGAACGGAACGGCGGGGTTCGTGCTGTTCTACCGAGGGCAATTGGAGTCGCCGTCCAAGGAGTGATGTCGTTCGATGATCGCTAGATACTGCTGTGCCCGGGAGGGAATTATTTTTGGGGTACCGGCCAGTAATGGAGCCAGCTTGCAGGGGTAGCTTCTTTAAAAATTCGGGGTCTGGCGATCTGCAGACGCCGACCGAGTGTACCTATTGGCTAGCCTAACAGGAAAGAGTACTTGTGTTCCGTCCGCCTGGGACAGAGACAGCCGGTCTTGAGCAACAACTCGATGACGCCTGCAACATGGGACGACAGACCACGATATCAATGCGACGCGACACCTTGTAAACAAGTAATGCTGTTATTTCCATTCTATATGTGCGCATGATGTGATATATAATATATACAAAAACGCCAGCCCAGCCCAAGTTATGCCCTTTTCCTGTCCCCGTTGACCAATGCTCGCCTGTTCGACCTGTTCGTTGAGTTCGTAATGCGCTTGGCGTTCGTTGGTGTAGTAAACCCCGAAAACACTCGCTCGAATATCTGCACCACAAACACCTGGATCAAGAGGATTATCACACGCAACAGATGATCTCTCATGCCTATCCGCGGTTGACGGCCACGGCTGTATGTAGAGTCCACAAACTCAAAGGGCAGCTTCGCCCCCAGATGTTCCATCGCAACGTGCAAGCCGCTGCTAAAGCCATCTTCGTGGAACCCGTACTTGGTCCACGCACCGGCATAGCTGATGCCACGCTTGTTCTGGATGCGGTGGAGCTGGTTCTGGGCCCGGACTGCTTCGGGGTTGTACACGGGATGAGAGTACGAATATCGTCCTTGTACCGTCTCACTCCTCGGCTCCTGGAGAGGGTTGAGTGTTACTAATACGTCGCCGAAAGGTCCCCTTGGGATGTGCTGGAGGATGTTCATGTTATATGTCAACGACACCTTGTCGACGTCCCGGCCGGTCCATGGGTTCGAAAGGGTGAGGTAGTTCCAGGCGGTCCATGCCTTCTGCTGCGCCGGGAGATGTGCTATGTCTGAATGCAGTACCGCCGTGTTTTCGGATGTCTTAAATGCCGACATGATGGCTTTCTCCTCTGGTGTGGCTGATGGGCCAATGATCTGGTAGGCTTGGTCTCCATGGGTGGCCAGGATGACATGGTCGAAGGCCTCCATCTTGCCGTTTTCGAAGTGCAGGCGCACCCGACCATCATCGTCGTTGGCAACATATTTGACGGCCGTATTGAGAAACAGGTGGTTTGTGGGGAACCCTCTCACAACCGCATCGATGTAAGACTTGGCTCCATACTCCAAGGTCAGCCAGTCTGGCCGCGCAGCAACCGTGGATAGTAGATGGTGATTCCACCTAGTCAAGTTAGTTTAAAGCGTATTGTTGATTGAGATCAGGTTCACTTACATGAACCGCACCAACGTCACTGCAGGAAACTCGAGGCTGCATTTGTCCGGGCTGGTGCTCCACACGGCCGCCGTCATGGGAAGCAAGTAATCGCTTTTGAATGCTTCCGAATAGCCCTCCCTGTCGAGATATTCGCCAATGGTGGTCGTCTCGTCGACAACACCTTTGGTGCCACCGACACCATTAGTTTTGACTTGGTTGGGGCCATCAACGTCGATTTTTAGCAGGTCCAGGGCGAACTGGTTGAACCGGACAATGTCGAAAATCATCCTCCAAAACCGGGGCGAGAAGAGATTCCACCTTTGGCAGAAGATGGCATCCAGACTGGTCCCAGCCCACTCGAACTTGCCCCGGTCCCTGGAGACACTGAAGGTCATTTCCGTCGGGATGGTCGGCACACGGACCTTCTTCAGGAAGTTGATGAAGTTGGCTGTGTGGTGTTAGTGCTTCTGTATCTCGAGCGACAAGTCACGGGTTACGGCCGGGCGGGCTTACGGTAGGTGGCCTCGTTCAGGACGATGAAGCCCGTGTCTACGAGACATCGGAACTTGTCCTGCTTCCACTCGACTGTATTGGTATGGCCGCCGAGCCGGTCGGCGGCCTCATAGAGGTATACATCGTGGTGCGTCCGATTCAGAGCCCATAGCGATGCTATACCGGCCGAGCCGCTCCCGACTATAGCGACTTTCTTCCTGGGAACCCAATTAGTTGATGATGTCATGGGCATTTGGGACAAAACAGTTTGACTGTGTGATGGGAGGAACGTTGAAGACCGAGTCAGAAACGGCGTATATAGCCAGGTGCTAATACTGCAGGGCTGGGAAAGGGAACTAAGGACTAAGGCAAGGTACTGGGTGTACTGGGTGTACTGGGTCCGGATCACGAGGAAAAGGCAAAAGCCGAGGGAGGGACCGGATGGAGCAATGGACAGGAGGGCGGTGAACCGTGAGGTGAATATTCTGGAGCTGAGTCGCAGAACCCCAACTCAGTCATACGAGGTAGTACAGCGCATTATGACCGTCGCGCGTCAATGGCGGCGGGAGCTGAGGCGGGCAGCGGGCGGCGGGAGGACTGCTGCCAACATCCACCGTGACCTAGCCATGCATGGAGCTGGGCCCTGGGCCCTCATCATGATGCAATGGCGGTTGCGAGACACCAGATAAAGCCTGGGGAAACTTACATTGATTGGCTCTGATACATCTTGGACCTGCGCGAATCAAAAAGCTCCGTGAAGTGTCGGACGAACGATAGCAAATGCAGCAATGGTTGCACAATTGGCAGATAGATTTATGTGTTATGTCAAGTAGATAGACTGCCAGTGACGATGGATGAAAGGGAGCTGACTGAACCGCGACAGCTTGCTGAATGGAATTTGGAGCTGGGAGCTGGAACTGGAGGCTGGAGGCCGGAAGCTGCTTAGCTTGACACAAGTGCACAAGAGCTCCTGCCCGGATTGAAACAGGCTCCCATCGTCGGACCCAGCGACCTCCTTTTCGTGGGTCGGCCAGAACGGGTCGACAGGCACTGCCCAGGCGCTCGGGCGCCGAGTCTTCAGTTCAATTAATAAAAAAGCATGTGAAGAATCCATTGTTTCGAACATGGACGGCCATGCTGCATGCATGCATGTATGTTCACAGATAAGAATACTTCCATCGACGTTGGCAAAACGGTCAGTGACGAACGCCACCACCGATGCAAGTTGTTGGTGATGGTAGCACAACATAAAGACTTCTTCTCTTCCCGATTCCCGGCTCGACGCTGCGCAATAACAAGAGTCTACCGATAGAAAGAAAAGGATCGACAATATATCTTTTCTCACGCCAAAGAAATCCCCAATCAGGCAGGAGACCATGGCAAAGGCGATAGAGGGAAAAGGGACAGACAGGACGCTTTGAATTCTGGCTGCCGCACTTAACGAGTCTCTCCTGATTACGCGGCAGCACAGACTGCATGCTGCTGCTTTGCTAACTTTATTGGCAGGTGCAAAGTGGTCCTGGTCCTCACGCATTTACAAATCATTCTCATTTGATTTCAGGAAATGTCGGCGCTCAACGGGATCGAATACTCAGAAGCGACAAAAGTCACCTAACATCCAATTCTTAGAAGCTCCATGCTTTGTCTGCCCGGCTAATTCAACTTCATGTCCGTGAGAAAGAGGACAAGAAGACGGTTTTCTGTAATACCGGGGGTCAACTTTCATGGAGAGGAAAGGAAAGAGAAATCCCAAGCGGCCGGTGCAGAAGCTCGAGTTTTCTACTGCCAGGAGCCCATGGTGGGACACGTGGCTGGCTGGCTTATGGTTCTCTGTCAGCCTCTCTGCCTCTCCGTCTCTCTGCCTCTCGGTGGCTGGTGGCTGGCTGGTGGCTGGGGAAATGGAAGAGGCTAGGCTAGATCCAATCTCGACGGAGGCCAGACCCTGTTCGTTTGTCAGGAACTTGCATCGACCGTGTGGAGTTGGTTTCAATGCAAGCAGCGGGTTCAATTCTTATGCACCAAGCGCTAGGTTTGTAGGTAAATGCTATTGCCATGTCGACAATTGCCTTGCCAGATAGCGCATAATATGCCAGTATTCGCTATAGTCGGACCCTTCAATATGCGATTATCCCGTATGCTTGATTACCGCATTGTCCGCCCGACTGAAGTTACCCAGGCTACATCATCCATCGACAACGACACATGACAATCCCATTGCGCCAACGAGTAACAACGACTCCAACCACCAGGCAACAGAATAGATAGTTGGGTTTTTCTTTTCCCATTTCCTGTTAGCGTATATCTTCAGATTTCGGCGACGACGTCAATCTCGAACCCCTCGAGCCCGATCGATCCCTAAAAACGAAACCGAAACGAGCCGAGACTGCCCGTGCAGCCAGCCGCCGCCCATCATGGCCAACCCCCTCGACACCGACGCCGGCTCCGAGCTGTTCAGCAGCTACGAGGCCGAGTTCAAGCTCGTCCAGGCCGACCTGACGCAGAAGCTGGACCAGATCCCCGAGCTGAGCGGCGAGCCGCGAAAGGCCGCCATCAGCCAGGGAGAGCGAGCGCTGGAGGAAGCCGATGAATTGGTACGAACAGAATCCTCGAATCGACCCCATCATCATCATCATCATCATCATCACCATCACCATCACCATATACCTGGCTCCGCAATCGAAATCCGAAACTCGATTTATATATAAGAGATGACGTTACTGACTGGATTGAACAACAGCTAGGAGCAATGCGCCTAGAAAAAGCCAACATCCCCTCGGCCTCGCGCACCAAGATCAACCAGCGCTTCCGCAACTTCGAGACCGACGTCGACAAGTACCGCCGCAAGCTGCGGTCCCTGGCCGACGACCGCGCCGCCCTCTTCGGCTCGCGCTACACCGACGAGCCCGCGTCGGACGCGCAGGCCGAGCAGCGCCAGCAGCTGCTCAGCGGCACCGACCGCCTCGACCGCAGCACGCAGCGCCTGCGCAACTCCCAGGCCCTCGCCCACGAGACCGAGTCCATCGGCGCCAGCACCCTCGCCGACCTCCACACCCAGCGCGAGCGCATCTCCCACACCGGCAACATGCTCATGGAGAGCGAGGGCTACGTCGACCGCAGCGTCAAGACGCTGCGTGGCATGGCGCGTAGGTAATGGACTTTGGCCCTTCCCCCTACAAAGCGAGACAAGGACAAAGAGGGCAGCTTTTACTGACAACAAACTCGCAGGATGGCTACAAATCGGATAATCACGATTGCTATTATCACCATTTTGGTTCTTCTCATTTTCGCCGTCATCTACAGCAAGTTCAAATAGACGCAGGAAGCAGGCAGCGCCAAAGTTCTGGAGAGCGAAAGGCAGAAGAGGAACCATTGAGACGATAGGGACCAAGTCCTCAGGAAGGGGGTCGTTTACGAGATGTACTATTTTTGGGAGTTCAGGAGTTCTTGGGTGTAAAGAAGACCATGCCCGTCGTTCACGTACATACATATATAATCAGCATCAGCATTGTGGATCACTAAATTCCATTTTGTTTGAATGAATCTCAAAAACTTTTGTTTTTCTCGTATCCTTCGCCGTACCAGTACTCCTTACAATGAAAGGGAAAACCCAAGCAAGTAGCCTCGTAAACCCGAAAATGCAGATAGAGAGAAAGACGATCTATGTGGAAAGATACATGAATAGAAATAACCCCAGGAACCCAAGTTACGTCGACAGGGAGGGATATCTAACAAGGCGCCCCTAATTCGGGCCAGCCATAGACTATGGGTATCAACAACTCAACATGGCCCTGACCTTGTGCGCATTACCTGCGGCCGCCTCGTCGGTTGAAGGCAGGCTTTCCCACCTTGCCACCACCGCGGGCAGAAGGCCCATGCCTCTTATCCTCACCAAGAGCGCGTCGGCCACCGCCGGAAATGCCTCCTCTGCCTCCCCGGAAGCCGCCGCCACCACGGCCACCTCCCCGAGAGTCGCCTCGGTCTCCGCCTCTGCTGCCTCCTCGGAAGCCACCACCTCCGCGCGACCGGGGGCTGCCACGGCCCTTGTTGACTGTCTTCCGGATGGTGGCGACTTCCTCCTCGTCGACCTCCATCTCATCGTCATCATTGCTGCGACGGTTGCTGAACTTGAGGCGGCCACGCTGACCACGGACACCAACGTCTTTGCCGCGGAGAGCCGCAACGTAAGCGCCAACACCGCTATCACCATCGCCGTGAGCTGGCGTGTCGATGACCATGGCGTCGTCCTCGTCGCTGTCTTGTCCCAGGATAAGCTTGCCGTCCATGTCGGTCTTGGCCTTAGTCCTGCCAGCTTTGCGCATCTTGACGGGCTTGGTAGACGATATGCTGGCCAGCGCCCTCTTATCCAAAAGATCGAGGGGCTCATCCTCATCTTCCATGATGTAGGTGTTGCCGCCCTTCCTTCCTTTCTTGGATGCGGCACTGCTCATATCGTCGTCCGACTCGGCCTCGGCCTCGGAATCGTCACTTGAGTACAGGGCCTCATCGTATTCGCTCTCGAACCGACCCTTCTTCTTTCCGTTGGTCTGCTCTTCATTGTCGTCATCGCCTTCGCCCTTGGCGGCATCCTTCTTCCGCTTGCTGCGCTCCTTCGATTTGCGAATGTTGTTGATCAGCTTGCGGTCCTCTTCGGGGCAATGCTTGTTGATGACATCTACACCAAAGCGTCGCACCATACGCTCCAAGATGTGCTTGACCTTCACCCTGAAATGACTCTTGTGGCCATGCGACCAGACTAGTAAGTTCGGAACCATGGTGGCCAATTTGGGAAGCATCATTTCTGTTGGTAGGCTGATGACGCAAACCTTAACGAATCCGAGAACGCTCCTGACAATCTCCCTGTTGTTGGAAGTCAAGAAGAGATCCAGTGTTGAAACCAATTCACTGAGCATTTCGTTGCTGAGCGACTGGCGGAATTCGTATAAGATGCGAGTAATGGCCGTGATGGTGGCAGAGATCATGTGCGGAGTGCTACCTGCCAGACCAGCACTGACCATGGTGAAGTATTCCATAATACTGGCCTTGCCTGGCGGAACATCCTCCGGCATGCCCGGGATCTTGTTGTTCTGAATCGGCTTACCCTCGGATTCCTCGAGCTTCTCGCCCATAATCACAAGGAGCTCAAATGCAGAAGTTCTTGCTCGTTCGTTGTTCTCTCGGCAGCAGATGACAACCTCAGATAGAACAGCTGGGATGAAATGCAATGAGCTGTCAGGGATGAACGGGATCATGCAAGTAATGGCGGCAAGTCGCTCTCTTCGAGCAGGCACGGAGCATTTCTCAGCACTGGATAATAAGAGACCCTGCAGCTCGTCGAACCGTTCTTTGAGCGCAACCTGCCCGTTCTCGGAGTCTGCCAAGCGCGGGATAAGCTTGTATGCCTTCTTTTGGAGCTGAGGATCATCGTCCTTGACAATAATAAGAGACGCGATGTTGAAGAGTGCAGCAAAGCTCTGGCGCGGCAGATATGCAGACATCGTAATGACGAGATCCATTAGTGTTTGGCTCGTTGAGGGTCCTTGTTCCTTCTTCTTCTTGTCAGCTCGGGCTGCTAGAACAGACGAGGCGGCGATTTCTTGCTCTTTGGCGGCTTCGGTCAGAGCATTTGCAAGCATTTCGCTGACACGGTCAAACGTTTCGACAAGCTCGTTCTCGGGGGTGATGCTCAAGTAAGCGTTGATTGTTTGCAGGATGGGGCCCCTCGACTGGGGCAGAGTCTGGCTATACACGTTGAACATGACCGCTAGTAAGTTACTGGCGAAGGTGCCGAGGTAAGCCAGGTTCTTCTTAGCATCTTCCTTCGAGACTCTGCTCTGGAGAATCATGTCTTCTTCCTCCTCAATTGCGGTGATTGCCTGGTTGGATTCGACAAGGGCTCTCAGCGCCCGGCAAACATCCAGACGCAGATCAACCTGCTGATAAAGCAGATTGGCCAGCATTTCGGCGAATTCCTTATCAAAAGCCACCGTCAGATCCAGTGGCAGATCGCAGTACCCAGGGAGGATAGACCACGTCTGGTGCACAAGCGTTTCGTAGATCTTGGTCTCCATAGTCTTTGGTGCGTCGCCATGGTCAAGTACTTTCTGGAACATGGTTTCGCTCAAAGGAATGAACTCGCTCTTGAAGTGTTGAAGATTGGTGTTGCTTGTGTAGTCGCGCAGAATAGGCAATAACCAAGCCCGACCTGCTTGGCCCTTGACGGGCTTCAGGAGGTTGAGAGGCAGTACGCTGAGAACGGCTTCTGGGCCCATGGCTCTGATAGCCTTTCCAAGCACCTCGTCCGCTTCCTTCTTACCCATGAACGAGTCGTTACCACGGATCTCGCCAACAGATTTGGCAAGGTTCAGGAGCATCGGGTTTGCCCGCCACCTCAGAGAATCGTACATGGCACCAAATACGTTGAAAGTCTCCATCCAGGCAGCCTGAAATTTGACACTCAGCAGATTCTCGGCATGCTTTGCGATCTTCTCCAGGGTCTTTTCGTCGAAGATGGACGGCTCGAGGATGACCTGGTTAGGTACGCATGTGGCAACGAATGAAATGAGACACTCTGATGCAGAGACTCTGATGTTATGCGACGAAGACTCTAGGAATGATGACACCATCTCGAAGAGCTCCGGGAGTTTCTGGAAAGTCTCTTCGGGCTCTAGCTGAGCAGCGACTTCGTAACCTCGCGAAAGAATGGCGATCCATGGTGGTAGAAGCTGCGTATCGTTGGACGAAGGGCGCATTTCGGAGATGATCTCGAGAAGGCGAGGAAGTTTGGCAGAAGCAGCTTCGTCGGCAGCCATACCTCCAAAGATCATCTCGAAGATGTCGAATACAGCCATGGTCATGTGCTCGTTGCCGCTCTTTGCGATACTCAGCAGGAGCTCGCATAGAGACTCGATGTTCTTGCTGGGCCATCCGCCACTGCCTGATGTAATAGTCTTGATCAGTTGCAGGGCGTGGATGAGCGCAGGGTCGTTTTCGGCGTCCTTCTTCTGCTTCTTCGAGATAACTGCCTTGTTGGCCTGCTCTGCCAAGCTTCTCATGGCAGTCTCTGCGCAAAGATCGGCAGCAGGGTGGTCGAGGGAAGGACTCGGCGGAGGGTTCTGAAGGACCTTCTTCAGGGCTTCTTGCGCTCGCTTCCGCAGCTTCGGCCGGTGGTCCAGCGACAGGTTCAGAAGACCTGCTACTGCCCGCCGGGGGCTGATTTCGTTTGTGGCAAGCTTCCATGCTGCCGCGTCTTGGGCAAGCAACAAGGACTCGAGGCAGCCGACGGACGACTTCAGCAGCGCCGCCTCAGCATCGGCAAGAAGCAGAACTGGGGCGAGGAGCTGGAGGATCTGGGTGAACTTGGACCGAAGGAGCGGCTGGGGCGCATACGGGGTGATGAGATCGAGAAGGTAGATGACGGCAGGCGTCAGTTCCTTGTTGATCTGGCCATTCGCGATCGACTGGTTGAGAAGGGCGAGCAGGGCCGCGAAATATCCTGTAGGGGTCCGCGGGGTGTCCTGCTCCTTAAGCGTTTCCTCGACGGCGTTGAGGATGACGACAGTCTGCTGTTGGCTTTGAAGATTGGGTGACCGGATCTTGTCCAGCTTCTCCTCCAAAGTCGCCATTTTGTCTGAAACAGCAACTGGCTTTCTTTGCCCAATGTCGGCGGCAATGTTGAATTGAAAGCTCTTGATACCACAAAAAAGTCGAAAAAGGTTACGATAAGCCCCACCACCCCGGCTTGGTGCGCTATCGATAAACTTATCAATGTGGCTACCACGCTACCTCTTGCTGATAATTGGAACATTTGAAGTCTTGGCTTGGCATAAATACATGGGCCAGAGTGGAGCGTCTCGTCCTTCCCCGTCGTCAAATCAGAAGTGCCATGTCTGATTGATATGGACGTTTGATGCCGCTCAACCATAATATGGTCAACGCAACCTTGCATCAACCAGCAACAGGCATGGTCACAATGAGCTGCGCGGCATGAGAAAACTCAGGACAGGCGCGTAGCTTCTGATGCATATTTCTCCCATCCAATCCCAGCTATGATCATACTAACAACTTAGTTGACATTCGCTTACACGTAGGAAGTGTGGTGAGATGCAGTCGGCGTACCCAAGTCGCATTAGATGAGTATGCCATTTGAATTAAACCTGGGCATCGCATTCGAAGTAGGTAATAGGCCAAAATTGAGCATTTCCCCAATCCAGTTGCAAATGGAACAGCTAAAGTCATAGTTCTGGCGCCTGGTCTCCTGGCTCTGCCTAATGAGAACGAATATATTAGCACTGTAGGATACTGCACAGGCATAAATCCTTATTAAACAGGCGACGAGGCATATAGTCGAGCTGCTCCTTACTCCTAGCTAAATAACAATGGGTATCGGGTATGAATAGGTACCTTATGTACCTACCTGTCTTGCATGTCGTATCAAGTCTCGCGCCAACCAAACAAATCCCCCGTATTCATGAATATCAACTGTGAATTCCCACTTTGATGCGAATAGCAGCCTTTCTGCCATCATGAGTATGAGCAACGGGTAATGTCAAATTACGTTGTTTGCTTCCGGCTCTGATACCAGGTTTCTTTGGTGATATGAACAGTACGATATTGACAAGACGCTGGAGCAACTAATACGATCAGCGTCTATCCAAGGGCCGAGAGTGAGATAGACATTTGGTAAACTTAAGCAAACGATACCATGCAGCAACTCGATTCTGTGGCCATGGTAACGCTCTTGATCATTCCACTTGATCGTTTTCCGAGTGCTGGCAGCATACCTAAGTTGGGAAGGAGCCCATAAGGTAACTACGATCCAAGGAAAGTGGTTTCCTCCTCAAGAACATGAAGTGCAAGACTCCGGGTGCTCCTTCCCTTCCATTCTTACTCCTCCATATTTCTTCAAATTTCCCCGAAGGAAGCCTGCTTGTCCCTCCTCCATCACTCTCTTCTATTCATCCGGGTTATCAGTCATTCCACTTCCCTCACATCACGACATCTCATCACACTTGCAAGTCTGTCTCATGGACAACATGGAGCCAACTAAGGAGTGCGGCAACCCCTATTGCAAGCATACAGACAGTCTTGACACCAAAGATATGTCGTACTGCTCCCAATGCCATGGCGTCCTCTACTGCTCCAAGGAGTGCCAGAAGTGTGACTGGCGCTTCCACAAGATCTACTGCCAGCATCTCACCACCAACGGCAGCAGCTCTGAGAGGTTCTGTGCCCTGCATTATTACGTCGCGATCGCAGGTCAGGATCCTCCGGCTCAGGCCTTGATGAAACAGCTTGGCCTCCCTGCACATGGTGAAATTCCTGTTCGTATGAGAGAGTTCGGCTTTCGGTGAGCTGACCTGCACAGCCTCCCCCTTTTCCTGTTACTGAGATACTAAACGTCTCGGTATAAAGTCTTCCCCTTCGACGTCTTGTTGTAACAGGACAGGACACCCCTGAGAACCTAACCCTCTTCTTCGGCAAAGGCAAAGAGGCTGAGGATGTCACGTATTGCCAGCACATGTTTCGCATCGAGGCCCTGTTCGAGCCTCCCCCAGGTTCCATAAGATACGAGATCGTCAAGGCCAGCGAATTGGACCTTATGTGCCCTGGTTGGTCCCCTCGGCCAGCATCCGCTGCAGAGAGCTGGAAGCTGCAAGAAATTCGGGCCATCCATCACGCGTTCCGCAACAACAAGCACCTGTCCTTTCCCGACGGCAAATTTGAGGATAGGATTCAATTCCTGGTTGAACGCTATGGCGTTTCGCGTTGGGAGGAAATGGAGGAGCTGTACACTTATGCTGTAGAATTCATGGTTTGAGGCGTCTGAACATTGTTGGCGGTTGAGATTTGCTGTCTAGGATGGAGATAGCTCCTGATATGGGGATAACGAACACCATTTGCTTTGAAGGTGAACAGGAGAGTGTAGGTAGATACCAGTGTCATGTATTCTATCGTAATCCACTGCAACGAGTATACAATCGCACTCGCGTCTTCCCCATGCTTTCTTGGTTTACTTGCATACATAAGTCATGCCTGAATTCAACCCAGAAAAACGCCTTGGCTTTAGCACCGATCCCAAATCAACATACTCTCCTCTCCCGTAGACCTGCTCTATGAGAAGTCCTCGCCAGCCTCCACAATCGATTCCTTCACACGAACCAGCAGGGTTGTCTTCCACTTATCCAGCTTTGACATGCGGTCGTACTGGAACAGCTTGTCGGTGAAGTCGTCCTGGTTGCCGCCCTCGATGGCGGCGAGCAGGTCAACGAGCAGCTGGTGCTCACGGTTGCTGGGGAACGTGGGGTCCATGTCGCGGTATTTCTCGAGGGCGCGGTTGGCGGTAACCATGTCGCCGGTGGCGAGGTGGCAGATGCCGGCTTTGAGGAAGTATTCCTTGACGCTGTAGCGCATGAGGCTGTTGTTGAGGGACGCGGCCGCCACCTTCTCGTACTGCTCGATGGCCTTGTAGTAGTCGGCGTCGAGCGCGGCGATGTCGGCCACCTTAAGCCAGAGCTTGTTAGCCAGGGCGGCGGCGTTGTCGCCCTCGTACCAGCCGGCGGCCTCCTCGTAGGCCGCGAGCGCGCGCTTCGTGTCGGCCAGCTGCGTCTCGAAGACCTCGCCCATCGACTCCTTGTGCTGCGCCGCGCGGCGGAAGTTGCCCGTCTTGCAGTACTGCTGGATGGAGAACTCGAGCACGCGCACGGCGTCCTCGGGCGACTCCTGCTTGTAGACCTTGAAGGCGTCCACCATGGCGTTGGCGGCGTCGTTGGGTTCCTTCAGGTTCTTATCCTGGACCTGCGCGGCCTTTTCGAAGGCCTGGCCTGCTTCTCGGTCTGGTAGCACAAGGACGTGTGCGTTAGCTATCTATCTGTACGGGTGGCGTTGGGCGCAAAGCGACAGCAATGCGGTAACGGCGGCTACAGCGGCGGGTCGAGCGTACTCATCTTCTGCATGCGGAAGGCATTGGCGGCTTCGATGTAGAGCTCGGCCGCATCCATGTACTTCTGTTCACGGCCGCCGAAGAGACTGAAGCCGCTCGACGCGCTCTGCAGCGTCTTGTCGGCCTATGTGTATGTATCGACATTTCATCAGCATCGCCTTCTGGATGGCGGGGTGCCCACATGGTGGTGGTGGGGCAGGATGATGCTGACCTTCTGAAGCAGAGCTCGCGGATCTCCTGCCATGTTGGATATAACTGTATAGGTGTAATATGGAAACGGGCGTGATTGCGTGTGTTCGAACGGGTCGTCGTCTGTCGGCGTAGTAGGTAGTGTAGCGTAGTGGTCGGTTGATGTTGGTAGTGGAAGGATGCCGCTGCAGCGACCTAAAACAATCCACCAGAGCTATGACGCTTCAGCTTTCCAACGTCCCCTGCAAGCGGCCCAAGAACGACCCTGAAGTACACAAATGGGCACCTTACACCAACTGTACGGCATTTTGGAAAGCAGATCTACTTGCCAGTGAAAACACCTGCTTTGCTGTCTTGCGTTTTACCACGATCTGCAAATTCGCATCCGATATAGCCACTGAGCCAGTTATTTATTGTCACGTGGCGAGACCTTGTAGGCGATAAACGCCATACATCCATTTTATTTACCTCTTTCCGGCGCATTGGTTCAACCGTTGCAGGCAGCACCAGCAGTGTGTAAAAAAGCCACCTCCCACAAAACCATGAATAGCACGATATGCGCCCAGTGCCGCCAGGCAATACGACAACGACTCAGAACCCCGTCAAGTCGGTATACACAGTCAGCGAAAAGGGCCAATGGCATAGCATCCGTGACGAGGTCATGGCTTCCACAAATCCGACAAAACCACACCAACAGCTCCGACCCCGGCATCCGCTCCGTCCTCTCCAAGCCTACATGGTCCGTCCGGTCACTGCTGCCGCACCAGGATCCCTCCAACCCCTCTTCTTCTGCTACGTCGCCAGCTGAGAAGACCAAAGACAACGACGCCGACGAAATCACCAGCAAAACCCTCCACCACCTCCTGCGCCTCTCGGCGCTGCCGCCCCCCGCGACGCCCGCGGAGGAAGAAGCGCTTCTGACGACGCTGCGGACGCAGCTCCACTTCGTGCGCTCGATCCAGGGCGTCGACACGGCCGGGGTGGCGCCCCTCGCCGCGATCCGCGACGAGACGGCGCGGGGCCGGCGGGAGCAGACGATTGGGCTCGAGGTGCTGAGGGAGGCGCTCGCGCGGGAGGACGTGGTGGGACACAGCCGGCGGCCGAGGCGGAGGCGGGTGGAGGAGCAGAGGGGGAAGAGGAATGAGGCGGAGGATTGGGATGCGCTGGCGGGGGGCGAGCGAGACGGCGGGGGAGGTATTTCGTGGTGCGGAGCGGGAAGGGGGGAGAGGGTCAGTAAGAGAGAAGACTGGTGTCACGTTGCTACTGTCAGTGCTCGAGGGGGGTGCTGCGGAACTAGATGCTGCCTGTTCGGATAGAATAGACATATGCCCATGTCTTTGGTGGAATTTACGCGGCAGATACTGCGCGAGCTTATGTGAAGGACGGGTGCCCGTTCCCTCCAGTAGGGCAGGGCAGATGGTTTAACAGCCCACGCCTCTGCTATGGTTGATGCAGCTGAGCTGAAGCTTTGGGGCAGTATTCTTTACGTTCATGGTTCTGGTTCCGAGCCGCGACTCGAGACAAGCAGTGTGCGTGGTGTAATGTGCATATGGGACTTCCGAGAAACGTAGACTGATCAAGTATGAGCTGTAGCTATGGCATCGGAAGTTACGAGGACAGACTGCGAACGAGCGGGATGGACCACCAAGTTACAAGTCCTCGAATAAGAACCTACCACCAGGGATATTACTGCCCTGCACTTTTCCTAGCCTCGGTTGTTCTTCTGTCTTCCAGCTTTTGTTTTGATCGGACTCACGTGAACTCGCTTGTCAAGGTGAGAATCGAGAACACTCCATCCACAAGGCTGCCTTCCACATCACGCCCCTGGATCTCATAGCACCTTCAAAGACGTACCGAGCGTACGTTGCGTAGATGATGCCGGTTATCTCAAGCTACATGGCCGCATATCACAGTGACGTATTACCCCATGGTTGTATGAAAATCACGACTTGACTGGTCAGGAGGTTGGTTAAGCGCCCCTTGACACAGGATCTGCCTCTTGGGCTAGACCTCGTATTGAGATGCCGGTAAGTGCATATACGAACACCTATCGAAAAGCATACCTCGGGTGAGTGTATAGCGAATCCCATATGGCGAGACTACGCATCGAACACTACAAGGCGATAACTGGTGTTCATTCACCGGGCTTGGGAGTATAAGCGAACGAGAGGGTTCGATTTGCCCTCACAGCCCACTCCATGGGCCTTCATTAGGACATGAGTATATCTTGGATTACATATATGCATACATAAGTTCGAACATTATGTATGTAGGCCATTGGGTTGTCGGCGTGCCATCCCCTGTGCATATGCTCGTTCTATCGTTGTTATCAAGCCACTGCATACATACAGGCATTACACCAGTTTGCCGAATCCGCCGAACCCGAAGCTGTACACATGTAGGACGTTCCAGTATCATCATCGTTGGTAGCATGTCTTTTTTGGCAATCGTTCTCCGTCAAACCCTCGGCGGCACCTAGACTGGCAGTAGAAAGAGGCTGTCCGCTGCCACATCACGCTCAGACATGATGGGCATTAACAGTATTCACAGGTCGGTTCACAGCACTCTCTAGTAGCCCAGGTTGTTCTCTTATCCTCAACGCCTAAGCGTATTCTTTGAGATTTGGACGTAATTTCGTTTCATGTAAGCTATAGTTGGACACATCTAATTCTTTATAGACTGGGAGGTGGACTATGGCCAGCAGCTTATCTGTTGGAAATAAGGTATATCACGAGAGTGTTCCGTGGAGAAATGACGCTGCCGCCAATGTTGGTGTATGCGTTCTCAGGGATACAGCTATGCGGCATCACCCGTGATACTTGGTACCCATGTTCGTCGGACCTTTCTATCCTTCCGAATAGAGGGATGCTTGAGCTCGCGACACGATATCCGGCGTGCTTGGATATGTGATTTGGTACCTGAATTGAATCTCAGTAGTTGTAATCAGAAATACAAGGGACAGCCCTGCTGCGTTGGACCTGGTGGCGGATTTGAGAATGCTACTCAAAGCGGGCTTCAATTTGCCGCGGGTGGTATCGTTGCTCTCGCGGGCAGGCATGATGGCTGGACCGGCAAAGTTTGCCAGCGCCGAACCTGCCGCCCCGGCTGAATAATGACGGGTTATATGTATTTAGATCTCTCCATCTGGTTCTTGATGGGGCGATGGAGTGGTATCTGGGAGCCTTATCCGCGGGGAGGTTGGTGTGCCATCACCAAATCCCCCCAAGAAATCTGACCACACAGCGCGCCGCATTTCCAGCACATGTGCGGCACGAGTGGGATTGGGCTCAATTGAGGAATTCTCCCGGAGTGGGCGCCGATGCACAACACATCGTGTTAACGCAAGACTAGCCCATGTCGCTGGCGATAATATGCAGATCCATTGCTTTTTCCGGCAACGCCTGGTCGTGATCGCGAGCCGCCATTGGTGGAAGAGGACGTCGAGGTCGCAACCTACAACGTGACCATTATACCCTGCCAACCAACCCGGCTCGATACGAGGAATATAGCATCGCATCGAGAGCGTAGCGGCAAACAATGCCGCGGCAACGCAACCGACGATGCTCACGCTACGCTCCGAATGCAGGCGAGACTGACGTAGGAAGGATGGAATGCCAAGCGGTGTGACATCCTTGACATCCTTCACCAACATACCTTAAATACCGTTGGGCATCCTTCGATAGATTCCTGTCCCTCACTCTCTCCAGCCAGTGCATTCCTACCTCAAGAGAAATCACCCACTTCATATATCCTCTTCATCACCATAATCCAATACCCCAAACCGCCACCAAATACTCTCCCAAACCTTTCAAAATGCAGTTCACCAGCACCATCGTCCTCGCCTTCATCTCGGCCCTGGCCACCGCGGCCCCGACTACCCCGGCCGCCGCCGCCGACGCCTGCGCCGCGACGCACACGGCGTGCCGCGCCGCCGCCAACGGCGACAACACACAGATCATCGCGTGCGACGAGGCGCAGACGCAGTGCGTGGGCGCGTGCCTGCAGGCCCAGACCGTCTGCGCCTTCGCGCCCGACGCCAACATGTCCTTCTGCGCCGCCGAGTACGTCGGCTGCTCCGGCCTGGCCGTCGAGACGCTCCAGGACTGCGAGAAGCAGGACGACGCCTGCATCAACGCGCCCGACGCCAACATGAGCTTCTGCGCCTCCGAGAAGTCCAAGTGCCAGGGCTTCTGCGAGGCCGCGTACGGGGACTGCCGCGTCGCGCCCGACGCCAACATGAGCTTCTGCGCGTCCAAGTACGCCAACTGCCTGGGCTACAACCCTTTCTAAGCGGCGGAGAGAGGAACGAGGGAAGGAACCCGTGGGAGGGATCCTAAGGAAGAAGGGGGTACTACCAAAGGCAGTCACATGATAATAGCGACAAGCTGCACGAACCTTGGAGTGTGATTGGTCACGAGTGGTGAAGATGATGATGTTGATGATGATGATGGATGCATAGTCAAGTAATGAAGGACGATGATATTGTACATAAATTGTGCTGGCAGCATAAAAAGTTCAGCTAATATAATGTAATGGACTCTACAGAAAGATGCAAATTTGTGCAAACGTGGTCCCGGTTTGGTGGTTCAGGTTGACGGCGACGACGTCGGTGTCTATTCGCTTGCTTGGCGAGTTACCAGGTAAAACAGGAAATACATGTGATGAGTAAACGACTGGGATTGAACATGCATGCCTTGCAGCTTACTACGGTTAATAGTTGGTAAGAAGTATTTAGGTAACCTTCCAGCTGGGAATATCATTCTCCTCCATATTCCCCTGTCGTACATCCAGAATAAACCGCCTGTGGTGCTGTAAAAGGTATTGCGTCATTGTGCAATACCCGTACCATTCGTTGCTCAAGTTCGGCTGCGGATGACTTCGCTTCCCGGTTTGCTTACCGAACATTGGCTCCCTCCCTATAGGTTCGTCCCTTGGAAATGGAATTGGATTATATAATTGCCTTGTTCAGCGCGACCCAGAGTATAAGTTGGCAGTCCCATGGTTCGTGAGTTGACGTAGACTCCTGCCAGACCCAAAATCGGAACCTTTTATATGGGTGCGTAGGTGGGGGAGGCCGCCCAGGTACTCTTGGTTCTATACGCTACGGCTCCAAGTTTCCCCCCTTCACGTGCGTGCCTTGCTAGCTTCCTTCTATCAAGGAAAAGCAGCTGCATCGAAGCTCTCGCAAATCCACACGGCATGATTGTGATGGACAGATATCCACGCTTAGCGTTATGGAGAGAGAGAGAGAGAGGGGGGAGGAATTGGAGTGCTGGAGATGGGTGATGATACGCATGCAAGTGACGACGCATCCCAAGACCGACCGCTATATCGTCGCCTATCGTGGGAACCACGGGACTTGGTATTGTGGTAAAGCCGATAGATAGGGGATATGTGGCTGGTTATCGGTGTTAGCGGGTTCGACTCGACGTTTTACTCTTCGTCCACTGTCTTACAGAGAAACTCGGACAGAGAGAGGCCAACGTTGAAGACTGCCGGCATGTTCGTTCGTGTTACGGTATTACCGGTCCGGGCTGTAGACAGGCCCAAGAATAGGACACATCATTCGTACAGTCAACTCGGTGCATCACAGAATGGTCGTTTAGGGGGATATGGCATCTCTCCAGGAGGATAGGAATACACTTCGTAAAGAAGCGAGGTTCACATGGTGCAGCTTGTGTACCATTTCCCGCTTGAGCTATTACTATTTGGCGGATACCGTTTAATACCATGGATGAAGCCTCTGTAGGCCTTCGTTATGCAAGGAATACGTTAAACGAAAACGCCGTTGCGAAAGGGTACTTCTGACATACCCAAGAACTACCTCCGATAGTTGGATCGTACAATTTCATGTAGAGTATGGGGTCATGATAGCCTGTTTTGCAGTTTGATGCGAGCTAACAAAGTCTTGCCGAGTTCTGCTTACGACTGAAGTGTATCTTTCGTGGCCATCGAAAGCGTACACCAAACTCCTCCTTACTAAACAGGCCATGAAGGGCACGTGGCTTTGGCAATGAAGCAGGTTTTTTTTTTTTTAGAAACCCTTGCCGGCGCCAAGCATGTCAAGCAGATGTCAAGAATCATCTGCTCATTGGGGTATCACAGCCGGCTGGCTGCCCTGACACGGGACTTCAGTGGCCTGTAGAAGAGGAGTTCAGCCCAGCGAACCACTTGCCACACTGCCAAGTCGTGCCTTGTCCATTTCAGATGGTGGGCATCTGTACCTGACACGCATATGCAGTGTCACCAAGCCATTCGGTTCGTCCACCCGCGTTTTCGAATCAAGGAACGAGGTGGTATCGATATCATGCCTTATGAAGCTCACACATGCAGTCGACCAATGGCAAGTGAGTCCACGAATGATCTGCTGGCAGGATTATGGGAATAAGCAACACTCCGCTTGCTGTCAGTCGATGTTCTGCAAGCCATGGTTGGATCCCGTATGGGCTGTGTCTCCCTTTCTGAGGGCGGTCGAGGAGAAGACGTCCCAAGTCGCTTTGCCCGAAGACCCGGCGACGGTGCTACTCCTCGACAGGAATGTCAATGCAGTATAGACGTAACATTGGCGGCAAACCAACTTATGTAAGTAAATCACCGAAGGTCTACTGTATGTATCAGTGGGCACATACGTGTAGCGCAGACCCTGACGGTTCGGTAACAGAACTCCTTAACACTCGGACACATTTCGCTCAAGACGGGAGATGGCCGGAGCGATGACACGCTGAGATTGAGTTCCCTCGCAAACAGGTTGCATTGCGATGGGAGCATGCTTCCCCGTCCCGCCGTCCGTCAAGATGAACCCCATCGGCCGCGACGATATTGTCACCGCCTGTTTCGATCTTGACAAGGGTCGAAGAGACGGTGATGAATAGTCGAGCGAGATTTTCCAATAGGAAGATCAAGGTGTTGCTGTCAGACACTGGCTGGTACGACTTGCCATCGCCGGCAATTTTCCATATTTTACGAAGTAATTTCCTGGAAGCAATTCTAGGTACTAATAGATGTGTACGTGCAGGCGGCGGGTTTGTTTGGCGGAGACTTCCAATGTCATAGCGGCTCGGAGCCTCTGCCCCTAACTCGGAAGGTCTTGTTGAACATCCCTGGACCTTGAAAGCCGTTACGCCAGGCAAACAAGCAAATTAGGTTGGCCGGGCCCCTAACAGTAGTGCGTATACTCCAGTACCTGTTCGAGGCTTAGTGTTGGTATTCTGTCCAAGAAAACGCGCTATGACAGCCTAATAAGAGCGAGGAGGGTTCCTGATACGCCTAATGCGCCTCCCAACCCACCGTTGAAGAACCGCAGGGCAAGGATGGCAGCTGAGAATTCCGCGGCGGGGCTTGGGGGGCACGGAACTCAAACGACGCAAAGTGATCGGCCATATCGTGCAAGTACTGTTAGCTTATTGATCCTACTACTATGCACTCTGCTCTCCCTTTGAGCCTTCCACCCCCCGGGCTCAGCAGATACGTGTACAGTAGCAGGCAGAAGCAGACTGTCGAACCTAGGGATGCCTCCACAGGCCACAATCTGCGCATATCATGAATCATCGTGAACCGTGTGATTGCACCCGCACATCTTTATTCTAAAGACCAATCCCAGAGGGGGGGGCGATACTCAGCCTGGCAGAGTTGACGATGGAGATGGAGGACGGAGATGTCTCCCAAAGAGCGTTTAGCCGTTCCCCAGTACTCAATAGGCAGTGGGACCCACTGCTGGAACGAGCAATAAGCAAGGTTTAACTTTTGGTCTCGACCCCTGAGCCCAGCAGAGCGTTTTTGGACACCACAAAAAAGAAAAAGCATGAACCAATGTGCACGCACTGCGCTAGTGACCTTCAACAGTCAACTCGTTACCCGTTCAGCGTCGCACCGGAACCAGGCCCCGACCGGGATATCTCGAGATTGCATGAGGAACGAACACAACAATCCCATTGCCGTTCGGACGCCGCGACAGGCCCCAGGAACAAGGCCGGCAGGCTGATTGGACGCTAGAGAGGCATGAGGAGGAGATAGCGTGAGTAGGTACGACGAGGGAGGCACTGCATCGCACTGCGCCAGTCTCTCGGCCTCGAATCGACAGCAGGATCACATCACCGCTCCCATCTATTTCAGCCGGAAGTTTAGAATGGTTCATGATGACTATTCGCAAACTATTTGGGGGCCCTGCAGTGGGTGGATCATTGAAGATCTTATCTGAACCGAGCCCTCTCAACCAGCATTTTCTGGTATTGCCTCTTCAGCAGATCCGAGCTCGCCCTTGCGTTTACTCCAAGTTGTATACGTACTGCCAGCAAGACAGATGATGTGCAGTTGCCTTTCGATACCAAACCCTACAATCCTACGGGGCACTAGGTCCGCATAACAAACCCCCCCTTTGGAATACATTAGGGACTAGTTCAACGGCAACCGGCTGCCGCATACTCCCTTGACTCCGTACCGAGGCGGGTCGCCATGGCGAAAAATCGACCGATTTGGGACAAGCTGCCTTGGAGCACCCCCTGGAGCGTCTCCTGATCAATGCAGTCAAGTGAACTAGGTGAATTCTCTATCGCTTCTCCCGGCAACCCTCACAATAGGTACCCCAGTCTTGGGTCGCGCATGCGCTGAGCTCTGTTGAGCTCTGAGCCTGCTCTCTCCATCCCTACCAGGCGCAGCCCGTACGTAGTACGTACTCGCATGGGACTGTAAGGCGAGGCCACCCTTTAAGCCTAGCATGCGGTCTGGTGCGGAGAGTCTCCTGGCAAGAACACACCCCCTAGGCTAGGCAGGAAGGGCAATGGAAATTCGAAAGGATGCAGGGAATGGGGCTCGAGGAGATTAGATGCCATACCATATTCCGATGATGGCGTATGGGGAGCACCCGAAACGATGCCACTACGCCATGTTGGCAATTATATATAGGTGCCATCTTGGCTTACCTCGAGTCAGGCTCCCTTCTCTTTGCCAAGGCACTCACTTTCCTTAAGTTAGAGCAACGGCCTCACCTCAAGTCATTCCTTTTTGTAAGTATACTACCTTTGAACGCCGCTCGACGCCTGCCTGATCTTGGCGGCTCCGCAAGGGCCGCAGCTCGACTACAGATGAACTACTAGCTAACAACCCCACTCTCCAGTGAGCTCTAGTGCCAAACCATGTTGTTCAACAAGCTCTTCAGCCTCATGGCTGCCGTCGTGCCTCTGGCCGTGGCAGTCGACCTTGACGGATACGAGTACGTCGTCGTCGGCAGCGGTGCCGGTGGCGGCCCGCTCGCCGCCCGTCTGGCCATCGCCGGTCACAAAACCCTCCTTATCGAGGCCGGTGACGACCAGGGCAAGAACCAAAACTACACCGTCCCGGCCTTCAACGCCAAGTCCTCCGAGGACGAGCACATGGCCTGGAACTTCTTCGTCCGCCACTACGAGGACGACGCCAAGCAAGCCCGCGACTTCAAGACCGTCTACGACCTGCCCGATGGCGGCGAGTACATCGGTCTCGACCCCCCTGAGGGCGCCAAGCTCAAGGGATCTTTGTACCCCCGTACTGGCACCCTCGGTGGCTGCACCGCCCACAACGCCCTGATTGCCGTCTACCCTCACCGTTCTGATTTCGAGTACATCGCCGAGATGACTGGCGACAAGAGCTGGAGCGCCGACAACATGCGCACCTACTTCGAGCGCATGGAGGACAAGAAGTACCTCAGCCTCCTTCCTCTTTCCAATGACGGTCACGGCTACAAGGGCTGGCACACCATCTCCTGGGCGCCCCTGTCCATCCCCCTGGGCGATGCCGGCATCATGTCCATGCTACTCGGAGGTGCTTTCGCCATCGGCAACTTGACCAAGTCCGTCTTCGACATGGCCACCCTGCTCGCCGGTGATGCCAACGCCAACACCGAATCGCGCGACCAGGACCCCGGCTACTACCAGATCCCCATCTCCACCAAGGACAACACCCGTGTCGGCTCGCGCGAGTTCGTCCTCGACACCCGCGACGCTGTCAACTCCGACGGCAGCAAGAAGTACCCTCTGGACGTCCGCATGAACTGCCACGTCACCAAGGTCACCTTTGACGAGTCCGTCAACCCTCCCCGCGCCACCGGTGTTGAGTTCCTCGACGGTGCCCATCTCTACAGCGCCAGCCCCCTGTCCCGCAGCGCCAAGGCTGGTATCCCCGGTTCCGCCAAGGCTTCCCGCGAGGTCGTTGTTGCCGGTGGTGTCTACAACTCGCCCCAGCTCCTCAAGCTCAGCGGTGTCGGCCCGGCCGAGGAGCTGAAGAAGTTCGACATCCCCGTCATTGCCGACCTGCCCGGTGTCGGCACCAACCTGCAGGACCACTACGAGATCTCCGTCCAGGCCCGTACCGACGACCAGTGGGTCGCCTTCAACGGCTGCACCTGGCACGGCGATGAGAAGGACTCCTGCATCGACAAGTACGAGAACCCCGGCTTGCTCGGCGACCAGGGCGTCTACGCCTCCAACGGTCTCGCCGCCACCATGTACAAGAGGAGCAGCACCGCCCCCAACAAGGACTGGGACACCTTCGTGTTCGGCGGCCCCGTCAACTTCCGCGGCTACTTCCCCGGCTACAGCATCAACGCCACCGACGAGCACGACTGGTGGACTTGGGCCATCCTCAAGTCTCACCCGCGCAACTCGGCCGGTGGTGTGACTCTGCGCTCGGCCGATCCCCTCGACATGCCCGACATCATGTTCCACTACTACTCCGAGTCCAACGGCGAGTACAAGAAGGACATCCAGGCCATGGTCGAGGCCGTCGGCCTCGCCCGCGATGCCTTCGCGCGCCAGCCCCACAAGACCACCGAGGTCATGCCCGGCGCCGACGTCCAGTCCCAGGAGGACCTCGAGCAGTGGATCCAGGACATCACCTGGGGCCACCACGCCTCGTCCACCTGCCCCATCGGCACCGACTCGGACCCCATGGCCGTCCTCGACTCGTCCTTCCGCGTCCGCAAGGTCCAGGGCCTGCGCGTCGTTGACGCTTCCGTCTACCCGCGCATCCCCGGTACCTTCACGGCCGTCTCGACCTACATGGTCGCCGAGAAGGCTGCTGATGTCATGCTCGCCGATCTGAAATAGAGCAGAGAAGGGTAGAGCAAGCAGTGTTATGTCTCCTCGGCCTGCGCCCTGACGATTTGGTCCCGCACGCCAAGTAAAGTATGGGGGAACTTGCTAGTTAGCACGGCAACGACAAGAACAAGAACAAGAACAACATAGTTTGATAATTGGCCATTTTTACCAGCCAGCGACAAGTATACAAATTTAAGTACATAGTAATAATGATACCTCTGACAAAAATACCCATATGCACAGATTCAATAAGAATCGTGCCAGTCGTTTCACTGACGTTGCTTCAAGCTCCAATTAATTAGCTGATATGATTTTCAATGATGTGCTGTTGATTGACGCCGGTATCATGACTCGTAAATCTCCCTCGGGAAGGCGGCGAGGTCGGATCGCGGAAATACCCATCGGAAAGGAGGCTCCTCCCTCCCCACCGGACTGCTACTGCAAGCTCGAGTACTCTTGCTGTGCCTGGCTCTTGCGTCCCTGCGTCCTTGCTTCTTTGTGTCTGTGCCGCTCGCTCGCTCTGATGCTATCCGAGCGAGCAGGGACTAACCTTGATTGCGCCGCAGGAACGAGGCGTAGAAGCTTGGCTTTCAGCTGGGCTTTGACATTGATGAACGTTCCTCAACTCCACCTTGCACGCCGTTGCGTTACGTTGCGATGATGATGCGTTGCGTTGCGTTGCGTTGGCTGTCTGGCTTGTGGGGCCGGAAACCGTTACACTGAGGACTTAGATCTATCGTTCGGTCTCTTTGGCATGACCGTAAAGCCGTGAAACCGTATCTGAAGAACCGAGATGGAGATGGTGTAAGTCCGAAGAGGGACATCAGGAGAAGACGCTCGGCCAGGGGATATACTAGTCCGTCAAAGGCCAGGCCGCTTCGCCCGGCATCGAAAATGTTTTCAAAATAGTCGGCACATCAATGCTGTTTTTTTTTCTCGTTTTTTTTTCTATCCGGGATACTTGTCGCTATACAGAAAGCAGTGGGAACAGAAATAGCCCAAGCTGAGATCGCCACAACAGGACCAGATTAATGGGAGGCATTTACTGTAGGCAGGGAGACTGGAAGGTGAGGATGGCGGACACCGAAGGGTCTCCAGGGATGCGCCTGTTACACATCAGACGTTAGGCGGCTCGGCGACAGGTGTCAGACGCGACAGGCTCGGCTTAGCGGCCACGTGGAAAACAAAAGCCAGATGAACTAATAAACGAGGCGGCAAACGTTTCCTTACAAAGCAGCTTACCAAGGCGTCAACTGCCGCTCCTGTGCCGTAATCAGATGCCGTTATTCTCCTCAGGCAAGGTTCGTGATTGCTTTGGTCCCAGACAGGCAGGCAATTCTGGGTCGCAGGAGCTGAAGAAGAAGCCTGCTGTCTCCGGGAATAGCACAAATGGAAGACTCGAGTGCGACTAGTGCGAACTAGCGCTTGCTAAGCCGGCGGAGTTGAACCAGAACCACAGCGACCATATCCACATATTGACCGAGGCAGGCATCGATTGCCAGGCACTGCCAGGCATGGGCAAGGCCAGGCATGGGCAGGGCCAGACATGGGCAGGGCCGAAGGCAATCGTAAGACCGAACGTCTGGGAAGCAAAGCACGAGGGAACGCGAGGGCAGACCGTGCGTTGGAAATCTCTAATCTCCATGTTACGGGTTACGGGGATGACCAATCTGCCTACGTACATACGTACATATGTACACCAGTCCTACCTGAAACACAGATTGGCAAAGATCGTCTTCTCTTATTCTTTTCTGCCTTATTTTTTTATTCTTCTCGCTCGCTCGCGTTTATCATCTATCTGATCTGCAGGCGTTTTCACCTTGCACGCATATGTATCCTGTCCGATGTGCAGTAGCTCGCAACGAGGATGCGGGTGAGTGGGTAAGATTGTTTCCTGAAAGCCCGTTTTCCCACAACGGCTTGTTCGCCTGTCATCGATATTTCATACCGACCTGCATGTTCTGACACATCTGGCAGTCTAGTCTAAAACACATAAAAACAAACTAGAGACTGACTCTCGAGCCCTCATCCTCGCTAGCACCTCACCAACTGCCACAAGCAAGCCAACGAATTGCTAGCCTGATATAGGTTCCCTAAGAACAGCACATCGGCTATTTTCGACCACATAACCGTTGCATCTAGCTGTACCGCTAGGGTCACCGTCGCTTTATGGTTATCGGTGGTTAGCACAGCGTGCCTCGGCATCCGCTATGAACGTCTTACGACATGTTCAATAGCATTCTTCACATATAGCAGAACACGGGTGACGGAAGATGCCCTGGCTTGGATCCCCGAGCAACCGCAACGTAACCCGGCATGAGTGGAGATATGAATCTATAACATCTCACTTATGATGTTCACAGCAACAAGAGACAGATCCAAATAGTGACCTACCCTCCACCTCTTATGAACCCAGTATATGCATGGCTGGGCATGGCTGGGCATGGCTGGGCATAGATGTGCGTGCATACGGCCTGCATATAACATTCATATCATTCATACGGGTGATAGCTGCCACTGGCCAAGGGGGATTAAGACATCACAAAGAAGATAGGAGTAATTTGGGTTACGGGGTTCGAATGAGGACCAGGATGTACCGGACGAGTCTAGCCGGTCTTGCAGCTGTCTCATGCGTACTCGTCCGAGTTGGGTATGACCGGGGAGATCTATATTGATGTCAGATTATGAAGTGCACCGTACCTGAGCAGGACCACGATGGAGGTAAGGAGGCTCAGTACCCTCTCTGCCCGTGCCGACCTGGCCAGCCACGCAGGCAGTTAAGTTGCCCTCGTCCCCTCTTTTCCTCCCTTTTCTCGCCCCGCTGGCGGTTCCCTTGGTTGTTGGGCCAGATGAACGGGAACACGATCATATCGAACTTTGTTGCTCCTTCTTTTTCGCTGTGGTTTTCCCCTGGGGTCCTGGGGCACTAGTTTGAGAGAAAAATACGTCGTTGCGGAGCCGCTGGAACTAGCGACCAAATTTCAAAACCACTTTCTAGCTGCTGGATGTTCGGCTCTTCCTGGCTTTCCCTGGTGCTGCGGCCTGTTGGTGCCCACTCCCGCCCACTCCCGCCCACTCCTGTCCACTGCTACCCACACTTTGCCATGAGGTCGCCGGGAATACCCCCTGTATCTGGTCCTGTCCAAATCTTTGGGTAATGAGTCCGCTGTCCTTGGCGTAGCTGCCTGCCTCTCTCGGCCGTTGCATTTCCTTCCTGGGCATGGCGTGATATGGGCAGGCAAAGCATTGCATATGCATGTATGTACATACTACTAGCAACCTACTACCTACTACATGGCATGCAGCAAGCAGGCAGTTTGCTGCCACCGTCGGCAGAGAGTGTCCGGCACGTACTCCGTAACTCACGCAGGTACAGCGGACTGGCCTGTGTCCCGACTGTGCCTGCGCAAGTGCCGGGTGGTGTTCCCAGACGGGCTCGAGGTGAAATTCAAATTGTACAGCCGCCCGGTCCTTTTGGGGGGACCTGTCATCTCTGACGGCCTCCTTCCCTTGCATATGCACAGTTCTCTGTGTGATTTATGAAAAAACAAAACGAGAAACATCAAAAGCAATTGTCTGGTTCATCACATGCTGGCAGCAAACAGAGGGGGGACGGGGAGAAACACGAGAGAATGATTTCGCTCTGGCCGGTAACGACCATGATGGACGTAGACGTTTACTGCTGCGGGTATAGTCAGTTCGTTTTGTCATTTTTCGAAACAGCCGCCGCGTAGTAGCAGCAGAAGTGTATCCAAATATGGCCTTTGGTTTTACCACGGCCTGCATAACCCCTTCACTAACGAGAAGTCCCCTCTTTCCAAGTAGATGATGACCGGCAACCCCGGTATGGTAGAGCCACCCTGCCGAGGCCATGACCGCTGCTGGTCCTCCACAACCCCTACATGCCTAAGCCAAATGCAGTGGCCGCCAACGGTGACTGTTGTGCGTGTCTTCTGTCTGAAGCATGGAGTGCGAGGGGCGAGACGAGGAAGGGGGACGTCTACAGTCTGCATGTGCGTCCAGGAGGCCCAAGCTGCAACATACTACCTCAATACAGGACGAACCTGGTCTTGCTCAAGCCTCTCGCCTCTCCACACACCGGCTCATTAGGAAAGAATATGGCCAATCTGGAAATTCCAGACTGGGCGGGTAACCACCCGGGTGGTGTACACAATTGCTTAATCCACACACGAGAAGGGTCGCCAAGCCTGTCTCTCCATTTTGCTGGCAGGTCACAGACTCGCAGCGTGGATGGCCAAGAAGAGCAAGATAACCTCGGGGGCCCGCCCTGCTGAAAGAAGGACATATCCCCTAGAGCATAGTCACCCTGCCCGGGCTTCCTGCATGCCACTTACAATACAACCGCACTGGTCTTGTCAGTATATGTACATATCCCCGGTGTGTGACGAGATTAGATCTAAGATCTTCGCTACCTATATCTTCTGTTGAACGCCGCTGCTCGAAAGCTGGTTCTCGTTCGGACCCCCCTCCTTTCAAGAAAGAAGGCCAGCTTCATCGACAAGACTAGCTCCCGAGGAATAGGAACCTATACGGCAAGAAGGAGGGCAGCATTAATCATCATCATCATCATCATCATCATCATCATCAAGCCAAGGTTCATGACGACAACATAACGACGGGGGCCTAATAATAATAATCGTATCACGGCACATCACCCACCTTATACTCCCGGCGCAGCTTAACGACAAGAACGACGACGACGACGACGACGACGACATGGAAGCCCAGATCCCAAACCGGGGGCCGGAGCTCTTGGCGATCGATATCATTTTTGCCATCCTAGCTCTGACAGCATGCATACTGCGAGTGTTCACAAGGACGTTCATGGTGAAGGCTTTTGGTGTTGACGATATCCTCATGGTGGTATCAACTGTAAGTAACGCCGTCTTATACACGAGTAGAGACATACTCGGGCTCCCCTCAGGTGGAACACCTCCCAAAACGTACAACAATTCTGACCTCAGATAAGGCCTTCTTCCTGGTGTACGCCTCTTTCTCCATAGCCGGCACGCATTTCGGAACCGGCCATCACCACAAGGATTTGCAGGTGCCAAATATCCAAGCAGCAATGAAGGTGAGTTCCCGGACTTTCTCCTTTCCCTTTTCTTCTACCCAGAGAGAGGGGAAACACAAAGATGGGCTTGTGGCTGACGAGAGACCGTAGTGCTGGTGGATGTGTTATCTCACATACACGTGCTCCATGATCACGTCCAAGATCTCCATCGGCCTGTTCCTGCTGCGGATAGCCGCCAAGAAGATTCACCAGAAAATCATCTACGCCGCCATGACCATCTCCGTCATCTCGGGCCTGGCCTTCTTCTTCGTCACCCTGTTCCAGTGCAACCCGTCGCCCTACTTCTGGAACCGATACGTGCCCGGAGAGCCCGGAAGCTGCGTCCCCTCCGACGTCATCATCGCGCTCGGATTCCTGTACACCTCGTTCAGTCTGCTTTCCGACTTCACCTTCGCTCTCCTCCCGGCCGTCCTCATCTGGGACCTCAAGTTGAAGCAGAGAACGAAGTTCGCCATCATTCCTCTTCTGGCCATGGGTTGCGTGTAAGTTTACCTCCCTGTCTTATGCCTATCCGAAGTGGTTGCGACTGTGCACAACAGCCTGGGAGGATACGCATCGTTTCGAAACGATGAGACTGACTCAACTTGCCCCCAACCATAGTGCATCCTGCGCCGTCGTTGCTCGTTACCCTTACATGCCTCGACTCCGCGAGGTGGACGACTTCCTCTGGGCCACCGTCGACATCGCCATCTGGTCGACCGTCGAGCAAGGCCTGGCCATCACGGCCGGTAGTCTCGCGACCCTCCGCCCCCTCTTCAAGCACATCGGCTACAGCCTGGGCCTGACGACGCGGCCCTCGGACTACGCCCCAGGCGGCGGCACGAACCCCAACGGCTACGCGAAGCAGACGCACCACTCCAACGTGCAAGGGCGCAGCCGCAAGCTGAGCCGCAGCGGCGTCGACGACTTCAGCAGCCGGTCCCAGTTCTCGCAGCTCGACGACGAGGCGCGCGTCGGCAGCAGCGGCGGCGGGCAGGCGATCCCCCTGTCCAAGGTCGAGGTGCGCATCACGGCCGGCCGCGCCCAGCACAGCAGCAGCACCAGCCACAGCGGCGGCCCGGGCGGCGGGCTGCGGTCCATGAGCGAGAAGAACGAGAGCGAGGAGGAGCTGACGGGGACGGGGAACCAAAAGGTGGTGCAGCCCATAAGTTTTGTGTCCGACGAGCACCGCTAATTTGAGGGTCTTTTGAAAATTTTATAGAACTACAACAACCATAGCATCATGCGCACAGTGCAGATCTCCTCCCAACGGGAAAGCTTCGATGAATATAGGGGTCGTATGTGAAGAGTACGGCGTCCCTCCTCCTCCTCTTCTTCTCCTCTTCTCAGCGTCCTCTTTCCCACCAAAGGAAGGCTGTCGTCTTTTATGCCTGACCGTTGCCGCCCTTTCCTGTCCCACCCTTTTCCGGTCTTGCCAGCTGCAGTGGAACGGGGTAGGAGAGAAAGAGCGAGCTTCGTGACAGACAGCAGAAAACAACAAAACAACGAAATCAAAAATTAACGTCGACATGGGTGAAGGGGGCCAGAAGCGTTGCTGTCATCTTCACACCTTTTCTTGTAAAAGCTTCATTTGTACATATAGCATACTTTTTATTGTTTTGTTGCGTGTCGTCATGGCTATGACTATTTTTTTTTTGTGTTCTTGATTGGAAATACCCTCGTATCGGATGGACCTTTTTGAGGAGTAGATGCATGAGTTTCTAGGCTACTTGGCAGCATCATGTTTATGAGAGCGAATTGATTGACACCAAACTTTTTGGAGAAAATCATACCTACAACCTTTTAATCGAACCTTCATTTCTCCAGTGACTGAGGGTCTGGCATTGCTGCATCGTCGTCTTCAAAGGCTGTCCTGAAGCCAACACCGCATACCCGTCATTTCCTCATCATCAATGATGGGTTGCCCGTCTGCCCCAGACCAAGTCAGCACACAGCGCAAGTCACGATAGAAGGGCCAACCACCTTGTTACAGCTGGTGAGTGCCCCATCTCCCGGCCCACCACTCTGCAGTCCGCATCGTCAGAGAAGCGCCGACGCGAGAAGTGTCTTATGTACGCTTGCGTTGCGCCCACATTGCGGGTGGAGTTGGGTCGTGTTTTGTTCGACTCCGGAATGGGGGCGGGTCACGCCATCGTCAAATCGCTCCTCCGAGCCGACTGTTGAGCTGGGTTGAACTGTGGGACTTGCTTCGCGGCTTTGAAACCTCTTGTTGATCTGTGACTACCTGTGTGGTATGATGCGGTATCACAGATGATATGATGGGCATTGGACAAGAAGCAATGTCCATGGTGTGGTATCGCCCGTGTCCAACAAGCAATCATTGCGCCGACTTGCACGGCTGTTTCCATACTTACTTTCCTCCTAGTGAATCGAACAAACCGTTGGCCCAGGCTGACCGACCAACCAGACTGCGCCGCTCGAGCTAGAGGGGGGCGGGAGTGTGACTCCGGCATCGCTTATTGGCGCTATCGTGAATCGCTCAAGCTACAGTATGAGAGGTGGGTAGTCCGAAGAAAAAAGAATGGCCAAAGTGCCATGGTTTTGCGAGAAGCAGATAAAGTCCGGCTTCTCTTCAGAGTAGGTGTGTAGTATTCAAGAAAAGCTTCTTAGAGCTGAAACGTAATGGTACCTGGCTGCCCTGCCGCCCAGAGCCCTAGATTGACGAGATCGAGCTGCTATTGGGCTCCTTCCTTATTTCTCCAGGCTCACGATGCGAGGGAAAATTTGGCGGTAGAACGAGCCCCCAGCGTCTAGGTAAAGTCTAGGCCCTAGACCGCTGCCGGCGAGGGAAATCCGGTGCAGGTTCCTGGAGCCAGCTAACCCGTTTAGCTGAGGCTTAAGGCGCCATCATCGCTCCTGTTGGTTCTGATCGAGGATGGGGGTTTTTTTATTAGAGCAGAGGCACAGTGTCATTACATCATTCCCGTCAATTAGCGGTGTTCGCGGCTGGGGGAGAAAGCACTGGGCACTTGCAGCCAGTTTAAGTCTTACAGGGGGGTAGCTCCGGTGCCTCACAGAAGGTCGCTGGTACCTGGCCTCCCCATAGCGGACCGTGGGGAACCCCAGGTCTCTTCTACAAGCTATCGCTGCTGATAGCTTTGTGTCTCTCCACACCCCTCCTTCTCCCTCCTCCATCCCACTACATCCTGCCTGCCTGCCTGCCTGCAGGCATTCCCCCTCACCTACCCACCCCCAGCCAGCGGCCAGCCGTCGTCCACGCAAACAAGGCGGCATTCTCCCAATCAATGTCCATAGGTCAGTCCAACAATGCGGTTTTATCCTTAGCTCCAAAACACTCGCTTTGCTCGGCTTGCCTGAACCAGATAAGCAGAGACGCAGGGAGAGCGAGGAGAGGAAGGGGGAAAAATATCTTTGGATCTTACTTTCTGCCGCTGCCAGTCTGCCTTCGTACCTGAATTGAATCCCTCGTGTCTGCCACACTACTTTTCAACTGCCGGTCGCCCTTGCTTCTTGCTTCTGTCGTGATTGTGCGAAAAGCTCTTCTCTCTAGTATACCTTACACAGTGTTGCAGACTTAGACTACATACATTGGCTATCTCGTGTGTGTGCTTTTAACCTCCTCCGAACCGGGTGTGATCCTGGCGTGTGCTCTTCGGCAGCAGCAGCAGCGGCTCCGGCTCTCGAAAAGCTTCTAACCTCCCTCCCGCCATACCTCCTCGATCCACCTAAACCATGGTCGTTTTCGATGGCCATGAGTACCTCACCGAGGAAGAGAAGCGCCTGAAGGAAGACCGCGAGCGTACCAAGTACTGGAAGAAATGGGGTCCCTACGTTGCTGAGCGGCAATGGGCTACAGGCAAGAGGATACCAGTGCTTTTGGCCCAGCTGCCCTCGAATCGCAATGCTAACGCGCTCTGATATACAGTCCGAGAGGATTACAGCGCCGACGGCGACGCCTGGAGCCGTAAGTAACTCTCCTATCCCTCGAAGCTGTGTCATACGCGGACGCGATGATGTATCTTGTGTGCTGTGCCGACCCAATGTGCCGCAACAGATTTTAGCCACGACCATGCCCGGTCTCGAGCTTTCCGATGGGGCGAAGATGGTATTGCCGGAGTATCAGATACGCATGGTTTGCAGAATATTGCCTTCTCTTTCTGGAACGAGGAAGAGTACGTCGACCGAGATCCCCTTGTAAAGGAATATATCGCTTACCAGAGGCCAGTCCGTTTCTGAAGGAGAGACTCTTCGGCTTGTCCAACCCCCAGGGCAACCACGGTGAGAGCGTGAAAGAGGCTCACTTTCATCTCGATAACACTCCTGTAAGTACCTATTGAATGACCCCTAACAAGATACTTGTTTGCTAATATTCTTCTAGACTGTAAGTTACCTGGGATGCCTGCAACTAGTATTCATACTCACGACTACAGCACTCCTACATGAAATTCCTCTACAAGTACCCCCAGAAGGCTTTCCCCTACAAAGACCTGATCGACGAGAATGCGAGGCGCGGCAAGACAGACAAGGAATACCAGCTCTTGGATACTGGCGTATTTGACGAAGACCGGTACTGGGACATAGTCATTGAGACTGCCAAGGACGACAACGACCCCGACGAGCTCCTGTTCCGTGTGACTGCCTGGAACCGAGGCCCGGAGCCAGCTCCTCTCCATATCATCCCCCATGTGTGGTTCCGCAACACCTGGGCTTGGGGGAGAGAGACAGAAGACAAGAAGCCGTCCATTGCCGCGCATGGGGAGAACATGGCCAAGTCGAAACACCACAAGCTAGGTGATAGGTATCTCCTACTGTCGCCTTCGCCTGGTGTTGGAACTAGCGGCGAGGATGTTCAGCCCGAACTCATGTTTACTGACAACGACACCAACACCCACCATCTCTATGGACAAGAAAACAAGACGCCGTACGTCAAGGACGCTTTCCATCGATACATCGTAGAAAACGAGAAGGCGGCAATCAACCCCGCCCAGACAGGGACGAAGTGCGCAGCTTGGTTCAGCTTCAACGAATCCGGCGGTGTTGGCCCTGGAGAGTGCGCTGGTGAGTTTTGCGCTTTTTCTTTGACATGAGCGACCTTTTTTCTAAAACTATTTGCAGTTGTCCGGTTCCGCGTTTCGAAGAAGGAAGACACATACCTTGACGAAGAACTATTCGACGATATCGTTGAGAGGCGAAAAGACGAGGCCGATGACTTTTACTACCGAATCAGCCCTCTCCCCATGTCCGATGATCTCCGCAATATCCAACGGCAAGCGTTCTCGGGTATGATGTGGTGTAAGCAATACTACCAGTTCATATGGGAGCAGTGGGCCAATGGCGATCCCGGTCAACCTCCGCCGCCTCCTGACAGGAAATCTATAAGGAATGCCGACTGGAAGCATCTACACATCGATGATATCCTTTCCATGCCCGACTCCTGGGAATATCCCTTCTTCGCTGCTTGGGATAGCGCTTTCCACTGTATCCCTCTTGCCATGATTGACCCAGACTTCGCCAAGAAGCAGATCGATCTTTTCACACGAGAGTGGTATCTCCACCCCAACGGTCAATTACCTGCGTATGTTCACCCTTACTCCTACGTCAATGGGCTCCTCGCTAACTGAGAGTATAGGTACGAGTGGAACTTTGGAGATGTAAACCCCCCGGTTCACGCGTGGGCTACCTTCCGCGTATTCAAGATCGAGCGCAAGATGTACGGCAGGCAAGATCTCGATTTCCTGGAGCGAGTTTTCCAGAAGCTCTTGCTAAACTTCACTTGGTGGGTCAATCGTAAGGACATGGATGGAAAGAACGTCTTTGAAGGAGGTTTCCTAGGATTGGACAATATCGGGTTGTTCAACCGGTCAGAGCCTCTGCCCACTGGAGGCGTTCTCGAACAAGCCGACAGCACTGGGTGGATGGCTTTCTACTGCCTGTGCATGCTCAACATCGCGCTTGAATTGGCCAAGCATCGGAGAATTTACGAGGATATCGCATCCAAGTTCTTTGAGCACTTCATCTTCATCAGTGACGCCATGACTTTCAAGTCTGGCCAGAAGGAGGAGAAGTCGTTGTGGAATGAAGAGGATGGCTTCTACTACGACGCAATCTCTTGGGGTGGCCCCTGGATCCAGCAGCTCCCTGTTAGGTCTCTTGTCGGACTTATCCCGCTCTACGCGACTCTCACGTTGGAGCCCGAGCTGATCAACAAGCTCCCTTCTTTCAAGAAGCGAGTTGATTGGTTTATTGAGAACCGCTGCGATGTCGCCGAGCGCAACATGCACAGTATCAGAAAGCGAGGAAAGGGCAACCGTATCTTGTTGGCCATGGTCAGCAAGGAGAGACTCGAGAAGATCCTCAAGCGGATGCTTGATGAGGATGAGTTCTTCAGCCCTCACGGTATCCGATCACTCTCGAAGTACCACAAGGAAAACCCAGTTTCCATGGATGCCAACGGACAGACCTTTGGAGTTAGTTACGTCTCTGGAGATTCCGACAGTGGCCTCTTTGGCGGCAACAGCAACTGGCGCGGTCCTATCTGGCTCGCTGTCAACTTCTTGTTGGTCGAATCGCTCCAGCGGTTCTATATGTTTCACGGACCGAGCTTCCAGGTCGAATGCCCTACAGGGTCCGGCGATTACATGCATTTGGGACATGTATCCGAGGAAATTCAGCATCGACTCCAGCATCTGTTCGCTCGCGGAGACGACGGGCGCCGAAGCATCAATGATGGCAACGATCTTCTTGATTTTGACCCTCATTGGAAGGACAACATGTGGTTCCACGAATTCTTCGATGGAGACAATGGCCGGGGACTCGGCGCAACCCACCAGTGCGGCTGGACAGGTCTTATTGCGCGCATGATTCACGATACTGGGTAAGTCTCCACATCCACGAGATAGTATTATATGACAGATGAGCTAACATATCGAACAGAATCAGCTGCCGTCTCCCACAGACACCACGGACACCGACAGTGGGTATGGCGCACTACTTCGATGATGTGTTCCACCGTAACACGGGAACTGGCCATCCGAAGAAGCCACACATGCGCCGGTCCTCCACGGCAAGGTCGATCAGTGCTCGGAGTGACTTTGACGTCTCGGTGAACGGAGACGATGACGACGACCACGATGTGCGGTCCATCGGCAACAGCGTGGCCGGAGCGCACTACACGGATCCTGAGCGAGAATCGCAGCGACAGGAGGCTGACGCTCATATGCACCGGTACATCTCTGAGCAGCTGGAGAAGGTGCAGAAAGATCCCGACGAGGACACCGGGTTCGTAGAGGAGTACGAGACCACTGCATAATTGTTTCCTTGGGCCGGGGAAGGCGGTTCTGTTCCTGATAGAGGTAGAGACGGATCAACAACTTAAAGAGGACTGGGGTTTCTTGTGTAATCAGATTGGTTATTTACCTAAGTACCTAGGTAGGTGGTTTGGAAAGAAGACATTGGGTTATAGAGACGTTTCCTGAGCCTAACGTGTATGTGACAGGCCTTTGCAACTCGTGTCCCCTCCTGACCGAGCCCAAACAGCGAATCCGTCCGTTCAGGGACTCAAACAGCTAGGCCTAGGAAGTGCCAGAACAGACCGATTGTTTGCTCCATCTGATCACTGATGACAATCGCCCAGACGGGTGCCTGCAGCGATGAAGAAATCTCTAGAAAACTGCATGGTTAAGCCACTGAGCTTTAATGGCTGTTTGTCCTACACAAAGGCCACACCCTTCCATTTGTAGGCCTCCGAATTGATTCGCATCGCCGAGACTTGACTTGTGATCCCAAATGAGCTCTTTGTATCTAAGTGCATAACCGACCTGCTTTTTACGGACTGTTGTCCATCGAGATAGTCTCCAGGTCTTTAGGAGAGAGACGCAGGCTGAGCCGAGCTTCACCTAATCGTCGCTTCCAGCACACTCTTTGTTTAGGGAACATCGTTGCTTCCACTTGAAGCAACAACACCCAAGTGCGACTGCCTGATTCTATTACAAGAGAAGGCAGGACCCGCGTGTCGCCGCGTGCCTCCGCAATAATGGACTTATCTTCCTCCCCCGGCTCGTCTGCAGACGAAGCCAGTGTCAATAACGACAACCCAACACCACGCACCAAAACCAAGGAAATGGGTCGGCGAGGTAACACTGGCGGCGCTGGTGCTGGAGGAGGACCGGCAGGACCGGGCGGTGCTCGTGGACCTCCTCCCACCAAGCGCTTCGACTTGGACCTCAGTGCCATGCTCAACAATGAACAGCGACAGCAGCTGCAGCAATTAATCTTCGCCATCATGGACACGATGCAGCGGAACCTTCGCGACGTCTTCGACACCATGGGTCCTGGAACTACTACGACAGCAACCCGCCCCGGCGAGCCCCTTGACGGTATCCAGACCCCCTGCGGCTACCTGGGCCATCATCCCGAATCCCAGAAGTGCCAAGTACGCCCACCTCTTCGGCTTGGAACCGCTGTTACCCACGACCGAGAACAAGGACGACGAGAAAGAGGCTGACGAGAAGGATAAGGATAAGGAAAGCAAGGACGTCAAGGAGAAGGAGAAGCCCAAGCCGCGAAAGGAACCTCCCAAGCCCGAACTTGTCCCGCCTGCCCCTATCATCCCGCCGGCACTGATTGCGCTGGCTAGGGAGTCAGAGGGCGGCGCCCTGGCGATCCCCAAGTCCATCCAAGAGGCCACGGCCATGGTCAAGCGGGACGAAGTCGATGTCATCACCTCCAGCATGGTGGAGCTGAAGCGGGACGCGCTCACCCATATAGGCAAATGGCGCAGCAACATCCTGCGACGCATGGGCGACATCACGATCAAGAACGGCGGAAACGGCGGCAACGTTGTGAGCCAGGGGCCGCAGCACGCACCAGGTAATGCCAGCAGCAGACGGGGCGGTGGCGCCGCCGGTAGAGGAAGACCTGCGAGACCGAGTGGTGGTGGTAAGTTCTTCCTCTGCGGCGACTCCATTGCAAGTATCTGTCTCGATATTTCTTTTTTGCGTCCTTCGTACCTTGTATTTCATATTGACATCACCACCTCCCTTCACTGCCCCCTGAATGCCCCATATTTATTCTTTCTCTCCTGACCGTTCCTTGCCGCAGCAAGACGGCGGTCTATTGCTTATATCCCTACCCTTTGGTACATTTTTTGAGTATTTGGTTGCTAATGTATAGAAAAAAAGGTGTAAGCACCGCGGATGGAGAGTCCAACGCTGCCTTTGCCCGCCTGTACCCGGCATTTCCCACGCAGCTCTCTGAGTTACCCAAGGAAAAGCGTGCTTGCATCTTGCACTCCCTGCTTCTCTTACTTCTCGGCCTCGAGAATTACTACACCTACTCGCGCATCTTGTTGTTCTACCTTGCCACGTCCTTGAATGTCCCGGTCAGCGTTCTAGCACAGGATGAGATACGAGTCGCGCAGGGCCTGGCGCAGATCATCAAGAATGTCACGCCCGAAGAGATTGCGCAGAAACGCCTAGAGGAAGGCAGAACGTCCCGCCGCCATAAGGGCGCTGCTAGTGCAGCGGTCCTGTTAGCCGCCCACACTGGAACCTTGTCCGCGCCGTTAGTTGCGGCCGGCATCGGCACCGTGTTTGGAGGCTTGGGCCTGGGACCCTCCGCCGCCGCCGGACTTCTTGGGACGATGGCAGAGAGCACCATCGCCGTTGGTAATTTGTTCGGTTTGTACGGCGCTCGAGCAACCAGCAAGATGGAAACGTACCTCAAGGATGTCCAAGACTTTGCGCTGCTGCCCCTGCGCGGCGCCCTCGACCGCGAGTATGTCGACCCCAAGGACTTGGTCCCTGACGACCGCCGCATGCGCATGATGGTCGGTATCAGCGGCTGGCTGATGGAGAAGGAGGATGTCACCAAGGCTTGGCGCGCCCTCGGCCACCAGAACGAGGTTTACGCGCTTCGATGGGAGATAGAAGCTCTCACGAAGTTAGGCGTTTCCCTCAAGGCGGCACTGGGTAGCGTGTCATGGACTATGGCCAAGAAGGAGATGGCTAAGAGAACAGGTAGGTCTTGAAACATATATGTCTTTGGAGATTAATCGATCACTAGCTAACCTCCCCCCCCAGTCTTCGACAGCCTCAAGAGCTCCCTTTGGCCCTCCGACCTCGTCAAGATCAGCAAGGTCATCGACAACCCTTGGACCGTTGGTATGGTGCGAGCCGAGAAGGTCGGTGCTATCCTCGCGGACGCCATCATCAACAAGCTCCAGGGTGAGCGGGCCATCACTTTGGTCGGCTACAGCCTCGGTGCCCGGATCATCTACAACTGCCTGATGCAGCTGTCAGAGAAGCGAGCCTTCGGCGTCGTCGAGAACGTGGTGCTCATGGGCGCGCCCTGCCCGACCGAGGTGCGCGTCTGGGCTGCCATGAAGAGCGTTGTGGCGGGCCGCCTCGTCAACGTCTACTCTAACAACGACTACATGCTGGGCTTCATGTACCGCAGCAGCAGCTGGCAGTACGGCGTGGCGGGCTTGCAGAAGATTCAGGGCCTGAACGGCATCGAGAACTTTGACGTCAGCGAGATTGTCGTCAGTCACCGCCGCTACCAGCACATGGTCAGCACCGTCCTCCAGAAGCTCGGCTGGGAGGACATCGACCGCAACGAGGTGGCCCAGGAAGACGCGGCGCTCATGCGGCTCGTCGCGGAGGAGACAGAGATGGATCGGGTGCGGGGGTGGGTTAAGACGCCGGCGTCGCTCAACGGTCCTCTTACGGCCGAATCACTGGTTTCTGGCGTGGCAGGTCTGGACTTGGACAATCCTCCGCCGTCGCAGCAGAATGGTCGTGGTACTGGCGGAAAGGCCACTCAGGTTGTGACTGCTCCTGCTCCGGTTCCTGCTACTACTTCTGGCTCGAAGCGCGGCAAGAGTCCGACGAAGAAGATCGTGCCACCAGCAGTAGCAGCTCCGGTACGCGTCATTTCCGCTGCTGCATTGGCGGGTGGACGGCCTATGGCTCCCGGCCCGTCGGCGGCTTCGTCGTCTCAGCAGAAGGAGAATCAACAAGAAGGAGTGGGTTCCAGGGCCGGTGGTGGTGCGAGACAGGATAAGTAGGGTCGTTCTGGCAAGCGCCGTAACCGAGGCGGTAGAGGAGGTGGAGGTGGATCTGTTCGTGGTGGTGTTGGCGGCGGCGGGGGTGGACGCGGCGGCCATTGAGGAACGAACGATCGCGACACGAGAAGCATCATCGTCATTTTGTTTTCGTATGCGTTTGGTTTGCCTATCACATTCTTTCTGTTGCATGCGACTACTGCCGTTGATCGGCAGTAAGCAGCATGTCGACAGGGGCAAGGAAGGGGGCACGAAGCAGCATGTCAGCATCACTTTCTTTCGGAACAAAGGCTGCGATGACGATGGCATTCAAGCCAGTCTTGTTCCATATCTTTCCCCGTCAACGGAACGGGCGGGAGCAACGAGAGGAAGAATTACGAAATCATGATATAGAAAACGACGAGCGCATGCGTGGATGGACGAGAAGAGGAAAAGAGACGAAGCGCGACTATTTGGCGAGTTTGCAGTTTTACTAGTTGCTTTGTACAAGTAGACATGGATATACCCCTGGCCTTTACTCCCCAATGACGGAGGGAGAGAAGGCTCACTCACACACAATGATAGTTTGCGATAGGTTGCTACACAGATCAGAATCGCGACATCTTTCCTATAAATCGTTTTTACCCCGCCGGTATGTAGTTTGATATGATGTTATTATGTATGATGGACAGACAACCTTGCAGGAAGGTGTTCCCTTCCGAGAGTTCCTTTAACAGACACGGTGTGTGTGGATGGAGGTGGATGGGAAAGGCATAACGTGCGTGTACTGTATGTGAGTTACTACTCATGATGTTGAGTCCCGGGAGTACCCCCGAGAAAGCACCATAGGACATGTGAACAGTACCACTCGACCACCGTTGACAGAACAGCCAGTTATTAGGCATTATCAACACACCCTCTCTCATCCCTAGGTATGCAGCATTCAATGGTTGTCCCCCACCTCCACCTCCCTGCCTCCTATTGGACCTGCTGCGCTGAGTAGGTGCTTACTTACTTACCTGTCAATAAAATCCTCCAAGCCGGGTAGATAGGCAAGTGGGAAGGTGATTGATTATAGACTGGATATCAGAATTTCAGGCAAGTGGTTGACATCGGCGATAATGGGGTCTGTCTGGCCTGTGCCGAGTCAATCTATTACGGGCGACAACCAGCATGGGACCACGAAGCAAGTAGAAGAAATCAGTAAAACTCGGTTGTGTTTAATAAATACCCAGACACACCAAATTCGAATATCGATTCGGGAAAATCTCTATGTTCTTCCTCCATACATGTATTTGCATATGTGTGGTGTGGTATTTGGTCGTCGCCCCATCCTCCTCCATTTCCTTCCTCTCCCTTATAAACCCATCGAGTTCAGGGGGTGGTGAGTTACTTCGCCTTCATCCAAAAAGAATCTCCACAATAAAAAATAATAATAACCAAAAAGATATTCCCCGTCATCGTCGCGTCAAAAAGCAGAAGCCCGCTAAACCTTTTGAGAATATTGTTGAACAAGGACCCGGCAGCAACCGTGGCCGAGAAATACAGAATAGAGGCAGGAAGGCAACCTGTACACATCCTCAAGCAAGCTCAAGCGAACGAATATGAACACATCGTAAGCTGCCCGCTTATTGCTTGGCAAACCAGGGGAACTTCTTCTTCCCGGCATCGTACCCGCCGGTGCCCTGGCTTTCTACCGTGACACTTCGCTGGTAAATATCCTATACATCCAGCAACAGTTAGTTAGTAAGAGTTTCATATAATTCCCAGGGTAATAAATGGTAAGCGGGGGTGGTTTATCACGTACCTCATCATCAATAGGCATCAAACAGTCCAGAATTAGCTCCCTCGCAACATCATGCTTGGTCAGGTTTGGGTATGGCGTGCCCTGGCTCTTCATAATGGGCAGGCAAACCTCGCCGAGCACCTCAAACTTCTTCCAGTTGACGCGGTCGCCCTCTGGTCCAATAAAGGTCATGCTACCCTCCTCGGCCGAGACCAGATCCCTTCGGTGCAGGGGCATGAAAGGGATGCGGGGCAAGGGCGAGTTCTCCCACGCTAATCGGTAGGCGAAATGACTCTTCTGCGTGCCCATCAGTAGCACAAGTCGCGCAAACCGTTTCTGCACGTCCGCAGGCACGAGGGCCTTGGTCTGGGCAAGACGATGGATGGCGGTTCCGTTGATGCCGGCCAGCACAGCTGCGAGGCCGTTGTAGTTGTTCAGCTGCCGCAACTTGAGCGCAATACTCATAAACTTCTCGAGCATCTGGGCTCGGTGTTTGGCCTTGTCCCGCATCAAAATCATGTTGGCCACCCATTTGGCGATGTGGTTGAAGTGGGTCACCATTCGGTTCACGTTCTTCATGCCTCTGCTCTTTTCCCGCTGTTGTGCGTTCAGGCTGACGTGCCTTACGAGGTCACGAATCCGGATGGAAGAGAACATAACCCAGTCGATCCTCGTGATCTCGTCGGCAATGTCATCGTCTGACGTGTCCATAAATATGTGATAGCGGAATTTAGTCAGAGGCATGGTATATGTCGGCACCATGGTCGCAGCTTCTCGCTCGTAGTCCTCGTACGAGTGGAACTGGAACTGGTGCACCTTTGTCGTGCCAATATCGGTGTTGAGGGAGGAAGTTGCCGATGGCCGCCGGGCAGGATTGTGGTCCTCCACGCTCAGAGAGCTTATGCTTTCGGTAACATCTGAACCTCTCGGGCCGTCGGGCCTACCCAGACTGGACGCACCAGAGGCTGAGTCCTCTTCTATTACATCCGATTTGGCCCAACCGGTGTCGTCATCCTCGAACACGCTGAATTCGAGGTTGCGGCGCATTTGCTGCGCTGCCGCCGCGAATATGGGCTCGGATGACAAGTGCTTTATGAAGTCCTCCAGCGTTTTTCGAGTGGTTGGCCTGGCGAAGTCCCCGGGGTACGACGCCACCCACTTGGCCACCACCTCTATGATGCGAAGCTGCGACGACGTCTTCGTAAGATAGTGCACGGACTTGTCCTCCTTTACCTGATCCAGCCGTGTCAAGATGGCAGTGAAGAGCTCGCCAGGCGCAGCGAATTTGCGATACAAGCATAAGAAGACGTCAGCGAAATTACTATCTGATCGTGACATCTTAGGGGCGAGTAGGCGGTCGACTAGCTCGTCGAACGTGACTCCCGTCTTCTTCGCCGGGCGATCAAAGCTTATATCGTCATTCCGCTGTAGTATGGGTATGTCGTCGTTGTAGTGAAATGATTCTCCGTCAGATTCCTCGATGTCCAAGAAGGACGGCGTAGTATTATGGCGGTCCAGACGGATGCCCGGGGTCCGCAACATACTAGAGACAGTCTGGTTGTCGTCACCGGCTGCATTGGGGCAGTAAAGGTAAGCGTCCTGGATATTCAATATGGGGAAATCAAGATATGTCCTTCCTTACCTGACTGCGGTGGCAAACCTCGCACAAGTGACATATCTGAACTAGCACGGCTATGCTTACTATGTTGGCTCATGGGCCGCGTTCCTGTTGAGTCATGTGGGGTATCAAGGTGAGCCACGGAGGCTGCTCGTCGCCTTGTGCCAGAAGCCTCGGCTTCATGAAGTCAGTACAAATCCTGAAAACATCGCTCTTGCATGGGTACACCATAGTCCCCTGGGCCTGTCCAGGGACCTCTCTGGTACACATCAAGAGTCTGGAATTATCCAACGTACCTTGGCGGTTCATCACCAGAACCTTCAGTAACCTGAACAAGGCATTCCTCGAATTCTCGGGTTTGCTCGCTGAGGTCTTGAAGTCTGAGACACATGACTGACAAGCGGCAGCGAGCGCTTCTGTGTTGACCTGCCTCACGTTTTCGGGATTGTCACACTTGGTCGCAACAAGTACCGTGGGTAAAGATGAATTGACCAGTGCAGCTGCTCATGATTAGTCTACGAACGAGCAATTGCACCCCCAAAGATTTCAGACAGGTCGTTGACTTACTTAAAGTCTGTGGTAATTCCATGATGCTTTCTTTGTTCATCACGTCGTACAGGAGCAGGACACCGTCGATTGCGGGCATCATGGTCCCACCTATCTGCCTGGGCCATTGTATCTGCCGCTCTGGATTCACATCAAAATACTCGAGATCGAGCTCGAAAAGGGTTACGGCGTAAGGCACGTTGTCTATGAAGATGCGCGCTGCAGTCGGTTGGGGCCCCGGGGCTTTCGGCAGACCTATCGCCCGCTGAATGAAGTGAGACTTGCCCACCCCATTGGCTCCTATGGCCGCAATATTGATGGACTCCATGGCCGTTGTTTCGGGCGGGGGAGAGGCCTCAATCTGGTTCGGCAGACTCTTCGAGATGCGATCTCCGCTATGCTTTGGTGGCAACGGTTGACAAGAAACCAAGCACGCCTTGTCACCCGAGTGTGGTATGCGCGACTGGGAAGTCTTATCCTTCGAAGTAGCCGGTAGAGTGCAGGCGCGGTAGCATCTCGAGGCGAAGGGTCTGGTTCTCTTGGTCGGCTCAAGCGGCTACGTCCCGTCACGATATAAAATATAAACCTCGCAGAGGGATTGACTAGGTCCAGATATTCCCGAGTACGTAGGCAATCACGTCCCTGTCGTGGCCACGAACGAAGTAGTATGTAATGAGATCGGTAGCTAGGGATGGAAAGAATGTTCGCGTAGGATCGATCGGGTGTGTGCGGTCGTTCGTTCGGGTGGTTCCTGGACAGGCAGGCCTCGGCACCGGTGTTGAAACCCTTGCTTTCGGGACCCAAGAAGAGGCAAGCCCAGGCAAGCTCTGAGCTGAGAGTGTACACTGTTAAGCCGGACTGGGGGCAACGAAGAGGGTCTGCAACTGCTTGCCTGCCTCCCCCTCTCTTCCCAAGGTGCAGCTTCCCGTTTCCGGATGTGACAGGAAGAGCGGGCCGAGCTTGGTGGGCGGCGGTTCACAATAGCAACGCAGTAGGATGGGAAGGACTGTCGCCGCAGGTGCGTGTGTGTATGCGCGATCGGATGGGGTGGGCTTCTGTTTCAGTCGTGGTGCATGGCCGCCTTATGGACAAACAAACAGGAGCTGTTGGCTGTGGCGACTTTGCGATACCGAGGTGGGATGGTTGTTGGTCGAGCTTGTTGGAGCTCTTGGCCAGCGCGTCAGTCCTGACCGGAGAAGAGGCTCGTAGCAGGTGGAGGAGGGAGCCCGGTGGTGGGTATGGAGAGAGAGCCAGGAGGTGTTCAATGGGATTGTACTGGGAGCAATTGATCGATTCGGCGGCCTATGGGGAGGGTGTCAGTCACCAGATTGATGCATCGGTCTACAACTTGGACTTGGGACTTGGGACTCGGGACAGTCTTTCTTTCGCATTGCAGGCGTCCGTCTCAGTGGGTGGTAGTCTGCAAGTCTGCAAGTGTCTTGTAGTCTCTAGTCTCTAGCCTCTAGTCTCGTAGCGGGCGCACTTTCCCAATGTTCCGGTTCAGGCGTTAGTGCCAACGACCCCTCCCCTGCTCCCGTCCCAAAGTTGATCTTGATTCGCATTTCAGCCCAGGCCAGACCAAGCCAAGGGCGCATCAAAAAAGCGCCACCAGGAGGGAGCTCTGGAATTGAGATGGGCAGAATTGAGCTACTGCTACAGATGTACAAGTCGGCTGTATTCATTCTCCTTCTCCAGGTGGAAGAGGCTCATCATCATTCCTGCGCGGGGTCATCGTATGTACGTAGAGAACCGCAGCAGCCCCTTGCCTTTCGAATCTCTGCATTGCATAGACTGTACTACGCGACTATATCTGTATCAGTATAGAGTACCAAACAGGGAGACGAAATACAGTCCATGTCTGCTTGGTTGGGCCGAGAAAGCCAATTCCAAACTCCAGCCTGAACGTCGATATATTTCGCAACCGTTTGGCACCAAGTCGCATTTCGCATCTCGCCTATTGCACCCCATCCAGCCATACAGACACCCCGTCTCGCCCGGAACCCCGAAACCTGGGCGCTTGTCCTGCGGGCTGCTCGTTACGGCACTCTCCCATCACACAGCATGGTGGCTTGCATTTATTGTAATTACCTGTACATACATACACATGTACGTATGCAGGGAGATGATCATTGACAAATATACCGGTAGCCCAACCCAGAGTCTGCAAGCACGTGGATCGTAGAAGCCAATCAACCATCTTCTACCCCACGGGCGGGTCATCTCTCTTCAGCTTCAGGGGGGCCGTTGAGTCTAGGCATGTAGCTCCGTAAGTAAGTAGGCAGGCAATATTTATTTATCATTCCCAGGCCTTAGGCCTTGGGATTCACGGTTACGAGTAATATATGCTTATGGGCTCGGAGGTATTGGACAAATGCAACTCCGTGCAGGCCATCCACACCTCCATCCCGCCGCTGTCAGTCGATTTTGTGGCATGTGCTTTGCTGTCCAACCCTCTGTTCCTGGACCCGACAGTATGGTACCCAATTTCCACCTCCGCCAGCCTGTCTGACAAGGATCCGAGAATAGCCTCTCGCGGAACTCAGCCGTCAAGACGCCTAGCTAGCGAAACGTACTTAAACACAACCACACTGTAGCATTTGCACATCTTTTTCTTCGCTTTCGGCCTCGACATAATGTGTATTGGATTATTATGCAATGCAATGCACCGCACACCTGGTTCACGCAAATGGTCACGACAGAAGTAGCAATCGCTTCCTATCATGCATCACAGCATGGCCTAGCATGCAGCTCCATAAGCGCCCAACGTAGAGTCACTGCAGAATACTCGTGTGCGTGTCCAGCGGCGATTTGACGGTGGGACTCTGTGGCCTCATAACATCGGTTGCTTGTCACAAGAGCCGCGCAAATGCTGCCAAAAACAAACGCATCGCCCGGTGGCGAGAGGTGGTTAGGCGGAGTTCATTTCCACGTATTCTGGATGATGGAGTCCGTACTCGGATCTGTTCGTGCTAAGGCCAGTCACTCCAGCTCAGCAAGAATATCCTCGGAATTGGTGGTATCGGGGGCATTTCACAATATTCTGCCGTACAAGTCCCGAAAACCCCTTCCTGAATATATCCTTCCCATCAGCGCGACACAGCCCGTCGTTTGGCTGTGGTAGCAACCAGCCATCTTCTTCCTGCCAGTCTGCTACAGTAGGATCTCGCCCAGGTTTTCGCCTTCGAAGCCCAGAGTAGCCAGCTTCTTGAGCTTGTTCTTCTCTCTCGACTTGTCCGTCGCCTTCTTCTCCTTGGCCATGCGCTCGACCGCCTTGAAGTCGGCCATCTCGTAGCCCGCGGGCGTGTCGTCGTCCTTGTCCAGGTCGATCTCTCCCAGAAGCAGCACGTTCTCGCCTCTCACGAGGAAGATGCCGTGGGATTTGTCCGCATAGTAGCCCTTTAGGGGGAAGCCTCGGTGGCGTCCGGCAGAGGCGCATATATGCGCTCAATCGTGGATTGTAGAACAATATTTGCTGCATCACCGCTCATGCATTAGAACCCAGCCAAAGCTCTCTGTTGTCACACGTTGCTCCAACTCGTGGTGGCAGAAACCAGAGCTGCCGCAGCCGCAGCAGCACAGAAGCCAAACGTACCAAATTGATCCCAGCTTCGCAGGATGCCTGTAAGCTTCCTACCGTCGCGCAGGCAAATTAGAAGCTTCTCTACATGGCCTGTCAGCTCTAGCATAGACGAGAGAGCGGTGCGCTCGAGGGTGTCGTCGCCATACTATCCGTGAGATCGAGCAGCTGGGCTGCGGTCGTGAACATCTGGGGAGGCAACTGCTGAGGTTGCTGAGGCGGCGGTGCTCGTCCGAGAGTCTGCGACATCGGCGCGCCCTGTTGGGGCGACGGGTCGTGTATGGTTAAGTTCTCCATCATCATATCATCTGGTTGGTAGTAATTGAGGTAGAGTCGGCTTTCTCGATGCAGTCCATGGAGAGATGTGGACTGATAGTTGGGGTCGCAAGGCAGTGCGCAGCTAGGACATCTGCGTCGCGCGTCGGTTGCAGGGCAGCGTTGGTTGCTTAATTTTTTCGTGGTCACTGTTTACACAACCTCGCAAAGGACGTCATCAACTGGCCAATGTTAGGTCTAGAAGTTCAGGTGCCGCGAGAGAGACGATGAGGTTCCAGTCGGAAGAAACTTGAAGCGGCGGCAACATGCAGTGGGGGGCCGTGCGCAAAGTGGGGGGGCTTGGAAGGACGGGATAGGTAACCCAGAACTTTGATTTGAGAAGGCAAGCAGACAAGCATCGACTCGTCAAGATGAGTTGACAACTTGACACAGATACAAAGTCACTCCGACTGACTACCTACATTCAATGGTGTTTGCACCTTCGGACTCAAGTGTTTCTACTTTGGTCACTGACCTGATCAATCTGCTTCAGTAAAGAAGCGTCCAGAATCGAGGCCCCCCATGATGCAATGTGCCTGCCTCCCTCTCAGTCTATCGAAGCTGACTTACTTATACACCTTCCTCGTTTCTCACACAGCCGAGGCACTAAAGCTGGATGCCTCTACACAGACTTTTTGCCATCATCACCGATCATCATCTGTTCCTATGTGCTTTGCTGCGTCTCTCGACGGCCTGTCATCCGATCGAAGGAACCGCAACGTACGCCGGAGATGGCGTCGTTGAATGTTGGCACCTCAGGTTGTGCCCGGAATTCGTACTTTACGCGCAGGAACTTTGTATTGTTTTCTGGTCTTCTCTTCCTCATGGTTCTAGACATCCATGCTTGGTACATCAAAAATTGCCAAGCTCAGAATCAAGCTGCCCGAGCTTAATTTTGCAACGGCCTCCGCAATGGCGACCATGGTCCAACTGAGAGCACAGCAGTTCTGGCGAATGCCCGGCATTGCGAAACCCGAGGCGAACCTGGACCCAAGTCACGGTTTCAGACGCTTACCGGTCCCTGTCGGGCCCCCACTATGAGGCTCACTTCCCTCGGCTTTCTCGCTCAGTCACCACCACGTAACCTAGCTGTGGTCAAGAATAGTCACAACCAGTTTATGGCTCTCGCCTTCATTCGGGCTGGCCTGTCCAGACCAATCTCAGTGACATCCCGAAGCTCTCCCACCCAGCCACCCCTGTTCCACTCCATTTCATCTCTCGTCTGAAGTTCGCACCTTTCGGGATCGTGCGCCGCGTCTACTCAGACGTGGGGTGGTGACACTTGCGCATCAGACGATGGCTTGTTCAGCAAAGGTGTTTTCATTACTGGGTGTACCCAAGGAGAACAGTAGAATGGGTAAAGTTGTTTCCGTTCTTGGAGCCAGCCGAATAGTTCGCCGGATAACCCGAAGAAAGAAACCGATCTGCTCTCGCTGCTTTGGGCCTGGAGAAAAGGTTTCTATTGGCCTCGGCCACCTGAAGATCCGGATAAAGAGCATTGAACTGGCCCTCGTCGATCAGACCTACCTGTGAGCGAGGGGGTGGTGTAGCGGCAGCTATAAGCTACTGTACTGCGACTTTTGGCAGCCTGCATACATTGAAGAACCATTGGGCCGAGCTGCTATAACGGGAAAGTGTCTATGTTTCTATGGTGAGTCGTCGTGCCAATGGCATAGAGCTGCTGAGTTCAAATGCAAGTCATCCCGGTCGAAACCGTTGCTGTCAATTGGACGTGACAGTCTTGGCGCATTTACAGTGCTGTTTAGGGTCGCAGATCATACAGCCCCGTCTAAACCAACGTGGGGCGTCTATACCAAATAGAAAGATGGGATTGTACCAGCGCCCTGGTCACGGTGGCAGACTGCGGCCAAGTGAGCCTCAAACCCCCGGTCAACAGGGCCCCCCGGCATTCCGGAAGCTGCCTGTCGTCGACCGAACGTCTTGATCGATAGCCCGGCATCTCGTCGACATGGATGATGCATGACTGTGATGGACCGATATAGTCTAGGGGAAAGAGGGTACGGCACTTGCTCGAATATGGGGCATGCCATCCCGCTTGGATATCGCTCATGATGGGGTAGGGGAGGCAAGGAGCCTTTCAAGTTACCCCCATGTGACCGGCTCCTTCCAGTCCCATCTCTCTTCTCTCTTCTAGAGTTTATCTCACTCATCTTTTGTTTAATGACATATCGTCCAGACGACAACTCAAAGGGGACCGGCGCCTTTGCGAGTTATGGATTATGAAAAATGCTAAAGAGCCGGCTCTTATACTGCAACCTGTTGATCGGGCTGGCCACGATTCAGGCATGGGCCAGTGGTGGACATGATGGAACGGCGGAGTGGTCCGGCAATCCCGCGCCGGTGCCAGAGACGATCGAAGCGGTAATATGGGAGCGAGTCCAGTACATCGTGGTCGAGAGGGAGGTTGTCCCGAAGAGAGTCATCCTCGAGACTCTACCCAACCCCACAGTACTACCAGCACGGGATGTTCGATGTCTACAGATGCCGAAGCCGACGCCGGCCCCCCAAAAGCGACAAGACCAGGGACAAATCAACGCTTTGTCGGGGGAGATCCAGAGACTGTCGCAGTCGATATCGTCCGTCTCGTCGACGGCCTCCTCGATATCACAGTCAGCACAATCCGTCCGACAGTCGGCGGACCAGGCCATCCGCTCGGCAAACCAGAATGCCGACCAAGCGAACCAGGCGCTATCGCGAACACAATCGTCGGCATCAAGCGCGGTATCCCAGGCGAGCCAACAGGCAAACGACAGGATATCTCAAGCATCCTCCTCCTTCAGCAGTCAGGTGTCTGCTAACCTGGCGAGTATCCGGTCGAGCGCCAGTAGCGACATCAGTGTCGCGAGTGCATCTGCCAGTGCCAGCGCCGCTAGTGCCATGAACATAGCAGCAAGCCAAATTCAACAGGCCAGGGCAGATGCCAGTGGTGTCAGAGTGAGTGCAGACGACTTCGTTATGAAAGAATGTACAAGCTAACCGTAAGCAGGGCGACGCCAACAACTTGGTGGCACAGGTCCAAAGCAATTCGATCTCGGCTCAGAATCTGGCGATTATTGTGTCAGTTTCCGTGGTTGGGTCTGTGATAGTGACAGCCATTATCGCGTTCCTCATCATGCGCTGCCGCCGAAGGGGACGGAGGAACCGAGAAGCGCTACAAGGCGGCGGTATGGACCTGGCCGATGAGAAGAGCGCTGCGTACAATGCCGCGTACGATGCCGGGAAACCCATCGCAGTCCAGGGTATTCCCCCGAGCGCCGCCCCAAGCGCCGCCCCGTCGAGCGGTGCGTTCTTCAATGCCAAAAGGGCCAGCGCAAATGCAATGGAGAAGTTGAAGCTTCCAGGGTTTACTCCCTTCACTGCCAAAAAGGAAGCCTTTGGCAGTGTGGGGCTTGCGACGAGCGACTATGGTGAAGGACAGATCCGTACGCAGACAGTCAAGAACAATCCGGATGTGTACGGCGTTGGGTCTCAGAGCTTCCGGCTGCAGAAGCCGCCTAACGTCGGTCGCGCCGAGACGGTCCGGATAATACGGGTTAACAGCCGAAAGAAAGAAGATCAGCAGCAGCAACAGCCAAAGGTCGAAGACGAACCACCAGCTCTAGCTCCGGCCCCTGCGCCGGCTCCAGCGCCTGCCCCTGCACCGATACAACGCAAACCAGCACCTCCGCCCCAACAACAATGGCCGGATGCGCCCTCCCCTGCGCCAACATCACCCCTTCCTCCGACGCCCCGACAAAAGCAACAACAGCAACAGGAGCAGGAGCCGCCACTGCCAACGGTAGTGGAACTACCACCACCGACACGGTCAGCCAGCGGCGCCCGCTACTCCGTGATCACCCCGAAGACGCCCGAATTCCGAAGAGGCGCCGGCGACAACAACGGGCCCGGATGGCGTCCGCCCTCCACGAGACGCAGCACGCGCGCGAGCATCGTATCCGCGGCGGCGCGCTTCAAGTTCCGCGACAGCAGCGACATGGAGTCGGACGGGGAGCTTCCCATGGTCCCGCCCGAGGTGATTACGACTTCCCCTGAAGGTCACAGCAACGGCAGCAGCGGCAAACGCGATGATGACGTCGAAGCCGCCGTCAGACCCCCAAGGGCGGCGTCAGCATGATGAGCATGATGTCGAGCCAAGGCATGGGCCCATCGACGCGACCCGGCGGCTCTCCCGAGCGTCCGGGCGCCCCGGCGATCCCGAACCTGCGCAAGAGCAGCGAGGTCCTCGATCGCGAGCCCACGATCCCCGCGCTGCTGCCTCCGCCCACCATCAACCCGGCCACGCGGACGGGACCCAGCTTCGCGACGTTCCCCAAGGCCCGGAAGCAGGGGCCGCCTCCTACGATGCCGAGTCGGCCGAAGTCGTCCAAGTCGCCGGAGATGGGGCTGCGGAGTAGTGCCGAGTTTTTCGGCGCGGCTCCGAGGTAGATGGGATTCATGGGGGTGTTGTCCGTCAACACAGACACTTAATAATGTCTTGATTTCTCTGTAGGGGCTTGCCGCTTAACGGCATTTTATCCCAGAATCTTTCTCTCCGGTCAATATTCACTCCGCTACAAGCCAGGGGACATCCTTCATCTTCGAAAAGGATGGGGGAAAGTACGTCCTGAATTTAATAGTTTTTCTTATTAGGCCTAGTGTGTATACACTTGAACAATAATACACAGCCGATTCCAATTGCCCACAACTTCGGCAGGTCTTCTTGAACCATATAGTGACTACCTACTGAGGAAGATCATGTTTCTGCCATGTAGTCAAATCTTCGCCAAATAACAGTATATCATACACGTTTCTCGTCCACGCATCTCTCCAGCGTAGCATTCGCTTTCACATCAGCTACTGTGTGACTGACAGCCAATTGGTCGTCCCTCGCCTCTCTCTCATTTCCTTGTTTTCCCTCGCTCTCTCATTTTCTTGCTATTCCTTGCTCTCACTCATACTTCATCATAGCGAAGTAAGAATCGTCCGCCCAAAGGAAAAGCACCAAGAACGTTTTCTCCCTATATACAGACCAAGTTCAACAACGAGCAAGCGAAGTTCGGAATTGTCAAGATGCATATGTAAGTACTTACCGACACGAGCACCGAGTGAGGCTCCTTCCCATTACTTAGCCTCTCTGGATTTCCTGAGGCCAGTGTAGCAATTCTGATGCGAGCTCAGTGCCTCTTGAACCTCTGGGTCGCTTTTATTTTTCTCGCCTCTTCCTTTTCATCTTTCGAAAAGACGGAAGACTCATCGGTAGGTACTTGGCATTGCTTCACACGATTCCGAGGCCAACTTGCATGATGGACAACAGGGTCGTTCCCGATGGGCCCAAGAGAATGCAATTCCACAAAGACGGCAGAGAGCTCTCGAGAATGGTCCAAGTCGCAAATCACGGGGTGTGCAGCATCATTACTCATGAGTGAGGTATCCGCTTCGTCTATGTGTATATGCATGGCCAAACCTGTCAAACCAGCCGCCACAGGTGTATTTTTACCGTTCCGATTCCGGGGGCGAGCCCTGGTGATGCATGCGAGGGCATCTACCAAACTGCGCCAACCCATGAGCCCCAAAGTCGAAATCTTTGTTTTATATGTACCAATCAGCGCCAATTCATATTGTGTGACCCCTCTATCATGGCTAGCCACCAACGCCTCAGGATGCATGTTTTCCCCTCCTTTTTCATGTATAGCCAAATCAGAAGTGTTGTGCTATGGCTAGAAAGTTCAAGGAGGATGATCTTGGGATCCCATCTAATGCAGAATCCACGTCTGATTCCTAAGGGAAATACCAAATCAAGAACGCTCAAATGCCATGCTGAGATACCGAACCCAAGCAGAAGTGTCAAAGCACATAAATCAAATCGAGACCGAAAAACTCCAGGATCCAGCTCTATGCAATCTTGCCCGCCGAGTACCGTCAATGGGCAGTGCGAACAGGTAAGGAAGACCGCGGTCTAGTAGGGGAGATGTGAGATCTAGGTCTAGAGACGCCCCGGAGGTGGTCAACGTTGCATAGTAGACCGCGTGAGTGCCTCCAGCAGTTCCGGGCGTGCTTCGAGAGCTTCCTTGGCCTGTGCGAAGGACATCCAACATCTCTCCCGCTTGTGGCGCTCCGGCCAGTCGTCTTCTTCCTTAAGGACTGTGGCCTCGTAGAAGCGATAGACCGACTTGGAAGGGTCCTTGTGGGTCTTCTTGGGAGGTCTGGTCTCCAGGATATCTCCCAGGTCGTAGTTGATCTGAATGGAGATGCCGGCTTCTTCCCAGGCCTCGCGGGAAGCGGCTTCGGTACACTCCTCGTCAGACTCCCAGCCTCCCTTGGGGAGCACCCAGCCTTTGCGCCGAGTCGACTGGATAAGAAGCACAAACTTCTTATCCTCTGTCAAGGGGACGACACCAGCTACCAGCCGCTCACCATTAGAGTTGTAGCCTATCAAAGAAAGGGTCAGCTGATCCCCACAAAGTCTCAGACGCCCAAACCTCCTGAAAAGCGAGAACGAAGTTGGCGAGTCAATTCAGCATCGGTGACTTACGCTGCTTGCTGCGGCCAGTGCGGGACTCCATGGAGCGACCATTGGTGTCGGTCGTTGTTGAACTAGATGCCATTGTTGCAATTGCACCTGGCTGAGATGTGTGGACGAGCGGTTGGTGTTCTTCTTTTTTGCTCTGCAGGTTGTGGTGAGAAGGAATCCAGACCCAGTTGTGTCCAGTGGCGGAAGGGAAAGATATAAAAGTCCAAAGACGAGAGCTTTCTCCGGCTGGATGTAGCTGGCAATGGAGAAATACGTTATCTAAAATTGTGCGACTTCATGATCAAAGATTGCTCAAGAGGGTAGAGTAAAATATGGTGGAATCGGGACGAGGCTACTGTTGGGTTTGGTGGTAACAGGGCAGGGCCTTGAATGGATCGCGGCGAGGTGCGATTGTGTGGGAGAGTATGGGGGAATGAATAAGTGTAAGCCGTCCGTGGTAGGCAGTGAGCGAAGACTCGAACAAACTCAGTGAATGCTAATGCTGGCTGGAGCTTTGGCGTTGCGTTGCTCTGCTTTGCTCTGTTTTGCTCTGTTTTGCTCTGCTTTGCCTTGCTTAGTTTAGGCGTGGGCGTCAAGGGGTGGCGCAAATAGAGAGTGTGTGATTTGTGGTACTGCAATTAAAGGTGGTATTGCATGTACCATGGATGGGACAGCTGGACGCGGCCAATATTCAATTTCCAGCCCAGCCCAGGCAAATGGGGAAGTGCAGGTAATGTTCCGGACGGTGAACGGATCAAATGTGGTGGTGGTAGCTGGTGGTAGCTGGTGCTTATGACAGTGTGTCGTTTTCCTCTTATGATGAAGCTGAGGACGGGATGTCTGGCTGACTGGGAGTGATGAATTGAATGAGGGCCCCTCAAAAAAGAGAGAGCACCAGACAGCAGCTGGTTAGAGCACACAGCTAGCAGGCACACGGGCTAGCAGGCAGGTGGTGCAGGGCCTGTTGCAGGTACTGTAATGTATTGATGTAGGTCTGGTCGACCGTAGACGGGTGGTGAGCACGCAATAAGGAGCTGCACGGCTCTGGCTGGAGTAGGAAGGTGCCTGCTTGGTATGCTTGGTTTGCTTTGTTGGGTTATGTCAGTAAAAGGTGCAGGCAGTCGAGGTGCTTTATTAAGATCCAGCGGACGATATGTATGTAACTGAAGGTATGAATGTATCAAAACATATCATGTTGTAGGTAGGATGCAGGTTAGGGAGGTACAGGCAGCACGTCGCAACAGGTCAAAAGATGGTCTTTCGGGAAGGGTTTGGACTGGGCCGAAGCTGCACCGCTTGGATTGGATGCCATGCACTGCGCACTGCACCAGGTGCGCTGCGCTGTGCTGCACTCGAGTGGGCTGGACTCGTTCGGAACAGATCCCAAACCGCTGACAAAGGCCACCCTTATTTTTTTTTTTTTTTTTTTTTTCCTTCGCTTTGTCTCTGTTGCAACTTCAACTGTGACGACTGCGGGGCAGGATTGGCAACTGGGGGGAGGGAGCTGATTGCTCATTTGCTTACAGTTAACGTAGGTTTGAAAATGCTGCTGCTGCAAGGGCACCACCGACCAATACGAAACCCGAAAAGGGAATAAAGGAAAAAAAAATCTGGGAGGTTTTTGGAGGGGAAGGGTTGGAAGAGGCCCCTCCAGCAACTTTTTTTACGGGTGAGGACGGAAGAGAGAAGAGGGGACAAGGAGACAAAGCCGGCTCTATGTATGCTGAGCGGGAGAGACAGCGCAGGTATTTGGTATGATCGGTAAAAGTACATGTACTGGAGGTTAGGCAAAGGAATCTAGCAAGCTAAGCGCGAAATGTCCTCAGTAGCTAAGGCATGTATGAATCAGATGCAACGCATCCACACGAGCCAGGAGAAGAGGGTTGTTGTTACTTTGGGAGCCGGGAGCTCTTGGTGGCAGAATGGCCTTTGCATGTCTCGTGCGATGTGCCGTGCCATTCATCAATACCTGTGAGGGATTCAACATCTCTTGAATGGAGGGGCAGCACACGACTTTTTCGACAAGGAAATTAAAGTTGGCTTTTATACTAACCAAGAGCCTAGCCACTGTAGCCTATTGTTGGTAGTACTTGGTACTACACGTAAGTGCCTGTTCTTGAAGGTGACAGCAGCCCACGCGAGCCCACGCCAATCCGAATCGATCCATACCTCTTGTGCATATGCAGCTCCGTCCTAGGTAACTTGAACTCGAACACATGGACTTCTCCAGTCACCCAAGGTCCTAGCAGTTCTCACGACATGGACCTAGGGACTGACGAATGATCAATCCACCACCTGGCTTCTAGGGGGCTAGCGTGTATCTTCATACGCGTAGAAGAAAGCCTGCGTCCCATGTCAGTCGCACTTGGCCAAGCACACCAGATGCTACATGACTGGCATCAGATCGCATACACAGAATGGTTGAATGGCTAACGCCGAGAGCGTGTGTCGTATTACTAAAAGAGGGCAAGTGGCTTCTTCAGGGACCTAGCGGTCTGGAAGAGTGGGAAAGGCTTGAAGTAAACAGTGGGAATGCATTCGCTGGAGCAAAAGCAAGCGTCGGCTCGCGTGGGATTAACGAAAGCCCTGGTCAAGTCAGGTCAGGTCAGGTCAGGTCAGGTCAGGTACTACTTCTTCAGTATGTGTTCTGGGTAGGTCAGCTCCGGCGCGTCGGAGTTGGTGTCAACTAGATAACCTCTTAGTCAATTGATTGTGTCCATCATGTTACATGTTACCTGTGTGTCTCTGTACATACTTAAGTAATATGTAAGACTCGGGACCCTGTGAGCAGGGTGCACTATTAATAGGGGCACCGATGGTTAAGGTTAAGCATTAATGCCCTAGGTCAATCGCGGATAGGCCCCCAAAACATGTAGCCAGTCGCTGCATCTCACATCTACAGTGTGTAAGTGCATACCTCTCAAGGCAAATACAACTTGGGGCTTCGTAATAGGACATGACTGCTATATGCCAATGGCGGTGTTATTCAACCTCTCACACACTTTGGGCTTGTTCCTTGCCCAGTAGTGTTAGATTCCTTCCTGTTGTAATGATCGAGTATGGCCTAGAGATCCAGGAGATCATCATCCTCATCATCATCCTCATCATCATCCTCATCATCATCAGGCGCATGTGCAAACCCACGAACAAGGCCAGCTGCTGCCACCCCTCTCGTGAAGAGGGAATCCTGCTCACAACGTTGTCACCAGCATAGTAACCTAAGTACCCCGAGGAAATGTACCTAGACACATGCAGGTATAGGTCTGGGTGTATCGTCTCACCAGACTGGACTCGTTTCCACATGCTATTTATATATGCCTCTGCCGCGTCGATGCATACCAACATGTACATCCATAGGTACTGCCTTGAACGCCTGGGCATGATAGTTCGCATATTAGCCCAGATGGATTCCCCAAGACCCTTGTGCCCTTGATCCAACTTCTAGGACTATGGCTGGGTCTGCCAACACGGCTCATTGGGGGTCATGCAAAATCTATGCTCGTAGACTCAAAACATCAAATCAGGTATTGGTACATGTTTTGTTTTTAGTCTTCCACATCACACATATGCCCAAGCGGGCGCAAAACTGGCTTACCCAAGGCGATAGACGACCAACTAGTCGGTTGGGTGAATGTATGCACTTTGCACCACACCACAACATGAAAACCGGGAGAATTCCTCGGAGAATAAGGTATCGTGATATGTGTACATAAATACCTGTGCAAGTACTTGTACACCCAACATCCGAGGCCACGGGAATGGCAATCTTTCTCTAGACTGGCGATTTTAGGGCAACGATGACGAACAAGCCAAGCCGGCTTGCATGTGGTTTGCTCGCATAGAAGTAGAAGTTGGGCGGAGGCTTCGATCCCAAGCGTTGACGGTATTGGGTGTCGGCCAGATCAACGGAGATCTTAGGTGGGGGTCGTCAGAGCCATGCAGCCATGCGGCAGGAGGAGGGGAGAGCAGCGGCTGTCAACGAGTAGCAGGTCCCGGGATGGAGCGAATGATGGGGACTGCCAACAATAATATCGCTTTAAGCGGACTAGGAGCAAGCACTCGCGAAGATCATTGGTATGTGTATCGTTTTGGGGAAAGGGTTGAGCCGGGAGTTCTCGAGAAGCATTGGAAGCGCAAGCAACGCAACGCAACGCAACGCAACGAGACGCCGGTCGACCTTCAAATCGAATTCTCATTGATCGGTTGTGGGCGGTCTGTCGCTCCGACCTACCCACTCAGCACTCAACCACTCAGCCCAATCAGCCTCCGGTAGCATCGCCCAGTCCCGACCCGTCATTCGTCGAGCTCGCGTTACACTCATATCCAGAAAGACGGGTGACGTCCGGTCTGGCAGCGCAGCATGGTCTGGTCTGATCGACTTGCGTCACGTCCAACCGGCTAGTCTAGACTCGTTCTCTCAACACATCACCGCCCTGCGCGCCCTCACCCTCGCCCGCCCAGATGCTAACCTAGGTCTCACTGCACTACCCTTTGATTAATCCGCCCGTGTTGGTCTATCAAAGCTGCCGAGTCCTCGATTTTGCCAACTGGCCGACAACCTGCACGAGCGGACCATCAAACTGCTTGCTTGCCTGCCTACCTTACCTGCCCCCAAGATACTTAAACGAACGCACTAACGTAGGGCTGGTCTGTCTCACTGGTCCTCGAGCTGGACTTTGCATCGCGTCTCTTATTACTATCACAATCACAGCTACCATCACTCTCGGCTCCACCTGGTCTTTCATGCCCATATCGGCAGGTCCGCAAGCAAATTCTACCTGCTCTGCTGGTCTAACGACGACGACGACGACAATACAACGCCCCAAACTCATCGCCCAGCCTACCTAGCGTTCGGTCCCGGATCGGCGGATCGGCTTATATCAAGTGGACTTGCTGAGCAATCGCCATCCTTCCTCCAGCCTGGTTACTTCCGGAGCTCGCTTATCACGGTCCCTTCGGTATCTGACAGGACAGCGTAGGGTTGTCGCGAGGCCGTAGCTGGCACGACGTCATCCCACCAAGCAGCCACGCTCGATTCTCGCAAGGGAAAGACGATCGAATACAGGACAGGCAAGCAAACCGCCGCCCAAGCCCCGTTAACGGCATTATGGAGCCAGCCGGTGTACAGCAGCAGCCGAGCACCCCTGAAGATGCATTCAGCTACATATCACCAATAGGTCAGTCTCTCTGCCAGTCTGCCTCGTCTGCTTTATTAGCCACCCCCGAGTGTCCACACGCTTCTCGCCCAACCATACGGACCCGTGCACCAAACACAGCCTACCGTTGGCTGTCTGGCCTGCATCACGGCCTGTGGGGAAAGGCCTGAGAGGTCGCACCTGCAGCCGGTGTCAGCCATTGCTACCAGCCATTTGGTCCCTCGTGAGCCGCCGCATTGCGGCTTGTCCGCCTTGTCGCCCTGCCAGACGCTGTTTCCCCTCCTCGCGATGACTACAAATTTTTTATTTCCTTCCATGATCCGCAAGTGCGCCGATCAAGTCGACCCCACGCAGTCACAGAACATAGGGACAGATTCGCCCCCCGGCTAGTTTCCGAGTGCCAATCAACTCCCATTTGGGACTTAAACCCTCATTTCTATGTCTTTGTACGCCTCCTCACGACGCATACGATGTACGATGCGCGATGCCATGGTGATGTGTACTTATCTAGCTCAGCCCACTCACATGCAAGCCCCTCGTAAACAAGCGATTGGCTCTTACTTATGTACGGCAATAGAAGTCTATGACAACCGTTCATATCATCTACTGGCCAATGTGATCGCGGCTGCTCCTGCCTATGCGGACTACACTACTGAGTTATATATACTAACTACCCAACCAACCACAGGATACAGGCATTCTTCTAGTTGCGGCTACTGCCGTGGCACCCCAGGGAGCAAACTCAAAAGAGTATGTAAAGTAGTCCATCACTTTCTCATTTTCGTTTTCTCGGACTGTTTCTTTCAAGTCTAGCGTGCATGTGAAGTTCCCGGCTGTAACTCGAAAACGGACCAGCGGACTAGGCCAAGGTCAGAGGCTAAGGGGCCCATG